>NC_077243.1:52483750-53827500 GCF_947179165.1 Solanum dulcamara
TGATGATATAAATAATCATTACATTCATTTAATATGCACTAAATTAGACATTACCTCAATTTGGACCGGATACAACAATATCATAAATTATATCATATATTCTAGTGGTAGAGATTGACTATTAGTTATGAATCCATGATAATGGCTCAACTTGAAAAAATGCATTTCAAATAGAGATTGAAGACGAAGATTTTTTGACGCAGTAGTGATCATTACTTTTGATAGTCTTTCATTTCCTTTATATAAATTCCCTATCGAGAGGGAAGAAAGTAGAATTTACTTCGGGGCTTAAGGTAGTTCAAATTTTGCATAGATAATGAATTAGAATGGAAAATGTTAGATTGTTATAATAACTAATTAAAAGTAATTTTTGACTTTATGATTTATGATCATGTATATACATTTTTATACAAAAATGTTAAATGGATACTTTTTTAAATTAAAGAATAAAATTGTAATCTAATTTTAAAGATTGGAAATTCCCATTTTTATATATATGATTTTAATCGTTTATTAAGAAATAACGTACCAAAGATTAGATGTATATACGTCGGGAAGAAGCGTCCAAACAAAGGCGTTAAGTGGTAGGTGCAGCATAGGAGGCTAAAAGAGATGAGAAAAGAGCAGTACATATATTTGTTGAAAGCTACGCGTGTCAATCAGCCTCACAGTGCTGTTTCTATTCTCGTGATGTACTTACTAGCTTCTTGCTTTCTAATAAAAGCTTTTCAACAACAATTAAAATTCATGTCATTTCCGATGTAACTTGCGGGATTCTTGAATCTCTAACGACTGTTTATACTCATATCCTTTTTTGTCCACTCACATTTACGTGTTTCTCTTGGTACATTGAATGAATGAATGTGTATAAGGATTCATTTTACATTATTTGAATGTGATAGAGAGAGAGAGAGATGGAATTGAAGGAGAATAATGATGGGAAGAAGATAAGGATAGGGGTTTGTGTAATGGAAAAGAAGGTGAAAAGCGGCCCGGAGGTTCTCTTCTTTAATTTGTTTTGTTTTTTTTTTTGCTTCAATTTCTCGCCTACACCTAGCATGCACCATCATTAAAACTATATTTTCAATTTTAGGTATTTTCCGCTCCCATGGGACAGATTCTCGATAGATTAAACTCATTTGGCGAATTTCAGGTAATTCATTCACTATCACCTTTTTAATTTACATTTCTGGCATTGTTCAATTGTCTCATCTAATCCCTCATCACGTGCATGACGGAATATCGAGTTCTGCCTATACTCTACCTCGGAAGTTATGGACTATTCAAATATTCATACACTTTTTGATAAGATGTATGACCTTGTAGGTCGTGCATTTTGGGGACAAAGTTATACTCGAGGATCCAATTGAGAGGTACTTCTATCTAGAATCAACTCTGACTTCAATTGCTAGTGTTCTACTTCTATTTGTGTTTCATGAAACATGTGTTTTAATATTTTCTAAACAATAGTTTGTCTTTGAAATCAGCCATTACCAATTACTTGCACATCTTTTCAACTTTCGGTATGATATATATTGATCTTACATGTAACTGCGAGAATTCTTTCCACTATATTGTATATCATGTTTGCAGCTGGCCATCTTGTGATTGCTTGATTGCCTTTCATTCCAGTGGATATCCTTTGGAGAAGGTTGAAAAATATGCTGCATTGAGAAAGTAAGTGGATGAAACCCTTTTATTCTCTTTCTCCTTCTTCCTTATGTGGCGAGCCTAAGCATTGTGTCTGTCCTTAGGTTTGCCAAACTCTATATCTTATCGTGATCTTTCGTTCCTTCTTGTTTGTCCATTCAAATGTATTGAAGAAATAAATTTAAACAATTCTTTGAACTATACCATTACTCTTTTCAACATTCTTACAATGATGTATCTGTTTCTCTGCCTTAGGCCTTTCCTTGTGAATGAATTGGAGCCCCAACACCTTCTTCATGATCGCAGAAAAGTATATGAGGTTTGTATCTGTTATGTTTTTGATGTTCAGGGTCAAGGAAAAGGGGAATCAGCCTACTTTAATTGTCTTTGAATAGTCCATCTAGAAGTGTTTTCTCCTTAAGTGTATTTATCAATAAAACCTTGCATCAAATGATTGCTATGCTGGTTTTAGTTGTCTGTCTGAAATGTATTCACATAATTTGCAGCAACATGATGACCTATGAAATAAACATATTAGAGGGAAATGGTCATAGTCCTGCATTCATAACAGATTGGGTTCCTTAAGTAGTGCATTGGGTTCAAAAGTTTGGGTTTGCCTATAAGATTCCTTATTATTCACTTGTTCTATTTGGACCAATTTCATTGTAACATGAAAAAAAAGAAAAAACTAAAAAAAACCTTGTATAAAATCAGTGACTTCTTTCTTTTGCATCTCCATAAAACCAGACAATACACTTTTTCATTTTTGTTTTGATTTGTGAGATTTCAGCATCTTGAGATGTTTGGAATCCCGGTGCCGAGATATGCTTGCGTTAATAGAGAAGTGCCTTATCAACAACTGGATTATTTTGAGGAAGAAGATGACTTTGTCGAAGTTCATGGGAATCGCTTTTGGAAACCTTTTGTAGAAAAGCCTGTTGATGGTAAGTTTTCCTGCCTTCTTATCTTTGCGACGATTTTGCAAGTATGTGCTCTTGTTTTATTTCCCTGTTCGATTAGCTAAATATATTATTTGCATTATGACTGCAAATAAATAGACTGGAGTATAAATCAAAAGGCAAAACTCATATTTTTGTGTTCCTTGAAAATTTTGAGAAATAAATAACCAACTTGATGGTTTCCAAACAGTGGGATACACATTGATGCGTCTTGGCTAAGTTAGGCTATGATGAAAAACCAAAATTGTACCATAATAGGTTGTAACTGTTAAATGGAGTTTGAAAAAGTTTAATTGGATTTGAGCTTAGACCTCAGGTTTATTACTTGTATCTTATGACTGCTATTAAAGTGCAGGTTTTTCTAATGGTTAGATTTTGCTTTTTAATCCATTTTAAAAAAAGAATTTGATTTTGATTCTGCTGCATTCTGATATTATGCAAATACCATTTACATTGGCTTATTCAGTCTCTCATTGTTTGAGTAGGTGATGATCACAGAATAATGATATATTACCCTAGTTCAGCAGGCAGCGGAATGAAGGAATTGTTCCGCAAGGTACAATTTAAAAATGATACTGTTTGGGCAAAAATTTGAAATTGCTTTCGACAAGTTTTGATTTGGCCATCTTCCTATTGGTGTCAGAGACTGCAGCTCCTCTGCTTGTGACTTTTCTGCAAATGTTCCTGTATTTTTTAATCAACCTCTCTGGTATAGAAACCCCTAAATCCTAATGGGGTGATTGAGGATGATCTTAATGATCTGTGCTGATTCAGTTAGTTGTATTTAGCTGTGGCTTGGATGCAAGTATTTGATTATAAAAAATTCAAGAGAGATTTAGACATTTTTCTCAAAAAGAGGTGCATTTATCGGCCTTGCAGTTATAACCTCAATTTCATTATACATTCCCAGGGTAATCATTCCGGAGAAGGATTTGATATGTTCTGTAACTTGAGCTTTTTGTTCAATATCACTGAGGATACTTAAAGAGAGGGATTTGTCATTTCTTTCATTGTGATAGTGTCAAGACTTATTTTAGTTTCCTTCTTTTCCTTTGGCTTCATAGACTTCTAGGTGTCTACTTGTAACCTTTCCCTTATACTGGAAACTATGAGAGAAAAATGCTTTAAATCTAAAGCGAGCGTCTCCTTGTCAGTTGCTTATCTATAATAGCAGGATTCATATCTTTCAAAAACAGTGCAACTTTTAACAATTGAAGTATTAAGTCATCCATATCCTCCACCATAGTTTATGTCTATTTGTAGGAGTTATATTTGATGATAAATTTGATAGTATGTTGTACGTACAACTCGGTTTGATGGTTCTTTAACTTCTTTCTTTTCCTTCAGGTTGGTAACCGCTCAAGTGAGTTCCATCCAGATGTTAGAAGAGTGAGACGTGAAGGATCATACATATACGAGGAATTCATGCCTACAGGAGGAACAGATGTTAAGGTTCCTAAGTTTGTTTTTTGGTATCTATGAGTGAATGAGCTTAACTGTAATTGGCAACTAGACTTGGTTTTCTTTTTCTGTGGAGTTGCATATCTCAGATATTATTATGTCTGGCTTAAAGATGTCAGAAGGCCCAGATTTTTGGACTCTTTTTGTAGATAATAGATGTTGTGAGGAGAAAGTGTAGTTACATTAAACATTGATGTAATACATGACTGGATGATTATCAATTAACAATACTTGAAATTGTGGCACACTTGATCCCTATGTATATGTTTAATAAGCATTGATAGCTTTTCATTCTAAATTGTTAAAAAAAATTGAGAAGGAAACAAACATTAAAGATGGTAAAATATTTAGAGTGAAATAGGCTATAAAGAAGTCTCAAGGAAAAATTAGAAGAAGGGGGAATGAGCTAAAGTAGGAGATGGAGTAGTGAAAAGGCTGATTTTTAAGAACTTGGGTGGTACTTTTGGTTACATATTCTGAAGAGATCAATGGAGCAAGGAAAAGTTTTTTGGACTCTATTAATGGTATGATGAATTGCATCTTCCTCTTCTTATTTTAAATTCATCCTTTAGTATCTTTTGTATGTAAACTAAGAAGAGCTCCGGGGGAGAGGGGGGGGGGGGGGGATGGCGGGAGTTAGTTAGATGCCAAACCAAAGAAAATTTGTGGAGAGCTAATTGCAAGTCCAATAATTGCCTCTCGGAGTGTCTATCATGGAGATAGTGATTTTTCAATATTTCCTTAGATATGTTCTTTCCTATCGCTTCTTCCCAACCCGTACAGCCCCCCCAGCCCCCCCCCCCCCCCCAAAAAAAAAAAAAAAAGGAAAGGTAAATGAGAGAAAGCCACACCTCATATATGGGTCAAATAGAGCAAAATGCAAGTCCAATAATTGTCTCCGGGAGTGTCCATGATTCCTTCGATATGTTTTTTTCCTATTGCTTCTTCCCAACCTGCACAGCCCCCAAAAAAGGAAAGGTAAAATGAGAGAAAACCACATCTCATATATTTATAGTAAGAGCTATTCCATCTCGGTCTTAGCTCCCATGTTTTTACCTCTTGGACTCATAAGGGATCTTCATTATAGAAAACTCTATGCAAGTCCTTTTGCACAGTGTCTGCAATATATAACTTTGCTCGTGATGTGCTCATGTCCTTGATCCTTTTTTAATTAAATTTACGTAGGTGTATACTGTTGGTCCAGAATATGCACATGCAGAAGCAAGGAAATCTCCTGTTGTTGATGGAGTTGTGATGAGAAATCCTGATGGAAAAGAAGTTAGTAATTCTTCAACTTATCATCGGCGACTATTGAAGTCCGCGTTTTGTCCCTTCCTTTTTTGTCGTGTCCTGAGACATACAGTCAGACAAGAAAAGGAAAATATAAGGGTGGTATCATCTTTTTATTTACTGTGGGTTAAATCACTGTGTGCACTTGACTCAGGAGACAAGTAGTTTTACAGAGTAATAACTTATTGATGTGGGAAATTTCCCCATATACAAGGCTCATGGACAAACTTATCATGTCCCACTAAAATCTCCTTCGCATATAAGTAAATTTGTCAAAGTACTGATCTTTTCCTCTAGCAGCTGATATGTGCTTATATTTGGCTACACGTTCAAAGTTGCTTCATTTTTCAGGTCAGATATCCTGTTCTATTGACCCCTTCAGAGAAGCAAATGGCAAGAGAAGTTTGCATAGCTTTCAGGCAAGCAGTAAGTCACTTAAGTCTTGCAATATTTGTCTACAACATTTGGAAATATGAAGTTTTGTTGATCTTAATATCTGTTGCAACTATTTTAGGTGTTTGCCTCATCTTTTGCTTATTATAGGTTTATTTCAGTGCCTTCTCTCTCTGTTTACAATGCTGGTAGCGTTGTGGATGTGTTATCCTCTTCAATATACCATGTGTTTATCAGATACTTCTCATCTGGTCTTTATGCTTATATTGTGGATGCATATTCTATCTCAAAATAGGGTAAAACTTTGCCCCAGTTTTCTCTAACCATTGGTGGAACCTTAATTTGTGGCATGTGCAGGATCATCCAATTGAAAAAGATAGATGATGCTAGTCCCGTCCTCTCCCCAGCTATAAGACAGTTACTTGACTGATTTCTTACTTCACCGTTTAGATTATTTTGAAATATGTGAATAATTGTTAGTTGTTTCCCAGACCTCCAGTCTGAAGAATACTATGCTGGCAATTTTTGTTTGATGGTGTTGTAAACTGCATTGATGGCAAAGGAAAAGGATGACAATTTCTGTTCCTTTTGTTTAGGTTTGTGGCTTTGATCTGTTGCGTTGTGAGGGGCGTTCTTATGTTTGTGATGTGAATGGCTGGAGCTTTGTGAAGAACTCTTACAAGTAATGTTTACAATGCTTAATGTTCTTCACCAACAAGAAAGTAAATGAGACTTCCTGTCCAGTCTATTCACTGTTTTCACTTTTCAGCATTACTCTATCTGCTTCTTAATACAAAATGGAACATGTATCTCATGCCCTAGTTGGCAGAAAAAGAAAATGGAGAAAGAAAAAGGGAAGATCTTCCTTAAATGGAAGGGAGAAACCGATGACTGCATGGGGTATACAAAATATGCCTTTACTGGGGATAACATTGCTGAAATAAAGGTGAAAGTAATCAGTTGAACTGGACACGTCTACTTTCTCTTGAATCGTAGTTCTCAAGATAAATTAAGCATCAGAAAGAACTTAATTCTGTACATATGTAATGTAACTGATTTTTAAATTCCACGCAAGAGAAAGCATAATCCTGAAGATGAGGCTTCATCTACTTTCACATAATGAAATTCATAGGGGATCCTATGTGGACATCTGTCCTAGCCTTGGTGGACAGAGTTATCAAGTACCTATTGCCGGTGGGAGGTGACATGTATTTCGTAGAATTAGTCGAGGCGCACGAAAGCTAGCCCGGACACCACATTTATAAAAAATAAATAAATTCATAGGGGCTCCTACCACATGGAGTGTAATAATGATCACTACTAAGTAGGATAAATGACACCCAAAAACAGGTAAAAGGATTAAAAGCGAAAATGTTTAAACCTAACCTATCTGTTAAGAGTATATGTCAACATCAATATGTTCACTTGTAATTTTCATTCTGAACAGTGATTTTAAGATTTGTGCTTAATTGGTTTAAGACCCCGTGCTCTGGCCCATATATGTTTTGACTACACATCACTTTCTCACAGTGGTATTCCCTTTAGTCAGAGCTAAATTTTATAGTTGACGATTTCGTTCATGTGTTTTCCAAACTCCAAAGTGTCTGCATCCCTCAATTCAACTTCATACCTGAATCATGAGTTCTAAGTTAAAATATTTGTCTTCATTTTTTTAATTATTGTTAATCGTGTTTTCATTGTTAACATTATCATTACTGTCAAGGAGTACAGGTAGTACTATTAGTAACAGCAGAAGCGGTAGTACTAGTGTCATCATCTGTGTGCACATTATTGTTTCTTGGTTCTAAAAGAGAGTTACTGCTATGATGTCTGAGTATAGGTACTATGATGATGCAGCGTGTGTGTTGAGAAAGATGTTTCTAGATGCAAAAGCTCCACATCTTTCATCCACAATACCACCAACTTTACCATGGAAGGTCAATGAACCTGCTCAGCCTTCTGAGGGACTAACACGTCAAGGAAGTGGGCTTATTGGCACATTTGGACAATCAGAGGAGCTGCGATGTGTAATTGCAATTATTCGGCAGTAAGACCTACCTGTTTGCTTCATTTCCTTTGTTGCTAAAAATTTTTTAGTTTCCTCCTTAATCATTCTCAATTTGTGCAGTGGTGATAGAACTCCAAAACAGAAAGTGAAGTTCAAGGTCACTGAGGAAAAACTCTTAAATTTGATGTTAAAATATAATGGGGGTAAACCAAGATCTGAGGTGCTTCTTTGCTTTTCATTACCCTATCTTCTTTTTAAATATATTCGCGACATTTTAGAGTATCAATATTGTTATTTACTCTCCACAATCTGCTGCAGACAAAGCTTAAGAGTGCCGTGCAATTGCAAGATCTTTTGGATGCCACCAGAGCTCTAGTACCACGTACTAGGTAAGTAAAACTTCTAGTCATTCTTAATCGAAGCTCAATCACATTAATTTCTCAAACTCATCTTGCACTATTGCCCTCTGCTTTTTATCTTCATCCCCAAACAAGGACAACATCTGCACGTTTCACCAAATTAGTTGAGGTGAAAATAAATATAAGAGTAATTATGAGAACTCAACCTGATAGATAATAACATTTTTTATACGGACCTCACTTGTGGGATTAAACTAGATATGTTGTTGTATCAACTTGATAGATTTTGACTTTTAAAGATGTACAACATTTGTGCTGAGATCAATTAAAGAGGACTATTAAACAATGTTTATACTGATTATCATCCATGCTTTAATGTTTTGGAGATGATACCCAGAGTTTAAAAAAGCAGGTAGATATCATTCAAATAAAAGGACATTCATACGTTAGTGATGTAATAAAGACCTTAGTATACTGTTGCTCATATTTCATGGTTGGAGGAGGAGGGAGAGGCTGAAAGTCAAATTGATTATATTTGCTCATGAAATCTTGACTCATTAAATTTTTGATATTATATTATCTCAAAAGTTCCATGGATAGAATCTTGGTAAATTTCACATGGTCACATAACTATCACTTTTATTTCCATCAAAGTCACTTTATTATTTCAACACAAAAGTCACAAAACTTAGAGTATACTAACAAAAAAATCACACAACCAAAAAATACTAACTTTCCGGTGGATAACTCATTTTTTACTTTTTTTTTCTTTTTCTAAAAGCTAATAAATAAAGATTCAATTAAAAAGTTCCGACCTGACCCGACCCAAAACCCACATGTAGAAAGTAAATAACCCTATTCGGAAACAACCTCTCTAACTCGCTCGTGGTAAGGTCTGCGTACAGTCTACCCTCTCCAGACCCCACTTAGTGGGATTTTATCGGGTATGTGGTTGTTATTATAAATAACACTTCTTATTCTTCTGTTTTTCCTATCATTTTAACATGTTTGTTTGAAAAAGTAATGGTAAAAAAAAGAAACTTCCATCCATATGAAAATATTTTTGCTACCGAACACCAGAAAATAACTTCCTAATTAAATTTATTTTCCTTAAAATTGACTTCCATCATACAAAATCAATAACTTTTTTGTTTTGTTTGTTGGGGGGAGGAAGCACCACAACTAAAGTTTGATATGATAAATAATATGAAAATAAATTAGACACGAGAATTTTACGTGGAAACCCCTCTAACTGATAAAGGGGAAAAACCACGGGGTAGAAGGATCTCACTATTTTAATATGGAGTACACAGCTCTCAAATACAAGGAGAAAACAACAATTAATACTTCTCTCTTGTAAAAGGAACAACTACTAAAGAGGACACTCAAGACTACAATATTTATCTTGGTGTATAACTCTTTTTGTATTCTTACTCTCTCTTTCTGGGATTTTTGGGATGATTTAAATGAGGGAAGATGCTAGGAAACAAAAAGTTGAAAACGCGTTTTCTGCCAACGCGTTTTCAACGCGTTTTCTGCCAACGCGTTTTCAACGCGTTTCTGCCCAACGCATTACTTTTCCTTCTTTTTTTTTCAACAAAAGTAGGCTGCCTGCCAACTTTTGATTTTTCTTCCTCTTTTTCGTTTCTTTTCTTTTCACATTCTCCCACTTGAGGATTTAATTGAGAATTAATTAAGTCTTCACACCATCCTTTCTACCCAGGTACTGCAATGTTACATTTCTGCTAGACCAATAGAAGATTAACACCATTTAAACTTGTTACTGTTGATCGGCTTTGTAAACATATATGCTAGGTTGTCATTAGTGTGAATTTTCTAAATATCCACACTGCCTTCTTTCACCTTCTCACGAACAAAGTGATACTGAACTCGTATGTGCTTAGTCCTTGAATGAAATGCCGGATTCTTTGCAAGATGCAAAGCACTCTGACTGTCACAAAATAGAGCAACCTTCTCTTGTTTGTGCCCGAGCTCCTCCAGTAACATCTGCATCCATATTGCTTCTTTGCTAGCTTGTGTAGCTGCTACATATTCTGCTTCCGTCGTAGATGTAGCCACGATTGCAGTTTTGAAATCCAGCTTACAGCTCCTCCAGCAAGAGTAAACACATAACTTGTGGTGGACTTGCTTTTATCAAGATCACCTGCATAATCTGAATCAACATAACCTTTAACAGTAAAGTCTGATCCTCCATAACACATTGCAACATCTGAGGTACCCTTGATGTATCTCAGGATCCTCTTAACAGTATTCCAATGCTCGCTACCAGGATTAGCCATGTATCGACTAAACGCTTCCATTACTTGTGCAATGTCAGGTCTTGTACATACCATGACGAACATTAAACTTCCCACTGCTGATGCATACGGTACTCGAGAAATCTCCATCCTCTCTGCTTCATTGCTATGACACATAATTGAGGATAACTTGAAATAAATAGGAAGTGGGGTAGAAATTGACTTTTAATCTTGCATCTTGAAGCGTATCAAGATTTTCTTCAAGTAGTTCTTTTGAGAAATCCAAATCTTCCTATTATTTCTGTCTCGGTGAATTTGCATCCCTAGAATCTTGTTTGTTGGTCCCAAGTCCTTCATTTCAAACTCCCTAGCCAATTGTGCCTTTAAATTTGTAAGACGATCTTTGTTGGGGCCTGCTACCAACATGTCGTCAACATACAACAGCAAAATAACAAAATCGTTATCACCAAATCTCTTGTAATAAACACAAGAATCTGAACTATGTCTGTTGTATCCAAGGCTTATAATGAAGGAATCAAATCTCTTATACCAACATCTCGGCGCCTGTTTGAGACCGTATAGAGATTTGTTCAACTTGCAAATCAAGTTCTCTTTTCCCTGTTCTTCAAAACCTTCTGGTTGGAGCATATAAATTTCTTTTTCAAGCTCTCCATGAAGAAATGTAGTTTTGACATCTAACTGCTCCAAGTACAACTCAAATATAGCACACATCGCCAGGACCACCCGAATTGTTGTGAGTCGAACCACCGGAGAAAATATCTCATTGAAGTCTATACCTTCTTTCTGAGCGAATCCTTTCACCACCAATCTTGCACGATACTTCTCCACTTGATCATTACCATTGCGTTTGATCTTGTAGACCCATTTGTTTCCAATGGCATTCCTTCCTTGTGGTAATTGAACAAGATCCCATGTTTTATTTTTTTGAAGAGCTTCAATTTCTTCTTGCATTGCTGCCACCCACAGAGATAATTCTTTGCCTTTCATAGCTTCTTGAAAAGTTGAAGGCTCTCCATCTTCTATTAATAGACAGTATGCAATATTACTCTCCATAGAATAATCTGAGTGCCAAGCTGGTTCTCTTCTCTCCCTAGTTGACCGTCGAACTTCTGGAGATTCGATCTCAGCTTGCTCTTGTTCTTCGTGCTCTAGTGCTGTTTCAGAAGAAACTGGAACTTCTTCTATTTCTTCAACTTCAACTGTAGTAGTCTCTGATTTTTCTTTTGAAGTGCTACCTTCTTTTGCTTGTATCTTGTTTTCAACAAATACAACATCCCTGCTGATTACCACCTTGCGGGTTGTGGGATCCCACAAGCGATACCTCTTGACTCCATCAGCATACCCTAAGAAAATGTATTCCCTGAATTTTGGATCCAACTTCGATTTTTCTTGGGTGTTGTACATAACATAAGCAGGACTTCCGAATATATGTAAGCGAGAATAATCAGCTGGTTTTCCTGTCCACATCTCTATTGGCGTTTTCAGATCAATTGCGGTTGATGGTGACCGATTGATCACATAACAGGCGGTTTTGACTGCTTCTGCCCAAAATGGTTTTTCCAACCCTGCAGTTGCCAACATAGCTCTTGTCTGTTCCAATAAAGTTCTGTTCATCCGCTCTGCTACTTCATTTTGTTGTGGAGTATATGCCACCGTGAACTGTCGTTTAATACCTTTTTGTTTACAGAAGTTATTAAATTCATCACCAATGTATTCTCCTTCATTATCTGTCCTCAAACACTTGATCTTTTTCTCAGATTCAAGTTCCACCCGCGCTTTGAACTCTTTTGAAAACTAGAAAAACATCTGCCTTTCTCTTGATTGGATACACCCAACTTCTCCTGGAGAAATTATCGATGAATGACACGAAATATTTTGCTCCTCCTAGAGACTCCACCGGTGCTTGCCAGACATCAGAGTGAACCAGATCTAGTATTTCCTTGCTTTTAGCAAAGGAACTGCTAAACTTCAGTCTATTTTGCTTGCTGGTAACACAATGCTCACAAAAGGATAGTGAAACCTTTTTGAGCCCTGGAAGAAGTTTTTGCTCAGCAAGAATCTTTAAACCTCGTTCCGACATATGGCCAAGTTTACGATGCCACATCATCGTTGATTCTTCAAATGAACTTGCTGATGCGGTTGATGCTTCTCCTTCTTGGTGTGTTTCACCTTTAAGCACATATAGATTTGCAGCAAGTTTTTCCGCTTTCATTACTACAAGCGCTCCTTTGGATATTCTCATGACTCCACCATGAGTCTTATATGAACATCCATTATCATCTAGTTGTCCTAAAGACAATAGATTCTTCTTCAAGTCTTTTACATGTCGTACCTCCTGGATGGTGCGAACCGTGCCATCATACATCTTTATTTTGATGGACCCAATACCAATAACATCCGAAGCATGATCGTTTTCCATGAACATAGACCTACTTGAGATAGAATTATATTGATGGAACCATTCTCTCCGGAAAGTCATGTGCCATGTTGCTCCTGTGTCCATGATCCAGACATTAGAGAAACGTTTTCTGGCTTCATTATTTGATATTGCCTCACTACATAAAATATCGCCATCATCCGAGGTACATGCAACATTCCCTTGAGTATTTGATGGCTCAGGGTGTTCACTCTTCTTCTTGAACCGACAATCTTTCTTGAAGTGCCCTTTTTTGCCACAGTTGTAGCACTTGATATTTTTCTTGCTTCTTGATTGAGATCTGCCATGATTGTGACTCCCATTGGGGCCACGTTCCGTTGGTGTTCCTCTCATCATCATCAAAGCTTCAGCTTGCTGCGAACTTGCTTGTCTGTCTTCCCTATTTTTGCGCCGATTTTCTTCTTCCAAGACAGCGGTTGCAATTTCATCGAAAACTAGACTATCTGTATTGTTTGTTAGGTTGATGATGAGTTGATCATACGAGTCAGGCAGACTTTGAAGTAGAACCTCCGCACGTTCACTCCCCTCTATTTTGCAACCCATTGTTGTAAGTTGCGAAAACAGAGTATTCAAAGTATTGATATGTTCAGTAAATGACATGGACCCTGCCATTCGAAGAGTATACAATCTCCTTTTTAAGAAGATTTTATTATGCAAAGGCTTGGCCTTATACAACCCTGTAAGAGTATCACATATTTCCTTCGCCGTCCGCTTTTTCGCCACACTAGACAATACTTGATCAGCTAGTGCCAAGTGTAGATCAGCAACTGCGTTGCTGTCTATGTCGTTCCACTTGCTGTCATCAACAAAGTCTGTGGGCCTGCCTTCAATTGCAGCTAAGCAATTGTCCTTTCTCAATATCGCTTTTATTTTCATTTTCCACAATGAGAAATTAGTCCCATTGAATTTTTCAACGTCAAATTTTGTTGTACTCGACATTGTTATTTGCTTCACACCCTTCTAGATCGTTTCTGAATATTTTTGTGAACAATTATGATAAACTGTACCGTCACCAAAATTTACTATTCACGTGAATAGTACTATTCACCAAATTTTACTATTCACGAAAATTTACTATTCACGAATAGTATCTTTGCATAAAACAGACAGAATAACCGAGGGCTCTAATACCACTGTTGGGGGAGGAAGCACCACAACTAAAGTTTGATATGATAAATAATATGAAAATAAATTAGACACGAGAATTTTACGTGGAAACCCCTTTAACTGATAAAGGGGAAAAACCACGGGGTAGAAGGATCTCACTATTTTAATATGGAGTACACAACTCTCAAATACAAGGAGAAAACAACAATTAATACTTCTCTCTTGTAAAAGGAACAACTATTAAAGAGGACACTCAAGACTATAATATTTATCTTGGTGTATAACTCTTTTTGTATTCTTACTCTCTCTTTCTGGGATTTTTGGGATGATTTAAATGAGGGAAGATGCCCTCTATTTATAGGAAACAAAAAGTAGAAAACGCGTTTTCTGCCAACACATTTTCAAAGCGTTTCTGCCCAACGCGTTACTTTTCCTTCCTTTTTTTTTCCAACAAAAGTAGGCTGCCTGCCAACTTTTGACTTTTCTTCCTCTTTTTCGTTTCTTTTCTTTTCACATTGTTTAATATATAAAACAATAGGAAGATAATCTCGTTAAACCTTGCTAAATTAAATAACAATGTTGCATTATCTTCTCTCCGGGTAAAGGGAAAAGCCAAAGAAGAAGAATACTCCATTCATCTTTCTTTTTTGGTCGATATTTAATTTGACATGGAATGTATGATGTTAATTTAAATTTATATTAATAGTAACAAACATTACTAAGGCGATGATCGAAATTTTGATTTAGTATAGAAAGTATCAAATCAAAAATAAATTCAAATAGTTAGATAAATAAATTCTTAAGAATTATATAAACTATAATTTATAAGATGTTAGTAAATTATATGTTAAACGTATTTAGATTCTCCACATTAACAAACGTATCATATGTTACTGCAAGACCTATAGAGTAGTATGCATTTTGAAATATATATTAAAATGGTAGGGGAAAAGGAAGAACTAATATGAAGAGTTGTTTATTTTCTTCAAATAGGTTTTGGGTCTGGTTGGATTGGAGTTCAGTAATTGAATTTTTATTTATTAGTTTTTTTTAATAAAAAAACAGAGTAAAAAATGAGTTACCCACCGAAAGTTAGTATTTTCCCATTGTGTGATTTTTGTGTTAGTATGCTCAAAGTTTAGTGATTTTTTGTTAGAAATGATACTTAAGTCACTTTTGGTTAAAAAAAAGTCTTAGTTACATGACCATCTGTGAAATTTATCCGATAAAATCTTGAACTTATCAAAGTGATCTGCTATTGGCCCTACCTCACTTTGAAGGACTTTATTTTTCAATTCTTAGTCTGAATCTGTGTGTTGCACATTATTGTTGATCACTCATTCTTTTCAACCATTTATTAGAATATATTTTTTTGTAAAGCTTCTGTTTGTTCCAGGATTGTGTGTTTTTGTACTATGGATGTAATGATATACAGAAGGAACAATCTTGTTTGTGTATCTTTATTCTCAATACAGCGTACTCTGGGTAGTTGTTGAATTTGTTGTTGTTGGGTTCAGTCTGTATCTCATACTGATGATAGTAGATTGTAGCTTTCACCTTTCATGACCTGATCGTGTGAACCCCTGTTCCCACAAGAAGCCCAAAGAAAAGGGAAGAGTAAAACAACAAATTGATTGAGACTAAAAGAGTTGCTTTCGTTGTGTGTTGGAATATGCTATGTGATGCATTACACCCTTAACTGGCCAATTTGTTCTATTTTTTTCCTGATTCTATTCAGTCTCTTCCACTGTGATAGAAGAAGATGCTGTAACTTGCAAAGAACCAAAAATGATTATTATTTACTAATTGGAAAAAGCCAATCTGAATTTGTTGCTCACTCTTTTGTATAGACCTGGTAGGGGAAGTGATAGTGAAGCAGAAGACTTTGAGCATGCTGAGAAGCTACGTCAAGTTAAAGCAGTTCTTGAGGAGGTCGACACTATCTTCTTGCTCTATAAATTTAGCATGCCAGATTATAATTTATTTTGATGTAACTTTTGTTACTTTAATTACTTTGTATCCTCTGCTTTGCTTTTGGGCTTACATGCCATTCAACAGAGTAATATATCAGTACCAAAGAATAGGGCAAACAGTAAAAGGAAATATATTTGCAGTTATTAAATTTGGGACATTGAAAGGTGAAGCCTTAGCCCCCCAAAAGAAGTTGAAACCTCTCCTTAATTATATTAGCGAATGGTGTATGAAGCTTACCCTAATCACATTACCTCCCTTGTGGATTTCAATATTAAATAAACTTAATTAGTCTATTTTTTTTTGTATATTGTGTGTTGCTTGTCAATTTGATCTTACATTTAGAATGTGTTACTCCATAGTCTTTCAAAAATTTACCATTTGTTTCTTCGGGATTTTGTTTTCAATCACTTTTCTTAAGAGTTTTCTTCTTTCGACACCAAGCATTTCTATGGGAAGTTAATATTAATAGTACTTTTAGTTGTCCTCTTATAATTGAAATTATGCTTATTTAGTAGATAGCGTACTCCGTGAGCTAATGGTAGAGGTCGGGAGGATGAATGATTGGATGACGAGCATTAAGCTAGTTGTTAGAGGGCTTATTCTTAATGTTATTAGTGCTTACTCACCGCAAACGGGTTTGGACGAGGAGGTCAAAAAGCACTTTTGGGAGGATTTGGACAAGGTCATACGAGGTATCCCTCCCAATGAGAAGATATTTTTAGAAGGAGATTCCATTGCCTAGACTGGGACAACTTCTAGGGTTGATGATGTGCATGGAAAATTTGGTTCCGGGGATAGAAATTGAGGAGTTGCACGTTTGGACTTTGCAAGAGCCTTGGATTTGGTGATAGTTAACTCACGTTTTCAGAAGGAGGAGGAGCACTTGGTCACTTCTCGATGTACGGTGGCCAAGACCCAAATCGACTACCTACTCTTTAAGAAGAGTGATAGAGGTTTATGCAAGGACTGCAAGGTAATTTCGAGTGAGAACCTTGCAATCCAACACAAACTCTTAGTAGTGGATCTAGAGATTTAAAAGGAACAGGAAGAAGAGGGATTTGTATGGCCAACCAAGAATTAAGTAGGGTGGGCAGGGGATTTAATAAGGATAAAATCTAAGAGTTAGGGGAGAAGTTGATGGCTATGGGGGCCTGGGAGAGTAGCGGGGACGCAGAAAGTATGTGGACTAGGACAACTAAGGGGTCGTTTTATAGGGTGTATAAAAATAATGTTAAATAAAGTGTATTGGTAATGCTTACATTAGTAATGCTTGTATTAGTTATGTTTGCATTAATTATACATAGATTATTTCTTATGCACGGTTTGGTTTGGTGTATTAAAATAGCATGTATTGCATAAAAATATTTATTTACAGGTATATCCTCCACAATTATGGTGGAAAAGATGTAAAAAGGGTTTTGAGGGGTAATTGAGTCTTTAACTAGGGGTGGACGTTCAGTATTCGTTTCTGGATTTCCAAATTTTGGATTTGGTAATTGGTAGTTAAAAGTAGATACCAAATACCGAATATTTATATTTTAGTTCGGTAATTCGATATTCGGTAAATTAGACATCGGTTCGGTACAATATTCGATAATATCGAATTGAAGTTGTAGCCGATTGTATTACAAAGTTAATACTATTGCTCCAATTATTTCTATTTTCCTATGTGGAGGCACGATATAATATAAGATCAACAAGGAAGAAGACATCAAGAAAAGCAAAATTGACACAACTAAAAGACATATGTATTTGGGTTGTTTATATTTAGTCTTTAACTTTCTCTTTGTACTTGTACTAATGAGTGATGGACTTGTTGATATATGTCTTTCATTAAGTAAGTAATTCGGTACTCGGGAAGTACCGAATACCAAATGGTACTAATGTCTCATACCAAACCCAAACCCGAATACTGTAATTCTAAATACCAAATTATCAAAAATTTCAGTTCGATTTGGTAATTCGATTTTCGGTAATTTATACCCATCCCTATCTCTAACCATGCAAATATATGCATTTAAGTCCCTTGCGTTACTAATACCTAGATTCTATGGTATTAGTAATACACACCTTAATACACAATAGAGTGTATAACTCCTTGCATTATTTTTGTTAATACACTATACCAAACGACCCCTAATTGTACTAGGGAAGCAACTAAGGAGGTGTTTGGGGTCTTAAAGGGAAATTTTGGTGGGCATAGAGAAGACTGGAGGTGGAATGGAGAGTATGGAAACCAAGAAGGTTGCTTACGGGATGTTCAACAACAACAACAACATAACCACTGGATTCCCACAAAGTGGGGTCTGTGGAGGGTAGAGTGTACGCATGTCTTGTTTTTGAAAGACCCTCGGATCAAGCAAATCAAAGCAGTAATTGAAAGAAAAAATGGTAGTGGAGAGAAACATGACAACTAATAGCTTATGGGAAGTTTGTAGAGAGAAAATAGAGGACGAGAAGATGACGAATATGGTGAGGTATAAGATTGCAAGAAGGAATCGAGGATAGTGGTCACAGCGGCTAAAGCGGCAATATTCAAATGCTTGTATGAAGAACTAGAGGACATAGGTGGGGAAAAAGTTGTATATGTTAAAAATGACAAAATTCTAATTGAATTAATATGAAGATGCGGTAGGAAGATAATTCTTCTTTGGTATAAAAAATCAAGGTAGGAAATTTGTAGTTGAAATATTGGTAAACCATTAAATGGTTTCACAAGATAAATCTTGACATTTTAACCCATAGTAATGTCATGGATGACGTCAAGAGGAAGATTTCATTCCTATAAATAGGTAGCTCAGTTCTCGATTTTGATTGAACTAGGGAGGATCGGTATTACTGGGTGAGATTTATAGGTAGCTCTTGGTTAATTTGTAACACACTTCTCACTTGTCTTATCATCTTTTAAGGCATTTGATCTTCTTTTCCTCTTGTAGTATTTCACTTGTATTCTTTTAGAGTGAAATAAATATTGGTTGGTTGTGTATGAGGATTAAGCAAAAGAAAATAAACTTTTGCCAAACCTCATAAATTTCTGGCATTCTTTTTATTATTGTCTCATTTACTATTTATTAACTGTCTTTAGATATAGTAGTTGTGATTTCATCACTGTCTATATATTCGGCTTCCACAATAATTGGTATCAGAGCCAAAGTTTTATTTGAGTATGCTCTGTGGTTGCAGCACAGTCTGAACTTTCACATCAGAAAAGATTTAATTTGGCCTTTTGTTAGCTAATAAATAGTATTTGTATCAAAAATGGGAGATAAGAAAATGATGAGTCCACATCGAATATCACTAATACGTCATCGTTGGCATTTTCGCTTATGACAAGAATTATGTCAAATGTGAAGTTTGCAGTTGAAATTTTTGACGGGTCAGGACATTTCAGAATGTGACAGGGCGAGGTCCTTGATGTCCTTTTTCAACAAGGTCTAGACATTGCCATAGAAGAAAAGAAGTCATACTGTGTAGGAGAAGAAGATTGGAAGATTATCAATCGTGTTGCTTGCGTTACCATTCGATCTTACCTTGCAAGAGAACAAAATTATACATACACAAAGGAAACTTCTGCAAGTAAATTATGGAATGCACTGGAGGAGAAATTCTTGAAAAAAAACAGTCAAAATAAACTTTACATGAAAAAGAGACTGTTGCGCTTCACATATATCCCCTGTAGAACAATGAATGATCGTATCACTAGCTTTAATAAGTTGGCGATAGATTTGCAGAATATGGATGTAACTTTTACTGATGGATGTAACTTCCAAATCATCTGATGTATGGTTGATGGACTCATCTTGTAGCTATCATATGTGTTCCAATTGAGACTGGTTTGTTGATTTACAAGAAGGAAAATGTGGAGTTATTCACACCACAAAAAATAATCCTCTTACCTTATATGGTGTTGGTTCAATCCAATTAAGGAATCATGATGGATTGAGCAGAACATTAACAGATGTTTGATACGTACCAGATTTAAAGAAAAATCTCATTTCTATAGGAGCCCTAGAATCGAAGGGGTTTAAAATTGTTGCAGATAATGGGGTAATGAGAATATGCTCCGGTGCACTGGTGGTAATGAAGGCGATTCGAAGAAACAATAATATGTACCACTATCAAGGTAGTACAATTATTGGAACAGCGGCAACAACATCCAGTGATGACAAGGAGGCAGAAATGACCAGGCTATGGAATATGCGCTTGGGACATGCTGGAGGAAAATCCTTGAAAACTTTATCAGATCAAGGTTTGTTGAAAGGAGTAAAAACTTGCAACTTGGAGTTTTGTGAGCATTGTATCAAGGGAAAACAGACAAGAGTAAAATTTGGAATAGCTATCCATAATACTAAAGGTATTTTGGATTATGTTCACTCTAATGTTTGGAGTGCTTCCAAAACACCTTCATTAGTTGGGAAACACTATTTTGTAACCTTTGTTGACAATTTTTCCCGAAGGTTGTGGGTGTATACGATGAAAACAAAAGATGAAGTATTGGAATTTTTTCTCAAATGGAAAGCGATGATAGAGACTCAAAATGGGAGAAAGATCAAGTGTCTTCATATAGACAATGGTGGAGAATACAAAAATGATCTTTTCTAGAAGGTTTGTGAAGATAATGGCATCGTCAGACATTTCATCGTCAGAAATACACTACAACAAAATGGGGTGGCAGAACGCATGAATCGAACTTTACTAGAGAAAGTTCGGTGTTTGTTGTCCAATGCTGGCTTGGGCAAAACATTTTGGGCTGAGGCAATAACATATGCATGTCATCTCATTAATCGTCTACCATCTGCTGCTATTGGTGGCAAGACACCATTAGAAAAATGGTATGGAAAACCTACTGAAGATTATGGTTCTTTATATGTATTTGACTCAACTGCATATTTTCATGTAAAAGAGTCAAAATTGGATCCAAGAGCAAAGAAAGCTCTATTTATGGGGATTACTTCTGGAGTCAAGGGATACCGTTTATGGTATCCAGAAACAAGAAAAAATATTTTCAGTAGGGATGTTACCTTTGATGAATCTGCCTTGACAAATAAGGTAACGATTGAAGATGTCAAACAAATTGATGTTGCTTCAAAGCAGGTGGAGTTTGAGGAAAAAATAACTTTCCCAACACAGAGAGAAAACGAGGAAACAACAAAAGATTTTCCTCTGGAAGAAGAACCAGTTGAGGGGGAGATTCCATCTCAAGAACCACAACCACAACTTGAATCAATAGCAACCAACAAGCCAAAGAGAATATTAAGAAAACCTGTTCGACTCATAGATATGGTGGCTTGTGTAGACTCAATTGCAACTAATGACATTCCTACCACTTACAAAGACGCAGTTCAGAAGAAGATAAGTGGAGGATACCCATGAATGAAGAAATGCAGTCCCTCCATAAGAATCACACATGGAAATTGGCTAACCTCCCGGAGGGCAAGAAAGCAATTGGGTGCAAATGGGTATATGTAAAGAAAGAATGATTTCCTAATCAAGAAGATGTTCTCTATAAAGCAAGATTGGTGGCCAAAGGATATGCTCAAAAGGGGGGAATTGATTATAATGAGGTATTTTCTCCAGTCGTGAAACACTCCTCCATTAGAGTTTTGTTGTCTTTGGTAGCACAGTTGAATTTGGAACTAGTTTAGTTGAATGTAAAAACTGCATTTTTACATGGAGACTTGAAGAGGAAATCTACATGACTCAGCCAGAAGGATTCAAAGTAGATGGAAAAGAAAATATGGTGTGCAAAATTGAAAAATCGTTGTATGGATTAAAACAATCATCTAGGCAATGGTACAAACGATTTGACAAGTTTATGTTGCAACAAAAGTACAGAAGAAGCAAATACGATCATTGTGTCTATTTGCGCAAGCTTGAAGACAGATCCTTTATATATCTGGTGATTTGGACAAACGAAGATCAACTACTGGTTATGTTTTTACTATTGCAAATGCACCAATTAGTTGGAAGTCTACTTTGCAGTCAACAGTTGCTTTTTCTACCACTGAGGCAGAGTACATGGCGATTACAGAGGCTGCAAAGGAGGCAATTTGGTTTCAAGGGTTGCTTAGAGAGCTTGGTATTGAACAAGAAGGTATCACAATATTTTTGTGATAGTCAAAGTGCTATTCATTTAGCAAAGAAACAATTTTATCATGCAAGGATGAAGCACATTGACGTCCGATATCATTTTGTTCGAGAAATCATAGAAGAAGGTGGAGTCATAGTGCAGAAAATTCGGACTACAGATAACCCTGCAGATATGCTGACAAAAGTGGTGACTGCGATCAAGTTTCAACATTGTTTGAAATTGATCGACATTGTTGAACAGTGAAGATTGAGGTTGAAGACACAATCAAAGGTTGTTGAGAGAAAGTTGAAAATGGAGAATCTTGCCAAGGTAGAGATTTGTTAAAATTGACAAGATTCTAGTTGAATTAATGTGAAGATTTGGTAGGAAGATAATTCTTCTTTAGTATAAAAAGTCAAAGTAGGAAATTTATAGTTGAAATATTGGTAAACCATTAAATGGTTTCACAAGATAAACCATTTTAACCCATTGTGATGTCATGGATAACTTCAAGAGGAAGATTTAATTCCTATAAATAGGTAGCTCTTGGTTCATTTGTAACACACCTCTCACTCGCCTTCTCATCTTCTAAGGCATTTGATCTTCTTTCTCTCTTGTAGTTTTTCACTTGTATTCTTTTGAAGTGAAATAAATATTGGTTGGTTGTGTCCGAGGATTAAGCAAAAGAAAATAAACTTTTGCTAAACCTCGTAAATTTCTGGCATTCTTTTTATTGTTGTCTCATTTACTCTTTATTAGTTGTCTTTAGATATAGTAGTTGTGATTTCATCACTCTCTATATATTCGGCTTCCGCAACAGTATAGGCTCGCCAAGACTATAGAAAGGAGGATCTGGATCTAGACCCAAGTGAGGTGCATTAAAGACAAGGATGGTGAAGTATTGGTGAAGAAGGCTCATATAAAATGAAGATGGCAAACTTACTTCAATAAACTCCTAAATGAGGGGGGGACAGGAATGTTTGCAAAGATCTAAGAGTTATTTTATCCACTATATAAATTACATTGCTTCAGTAGATGTATCAACAGCTTTTTGTAATGATCCATGTGGTGAACATTAACCAGCTGTCTAGTGGCATAACAAGTGCTACAATTCTCATAGCGATAATATTTGTTAATGTTTTTTCCCATTTCACAGAAATGCTGGTCCTTCGCTTACTTGTTCTAACACTACATTTAGGGTAGTGAAAGGGTGTGTCTTTGTGTGTGGGGGTGGGGGAGTTAATGATTGAGTTCTTGTGTTACATTGTGGTTTACTCAAAGGGCATTGTTGGAGTCGGAGATTACAAAATGGTAATGGAATTACTCCCAAGTGGGGCTAGTGTTTGCTTGCCGGTAGTTTGAGGAGAGGAATTTGGAATAGGTTCACTGTGTGTTTTCAAGGGGAGAATGGAAAGGAGTCTAGTTTATAGGGATGGCTTGGGTGTGTATTGATGGTATCTTTGGGTGGATAGATGAGGAGAGGCCTGCGGTATAAAATGGTGAAAAATATTGTGGCAAATATAATTTTAGCTATGACAGTATTCTTGTTTCAATTTCTCCATTACTGATTTCTGAAACTGGAGAGTATGTGGCTAACTGGTTGAAAATTGATATGCTATCAAGTGCTCATACCAATTGTTAAGATGTATGTTGGATTGCAGGGGGGGCATTTTTCTGGGATCTATAGAAAGGTTCAGCTAAAGCCACTACAGTGGGTTAAAGTTGCCAAATCTAACGGTGAAGGTGAAGAAGAAAGACCTACTGAAGCTCTTATGGTTCTAAAATATGGGGGTGTTCTCACCCATGCTGGAAGAAAGCAGGTTCTATTACACAGTAATATTTATTTAAATGTTTCCTTCTGTCATGCCCAACTTTAACCTTTCTTCTTGTTCTTTGAAATTTCTTGTCAGGCTGAAGAACTTGGAAGATACTTCCGTAATGACATATATCCAGGTTTGGCTTGAATTCTTGGACATCTCGCATTTGAGTTTCCAAACTTTTACTCTAAAGCCATATCACATCATCCTTTTCATAATGTTTTTTGACACGTGATTTAGAAATTTCCAGATGAAATACTTCTTACTTAAACCCCTTATAAAAAAAAAGTACTTCAGTACGAGAATTTGAAGAGCATCGGCAAACTCTAAATTTTTTGTCCCCTGTTATCATTGAAAATGCTGTGCCCAAGCTCTGCAGGTGCAGATGATTAAGGATTTTTGACAGAACTTTTTTTTTTGCTTTTTGGTCAGTCAGATATCTTGTATTTGGGGGGTGGGGTGAGGGAATGGTTATTGCATATACTACATTTCCTCTGCTTTGAACCACAGGTGAAGGTACTGGCCTACTTCGTCTGCATAGTACATATCGTCATGACTTAAAGATATACAGCTCAGATGAGGGTCGTGTGCAGGTTTTCTTCTTTTCTCTTCTTAACATATTATTGAATATTGTAAGTGTCGACTGTTTTTCTCTTTGTTTTCCAATTCTTTTTCCATGTAACTCTTTGGTATGTCAAATTATCTCATATGAGTTCTCTAGATTTATTCAACTCCTATATTGGCAGAAAATCATATCTCATTTCCCATGATATTTATTTTCTCCTCTAATCCTTGAGTTTTCATTGTACATAAACTGTTGGTAGATGTCTGCCGCTGCATTTGCCAAAGGTCTACTTGACTTGGAAGGACAATTGACACCTATCCTGGTCTGTTTCCATGTTCAAAGTTCTGCTTCTCATATTGAATTCACAACTGAGATTAAATGAACTATATATTTCTTCTTCACTCGAAGGTATCACTGGTTAGCAAGGATTCATCTATGCTGGATGGACTTGCCAATGCCAGTATTGAGATAAAAGAAGCTAAGGTTGTTCTCTTCTTGCATTGAATTATAAGTTTGTTATTATATTTGAAGATCTTTATCTAATTCTTATTTGAGTTTGTGGTTGTTTTTAATCCGTAGTTCTTGGTGTGTTTGAGGATACTTCCATTTTCTGATATGGAATTTAGTAGTGAAGAGTTCAAATGATCTAGCTGTAGCCACAGGCTCCAGTGAAAGCTTAAATTAGTGATCACATGTGCTTAACCTTTTTGACAAATTTTTATACACTATGATCATATTCAAAGAAAGCTGGCTACAAAGTTTTCCCTTTTCCTATTAAAAACATAAATTGTGAAAGAGAGTTATCATATTTGACTTAAGTATGCCTGTGGACTTGACCTTGCCACCTATGTTCAACAAAAAATAAGTATTCTTTTGTGCAAATGGAAGATTACATTGGAACCCAAAGTGCATGCTGCAAATATTTGCTCTATCATATTGTAGTTGTGATGCATTTGAAGCGTATGAGAACCATAGGAATTTGATGGTCTAATATCAGAAGTAAGGTACTTTTGACGGAGTGGTTTATTGAATGTCAGAGCCTCCTTTTAGCTTTAGGAAATTACTTTATAGTTTAATAATGCAAGTCATTGATAGCAGTAAATCTTCCAGCATATTGCTCCCAATGTCAGGATCTTTAGGACCTTTGAATTCTTACAAGTTTGTGGTGGTTAAGATAACCTTTCCCCTTGTTACAGGCGAGGTTGAATGACATAATTACTTCTGGATCAATGACTAGTGGATCTTCAGAGAAGCCTTGGATGGTTGATGGAGCTGGACTCCCACCTAATGCATCTGAACTTTTGCCCAAGTTGGTAAGTCTTAATTTGAATGTTCTGATGGGTCAATTTTCTGGACAAAATCAACCTCAAGCATCTGCAGCATGTTCTTCATTCTCATTGTTGCAATTTTATCCCGTTTATGCCTCTGTTCCACTTCCTTTCCTTCTCTGTGAAATGGTTTATATTTAATGCACCTAATATTCTGCGTAATTAACTTGCAAGCTTTTGGATTTGTTTTTTGGTGTATTCTTCTTTTTGTTTGTTTTTGGTTGCTCTTGGTCTTTCTATTTTCATCATCTCAAATCTGTCTTGCAATCAGGTGAAGTTGACTAAGAAGGTGACAGAACAAGTGAAGCTGCTTGCTAAGTATGAAGATGAAGAACTTGCAGAGACAAGTTCATATGATGTGATTCCTCCCTATGATCAAGCTAAAGCACTTGGTAAAACAAATATAGATGTTGATCGTATTGCTTCAGGCTTACCTTGTGGCAGTGAGGGATTTCTACTCATGTATGTACGTTGGAGAAAACTTGAGAGAGATTTATATAATGAACGCAAAGAGTAAGCTGTTTCTAGTTGAATATAACTTTCTTTTATAATTGAATATTTTATGGCTTCTCAGACCTGTGTAAGGATACAGATAGTTTGCGATTGTCCTTGTTGAGTCTGTGCTACTGATATTTTGATTAAAGTGGTGTCTTTATTGCTTATATTCTCCCTAACACACTATTCAATTACAGTCGTTATGATATCACTCAAATTCCAGATGTTTATGACTCTTGCAAGTAAGTCAGCTCTCTGACATGCCTTATCACTTTCTTAATGCAAAATACAGCTCTCTGACATGCCTTATCACTTTCTTAATGCAAAATACATGAAGGATTTTCTTCATTAAAATTCCACAGAAAGAGCATAATATACATAAGAGTGTCTGTTTTAGTTATTTTCTAAATTGTTTCACAGGTATGATCGTGTGCACAATTCACACCTAAAGCTAGAGGATTTGGATGAACTCTTTGAAGTTGCACAGGTACAAACAAGAATAACAAGTACACTACTACATTTTATTTGAAAGGGAATTGGAGCACCAGAAAAAAGAAAGAGCAAAATGACCCCAAAATGTGATAAAAGACTGTTAGAAAAAAGTACTATTTGAGCTCCCCAAGTTTCTTTCTCAGTAGTGACAAATAACTGTGATAGTGTTGTTGATTTAGTGGTGTATCTTTAGGCTACAAGTTTCCTGTGTCCATTGTCTGAAATCTATGTTGTCATACAATGAAAGTTTTGCAGTGTCGACTTAAGAGTTGGCATGTCTGACTTCTATAAATTATGACTCTGCTTTTGTATTTCAGCTACTTGCAGACGGTGTTATTCCTAATGAGTATGGGATCAATCCAAAACAGAAGCTGAAGATTGGATCAAAAGTAAACTTCTTCAGAGCTAGTTGCATTTTTCACATTTTTCCTCTGTGAATTAGAATAATCTATACGTACTTCTTGTCTACCTACGTCATCTGGTTCTGATACTGACTGTCACTGAGAATCCGAAATTTTAGTCTTATGAAAGAAGTGGATGGAATTCGAATGATGAGGTTTGGATACATCTCTTAGCTTACAGAGTTACCTTCTTCTTCTATTAGGGTATATCTAGATGGAATCCTCTGCTCCTATGCCTCCAGTGGCGGAGCCAAATTTTTGAATAAGAGGGTTCAAAATCTGAATAAGTAGACAGACGAGCTAGTCGAAGGGGGTTCGACATCTCCTTTATATACATAAAAAATTATTTTAGCCATGTATAAATGGTATAATTTTCTGCCAAAGGGGGTTCGGATGAACCCCCTCACAAGGTGGCTCCGCCACTGTATGCCTCTAGTCAAATAATAGCGTGCGCTACAACCTAGAACATCTGGTTCATCACTTAAAGAGTGTTGAGGTTTACCTCTGAACTGAGGCAAGGAGCACAGGCAAGTACATGTGGATGCCTTTTTTGGTGCTGATCTGATGATGATAATAATTAACATAATGTAGCCCTCCAGTCTCCATGGGACTATCAACATGTGCTCAAGGAAGGGAATTGTTGAAAGTTAAGTGTTAAGTGTGTTAGAATGCTAAAGTAACGATCTTAGAGGAGTTATTTATTGAGTCTGATAGTCCTCATTGCACATATATTAGGTGTAATGTATTTGATACCTTTTAAATAGGTGTCTCATAGATTAATTAGAATATCAATTAATCTTCTACTCGTATTTTTCACATGATATCAGTGCCTCTACAATCTTGTAGAGACTAGAGATTTAAGTATCTTCCATTTGCCAACTGGAGGTCTTATGCCGCCTGTCCTGTTATAGTTTTGTTCTTTTCTCTCCCTCTTTTGTGGGACTCTTCTAGCGGCAACATTCTTATTTATGGAAACTGTTCTGTCATCAATATATCTATTTCTCGTGAATGTTTCGATGGAGCTGCATTACTTTACAGTCATTGTTACAGCGACATCACTTTCTGGCGAGATTCGGACAACCAAGGTTTTTGATGAGATTCCAAGTATCAAAACTGTTACGGAATGAACATAGACTCTTTCCCAGTAATTTACTTAGCACATATATAGATAGCATATTTGTAGGAATCTCTTTTATTTCATTCCTTAGTTAGCACCTTATGTGCATGTATTTATATTGCTTAGCTCTGGGAATAATATAACAAGTTATTCTCGATACCTTGTCAATTGCAAAAAAATTTGCAGGCAACAATTTTCATTCTCTTAAAATAAGCAAACTCAAGTTTGTCTCCCCACTTTGGGTTTGAGGGGACATCTAAAAGTGAAGTGTTGGTGTGCTCAGAGTAGAGTTAGAAGAGTTAAGTTGTGAAGTTAGTCCCACAGTGAGATACCATTTGTGTTCGAATATCAATCCATCTTCTCTCATATTTATCTGTTGCTACTGTCAACATGTGCTTAAGGAAAGAAACAGCGTTGCAGCTTGTTTTCACAATGGATCACTAAATATTGTTTTTATTCTTCATGGTTCAGGAGTCCCTTTCAATTACATTTAAATCATATATCTGGTAGATCTTTGCTTTATTGTAGATGAAAGCTTCATAGAGACTTGAATACATCATCTAAGATTATGACATTTTAGATTGCTCGCCGGTTGTTGGGTAAAATTTTGATTGATCTGAGGAATACTCGGGAAGAAGCTCTAAGTGTTGCTGACTTGAAGAGTAGTCAAGATCACGATTCAGCAGTGAATGAGTCGGGGAATGAAGATACAGAATATCATTCCAAGCTTAACAATAGGAGTGATCACGACCTTAAAAAAAGAGGTAGCTTCACCAGTGAAAAATCAACAGACCAGGATGATGATGAGGACAAAGAGACCAAGTACCGGTTAGATCCAAAGTATGTAGTCTTTATCATTAATAAATAAAGATATTTGCTGAATCCATATTTATCTTGTGGACATTTAGACATCGCTCCAAAAATAAAGGAAAATCTACTAATACTTCTACTGTATTATTTGTCATGTTTTCTGATTTTCTTTTTTCAGGTATGCAAATGTGAGGACACCAGAAAGACACGTGCGGACACGCCTTTACTTTACATCAGTGAGTGAAAACCTGCAGTTGAGTTTTGTAATTATTTCTACTGTATTTTGCAGCTACTGCCAGTGCTTTTCTTCCATTCTTCCTCTTAATCCTGAACTCTACATCCTTAATTTTCTAGCTATAACTGGCAAAACTTAAAAGCAAATAGTATAACAAGTAGAAATATGACAGTCTATAAGTATAAATAATGGAGGTGATACACTGATAGTTAACCAAAAATAATGGGGAGCTAAGTTCAGATAAACTACTAAGAGGTCAAATATAGATGTTTTTGACCTGATTCTGAATGTAAAGTCCGACAAAAACACTTGATGCTGAAATAGCAGGGAGCAAAGTTCAAGTCAACTTTTATGTGGTCATTCATGTTCAAGTCAACTTTTATGTGGTCAAACATGAATGGTTTTCACCTGATTCTGACTTGTAAAGTCTGGTGAAAACACTTGATGCCTGCAGCAGGATGAAGAGATGATGCTACATGATTAGTGCCTTAAAAATCTTTTAGCTTTACGTTATGTTACAAACTCTATATTCCCATAGCTTTGAATTTCCTTCCTTAAAATATTGGCTCTGCTAATTTTCTATGATTAAATCATTGTTTAATTCTTATAGTGCTATTCAATCTTTGATTTTTGCTTGTCTTGTCTGTTTTAGCTTTACCATTAATTTTAATTTGTATCCCTCTTCTTCCCTTGTCTAACATTCTAGTTTTACAACTGTTTGACGGTCAGGAGTCACATATACATTCCTTGATGAATGTTCTTCGTTACTGCAACTTGGATGAGACTCTTCATGGAGAGGCCAGCCTTGTGTGCGACAATGCTTTAGATCGCTTGATCAGAACCAAGGAGCTTGACTACATGAGTCATATTGTATTGAGGATGTTTGAGAACACTGAGGTCGGTGCAACCTAGTTATCCTTAACTGAAGCACAAACAAAAACAAAAAAAAATCAGTATAGGTAGTTACTGAAGTGTATCCCTGTTTTTTTTCTTTTGCATCCTTAAAATTAATTTGGAAGTTAAAAACCTGCCTTACTTTGTGTTTTGAGAAGGTGGTGATGGTGCATCAATGCCTCTTCCTCCTGTTCCTGCTGTTTCATAAATAACAAGTGTTATCTTGAATGTGAGCTGTATAAGAACTGAGAGTAACTTTCAACCTTTTCATTTATATTCGATAAGATAAAAAGGTGTTCTTTTCAAACCTTTTCAGCATAATAAGACTCTCTGCCACCTTCATTGATATAATGTTGGGTATGATTCTTGATTTTTATGGACTTAGTATATGGGTCAATGGAAAAGATAATGCAGCCAAATAAAGATACACTATTTTGAGACCTTAGAATTGATTATAACAGGCAACTTAATATAAGTATAAATCCAGTAGATTTTACATTTTCCAATGTTCCCATTTCAAACTGTGTTCAAAAGCAACTTGTTTAGACAGAATTATTTTGTAAGTAAATGCATGAAGTACTAATCAATATTTGTGTTTTCTTATGTTGGAAATGAGAAACTCCTGTGGGAAATGTCTACCGGATTCATTTCCTCTATTTATTCATTGCAGGTTGCTTTGGAAGACCCAAAAAGGTTCCGCATAGAAATGACTTTCAGCCGTGGAGCAGATCTATCATCACTAGAGGTACTTTGTATCCCTTACAAGAAATGTAATTAAAAAGATATCTCTACATAATTCTCTGATGGCTATCCACCCTCTGTGAAGTCCTAGAGTTATTCTCACGTATGGTCACATAACTGTATCCACTATAACAGTAAAGTCATATTTTGTCACGTTAAAGTAACTGAACTTTACCAACTATAAAAATTATAAATCCTCTAAATTTACTCACTATAACAACAAGACGTACCCATCAAGGTGACTTAATGGATACAATTGGTAATGTTTTGTGATTTACTGCTATAGTGGGTAAAGTTCGTTTTAATGTGAAGAAAAATAATTTTATGCTGTTATACTGGATAGATTTCAGTTACATTTATGTGTCGAAAATTAGTCTTGTGACTTTGCTGTTAGTGTGGGTAAATTTAGCAACCATACGTGAAATTAAAACCGCGTTCATTTGAAGGTCTAATAATTTCTGAATAGCGCTGACAGTAGAAGCACACAAATGGATCATTGTCACATTTATAACTTTGCACAACACTGAGAAAATTAAAAGTAGAAATTCCAGTCCTTTAATTTACTTTCTTTCCATGCTGAACTCGCAGAAAAATGATAAGGAAGCGGCTTCATGGCATCAGGAGCACATATTGCCAGTTATGGGTCCTGAAAGGCTTCAAGAACTGGGATCACATCTTACATGGGATAATATGGAAAAGATGATTCATCCATTCGCCATGCCGGCTGAAGATTTCCCTCCACCATCAACCCCTCAAGGTTTTTCAGGCTACTTTTCAAAAAGTGCATTAGTTCTAGAGCGCCTCGCTAACTTATGGCCCTTTCACAAGTATGGGAACACTAATGGGAAGTAGTGCCTTTTGTTTTCCACCTAGTTTTCCCTTTTCTTTCCTTTAACCGAGGTTTAAGATTGTCTCCTCAAAGGTATTTGCAACATCTATTGAGGAATCAGTAGTAGCTGGAGAGTTCTGAAGTATCATTTTTGAAAACGTCTTCAATTTTTTCTTGTTATCATTCATTCATGTAAATAATCGGAAGTTTTTTCAATGACATTTACTAGCCAGCCACAGCTCACATAAATGCTTGGTGAATCAGCCTAAAAGTGCTTTACTTGAGATTCGTAGCAGTCTTGGGTTTTGGCCTCGTCTACATGACTTGTGTTTGTGCTGATGTTCTGTGTTATATTCTAGAGTGAATAAATTATATAATTTAAGGAAAAACTACATAGTAAGGAAATATATACTATGCATTTACTATATATAGTTCAATAGGATTATAATTTGCAGCCATAATGTTCATTTATGGTTTATTTTTCAATTTAAAAGTGTATCTTCTAAAGACTGTATTTGTAGGTTTAATTCTAGGCATTGTATTGTCAATTATCTATTTTTCATCTTTTCTCTCTCCAAATTAGTGTATAACTCCAAATTAGCACATTCTTTCCTCTTTCAGGGATGATTATTTTTTCTGTAATTAAATTCTTTTCAAATTCAAACTTAATGATGTTGCGCTTCCTCTCCCTTTTTCGATAAAGCATTGTCATTACTGGCTTGAGATGATTTACCAAACTTCATGTCAGCTGAGAGAAAGCTTTGAAGCTTAAGTTCAAAATATGGATTCACGAAATTGCTACTAAAATTAATGGGTGATGTTTTGAAAAAATGAATACATTATGAGGAGTTCATATCTCAAATTTGTGTGAATTTTTATTCGAATTTGTGGAATTTTTTAAGGAATCAAATGCACGTATACATGCATTCTATTCAAGTATCTAATGTACATGCCTTGTATTCATGTATTTGAGTGTATTTGTTTCACTGTTATTGTATCAAATGCATTTGTTTGCAACTGATATTGATTTCACATTTGTATCAGTGTATCAAAGTGTATCTATTTCTTTGTTATTCATTTTGTATCAATGTATTGTGTATCTTGCAACTTGTTATAAATTGCATCAACATATTCAAGTCTATTAGTTTTTTATTTTACATTCGTATCATGTATTTGAGTGTATTTTTGTTCACTATTATATATGTGTATCAATGTATTTGAGTATTTGTATAGTGTATTCATCACCAGAATATATTTATATCAATGTCGTACTATGTATTCAAGTGAAAAAAAGCCTATAACAACAAAGAAAAATATGTATCAATATTGTACAAGTAATAGTTAGTGATACAACAAAATCAATGAAGAAGAAAAGATTTTGTAGTACAATTCCTTTGTTTATTATGGTAAAAATATTGTGATAATTCATAGTTCTGATGTTGCAGCCCTTGCTATTGCATCTTGGTTTGATTGCCGTGGTAGCGAACCAGGTCCCACATTAGCAAAGGAGGAACTTGTAGCTCTCTGTGTTAGCAGACCAGTTCCTCGCGTTCAGGGAGAAGGGTGAGGTTTCCCTCCATGTTTGCGGATCCGATCCCCACATTCGTGGAGAAAGGGTTATGCTTCCTTCCATGTTCGTGTACCAGGTCCCCTGTTCGTGGAGAAGTTCACTTGGATCTGATCAAGGTTGACCTCCGCGTTCTCAAAACATATCCGATTCTCGGGGAGAAGACCCTTGACTGTTATATATTTTTTGGTTCAGCCAATTTTTTAGCTCATTTCCTATTATTTCAAATTAAATTGTGGGAGCTAGAGACCTCTGATTGAGGTGATTTTGATTGCGTTATTTCTGATTTTTATGTGGCTACCATTAGAGTGATTGGGGAACCGTGGAAGTTATCAGTTCGAGGTAATTTGTACCCCGATGGGGTTGCCCAAGGTTCTTTAATGGTGATTTTTGGTGAATTATTACATGGGTTGTTTTCTCCCCTTTTTGTGCATCAAATTGTGCCTCATTTTGGGATACAAGTTTAGTAAGCTCAATAGGACTATTTGACGGAGTCAATTTTGGAATTTCCGGTGCAGGTCTCACATCCCTTTTTTGACCCAATTTTTGGTTTGTCTCTAATTTTTGTAATTTTGGTGTCAAAACATCTGTATTAAAGTCGTGATCAATATTAAGATAGTATAGCGGTAATTGTAGGTGATTCAGAAGGATCAAGCTCCAAATCTGTGGGACTGGAGCGCGCGTGTTCGACTTCGAGTTAAGCTACAGTCTATTTTCTTGTGAGATTGTGCTTCATAAGATAATGTCTAGTATTGTTCGCATGTGGATTAGGATTGTATGTGGCAGATTTAGGATCTTTTTTCGTATTCTTATTTCCTTGATTCTCTAGAAGCCTCAGGCTAGTATAGTGTGGTGAAATCCTTAGTTTAGGCGGGAGATGCCTTGTTTATGGATTAGTGTGAAGTTGTTAGCCTCTTCGAAGTTGATATTGGAGACTTTAGAATAATTGGTGATCTAAGTTCCTTAGAATGAGATTGTATTGATCCTTTAGCTAATTTGGTTGTTCTGTGTAGAAATTGTTCTAGTTTAGTACCCTCCACTTTTACATGCACCGTAGGATTTTTTTGGTATTATGAGAATTCATCCTAATTAAACTCGTAGACTCGATATTGATCCCTAATTTGGGCTAGGCTTCAGAATCTTAGGTGCTTATGATAGCCATAGGATGGCCTTAGTTGTGCTTGTTGTTCATTTGAGAATACCTTTAGGGAGATATAGAAATCCCCGAGTTACTCTTCTGTTACTAGATCCCTCATAATTCCTTTAATTTTTCAATTAGTGTTGATGTTGTTGTATTAGTGTTGATGAGATTGTTAGAGTATTGTTGGGCCCAAGGCCTTGGTCGAGGACCAGCTAAATTCCTGTAATGTATTAGTTCTTGAGAAATTACTTTTCAGTGAGAAATGAGCATTTTGTCCTTCCTCGTAGTGTTTTCATACTTTTTTTTGATGTGGAATGGTTGGCACGGTTCTCGATGCAATCGAGTGGAATTTGGCGATTTGAGGCCTCGAGTGGAAAGTTTCATTGATAGGGTTGACTTTGGTCAATATATTGAGATCCAAGCATTGAATGGGAATTCTGTCAATTCCGTTGCATCCAAAACATTAAATTTGATCTAATTGAGTATTGACTTAGAACCCAGGGACCTTAGTTTTTGTTTCGAAAAAATAGGCTAAAAGTTGAGTTTTAGGCCAAAAAGATGTCTGGGAGGGTAATTTCATCATAACAACCTTTTTTCAAAAATTCAACGATTCCATTGAGTCTAGAATATTAAATTCAATATAGTAGCCTATCCGATTTATTTTTATCGGGCCCCTAGTGATTTCCGAGGGTCCAGTCGGAAGCATTTTAGACTTGGAAAATATGATGTGATCTGGTTTCTGGTGCAGACTTCATTGTTCTTCACGTTCACGACCTTGGGGCCATGTTCGCAATGAGTTATCCATGAGTGGGTGCTTCGCGATCGCGGTGAGGCCCATTATGTTCGTGATGCACAGTGTCCTTGTGCTTCGCAATCACGTATAAGCGTCTTGCTTTCGCGATACTCTTAGTCATTGTGCTTCACTATTGAGGGGGGGGGGTTAGTGGCCCACAATTACGATGAGTAATTTTGTGTCCATGAACAATAACTTCGGAAAATAGGCTTTTTTCCAAATTCCACCATTTTCACTCGTTTGGAGCTTTGGGGGAGACGATTTTGAGTCAATCTTTTGAGAAATTTTGCTTGGGTAAGTTCATCTATCATTCCTAATTTGTTTCTGTCAATTTTATCTTCCTAACTCATTGAAAAGTCAAGGTTTTAAATTTGATTTTGGGGGGTTTTTATTACCAATTTCAAGTTTGAAGATTTAAAATTTCTAACTCGTTTATTAGCCAATTTTTATGAGTTTTTCAATCAAACTCCCCTTGATGAATAGAGCGTGATTTTAAAATAAAATTTCAGATCTTCACTTTTTGATTTCAAAGCTGTTTTTGGACGATTTTGACCCCGATTCTAAAATTTAGCAATATGGATATCATTAGACTCCTTTTGATGAACACTTGATAGTGGATAATCATTCTGGAGTCGGTCTTCATGGGTTGAGCTTTGGTTAGAGCGTTCGTGCGAAGTTTAGGCATTCGAGGTAGGTTTTGTAATCCTTCTTTGAGACTGGGATTGAATAATTTTTCATTCGTATGTTAAAGACTTTGGGATGAGGTTATAGCATGATTTGGGACTGTTAATTTCATTGTGATGCCTGTCTAGGGCTTATTTATATTGTGGTGCCCGTGTGGGGGCTTATTTGTGTTGTGTAGCCCGTGTGGGGGCCTTATTTGCTATCTTATTTGCACTGAGAGTATATGATCCATGATTTGCCCGTAGATAGGCGAGAAGAGACTATTTGACTTGTAATGCCCACCTGAGAGGTTGAGTTGGGGGTTTTGAGCATACTTGAGTATTGAAATGTTTTCAAAAAGGGTGAATACTTATTTCACGTATTTTCCTTCCCATTACTATCTATTAGGTTGAGTTTTGTATTACATATTGAGCTGAATATTTCCTTCATACCATATGTGTTGTGATATATTCATCCTCATTCATCATATCATTGATCTTAGGAACTTTATAACTGTGAAATTCTTTTTGAGAAAGAAAAGTGACACCTTTTTTATATCCTTGACCACGAGCTAGGTGACAAGTTGATGAGATATTGAGATTGTGATTTGGTATATGGATTGCGAATCCCCCATAGGTCCTTGTATGGCTTGTCTGGAAGCCTTAGCTTGACAGGTGTATACAACAGATTTTGCGACAGCCTTGATTCTACCATACTACCACATCATTGCATCATCATATTGGATTGCATTGCATTGTTATTTTTCCTATTTGATTCATCTGATTGATTGTGATATTGAATTTTCCTTGCGTGTTTACTTTAATCACGCCATTCTATATAATTTGGAGGCACTGATGCCAAAATGAGGTTTTATGTATGTAGGTGGAAGCGTTCCTTAGTTTATTTTATAGGCTCGATTAATTTCTTATTGTTACGACCCAAGCTAGGCCCTAGGTGTAACATGGCGATTAGAATTCTTAAAGAAATTACAACCAAGCCTCTTAGCATGTCATAAGCATACATAAGGTAACAATAAAGCGAAAACTCATATAAATCCAAGAACATAGCATAGCGAGAATGAAGTTAGACAATATAGACTCCATACACATATCCAACATGCTTCTACATGAACTAACATAGGTGGGGACTAGGACATGTTCCTATCTCACCCTCAAAGATAAGTAATGACATAACATGAAATAGTCTCATTGTGTCATCATAGTCTAAGAATGACAAGATAATAAAATATAGACTCGGCTTGACCTTGAAGCATGGGGACTCACCATAAAATCCTCGATAAAACACCAACTAGACACGAGAATAGGATGGAGCGTCCTTCCTTATATTGTGATATAATGTAGTCAATGAAATATGCGTTAGTATATTTGAATGTACTAAGTATGTAGGCAATATAATGCATAATAAAACCATGTTATGCAAATGAACATTTCAAAAAGCATGATAAAAGAGGTAGTAAATTCATAAGTAGACATGAGAAGGGTCTATGCACAACAAACCATAAGAGTATCATGTAAAAGTAAAGGTTAGGATTAGTCAAGTAAATCATCATAAGGGACCATACATATGCGGGATATAACCGTAACCAATAATAAAACCATATGAGCTATAACATGGAATCTCGGTGTCTCCCCATACAACGAAAAAAGGGAAATCTACTTGCCAAGGTAAACTCTACCCCACTTAGCCATACTAGCAATAATCCTATGGTGGCAACGTAGTTAAGGGACTAGAGATTACTACTAAGGACCCCTTGGATCGAATTCCCACTTCAAATTCCTCTCAGTGCTAAGTCAATATCCCATGGAATACATATTATCATCATAAATCATACTTGTCATAAATCATAAGCTTATCATGTGGAAAGGAAATCAAAAGCTACCAATCTAATTTATAAAATTTGTTCATAGGAAGAACTCATTATCATGTGATTCATGTAATGTGGGTGTAGGCCTTTCATTATTACGGATCTTATTTCATAAGGAGTATCATTAGGGTCTTAAGTCACCCTTTTTCATAAACTTGCTTGAACACTTCAAAATTCCATAATCATGACTTATACTTGAAAATTAAGGTGAAAGCATGTGTTCACAATCAATTGACTTAGAAATCATGAAATTGAATTGAAAACATGCATAATCATATAATTTGAATAAACTCATGCTTAATTGAGAAGAAGCATATCAATAGAAGTCAAAATTAAAAAAAAAAACACTTTAACCTTCATGATTCCAAGATGAAATTGGAGGGAATTTCACATCAAAACTCAATAGATCCCAATTTTTATCAAATCATACATAATTCATGAAAAATAATATCAATTTGAAGTATAATTGAAAATACCCATCATCCATGTCATGAACCCATAAGAGCAATATAGGAAATACATAGAAAACTCCAATTCCATGCAATAATCATTAGTTCATGTTGAAATAAGTTCATAATCATAATTTAAATCATAATTCACGTAATTGAAATTGAGATCACAAAACCCATAAAAACATACTTTGAATTGATTGAAAAAGTTGAAAAATTATTGGGCTCTATGGGTGAAAGGGACCTATGAATGAATACCCACATTCTTTGGATAGGAAGTTAGAAGAAATTTGAAGAAATTTTGAATTTTGATGAACAACTTGAGAGGATTGCTTTCTTGTCTTCAATGGAGATTAGCCTTTTTAGAGAGAGAATTTTTGTAACTGATGAGTTGTGAAAGAATGAGGGAAAATTAGGGATTGTGGGTAGTTAATAGAGTAGAATTTAGTCCCAAAAATTCCAGGTTCATTAACTAATAGGTAGGGAAAAGTCCAAAGTGACCCTACTTAAAAAGTGAAATCGGATGAAAAAACTTACCCAGGTCCGCGATGTAGAGAGGGTTTATGACGTTAATTTTGAGCGAATGAGAATTTTGGCTAGATTTTGATCTAGGAGGAATTTGCATTGTGCTGTACTATCTCCGCGATGTGGAGTGGTCGCGCACTCTTTTGGAAAGGTATTATTTTCGAATATTTTATTTTTCAAAATACTTGACCTAAAAATTGATACGCTAAAATTACACCTCCCTAAAGAAGTATAAGGCGATCGTTGATCAAACATAGAACCTAACGAAGGTTAGGGTCGATCCCATTAGGAATATGGTTTAGACTTTAGATCAATCATTTATTATTTGTTTTAATCAATTTGTTTCAATAAATAAAGGGGAGATTTCTATAAACTAATGAACAAATCAAATAACAAGTATTAACGAACAAAAGTATGGTTTAATGTGGTTTAAATCAATATGAAGTGAAGTTAGGGTTTTATGTGTTCCCCATGAATCCTTAACTAAGTAGACCTTTTTTATTAGTAATCTTTTCCTAGTTTGTTACATGTAGAATCGGTAAGTTAATTTCACTTAAGTCCTTGATCCGGCAAATAAGTGAATTTCACTACACAACTTGATCCGTCTACGGGTGTATGCTTTACTAACCCTTACCAATGATCCCAGATTTAGCTATCCCTTGATCCATTCAAGCTCATTATATGAGGATGATTCTCGTTGTTTAATCCTTTTTCCCATCCATTACCTCCTTGATCCAGAAAGTAAGGATAAGGCAAGTTGTAATGTTGGCCATCGTTAAAAAATAATCAAAATAAAGAGAAAAATAATACATCCATGCACATTATTCAAGAATTACTTTTTATTAAGTTCTACATCGTTAATTCTTCATGATTCCCATAACCCTAGTTGTGGAATTAGCTACTCATAGCTACATGATCACAATCAATGATGTTTCTATTCAAAGAAATCATGAACATACAAAGTAACTTTGAGAATTCAAAATCTTCAATAAAATCCAAACATACAATATCGATAACAAAAATCCGACTTCAAGAATAACAGCTCAAAAGTAGTTTAAGCTATATTCTCAAACCTAAAAATATGCATAAAGTAAACTAAATCTAAAAAGTGTATTTATAAACAAAATATCCTAAGTAAATATGAATTTGGAGAACATAGGAAACTTTAAGTCGGTTTGGGTCTACAACTCATTTCTACGGATCGTAACAATTATGACGAGTCATAGACCCAACTCATAATTCTTCTCATTGCACTGAGGAACTCTTTATTTTCATGACCGCTTTCTACAGCTCGTAATATGGAAGATAACTCGTCAACTGGGGTCGTAGACACTATCTTTACCTCATCATATGTATCTTCAAGCTACGAGTGTGTTTTATGACTCATAGTAATATAGACGAGCCGTAGAACTTACTCTTCTTCTTCACTTTGCCCTCAGTTTCTCACTTCTTCTTGATGACTCCACTTGATGACCCGTAAGGCTGAAAATGAGTCATTTACTTCACTCGTAATTCTTCAGTTTAATTTTTATTTTTCTCTTCTGTTTTTGATGATAGATACCTACGACAAATATAGGTAACGATGATTCGTAGGGTGAGATCGTAAAATACCAAAAATCCCATCCTTCAGTGTTGTGATTCCTCAACAAACTCTCCGACTTAGTTTCCTTCAAAATAAGCAGAACTATCATCAAATATGCTAACAAATACTTAAAAGACATGCAGATTCTTAAGCCTTAAAGCATTAAAAGTACCATAAATCCACGATACATCAACACCCTCAACTTAAAATGGTTGCTTGTCCTCAAGAGACACTACTATACTACAACGACACAATGCAAAATAAGATTAAGAATGTACAACAATCATAGTCTATTAACTCCTGACCCTGTCCAATTTCTATCCAAGATACCGTTGCAACCATTATTTCAAATCAAACTAACTTATGTGGATCAATGCTAAACACTTCCACACAAATAGACAAATTAACATGCCAAAAATAACATTCACCATTTTCATGACTATTTCAACAATGCCACTTGTACCCTCAATAAAAAGAAGTCCCTTTTTTTCACTCAAAATTTGCAAATATTCTTTAAAATCAGAGACATGGAAAAACACTCACACTCATGAAAGAAATTCATACTTTTATGCACAATACCATAGGCTTGCCCTTATTTTCAATACTTAGACTCTTGAACCATTGAATTAGGATCACTATAGAACTTTTTTAGCTTGTAATGTAGGCTCAGGGATAGGTGTGATACATTTAGATCTTAGTGACTTTTGTCCTCCTCAAGCACTACATTAACCTTGAGTCCACATCTTACAACCCATAATTTGTTTCACTCTTTTTCTTCACTTTTTGCTTTTGTCTTAGATGTGACTTTTGTTTGTTCATTTCACAATCTTTTTGTTATGCTTTGTACTTTTCAATGCTAAATCTTGCTAAACCATTTACTTGTCTTAGCCAAAACACCTTTTTCTTCCTTTTCACACATCTCTTTTCAAACCTTTTCTTTCTTTGATTTTCTTTTCTCATACCCCTTCTCTTCTTACTTTCCTCTCATAGTAGCCACCCTCAACTTAGGCTTTTGGACTAAGTTGAGGTGCACATTATCCTAGGAGGGATCAGGGCCAAAATAAGAGATTATAATTAGGATTAGGGACATTTTGAAATACGCATTTATTTGATCAAAAAGGTCTTTTAAAAGCTCATATCTTTGGTTCAAAGGGTAAAAAAAATGTTTGGTTGATTTTTTTAAGGATAAGTGGGCTAATTCAAAAATGTCCTATGATCCTTTCCTAATCAATAATTTAATTATCACAGTATGACCAATGGGGCAAGTTCTAAATAGACACAAATAGTTCAAACACACAAATACCTCACACACATTTGGCATCAAGTTGCATTGTCAATCATCAATATTTGGTTCATGTTTCAATCTAATTCATGTGTTAATCATACTGGTTTACATCATGTCACACAAAGATCCTACATAGTCAATATATCAAAGAAACAGTCACAACAATTCTAGTAAATTTTGAAGGGGCCTATTTGTTTTTGTTTAAACCTTCTAGCCATCATACCATAGATCCCTACTCTTATTTCTCATTTACATCCTAAACATGCTGGTTCAACATAAAATAAAAAGATCCTATGGAAAAAAAGAACACGGGCAAGAAAATTCCAAGAATTTAATAGTGTCTAAGGTACTCAGACTTCGCCTAGATACTCGTGCATTCATTCATAACCATCCCACTCCTACTTGAAAAGCTTTGCATTGTCCTCAATATAGTAGACAAAAATTAAAAAGTATGGGGGAGAGAAGAAAAAACTTGTGGCACATAAGCATCGGAGTCTATATGGTGGCATCTGGGTCCATAGGTATGCATCCCGGTGTAGTAGCATGTAGCACTATGGCAGTATGTGCATAATCATGAGCTTCAACTTGTGAACTTGAAGCTCCAATGGCATGATGCCTCTCCTGCTCTCGCCGTACCTCCTCGGTCACTCTAGATGCTCGAGTGGCCTCCTTAATATCATGAAGCTCCTTTCTTTTTCTTTTCCTTGCCTCATCCCTGTCCGAAGTGTAATCCTCAGTATGGGGCTTTTTGTCTCGGACTACCTTAGACTCATCATTCGCAAACAAATCAAACAATTGCGGTGGCTGAACAACAGGCAAAGCAAAGGGTATAGGGGCTTGTGCAGCCAAGGATGTGACCTCCGCACATAGTACTCCAATATCGGTATGAAGAGTAGTAATGTCAGCACTGTACGAGGACTGAAACCTTGTATTAACCCTCACATCAAAAGCATCAATACGCGTCTGAATCGATCGCTCTCGCTTAGCCAAGACAGATTCAAACTTTGCCTCCATGCACTCCTCTAATTCAGTAATGGCTTTTTATGACCCATGGATTTAGCTACTGAATTAACTGACCCAATGGGGCCTCAATCTGTGCCTTCCGTTGCATCAAAGTATATAAGGCTTCGACCGAGAAAGTGACCAAGCTCGTGTGCTGTGTATGCGGTATACTATTAGACGGAACTGCCGAGGTAGTTGGAGCAGCCTCATATTATTCCATGGGAGGTTTCTCGAAGTCTGGGGCAGCTGTCGAATCAGCTAGCACAGGTGGCTGAATATGCTTAAACTCAGGTAGCTACACTACTAGAAGGGGAGGACGTTGCTGGCCAACCGGGTTTGTATCATCTTTAATAAGACCTAGGTGTGTAATACTATTCACTCTGATCAGTGGGTCAACCCCTGGAATCAATGGAACTATGGCATCCACTCAAAGTGCAAACACAAGGCATGGGAACGGTATTGTGGTATTCCACCGAATTTCCCTCTCATGTATCTCCGAAATAATTATTTTCACGTAATCAATCTCATACCCAGCCATCAAACTTGCCATAATCATAGCTCGGTACAGATTCAAATGTTTGTCGACATTTGTTGGGCAGAGGTGATTTCGGTGAATAGCCCACCAAAATTTTGCAACAAAAGTCAGGGATGCCTTCTTAATTAGAGTTGGGTGTGATACCTAATCCACTACTATGTCAGGCTCTGCTATATAACCTGCTACCTATCAAAGTATCTCTCCATGTTGCATCGGGTCCCATAAAATATTTTTATCCCTCACTACTTTTATTTTCTGATCAAACTCGGTCGTTGAAGCTGCCGGTGAAAAGTTTGGGCCATAAAGGACTCGTCAAACTATCTCCTCTGATAGACTAACTAGGATCTCCCAAACCAGCATGGTCAAAAGTATCGGCTGTTCCATCTTCTTTACCTTGGAAGGAGCCATATGGTTGATTGTTGTCGTGTATGAAGCATAGAACTCACAGACCATGTTATTGCTATAGCTACCAGGGTGCTTTGCCATCCACTCTAGTTTGTAGCATCAAAAAAAATCACAAACTTTTGGGACTGCCTCAAATCCGGTGGTGATCACACGCGGTTCCTCAATAATGGGTTGTCGTAAGTTTTGGCGATTGTTCCTCTCCTGTCCCATCCTATAGAAATCAAGTAACCCTAGAACACACCACCGCTTTGGTTGTCCTCTTATGTGGATTGGTATGGAGGGATGCTCAGGCATCGATTCCCCTTGGGGGACATGAATCCTGAGGCGGATAGGGGGTGCTGAGTTATCATCACTCTCCTCTGTCTCTGTTGAATCCCCCTCGTTATACTGGAAGGGTGTGGGTGTTGCAGATGTGTGTGGAGGAGAGGAGCCTTTGCTTTGTTCCGGTGATGAGATGACTTGTGTAGATACTTTGATTTGGGACGTCGAACAAGCGGCGTCTCAGATTCATTTGAGTGTTCCTTCTCGGACCCCGTATTATTGATATCCATTGGTTCATCCCATATTCGTTTCTTTAGAATCTCTACAAATGTTTTTCGTGAAATCTATTTCTTTCCACCAACTTTCTTTGGGGTTGGTTTAGGAGGCATCGTACCTGTGGAGGAAGAGTTAGGTCACAAACATAACAAGAAAAATATGTAAAGCAAGCAAGAAAGAAAAAAATAACTAGGAAGTAACTATATTTGGTTCTATGAGGGAGAATCTACGCGTCGTAGAAGAGTCTACAGCCCATAGACTCAACTTGTAGAATTAGACCTGGAAGTTTTTAGTCTATGAAGTTTGTCTACGAGGAGACCTTACGACCCGTAGAAGTTTCTACCGATTGTAAGGTTCAGTGGTAAAGTCAGTGCTATACCACTAGGTTTTGGGTACTTGACTTGTATGAGTCAACATCTGCGACGAGTCTAATTGATGAGCAGTATAGGAATATACGACCCCCATAATTAGACTCGTAACACTTGATGGTGGAGGCATGAATCACTAATTGTAAGGTTCTTATTTATGAGGGGTAACTATGACTCGTAAATATTTCTACGACCCGTAGAAAACCCTCGATTGAGAAAAAGCTTTGAGATCAGTGAGCATCATACTTAAAACACCTCAAAACAAGCCTTACGTCTTACATTGATACAATCCATTAATCATAAATAGTAATTTTAACAAAAACCCAATTCCTCATTTTACAAATCAATTTAACAAATTGAGTTCACTCATGAATAGGTTACTTTACGAAGGGTAACTACCCGTAGAAATATCTACGACTCATAGAAAACCTTCGTCTGAACAAAATCTACAAATTCAGGTAGTGCAATTCAAAAACAAGTTCAACATCCCACGTTCATTTAAATTAAACAACAATTCCATTAAGAAACCAATAACCCCCACATAAATTGAATGAACCAATTTTATCATCACAAAAAGCCATACTTCATTCTAACTAGTTCTTCAATCCCCTTATACTATGAAGTTTAAGCAAGGTATGTGTGGAATGTAACATCATTGAAAGATCAAATTACCACAAGGAAGAAGTAAATCCTTTGAATTTTAAACTGGACTGAAACTGGGCTTGATATTACTAAATGCTCGAGGAGTTAGGGTTTTTGAATTTTGACTATTTAAAGCTTCAAATGGTGTGGATTGATGATGGAATTTGGGGAGGTTTATTTGGAAGAGAAGAGGAGCAGGGTCTTTTGATTTTTGTATGATAGATGGAAGTAAACATTTCAAATTTCATTTATTTTATGCATTAGCTATGCGGGTCAGGTCAGTTATATTATCCGCAAAATAGGTAAGCTACGACTCGTAATACTTATTACGGATTATAAAATAACTTCGTAATCAAATCAACACTTTTACTAATGCAAGAAAACATACTTGGAGTCTACAAGTGTAGGCTATAAGTCATAGAAGATTCAACAGATCGTAGAGTATAATCGTAGATTTAAAGCTACTTCATGTGTTGAATCTGTATTTTGATGAGTCAAGTTTATGGGTCGTAAAAGTTTCTACAGCCCATAAAAATGACTCGTGCGTCTCTCTTAGTCCTTTTTAGTTTCCAGTATTTTAAATTTGACATGGGCACGTACTCAACCTTTGGCCAATTTTTTATGCTCTTTGTGACTCTAATTTGACCCGGATCCTAACAACGTTTATGCTAACCTAAAGACTAACAAGTAAGAATAGAGAGTGAAAAATAAAAAAGACTAAATGTATAACAAAGTAAATTTGGTTGCCTCCCAAGTAGCGCTTGATTTAACATCGCAGCACGATGTAGGTATGCTTTGTTACTCAGACTTCACTAAGCTTCCATGCTTCCACAATTTTGATTTCATCTTTTGTGCCCAAGTATGCTTTGATTCTTTGACCATTCACTTTGAACTTCATACCATATTTCTTTTCTAACTCGACTGCACCATGTGGAAAAGCTTGACTCAATCGGAGCGGTCCTAGCCATTTTGACTTAAGTTTGCTGGGGAATAAACACATCCTTGAGTTGAAAAGAAGGACCAAGTCTCCAATTGTAAATGTTCGCTTTTCAATCTTTTTTTCGTGATATTTGTTCATTCGCTCTTTGTACAAGGCTATGCTTTCATATGCATTTAGGCAAAACTCGTCAAACTCATTTATTTGATTTATCCTTTGTTTAGATGCGGCATCCCAATCCATGTTCAATTTCTTTAACGTGCACATAGCTTTGTATTCCAACTCTACGGGTAGATGACAAGATTTCCCAAAGACAAGTTTATAAGGTGACATACCTATGGAAGTCTTGAATGTAGTGCGGTAAGCCCATAGAGCATCATCAAGCTTCCTTGATCAATCCTTTCTATTTGCGCTCACCATCTTTGCAAGTATTTACTTGATTTCACAATTAGAGAATTCAATTTGTCCACTAGTTTTTGGATGATAAGGAGTTGCTACACTATGTCGAACCCCATATTTTTCAAGTAACGCTTTGAATAATCGATTACAAAAGTGGAAACCTCTATCACTGATTATTTCCCTTGGTGCACCAAATCTTGAGAATATATTTTGCTTGAGGAAGGCGGTGAAACTTCTTGCTTCATTATTGGGAAGTGAGACAGCTTCTACCCATTTAGACACGTAGTCAACCGCAACGAGGATGTATTTCATTCCAATCGAACTCACAAAAGGCCCCATGAAGTTAATTCCCCATACATCGAACAATTCAATGACCAGAATAGGAGTGAGTGGGAGCTTGTGCTTCCTTGAAATTCCTCCTTCCCTTTGACAACAATCATAAGACTTGGAGAAATTATGAGCATCTTGATGAATTATTGGCCAGTAGTATCCATATTGTAGAATCTTATAGGTTGTCTGAGTACCGCTATGACGGCCTCCAATAAGAGACAAATGGCATGCTTCCAAAATACTCATCATCTCTACTTCGGGTACATAGCGATGAATAATCCCATCGGCACAAACATGGAACACATATGGTTCTTTCCAAAAGAAATTCTTCACATCAGACATGAACTTGAGGAGTTGGTGAACATTCAAATTGGATGGCATTATATCACTTACCAAATAGTTAGCAACATCGGCAAACTATAGAATTAAGTCATGTGATGCAGCCAACATTGTTCGTTCAGAATGGTGTCATCAATCACGACTCCATCTTCCAACTTTAACATAGCCTCTTTTTCAAGTCTAGAGAGATAGTCTGCAACTTAGTTTTTTGTCCCTTTTTGGCCTTTCACTTCGAAGTCAAACTCTTATAACAATAATACCCAATGAATAAGCCTCGTCTTGGCATCCTTCTTTGCCATGAGATATCTCAGTGCTACATGGTCTAATTGTACAATGACTTTGGTGCCCAACAAGTAAGATCTAAACTTCTCAAAAGCGAACATAATAGCAAGCAACTCTTGTTCGGTCATGGTGTAGTTTCTTTGAGAAACATTAAGGGCTTTGCTAGCACAATATATGGGATATATAATCTTCTCACACCTTTGGCCCAATACTAAGCCAAGTGCTCCTCCACTTGCATCACACATGACTTCAAACGACTGCTCCCAATCTAGTGCAATAATTATAGGAGCCGATACTAACCTTTTCTTCAACTCTTTGAATGCTTTTGGACAGGCCTCATCAAAAACAAACTTCTTATCCTTCTCTAGTAGTTTTCACAAAGGGTGCGCTATTTTGGAGAAGTCTTTGATGAAAAGACGATAAAATTTGGCGTGTCCCAAAAAGTTTTGAATACCTTTGCCGGAGATGGAAGGGGGTAACTTTGCGATTAGCTCAATCTTTGCTCGATCTACTTTAATGCCTTTGCTAGAAATCTTGTGACCCAGCAGTATGCCCTCTTTCACCATAAAGTGACACTTCTCCCAATTGAGAACGAGGTTACACTATTCAAACCTTTTTAGTACATCTTAGAGATGAGTCACGAAATCATCGAATGAGTCACCAACCACTCAAAAATCATCCATAAAAACTTCAATTTTATCTTCCACCATGTTTGAAAAGATAGACATCATGCAATGTTTGAAAGTGCTGGCGCATTACACAATCCAAATGGCATCCTTTTGAATGCGAATGTCCCATATGGACATGTGAAAGTGGTTTTCTCTTGGTCTTCAGGTGCTATAGATATTTGATTGTAGCCCGAATATCCATCAAGAAAATAGTACCATCCTTTTCCAATGAAACAGTCTAGCATCTAATCCATGAAAGGCATTGGAAATTGATCTTTTTTAGTCCATGAGTTGAGCTTGCAATAATCCATGCATACTCTCCAACTAGTGACAGGCCTCATTATAATGAGTTCATTCTTTGCGTTTGGCACCACAGTAATACCACCCTTTTTTGGTATAAATTGTACGGGACTTACCCAATTACTATCTGCGATTGGATAAACAACTCCAATATTTAACCACTTGATGATCTCCTTTTTGACTAACTCTTTCATAGGTGGATTGAGACGTCATTGGTGTTTAATTCTTGGTTTGAAATCTAGTATAAGTTGGATTTTGTGAGTACAAATACCCGGTGGTATGCCTATGATGTCGGCTATGGACCATCCTATTGCTTTTTTGAAATGCCTCAAGATAGATGTAAGAGCTTCTACTTGCTTTGGTGAAGATCAGCAGCTATTATGACCGGCAGCATGTTGGGTCCCATGAATGCATATTTCAAGTGAGATGGCAACACTTTGAGTTCCAAAGTTGGAGGTTCCTCGATGGATGGCTTTACGGGTGGAGTTGCTTATTCTTCAAGTCTAAGTTGAGTCTATTTGATGTTTTATTGAAAGTACAAAGGCCATTTAGTGTAAAAATAATCTCATCATACTCTCCAATGTGATCTTTATCAAAGTTCATTATGACATCAGTTAGAGCTTCAACACCCAACCTCTCTTCAATAGATATTTTTGGTTGCAAATCGTCGACAACATCAATTAGGAAAACAACTCATGGATCATTGTGATGCTTCATTGCTTGGAATATATCAAAGATAACCTCTTTATTTTTAGTCAAAACTTTAGTTGGCCAGTTTTCATGTCTACCAAAGCACATCCGATTACCAAGAATGGTCTACCCAGAATGATAGGAACATCAAAGTCTACCTCATAGTCAAGAATGAAAACATTGGCAGGGAATATGAAGGATTCAACCTTCACTAGAACATCATAACTAATACCCACAGGCTTCTTCATAGTATGATCTGCAATCAAGAGCCGCATTGACGTTGATTTTGGGCTCCTAAGACCAATTGTCAGAGCACTGCTAGCAATATCAAGTTAATGCTAGCACCTAAGTCGCACAATGCTTTTACAAATTTGAATACCCCAATTATTCATGGTATGGTGAATGCACCTGGGTCTTCTTTCTTTTGCACAAGAGAGCGAGTGGTGATTACACTATAATAATGCAAGTTATCAGTCGGTTCAAAGCTTATAGTTCTCTTTTTTGTGATAAGATCCTTCATAAACTTGACATATCCCAGCATTTATTCTAGTGCCTCTATCAAAGAAAGATTCATTGAAAGTTATTTCAACATGGAGATAAACTTAAGGAACTTTCCATCTTCGGCTTTCTTCATCAATCTTTGCAGAAAAGGAGGAGGAGGTCTTAGCATTGGAACTAGAGTTGAAGCAACGTCTTTTGCGTTGCCTTCTTTCTCACCATGCTTTGCATCCCCTTTTAGGCTGTTTGGTGCTTAGCTCTTCACCTACTTTATCTTCCTCGATTTTGATTTCTGTTTCATGCTCACTAACAACCGCATCGGGTACATCATCCTTAAGTTCTGGCATAGGTTAATCCACTATTTGAATACCACTTTGGGTGGTCACAACCATGTATTGCCCTTCATTCTTTGGATTTTGAATTGTATTACTTGGGAGAGTTCTTTTCTGGAGTGGATTCAAAGATGACGAGATCTACCCTAATTGTTGCTCAATAAGCTTAATGGATGTAGAGTGTGACTCAACTTTTTGATTCATTCTGGAAAGATCATTGCATATCTCCTTAAGATTATCCTCTATTGCGTCATACTTTTTTATCATCATTGACATCGTATCTTCAATTCTTGCAAGTTTGGATCCCCCATCTCGATTTCCGAGAGGGATGTATGCACCACTATTGTTGTTATCTCTCTTTCTCCAATCACCTTCTCTGTCTTGTAATTGTTCTCGAGATTATAGTTTCCTTCACAATTATAGTTGTTGTTGCGGTTGTAATGGCCCTCTTGATTGAATTTGTTATAGTTTTGACCTTGATTTCCTTGACCTTAGCACTAAGAATCCTGGTTGGATGCTTGGGCGTTAGTCTGAAACCCCCCACTTTATCATTCACATAGTATGCATGTTTCTCATATCTATAATCATTGTAACTTGGTGTGCTACCTTGATGGTAGATTGCATTGATTTTCTCTTGTCCCATGCTTTTGAATGCCAGCTTGAATTCATTTTTTAATTAAGTGAGCTCTTGCAGTATCTTTTCATTTTGTATGTTGGGACCTTGATTTTGCAAAAATAAAAAGAGCTTTTTGAAGTTTTTGTATCCCTAGTGCTCCAAGCTCGGTTGGTCTTTATAACATGGTCAAGTCTCTCTGCGGCCTCTTAGAAGATGTTGGCCAAAAATGCTCCGCCAGTGATAGTGTCTGCGACTGCTTTTCCATTGTCATCAAGTGCGTGGTAGAATATCTCAAGAAGTGACTTATTTGCTATTCTATGATTCGGCACACTTCATAGATACTTTACAAATCTCTCCCAACCTCCACAAATGACTCTCCGGGAAACTATTGGAAATGATTGATTTTGTCTGTTAGCTTTATCTTTTTGGACAATGGGAAGTACTTCTCCATGAATGCCTTGTTTAATTCATCCCAAGTTGTGATGGAGTTTTATCGAAGTTTGTAAAGAAAAATTGAAGCCTACTAGTAAGTGGTAATGGAAAAACTCGCAGTCGAATTAGATCCATATTTAAGCATGGATCGCCAACATTGCTTTGGCAAACGTACGCCACATTCTAGAGATGAATGTGTGGATCTTCAGACAGCAATCCAGTAAATAGTCCTCTACTATGAAGCATTTGAATCAACCCGCTTATGATATTAAACTTGGTTCCAAGTGCCAATGGAGGTAACACAATAGTACCCATATTTTCGATTGTCTCAGAATTGACCCCATAGTTGTTCCATATGCCGAGTTCAGGGTGTTGTCTAGGTGGAGGATGTTTTCTTGCTATTTTTGGATTATTAGGAACGTTCTGTGGTTGATGTTGTGGAGGATGTTGTGTTGCGTTATCGTATTTCTCCCCATGATGTTCCGCGTCATCACCAAGTTCATGTCCATTGTTGTTATTATTGTTGTTCGCCATTTTATGTAGTGATCTTTCAATTTCGGGATTGAATGGAATCAAGGGAATGCCTTGACTTCTCGTATTTGGCATACACTAGAATTAAAACGTATTTCAGCATAAACGAAAAAAAATAACATAAAATAAGGAAATAATGACTACAAATCAAATAATAAGAATTAATCTAATCTAAAAGCCAAATTCTCCATAAACGGCGCCAAAATTTGATACACTTAAGTTATACCTCCCTAAAGAAGTATAAGGCGATCATTGATCAAACATAGAACCTAACGAAGGTTAGGGTCGATCCCATTAGGAATATGGTTTAGACTTTAGATCAATCATTTATTATTTGCTTTAATCAATTTGTTTCAATAAATAAAGGGGAGATTTCTATAAACTAATGAACAAATCAAATAACAAGTATTAACGAACAAAAGTATGGTTTAATGTGGTTTAAATCAATATGAAGTGAAGTTAGGGTTTTATGTGTTCCCCATGAATCCTTAACTAAGTAGACCTTTTTTATTAGTAATCTTTTCCTAGTTTGTTACATGTAGAATCGGTAAGTTAATTTCACTTAAGTCCTTGATCCGGCAAATAAGTGAATTTCACTACACAACTTGATCCATCTACGGGTGTATGCTTTACTAACCCTTACCAATGATCCCAGATTTAGCTATCCCTTGATCCATTCAAGCTCATTAGATGAGGATGATTAGCCCTAAATCTCGTTGTTTAATCCTTTTTCCCATCCATTACCTCCTTGATCCAGAAAGTAAGGATAAGGCAAGTTGTAATGTTGGCCATCGTTAAAAAATAATCAAAATAAAGAGAAAAATAATACATCCATGCACATTATTCAAGAATTACTTTTTATTAAGTTCTACGTCATTAATTCTTCATTGTTCCCACAACCTTACGTGATCACAATTAATGATGTTTATGTTAAAATCTTCAATAAAATCCAAAGTAACTTTGAGAATCCAAAATCTTCAATAAAATCCATACGTAAAATATCGATAACAAAAACCCAAATTCAAGAATAACAGCTCAAAAGTAGTTTAAGCTATATTCTCAAACCCACAAACGTGCATAAACTAAACTAAATCTAAGAAGTGTATTTATAAACAAAAAATCCTAAGTAAATATGAATTTGGAGAACATAGGAAATTTTAAGTCGGTTCAGGTCTACGGCTCATTTCTATGAATCATAACAATTATGATGAGTCGTTGACCCAGCTCGTTATTCTTCTCATTGCACTGAGGAACTCTTCATCTTCACGCCCTCTTTCTATGGCTCGTAATACAGAAGACGACTCGTCTACTTGGGTTAAAGACACTCTCTTTGCCTCATCATTTGTATCTTCAAGCTACGAGTATGTTCTACGACTCGTAGTAATATATATGAGCCGTAGAACTTACTCGTCTTGTTCACTTTCCCCTCAGTTTCTCATTTTTTTTCTTGACAACTCCACTTGATGATCCGTAAGGCTGAAAATGAGTCATTTACTTCACTCGTAATTCTTCAGTTCAACTTTTATTTTTCTCTTCTGTTTTTGATAATGGATACCTACGAACCTGTATAGGTAATAACGAGTCATAGGGTGAGCTCGTAAATACTAAAAATCCCATCCTTTAGTGCTATGATTCCTCAACAATTTCTCCGACTTAGTTTCCTACAAAATAAGCACAATTATCATCAAATATTCTAATAAATACTTAAAAGACATGCACACTCTTAAGTCTTAAAGCATTAAAAGTATCGTAAATCCACGGTACATCAAAAATCCACCGAGGCCATTTTTTGATGTTTTACCTTATTATATCTTATTCCAACCTTTAAACGCTTGGAATATTTCCCCTTGGGAACATTCATCCTCGAATGAGGTAGAACAAGCTTGAGTAGAATAGAGTTTATAGCTAACAACCCAATATGAATGCAATAATATAATTAAACTTTATTTAAAATCGGGTTCATGAGTATGCATGCGTGTAATAAAACATAGAGAGGTTGGAGCGTAGGAGTTTGGAGGATTTGAGCATGAATAGCTAAATACCTTAGGCCGTAATGGAAGGAAAGAGAAAAGGATATCGTTTCATCATGTCCTTTCCGTTTCCCATGTAGCACTTTCAACTTCTTGGTTCCTTCACAAGACTTTAACAGAGTTAATTTCCTTGTTTCTCAACCTTTTAACTTGATGGTCCAAAATTTGAATCGGAACATCCTCATAAGCCAAGTTTTCTTCAACACTCATACTACCCAAAAGTATAATAGTATTGGGATTACCAATATATTTCCTCAATATTGATACATGGAATACCAGATGAACCGAGGATAACTCCAATGATAAATCAAGTTCATAGGCCACTTTACCATTACTCCTTAGGATCCTATATAGGACTACATATCGGGGACTAAGTTTTCCCTTCTTTTCGAAACACATTACCCTTTTATGGAGAAATCTTCAAGTAAACCCAATCTTCCACATCGAATTCAAGTTCTCTCCTTCTAACATCTGAATAGGAATTTTGATGACTTTGGGAAGCCCTTAACCTCTCTCGAATAATTTTGACCTTTTCCAAGGACTCAAACACTAACTCGAACCCTAACAAGGCACCCTCTCCTACTTCAAACCATCGAATAGGTGATCAACACCTTCTTCCATACAAGACTTCAAATGGTTCCATCCAGATGCTCAAATGGTGACTATTATTATATGCAAATTCAACTAATGGTCATCCCAATTTCCTTTGAAATCAAGTACACAATCCCTCAACATGTCTTCTAGAGTTTGGATTGTTCTCTCAGCTTGTCCATCGGTTTGAGGGTGAAATGTGATACTTAGCTTAGCTTTGGTGGCAAGACCCTTTTGAAAGGATTTCCAAAAGTTAGAAGTCAATTGAGTACCACGATCTAAAATGATGGAAAATAGGACACCATTCAACTTTACCAGTTCTTGAATATACATCTTGGTATAATCTTCGGCACTATAAGAAGTCTTAACCAGTAGAAAATGGGCTGACTTGGTCATTCTATCCACTACCACACAAACTGAATCATGTTTTTTTCGAGTGCGAGGCAAGCCTATTATGAAGTCCATGTTCACATCCTCCCACTTCAAAGTAGGAATTTTGATATCTTGGGCTAGACCTCCCATTTTTTATGTTCAACTTTCACTTGTTGGCAATTTGGACATTCTGCAACAAACTTTGCTATGTACTTCTTCATACCACTGCACCAATACACTTCCCTCAAATCTCTACATTTTGGTGGATCCCATATGTATGGAATATCAAAAGCTATAGGCTTCACTAAATATCATTCCTCTTACCCAATCAACATTTGGAATATATAACTGACCTTGGCGATGAAGTACTCCATTTCTTCTTTGTGAGAAAACCTCAATCTTCTTATCAATAACCAATTTCTTCAACTCAACTAAGGTCGGATCCATATTTTTCTTTGCCTTTACATCCACTACCAATGATGATTTCGAACCATTTTGAACAAAAATACCATCCTCCTTAGAGTCACTCAACCTTACCACTTAGTGAGCCAATCGGTGCACATCTTTAACCAAATTCTTCTTGTCATCTTCAACATGAGCAATACTATTCATGGATAACTAAGTAAGAGCATCGGCAATAATATTTTCTTTACTCGGATGATACAACACACTCATATCATAATCCTTTAATAGTTCAAGCCACCTCCTTTGCCTAAGGTTCAAGTCTCTTTAACTAAACACATATTTCAAGTTTTTTTGGTCGGTAAATATATGTCAATATGCACTGTATAAAGAGAGTGACACCAAATTTTAAAAACAAACAACCGCCACCAATTCAAGATCATGAGTTAGATAGTTTTGTTCATGCACTTTTAGTTGTCTGGAGGCATATGCTATGACCTTTCCATGTTGCTTCAAAACACAACCCAATCGAACCCGTGAGTCATCACAATATACAATAAACCAATCCAGACCCTTCGGTAATGTCAAAATAGGAGTTGACATAAGATGATCCTTCAATATTTGGAAACTTCTTTCACACTCATCTGACCATTGGAACTTCACCTTCTTTTGGGTCAACTTAGTCAAAGGCGATTCAATAGATAAAAATCTTTCTACAAACCTTCTATAATACCCGGCCAAGCCCAAGAAGCTATAAAATCCAAAGGAGAAAATAGTCTAGGCAAATTCTTCATCGCCTCAATTTTCTTTGGATCAACCATGATACCATCACTGGAAATAATGTGACCAAGAAATGCCACAGACCTCAACCAAAATTCACATGTACTAAACTTGACAAATAGTTGTTTGTCCCTTAAAGTTTACAAAACAATTCTCAAGTGACCCATATGCTCTTCTTTATTTCGGGAAAATATATCATCAATAAAGACCACCACAAACATATCTAGGTATGGCTTGAAAACTCAATTCATCAAGTCCATAAAAATAGAGGGAGCATTAGTCAACTCAAATGACATAAACAAAAACTCAAAATGGCCATGGCTTATTCGAAATGCCATCTTGGGATTGTCACACTCCCTCAGCCTCAATTGGTAATAATCGGAATAGAGATCAATTTTGGAGAACTAACTTGCACCCTGGAGTTGATCAAAAAAATCATTTATTCTCTAAATGAGATACTTGTTCTTTATGGTGATCTTATTCAATTACCGGTAGTCTATACACATGTGAAGTGACCAATCCTTCTTTCTAACAAACAATATGGGAGCACCCCATGGTGAAATGATTGGCCTTATAAAACCCTTATCTAACAAATCTTTCAATTCTTCCTTCAACTTCTTAAGTTCTATTGGGGCATATGGTAAAGAGGGATAGAGATATGTTGGGTGTCAGGAGGAAGATCTATATCGAAATCAATTTCCATTTCGAGAGAAATACCGGGCAAATCATTGGTAATCTATTTACAATAGGAACCGACTCAATAATAAGAGCTTCGAAATTTGTGTCCCTAACCTGCACTTAATGATCACCCATTAGAAATTATTTTCTAGACTTTTATGCATGATATGAATTGTGCCTTAAATATCGAATCACTACCCTTCCATTTAAGAACCGGATCATTAAAAATTGAAATTTGACCATACGGTTTCTACAATCAATAGATGTCATGACTCGATTTTTCAAATCATGATGGCACTTACTATCACCCACCAGTAAGTAAGCCTAACCCCACAGTCTGAAACCATTTACAATGGACCATCACAAGTGGAAGAAAGGAAGCAAATAATAATAATAAAAACAAGATAAACCCCAAGATATAGTATCAATCGGTCGTCGAGCTACTAAACTAAATAAGGAAGAACAAGGTTTATACATATACAATAATAGTAATAATAATACAACCTGTCTCCGAATACCAAATAAAGACTATTCCAAGCCAAAATAAAAGCAAATAGGCAATTCCGAATGCCAATAGCTCACCTAGTCTCTAAAATCCAAGAGTTGCTCCGCACGATATCCAAATCAATAGTAAAAACCCGTACTATGATCTGCAGGGTGTAGAAGTATAGTATAAGTACCAACAAGTGGAACTCAATAGGCATCGGCCGATTAAGCTCCAAAGATAAAGCAAGTATAAATAACATGTAAGAAAGAAGTATATATCACAAGTATCTAACAAGAATAATATGGAAGCCTACAATAAGAAATATCAGATATAAGAAAGAGAGAGAAAATAGGAAACAAGCAAGGACGTACCTAGTGGCGCCAGCCCAAGACCTAAACACGAAGACACATTACAAAAGGGGGAATAACCAAGTGACACCCTACTAACAGAAGTAAACACAAATATCACATAAAGGGCCAAAAGACTGTATCAACTAAATCCCTGCACAAAAGTTAGATAAATAAGAACAAGGGAAGTAACTACCTTCTAACAAGAAACCACCCTTTATACCGCCACAAGTTCAAAAATAGTGAGACATTATTTTCCAAGCCCTTGTGTGCCCAGGAAGTTCACTCACAAACAGGTCTATACTACCGATAGGTACAAACAACTATGCTAGTGATAGACAATGCATATATGAATGAGATTCATGCAATAAAACCAGTAGTACCATCAGTGCCAAGTGACCCACACCAAGATATATACACCTACTTTCAGTCCTGGCCAGGAAGTAGGACCCATGTGCCTTTCTGAGATCGCCATAGGGGCTCGGAAATGCCTCTATATACCCGCCTAGTCTCGATCTAGGTCTTATATCAATATAGATGTCAATTTGTATGTCTAATCATCAAAGTCCGCTCCATCGCAGTGACCGGAGATAAAAAGTCAAATTAGTAGAGAAAGGGTTGGAAATCCCAACGATCGAGCCAGTATCATAAAAATAAGTGCATCCTCAATGCCTCTAATCAATATAATAAAATAAGCGCATCCTCGATGTCTCCAATCCAATGAAAATATAGTAATAAAGGTAGTACAACCCCCCATTCAAAAATCAGTATAAAATAGTTTGGGTTATAACTCAGCTTTCTCAAATTAATGCCAAGAACCAATACATGCATTGGGATCGACTACATCCGTGAGAAAATAATGATACAATACAATGCATGCCATCACCAGCACCCAAGTAATATGCACAATCACATACAATAATGACGCCACAAGCACCTTACCCTCTAGGGCATGAAAACTGGGCTAACGAATGCGACCGACCACCTATAATCAAGGCCTAAAGCTCAACTCTACTCCTCTAACTCAATCACAAGGACTAAAAGGGAACTCAACCCTAATTGGATAACAAGGAGGAGGAAATAAGAAAACAGGTATTCAGCTAGTTAATCAATACTTCCAGATCCAACAGGGAATACAACCTCGAGATTTTGAACACAACTAGCCCTGCCAAATGACAAAAGAAAGCATAGGGGATTCTATCTCTAAATTCAGAAATGGGATCCAATAGTAATTCACAAGCCTAACATGGTGGAAATCTCCACACCAAGGTGTCAAAATAGGTGCTACAATAGAGAAGGACACTAAGTTTAAGAGACTCCCGCCAACAACTGCTACATCAACTAAGTTTCATTCCAAAATCAATCCTAAGGTACAAATCCATGAATCACCATAAACATCCATCAAGCCACCTAAAATAGGATAATCAAGGCCAAACTAAGGCATAATCAATAGTTAAATCCAATAAACTAGAAGTCTTATAAAACAGCCTAGCCTAAGGATCACATTCAGACAAAGAAACAAGAAACTAGGATTTTAGCCTAACCCGTCACATACAATCCAAACTACAAGCTATTTATACCAAACAACATCTTATGAAGCTCAATCAAAAGAAAAGAGACTGTAGCCTACCTCTAAACCAAACACGAGAGCTCCAAGTCCACTTTTCGATAACTTTTTGCTCCAAAAATGAATCTAAATGCCTCCACACTATCAAAATATTGATCACCTTGTAAATACAAATGTTTTGACACTAAAATTGCATTTTTCAAAGACGTACCCAAAATTAGGTCTAAAATGGAATTTTGGGAACCGCGATGGGAATTCCAAAAAGGACTCTGTGAAAAGGTTTTAAATACATTATTGACCTTGTACCCCAAAATCAGGAATAAATCGATTTTCAAAATGACCTAAATCAGCCCAATAATTAAAATCACCACTAAAGCTTAAAGTTTAGCTAGGGCAGCCCCTTTGGGTTGGATTTTACCTCAAAACATCACCTTACACGCTTCCCTGAACATGCGAACATGTACCCATGACTTCTACGAACCAAATCACTTGGAATCACCCAAAATGGATGTCCCTAGCTCCCAAAATCAAAGAAAAGGGAATGGGGGTCGGGTTATTCGCGTCACTGGTCTTAATTAAAGGACCATGAATTGCTCTCTGCGAACGCAAAGAAAGAGGTCTGTGAACACAGAGGTTAATCCCTTAAGGATCCACAAATGCGGAAGGACCACTGCGAACGTGTAGGCCTATCCGCTAGTCCTTTGCGAACACAGCCTTATACCCGTAAATGCGGAGGCCAAGGACCCTGGCTTCCATGAACGCAGCCTAGGTAGCTCAAATATGGAGACCAAAATAGGTCTACACCAGCTGATGCACATCAGCTGGTTTTGGAAACTTTTCCCAACTCTGATGGGGTGCTTGAAATTCATTTGGAATTTCGTGCATGCAAGCAGACTATCCTAACCCACCAAATTCGATGTTCAAGAGTCAATGGTGCTATCAAAATTTCCATCATAGGTCGTCTCAATAAAATGTGGGTCCCATACCCAAGCATAATTTTTGCTATTTGCACAAGGGGGCTTGAAATGAGACCAAAAGCCTCAGACACGAATAAAAGGTTATTCTAGACCAAACTCGATATTTAAGAGTTAACTGCGCTGACAAAATTTTTGGCCTAGCATGTTTACTCAAATTATTGACTGAAGTCAACCTTAGGCTAAATCTTGAAGGCTAAAATGCCTAATGGCTCAAACTCACCCCAAAAGGCTTGGGACTCGAGTCCAGCATGCTACTATCATAAAATGACCATTTTGGAGATGACCTGCTGATGGAATTTTAACTTGAGCGCATTTACCAAGAATGTTGACCAAAGTCAACTTTAGGTCAAATTTTCAAAGACTAAAGCGCTAAATGGAAAACTTATACTGATTGCCTCGATATCCATGCCTACCATACTGCTAGCCTAATTCGGCCATTCCAGAGTTGATGAAATTGTCAAAATTCTATTCTAAGGTCTTTTCCTAGAGTTTTGATCGTAGTCAGCCATTCAAACTCCAAGAGCTCCAAAATAGGGAATCGAGCATAGAACCCAAACGAACGAGTAGGAGACCAAATTGTCAGTGTCATCATGTCATAAATGACTTAAGGTCACTACAGGAAGTCTCTAAATGCTGAAAAGATTTGTAAAAGATGAAAATAACCTTAAGGGTCATTACAATAGATGCATAAAAAACATATGTCCAATCAACGCCAAGAATGACATCAAAATCGATCATGTCAAGTTTAACAAGATAACATGGGATTATTTTATGCAAGACTAACATGGGGAAATTTTTATAGACTCTCTTGGGTAAAATCTAGTCACCAATGAGGGTATAAACTGAAAAAGGCTCTAGCAAGATTTTGGGATATATATCAAATTTTATAGCAAGGTAAGGAGTAACAAAAGACAATGTGGTAGCTAGATCAATTAAAGCATAAACATCAAATTCAAAGGCCTGTAACATACCCGTAACCACATTGGGAGACTCCTCAAAATCTTATCTAGCCTGGATTGTATAGAAACTATTTTGAAGTGGCCACCATCTTGTTGAACTTATCCACCTTGAGTAGATTGACATTGATGAATTCTTTCTCTTCCTTTGTCTTCACCATTAGGGAATTCGGAGATCTTGTGCCCCACTTTATCACATCCTAAACAAGCACCCGTACCAACCAAACATTTGCGTTCATGGTTTTTCCTAGATTGGAACACTTGGGGAGAGTAGATCCACTAATACCACCATTTTGTAACTTAGGGTTGGGCACCCTATCTTTGTCAGATCTTTGGCACAAAACTTGTAAATAACTTTGGCCTTGAAACTTTTGGAGTTGTTAGAAATGACCATTACCACCATTTGATCTGGATTAAGAAAATCCACCTTCAAATTGAGCCCTCTTGGACTCCCTCACCTTCCTCTCCTTAAGATTCTCCCCTTCTACTTGTTTGACATATGTCATGAGCTTATAAATATCCATATCTTTGATAAGCATTGCAGTTCGATATTCTTCATCACCAAGTCCAACACTCTTGAAATAAACTTACTCATTCGGACATGGGAGTCGGCTACCAAAGAAGGAGCATACTTGAAAAACTTTGTGAACTTGAGGGCATACTTCTTCACACTCATATTACCTTGTCTGTGATTGATGAACTCCAACACTTTTGCCTCCCTCAATTCAAGTGGAAAGAAGCGGTCAAGAAATGCAATTTTGGAGTTCTCCCAACCTATGGGACCCCCTTCAACCCTTTCATCCTTCGATTAATTGTGCCATACTTAAGCAACACCTTTGAGTTGGTAGGCTGCTAACTCCACCTTCTCCTCCAAAGACACCCCCATGATAGCAACAATCTTATGCACCTCATCAACAAAATCTTAGGGTCTTTATCAACCTTGGACCCATGAAACTCAAAAGAGTTCATCCTTGTAAATTCCCTAACCTTTGAAGCTGGTGTAACCACATTTGGAGGAGTCACTACCCCTTGGTTCACTTGAGTGGTCATATCTTGTGCTAGCATAGAGACGGCAATCCAAAATTCGATGTTAATAACTTGATTGGCTAGAGGATCATTAGGAGTTTGAGGGGCTTGTTCCTCATTGGCATTAACCCCTCTTTAGATTGGAGCCCTTCTTTGAGGCATTTTCTAAAAATCGCAAAGAGCAATTGTTAGAGGGAAAAGACTTAGAGTACACTCTATCGCATGACATTAAATTATGAAATAAGTGAAGATTTTCTAAAATGTCTCATAGCCTCCTACTCATAGATGTGGAATGCTTCACACCCATGAATAAGACTCTACTTGATGCGGCATGTTGGACTCCCTAGGGCATTTTAAAATCTTATGCTTTGATAACAAGTATGTCATGACCCAAGCTATGCCCTAGGTGTGACACAGTGATTAGGATTCTCAAAAAAAAACCAACCAAGCCTCTTACCATATCATAAATATACATAAGGTAATAATAAAGCAAAAACTAGTAAGCAATCCAAGAACATAACATAGTAAGAATGAAGTAAGACAACATAGACTCCATACACATATCCAATATGCCTCTACATGAACTAACATAGGCGGGGACTAGGACATGTTCCTAACTCACTCTAAAAGAAAATTAATGACATATCATGGAATAGTATCAATGTATCAACATATTATAAGAATGGTAAGAGAAGAAAAGATAGACTCGGATAGACCTTGAAGCATGATGACTCACCACACAATCTTTGATAAATCACCAACTAGACATGAGAATAGAATAGAGTGTCCATCCCTTCATTGTGATATAATGTAAGCAATGAAGTATGCACTATTATGTTTGAATATACTAAGTATGTCGACAATATAATGCATAATAAAATCATGTTGTGCAAATGACCATTTTAAAAAGCATGATAAAAGAGGTAGTAAAGTCATAAGTAGACATAAGAAGGGCCAATGCACAACAAACCACAAGAGTATCATGTAAAAGTAAAAGCTAGAATTAGTCAAGTAAATCATCATAAGGGACCCCACATATATGGAATATAATTATAACCTACAATAAGACCATGCGAGATATAACATGGAATCTCAATGTCTTTCCATATAACGTAAAAAGGGAAATCTACTTGCCAAGGTAGACTCCACCCCTCTAAGCGATTAATCATGAATATGTGCTATATGTGGATCCACTAGCTAGGCCATATTAGCAATAATCCTATGGTGGCAATGTAGTTAAGGGACTAAAGATTGCTACAAAGGCCCCCTTGGATCGAGTTCCCACCTCAAAGTCCTCTCAGTGCTAAGTCAACATCTCATGGAATACATATTATCATCATTAATCATACTTTTCATAAATCATAAGCTTATCATGTGGAAAGGCAATCAAAAGATACCAATCCAATTTATAAAACTTATTCATAGGAATAACTCATTATCATGCGATTCATGTAATGTGGGTGTAGACCTTCCATCATTACGAATCTTATTTCATAAGAAGTATCATAAGGGACTTAAGTCACCATTAAGGATCTTAAGTCAACCTTTTACATAAACTTACTTGAGCACTTGAAATTCCGTAATCTTAACTTATACTTGAAATTAAGGTGAAAGCATGAGTTCACAATCAATTGACTTAGAAATCATGAAATTGAATTAAAAACATGCATAATCATATAAGTTAAATAACCTCATGCTTAATTGAGAAGAAACATATCCATAGAAGTCAAAATTAAAAAAAATACTTTGACCTTCATGATTCCAAGATGAAATTGGAGGGAATTTGCATGTAAAAACCTCAATATAGCCCAATTTATATCCAAAAAAAAAGGGCAGCCCGGTGCACTAAAGCTCCCGCTATGCGCAGGGTCCGGGGAAGGAAGCCCAATTTATATCAAATCATACATAATTCATGAAAACAAATATCAATTTGAAGTATAATTGAAAATACACATTATCCATATCATGAACCCTAAAGAGCATTATAGGAAATACATAGAAAACTCTTCAATTCCATGAAATATTCATTAATTCATGTTAAAATAGCCTCATAATCATGATTTAAATCATAATTCAAGTAGAATAAAATTGAGATCACAAAACCCATAAAATATATACTTTGAATTGATTGAAAAAGTTGAAAATTTATTGGGCTCCATGTGCTAAAGGGACTAATGGATGAATACCCACATACCTTGGATAAGAAGTTAGAATAAACTCAAAGAAATTTTGAATTTTGATGAAGTACTTGAGAGGATTACTTGCTTGTCTTTAATGGAGATTTGAAAGCCTTTATATAGATAGAATTTATATAATTGATGAATTATGAAAAAATGAGGGAAAATTAGGGATTGTGGGTAGTTAATAGAGTAGAATTTAGTCCCAAAAATATTCAGATTCATTAACTAATAGGTACGGAAAAGTCCAAAGTACCCCTACTTAAAAATAAAATTGAATGAAAAAACTTACACAGGCCCGCGACACGGAAAGGACTTGTGACAGGTCAATTTTGAGTGAATGAGAATTTTGGCACGATTTTGATCCTGGAGGAATTTGCACTATGCAGGACAATCTCCACGATGCGGAGTGGTCGCACACTCTTCTGGAAAGGGATTTTTTTAAAAATATTTTACATTTTAAAATACTTGACCTAAAAATCCACTGAGGCCACTTTTGCAAAGTTTTACCTCATTATATCATATTTCAACCTTCAAATGCCTTACATATTACACGTATACTCAATCGGTCAAACCTACTGAGTACATGTAGATTGTACTCACCTCTTATTCAGTATTGCTTTTTTAAGCATATCCTAGTCAGGGTACCTCGCGTGGAAGCTAATCTTCCGAGCGGGTTTTGCATATTCAGATTAATGTTGAGATCTTGGGATCCAGATCGCTACTAGTTCTATTCTTTATTTTTCATTTTTTAGTATCATTTAGAGACTAATGATGTATTTTAGATTCGAACCTTGTATTAGATGTTTTTATACTTATGACACCAAGTTTTGGGATATATTCGTTCTTGTCCTTCTTTTCCTTTATTATTGAGGCCTGACTTCTCCTTCGGAAGTTTCGTATGAGTTTTACTTTTAGGCTTACACATCAGTTTGGGTATTGGGATGTGTAATATCCCGTATTTTTTTCCATTTGCTAATATTTTAGTATATTGTACTCAGTGCGGAATATTCATACATGTATGAGAAATCATGACTTGAAGGTGAATGTATTAGTTGGGAATGGATTGAGAGTGTGGCAATGGTTTGAAATTTTAAAAGGTGGCATGTGATTTTTTTTTAATTCTAAGAGGAGTAGTAAGTTGAAGTAATAGGTATTAAGATTTGAACATGGTGTAAATTTAATAGTAAGTTGAACTAAGAGGTATTAAGATTTGGATATGATGTAAATTTAATGAGTTGGTTATATGGTACTATTAAGCTAAGTAATGACATATTGTTGGGCCAATATAAGTGAATTGTGGGAAAATCCAATTCTGAAATTTTTTTGGCAGCCCATTGTTGGTGGAATGGATGGGGATTTTGGGCTACCAAACTCCAATAATTTTTTTTTGGAGAAAAGCCTAATATTTTGTCCATATAATAAACTATTTTTGGTCCAAAAATTAGCCCAAAAACCGACCCAAAAGAGCCCAATTAAAAGGGACAAGGATAAGGAAATTTCAGCATTTGCACTTGACAAATTTCCAGAATTTTCTCCCTCTTCTCCCTTATCTCAAAACCTATCCAATAACGTTCCAACACTCTTTGAACTTCATAAATCTCTCCAAGGTTAAGGTTAGTTGATTATTTATAGTTTTAACTTGATTCTTCCATGGAATTCATTGGAATCATGCTATAGATGTTGGAAACATAAATCTGAAATTTTTGGAAGGCTGTCCAAAAATTTTGGTTTCTAAATTTTGAGAATTTCTTTGATCTTTGGTTTGTTTTGAGAAGAATGATTTAGGATATTGTTGTATAAATATGGGAATAAAATATGTTAAAGAAAGGTTTATTGCTCATTTTTGGTGTTTTTAAAGATGGAATTGAGAAGAGGTTTTACATATTTTTGGTGTAAGGACTTTTGAGTTCAAATACTCTATTGTGTTGTGAAGTTATGTTGGGTCTTTTAGATGTTTTTTTTGTGCATGATATGGTTAAGATATGTTTAAGGTGTAAACTACAAAGGATGTGTAAAATTTGGTTGAAGAAGAATAACATATTTGTATGGGTTAAATTAAATTAACTACAAGAGCTAATTGGAGACAGAAATCTGTCCGCTAATATTGTTGTCGACATGTGTTGGTTGTGGGCTGATTTAAGGTCACTTTTGAAGTAGTTATGCAGGGATTTATTGGTATATAACTTGTGAATAAGGTGGTTGTTGTTGTTAAGTAAATGGTGCAGAATTTATGCATTGTTTGGGCTGTTTTGGAGTTAATTTGGCCAACCCATTTTTGGATGGGACTGCTGTTAGTAATTTTCGCATAACTTATTGTGTAAAGCTCCGTTTTGAGAGATTAAAGATGTTGTAGAAAGATATTTCATAGATCTAAAACTTTCATCTAGACTATAAAACCCAATTTTGCTCATATATACTCGAAAAATGGTGATGAAGTTCAGGGGAGGTGCTGTCCAAATTTTCAAAAACAACCTACTAACGATAGAGTACGTTTTATGCCTTACCATAGCTTAACCGCAGTGCTTAACGTCTTAATATAGGTTGAGACAATATTGGGAAGAATATACATATTGTGTTCAAGTAACCCTAAAGGTATGTAAAGCTAACCTTTCTCTCTTTTGGCATGATCCATATGAAACAAACGAACGACGAAAGTATAAATTCCAAAGAAACTCTTATTCTTAGGTATACTAGAATGGCTAATGGTCTAAATTTTCAGAATGTGGATCGTTATACCTTGACTTATATGTATGGTTCCAGCCATTCTAGTTGGTCAAATTCATATTTTAGTACAATTCATGCTTCGATATAATTTATATTTGGCATGATTTATAACGGCAATCGAAGGTTACTTATATGACAATTGTCTTGATTTTTAAATGATGGTCCATTTTAATTATTCTTTTGAGTCCCAAATGATGATTTAAATGCATATAATTTCTCATTACTCTGCTCGTGCATGCCTTAATGTATCTTTCACCGAGTCCCGGGCCGGGTATGTATTCGTATACAGTTTCACTGCATTATTCATTGAGTTCCTCACTAGAGGGATGGGTACGATATATATATATATATATGATGATATGATATGATGACATGGTGATATGATGATGGTGCCGAGACCCATGATGGGCTGAATATGATATACATGTATATGATAGATTCACCGAGTCCATAATGGGCCGGATATGATATATGATATGATCATGCATGATTTTATTTAATAAGGCACAGGTACAGTGATTTCTTGATTATCGGTATTATACTTGTCTCCTAATTGCCTATTTCAAATGTGATCTTCTTTATGATATTTTATGCTTTATATACTCAGTACATATGTCGTACTAACCCCCTCTCTTCGGGGGGTTGCGCTTCATGCCCGCAGGTACAAATATTAATTTTGGGGATCTGCCAGCTTAGGATTTCCACTCAGCTATTTTGGAAATGCTTCATTGTCCCGGAGCCTAGAATTTCGATATAGATATTTTGATGTATATATTTATTTATCCATGGGTATGGCGGGATGTCACGCCCCGAGAGGGTACCCTAGACGTGACCGGCACTTGAAAGCCATTTCTGACCTTCAAGCGAACCACCTAACTCAATCATTCTGTCATTCAGTCCTATACGCTCAAAGGAAGGCTCAATTATAACATGCTATTTATAATATAGGGGCCGAAGGCCAAACATGTATAACTCAACAAAATAAGTATAATAGGACTCCTCAAAGTAACAGTCTAAACTCCCCACACTCTAGTCTATGAAGCCTCTATCAAAGTCTAGAAGGTGCCAATGACAAGCCCATGGCTACCATAATCAAAATAAAGGAGACAACATGAAGCTATACAGGGAGCTCAAGATCCTCCGGAAGCTAGGAGGACTCACCACGTAGCTGAAAGTGCGTAGATAATCAACAGTGCACTGGTTGATGATCTCTGGTACCTGTCTCTGCATCATGAAATGATACAGGCCAAATGGCGCCAGTACGTGGAATGTACGAGTATGTAAAATGGCCGGATGAAACAATATCAAGGAAATATCAATATCAACACCGGATCTCAACTCATACATATATACATGACACTTAACTCAACTGACTCAGAGCACTATCAAAACCTAAATGGGAGTTTCTCTTATCCGACAACCATCACCTATGAGCCGGTGATAGTACAACAATCAGACGTTGTTGCCACGTCCGTCCATACCTTGCCAGGGCATGAACGCCTCTATAATCATGGATACCATCGATTAGTCAAGTCCTATCATTTCAGGACAATAAAATAGGAAACATCCGACTTTAACGGTTCGATCCCATGGGAAGCATCCAACTTTAATGGTTTCATCCCTTTCTACATTGGCAGCGTAGTTTCTGGGGTTCGAGTATGGACTATACTCTTACCCGCTTCGGTGCTCGATACTCCTCTCATGACTCCATGCTCATAAGACTCCCTCCAATTATCTTAAAGAAGCCCTCACGGCTAGTTTCATGTGGGTCATTGCCAACTCATCAACTCTATTCTTATTTCAACTCAATTAAGTCATAATGGCAAGTTCCATTTAGGACCTCGTCCACTCGTCAATTCTATCCTCCAATTAACTCAATCAAGCCTCATTTAGATAAGCATTCATGTCATCTCCTCAAGACTCATCATAACTCTATGGATTTAGCTCAACAATTCAAGTAGAATAACACATTTAAGGAATTGTCCTATGCAACATAATCACATGGTTAAAGAGATCAACAAAACATAACAAGTCATCTCCATCAACTCATACTAACATGAAGGTTTTAGGAACTTCTTAGCTCAACAACGTCAACACATATAGCATTAATTAGATAGGGCACAAAACTCATTCAAACATAAACCATACCAAGAAACTCCATTTTCATGGACATCTAACCTCAAAGCAAGAGTAGGGCACATGGGTGGACTCAACCCATGTTTTGGATAGCCTTACATACCTTAGAATAGACTCTTGAAGAAACCTTGTTGTTGGGTCTTCAATGGAAAGCTTGAAGTCTTGAAGCTCTTAGAACAATCTCTTATTAGAAATGGAGAAGAAGAAGAAGAAGAAGAAGAGAAAGAGAGAGAGGAACTCCTAGGACTTTTTAGAGAGAGAGTGAAGGATTGAAAATGATCTCAAAATGTGCTAAGGCTGATACATATATAATTTGGGGGAATTCCCAAATTACCCCTTCTCAAAAGTTCTGAAAAATAGGCAAATATGCTCCTGGCGCGATAGTGGCGCGTCGCGCCTTTGCAGTGCCAGGCTGATTAAGCTTAAAACCTGCACATCTCGTAGTGGCACGCCGCGCCTGAGACTAAACTACTGAGGCATAATTCTGGCGCGATAGTGGCGCGTCGCGCCCTTACAACACCAAGGCCAATATTTCCTGGGTTCTGGAAATTGGCTTGAAAAACCCTGCACACCTTTTAGTGGCGTGCTGCGCTAGAGACCAAACTACTGAGGGAAAAATATTGAGGGGTGTTACATTATCTCCCCTTTGGGATCATTCATCCTCAAATGATGAGTAACCAAAAATGAGTTTGGGGTACAAATCGCAACCAAACTCAGTCATTCAACCAATCAAATTCTCAAACAATTATCAATCAAAACTCAAAATACACAAATGAACTCAAGTCAAGGAAATGGACATTACCTTCAACATTCTCCTCGGTAGGCACGAATAGATGTGGATATTTAGATTTCATAGATTCCTCCGCTTCCCATGTAGCTTCCTCAACAAATTGGTTTCTCCAGAGGACCTTGACTGAGGCGACCTCTTTGTTCCTCAATTTGCGGATTTGGTGATCAAGAATTTGGACCTGAACCTCTTCATAGGATAAGTTATCCTTAACGCCAATACTATCAATGGGGACTACCAACGAGGGATCACCTAAGCACTTCTTCAACATCGAAATATGGAATACTGGATGAATAGAGGCTAGCTCTGAAGGTAACTCCAACTCGTAGGCAACCCTTCCCATCTGCCTCGAAATCTGGTAAGGACCGATATATCGAGGACTAAGCTTCCCTTTCCTTCCAAACCTCATGACGCCCTTCATGGGTGACACTTTCAAGTATACCCAATCACCCACCTCAAACTCCAAGTCTCTCCTCCTCACATCAGTGTAAGATTTTTGGCGGCTTTGGGCTATCTTTAGCCTATCTTGGATAACTCTCACCTTATCCATGGCTTGATGAATAAAATCGGGCCCAATCAACTCGGCTTCACCAACTTCAAACCACCCAATTAGGGATCTACACCTCCTCTCATACAAAGCTTCATAAGGAGCCATTTGAATGTTTGCATAATAACTATTATTATATGCAAACTCTATGAGAGGTAAGTGATCTTCCCAATTTCCTTTGAAGTCGAGCACACATGCCCTCAACATATCTTCCAATGTCTGGATGGTGCGCTCTGCTTGGCCATCTGTCTGGGGATGAAAGGTCGTACTCAAGTTCACCTTCGAACCTAATCCCTTCTGAAAGGATTTCCAAAATTGGGAAGTGAATTAAGCTCCTCTATCTGAGATGATAGACAAAGGGACCCCATGCAATCTGATGATCTCTTGTATGTACAACTTTGCATAATCTTCTGTGGTGTCAGTAGTCTTAACCGCCAAGAAGTGAGCTGATTTCGTCATTCTATCCACAATCACCCAAATGGAATCGTGTTGCTTTCGGGACCTCGACAAGCCTGTAATAAAGTCCATGTTGATCATCTTCCACTTCCATTCCAGAATTTATATGTTTTGGGCTAAACCATATGGCCTTTGATGCTCCACCTTCACCTGTTGGCAATTCGGGCACTTAGAAACAAATTCTGCAATATCTTTCTTCATCCCACTCCACCAATAGATTTCCCTTAAGTCATGGTACATTTTCGTAGAGCCCGGATGAATAGAGTATCTGGAACTATGCGCTTCAGCCATAATCCTCTCTCGAACATTATCGATATCAGGCACACATAATCTATTTTGGTACCTCAATACACCATCTCCCCCTTTGGTAAAAACCATTACCTCTTATTTGTGAACAACTCCCTTCAATTTGAGAAGGAAGGGGTCTTGGTCTTGCTTCTCCTTTACCTCTTCCACAAGTGAGGATGTAGACCCATCCTGAATGGTAACTCCACCTTCATTGTTCTCTTCCAGACAAACTCCCAATCGGGATAATCTATGTACCTCCTTTGCCAATTCCCTCTTCCCCTCCTATACACGGGTAGTGCTACCTATAGACAGCCTGCTAAGAGCATTAGCAACAATATTAACTTTATCTGGATGGTAGAGGATGCTCATATCATAGTCTTTGAGTAGCTCGAGCCATCTCCTTTGTCTCAGGTTGAGTTCTCTCTGGCTGAAACCATATTTTAAGCTCTTGTGATCGGTGAATACATCAATATGCACTTTGTACAAGTAGTGGCGCCAAATTTTAAGCGCAAACACCACAGCTGCCAACTCCAGGTCATGAGTTGGGTAGTTCCTCTCATGGACCTTAAGCTGTCTTGAAGCATAGGCTATTACCTTCCTCCTTTACATCAACACACAATCCAAACCACTTCTGGATGCATCACAGTAGACCACAAAGCCTTCTGTTCCATCGGGCAAGGTCAGGAAAGGAGCAGTGGTTAGCTTGGTCTTCAATTGCCTGAAACTCTCCTCACAAGCATTGGACCATTGGAACTTAGCCTTCTTTTGGGTCAGCTTTGTCAATGGGGATGATATGGATGAAAATCCCTCTACAAACCTTCGATAATAGCCAGCCAAACCCAAGAAGCTCCTTATCTCTGTCGGGGATGTGGGTTTGGGCCAATTCTTCACAGCCTCAATCTTCTGAGCATCAACCTGAATACCATCTCCAGATATAATATGGCCTAGGAAAGCCAAAATTCACATTTGGAGAACTTTGCATACAATACCTGGTCCCTCAAAGTTTGTAAAACGACTTTAAGATGATAGGCGTGCTCCTCCTCATTCTTGGAGTAGACCAGAATATCATCTATGAATATAATTACAAACATATCAAGATATGGTTTAAACATTCAGTTCATGAGATCTATAAAAGCTGCGGGGGCATTTGTCAATCCAAAGGACATGACCAAAAATTCAAAGTGGCCATAACGAGTCCGGAAAGCAGTCTTTGGAATATCACATTCTCTGACCTTCAACTAATGGTAGCCGGATCTTAAGTCTATCTTTGAGAAATACGTGGCACCCTAAAGTTGATCAAATAAATCATTTATTTTGGGGAGAGGGTATCTTTTCTTTACGGTGACCTTGTTTAGCTGCCTGTAATCAATACACATTCTAAGGGACCCATCCTTCTTTTGCACAAATAGGACCGGAGCACCCTATGGTGAGACACTTGGCCTAATGAATCTCTTATCTAACAAGTCTTTCAACTGTTCTTTCAACTCTTTCAACTCGGCTGGGGTCATTCTATATGGAGGGATTAAGATAGGCTGGGTATCAGGAAGAACATCAATCTCGAAGTCGATCTTCCTATCAGGAGGGACTCCAGACAGATCCTCGGGAAAGACGTCGGGAAACTCATTGACAATCGAGACCGACTCGAGAGATGGAGACTCAACATTGCCATCTTTTACTCGGACAAGGTGATAGATACACTCTTTTGAGATTAGCTTCCTGTCCCTAAGGTAATAAATAAACTTACCCTTAGGCATAACAGGACTACCCCTCCATTCTATGATAGCTTCGTTCGGGAATTTGAACTTAACAATCTGAGTCCTACAATCAATGGAGGCATAACAGACATAAAGCCAGTCCATGCCAAGGATCGCATCGAAGTCGACCATATCTAACTCAATTAAGTCGGCCAAGGTATCCCTATGATGAATTGACACAGTGTAATCTCTATAGACTCTCTTAGCTAAGACAGAATCACCGATAGGAGTAGCTACACTGAAAGGCTCAAGAAGACATTCGGGAATTTTATTGAATTTACTAGCCACGTAAGGAGTCACAAAAGATAGTGTGGCACCCGGATCCATCAAAACGTAGCAATCAAGAGAAGAGACTCGAATCATACCCGTCATGACGTTTGGAGAGTTCTCTTAATCATAGCAACTACCTATGGCATATAAACGATTTGTACCTCCGCTGGTGCCTGAAGTAGTGCCCCTCTGATTATATCTAGCCGATGGTGCGGTGGCAGAATGCTGGACTCTACTTCCCCTGGTTGGACACTCCTTCTGAAAATAGTCCATTTGGCCGCATTTATAACAACCAACCCTTCCCGCTCTGCATTCTCCCAAGTGGAGCCTACCACACTTGCCGTATGGTGGCTTTCTTCTCGAACCTTGGCTTACACTGGCCTGGGATTGAGAACCCTGGGGCTTGAAATTCTGGCAACTCTGACCCTACCGATCATACTTGTTCTGTGGCATAGGTGCACTGGCGGTAGATGAGGCATAGTTGGAAGGCCTCCTCTGGAAGAAGGACCTGTTTCCCTTGCTTTGCCTTAGTTCACTCTCATGGCCCATTGATTTTACCTTCTTGCTCAGGTGCTCTTCTCTGTCTTTTCTTTTCTCCTCCTCTACCTATGGAGCATACACCATTAATCTAGAAATATCCATATCCGAGATCAACAATGTTGCTTTGAACTCCTTCTTCACATGCCTCTCTAATCCGGAGACGAACTTTCTCATCTTTGACCTTATATTTGGGATCATTTCTGGAGCATACCTGGATAGCTGGATGAAATTCAGGCCATACTTCTTAACTGTCATGCCTTCCTGCTTCAGATTTACAAACTCCTCCACCTTTGCTTCCCTCAATTCTCGGGGAAAGAAGTGGTCAAGAAAGGCTCCTTCAAATTCATCCCACATAGAAGGTTCAGCATCCTTACCTCTACCTTATTCTCATTGGTTGTACCAGATGTTTGCCACATCCTTGAGTTGATAAGACACCAACTCAACCCCCTCAATTTTCGTAGCATGCATGGCTTTCAGAAGTTTCCACATCTCATCAATAAAGTTTTGGGGGTCTTCATCAACCTTAGAACCCGTGAATGCTGGCGGATTCATCCTCAGAGAGTCTCTAATTCTAGTGGCAGCAGATGACTCTTGGGGACTAGAGCTAAGAGTCGGCGAACTCTGGTTACCATTTTGGGCAGCCATTAATTGCGTGAGCATTGCAATCGCCCCTCGAAATTCTACCTCTGATGTGGGTGCAAGTGGAGTAGCAGGCACTTGGGTTGCCTCTGCATACCTCGCAGGTCGGCTTTCATCCCTTGCTGGGCGTACCTCTGATTAGGGCATCTCGGTGTTGTCAACGTTTCTCTGGCTAGCCGTGCATTTAGGAGGCATTATCTGTAATGTACAAATGCACGAATTAGAAAGGAGTTTTATAGAGTTTAACACTATCGTACGAAGTCAAAGTATGAAAGAAGTGAAACAATTCCTAATGTCCTATAGCCTCCTGCTTATAAGTGTGGTGCACAACACACCCATAAGCAAGACTCTACAAGACACGGCTTCATAGACTCCCTAGGACACTTGAACTATGGGCTTTGATATCATGTTTTTCACGTCCCAGGAGGGTACACTAGACGTGACCGGCACTTGAAAGCCATTTTTGACCTTCAAGCGAACCACCTAACTCAATCATTCCGTTATTCAGTCCTATACGCTCAAAGGAAGGTTCAATTATAACATGCTATTTACAATATGGGGGCCGAAGGCCAAACATGTTTAACTCAACAAAATAAGTATAATAGGACTCCTCAAAGTAACAGTCCAAACTCCCCACACTCTAGTCTATGAAGCCTCTATCAAAGTCTAGAAGGTGCCAATGACAAGCCCATGGCTACCACAATCAAAATAAAGGAGACAACATGGAGCTATACAGGGAGCTCAAGATCCTCCGAAAGCTAGGAGGACTCATCACGTAGTTGGAAGTACGTAGATAATCAACGATGCGCTGGTTGATGATCTCTGGTACATGTCTCTGCATCATGAAATGATGCAGGCCAAATGGCGTCAGTACATGGAATATACGAGTATGTAAAAGGGTCGGATGAAACAACATCAAGGAAACATCAATATCAACTCAGGATCTCAACTCATACATATATACATGACAACTCACTCAAATGTCCTAAGTCTAACAAGAATAGTTTAGATGAGACTAACTCATAAGCCACTTAACTCAACTGACTCGGAGCACTATCAAGACCTAAATGGGAGTTTCTCTTATCCGACAACCATCACCTATGAGCTGGTGATAGTATAATAATCAGACATTATTGCCACGTCCGTCCATACCTTGCCAGGGCATAAATGCCTTCCTAATCATGGATACCATCGATTAGTCAAGTCCTATCATTTCAGGACAATAAAATGGGAAACATCCGACTTTAACAGTTCAATCCCATGGGAAGCATCCGACTTTAACGGTTCCAACCATTCCTACGTTGGCGGCGTAGTTTCTGGGGTTTGAGTATGGACTATACTCTTACCCGCTTCGGTGCTCGATACTCCTCCCATGATTCCATGCTCATAAGACTCCCTCCAATCATCTTAAAGAAGCCCTCACGGCTAGTTTCATGTGGGTCATTGCCAACTCATCAACTCTATTCTCATTTCAACTCAATTAAGTCATAATGGCAAGTTCCATTTAGGACCTCGTCCACTCGTCAATTCTATCCTCCAATTAACTCAATCAAGCCTCATTTAGATAAGCATTCATGTCATCTCCTTAAGACTCATCACAACTCTATGGCTTTAGCTCAACAATTCAAGTAGAATAACACATTTAAGGAATTGTCATATGCAACATAATCACATGGTTAAAAAGATCAACAAAACATAACAAGTCATCTCCATCAACTCATACTAACATGAAGGTTTTAGGAACTTCTTAGCTCAACAATGTCAACACATATAGCATTAATTAAATAGGGTACAAAACTCATTCAAACATAAACCATACCAAGAAACTCCATTTTCATGGACATCTAACCTCAAAGCAAGAGTAGGGCACATAGGTGGACTCAACCCATGTTTTGGATAGTCTTACATACCTTAGAATAGACTTTTGAAGAAACCTTATTGTTTGGTATTCAATGGAAAGCTTGAAGTCTTGAAGCTCTTGGAACAATTTCTTGTTGGAAATAGAGAAGAAGAAGAAGAAGAGAGAGAGAGAGGAACTCCTAGGGTTTTTTAGAGAGAGAGTGGGGGATTGAAAATGATCCCAAAATGTGCTAAGGCTGATACATATTTAATTTGGGGGAATTCCCAAAATACCACTTCTCAAAAGTTCTGAAAAATAGGCAAAAATGTTCCTTATGCGATAGTGGCGCGTCGCGCCATTGCAGCGCCAGGCTGATTACGCCTAAAACCTGTAAATCTCATAGTGGCGCGCCGTGCCAGAGACCAAACTACTGAGGCACATTTCTGGCTCGATAGTGGCGCATTGCGCCCTTACAGCACCAGGGCCAATATTTCCTGGGTTCTGGAAATTGGCTTGGAAAACCCTGCACACCTTTTAGTGGCGCGCCGCGCCAGAGACCAAACTACTGAGGCATGTTTCTGGCGCGATAGTGGCGCGTCACGCCACTGCGGTGCCAAGCCTAATTTTCCAGCAATTGTAACCCAGGCCTGAAAATCTCTGTTGTGCTAGTTCATCTTAGGATCGTCATATCTTTGGACTCCAAACTCCAAAAATTTCATTCTTGGTGGCGTTGGAAAGAAGACTCGATGACCTTTAATTCGATGGATTGTGGGCCACCTAGATTGTCGTATTTCAAAAGATAGGGTCATTAGAAGTCGACTCCATATACGAACTTATCCTAAAACTTATCCACGATGAACCTTTTGGACTTAGCTTGGTCCTAGGGGTCCTTTGTGATCCCGCAACACCTCCAACACTACTCAATTTCTCAAAGACTCGTCTCAACTCATGCACATATTTCAAAATAAATAACTTTGACCCTACATGTATACAAGGGAGGTCCGAATCTTAGAGAAAAATATTGAGGGGTGCTACACGAGATCCTGTCCCGTTATATGTTATTGTTGATATTCTTAGAGGTCTGTATACATATATGTGGGTGGTATATAGATGTTATCCAGCTGTACTAGTATGATATATATTTTGGAACATTCCTATTTATAGTGGCATCCTAGTTATCTTACGTATATACATATATATTTTGGAATATGATATGTAGTGGCAGCCTTGTCGGTTTACGTACCACCTTACCTTTGATGTTATAACTCCTCAGGAGACAGGTCGCATAAATATATAAATATGGGACAGTTTTGATATGATATCCTATTTCCTTAAGTCCCATATCATATTTAGTTGTGAATTGGATATAGACAACTGATATGGGTACGGGTGTCCTGTCTGGGCACTAGTCATGGCCTACGGGGTTGGGTTGTGACAAAAGTGGTATCAGAGCAGTTCATCCTCAGAATGTCTATAGATCGTGTCTAGTAGAGTCTTGTTTATCGGTGTGTTGTGCACCACATCTATAAACAGGAGGCTACAGGACATTTAGGATGCTACTTCTTTTTCATGTCTAAGATCGTGCGATAGAGCCCAGCCATAGGAAATGAAATTCTTTTTTTTCTAACCTTTGATTTCAGCTAAAGAACGACATCGATAGAAGAAAGTGACTGATGATATTTGACGCTACACAGTATACAGGTAAGTAATGGTGCGAAAGAGACATACTAGATAAGGTAAGAATATCAAAATATTATTAAAATATAAAGTTGAAAATTGAAAGGAAAAGTAGACTAAAAAGTGTAACGAGTGTAGTTCGAGTTGGACATACGAGGTAAGTCCATTATTTTCATACTATTGTTGATATTGGGCGCCCTGTGTGTCTGTGATATGAATATATATATATATATGTTGGCCCTGTGAGGCATTGTTGGTATTTTCTGCGTGCAGGTTTTGAGATAGTAAGAAATACAGAGGAAACTCTGCCAAATTTATTTTTCTAGAAATAAAGAGAAAATGGGACATAAGTTCATAATATGTTTTGAAGGTTGATATCGATAGGGTAAATTTATTATGTTGGACTAAAGCTTTAAGAGATACCATCCATGTTATCCATCAGGGGCACCATTCTTACTTGGAAAATGATATTTCAAAAGCCTATATGAGCCGCAAAGTTTAGAATTCATTTGAACGGACCAAGATACGTCCCAACCACAAATTTCCTTAGAAAAAGAACCTTATGTTGAAAGGCAAAAACGTCTGGTAATTAAGTTTTACTTTTTTTGAAAATACAAAGCATGCAGCAAGCAATTGACGAATTAGATAATTCTTTCATGACTCGGGAATAAACCTAGAGGTAAACCATGTAAATCAAGTACTAAGAAGTCTCATGGCGCTTATCGGATTCTAGTTTTCTTCTGGTGGTCGTTGGAAAATGCTTATGGATAACATTTCACTAGTTCTTAACCAACTAGTTGGAGATGGAAATAGAGAAAGGAAAACATAAACTTGTTGGCTATTTAGGATTATGTATTTCATATGTTGTTGACGAAATGCTAAGATGATTCGTCAGGGCTTGTAATACTAAGAGATGATTTAGAAAAAAATTGGTAGATCTTGATAGAGTGATATATTAAGGCACCGACTGAATTGATAAAATGGGATAAATTGTGATGAGTTAAAATTAAAAGAAGTAATAGTGTGATTAAGATAAGAGTATACAGGAAAAAGAATTATGACAGATATGAATGAATTGATAAGACAGTCTGTGAGATATTAAGGATAAGATTGACTAGAAAGGGGAATAAGGTTAAGAAGTGCTACGTCATAGGACGGTATACGAACATAATGTAATGTGAATACCATAAGGATTGTTATAGAAATGAAAGGAGTACTAAAGGAAGCACCTAAGATAGACGTAATTAATTAAGTATGAGTATAGGACAAAAAGGGAAATAGATAGCTACGAACTGAAGGTGTAGTACGACAGAAAGGTGATAAGACAAAACCACTATTAGAACAAATTTAATATAATTTTGAGTAAGATTAGAAGTTAGCGTTGGATGCACGACAAGGGTGAAAGCGCATGAAGCATAAAGGAGTATTGTGTATATATGACTTCACCTCAGAAAAATAGTGAGATCCTTAAAGGACAAAGATTGTAGATTTTTGAAATAACTGATGCATTGTGAACCTATTAGAGTAACAAGTGATATCCGTTGGGATAAAGATAGTGTTATAAGAAAGCTTGAAACACTTATCACTAGAATATAAATGCTACCGAATGGAGAATTTGAAACGATTATAAGCACTAGATAATTATTGATTTGAATGAATGGAATGTGGCTTTGGATAAATTGCGACATTAATTATATTACTGGAGTACCAATCATTAGATGAGATTTTGTACTATATATATCGGGAGTTCTCAACACCTCATGATTGTGTTAAGGTTTCGTACATGGGTAATCTAAGTTATAGATAATATAAAGGAAGATATGGATATGGTGTAGTATATCATACGTATTGGAAAAAAATCATATACATTTGAAAATTTGAAATAGGGGCATAGAGTAGAATATAAACAGATAATGACATGGGTACACCCTAAAGGGGGGAAGTGGATAAGAGAAATACAAGCGTAAGATAAAATCAACCGATACTACAACACGTTAATGTGACACTTAAACTTCAAGTGAGATCCCATGCTGGAACGAGTTAGCAAGATCTAAAAGCCAACAATAAATAGATAAAAGCCAAGATGATATCTGAGACAGTGCTGAGAAGTATTGGTAAAGACCTTGAACAGTATGACATTAAAGGATAGGTTCATATAAAAGGGATACATACGACAACAGAATACTAATGAGTAACTTAAAGATATTTTAAAGGATAGCAAGGCTATACTGGATTAAAAGTTAAGATGTTGGCAATAGAGTTATTGGCTACTGATATTGTGACATAAAAGTAGCAAAAGAGATAGGATAAGAAATCTCTCTTATGGTAGAATATGAAAAAATTGAATGGTATGTAAAGGAAGCGAAACAGGTATGACAAAATAGACTGCAAGTGCGTGTTAGTACAATAAAATATGTAGAGAAAAATAAGCCAAGAGAAGGAAAGACTATGATTAGAATTGAACATACTTTGTACAAATTGTACAAGAATAGTTATGCAACCTACAAATATTGGTATGTTAACGGTGAGATCAAGTGATTACTTGAAAAAAAAAATAATAAGTCAGTAATAGCAATGTGATTGCAATATTTTGAATACATTAAAGAAAAGTATAAGATGGTTGAGGCAAAACTATTGAGATATAATTAGTATTGAGGGCAAAAGCCATAGTTGAGCCCTGATATCAACTGAAGGAGGTAAGAGAAAACATAAGGTCAGCATAAAGACTAGTATAGTGATGCTAAGGTATTTTCTGGACTGATTCTAGTAATGGTGGAGTTTCTATTCGAGGAGTTGTTGAATCATCTATCATGGAAAAGGTGAAGCAACGCCAGTATAAAGACCCTATTCTAGCATAGTACCGGGATGCAACCCTTCAAAATAAAAAGACCCCATTCGAGATCACACCTGACAGAGTGCTAAGATATAGGGGCAGATTATGTGTACCTGAGATTGTAGAGCTACGGCAGCAGGTTATGGAAGAGGCACATTGTGCCCGATATTCTATTCATCCAGGGTCAACAAAAATATATCATGACCTTAGATGTTTATACTGGTGTAATGACATGAAGAAGGACATAGCAGAGTTCATAGGCCAGTGCCCAAATTGCTAACAGGTTAAGATTGAGCATCAGAAACCTGGCGGACTATTATAGGAGATGGAGATCTGGAAATGGGAAGCAATTAATATGGATTTTATTACAGGCTTACCTCGCACTTCACGGAAGTATGATTCCATATGATTTATTGTAGATAGGCTAACAAAATCAGCCCATTTTCTTCCAGTTAGAACCACATATTCAGCTGAAGATTATGCGAGATTATACATCAAAGAGATAGTAAGACTTTATGGGATTCCTATATCTATTATCTTAGACAGAGGGGCTCAATTTACAGCTAGCTTCTGGAGATCATTCCAAAAGGGATTGGGAACACAAGTAAATCTTAGTACAACATTTCACCCTCAGACTGATGGACAGGCTGAACGTACCATTCAGATGCTAGAAGATATGTTACGGGCCTGTAGTATTGACTTCAAAGGTAGTTGGGATGATCATTTACCACTTATTGAGTTTGCTTATAATAATAGCTACCATTCTAGTATCTAAATAGCCCCGTATGAGGCTTTGTATGGCAGGAAGTGTAGGTCACCTATTGGTTGGTTTGAGGTTGGTGAGATAAAGCTAATAGGCCTAGGTATGATTCAGCAAGCTATGGATAAAGTGAAGCTTATTCAGAAGAGATTATTAGTAGCCCAGAGTCGACAAAAATTATATGCAAATAATCGACGTCAACCTTTAGAGTTTTAGGTTGATGATTGGGTGTTCTTGAAGGTGTCACCCATGAAGGGGGTAATGAGATTCGGTAAGAAAGGGAAGCTTAGCCTGAGATACATTGGCCCTTATCAGATTATTCGTAGAATAGATAAGGTTGCCTATGAGTTAGACCTACCATCCGACTTGGAAGCAGTACATCCAGTTTTTCACGTATCAATGCTTCGCAAATGTATAGGCGACCCTTCTAGAATATTTCTCATGGATGATGTCCAGGTAACAGAAGAGTTGTCCTACGGGGAGAAACCTATCGCAATCCTATATCGGCAGATTAGGAGATTGCGGGCTAAGGACGTGGCTTCCATCAAAGTGTTATGGCGAAATAATAATAGAGAAGAGATGACCTGGGAAGCCGAGAAGGAGATGAAGAACAAGTACCCTTACTTGTTCCATACACCTACAGGTAACTTAAATTTTTAATTGGCTGAATTCGTAGAGAAATGAAATTTTGGGGGGGAGGATGTAATACCCCGTATTTTTTTTCCATTTGCTAATATTTTAGTATATTGTACTCAGTGCGGAATATTCATACATGTATGAGAAATCATGACTTGCAGGTGAATGTATTAGTTGGGAATGGATTGAGAGTGTGGCAATGGTTTGAAATTTTAAAAGGTGGCATGTGATTTTTTTTTAATTCTAAGAGGAGTAGTAAGTTGAAGTAATAGGTATTAAGATTTGAACATGGTGTAAATTTAATAGTAAGTTGAACTAAGAGGTATTAAGATTTGGATATGGTGTAAATTTAATGAGTTGGTTATATGGTACTATTAAGCTAAGTAATGACATATTGTTGGGCCAATATAAGTGAATTGTGGGAAAATCCAATTCTGAAATTTTTTTGGCAGCCCATTGTTGGTGGAATGGATGGGGATTTTGGGCTACCAAACTCTAATAATTTTTTTTTGGAGAAAAGTCTAATATTTTGTCCATATAATAAACTATTTTTGGTCCAAAAATTAGCCCAAAAACCGACCCAAAAGAGCCCAATTAAAAGGGACAAGGATAAGGAAATTTCAGCATTTGCACTTGACAAATTTCCAGAATTTTCTCCCTCTTCTCCCTTATCTCAAAACCTATCCAATAACGTTTCAACACTCTTTGAACTTCATAAATATCTCCAAGGTTAAGGTAAGTTGATTATTTATAGTTTTAACTTGATTCTTCCATGGAATTCATTGGAATCATGTTATAGATGTTGAAAACATAAATCTGAAATTTTTGGAAGGCTGTCCAAAAATTTTGGTTTCTAAATTTTGAGAATTTCTTTGATCTTTGGTTTATTTTGAGAAGAATGATTTAGGATATTGTTGTATAAGTCTAATAAGGGAATAAAATATGTTAAAGGAAGGTTTATTGCTCATTTTTGGTGTTTTTAAAGACGGAATTGAGAAGAGGTTTTACATATTTTTGGTATAAGGACTTTTGAGTTCAAATACTCTATTGTGTTGTGAAGTTATGTTGGGGCTGTTAGATGTTGTTTTTGTGCATGATATGGTTAAGATATGTTTAAGTTGTAAACTAAAAAGGATGTGTAAAATTTGGTTGAAGAAGAATAACATATTTGTATGGGTTAAATTAACTACAAGAGCTAATTGGAGATAGAAATCTGTCCGCTAATATTGTTGTCGACATGTGTTGGTTGTGGGCTGATTTAAGGTCACTTTTGAAGTAATTGTGCAGGGATTTATTGGTATATAACTTTTGAATAAGGTGGTTGTTGTTGTTAAGTAAATGGTGCAGAATTTGGCCAACCCATTTTTGGATGGGACTGTTGTTAGTAAATTTAGCATAACTTATTGTGTAAAGATCCGTTTTGAGAGATTAAAGATGTTGTGGAAAGATATTTCATAGATCTAAAACTTTCATCTAGACTATAAAACCCAATTTTGCTCATATATACTCGAAAAATGGTGATGAAGTTCAGGGGAGGTGCTGTCCAAATTTTCAAAAACAACCTACTAACGATAGAGTACGTTTTATGCCTTACCATAGCTTAACCGCAGTGCTTAACGTTTTAATATAGGTTGAGACAATATTGGGAAGAATATACATATTGTGTTCAAGTAACCCTAAAGGTATGTAAAGCTAACCTTTCTCTCTTTTGGCATGATCCATATGAAACAAACGAACGACGAAAGTATAAATTCCAAAGAAACTCTTATTCTTAGGTATACTAGGATGGCTAATGGTCTAAATTTTTAGAATGTGGATCGTTATACCTTGACTTATATGTATGGTTCCGGCCATTCTAGTTGGTAAAATTCATATTTTAGTATAATTAATGCTTCGGTATAAATCATATTTGGCATGATTTATAACGGCAATTGAAGGTTACTTGAAATAACTATTGTCTTGATTTTCAAATGATGGTCTATTTTAATTATTCTTTTGAGTCCCAAATGAAGATTTAAATGCATATAGTTTCTCATTACTCTGCTCGTGCATGCCTTAATGTATCTTTCACCGAGTTCCTGGCCGGATATGTATTCGTGCACAGTTTCACTGTATTATTCATCGAGTTCCTCACTAGAGGGCCGGGTACGATATATATATATATGATGATATGATATGATATGATGACATGGTGATATGATGATGGTGTCGAGACCCATGATGGGCTAAATATGATATACATGTATATGATAGATTCACCGAGTCCATAATGGGCCGGATATGATATATGGTATGATCATGCATGATTTTATTTCATAAGGCACAGGTACAGTGATTTCTTGATTATCGGTATTATACTTGTCTCTTGATTGCCTATTTTAAATGTGATCTCCTTTATGATATTTTATGCTTTATATACTCAGTACCTATGTCGTACTGACCTCCTCTCTTTGGGGGGCTGCGCTTCATGCCCGCAGGTACAAATATTAATTTCAGGGATTCGCTAGCTTAGGATTTCCACTCAGCTATTTTGGAAATGCTTCATTGTCCCTAAGCCTAGAATTTCGATATAGATATTTTGATGTATATATTTATTTATCCATGGGTATGGCGGGATCCTGTCCCATCATATGTTACTATTGATATTCTTAGAGGTTTGTAGACATATATGTGGGTGGTGTATAGATGTTATCCAGCTGTACTAGTATGATATATATTTTGGAATGTTCCTATTTATAGTGGCAGCTTAGTTGGCTTACGTATATACATATATATTTTGGAATATGATGTGTAGTGGCAGCCTTATCGGTTTACGTACCACCTTACCTTTGATGTTATAACTCCTCAGGAGACAGGTTGCATAAATATATAAATATGGGACAGTTTTGATATGACATCATATTTCCTTAAGTCCCATATCATGTTTAATTTTGAATTGGATATAGACAACAGATATGTGTACGGGTGTCCAATTCAGGCACCAGTCACGGCCTACGGGGTTGGGTTGTGACAGGATGTGTGACATCATGACCTCAATTTTTGGGTCATGATAAATTCGCATTAGAGTGCTAGGTTACCGGTCTTATAAGTTAAAGAGCAAGGTATCTAGTAGAGTTTTGTAAATCGGTAAACAGATGACCATATCTATCTTTGAGAGGCTATAAGATACTAAATAGGAGAAATTTATTCATTTGATTCCTTTTATTTAATTTATTCATATTGAGTGTTGTATACCTCTAATATATTCCTTCTATGCAGATGGTGAGGACTAGAGCCAGAGTTATCGAGGGTGAGGCTGCACCTGATGCCCAAGCCCTAATTCGCGAGTAAGGTAGAGGATGTGGTAGAGTAACAGGTCGAGGCCGAGCGAGAGGAGTAGCAACTGATCATGGATGAGCTAGGGAGCTATCATGTCAGCCTATATATGATCATGAGGATAACTTTGAGCAGTAGACAGAGGAGAAGAGGCCAACCTAGGAGCTAGTGGTTTGATTATTGGCTAGATTGGATGGTGCTCTTACTCCTGTTGTTCTTCCAAGTACTTTAGGCTCTGCTATTATTGTTTGTGCTACACCGCCAGTTCAAGGGCCTAGTATGAGATTTTAGACTCCTGGTTCTTCTTTGATGCCATCTATTACACCTCTGAGATTTATAGCTTTGTGAGTTTCTACTAGTTCTACAATTTCAGTGTCTAAGCTGAAGAGTTTTTAGAGGTTTGTTCGATTGGCACCTCTTAGATTTATCACAACTCGGACTAGGGCCTAGTCATAAAACTACAATTGAAACCCCGAAGGTCTCCAACCAAGCCTCTTGATATATCGTAAGGATAAGATAAAGTAAAGCAAAAATAACATAGGAAGAGTCTAAAACATGAATAAAAAAACTATAGGAGTTCGACAACATAAACTCTACATCATTTGTCCAACGAATGCCTCTACTAAGAAAGAAGGGTGGGGGTTAAGATATATCCCTAGCTCACCCTCAATATAAATATAACAAAAATACTTAAAATGAAACAAATGCACAACTCATCCTCGATAGATGAGGACTCACCAATCTTCACCAGATGGGAACTCTACTAGCCACGTGTGGAAGGAATGTGATAGAACTATAACTGATCATAATAGAACATAAGGAAAGTATACATATGTGAGATAGAACCATAACCGACAATAATACCATATGAGCTATAACATGGAATTCCGATGTCTCCCCATATAATGGAACAAAGGGGAATCTACTTGCCAAGATAGACTCTGACCCGCTAGGAGGGTCATGTATATACGCTATAAGTGGATCCATTAGCTAGGACAAAAAGGCAATCCTATGTTGGCATATTGTTATGAGATAAAATAATTTATATAAGGACTCCGTAGGTCGATCCTCCACCTCAAGTCATCATTCGGTGCTAAGTCAAATCCCACAGAATACATAAAATAGAAATCATACTTAACATAAATCATAAACTTGTTCATAAACTTCATAATTTATAGATTAGCTCATTTTCATATCATATGTGCAATGTGAGTATAAGCCTTTCAACATCACAATATCATACTTAAATAATTCATGTCATTAGGTTCCTTGGTCACCATTTTGGATCCTAAGTCACATTTCTTCATAACTTGCATGAAATTTATATCTTGAACATAATCGGAATCCGTAATCATAGTTCATACTTCAATTTAGGGAAAAATTGAATACATAGTCAATTTGATTGAAAACCATGAAATACTTGAAAATCATTGAACTTCACAATCATAATTCATGTAAATTATCATTGAGAATAGCTTCATGCATGGCATTCATAATTCAACTTAAAATTATGCAATTAATGAAAAATCATACTTATAATGATCATTGATAACAAATTATAAACGAAATTGAAAAATCCCAATGCAATTCATCAAAACTAAAATTTAAAAGTAATTGAGATTCAAGAGATCTTTTGAGGATACCTTGGGACTCCATGGGTGAAAGGAACCCATGGATCAATCCCCATATACCTTGGTGAAATCACTTATAAATTGAAGAGGAACCTTGAGGAACTTGAAACCTTAGCTTTAAATTTGTAGAAGAACCTTGAGAGAGTTTTGATAGTCTTGCCTTAGGGAATTTATGAGAATTAATAGAATAAGAAGGGAATTTGAAGAGTAGGGTTAATATAAGCTTTGAACTTGGCCATAAGAGTGTCTAGATTCATTGAATCAAACTTGAGAAAGATGAAATTATCCTTCATTAAATCTGGAAGTTGGACCTACGAATGGGACTTCTATGATTCATAGAAGTTATGATGAGTTGTAGGAATGACCCATCATGCAGTTACTTGAAAACCCTCAAAAGTTGGGTCTCTGCTCTTTCTCTAAGAGTTGTGTCTACGACACGTCCTTTAGTTTATGAGTCATAAACCTTAATTGTCCTACAGGTCCTTGAAAACCTGTAAATTTTCTAAGTCTATAAAATTTGCATACGACTCACATTTACGAGCGTCATCCCTTCTATGACTCATTCTGTTGAGTTGTAGAAGAGGTCCTGAGGCTCAGTAGTTGCATGTGTTCATACCCTATAGTACGACTGGTGTCTACGATTCGTAGACTTCTTCATGAGTCATCAAATGACTTGCAGTCCCACACTCTTCACTTATCAAAGTTCCAGCCTCGGATTCACTACTATGAGTCATATCTACGACTTGTAAGAGTCTCTATGAGTCGTAGATGTGTTTGTAGACTCATAATTACCAAATTTTCCTTAAATTCTCTTTCATTTGACTTTTTAACTTCCAGGGTCTTACAATATCTCCACCATTGAGAACATTCATCATTGAATGAGATTTAACTAGAATGAAAAAGACGAGGAACGAGGACTAGCAACCCATCATGAATTTAATGACACATAGCGAAGGCATAAGCCATGAGATTTTCAAACTTAGCATAAATCATGACTTTACAACCAACTTCATAAACATGCATGCATATGAAAGACATATGAAACTAAAGTGTAGAAGTTTAATCGATTTGGTCATGAACAACATAGTACCTTAGGCTTGAGTAGAAGGAAAGAGATACGGATAATGCTTTATCATATTCGTTTCCATTTCTCATGTAGCACTCTTTACTCGTTAATTTCTCCATAACACTTTGACAGATGCAACCTCTTTGTTCCTTAATCTCTTCGCTTGCCAGTCTAAGATTTCCATCGGAACCTTCTTATAAGTCAAATTTTCTTCAACATTAACTTTCTCCAATGGAACAATAGATCTTGGATCACCCATAAATTTCCTCAACATCGACACGTGAAAAACTGGATGAACCATAGCCAACTCAAATGGCAAATCTAAATCATATGCCACTTTGGTAATACTCTTCAATACCTTATAAGGTCCTACATACCTAGGAATCAATTTTCCTTTCTTACCAAAATGCATTATACCCTTCATAGGCGAAACCTTCAAATAAACCCAATCTTCCACATCAAATTCAAGCTCTCTCTTCCTAACATCCGAATAGGACTTTTGACAACTTTTGAGCCATTTTCAATCTTTTTCTTATGAGCCTTACATTCTCCATTGCATCTACTACCAAATCAGGACCAATCAATACCATCTCACCCACTTCAAACCATCCCATCGGGGATCTATATCTTCTCCCATACAATGCTTCAAATGGAGTCATTTGGATTCTAGATTGATAACTATTATTGTAGGCAAACTCAATCAACGGCAAATACTCATCCTAACTTTTTTTAAAATCAATCACACACGTCCTCAACATATCTTTAGAGGTTTGGATCGTTCGTTCGGCTTGACTATAGGTTTGAGGATGGAAAACAGTACTTAGCTTGACTTTTATACCAAGACCTTTTTGAAAAAATTTCCAAAAATATTAAGTGAATTGAGTACCTCTATCCGATGTAATAGACAAGGAAACACCATGAAGCTTTATCAATTCATGAATATACAACTTAGCATAGTCTTTGGCACTATAAGAGGTCCTAACCGATAGAAAATATGTCGACTTAGTCATTCGGTCCACAACAACCCAAATAGAATAATGTTGTTTCTTAGTACGAGCCAAACCCGTTACAAAGTCCATATTCACAACTTCCTACTTTCGAGTAGGAATCTCAATGTCTTGAGCCAAACCTCTCAGTTTTTTATGCTCAACTTTCACTTGTTGATAATTTGGACACTTACCACGAACTCTATTATGTCCTTCTTTATACCATTCCACTAATACACTTCCCTCAAATCACGGTACATCTTGGTGAATCCCGAATGATTCGAATAGCACGAACTATGGGGCTCATCCAATATCATTTCTCTTAACTCATTAACATTACGAACACACAAATGACATTGGTAGAGAAGTACCCCATCTCCCCCTTGGGAAAAAGCCTCAATGGTTTTTTGTATAACCGAATTCTTCAATTCAATCAAAATTGGATCATGGTCTTGTTTGGCATTAACATTCACCACAAAAGACGATTCTGAACCATTATGCATGAGAACACCCCATCATTAGAATCAACTAAAAGCACACCTAAATGTGCCAATATATGAACATCCTTAACAAACTTCTTCTTACCTTCTTCTACATGAGCAACACTATCCATGGAAAATTGACTAAGAGCATCAGCCACAACATTTGCCTTACCCGGATGGTACAATACACTCATCTCATAGTCCTTTAGAAGTTCAAGCCATATCTTTTGCCTAAGGTTCAAGTCCCTTTGGATAAACACATGTTGCAAACTTTTATGGTCAGTAAATACATCAACATGTACCCCATAAACACCGCCTCCGTTTCTTTGGATCAACCTTAATCCCATCACTGGACACCATAGGCCAATAAATGCAACTTTCTTTAGCCAAAATTTGCAATTACTAAACTTGGCAAATATTTGCACTTACTAAACTTGGCAAATAGTTGCTTGTCCCTCAACATTTTTAATAAAATCCTCAAATGACCCATATGATCTTTCTCATTTTCAGAGTAAATCAAAATGTCATCAATAAACACTACCACAAACATGTCTAAGTATGGCTTGAAAATATGATTCATCAAATCCATGAAAATAGCGGAAGCATTAGTCAACCCAAATAACATGACTAAGAATTCAAAATGACCATACATTATTTGAAATACCATTTTGGAAATATCATACTTCCTTACCCTTAGTTGATGGTAACCAAAATGGATATCAATCTTAGACAAGTAATTTTCTCCTTGCAATTGATCAAACAAATTATTTATCCTCAAATTTGGGTACTTGTTATTTACGGTGGCTTTATTAAATTATCGTTAATCTATACACATTCTGAGTGGCCCATCCTTCTTCCTAACAAACAACATTGGAGCACATCATGGCAAAATACTTGGCCTTATAAAGCCCTTATCGAACAAGTGTTTCAATTGCTCTATCAACTTCTTAAGTTCTGCCAGAACCATACGGTAAGGAAGAATGAAAATAGATTGAGTATCAGAAAGGAGATCTATGCCAAAGTCAATTTTTCTTTCGGAAGAAACACCGAGAAAGTCATCAAAAACACATCAGGAAACTCATTAACTATAGGAACTGATTCAAGGGTAGGAGTTTCAGAGTCAACATCCCTAACCCGTACTATATGATAAATGCACTCTTTGAAAATCATTTTTTGAGCCTTAAGACAAGAAATGAATCGACTCTTAACCACCAAATCATTACCCTTCTATTCAAGAATAGGCTTATTTTGAAATTGAAATTTGACCTTACGGGTTCTACAATCAATAGATGCATAAGAGGCATGTAACCAATCCATATCAAGAATAATGTCAAAATCGATTATGTCTAATTTGATAATATCACAAGGGATAACTTTATGAAAGACCGACACGAAATAATTTTTATAGACTCTCTTGGCAAACACCGAAATCACCAACGGGAGTAAAAATTGAAAAAGATTCTAACATCACTTCAGGGAACACATAAATTCTCATAGCAAGGTAAAGAGAAAAAAAACACAAGCAATACATAAACATCAAAGTTAAATACCCGTAACATACCCGTGACCACATCGGAAGACTCCTCAAAATCATACATAGCATAAAGAGCATAGAATTGATTGTTATGTTGGCCACACTTTGGTTGAGCTTGGGCACCTTGGCCTTCTTGAGCCACTTGGCCTTGAGGACGACCTTCTCCACCCTTTTGGCAATATATGGTCACATGAATTGCTTGTGGCCCACCTTGAAACATTCATAGCAAGCACCTGTTCCCATCAAGCATCTTCCTCCATAATTCTTTCCACACTTAACACACTTTAAAAAAGTGGGGATACTTGCACTCACACCTACACCTTGATTCTTAGGGTATGACAACCTATATTTAACAAACTTCTTTACTGAACCTTGGCCTTATTGAGAATGGCCACTACCACCACCACTGATTCTAACATTTGAGAACTCACCTTTATACCGAACCCTCTTAGAGTCTCTCATTCTCATCTCTTTGAGTTTCTCTCCTTCAATTTGTTCGGCAAAAAATCATAAGCTGAGATATGTCTATTTTATTAATAATCATAGAGGTACGGCACTCCTTTGCAATCAAATCAGATGCCCCCAATATAAATTGACTCATTCAGGCATGAGGATCAGCAACTAATGAAGGAGCATACTTGGATAGCTTTGTGAACTTGAGGGAATAGTCCCTCATACACATGTACCTTGTATAAGCTTGATGAACTCCAACACCTTTGCCTTCCTTAGCTCAAGAGGGAAGAAACGATCAAGGAAAGCAAGCTTGAAGGCTTCCCACTTAATAGGTCCTTCATCAACTCTCTCCAATATCCATTGCGCGTACCAAACTTGAGCAACACTCTTGAGTTGGTAGGCCGCCAACTACGCTTTCTCTTCTGAAGTAACCCCTTTAATACTCACTATCTTATAAACCTCATCAATGAACTCTTGGAGATCATTATTAACTTTCGAACATAGAATTTGGGAGGATTCATCCTTGAAAAGTCCCTCACTCTAGAAGCCAGAGTAGGAGAATTAGGAGGAGAAACAACTCCTTAGTTGACCACCACTTGGGCTAGCATGGTAATAGCGGTCTGGAACTACGCATTAGTCACTTGGTCAGGTAGGAGATCATTGTCTTGAGGGGTTGGAGGAGCTTAGTCTTCATTAGCATTGACCCCTCTTTTCATATGTACTCTTTTTAGAGGAATTTTCAAAAAATCGCAAAGGACAATCATTAGGGAAAGGAATTCTTATAATATACTCTATTGCACGACATAGATTATGAAAGAAGAAACTTTTCTAAAATGTTTTATAGCCCCCTATTCATAGATATGGCATACCTCACACATATGAATAAGACTCTACTTGATGCAGCATATTGGACTCCCTAGGATATCTTAAACCTAGTGCTCTAATATCAAGTTTATCACAACTCAAACTTGGTCCTAGTCGTAACACAGCGATCGAAACCCCAAAGGTCTCCAACCAAGAATCTTGACATATCATAAGCATACATAAAGTAAATTAAAGCAAAAATAATATAGGAAGAGTCTAAAACATGAATCATAAAGTATAGGAGTTTGACAATAAAAACTCTACATCATTTGCCCAACTGATGCCTCTACTAAGCAAGAAGGGCGGAGTCTAAGACATGTCCCTAGCTCACCCTCAATATGAATATAACCAAAGTCCTTAAAATGAAACAAATACATAACTCGCCCTTGATAGATGAGGACTCACTAATCTTCACGGGATAAGAACTCTACTAGCCACGTGTGGAAGGAATGTGATCCCCAACCCCAATATTATGGGATAATATCGGCAATAATATGCATTAGTATGTTTAAATGTACTAAGTATATAGGCATGCCATACAATATGATTCATAGGATGAAATGATCAAATAATGTATATGATGAAAGAGGATAAGTAGAAGTCATGAGGAAACCATAATGATCAAATCATTTAAAGGCATAGTTGAAATCATAAGAGAACATAAAGAAAGTATACATATGTGGAATAAAGCAATAACCAATAATAAGACCATGCGATCGATAATATAGAATCTCGATGTCTTCCCATATAATGAAAGAAAAGAGAATCTACTTGCCAAGGTAGACTCTACCCCGCTAGGCAGTTCATGTACATACGCCATATGTGGATCTACTAGCTAGGCCAAAAAGACAATCCTACGGTGGCTCTTAGTTATAAGATAAGAGACTTTATATAAGGACCCCGTAGGTCGATCTCCCACCTCAATTCATCATTTGGTGCTAAGTCAAATTCCACGGAATACATAACATAGAAATCATAATTAATATAAATTATAAACTTCATAATTCATAGATTAGCTCATTTGTATATCATACTTGCAATGTGAGTATAAGCCTTTCAACATAACAATATCATACTTGTATAATTCATGTCATTAGGTTCCTATGTCACTAATTTTGGATCCTAAGTCACCTTTTTTCATAACGTGCATGAAATTCCTATCTTGAACATAATTAGTATCCGTAATCATAGTTCATACTTGAATTTTGGGTAAAACTTCAATACATAGTCAATTTGATTGACCATGAAATACTTGAAAACATTGAACTTTATAATCATAATTCATATAAATCATCATTAAGAATAGATTCATGCATGGGTATTCATAATGCAACTTGAAATCATGTAATTAATATAAAATCATACTTATAATGATCATTGATAATAAATTATAAATAAAATTGAAACAACCCAATGTAATTCATCAAAACTAGGGTTTAAAAGTAATTGAGATTCAAGAGATCCTTTGAGAAACCTTGGGACTCCATGGGTGAAAGGAACCCATGGATCAATCCCCATATACCTTGGTGAAATCACTCAAAAATTGAAGAGGAACCTTGATGAACTTGAAACCTTAGCTTGAAATTTGGAGAAGAACCTTGAGAGAGTTTTGGTAGTCTTGCCTTAGGGAGTTTAGGAGAATGAATAGAATAGGAGAAAAATTTGAATAGTGGGGTTAATATAAGCTTTGAACTTGGCCATAAAATTTTCTAGGTTCATTGAACCGAGCTTGGAAAAAGATGGAATTACCCTTCATTAAATTCAAAATTTGGACCTACGAATGGGACTTCTACAATTCGTAGAAGTTGTGATGATTCATAGGAGCAACTTGTCCTGTAGGTCTTTGAAAAGACCTGAAAGTTAGGTCTCTAATCTTTCTCTACAGGTCATGTCTATGACTCAACCTTTAGTTTAAGAGTCATAAACCTCACGCGTCTTGCAGGTCCTTGAAAATATGTAAATTTTATATGTCTCTAAAGTTTTCATATGAATCGTGTTTATGAGTCTTCATCCCATCTATAAATTACCTTGTTGAGTCGTAGAAGAGGTCTTGAGGATCAGTAGTTGCAGGTGTTCAGGCCCTACACTACGACTGGTGTCTACGAGTCATAGACTTCTTCATGAGTTACCAAATGACTCATAGTCCCAAGCTCTTCACTTATCAAATTTCCAGCCTCAGATTCACTTCCATGAGTCACATCTATGACTCGTAAGAGTCTCTACAAGTCATAGATTTGTCCATAGAATCAGAACTGACCAAATTTTACTTGAATTCTCTTTCATTTGACTTTTTAACTTTCAGGATCTTATAAGATTTGATGGTGTAGTTGGAGAGAAGGGTTGTTTCCTTTTGATAGAGTGCCAGTACAGGTTGTTCAACATGGGTATTCTAGAGACACATGGAGTAGCTTACACTTTATATCAATTTGTGGTAGTGGCCAAGAAGTAGTAGAGATTGGTTCTTGCTCGTAGACCTATCGGTTCTTCTATGATAAGTTGGAAGCAGTTTACAAAGGTGTTCCTTGAGAGGTTTCTACTTATAGCCTTCGTGATCAGGGAAAGAATGAGTTCGACAGTTTAGAGTAGGGCTCCCTATCAGCATATGAGTATGAGGCTCATTATCATGAGTTGTTTCGTTATGCTATGTTGAGTATTACCATAGAGTTTGAGTGGATCCATAAGTTGGTAAAGGGATTGGCTCGTTATTTTCAAGAGTTTATAGTCTCTCTTTTGTTATTGGGTGGCACATTTTAGAGTATTATTGATCATGCTAGGATGATAGAGTATCCGACATGCTATATAGGGTGGAGCTAAGAGGTTTAATTGTTTAGAACACTCCTACAGTGACCCCAAGTCATTTATGACTTACTTGTACTGACTGTTCGATCGACTGGTCATTCGTTTAGGTTTGAAGCCCATTTCCCTATGTTGGAGCTTTTATAACTTGAAAAGTTGACTTCGATCATTACTTCAGGAAAATGACCTTAGAATGGAATTCTAATGGTTTCATCAACTTTTGAATATCCAAATTAGGCTAGTAGAATGGTTGGCATAAGTACTGAGACAATCGGTATGAGTTTAGGACCATTTGGCACTTTTACCTTTAAAATTTAGCCTATAGTGACTATGGTCAACATTCTTGAAAAACGCATTTGGGTGAAAATTCTAACAATGTGGTTAGTTTTAAAATATTGAGTTTAGCCTAGAATAACCCTTCGTTTGTTTCCCAAGGCTTTCAGTCTAATTTCGAGGCTCGTTGTAAAATACGACTCAAAATGGACCTTGGATGTGGGACCCATTTTCAGTCGTAACGACCTCATATGGAAATTTCGACTGAGTTATTAAATTTTTGTGGTAGTATATCTCATTTGCGTGCATGGGATTCCGAACGAATTCTGATCACCCTGTCGGAGAATTTAAACTTGAGAAATATCATCTTTTTAGTTGATATCTAGTACAAAAAGAGTAACTCTCCGTAATAGCAGGCTCCAGGACGCATTCGCATAGGTCCATGAATTTGTTCTCTGCGATCATAGAGCCTTGGCGACGTTCGTGGAGGCTTAAGTCTTTTGCCATCGCATTCGCGGGCCTCTGGCCACATTCGCGAAGGTCAAGTTTCTTGGACTCCGCATTTGTGGGGCACTATAGTCGTGTTCGCGAAGGCCAATGTCTTGGTCTTTCAATAAAGACCAAGGATGATTTTCAGATTGTATTTCAAAGTTCAAACCTCGATATTTCCTTTATTTTAAGATTAAATTAGGTGATTCAAAGGTCCAAATTCAAGAGATTTTCATGGGGAATCTAGTGGTGAGCTCAGAATTGCGAGGGGAAGCTAGTGTGAGATACAAATTTGTAATTATCTACTTTTCTAGTGATTTTTGGAGTGGTATTTTATTGAATTTGTGGAGATTGTATCTTGATCATACGAACTTCATTTTTAGCAATTTTTAAGGCTAGATTGTGGGATTTTTTTGCAAGGAACTTCATGGTTAATTTCTTTGGATTGGGAGGGTCTCATTTTTGCAGAATTTGCTGAACAAGAAGATACCATTTTCATCTTTTAGTTTGAATTTTGTGAATTTTTGTTGCATGCCCATTTTGCGTAGTTTTCCAACCCCATGTTATTTATCAAATTGATTTGTGATCTTGGGGACATGTTTAGAACCTATTTTTGGGGTCAATTTTGGAATTTCAGACGCGGGTCCTATATTTCTCTTTTTAGACCCTGAAATTAGTTTGTCTCTAAATTTGATCATTTAAATGTCATAATGATAGTATTAACATTGTGATTCTATTTTTGATAGTGTGGCAGTATTCGGAGGCCTCTTGAAAGGGAAAAGCTCAAATTTTATGAGTTAGAGCGTGCGTGGTCGGCTACGGTTTTCCCCTTGTAAGACTCAGCATATTTAGGCAATTATACATTGATTTGTATGAATTTTGTAGGGTTGAGTGTTGAGCATGCTAAATTCCTAGAATTCATGTCCTAGACCTTATTTTGGGTAATTGTTGGACTGCGTAAGCTGATTCCTATGGTGGTTGGTTGTTCCTATGCTTTGATGAATATTGAGCCTGTGGTTATATGTTTGGAAGCATCTTTGGCCTTAGTGTTTCCTCAGACTTGCGCATTTTGGTGTCGTTAGGCCTTGGAACTCTTCTGATGTCATTTCGGATGGTTATCTCCCTATAGACTGATGTAGCAAACTTGAGTCTGATAGTCGGAGCCTTAGTTAGGTAGTAACTCAACTTGTGACCTTACCTCCATAATGCCCTATTCCCTTATTGGTCCTGTATCATTTGGTTCTTGATCTTTGGAAGTTTTCTCAGCAATTCAGGTTATATTTAGTTCAGGTTGGAGCGGTGCATTGATGACACTCGGTGTGGGGGTACTCCCCATGATGCATGGTTGGTCGCTGATTCTAATTCGGTCTGATTTCTTAGCTATAAATACCCGGTCAAAGTCTGTAGTCCAGATTACTTATGTTCGGTTCCTTAGCTACAGATACCCGGTTAAAGTCTGTGGTCCAGCTTACCTGTATTCAGGCTTTCTAGCTACAGATACCTGGTTAATGTCTATGTTCTAGCTTATCCATGCTCGACCTTTGGCAACAGGTACCCGGTTAAAGTTTGTGGTCTAGCCTACTCATGTCGACTCATTATGTCACACCCCGGGAGGGTACCCTAGACATAATCGGCACTCAGAAACCATTTTTGGCTCCCAAGCGAACCACATAGCCTGATCACACATCAATTCATTCATTCATTCAGCAGAAAGTTTAAAAATAAAGAATAATTTAGCGGGCAACTCAAATCACCCATCCAACTCAAAGAATAAAGGCCATGGGCCGACAGATCAACTAAAATATTTGTCATTTAAAAATAGTTTGACAAGAATAACTCAAGGATAGAAATACTCAATCGACTCATCACTATCTAGTCTATGAAGCCTCTATCACTACTATCTAATTGGTGCCAATGACATGTTCATGTCTACCTCAACTCAAAATGAAAAAGGTTAACTCGATGCAAAAATACACAAACGGTGTCCTCCGAATGTAGGGGAGGACTCACTAATACGCTGAGTGCAAATAGATCCCCAATGATGCTCCTATTGACGATCTCATAAACCTATCTCTGCATCATGAAACGATGCAGGACAAATGGCGTTAGTACGTGGAATGTATTGGTGTGTAAAATGGCAGAATGAAACATACCTCAAGGAAGAGTAACGTTGGTTCAAATATTTTAACTCAGAAAGATAAGAGAAGCTCAAATAAGGCGTCATAAGTCTAAAGTAATAATACATTTTTAGACAAAGACCAATCATATACCATACAGTCCAATCCAATCATACACAATACAGTTCAATCAAATCATTTACAATTCGATCCCTTTCAATCATGTACAATCCGATTATATACACTCAACATAACAATCAACTCAATAATCAAATCTAATCTAGTCACATACCATTCTATTCAATCCAATCACAATTCATCTACTCCAATCCGACCATATATATTCTACTCAACATTCAATTCAACAATCAGCTCAAAGGACTCAACTCAGTAAATATGCAAATCAAATTATGCAACGTTTTACAATTCAACTCGAAGGACTCAACTCAATAAATATGTAACAACTCACTCAAGTGTCCTAAGTCTAACAAGAAATAGTTTAGACAGGACTAACTCATAAGCATATAGCAACTCACTCAACTCAACTGCCTCAGAGTACTATCAAGACCTAAATGGGAGTTTTTCTTATCCGACAACCATCACTTATGAGCCAATGATAGTACAACAATCAGACATTGTTGCCACGTCCGTCCATACCTTGCCAGGGCATGAACGCCTCCCTAATCATGGATACCATCGATTAGTCAAGTCCTATCATTTTAGGACAATAAAATGGGAAACATCCGACTTTAACGGTTCGATCCCACGGGAAGCATCCGACTTTAAAGGTTCCATCCCTACCTACGTTGGCGGCGTAGTTTTTGGGGTTCGAGTATGGACTGTACTCTCACCCGCCTCGGTGCTCGATACTCCTCCCATGACTCCATGCTCATAAAACTCCTCCAATCATCTCAAACAAGCCCTCACGGCTAGTTTCATGTGGAACATTGCCACCTCATCAACTCTGTTCTCGTTTCAACTCAATTAACTCATAATGACAAGTCTCATTAGACCTTCTTTCAAATCAACTCATCTCAAATCATCAAACTCTTCTCTTTAAAAATTGATACAATCTCAACTTAATGATTGCAGAAAATATTATGTACATAAAAATATAATTTCAACTCCTCAACTCAAACTCAAAATAGATACTTTAATGTAAAACTACTCAACTCATTTAAAGGATCCTCATACTCAACTCATACTTAAACTCCTTTCTAAATCAAAGATGAACTAATAGTTCTTTAGACTCAAATTAGTGTATAAATAGTTTATGAAAAAGGTTCACAAATAATTTATTTAAAGCTCCTCCTCAAAGGATCATTATATTTCTAAGACTCCAATCAACTCAAATTTTTGCACATCATATACCACAAAATCACATTAGACTCCAATCTACTTCATCACACAACATCCTCATCAACATACCTCTTCATCAATCATTTTACACATATTAGATAATCACTATTCACATCATCACTCACACCATCATCAAAACATCGTCATTCACGTCACCATCAAATATTATCATCACATCATTGTCAACTATTATCATCACATCATTATCAAACATCTACTCCACAAATCTTCATTTTAGTCCTATGTTCAAATTATAGAAACAAAGGGACATTCTTAACTATCCAATTCATCCTTTTCATTCCAATCAATACATATATACACAAAACCATCCACCTCAACTCAAGACAAATTATGACCAAAGAAATCTCATCTTGGGTTCATGTGAATGAAACATGAATCTATACTCTCAATAAAACTCAACTCAAGAACATCGTCAACATCTATAAATCTATATACAAAGATACATTTGTAGTCAAAAATATGAAAGACAACTATTTAGTAACTCAAGTCATTAAAATCATCAATCAACCATTTATATCTAAAAACATTCCATAGTTTAGGAAAAACTTTCAAGAAAACCTTTCTAAAAGGTGCAACTCTTTCACAACTCCTAACCAACACATCTAGGGGCATATGGAAGAACTCAATCCATATTTTAGGTTAGCCTTATATACCTTATTTGAAGACTTTGAAGAAAACCTTGTGTTGGGTCTTCAATGGAGAACAAAAATCTTGAAGCTCTTGGACCATTCTTGTTGGAAATGGAGAAGATGAAGAAGAGAGAGAGAGAGAGAAGCTCCTAGGGCTTTTAAAGAGAGAGTGTAGGACTGAAAATGATCCCAAAAACGTCCCAAGGCTGTGTATATATAATTTGGGAAAATTCCCAAACTGCCCCTTCTCAAAAATTCTAAAAACTAGGCTAAAATGCTCCTGGCGCGATAGTGGCGCATCGCGCCAGTGCAGCGCCAAGTCAATTTCGCCTGAAAACCTGCACACCTGTTAGTGGCGCGTCGCGCCAAAGACCAAACTACTGAGGCACGTTCTTGGCGCGATAGTGGCGCGTCGCGCCCTTACAGCGCCAAGGCCATATTTTCTGGGTTCTGAAATTTGGCTTAAAAAAAAACCTGCTACCCAATAGTGGCGCATCGCGCCAGGGACCAAACTACTAAGGCATATTCCTGGCGCGATAGTGGTGCGCCGCGCCACTGTGGCGCCAAGCCCAGATCCCCAGCAGTTGCAGCCCAGGCCTAGAATTTCTGTCGTGCTAGTTCATTTTAGGATCGTCATATCTTTTGACTCCAAACTCCAAAAATTACATTCTTGGTGGCGTTGGAAAGAAGACTCGACGACCATTAATTTAATAGGTCGTGGTCTACCCAGATCATCATACATCAAAAGATAAGGTCATTAGAAGTCAACCCCTCACGCAAACTCCTCCTCAAACTTAGCCACGACGAACCGTTTGGCTTGATTTGGTCCTAGGGGTCCTTCATGACCCCACATCACCTCTAACGCTCTTTAATTACTTAGGAACTCATCCTAACTCATGTGAAAAATTTCAAGTCCTCCGGTCTGAGTCTACACTCACGTGAAGAAATGTTCGAATCTTAGCGAAAAAAATTCTGGGGGGTCACACATTAGCTATAATAACCCAGTTGCAGTTCGTGGTCCAGTTTGCACGTGGATAAATTCCTGATTCCCTGATAAATCTTTGGTTTAAGCCTTCATCTACTCTCAGCGGTGGGTTAAGGTTTTTAGAGTTTGGAAATGGTTCAGTTCAAGTCCGTGAAATGGTAATACTATTGAAATCCATTGGTTTCGTTCATTTTCTTTCAACTATTTTTGTATCTGTCTGGATTATGGGAGTCCATGCAGGTGCTTACTCTTTATTTGTGCACAAGCATATCCGTCGGGCTTATGGAAGCCCGGCAGAGTTAGTTATATTCTTTCTCTTTGTTTGCTCGTATGCTCGTGTACATACCTATATTTACTTCTTGCCCTGTCTTTGGTTATGATCTTTTACTCGCATATCATTTACTTTTGCTTATCTTGCTCAGTCGGCCTATGATGCCTATTGGGTACCTGTTGTTTGGTATTTATACCACACTTTGCATCTGTTTCACGATGCAGGTCTGAGTACTATCTACCAGTATTTATTCGAGCCAACTACGGTCGTCATGTGAGGCGAGGGTGAGCACATTGCATTCTGGATTTACCCATTTCCCTTTGTATATACATTTTGTCTGTCTTTTGCTTTTTGAGACAGCTTTTTTTCTGTGGTCTATTTTTGAGACTTATACTCTTTTACTAGTAGCTCTGCACATGTGACTTCCACGTTCTGGGATGGATCTTTTGGTTTGTATATATTTAGTTGCTTCTGCGCGTTCATGTATGCCCTTATTAATTCTTTGTTGCTTTAGATTGTACTGCTAGTCTTCTACCCTGATATTCCATTACTCGCATTTTCAGAATATAGGTTGGCTTACCAACTGGTAGGTCATAGTAGGCGCCATCATGACTTAAAAAATCAGATCGTGACAGAATACTTATTTCATGTATTTTCCTTCTCATTACTATCTATTGAGGGTGAATATCTTATTTAGGTTGAATTTTGAGAACTTTGAGCCTTGTATTACATGTTGTGTTGAATATTACCTCCATGCCATATATGTTGTGATGCATTCATTCTCATTCATCATATCATTAATCTTGAGAATTTGAGAACTATGAAATTCTTTTTGATAAAGAAAATGTGGTATATATATATATAGATATATATATATATATATATATATGACAACTTTTTATTATCCTTGACCACGAGCAAGGTGCCAAGTTGATGAGATATTGAGATTGTGATTTGATAAATGGACTGCGAGTTCCTCATGGGTCCTTGCCTGGAAACTTTAGCTCGACAGGAGTATACGACAGGTTGTGCTACAGCCTTGATTCCACTGTACCACTACATTATTGCATCATCATATTGCATTGCATTGCATTGTTATTTTTCTTATTTGATGCATCTGATTAATTGTGATATTGAATTGTCCTTATGTGTTTACTTTAATTATGTCATTCCATATAAATTGGCGACACCAATGCCGAAATAGGACTTTTTTGTATGCAGGTGGAAGCGTTTCTTAGTTTATTTCATAGGCTTGATTAATTTCTTATACGTAGTCGATCAAACCTATTGAGTACATATGGGTTGTATTCACCCCTACTCATGTGTCTTTATTTGATGCAAATTCTAGTTAGGGTACCTCGCGTGGCAGTAGATCTTTCGAGCGGATTTAGCATATTCAAATCATTAGTGAGATCTTGGGATCTGAATCACTACTAGATCTATCTTTTATTTTTTAGTCTTTAGTATCATTCAGAGACTTATGATGTATTTCAGATTCAAATCTTGTATTAGATACTCTTTATACTTATGACGCCAGATTTTGGGATATCTTCATTGTTGTCCTTCTTTTCCTTTATTTTTATGGACTAAATTCTCATTTGGGAGTCTCGTATGAGTTTTACTTTTAGGTTTACACATCAGATTGGATATTGGAATGTGTGTCATCATGACCTCAATTTTTGGGTCATGACAATTCATGTAAGTTTTATATGCTCTAGGAGCAAGGTATTTTTGGTTATGTATCTTAGGTGGTTATAGATTATTGTATGGATGTTCGTGATGGCATGAATTGCATTGGAACTTATTCTCATGTGTTTTTTAGTATGATCCTGGGGCATGCATGGGTTTTTTACCATCATTTTCTAGAAACCAAGGTTGTTTCCCTTTTACTACTAAAATTAATTTTTTATAGGAGTCGTACTATCTTTACTATTTGATAAATGAATTTTGAGATAAAGAGACATTAAGGATGTACTCATATTTTACTTGACTGGTCGAAGGGTCTTTGATTCTTTCTATGTTGTTTTGGTACTATGTGTATATATTTGATCACCATGATGGAGCACATCCAAGAGGACCCATCGGAAGGTCTTGGATCAGGACCAGGCGGGTATATACGAATTTTTTGAGCCCCTCATGAATTCCTCGGTACCTGTGATCCACGAAAAATAGGAGGTAGGCACTTGGGTCCTACCACATTGGTTAAGACTGGGGTAGGTGTATATACCTTGACACGAGGCACTTAGCACTGATGTTACTACTGATTTTACTACATAACTCACAGTCATTATGCATTGTCTATCACTAGCATAATTGATTGTTGTTTGTACTTGTTGGTCTTATGTGGGCATATGGATTTAGTTTTTTGTTGTGTACCTTTCGAGCACGTAGGGGCTCGGTAAGGTTATTAATTGATTGATTGTTTACTTGTGGCAGTATGAAAGGTGGTCCTTTGTTCGAAGGTAGATACTGCACGTGTTCTCCTCTATTTGATACTTTTATGCAGAGTTTATTTAAAATGACATTCTTGTCTTTTATGTGATATTTGTGGTTATTTTTATTAGTATGCCTCCGTCTAGTTGTCTTCCTTCGTAGAATGTTGTTGTGAATAAGTTTCTGGGCTAGTGCCTCCAAGTACACTTCTTGTTTCATTTACTTATTTCCTTTACTCTCTTTTCCTTGAATCAATTTGTTTCTTATTATGAGTTCCCTATCATTGCTTTAGTTACTTGTGATATATGCTCCTTTGTTACCTATTGTTTATGCTTACTTTATCTCTGGAGTTCAGTCAGCCTATGTCTGTTGAGTATTATTTTTTTTATACTCATACTATACTTCTGCACCCTGCAGATCCTAGTATCAGTTCTCACCTTTGATTGGGCCTCGTGCGGAGCAACTTTTGAATTCGGAAATTTGGGTGAGCACCCGGCGTTCGGAGTTGTCATTCTCTCTTTGTTTTGACTAGATCTGATTTTTATTTTGCATTCGAGACAATTCTGTATATATATATTTGTATTTATCTTGTACTCTTGTTTTGATCAGTAACTCGAATATCGACTGATAATAAGTCGAGAAGTATTTATATATGCTTAATTTTCTCTCCTTGGCTTTTATTCTATTTAAGTATTATATCTTCTGATTATATTCTCTTCCGTGTGATAGCCCATTGCTTCTAGTTCCAGGCTATAGGGTAGGTTTACCTATTGATTGGATATAATAGGTACCATCACCACCTAAGAAATCGGATCGTGATAATAAAATATGTAACTACTAAATTACTAAGTAAATAAATATTACTAAATCACTAATTACATTTTATTGTCAAAAAATAATTTTAACATTATTTACTGCAAATATAATAACTTTAAAAAAAGTACTCAAACATCTATAAAATAAAACTTTAAAAAAAATACAAAAGAGAGGAAGTAAACAAACAATCTTTCAATTGAAAAATTAATAATAATAATAATAATAATAACAACAACAACAACAACAATTGCGATGATGATGATGATAATGATAATAATGATAATAATAATAATAATAATAATAATAATAATAATAATAATAATAATAATAATAATAATAATAATAATAATACGGATAATATTCAATAGCACAAAATTTCATAAAAAAATCATCTTTGGCCTCGTAACAAAATAAATGCTCAACAAGTAAAAAGAACAAAAAAGAGGATCAAAATTGAATGTCAGCATTGAATATTCTGTAGTTTCTCAAACTGTCGAACCTTCTGCATTTTGCAAAATTTATTGTTATGTTTACAAAAAAAATCAAAATTTATTTTTTGGTGTCGTCTACATCATTGTATGCTTTGCAACAAGTTGTCATTATATTGAAGCAGTGAATACTATTTTGATATCATTATATTAATTTATTAAATTATAGTGATAGAACCATAAATGCATAATATCTCAGGATTTCCTTGAATTTGGCATCGTCTATTCAAAATACACCTTCAAAAAAACTATTCAATGTACACCTAAAAAAATTGCTCCTAACTACTTTCTGAATTTGACACTTGACAAAAGATATGTATTTATAACTTTGTTTAGAGTCTTTATACAAATAAATCAAATAACTCTATAAGAATTTTAATAAATAACCCGATTATATTAATAAAGTTAAAAAGTTGACATGGTACCTAAAAATGATTAGCTCACAAAAGAAGCAAAATCTTGGAGGTTTGAATTTTAAAGCAAATAAAGATAGAAGAGTATAGAGAGAAACAAATTAGTGAAACATGTTTAAATGTATGATAATACTGGATGAATGCTCCAGTTGAAAATAGAAAATTGACTCAAAAATTTCTTAAGTTTACCACAATATATAAGGACAAATAATGTAAAAGGCAACCAAATAAAAGACAAAATAAAAAATTACACTTTCAACAATTACAAACACCTACAAGAAGTGATCTCAAGAAAATGAATAAGGCCACATTGTCACGACCCAAAATGGGCCATGAGTGGCACCCACACTTAACCTCCTAGGTGGGAAAACCAACGATGTGAACCCCAACTTATAAAGTATAACAATAACGCGGAAGCTCAAACTTATAAAGTAAGAAATAACAATCCACAAGAGTTTACTACATAACGTTCCCCAAAATCTGAAAGTCATCACATCAAGGACATATAATTCTAAAATACTAAGTCTAGAATATCAACCACTAAAATAAAATAAGTGACATAGTTCGTGTCCGAATACTAAGGACATCATGTCAGGGCTAAGAGAATCCATCACGAGCTAGAAGGATAGCTCACCCTTAAATCCGATGAACTTGAGACGGACTAGAGCTGAGGTCGAGTCGAAGCCGATGGAAGACTCGCTGCACTCCACAAAATAAAACAAAGAAAGATACAAGTAGGGTCAGTACAGGACAACATGTACTGAGTAGGTATCATCGGCCGACTCAAAATAGAAATCAATATACATAAAGTAATAGTGGAAAATCAACCATAACACTTAACAGGTGGCAACCAATAAACAATTACATAACCAGTCAACAATATCAAGATCACACATGAGGACTCAAGCCTCCCATCACACTCCTTTGAAAAATGAGTTTTTGGAGATTAGGTAGTATTAAGTCATTTTAATTTATTTTTCTTTAATATTACCATGCCGGAACATGACATCCGATCCAAATATAATGTGTCAAAATATGACGCCCGATCCAAATATACCATGTCGGAACGTGACACCCGATCCAAATATACCATGTCGGAATGTGACACCCGATCCAAATATACCATGTCGGAATGTGACATCCGATCCAAATATAATTAATTTATCATTCTTCATGATTACATTCCACTTCATTAAGAATATTTCATCAAGCCTTCTTTATTCAAGGCACCATTTTTGATAGGGCAAGTTCAAGATTATGGATTCCACGGTCTTGGGATTTCAGACCAATCACAACAACATATCTATCATCCAAACCACAATAATTAAATGCGTAGTAAACTTCACACATTACTCAATGAATATCAATCACTATTAAGAGTCTATCTATGATATCGAATAAAAAATCATAACCTACCTCAACCGAAGAACCGAAGTCAAGCAAGCTAATTCATCGGTGATTTCCCTTTCTTCGATGCCTCACGTTTCCAATCTATCAAGTATACCATATTCGTAATCAAACGAACCCATAGACACCAGTATTATATATATGTTTAACCTCGACTCACTAACCTATCCAAATCTATAATCAAATTTCTAGATTTTGATACTAACTAATATCTCAAGTCTCATCTTCTTAAATCTTAAGCATGACTTAAGTCTCAATTCCTCCAATATTATAGTTTTAATGATATTTATATAATACAATACACCTAATATATAATTACCTATCTCAATATATGAAACTTAAATCATAATGTGATAATTAAATAAAATAGTTAAAAGCGAGACAATTGCTGTTAAATAGTGGCGGTGCACTTTTGAACATATACAGAATCGCCACGTCTTTCCTATGTTTTCAATTTCATATTCACCCTACATATGCTCATGATGGTCTCCAATGATTAGGTGTAACCATGATCTCATTATTGACCCTAAATTCATAGTATTATATTCTTATTTTTCCTACTATTCCTCTCAACTGCTGCCAAACAAATCTAACAATATACTTTCACTATTCAACCAATAAATTGAATCAAGTAATATACTAATATGCACTTTGCCTATTCTAGAAAACAATATGCAGAATGAGACTTGATGTTTAGACTTTACCTGAAGCAGTTTCGGTTCCTCTCCACCAGCGGCGCAGGTAAGTTTCTTTTCTTTTCTATTTTATGTATTAAAATTCATGAACCCTATCCTTTTATTTTAATAATTGTTATAGAGTATTAAATAAATTATCAACTTAGCCTACTAATTAAATTAGTTATTTAAGTTTACCCCTTAACTAAATAAGCATAGTTATTGAATAGTCCAAAATACCCATTAAAAATTTATGGATAAGTCTTTAATGAAGTAAAAACCTCTAGTTCTCAAAATGACTTAATGGGTCAGTTACACACATGTAGTAGCTTTACAATTTCAAAGGATGAATATTTTGATATTGTCCTAGTGAAGACTACAAAACTTTGTTATTCTCCCCTATACACAATAGTAAAGTCATGAGTTGACATAATATTGAGTTGATAAAAAAATTATAATATTTTCCATTAAAAAAGTGGAAAGCTATAAATATATATAGTTTGATCAATTATAAATAAATAAATATATATATATATATATATATATATATATATATATATATATATATATATATTATATGTATTGAAAATCTTACGAAAAATGCTCCATCATAACGAACACTAACACTTCATCACAAACATGAACATTTCATCACGAATATTTGTAAGGGATTCACATAGTTTGAGGCGTGCTTCTGTCACTGTCCTTAAGGATATTTCACCTGGTATGGATGTATCCCTCAGAATTCAACAATCTCTATCAGTAGAAAATAGGACCTAGAAACTAACAAAGATCTTTATCAAAAAAAAAACCAACACTAAAATATATATTTATGTAGGAGGAATAACTTATTCTGATATGTTCTCTTCATTTCTATCTCTGCCTCTTCTCTAGGTATAGAAAATATATATGTATATATATACTCAACTCAAATGAATGCTGAAATAAACAACCCAAACAAAAACGTTCCAACATTAATCATGGTTAAAAATATTTATCACTTTAATAGTCCTTTATTACCATTAATAACAAAAAACGGGTTGACCATTAAACAATATGCTAATGACAGGCCTTTAAAGATATTCTTGAAATACTAATAAAGTTCAATATTAATGGTGATTAATAGCTAATAAAGAATAAAAATATTTACAACTTATTTTGAGATATTAAATCATATTTTTTTCAACAATCCCCTACATATCTTAAAATAATATAATATTAGCAATAAGAAGTTTTGTTGGTTTTTCACATATGAGTACAATACATCAAATCTCGTGTCCATAGACTATGAACCAGACCTAGATAAAACAAGATTAAACTTACAAAACCATTGGTGAAGATTAGAACTTGTCACGACCCCGACCCGCTGTGACTGGCACCCTCACTAACCCTCCGATGGGAGAACTATTACTACATCCCAAATAACAACAATCGCAAGGTACACAAAAGTTTAAAAATGCTGAAGCGGGTTTAATCAACAAACATAGTGTAAGTTCCCATAAACTCATAACTATCTAGTTATCAACCCCAAACATGCAGAAGTAAAATCATCCTAAGAACTGAAAGTCAATCGTACCAAAACTCTAAACAACTAACAAGTCTAGAAATCGAATGCAATCCCCAAAAGCAAATCATTAAGAGTTAAGTAATGTCTGAACATCTAAGTCCCGGACGAAGGACTAGGATAAGGAGAGAGTACACGGCAGCATGAAAGAATAGCTCACCCTTAGAATCGAACACGATCAATCCTCTAGGCGATGTCTCTTTGCAGCCAGCTGAATATGCCATATACTCAAAAAAGACAAAGCAAGTATAGTATCAGTAAACAAAATCAATAGTGTACTGATCGGATCACGCGGCTAGCCAGTAAGCGGATCATGGACAAGTAACTCAACATAATAAGCACACATATACATATAGAATAACTTAACTATTTTCATCTTAAATAGTACTCAGCAAGATAATAGTTCCATAACCTCAATATCATACAATTTCACATAAGGGTCCTCTTACGGTACCTGCAAACACTTAACTTATGTCAGAACGTGACACCTGATCCAAGATTTGTATCGGAATGTGACACTCAATCCAAATTATGTGTCGAAATATGAAACCCAGTCTAATTTATGTGTCGAAATGTGACACCCAATCCCAACATACAAAACAGCCACAAATACATTCAGTATTCAACATTATGTCACCAAAAATAAGTTCATCACAAAACAAGTCAATAATTGATCATTTCACATATTCGATGATGTCCTTCCCTATTCATATACACACATGCATACCATGAAGCAATTTAACAAGTATATGAAACACATACGGGAAACAAAATCATCATTTACCTCGAATTCGAGCTTCAACTACTCTAAAATGCCAGAGCTTTCCCTTTCTGGGTCCGTTCTGCTTGTTCTTGATCTAAAACAAGTCACATATGTACAAAGGATCAATACAATAGCCTAATTCACATGAATTATAACATAATTCCCCTCCTAGGCAAAAACCCATGATCCTAACCCTATCCTAGGACTATTTTCCACTATTAGTTTTAGTCTAAAACCCTCCCCCAATGATTATCAACCATAATTTATGGGTTTTAGGAATCAAATTATGAGTTTAGGGGGTAAAAATCATACCTCAAGTATGGAAATCCGTGGAAAATGATAAAAATCGCTTTGGGTCACCTCCGAACATCTTAAGAATAGTTTTTGCAGAATGAAACCATTTTTAGAATTTTTTCCATCTTAAGTCGCTATTGTCCCGCTCTAGCGGGACCCATCCCGCTCTAGCGGCCCCTCTCTAGCAGAAATAATCCTTCCAACCGTGAGCTAGGGACTTGGCTTCAAACTCCCATTTTACAACACACTTTCATCTCATGTCATCTTAAATCATACATTTCACGTCAAGTTTAATTTTGAGAGTTTTACTCACCCAAATGCGATTCCGCAAAGCCTTAACAGCTCTGCATTGCCTTGGCTATCCACTAATTTAATTACATCATCAATTAGATCCTCCACCTATCACCAGGTCACCCCAGACCTCACCGAACTTAGAATTCATCTAAATCTAGCCTACGCTCAAATTTTCCTAAGTTACTATTCAAAGTTTTTTGGCCCAAATTCCTTCCCCATTGGCCCATTTATGACGACGGAGACAGGTTGTTACAGAACTTCTATGAACCAATAATTCTTTAGTGTCATATTCTATCACATCATACTCGCATAATATTTATTGTTATCGCAGTTTTGCACTAAGAGGCCATGCTCAGTCCTGGTATTCATGAGTGCTCTAGAAATCTGTCACAATTTCACAGAAGCATACCACCTCATACTCATATAGGTCCAATTATCAAGTGTATTCTGCAGAGCACTACGCCACCTATAAAGGATATGATTTGGAGTAAGAGTTTAACTTAACTCTCACTTTGCCTTGCAAATTATTGCACTATATCCACACATCATAGGAAGGACATAATTTTATAGTACTTGATCAACTAATGACTTGTTATTATCCATATGAGCCTAATCCATGAGATGTCCAATCACATAGGTTGGATTACCATCATTATTGATCTTCTCAAATGACAAAAGTCTTACTCCCCTCGATGTTGCATTTAGTCAGTGAATTGATCAGATTCACCTTCAACTACACATAATTAATTTACGTAAATAATTCTTCTCACTGTAAAATTCTTATCACATTATCTCTCAAATTACCAATGAATTTTTTTTCACAACAATTATTATTGTTTGGCAACCACATATAGATTTTGAAATCCACTTACTATCATATATTGTACCCCTCAAGTACAATCAAATGTTCAATCTATTGGATACTATACTTGTGGTACCTCCATGTATCACCAATAACTTATTTTCAAAATAATGCATCAAGAAGCATTATCATTTTCAACAATAAGAACATAAAAAAATATTATCACTTTTAAAAATTCAACGATACTTCATTTGTTTTTTCAACTCTAATGATGCATTTAGTCACATCATTATTGATTACCACAAATATGTTTATGCAACATTTATAAGCATACAATCAAAAATCTTAGATCCTATTTTTCTTTTCTTAGGATCATGTAGCACAACCTTAGCAAGACACCCCTACACTTTCAAATATTTCTAAATAGGAGAATGACTTTTTCAATGTTCATAAAGTTTTCAATTTTGTATATAACATACAAATTTATACACTAAAATATAACAAGATTAAAATAATACAAGAGAACTTTCCGTAAAGCTATTTCATTTACTCCAGAAGAAAAATAAGTTTGAGAGTATACACCTTATACAGAAGCAAAAATCCAACAAAACAAATTAGATTCCTTACCAATACATATCAGAAAATATTTAATGTTAATGTTCTGATAATGTAATAAATCTCAATTATCAAAAATAAAAAAAAGGCCTAAAATGCCCTTGAACTATTGAAAATGATACAAAAATACCCTACATCCATCTATTGGGCCTAAAATGTCCTTGACATCCACCTTTAGGTCCAAAAATGACATTTTCTTTAACGAAAAGGGGCATTTTAGGCCCAATAGATGAATGAGGGAATTTTGTACCATTTTCAATAGTTCGAGGGCATTTTAGGCCATTTTCTGTAATTAAAATTCTGTTAAATAAATTCTGATTTATAATTAATTTTAAATAATTAAATTGTAACCAATAGATGGCCGACAGATGTTTAAAAAAATTATTCAAATTATTTAATTAAAAAAAATTTAAATAAATTTTAATTTTTAATTAATTTAAAATAATTAAATTGTAACCAATAGATGACCACCAGGTGTTAAAAAAAATTATTTAATTAAAATTTTGTTAAATAAATTTTGATTTATAATTAATTTTAAATAATTAAATTGTAACCAATATATGGTCACCACGTGTTTAAAAAAAAATTAAAATTATTTAATTAAAATTCTGTTAAATAAATTTTGATATTTAAATAATTAAATTGTAAGCAATAGATAGTCACCACGTGTTTAAAAAAATTATTCTAATTAATTAATTAAAATTTTGTTAAATAAATTTTAATTTATAATTAAATTGTAACCAATAGATGGTCGTCACGTGTTTAAAAAATTTATTCAAATTATTTAATTAAAATTCTGTTAAATAAATTTTGATTTATAATTAATTTTAAATAATTAAATTGTAACTAATAGATGGCCGTCACGTGTTTAAAAATATTATTTAAATTATTTAATTAAAATTTTGTTGAAAGGGCCTAAAATGCCCTCCAACTATTGGAAATGGTACAAAAATACCCCCATCCATCTATTGGGCCTACAATGCATTTTTCTATTAAAGAAAAAGTTATTTTTGGACTTAAATGTGGATGTCAAGAACATTTTAGGCCTAGTAGATGGATAAAGGATATTTTTATACCTTTTTCAACAGCTCAAAGGCATTTTAGGCTCTTTTCCGTATTAAAAATTGTCGAGGTCGTTCAATACCATTTAAGATAGTAGTCAATAACAATTGAATAGAATCACTATTATTTCACAATGTAATGTAAGAAATCTATAGAATAATTATCGTACAGAAACTCATATACAATATTAAAATAGCTATAAATCGAGACTTTTTTTTCTTAACAAACAACTTAAATATGCATTTTGTTTAATATAGGGAAAAAATAACTTTTCCAAGTCTAACATGTCATCGATCATATAAATCAATCAAGTGAACATAAGTATTAGCATTTTCATCTCGAAAATTATTAAGCACTCATTGTCCATAACAATATTTGTTAACACATAATCAAACTTAAATAAAACAATCATTCAATCTTTTCTCACAATCTCACAAGAATCAAATTACACGAATATTAATATCATGTATCACCTTAGACAATGCCAATAATTTCATATGTGAGTTAAATAAGAAGAATATTTTCACTCTAAGAACTTGAGTAGTTCTAGAATTATCGACATATATAAATTTTTCTTCATCTCCAATTTGGGTGTAGGACACAACAAGTTTAGTTAGCATAAATATGCTCAACAACACCAAAGTCTAACACCCAATTACTCATATTGGCCACAAGATTCGCTTGAGTAATGACCCCAAGAATTTGATATCATCCACTTATCACATTTATTTTAATTAGCGAGATTATCATTTCTCCAAATCTTCTTCTATATTGAAGGGTATGCTTATTTAATTTACCACACACAAATCCATTTAAATATAAACATATAATTTTATCACATACTTTATTAACACGAATACAAATATCCAATTACCTTTCACAATAATAACTTTCATAGTATATTTCTATTTGAATCCGTAACACCTCCTGTAAATTAAAATTCTCAAAGGTACCAACAAAGTGGCAATTAGTCCACTGCACTAAGAAAATAAACAAGAGCCCTATTGGACTACAGAGCATTCTCATCTGTAGATAAATTCCATCATACTATGAATAAATTAGATGTCAACAATATTAAAATTGTGAGCCAAAGTAAAAAAAAAAAAGAATTATAAGAAAGAATATGACTTTTCCTTCCCTGTAACTGCACGAACTACACTATGTTATCATTTTTAAAAAGTCAAGAATTATTCACTTATCTCTGTATCAAGTCATTTTGGTCTTCTTTGTAATTAGTACTTTCCATAAGAGCAAAAAGAATATATCCTTGGTTAGAAATCTTACACAAAATACTCCATCATAATAATTACTAACACTTTATTTTAAATACGAACATTTCAACGAACACTTGTAATTCACATAGCTTGAGGTGTGCTTATGTCACTGTCCTTAAGGATATTTTACTCGATATGGGTGTATTTCTCAGAATTCAACAAGCTCTTTTAGTAGAAACTAGAAGCCAAAAACTAACAAAAATCTTTATCAAAGAAAACCCAGTACTAGAATATATATTTATATAGGATGAAAAACTTACTTTTATATGTTCTCTTCATTTTTATCTCTAGGAATAAAAAAAATATATGTATATATATACTCAACCCAAACAAAAACGTTCCAACATTAGTCATGGTCAAAAATATTTATCACTTTAATAGTCCTTCATTACCATTAATAACAAAAAAAGGGTTTTACCATTAAACAATATGCTAATGGCAGGCCTTTAAAGATATTATTGAAATACTAATAAAGTTTAATATTAATGGTGATTAATAGCTAATAAAGAATATTTACAATTTATTTTGAGATATTAAATCATATTTTTCCAACAATATATGTATTGACAAATTTATAGCATAAATTATGAAGCACGTCACTTCGTGGTCTCTTTGTAAAATTAGATATTTTATGTACATATTTTTTTTAAATTGATATAGTATTATCTATCTATCAATCTATATATATATTAATGGACTGATTGATAATTATGCTTGAAAAGTGGAATGTCAATATGTTGCAAATTCACATACGAAAACTCCCAACATTTTTGACTATAACTAAAGCACAGTAGCTGAGTAGGTGCCAAGTGCATCATTTTTATTCACTTGACCTCAAACAGATTCATCCACCCTCACAGACTATACAATCATTCATCTCTCTGTCTAATATATATAGTTGAACTCTCACCTTTAGACTTTTATTCTTGTCATATCATATATATTCCTAAGTTTCTCATCAGTACGTATCTTCTTGGTGAGTTTTGATTGGTCGATCTCCTGTTATTTGCTTCTTCTATAAATGATGTCTTCTTTTACACTTTTTAGGTGCATATATTTGTGATGACAATTTGTTTACTGTGTGACAGAAGACGTAAGAGATAGAATAATGGCAGAGAAAGATGAAGTTCTGGAGGAGGCTGTTGATTTGGTAAATAGTACTCTCTCTTTTTATTTCATTATATCTCACTAATAACACTATGACGTTAGGTTACAATAGACGTTAGGTTACAATATCTAGTCTTGAAAATGGATAAGTTCTTGTTCTCATGAGGATGTTGGCATACTCTGCTTTTTTGTTGATTATTTTTACATTGATTGACAATTTCCTTTCATAAAAGCACATTTTTATTGTGTAAAATCTGAGAAAGTCCCATATGAAGATTCTACTATAACGGATATTCAAGAATCGGTACCAACGCAAGAAAGGGGTGTAGAAAAAATTCTTTTTTCTTGTGTCGAAACGAAAGAGGAATGATTTTTGATCATGTCTGTTAAAAATTACTAGTCTTGATTTCAATTTTTCCAAATGTATGAGAAATCCTACACCCACCCACTTTACATATAATATACTAATTGATGGACAAACAAAAAAAAATAGAGGAAATTTTATTAACTAAATAAAACTTCTTCAATCAACTTATCTTATAAAAAATATGATGATGAAATAGGAAAACAATAAAAAAAAATAGAGTAATGTAATATAGAAAGTAAGGTTCTACGTTAGATCAGTATAGAAAAAATTTGCATGCTATCTAATATTTAAATTCTTGAAAATTCTAGAATTTAATTTTATGTCAAATTTCGAAATTTTATAGTCAAACGCATGAAATTTTACTTTGAAAAAAAGTAAAAAAAATTCATGATCAAACACTTAACACATTGTATAGGTTACGTTTTTTGATTAGGAGTTTATATAATTGTTTGTGTGTGAACAGGAAAACATACCACTAGAGGAAGTTTTCCAGAATCTGAGGTGTAACAGAGAGGGGCTTACTTCCCAAGATGTTCAACGGAGACTTGAAATTTTTGGTTAAAATAAGTATGTATGCATATTTCTCTCTGTTTTTGGTATTTATTATGTTAAAAAAGCTATCAAGTATGTATTTTGTGACTGATTCTTTTTTTAATTAAAAAAATGCAGGAAAGTAAATTCCTGAAATTTCTAGGATTTATGTGGAATCCACTTTCATGGGTCATGGAAGCTGCAGCAGTTATGGCCATTTGTCTTGCTAATGGAGGAGTGAGTCTCTTCTTCTGCTTTATTTCCTACAATTCTCATCTTAATAATGTAATACAACTAACTAAAAAACACAAATTATAACCTTTTTGTCTGACTCTTGAGATCCAAATCATGTTTTAAAAAAACTATAGATATTTTTGTTTTTTTTTTAAAAATGTTTTTACATGTTTATTTTTATAACAGCAAATCAACATTTTTTAACAACTGCTAAAATATTAAAGTACAAAAAGGTATTCTGAAGTTAAAGGAGGTATTTTTCTTAGTTTATATATTAGATTTGTTTATAAAAAAATCAAACAAATGAAAGCTCTTATAATTTTTTATGTTATTATTTTTTTAAAAAAAATTATAATCTCCAATGATTTAAATTGAGCTTTATCATATTTAAAATTAATCTAATTTGTTTGTATAAATTGAAAAAAAAAGATATACAATATTCAACTATAGTAAAAAAAAATATTTAATGCTATAATATTGTTGTACGTTAAGATCAATAAAATTAACTAATTATAAGTATATATAAATAATTAAAAGTTCTGGTATTACAAAATACTTTTATATATGTATTTCAAATCAAACCACAAAAAAAAGGTGAAGTCGGTGAAATTAAGTTGCTTAAGCTTTCTTCTCAAAGATGCATGTTAAGAAATAACATTATGGAATCTACAATGTAATAACCTTTTTCTATTGAACTTACTTATTTTATCATAAATTATATAAATAAAATATTGATTATCTCATATTTTGCAAAATATTTTAATATCAACAAAAGTGAAAAATATACTTTTTGTATTGTTTAATATTGTAACTATTCGGAGATCAAGTTGTATTTCCTTAATTACAGTTTTTCTTCAATCATTTTCAGAATATATAATATTTTATAATTCCTCTTTTAATCTAGTTATTTATTAGGTAAATTTTATGTTAAAAATATATGTACGTAAAATTAGACGGAAGGACTGTAATTTATATTTTTGACACCTTTTTCAAGTATTTACAATATTATAAGTTATTTGTGTTTATTCTTTTAATTTAAAATTTAATCATACTTTAAGTTAAATCTGTATTAACTATTTATGTTTTTCAGCATGAACAATATTAAATTACAGAAAAATAAATAAACTTTAACTTTAATTGAAAAATAAAAAATTAAAATAACAAATGATAAATGGTAAATAAAAGGGCAGCCCGGTGCACTTAAGCTCCCGCTATGCGCAGGGTCCGGGGAAGGGCCCGACCACAAGGGTCTATTGTACGCAGCCTTACCTTGCATTTCTGCCAGAGGCTGTTTCCAAGGCTTGAACCCGTGACCTCCTGGTCACATGGCAGCAACTTTACCAGTTACTCCAAGGCTCCCCTTCTATAAATGGTAAATAATGTCGATAAATAATAACTAATATTATAAGAACAATATTTTAATTTAATAATTAAGCTTATATTGAGATTGAAATTGAATGATACAATAATTCTTTACATATCTATAATTATTTTTAAAGAAAACTATAATTGAAAATAAGTTTAATAACATTTTCACATAAAGAAAAGCTCACATATGTTTGAGTGTGCTATGTGAGGTCATCATAATTTTTAGTGGCATGTAAAAAATCCTTAAAACTTACAATTTACCAAAAAGTATGAAGGACTTATAAAGTCATACAAATTTCAATGGAGGGAAAAAGAACCAAAGAAATTCATAGGAGGACGACATAAATAAATATTTTTTTCAATTAATTATAGCAAAGAAAAAAATATGCAAACTAAATGAAAAGAAAAAACTTATGATGGTTAAATTGATCTTTAAGACAGTAAAATTTTATTTGTTTATACTGGAGCACGAATAAAATTTTATTTGTAAGATAGAGAAGAATAGAGGTGGGTAACTTTTTTGGCCATTTTGGGGCCATGCTTTACTGATTAGTCCATTACATGTGAAAATTTCCCTAAAATACCTAGCTAAAGAGCCTCCGTGAGGTTTACAAAAAATTGAGTCATAATTATAATATTGCATCACCAGTTATATTTTTCATGTGAGTTTAAAATAATTACCCTTTTTAAATTGTGAATTTTGCTTAAAACTTAAATAAAAGTCTCAGAAAGTCCCTAATTGCATTTTTCTTTATTTCTTTTTCGGTTAATTGGCAAGAGGTAACATTTATTTTTTGGTTGGTGGAAAAGTAGTTGAAAATAATGTTTATTACTAATATTTTGTTTGGTGGGAACAGGGAAAGCCACCTGATTGGCAAGATTTTGTTGGTATTATTTGCCTTCTTTTGATTAATTCTACGATAAGCTTCATAGAGGAAAATAATGCTGGCAATGCTGCGGCTGCTCTCATGGCCCGTCTTGCTCCAAAAGCAAAGGTATTCAAAACGGCAACCCAAAATCATACATATAAATTTTGTACTCAATTTGCTACTTCCAGCTAATTTTCAAATTGTCATCCAACGTATGGGTGCAAAATAGGGTTGTTAAGTTTTAAAAAATGTAAGTTAAACGAGCATTTGATAAATTGATTCTACTTCGCAATCACACACTTATAGATCTTCATTCATACATCTATAAGGTTCCTTAGATTAGTTAGGCTATAATGGGGTCAGTTTGGTCACATCAAATAAAATTTTGAAGAAATGTGGCACTCTCCTAAATTTGTTCTCAATTACGTGAACCTGGTTCAAGAAACTGCTCAGCTTTACTAATAGAAATAATAGTGACGATACACAAAAGTTATCGTGAAAAACTTCCTTGCTCAAGGAAGCAAAACCCACGACCTATGCTAGGTAGGATTTTCAATAAAGTTCACTAACTTCAAAGAAAAGTTTTAGATTTAAAAGAGAGATTTTAGATTACAATTGCTTCCATATATTACGTGCTACATATGGGGAAACCTGATTCACTTGTAATAACACAAATTTGAGAACATATTAAGTGAACATGGTTCACTCAAGTTACTTGTCGAGCATCAAAAATCCTCCCAACATTTTTTTCTTTTTTAATGATGACAAACTATTAACTATGCACACGACTACCCCACAACCATAATAACTTCCGTTTTGGCATCATTGAAAAATTTAGAGAAACAGTTATTAATAGCAGATACAGAATGCAAGTATAGATGACTCATGTCTACAACATGTACACAATCAACAAGTATGCTACTTAATCGGAGGATATTAGCCATTCAAGGCGACATTAGTAGAAACATAAAGCAAAGTTATATTCAAAGAGCACGTTTGGATTGACTTTAAGTTGGTCAAAATCAATTTAAAGTCTCTTTTCAGTTTTTGGACGTGTTTGCCTAATGCTAACTTTAAGCCAGAAAGTTCTTAAAGTCAGTCAAAAATGAAAAGTTAGGATTCCTAACTTTTTTTTTCTAAGTGCTTAAAGTCATTTTCTTTGACCATGAAAATTACTTTTATATCCCTTATATTTTAACTAAATTTCCAAACTACCCTTTTTATTCTTTTTACCCTAAAATTCACATAATTTTTCTTATTTAAGCACTTTTATCCAAACACTCAACTGTTTATTTATAAAAATAACTTTTAGCACTTTAAAATTCTAAAATAACTTCATACATAATTTTTTTTTTTTTTTTAAAGCTTATCCAAACGCCTCAATACCACCTTTAAGTCCCAACCCCCCCAAAATGAAAATTGATCAAACACCAAGCACAGAGAACCGAATAAGGTGCGGACTAGGAGGAAATGCCGAGTGGGGGATCAGGAAGTAGAGTGGAGGAGAGGAGGAAGAGTGTATGTCAACAATATGCAACGACTTGTCTTTGCGATTGTTGTGAACACGCTGGTCATCGATCAACTGCTTCTTGAGTTTGATATTCTCCTCCTGTGCGGCAGCCAGAGCAAGTTTGAGTGTAGCAACCTTTGCCTCAAGTGCTGAGCTGCGCTCATTGGCCTCTTGGAGAGTCTGTAGTAGTTGCACTCAACCAGTGCCCTTCAATCTAACCTGGCGAAGACTAATCATTCGCATCACAACCAACATTTTCAGAAGTGGACCAACTAAATACAAGGGATTTCATGTCCTCAAAATATTTTGGGGCTGACACATCCTAATCAGAGGCTATTGAGGTGGTGGTTTGAACGACATCAGGGGTAACAGTTTCAAGATTTGATAATAAGGAATCAAGACTGGGTAGTGGTGCAGATGGTTCCCCCTGCGGGGTTGCAATGTCAGAACTAGGGTTAATAGGGGTTTCATGGAGGGTTTAAGTTGGTGAAAGAGGTGTGCCGAAAGGGAGATGGGGGTTTTCCAGTGTGATACTGTGTTCCCCTTGACTTGTAGAACCACTGGTGGATTGTCATCTTCATATGAGTAGTCGACAAATGGAAGGAGGGGTTTTGTTCTGGGAACCTCAGGGTTTGATGCTACATTAGAACCTGGTTTCTGAGGGTTTGTTTCAGAGGGGATGGTGATGGAAGAGATGGAGGAGTCCATGATATGAAATGGAGGTTACAGAAAGAAAAGTTGATTTTTTGTAAGGGGGAATGAGGCACTTGAGAACTAATTTTGAAAAGGAATGACAGTTGAGTGTTATTTAAAGAAACGATCAGAATTTCGGATTGGGGGAAAGATATTATTGATTGGTTTTGGAAAATTGAAGTGACGGTTTTGCGGCTATGGTAGTAATGACGTCATTTTGAGGAGACATTTTTCCCACCCAATCACAGATTGTATGGAAAGACATAGTATAGAGCAAGTTCATCGTGTTTATTTTGACAGATATTTGAATACATGATATGAAAAGGAGATACACACATGAGTCATTTTGGAGGAACCAGGTTCCCACTTCACATTTCCTTTAGATTCGCTAAATGTATTTCCGCTAGAGAGTAAGAGTAATATTAACACACCGTGTTGCTCCTGTCAGACTAATGTCATGAGTGTGTACCTGCAATAGTACAAGTCTGAGTCAACCATAGTTCAACTTTCTGGTAATAAATGAGATCCTTTAATTTGACTAACCAATCATTGGGGGTGCTACAGTGTTTTCGAATAAGGACTAGGTCCAAGCTATTTCTTTCAAAATATACTCTACTAAGGGCCTTTATGCATATGTCAGCAATATGGTCCTCTATTTTGCAAAATTCCAGAAAGACAAGTCCTTTTTCCACATTGTCTCTGAGGAAGTGATGTCGAACATCAATATGCTTAGTTCTCTTGTGATGTACAGGATTCTTTGCCATGTTCATTGCTCTTGTATTGTCACACATGATAGTTATGCAGTAAGTCACCACTCTCTAGTCTTCTAGTTGTTGCTTGATCAAAAGAAGTTGTGTGCAACATGATGCGGCTGCCACATACTTTGCTTCACTATAGATAATGTCACTGACTTCTGTTTTTTGGCCCAAGAGATCAAACAGGACCTAGAAAATGTGCTATTCCAGAGGTGCTTTTGCGATCCACCAAGTAACCAGCATAGTCTGCATCAACATACCCTACTAAGTTGAAGGAGTCGTTGGCTACATACTAGAGAACCAGGTCTCGCGTTCCCTTCAGATAGCGTAGTATTCATTTAATGACCTTTTAGATGAGATCCCTTTGGATGTGATTGGAATCGAGCACAAAGTCCTACACTGAACACAATGTCTAGTCTGCTCGCAGTAAAGTATAGTAGGAGCCAATCATCCCCCGATATTTGTTTTCTTCAGCAGGTGAACTAGGTTCATCCAAATCCAATCTAGTGGTAATGACTATAAGAGTGTCATTCGTTTTGAAATTTTCCGTGTCGAATCTGATCAGCAATTGTTTTATTTACTTTTGTTGATGAATGAAGGTACTAGAGGGAGTCTCCTTAAATTTCAGAAAAAACTTGAGCTCACCAATCATGCTCATCTCATATTCACTGCTCATTAACTTTGCAAAGTCACTACAAAGGGACCCGTTAGTAGCTCCGAAGATGATATCATCAAATATACTAAAGATGATCAGCAGATTCTCCCCTCTTTTCTTCACAAACAGAGTGTTATCAATTTTCCTTCTGGTATAGTCAGGATCTAGAAGAAATTTTGATAATCTGTCATACCAAGTTCTGGGGGGCTCTGCTTTAGACTGTACAAAGCCTTGTCTAGCGTGTACATAACTCAAAACCTGGAGATTGATGAACATACACCTCTTCCTGAAGATACCCATTCTGAAATACACTCTTTACATTCATTTGATATAGTTTGAAACCCATGTAGGATGTAAATGCAATGAGCATTATGATGGCCTTTATTCTTGCCACGGGAGCAAATGTCTCATCGTAGTCTATACCCTCCTTCTAATTGTATCCTTGCACAACTAGCTGAGCTTTGTTTCTGGTTCTAATACTTTGATCATATAGTTTGTTTCTATATATCCACCTAGTTCCTATGACTGATCAATTTATAGGCCTAGGTACTAGATGCTACACATTACTTCTTTCAAATTGATTTAATTCCTCCTGCATGGCTAGGATCCAATCTGCATCTAATAGGGCTTCTTTGATATTTTTGATTTCAACCATGGAGAGGTATGTTGAGAAGGCACATAGATTTCCCACCTTTGACGTTGTCTGAATTTTGGAGCCCAGAGGAGTGAGTATATTCTGAACAGGGTGAAACTGTGTTTTTGGTTGCTTGACTGATATGTGTGATTTTCTTGTGAGTGAGAGGAACCAAGTTCACTAGTGGTAGGACATTCTGTTTGTTCTGTTGTTCCCCGTCTCATGATCACCTTGTCCATTCTCTTGATTTTCTGCTTCGGTAGACACAACTAATTCTTCCTCTGTTGCCATTGGACCAAGTTTCTCAATTGACTATAAGCTTGAACTTTTATGATCAGGATCAGAAGACTACCAGTGAGTTAAACCTATTCCTCCATAATCTTCTTGTAGATCTTTCACATTCAGCAGATTCGACACATCAAAAATGACATGATCACTTTCCTGTACACATTTGGTCATTTTGTTGAACACTTTGTAAGCTTTACTCTGTGAGGAATACCCAAGAATGATTATCTCATCACTCTTGGCATCACAATTTCCCAGAGCATCTTTGCCAGTATTGTGAACAGAACTTTTGAATCCAAAGGCCCTGAGGTAAGGCAGATTTGATTCCTGCTTTTGAGCAACTCATAGAGTCTTTTCTAGAAATGCCTAATCATGCACCTGTTGATTAGATAGCTAGCTGTATTCGGGGCCTCGCTCAATAAGTCTTTGGTAGGCCACTAGCAATTAGCATGATCCGCGCCATGTCTTCCAAAGTTTTATTCTTCCTTTCAACAATTCCATTTTGTTGTGATGTTTGGGGAGCAAAGAAGTTGTGTTCTATGCCATGATCAACACAATATTCCAGGAATTTTGAATTTTCAAATTTTGTGTGTAAAATTAAGTCTTGGACCTAATTCACTCTCCAAAAGCTAGCCCAAAGGGATGAGGATTGTCCAAGCCTTATAAGGAAACCACCCATCTCATTAACCACCAATGTGGGGCTTTTTTTCATTCTTCAACACTTTATATCATGCCCAGTGTTTGGCATCTGGTGCGTGGACAAATTTTAGTTTGGGGGCCCAACTTTGGGTGAGATAGTCCTGCTATGGTACTATGTAAAGATATGTCACCTAGGTCTAACTCAATCCCAAAAAGCTAGCTCTTAAGGGGAGGATTTCTCCAGTCCATATAAGCAGACCATTAGTTTATGTTGAAGTGTGTGACCATCTCATCTAAAAGCTTAAATTGTTACACTTCTCTTATTTAATTGTATTCTCGGCACACCCTCTCATGTGCGAGCCTACTTTTTCATGGGTCAAGCACGTGGAAATTCTTTTTGATTTGTGGCAGTGAGATTCGATCTCAGAACCTTTGCATGCTCTGATACTATGTTGAAATGTGTGATCATCTCATTTAAAAACTTAAGTTGTTAGAGAGAGCACACTTTTATTATTTAATTGTATTTTCAATGTAAAGATATGGCACCTGGGCCTAATTCAATCTCAAAAGCTAGCTCTTGAGGAGAGGATTGCCCAAATCCATATAAGCAAACCACCAATCCATTTGCCAATGAATGTGGGACTTTTAACCCACTCTAACACCCCTTCACGCCCAGACCTAACTCGAGCGTGGATCGGATGTCCAAACAGGGATGAACTTAGCTCTAATACCATGTAAAATTAGGTCTTAGTAACTCACACCCCAAAAGCTAGCTCTTGATAGAAGGATTCTCAAGTTCATATAAGCAAACCACCAGTCTATTCCCCAACCAATGTGGGACTTTAAACCCCACTCTAACACCATGCCCCGGTCAGATTTGATACTAGACATCACACCTTCACAAATCTCACATTCTTGTCATGTGTCTTGAACAAACTATGTTCATGTACCACATCCCAGACTTTTCTTTCACCTTCACCTTCAAAAGCAATCAGAAGTTAGCTTTGGGTACCCACATTAATTTGGGTCCCTTTCTGTGAGTAAAAGGATGAATGAGCGTTTTCTTTGCCCAGGAAGGCAACTTCAATTTTTTTTGGATTATGGACAATTTTCACACCTGATTTTCCCTTTTTAACATACTCTGCATTTTTTTAGTGGCATAGGCCTTGACCTCACAATGTTATCTAATGTAGCCAACTAATCATAGTTGTAGCCCAAACCTTGTTTATTACTAGACACTAACGTTTGTGGATAGAGACAAGCATCTTAGAGGACGTGGTCCATTTGAGAGTTTTTCATGATCGAACGTAGTTTATGCAATTTATCTTGAAGAGATCTATTTTTCTCACGGGACATTTGAAGATCTGACTTTAGTCTCTTTATCTCTTTCTCCGAGACAAGCTAAATGGTGGGAGCAACATTTTTTCCTTGGTTATTAAAAACCTTCTATTTTTCAAGACCTAAAACCTTGATTTTTAAGGCTATCTGACCCCCTTTTATGCCTTTTTTGAGCCGAGGGTCTCTCGGAAACAGCCGTCCTACCTTGGTAGGAGTAAGGTCTGCGTACACTCTATCCTCCCCAGACCCCACGTTGTGGGATTTCAGTGGGTTGTTGTTGTTGTTGTTGTATTCAATCTCTTCTTCTAGTCTAAGTTGATCAGACTCGAATGCGGGTATCCTACACGGATGCGAATCCGAGAGTCGGATTTGGCAAAATCTAAATTCTAAAATACGGAGTGCAGATCCAGGTATGGATAAGGGTATTGGGATTCGGCTAAAAGAATCCAAAATTATAAAATAGAGCTATTGAGATATTCTTAATTTTGAAAGATCTTCTAGATCATCTTCCCCAAGACCCATCTTCTATCAAGCTTACTGGTTCTTCCCCTCAAAAAAGAAAAAGAAAATCATTTCAAAGGCTTTCACCAACTCTCCTGACAGATCATTGCTACTGTCTACCAAAAGTCAGAACACAACCCCTTGAATTCTTATTTTCTCTCGGTTTGGCCTGAAACATGAAGCAACAAATATTGACCAAGAGAAAAAGCTAAAAAGGAGACAAAAGAACTATAATATTGAAGGCATGCCATTTCCTGTGTCGTAAATCTATTTTATCTTTTATTTTGAGAAATTAAAATCTCAATTTCCCCCGAAATTTGTCCATGGACTCTGGTCAAAGTATATCATGTGGGTTGACTGAATCCCACACGTATCCTGCACCCACAGCCAGATCGTGTCGACACGAGTGTGGTAATAAAAATGAAGAGTCTATGCAACTTAGAGCCCGTTTGGATGAGCTTAAAAAAAGTAACTTTTATGTATGAATTGCTTTTAGAACTTTGAAGTACTTAAAGTTATTTTTATAAATAAGCAGTTGAGTGTTTGGATAAAAGTGCTTATGATGTGAATTTTAGGGTCAAAAGAATAAAAAAAGGTAGTTTGGGAATTTAGTTAAAATATAAGGATATAAAAGTAATTTCTATGGTCAAAGAAAATGACTTTAAGCACTTTGAAAAAAAAAAGTTAGGAATCCTAACTTTTCATTTTTGACTGACTTTAAGAACTTTATGGCTTAAAGTCAGCATTAGGCAAACACGTCCAAAAGCTAAAAAGGGGCTTTAAGTTAGTTTTGACCAACTTAAAGCCAATCCAAACGGGCTCTTAGCTTCTAGTTTTCTACTATCAAATTTTAACGTGCATATGTACCATAAGTGGATCCTTTTCATTACTCATGAAGTGATACTGATAAGCATCTATGAGAGCAGTAGATAGAGATTCGTGTTTTTTCTTTGAGAAAGAGTTAATGTTTTCCTTGATGTTAAGGAAGTTTACCTCAGCCTGTTCTTCCTCGTTATTTTTTGATTCTGAGTTTGCCATTAGTGCGAGGATGTCTTCATCATCAGATTCCTCCATTGCAAGAAGCGATTGAGCTCTTGTATCTCCATCATCATCTGACTCTTCACTTGAGGTGTTTCCCATAGCAGCTAGAGCTTCTTTACAGCACTGTCAGCTTTTCTAGTTGTTATTCTCCTGTTTGGTTTGATGATTTGATCATGTTTAGTCTCCTTTGGTTTGTCAGAATGCTGTCTTCTGTATTCCACTTTCCACTGAGGGTATTCCTTGATGAAGTGGTCTGGATTTCCACACTTGTGACATGCTCACAATTGCCTTTATCAGATGACCTTGAGTAGTTTTTTCTTTGCGAGCTTTGTCCCTTTTTGATCATAAATTGGAACCTCCGAGTCAGCAGGGCCATGTTTTCATCTTCCACTCCAGAATTTTCAGTTGCTTTGAGAACTAGGTTCATGTCTTTTCGCGTTCCTGTTATCTCCTTCTCCTAAGTCTTCTTGAGCTCGTATGTCTTCATGTTTCCAATCAATTCATCCATAGTAAGAGTACCTAGATCAGGAGCTTCGCATATAGCTTCAATTTTACTTGCCCATGCCTCTGGAAGCACACTGAGCAGTTTTTGAACTTCCTTGCTTGTGGGAACATTCTCACTCAATGAATACATTTCGTTTAGATGGAAGAGAACCGGGTATGCATATCTTGTATAGATTCTCCATCTTTCATTCGAAAGAGTTCATACTGTCTGTTTAGCATGTCTATTTTAGACTTCTTGACTTGATTAGTACCTTCATGAGCAGTCCACAAAACATCCCAGATTTCTTTGGCAGTTGTGCATGTGGCAGTTCTGTTATACTCATCTGGTCTAATTCCACACACAAGAATTTTCTTTGCTTTGGCATTCCTTTCAGACAATTTTCTTCAGCATAAATATTTCTTTTATAAAGTATGCATCTTTTCTTCTTCTTGCACTATGAATCATCTGCAGTAAAATGTTGATAGGTTCTTCGAGATGGAAAATGGGGTGAGGAAGATGCTGCTGTTCTTGTTCCAGGTGACATAATCAGCACAAAACTTGGGGATATAGTCCCAGCTGATGCACGTCTCCTTGATGGTGATCCATTGAAAATAGACCAGGTAAACATTTACTACCAGAGTTCCATCTATCTTGTTATTAATTTCACATTTATGTCACAGTAAATTCACTTAGAGTTTACTCATTATAACAGTAAAGTCGTACACTATTTTTTGTCACATGAAATTAATTAGCTATACCCTTCATAGCAGACAAGTGACTAAAACTTTACCAACTATAATGACAAAACCAACCATCAAGTTTACTCTAACAAGAAAATAGTTTTGTAACTTCATTGTTCTAGTGGGTAAAGTTGAATTCCTTTAGTGTAACACAAAGGTGTCCTGACTTCACCATTATAGTGTTCAAAATTTAGTGATTACACGTGAAATTAACCCTTTATTCTTCCTAGATTTAACTTCTTCTCTATTCCTTTTCTTTTTGGTCCTCCAGTCTTCTCTAACAGGAGAGTCTCTTCCAGTGACAAAAGGCCCTGGAGATGAAGTTTTTTCAGGATCTACATGCAAATTAGGTGAGATTGAAGCAGTGGTCATTGCTACAGGTGTGCATACGTTTTTTTGGAAAGGCTGCCCACCTTGTGCACTCCACAAACCAAGTGGGACATTTTCAGAAGGTATGGACTATGGCCTAAAAATCCAGTAATTTTGGTCAGCGTTTGGATAATATTTTGTCGAAGTTGAATAAAAGATTATTTGAAGTTGAGTTTTGAAGTTGTGTTTGGACATGAATTTTACTTGGAAGAAAATGAAGATGTGTGAGTAGAAACCATTATTTCATGTGAATACTCCGCAACACATTTTTCAATATTTCATCAGTATTTTAAATACTGAAGTTCAGTATATTCCATATTTGCAAGTACTGAAATATTATTGGATTATTAATTTCCTTCTGAACTTCCATATTTGCAAGTACTGAAATATTATTGGATTATTAATTTCCTTCTGAACTTCCATATTTGCAAGTATTGAAATATTAATGGATTATTAATTTCCTTCTGTTCCAAGACTAGGCAATAGGCATTGTTGTTTCTTTCTGGGCTGGTTGTGCACTGTCTACCTGATGGGACATGAGTTGCCCACTTTATGCTAATCTCATTGCATTTCCGTTTGCCCAAGTAATGACTTTCATAGTTCCGATTTCCATGAGGCAACCTCTCTACTTGACAAGTATTCCTTCCTCCTTTTGTTGGTTAATGAAATTTGCCTCTTTACATTGTATAGGTCTTGACTGCAATAGGGAACTTCTGTATTTATTCAATTGTGTTGGGGATGATCATTGAAATCATTGTCGTGTATCCTATTCAACACCGGGACTACCGTCCAGGAATTGACAACTTGCTTGTTCTTCTGATCGGAGGCATTCCAATTGCAATGCCAACAGTTTTATCTGTAATGATGGCAAATTGGCTCCCACCGTTTATCTCAGCAGGTTGGTTGTCTAAGTGGCCCATTAACTGCTAAATTTTGTGTTATTTTGAGGGTTTTGGTATAGATTTGTCATTTTCCTTGTCAATGCTGCAGGGTGCCATCACAAAAAGGATGACTGTCCTTGAGGAAATGGCAGGCATGGACGTGCTGTGCAGCGATAAAACTAGAACCTTAACATTGAACAAATTAAGTGTCGACAAAAATCTGATTGAGGTCGATAGCTCCCCCCCCCCCCGCATCATAAAATGTATACCCCTGATGTCTATGAAGCATCTTTTAAAAATGTAGGTCTTTGCAAAAGGAGTAGATGTTGATTCTGTGGTTCTACTGGCTGCTAGAGCTTCACGGGTGGAAAACCAAGATGCAATTGATGCTGCCATTGTGGGGATGTTGGCTGATCCTAAAGAGGTAATCAGCTGCCAGCTGCTTTGCTAGTGCTCACAACTTATAAATTTGTGCAACTGTTTCTCATTAGTAGCATCCTTACATTTTTTTACCTGTCTTTTTACTCAAGAATCTGTGTCCTTAAAAGGCCGGAACCGGAATTCAAGAGGTTCATTTCCTTCCATTCAATCTAACTGATAAGCGCACAGCTCTAACATATCTTGACAGTGAAGGCAAAATGCATCGAGTCAGCAAAGGTGCCCCTGAACAGGTAAAGGGTTAAGTGTTAACTGCTCCTGAATTTATATCTTGATAGTTTGCACTACCAATGCTCTGTCATGGTTGCTAGATTTTGAACCTTGCGCACAATAAATCTGAGATACAGCACAAGGTTCATACTGTCATCGATAAATTTGCTGAGCGAGGATTACGTTCTCTTGCAGTAGCATATCAGGTAGTGTATATTTGTATCTATCTCTCAGTTAGACAGTCCATACTGTCTTTCATTCATTGTCTTCTGTATTGCGTTCTGAACTTGAGGCCCATTATGTTTTCAGGAAGTTTCTGAAGGAAGAAAAGAGTCTCCAGGAGATCCATGGCAATTTATAGGTCTCATGCCTCTTTTTGATCCACCCAGGCATGATAGTGCAGAGACAATAAGAATGGCCTTAAATCTTGGTGTGAATGTGAAAATGATCACTGGTGCGTATATCTTTGTAATATTGTTCATCTGCTTCTCTAGAACAATATTCAGATGAATTTAGTAAACTGATAACTAACATTGGATATTTTGAAGTACAAAGCAATTAAATTATGAATAAGAAAGACAGCAACCACGTAAATTTATTCTTCAGGTCCATCCTTGCCTGCTGCTATGTTTAGCCTGTCATTTAACTTCTTTGTACTTTGCACATCATCTGTCTGCTAAGGCTCGAACTCGTCACTAAGTACAAGAGCTCTGTTGTCATGTTAAACCTGAAAGTGGATGAAAGAAAGATGCCAAAAATCTGCTAAAAGTCAGATTGGATTTCATTCTTTTTTTGGGGGGTCAGGGGGCGGGGTGTGGGGCGAGGGGAAGGGGGCAGATACAATGATTTCTGACTTCAAAACAAAAGATAGGGTGATATCATAGTTTTAGGACATATTTTCTTTTTAAAAAGATACTTGTATTAAAAAGTCAGCAACCAGAAGGTGCTTTGAAGATACTTATAGTTCAACATCACTGTTGAATGTGCAATGAGCTCAATAAGTCTATCATGACTCTATATTATTCACAATAGCCATGTACTTTAATAAAAATTACAGATTTGAACCTGCTCTGAAAATTTCATGCATTCCTTTCCTTCATCATAGTCCACCATAATTTAGGAATATTTTTATTTAGCCTATACCCTCGAATCTTAAAATTTAGATCATGAAGGATCCGACTCTAGATCGCATCCATATCGGACACCGTCCGATCAACTTATGGAGGGGCTGCGGCAACAATGTTCTCATCTGAACATTGAGAATGAAGATTTTTTCCTTGTTCTGAGTTGTTGGAATCTTTTGGGACATTTAGTATGTTGAATGGGATAAGAATTTTCAATATATTTCACTAATATCCTTTAGTAACCCTCTGCCGCATCAGGTGATCAGCTAGCAATTGGAAAGGAGACAGGACGCCGTTTAGGAATGGGAAACAATATGTATCCTGCTGCTTCTTTACTGGGTCAGGACAAAGATGAGTCTATTGTAGCTATGCCTATTGATGAGCTGATTGAAAAAGCAGATGGTTTTGCTGGTGTTTTTCCTGGTACGATTTTATTCTCTAGGGAAATTGATGATTACTATTCTTCTTCCTTTTTCTTCAGTAAATACATATTTTACTAGGTCTTACTTGGGATTTATTTTAAAGTGGTAAGTAATTTTGATGCTGATGAAGGCAATATTTAGGCTATCAGGCTTTTAAAAGATCCTTCTTTCAATCATTTTAGTTCTCTAAAAATTTTCCTTTTTATGTTAGCCTGCTTTTCTTTTTCTTGATCCATAAACTAATTGGCATGCAGAGCACAAATATGAAATTGTGAAACGTTTACAAAATAGAAATCACATATGTGGCATGACTGGCGATGGCGTGAATGATGCACCTGCTTTAAAGAAAGCTGACATTGGAATAGCCGTTGCAGATGCAACAGATGCTGCCTGCAGTGCTTCTGATATAGTTCTCACGGAACCTGGCCTGAGTGTCATTATTAGTGCTGTACTAACTAGTCGTGCGATCTTTCAGAGAATGAAAAACTACACGGTAAACTCTAAGTCTGCCGCTATAAATGCATTAAAAACCGCTACTCCCTCCGTTTCAATTTGCTTGTCCTATTTTGACTTGGCACGGAGTTTAAGAAAATAAAAAAGACTTTTAAATCTTGTGGTATTAAACTAAAGTTATGTCAAATGTACCAAAATGCCTTTAATCTTGCAGTCTTAAACATGCCATGTGGAAAGTTGGAATGAAGAGTTGCTAAAAAAGGAAAGAGGCATTCTTTTTGAAATGGACTAAAAGGAAAGTAGGACAAACAAATGAAAACAGAGGGAGTAGAAAAGGAAAGTAGGACAAACAAATTAAAACGGAGGGAGTAGAATTTATGAGAGATCAAGTCTATTTAGTGTAGACATTTCCTTAAAGATCCATAACTTTTAGGTATACATCTTGTTTATCTTTATAAATTGTGACAATGGTCTCTGCCTGTTTTCGACTACATCATTTCTTAATGTGATGTTTAAGATAGCTATTCGTTTAGACTAATGTATTCGAATTTTGTGCAGATTTATGCAGTCTCCATTATTATCCGTATAGTGGTAAGCATTTGAATAGTGTTAGAGCTTTTTCAATTAGCTTAAACTTTGTTCATGCAGCTGAATATTTTAAACATATTCCTGACAAGATTTGGAACCATTTTTTCTGCTTTATGAGCTTCCAATTTTTGATTTTGGCAGCTGGGCTTTATGTTACTTGCTCTGATTTGGAAGTTTGATTTCCCACCTTTCATGGTCTTGATTATTGCAATCCTTAATGATGGTACGCTTTCTTGTTTTTGTCCAAAAAAAAGCTTTCCTCTTCTGTTGTTTAACTAGATTTATTCCAGTGCGGCATTCTAATAGGTGCATAATATGGCACGCTAGGCACCATAATGACAATATCGAAGGACAGTGTAAAACCTTCTCCTTTGCCAGACAGCTGGAAACTTTCAGAAATTTTTGCAACAGGAATTGTTCTTGGTTGTTATCTAGCAATGATGACAGTCATTTTCTTCTGGGCTGCATATGAAACAGACTTCTTTCCTGTAAGAAAAGTTACTCTACTATAAGAGACTTTCAAGTAACATTCCCTCAAAAGGTTCCTTGCTTTTCTACTTGACCAAGTTGCATTTTTGATTTTACTTTCATCTATTTGCTTGGAGGTTATCTGCAGCCCTTTTATCGAGAACATGGGTTGTCTCTGAGTCCCATTTACTTTTGCATTTTAGAGCTAGAAAACTTTGCATTGCTTGAGTTTATGCTTCTCCAGTTTTTTTTTTGTTTGATATTCTTTGATATGACTGTAATTGGAATTAATCTTTGTTCTACAATTTGCATCTTATGCCTCTAGTACATTTATCAGTGTCACATGGTAGCGATCATTTCTTTCATAGCGGGTTTCTCGCAGTTTGGTACTTGGATATTATTAGCATTCATTAGGCCAGTGCAAGGACAACTTTAAGACTAATGGCTTTATCTCTATCATTTCTGTGTGTTATCACAAACGTTAAATTGCCCTCTTCCATTACTTCCTAGCGTGTTTTTGGAGTTGCAACACTAGAGAAAGGTTTTGCTCATGACGACTTCAAAAAGCTCGCCTCAGCAGTATATCTTCAAGTGAGTACCCCATCAGTTAGGCTCTAATCTTTGTGACGCGAGCTAGAAGTTGGTCATTTATTGAGCGTCCAGGCCTTTTACTCGTGGTAGCATTTATTCTTGCCCAACTGGTTAGTGAGTTGTTACTCTTTCCTTCAACCTTTTATATTAACTTGGAATTCAAATCAAGTACATTTATTGCAAGCAGGTCGCTACTCTTATCTCTGTGTATGCAAATTGGAGTTTTGCAGCAATTGAAGGGATCGGATGGGGATGGGCAGGAGTTATTTGGCTATATAACCTTGTATTTTACTTTCCACTCGATATTTTAAAGTTCTCCATCAGATATGCCTTGAGCGGGAAGGCCTGGGATCTGCTTCTCGAGCAAAGGGTATGAAATACACTATCTCATTCTAGTTGGGGGCAGATGTCGCTTACATATACTGGGTTTCAACTGAGCGATTTTGATACGGACCATAAAATATATATGAGAAAATTCACCCAAATTTCAACAAATATTAAATTCTGAACCCATAATTTCTGAGACTTCAAATATTGAAACCATCCATTCTTAAATCATAAATCCATCTTTCATTCTAGTGGCCTATAAAAGAAACTTCAGTCTGTGTTTATCATACCTCTCTATCTTCTATTCAGATTGCATTTACAAAGAAAAAGAACTTTGGGAGAGAAGAACGCAAGCTCAAATGGGCACAGACTCAGAGAACCCTTCATGGGCTGCATCCACCTGAGACTCATTATGGAGACCGCAGCAGTCATACTGATTTCAATCAAATAGCAGATGAGGCAAGACGAAGAGCTGAGATGGCAAGGTAAGTCAAACTCGCATGCACGTATGAGTCTTATGTAGTCCAGAAATCATCTATTTCTCTGTTTCATTTATATGAATGTGTTTGACCGGATACGGAAGTTTTTTTTTTCTTGTGGTTTTAGACATGTCATGTAGCTATACAATCATGTCATTAAAGATCAAATGAGAAGTTTAATGTTAAATAATTTTTTTATATAGAAGGGCGTCATTCCTTTGTAGACATACTAAAAAGGAACAGATGGAGTATTAATTTCAAATCAAATGAATGGTAGAGTAATATGTAGGATTCATATGCTTCATATATAGAACAGAAAGTTTACAATTTACCTTTTTTTGTAATCAAAGACGATCATTTAGACAGGTAAGTACATTTTAGGAGACATTAGCCTGTAATATATTATGAGAAGGAAATTCAATCACATGTAAACTGTGGAGCTTGTCTAATTATATCAATTTTTCAGGCTAAGGGAATTGCGCACTCTGAAAGGACATGTTGAATCAGTTGTGAAAATGAAGAATTTTGACATTGAAACAAAATACAACAATCATACACAGTTTGAGAGGGACGGTGAATATTTCATTCACATGGTTTTTACTGTTGAATCTTTTAGCTTCGTTTGAACTTTGTTCACTTGGTACATTTATCATCCCCAGAATAAGTTTTAGATTGATAATGTGGCTAGTTATATGAGATTTCAGGTTAGAAAGAATCAATGTAACTGTTATTTTTTTATATAAATAAGTGAAATAGTGGATGTCCATGGACCCACTCTACTGTAGAAAGCTGACTTCTCCAAGTCATATGTTACCCTTTTATGTCTTTCTCTTTCTCAATTCTTGTTAATTATTTTATAACACGTTATCAATACGAGACTGTTAATCAACTGTGTAGAGTTAATTTTCTTTTTTACAAAAATCAGCATGCCTTCGATTCACAATTATTCCAGTGAAGAAAATAAAAATTATTGGGTCATTGTTAAGTTTTTGTGTATCTCCTCATTTTGTACTTTAATCTGTGTGCTTATGTGTAAATACATCTGGGTGTATATCTTATTCCTTGAACATTTTTTTTTTGGGGGTATAATAATATTGATATATTATGTGAAGGATTTAATAATGATTTGGTTAAAGGAACAACTTTAATTTGAAAAAGTTGGCTTTGTTATACAAAAGATTATGATTGTCTCTTAATCTTAAGATACGGAGATTGTGAGAAATATGGAATTTGGTACCTGAAAATATTGTTAAGATACTACATGTATTGAAAATGAATTCTTTGATTTCTTGATATTACTCCTCATTTTTATAGTTATTAGATATTAATTCTTTGGTTGCCTTCATTTCTTTTGTGGTTGAATCAAAAGTGTTTTTCCTTCATTTTTCTTTTTTCTTACTTGGTAAAATATATCCATGCCAGTTTTTTATGGTTCTTAGATTTTTAGTCTTTATTAGAGCATACTTTGCTCACCCCTTCAATTTTTTTTTCCGGTTCTTTTTCGAGGGGCTCATTGAACCAGAATTTTTTTAGAGTAAGTTTTATTTTTATTTATTTTATTTTATTTTTTGAAAAAAAAAAGAAAAGAATTTTTAACTTGTTTGATACTAACAATTTAGGCATGATTTGAGTAGTATTTTTTGGTGAGGGCTTGAACATAAAATAAAAATATATTTTTTAACACCTAGGCTAATGATTGTGATTCTATATATAACTTACTTTTATTTTATAAGTTTGTTATGACCTTGTCTATCTTAGAAGTAACATCGATCCATCTTGATTGAAACTTGTGTCATGTGCGGTGAGGTTATTTGCATATATTTCAGGTTTCGCATTTTAGTCTAGAACTTGTCATGAATGTTATTGAAGCGGAATAAAAAGTATTGCTTTGTTTAGAAGATGATAATAGACTTTCTTTGATTTGTCTTGTAAAGTTTATCTTTTTCAAATAGTATATCACTAGTAACCCCTTTGAGCTTGTAGCCTAATATTTATCTTGATCCATTTTTTTTAATCCCTTATTTTTGGACCCTGCTTTCTAGAGCACTGTTGCATAGATCATGATAAAATTATTAAAATTGAAGAAAAAAGACGGTGAAGTGAAAAAGCTGATCAATGATAATTACTTATGATGAGAAGGCCCTCTTAGCAAGAATGTGACATGTAAAAAAAATTACTTGAAAAAAAAAAAGAAAAAAAAAGTTGCTTGAAAAAAAAATGATGATTGAAGCATTCTTGATATAATGAGAATTACTTGTGAAAATAATTGAACAGAGGGCTGAAACAAATAAAGTAAAATAAATGGGTGATGAAGTTCAAAAAAAAAGTATAAGGTGCTTATGGAAGTTAAATCACTATTATAATATAGTTTTCTATCTATCCCCTAGCCTAAATTACAATCGTTAAAGTCCTATTTGATTCTAGTCAAGCATGTTTTATTAGTGGAGATGTACATAATTGGCAAGCCTATGATTTCTTGTACTATATGTGAATTCTTTTGTGAGTGAGAGAATTGTTCTTTAATGCTAAGTCCTTAATTTATATTCAATTTTTTAAATTGAGTGCTTGAACTATTTTTTCTTGTGAGGGCACTTGTTTCGTGTTAGATAAGGAATTTTATTTTATGGAGTAGGTGGAAAAACTTAATATGATGAGTTAAGGGTCTGCCTAGTGAAGTTCTTCCCGGGCGGGGAGAACGAACGGTGTTGATTGGCATAAGGTTCCGATACTAGGATGTTAGAAGTTAGTTTTCTGTTGAATATCTTGCATCACGATCGGAAAGTGTACTTTATATTGTGATTTTGTTATATGGCTTAATTGTATGTAGTAATTAAAGTGGTGGCATTCCTAGTTTGATTATTTTTTTATGAGTTTAAATGCATGCTCGAGAACGAGCAAAACTCTAAGTATGTGGTGTTGACGTGAGACAAAAAAATACATACTTTTAGCCATTATTTGCCTCATATTTAGTACCTTTATATGTTTTGTTTGAGCATGAATTTTATGAATTGTGTTAAATAATGTATTTTATTTATAGGATTAAAATAATAGGAAGATAAAAAAATTTGGAGCACAAATGAATTAAAAAAAAATTATATAAAGAAATCAAACAGACAACTTAATGGATTAAATTCAATATAATAATAATTTATATATGTGCAACAATTAGCGAATTGAAAAAGAAGTAAGACATACATGCTGCCACGTGGCAGTCTTGGAAGAAGCAAGAAAATTTTTGAAGCGGCACACATATAACCTGTTTGGATTGACTTATTTTTAAGCAGCTTAGAAGTTGAAAACTACTTATAAGTTAAAAAAAAGAGTAGGTGCAGGCCAACTTATTTTTTGACTTATAAGCTGTTTTCAACTTATAAACTGCTTAAAATAAGTTCATCCAAATAAATTCAACTATTTATTGGGCTTATTTTAAGCACAAAATGACTTTAAATTGGCCAGTCAAACACTCAAAACAAGCTGAAAACAGCTTATAAGCCAATCCAAACGGCCTCATAATCAGTAAACCCAATTTCTTTGGGTTTTGGATTTTCAATTAATTTTGGATTCAGTTATTTATTTAGGGGGGTTTATATTTATAAATAGTCCATAAAAAATAATTGTTAAAACTAACTAACTTACAACAAGAACTAACAAATAATATAGGATTTAGAATTTTATAGCTTGAAAACTTTGGAAGCACCGCCATGGAGGACTTAGAATTTTATAGCTTGGAAATTTTATAACTTACCGATCTTGCATACTAAAAAACTAAAATAGATCACTAATACAATATTCTTGCTGAGTTATGAAATCATGGGGAGCACATTTCTAGTAACTTCTTATAATCTAAAATACAAATAAATATTTATAAGTTCCAAGCTATTTTTATTCTTTTTATTTTGTTTCAATTTAAATCCTCCCTTTTTAAATAACGACTATCAAGTTAAATTTTGCTATTGACAATATTCTTTCATATTCTCTGTGGGATCGACCCCGACTCATAATTGTTTATATTTCTTTTCGAGAAGTATATTTGGACGTTATCAGCTTGACTCTTCCATATTTGTGCAATGATGTAATACATCAAAATACTCCTAGATTAATACATGCGATGATATTTTCAGGGTTTGGACATGTTTATACTTGTACAACGGGTCAAGTCCTTGTCCTAAGGTACGAGGATATGGTGTAAGTAGAAAGGACCATCATCTTCATTCATTGAAGATTCTTGGATTTAGAGAGGTTAAGTAGCTCTAGACACTTTCTAATCCATTCAGCAACGTTACTCCTTCATTCAGATGCATTGTCAAAGGATCTTGTTTCTCTCTAGGATGAAGATTCAAAAATACGATTTGATGCAGACGACATTTAAAATGCTTGTTGTCTCAATATATTTGTTTTGATTTTTGATCCATGTGATGTAACTTGTTCAAGGCTTTCAAATATAATATCACTTGGAATAAACAACCTTTGATTTGGAGTTAATTTTCTTCAAATCTATTTTGATATTTTTCAACTTTGATGTTTGGAAAAATGATATAAGAGGTATATATTATCCCATTGGGGGTTGCTAAAAATTGTATAATCAACACTAAAAAATATTACAATAATAAAAACATTTTATTTTAGTACTAGATAGGCAATGCTCGTGCTAAGCACAGGCCCAACACTAGTATTTGAAGTATTTTTTTTCTTTCTATGAAACTTTGATACAATTTTCTGTTGATAAAAAGAAAAAAGAGAAAGCAACGTGCATGCTCGTATTGAGCAATAAAAACTAAGCTAAATCCATCGGCGGCCCTCTAAAGTTGGCATTAACTTTCACTTAGACACTTTAACTAGGCTTTGTTCATTTTAGACACCTCATGTCATGCTCCGCTGTGTCATTTTGACACTTTTTACTGAGTTGGCAGAGTGCGTGTATTGCACTCATTTTAAGCGTGTGAAAAATATTTTTTTTCCTTTCTTTTTCTTCCATCTTTCTCCTTCCACCTTCTACCACCATTTATCAAATGACCACCACATTAATTTGAAAGAATCTTGTAAAAGCATAGCAATACTCTGGTTTTGAACAAAATAAAAACTCCATTTAGATAATTCAAAAAGAATTTTTAAAAAATAAAACGTATTTTTGAATTAACCCAACCCACCCCCACCCCCGTTCATCTTCTTCTTCAATCTCGTTTACCCTTTCACTGGCGGCGAGGCGCCACCACTTCTAATAAACTCCCCCCCCCACCTCTTTATTCTTCTCCACTGAACCTTACCCCTTTCATTGGTGCAGATAGTATACCATTGTTGCGTACCCAAGCAAAAAAAATATTTCCTTTCATTTTGATAGCATCAAAATCTTCTACCCATTGCCTTCATTTTCTTCCCACTAATAATCCTTCATCATAATTATAAAAAACAATAACGAATTTTGCCAAAAAAAATAATCATTTCATATTATTTTCATTTTAAAAGTAGAGCTTTGCCGGAAAATTTGAGACTTAGATCTATATTATAATTAAAAAAAATGAAAGAAGGAAAAAACAGAAAAAGAATTAGAGAGGGTGAGAGAAAGAGAGAGATGGAGAGGTGAGGGCTAGGGTGTGTGTGTGTGTGTAAAGAGGCATGATTGCAGTGAGGGGAAACATTGAACTGGGGAAGAAGACCCTTTTTTTCCTTTTTCCTTTTTTTTTTATTTTTTTTAATTTAGGTGTATAAGCTGGAAAATAAAAAAATAATTTTTTTTGTGAATCAAACTGACGTGTCCTCCTTTTATTAGTTAGCATGCCACATCACTTGCGAGTGGATTACATATATTTTGTAATTTTAGCTGATTTGAAAAAATATGTCAAAATGCCAAAAGCGTGACAGGACATAAGATATCTATGTCACGCCCCGAGAGGGTACCCTAGACGTGACCGGCACTCAGGAACCATTTCTGGCTTCCAAGCGAACCATATAGCCTGATCACACATTCGTTCATTCATTCAATCTGCGAAAGACTTAAAATAAAGAGAATATTTGGTGGACAAATCCCAAATCAATAATCTAACTCAAGAGAGAAAGGTCATGGGCCAACAAATCAAACTTCAATCTTTGTCATTAAAATAGTTTGACAAGAATAATTTCAAGGAAATAAAATATTCAATCGACCCATCACTATCTAGTCTATGAAGCCTCTATCACTACTATCTAATTGGTGCCAATGACATGTTCATGGCTACCTCAAATCAAAATGAAAAAGGCTAACTCGACGCAAGAATAACATAAGCGGTGTCCTCCGAATGTAGGGGAGGACTCACCAATACACTGAGTGTGAATAGATCCTCAATGATGCTCTTATTGACGATCTCTTAAACCTGTCGCTGCATCATGAAATGATGCAGGTCCAAATGGACATTAGTACATGGAATGTACGAGTATGTAATATGGCAGAATAAAATATACCTCAAGGAAGAATAACATCGGTTCAAATATCTCAAATCAAAAAGATAAGAGAGACTCAATCAAAGTATCATAAGTCTAAAGTAAGAATACATTTTAGACAAAGACCAATCACACACCATACAATCCAATCCAATACAATCATGTACAATACAATTCAAATCCAATCATATACAATCAGTTCAATCCGGTCATATACGATCCGATCCAACCCCAATCATATACAATTCGATCCGACCCCAATAATATACAATCTGATCCGATCCAATCACATACCATTCTATTCAACCCAATCACATATCACCTAATCCAATCCATCACACATCATCTAACCCGATCCAATCGTACACAATCCAATCACATATCATCTAATCCAATCCGATCATATACAATCAACTCAACAATCAACTCAAAAAACTCAACTCAATAAATATGCAAATTAAATTATGCAATGTTTTACGATTGAACTTAATCATCTATAATCACAATCAAACCAATCATATCATGCACAATCCACTCAATTTGGGGGTTTCTCTAACCGACAACTATCACCATATAAGCGAGTAATAGTACAACAAACTGACGTTGTTGCTGAGTCCGTTCATACCTTGCCAGGGTATGGACGAATCAACCAATCATGGATCCAATCCAACTAAGTCCTATCTGTCAGTACAGTAATTTAGGAAGCATCCGACTTTAACGGTTCAATCCTCTCCTATGTTTGGCGACGTAGTTTATTGGTTCAAGTATGGACTATACTCTTACCCAATTCGGTGCTCGATACTCCTCCCAAGACTCAATATACTCATATCTATCAGGTGAGTAAACTACTCAAAATGCTCATTTAGTCTCATGGGACTCTTTCAAATCAACTCATTTAGTCTCATTGGATTCTTTTCAAAACTCAATCAAATATGGCCTCATTGGACCTTCTTTCAAATCAACTCATCTCAATCATCAAAATCTTATTTTAAAGATTTGACACCATCTCCACTCAATGAATGCAGAAAATATTAGATGTCTTTAAAACATAATTTCAACTCCTCAACTCAAACTCAAAATAGATATTTTTATGTAAAAATACTCAACTCGTTTATACTCAAAATACTAATGTTCAAAATAATTAAAAGACTTCTCAAACTCAACTCATGCTTAAACTCCTTTTAAATTGAAGATGAAAATAATCATTCTTTAAACCCAAAATAGTGTATAAATAGTTTATACAAAGATGCTCACAAATCGTTTACTTAAACTCATTCTCAAACCATAATTTATACTCATATGACTCCAATCAAATCAAATTATGCAAGTCACATATCATGTAGTCACATTAGACTCCAATCCATTTCATCTCAAGCATCATCATCAACATACCTCTTCATCAATTATTTTACATATGTTAAATAACCACCATTCACATCATCATCATTCACACCATCATCAAACATCATCATTCACGTCATTATCAAACATTATCATTCACATCACTATCAAACATCATCATTCACATCACTATCGAAAAATATCTACTCCACAATCCTTACTTTATCCTATATGCAATTTATAGAAACAAAAGGACTTTCTCGCTCTACCAATGTCTCATTTCTTTTTATGTCATTCACATTCATAACTATCCAAATACTCATATAACTCAAAATCAATTTCATCAAACTCATGTAAAAGAATACCTCATTTCACTATGAAATAATATTGTTCTTATTATACATAAAAATCATCAATCTCATCCTCAAGATAGATTACTATAAAAACAAATCTCATCTTGGGTTCATGTGAATGAATACATGAATCCATACTCTCAACAAAGTTAACTCAAGAACATCATTAACACATTTTAGAAATATTCTAGGGTTTAGTAAAATTTCAAGAAAACCTTCCTAGAAGGTTCAAATCTTCCACACTCTTCATCAAACACATCTATGGGCATATGAAAGAACTCAATCCATATTTTGGGTTAGCCTTACATACCTGGAAATGAAGAACATCCCATCGAAAATCAAAGACATGACTTGAAGATCTTGAATCCTTGAGCTTTTGAGAGGATCTCTTGTTGGAGATGGATTTGAAGGAGAAGAGAGGGGATTTCTAGGACTTTTAGAGAGAGGAAGGGGCTGAAATAATGGTTCAAAACATGAACAAATTAGTGTATATATAATTTGGGAAAATGTCCAATTTGCCCTTCCTCAAAAATCTGGAAAAAGGGGCTAAAATCTCCCTGGCGCTATAGTGGCGCATCGCCACTATAGCGCCACGTTGAATTTAGGCTTAAAACCTGAACATCTGCTAGTGGCGCATCGCGCCAAAGACCAAACTATTGAGGCTGTTTTATGGTGCTATAGTGGCGCGTCGCGCCCTTATAACACCAAGCCTAAGTTTTCTAGATTCTGAGAAATAGGCTTAAAAACCCTGTACATCTCGTAGTGGCGCGATGCGCCAGGGACCAAACTACTGAGGCTTGTTCCTGGCGCGATAGTGGCGCATCGCGCCATTGTGGCGCCAAGCCCAGGCTTTCTGCAGTCACAACCCAGGCCTGAAATTTCGGCAGTACTAGTCCGTCTTAGGATGGTCATAACTTTTGACTCCGAACTCCAAAATTTACAATCTTAGCGGTATTGGAAAGAAGACTCAAAGAACTTTAATTTGATAGGTCATGGGCCATCCAATTCATCCTATTTTAGGAGACATGTTCATTTGAAGTTGACCCTTATACTAAATCGTCCGAAAACTTAATCGATTGGGATTCTTTGGACTCGACTTGGTGTTAGAGATCCCTTATGACCCCTAAACACATCTAACACACTTCAATTACTTAGGAACTAATCCTAACTCATGTTTATAATTACAAGTCCTCCGGTCCGAGTCTACACACACGTGAAGAAATGTTTGAGTCTTTGCAAAAAATATTCTGGGGTGTTACAATCTAAAATGAACAAAAGGTAATTAAGGTGTCTAAGTAAAAGTTGGTGCCAATTTTATAGGGTCACCGATGGATTCTCCCTAAGAACTATGCTCATTCGTCAGCCATGATCATATGCAACTTATTGATTCGTGCACTATAGAGGTAGACAACATGGTAAGGCCATTTCATTGGAGTGTTTAGACAGTTCCAAATTGAGAGAGAAAGCATATGCCTTGGACTAAGAAAATAACTGAAAAATAACTTGGGCAAAGCGGAGAAGCATGGTCCTCTTTCTAAAATTACACAACAATATACCAACCAGTAGTAATCAAGTACAAAAGGCATAGCATAAATGAATCCTTAAAGTATGAAAGAATTCCAGAAAATACAAATTTACCTAAGTGTCAAGATTCGAATTCAGGTGTGATGGAACATGTCCTTTCCCACCGGATAAGTCAGCTTAAAACCCAATAATTACGAAAATAAAGCAAAAATAGTCTAAATAAGCAAGTAATAACCAAAAGCGGAAGTTTTTCTAACTTAAATAACCTCCAAGGATTGATTGTCACATGTACAAGCCGCTAAAATAAGACCGAAATGAAAAGTACAAGTTTCAATATGTCTTCAACTCTCAAATAGAGTAAAGCATAAAAGTACAAAAAATCTGAGTGTCCGTTGAATATCAATAGCTACCTCTCTCAGTCTTCTAGAAGCCTCAGATGATTAGACAAAACGGTGATCAAAATCCAGGCTCAGAACCTACACAAGTGTAAAAGCAAAGGTGAGTACCAAACAACACGATACTCATCAAGCTAACTAGCAAAACTAAGTAAATCTAATAGAATACACGAAGTCCTTTCCAACCCAACTGAACCTCCATAACTACAACCTGCACATAAATCAGTCAACCTAATAGTTCATACTAAACAGTTCAATAAAGTTCAGATTACAGCTCAATATCACAAGATATAACGTACAAGTAGTCACAAGTCATATTTAAGCATCACGTTTGTCACACACAGATATGCATGAAATATATTTGCACACTCAATGATCACGCATGTGTGCAGCCGCTGGCAAAGACCTCAACATCATAATCTCTAACCAAAAATGACCTCGGTCTCATAATCTCCCACCGGAAGTGAACTTAGCAATATAATATCTAAATAAAAATGACCTCAGTCTCACAATCCCCCGCCGAAAGTGACCTCGACAATATAATCTCTAATCGAAAATGACCTCGATCTCATAATATCTTGCTGAAAATGACCTCGGCATGATATTCATGTACATCTCATCGCATTGTCTCAAAACAAATTCAATCAACATGCTCACACAAGTAATGAGGAATAAATTAATTCAAACAATCCGCAATCATAATCAGACTATCAAAGTATTTTATCAAATACACATAGATATCTACATCACAACGTATAGTACTTAATCTATACAATAACATATATCATATTTTATTAACCCCATCGATCAATTAAAATTAGTTCATATCACAATTCAATCTGTAACCTCATCCCCATTACTCCTCAATACATATACAAATGGGAAATTCAGGATTCTAAAAGATTCACGGATTTTTAAGAGTCAACTTGCCTTAACCAGTACACGTTCACTCAATCCACGTGAGCTTTCCCCTTTCGAATATACTCCAAATCGCTAAAATCTAGTCAAATAGTATTTAACAATCAACACTTAAGTCCAACGATATCAAGAACGCGAAATTCGGAGAAAAGGGGATCAAAAAGGTTCAAAATTCGATTTAAAAAAGGGGATTTAGATCCAAAATCTTTTGGATGAAATCATTCCTCATAGTCTTAGGAACTCAATGGAGAAAATCATTTTGAAAAACTAGTCCAAATCAAATCAAAATCACCATCTAAAGAATTTCCCAAAGTTCTTGAAAAAGTGCAATTTTCACCAATTGAAAACCTCAAATTCAAGTTACAATTCACAATTAGGCAATGGGTTACGAAGATTAGGGGTTAAAATCACCTACCCAATAGGTTCCACGCAAAAATCCTCTCCCAAATCGCCTACCCAAGCCTTCCAAGTTCGAAAATGGTAAAAAAAGCATAAACCCCGACCAACCCTCCTCAGATGTTGCTTAACCGAATAGGGTTTGCTTAAGCGGACCTTCACTTTAGCGAGAAATAGGTCAGTTTCGCAACCTCCGTCTCACCGCTTAAGCGACCAGGGGTTCGCTTAAGCGCACTTAGCCTAAGTGACCCCTGTCGCAAAAGTAGAGGTCGCTTTAGCGACACCCCCTCGCTAAAGCTAGGCCTGAAATTCAAAAAGTCGCAACTAGACCAACTTTAAGCCTCAAAAAATCAAAACATCCATGAGCTTCCAAAAACATACCGGAACTTTCCCTAGACCCAAAATCACCCTATGAATCCAACAGAGTCTTCAAAATTTAATTTCAAGCATCCAATCCCTGAACGTTGACCAAAGTCAATCTTATGGCCAAAAACTCATATATTTCCAACTCAACACATCAAATCTGTCAACTCTCCTAGACCAATTTCAATATTCTGAAACTAATGAAATCGCTGGAATTTTATTTCAAGACTTGAAACTCCGAATAACTTCAAATACCACTTTTGAGTCATTCAAACCTCTAAAACTCAAAGTTTACCAAAAATCTCAATTTTCCAGAAAAACCACGAAACCGACATCGAATATCAATCAAATATGACTCGGTGAAACTATTGAGAGGGATAAAATAGTCATTTTATGACATTTACCAAAAATGACCTTTAGAATCGTTACATTAAGGATCATTAGAAAAATAAGCATTACAAAGTTCTGAATACACTTATACTTAATAAGACAAATATTTTTCTTTCTTCTGTCCAAGTATTTTCGAAATCTCTGAGTCCAAAGGCTCCACATCATGTCAGCAAGTGTCAAACAAGCAGTCTGCAGGTGCCAAATTCATGTTCTACCACCTATCCAAAATAAGAAACTTTGTCAAACATTAACCAAAAAAATAAAAATAGCCAACTTCCTTATCATAGTTTGATTACGTATATGTAGATATTCCATTCCTACTATCTTTCCACAATAGGGAATCATCTTTCCTGCTCCTCAGTGACAGCTTTTAACAGTATCCAATAAATATAACACTTTATTTCTTAATTATTGAAGTTTCTCAAAATGTGCAACCCTGTGATCATATATATATTTAATCATTTATTGGTCCACCATCTATGAATTATAATATCTTGCTAGTAGAATTTTTCAATCTATTCAAGAGTTACTTGGGAATAACAAGTTGAATATGTATCATTTAGACATGAATACATACTTAGAGATTCTTAAATGTCTGCACATAACATAATTCACATATGTTGAAGCCTCAAAAAGTTGTGGATATCGAGCCCGCATGTCATCCTTCGACTCCCAGTCCCCTCTCGGACTGAGCAGTGCCTCCACTATTGTCACACCCCGATATCAACAGGGTGTGATGGGCACCCGACCCCGTGCTCGGAGCCGAGCGAACCCGCTGCTTCATAGTACATACTTAATCTCTTAGACTTTTACATCAACAAGAAATGAAAAACATAACTAAGCTTCGTGAATTATTTTTTTCCAAAATCTATCATCCCATAAAACTTATAACATACGACATAATAACATATCGGCTGGTGACGCCGCTTACAAGGATGACACTCTATACCCATGACTCTGTCTGCAAAGTCTCTAACTTCGAATGAAATATCATAGCATTTATAATCTTACTCGACAGCACCCCAGGAACAAGTAGAGTTGCTAACCCCGCTGGAACATCTTCTATAGTAGCTTTTACTTGTCTGGGTGTACCTGCGTGGCATGAAACGCAGCCCCCAAAGAAAAAGGGGGTCAGTACGAGTAATGTACTGAGTATGTAAGGCATGAAAATCAGCATAATAAAGAACATAAGGTATGAACAACCATATCGTAGAATCATAGACATATAGTGAGATAAGAGAGTAACCTGTACATATGAGTGCCCTTTTAGGCCGGATGCCATGCATGCTTGTCTTATCATATAAAACATATCTTTTTCATATGCATAGAAAATAGAAGTCATATCACCGAACAACGTCGGCGTGCCCACATATGTCCCGCGTCCGGGCATCCCGCGTCCAGGATGAAAATTACTCCAACTGATCAGGTGGAAATGCATCTATAGCGCCACATATACACCTCCCCATATCCCCCATATACATATACATATACATATACATATAGACAGCATGCACGAGAGCCCAACAAAATTCGTGTATTTATCGGAGTGACGGAAGGTCGGTAACCTCCGATTGTATTATAGACTAACCATGGTCGCTTTGTCTCACCTTGAAGGAACAATTATTATAGGATGAGACTATCAACGAAATATAATATTAAGAGAACGTAGAATAAGGTCACAATCTTATAAGGCGTCAAATCGTATACATATGCACATATGACCAATTTTCAAGACTCGTAGAATAATCGGAATGAGCTATGATTCAAAATCAAGATAAGAGTCATGTCAAGTACCTTTCAAAAATTACCATGGATTATATCAAAATAAAACTTTTGGAATCATATACACGTATCTAAGCACGAGAAAATATCCTTTGGAAACTCAAGAAAATTGGCCATCCTAGTGGCTCTACGAATAAGACTTTCTTGAAATTGTATAAAATGCCATATACTTGTTTCATAAAAATGATGCCAAAAAGAAAGAGTAGCTCTATATATTTATGTCAAAACATGCCAAGAGAAAGAAGGGTAAACCTTACATACATAAATCCGTTCTTATCTTAGCCATCATAGACATATTCTCATCCTCGACATCATCAATGTCGTTGTAAAACATATCCATCGTCATTGTCATAAAAGCTTGTAATATTGTAAACCTTTGTTTTGGAAAATCATAGACATTTTGGAAAATATTGACGGATTATAGGAAAAGTAGTCATTTCCTTGGGACCATTGACACCTAGCTTTTGAAAACAAAGAATATATGGAAGCACTTATGAAACCATAACATCGGAATCATGCCTTGAAAAAGAAGGGTAAGCCTTACATACTTATGCCAAAGACATGCCAAAAGAAGGAAAGGTTCGCTTTACATACCTGTGCCGCGCCTTACTAGCTACGCTTATGTCCAACTTGTTTTTCTACATTCAAGAGAGTTGACATAGTCATTAGATTCATCACCATATACTTGTCTCAATCCTTCAAACAAATTAATTTCCAATCTGCCGAAATTTCGGCAGCATCTCCCCTATAAATACACCATCCCCGAGATTTCAACTCGGCCACCATGTAAACAACCATATCAACAACAACAACCAGCAGTATATATACAATCAAATCACCTCAACTTTACACAACACAAGCTCCAAACAACTAGCATAAAACTACGATACCAAAATAGAGTTTTTAACCTTTATTTCGTAAAATCTTTAACCATACCAAACGGGGGGTCGTGTGGCTGCAACCAGAAGCAACCACACCCTTTTTAAAATACTTTAAAGCCCTGCAACATACAATCCAACCAGCTGCACCCGCAGCGCCTCAACGACCATACACTACACGACTTCAATTTAGCTACTACGACTTTAATTTAGTAGTTTCCAACATCGTGCCTCCTTATACATTTTCTCTGATTCCAGCCATATTTAGGACACGTAATACACCTCATAACAACATCATAAACTCCAATTTGAAAGGAGAGACCTTACATTTACCGAAACTCTCCAAAACTTGCCTCGGAAGCTCTCCTAGCGCGGCTAAAACTTTGGGGCTGTTTGGTAACGTTTTTGGGATGCTACAAACCATAAATTTACGTTACCAATACCTTCATAACATCTTGGTACACCTTAGATAATTAATTCACGAAGCAAAATCGGAGACTTACCTTCTTTTTTTTTCCTTTGGCCGAACCCATTCTTCCTCTAGCTTCAAGTTTCTTCTCTTCCTTTCTCTCTAGAACTCTCTTGAATCCTCTTGTTGATAAAGAAAACTTAATGGATAAATATGACTTAAAAGTCATCAACATATATATATATATATATATAAGCCACTTAATTAATGGGCTAAGTTCCAAGACTTGGGCCCTTTCCTTGTGTTGGGCCTCTCTTATTTTTCTTTTTGTTTTCCAAGCCCAATCACTTAGTTTCTAATATTATTATCATTATTTGAGCCCAACAAAACCATAATTCGTATTAGTAATTCACCAACTAGTTTCCAAAATTTCCAATTTTGCCCTCGGCCTTCCTCCGTATTTTCACACCAATTTTTCTATGAATATCACACCGGTACTAATTAAAATGAATAAAATAATTCACAACTCTACTCCTTGCAAGACAAAAATATTTTTTTTTCCTCTTTCTGCATGCCCAAAGTGCGGGATATAACAACTATATTTTTACTGATGCAATTTCCTTGGTCCTAAGCTTACAGACCTGTCTATCAAGAATGGCTATTGGGTCCTCCTCAAAAGTCAAGTCTGAAACCAACTCTATCGAATCAAGAGATAACATATAAGATTCATCCGGAGCATGAAAACATGAAACACAAGATGCACTGCCGATAAGTTAGGTGGCAAGTCCAATCTATAAGCAACCTCTCCCACTCACCCCAAAATCTCAAATGGACTAATAAAATAAGGGCTAAGCTTGTCCTTCTTCCCGAACCGCATCACGCCCTTCATGGGCGACACTTGGAGCCAAACATGATCACCCTCCATGAACTCCAATGGTCTAACCCTTCTATCTATATAGCTCATTTGCCTACTCTGGGTTGTCAAGAGCCTACCTTAAATCATCTGAACTTGCTCCATGACATCTCTAGGAAAGTCCGTGTCTAAAGAGTCTATCTCTGCTGAATCGAACCACCCAATAGGAGATCGACACCGCCTATCATACAATGCCTTAAATAGGGCCATCTGAATACTTGAGTGATAACTGTTGTTGTAGGCAAACTCTACTGAGGGAAAATGCTGATCCCATCTAGGACCAAAATCAATAATGCAATCTTGAAGCATATCCTCCAATACCTGAATCATCTGTTCGGACTGTCCGTCAGTCTGTGGGTGGAAAGTTGTACTCATATCAAGACTAGTACCCAAGTCATGCTGTAATTCCTGCCAAAAGTGCAGGGTAAACAACGAACCTCGATCTAAAATAATGGACATAGATACACCATAAAAATAAATGATATGATTGATGTACAACTGGGCTAGCTTCTCCACTGTGTACTTCACCCAAATTGGAAGGAAATGGACAGACTAGGTCAGTCTATCAACAACCACCCATATAGTATCATAACCACCCACGGTGGGAGGCAAACCCTCCATGAAGTCCATGGTGATCCGTTCTCTCTTTCAAGTAGGAATGAGAATCCTTTGAGACACACCTCCGGGAAGCTAGTGCTCACACTTGACCTATTGACAGGTCAAATACTTGAACACAAACTCTACGATGTCCCTCTTCATCCCACACCACCAATAATGCTGACTAAGGTCATGATACATCTTTGTCGCGCTCGGATGAATGAAATATTGAGAACAATGAGCCTCCTCTTGTATCAATCTGATTAGATCACCCACCTTGGGTACACAAATCCTACCCTCAATCCTCAAAACACCCTATGAATCAAGTCTAGCCTCCTTGGCTTCAACCTTCAACACCTTATCTTGAATGAGACATAGCTTCTCATCATCGAATTTTCACTCCTAAAATTGCTCAACTAATGAGAAACGAGCCTCAATGAAAGTTATAAATCCTCCACTCTCCTCAGAAATCCAAAATCGAACGAAGCTGTTGGCTAACCTATGAACATCTCTAGCCAAGGGCCTCTTGTCCACACTAATCACAGCAAGATTCCCCATACTAGAAGTCTTTCTTCTCAAAGCATCGTCCACCACATTGGCCTTCCTCGGATGATATAATATTGTCATAGTCTTTTAGTAGCTCAAGCCATTTGTGATGTCTCAAGTTTAGATATCTCTGACTGAAGATGTACTGAAGACTCTGGTGATTAGTGAACACCTCACAATGCACACTATACAAATAGTGATGTCATAGCATCAATACGAACACCACTGCTGCTCACTCTAAGCATGGGTAAGGTAGTTCTTATCATGAGCCTTTAACTGTCTAGATGCATAGGCAACCACCTTCTTTTTTTACATCAAAACCCCACCTAAACCAACACCGGAAGCATTACAATAAACAGTGAAGACCTTCCTCAAGTAAGGTCAAAATAGGAGCTAAAGTCAACAAGGTCTTGAGCTTTTAAAAGCTCATCTCACACTCATTGGACCAATGGAAGTCTACTACCTTTTGAGTCAGCCTAGTCAATAGAGCCGCAATAGAAGAGAGTCCTTACACGAAGCATCGGTAATACATCACCAAACTCACAAAACTTTGAATCTCGATAGGGGAAGTAGGCCCGGTCCAACCTCTAATTGCCTCAATCTTGGCCGGATCCACCCTAATATCCTTCTTGGACACCACATGTCCTAGAAATGCTACAGAATCAAGTCAAAACTCACATTTGGAGAACTTTGCATATAATTTTTGCTCTCTCAATTTCTGAAGAATCGATCTCAAATGACAAGCATGGTCCTTCTCTAGCTTGGAATACACCAAGATATCATTAATTAAAACAATCACAAAAGTCCAAATATGGCCTAAACACCCTATTTATCAACTTCATGAACACTTCTAGGGTGTTAGTCAGCCCAAAGGACATAACCAAGAACTCATAATGGCTATAATAGGTCTGAAAAGTTGTCTTAGGAATTTCTGATGGCCTAGTCCTCAGTTGATAGTACCCGGATCTCAAGTCAATATTAAAGAACAAGGCTGCTCCCTGAAGCTGGTCAAACAAGTCATCAATACGAGGAAGGAGATATTTGTTCTTGACCGTCACCTTGTTCAATTGTCTATAGTCGATGCACATCCTCATAAACCCATTCTTCTTCTTCATAAACAGAACCGGTGCCCCCAATGTGACACATTAGGGCGAATAAACCCCTTACTCAATAAATCCTGCAATTGGCATTTCAATTCCTTCAACTCTGCTGGAGCCATCCAATAAGGTGCAATAGAAATGGGCTTAGTGCTCGGCTCCAAGTCGATAACAAATTCAATATCCCTATCTGGAGAAACTCCTAAAAAGTTAGTAGGGAACGCATCGGCAAACTCCTTAACCATGGAAATAAACTTCATAAGAGGTGACTCAGTACTAGTATCTCAGATAAAAGTCAAATAAGACATACACCCTCTATCATTCAATCTATAAGCATGCATATAGGAGATGACCTTACTAGGATAAGAACTACTAGTACCCTTCCACTCGATCCTTAGAACACTAGGTATCGCTAAAGTCACAGTCTTAGCATAACAATCAAGAATAACATGATAAGGAAAAAGTCAATCCATACCCAATATCACATCAAAGTCTACCATCCTCAGAATAATCATATCTACCCAAGTATCATACTCGGCTAAAGAAACAAGACATGATCAATACACTCAATCCACCACTAAGGGCTTACCTATAGGTGTAGAGACATGTACAGGTATAGGGATGCGATCACAAGTCAAATCAAATTTATATGCAAAATAAGTAGACACATAGGAAAATGTAGATCAAGAATCAAATAACACATATGTAGGTCGATGAAAAATCGAAACGATACATGTGATGACTGCAACAAAAGCCTCAGCCTTGGGTCTCCTCGAAAAAGCATAACAATGAGCTCCTCTACCACCATCTGCCTAAATTGTACCTCTACCTCATAGAACCACCGCATCACCACTAGAGGCCCTACCACCTCTGCTTGTTTGAGCTCTACCCTGACCTTTAGCCGAAGGCATCGAATCTTTCTCTGGGTCCTCTAAATAAGTGCGCTAGGGCCCTGAATGAGTCTGTAGAAGGTACTGGCGCATTAAGTGACTCGAATCTCCATAACTAAAACACGACTTTGGGACAGTAGACAACTGCGAAGAACCCGATAGAATAACCACCTCAGCCTGAACTTTGAGATCCTCAAACTACCTGCCCGCTCTCAACTACTGGCATAGAAGCATGAATAGTTCTTTGGCTCGGAAATTGACTACTGCCTCTGTATGAAGCCCTACCTCCAATCGAGGTACCTGAAAAACCTTCTGTATAAGGTTCGAAATGGTGAATTGAGGTAGAGTAGACCAATGATCCTGTAGTAACTGACCACTAGCACAGGCCCTCTTAGGGTCCCCAAACTCCTCTCTGGCCATTAATTTTGCCTCCTTGGCGGTGCTCACAATGGAATAGAAGGAATCCCCCTCACGGGCCGATCTGAATACATAAGACCAAATAGAGAAGGTCAAACCCTTCACAAACCTGCGGACTCTCTCCGTCTCATCTTGGATCAATGCTGTAGCATACCTGGACAAATAATATAAACATGCCTCTTACTCGGCAACTAACATACCATCCTAGGTCAAACTCTCAAATCTCAATCTACCCTCATCTCGTACGCTCCATGGGATAAAGCGATCCTCGAAAGTACTAGCAAAAACTCCTCACTCAACTAGAGAGGATCTAACTAGTCTGGACCTCATAAATGCCCTCCACCACTATGACCTATGGAGTTGGAAAATAACAAATCGAACACTCCGGGCACCATCCATGCTCACTGCCTCCAATATCTCACGACACAGTGTCAAGAACTCGTGAGAATATTCACTCCTACTACCTAGAACTAGAGTGGTTTAATCTTCTAAAACCTTTCCGAGCACTACTGATCTGCTATAGTCATAATCATATCCGGAGCAATTTGCGCACCGATAGCTGGTAAGGGAACCAATGATGGCTAGCCTACCTAATCCTGAACCACTAGACCTAATGTTGCTCTAGAGTTTGTACACCAACTCTAGTATGTGAACCCTTAGGCATTTCTACTGCATCCTATGTAAAACTCTCCAACATGCAGAGTATCCTCATTAAGGTCTCCTGAAGCAAGGGTGTCGTGGGCTTTGGAGGGATCTAGTCCTCAGTAAATCTTAACATGTGGCTTTAGGGAGGTCTTTCTATCATAAACTCGGGAACAACCTCTACCAATAATTCCTCCATGGTGTCACGATCCAAGCCTAAGGTTTAGACGTGACATGGTGAATGAGGAACCCAAAAGTACCTCAAACAAGCCTCTTAGAATTCTTTTAGCCTTTCATAGGTAATGACAATAAATAAACAAACAGAAATCATAATACTAAATCTTTAACTTACATATATCCAACAATACCTCTAACTTTTAGATTTAACGGGGCTAAGATAAGTCCCTAACTCACCCTCAATCATAGTAGAAAGAAATGTCATAGTAAGTGTCTAAATATCTCAACATATCATAAGCTAAAACGATAAAGGAGTATTATTCCCAGAATATAAAAACTCATTAAAAGTAGTCTTTAAACGAAATCTCAACTAGCCACGTGGAGAAGAACGAGAAGGAGCACCGATCCCTACATGGTGATATCATGGAGGCAAAAAAGTATGCATTAGTATTTTGAATGTACTAAGTATGTAAGCATGCATGACCATTGAGGAAACATTAAAACATTTATGTTATATGAAACATAATGCAATGCATGCATAATCAATCATATAGATATCCTTTAAAACATTTATTTTGTGGGAAGATGACCATAACCGATATTTAAGACCAAGCGAGCTATTACGTGGAATTCAACATAACCCCCTACGTTGGCCGGAGAGACTACTTGTCGGGTAGAACTCCGTCAACTCCATTTATTTCTTTAGCATATAGCTTGAGAATTCAAAACATCATATTTGGTAGAATAGCTCATTAAAATATTTGGTGATTCAAATATGCAAGAATTATCCTTATAGCATAAAGAATCCATCATTCATAGCATTTCATCATTCTTTTATTTTATAAGACTCCATTTTTATCGTAGACATTATTTTCATAAACATTTATTTGGAGTCAAAGTTTTTAAGTCAAACTTCATTGAAAACATAGTAAACTAGGTAGGTTCAAATCACTTCAACGTGCAAACATGTATGTAAATAAATATGCATAAATACTTTGAAATTCATTAATTAAAAATCATGTTTTAAACAACCCACCATGAATTCAAGAACCTTTAAAGAGATAAATAAAAAAATTACTTGCAAATCCTCAATTCATACATATGAAATCATGTTATATCAAAATAGACCAATAATCATTAGTTTAACCATGACCCATGCTATTAAGTAAAAATATGAATTATCATAAGAAAATATTGCTTGAAATCAAGAAATTTAATTGAAAGAATTTTTGAACTACATGGGTAGAACAACCCATGCACACTCAATGATCATGCATGTGTGCAGTCGCTAGCAAAGACCTCTACATTATAATCTCTGACCAAAAATGGCCTTGGCCTCACAATCTCTAATCGAAAATGACCTCGTTCTCACAATCTCCAATTAGAAGTGACCTCAGCAATATAATCTTTGACGGGAAATGACCTTGGTCTCACAATCCCCTGCTGGAAGTGACCTCGGTAATATAATCTCTGATCGAATATGACCTCGGTCTCATAGTGTCTTACCGAAAATGATCTCGACATCATAATCATGTACATCTCATCATAGTGTCTTAGAACAAATGCAATCAACATGCTCACACAAATAATGATGAATAAATATATTCAAACAATCCACAATCATAAACAGACATTCTTAAATGTCCGCACATAATTCATACTAAGAGAGAAATTCTTAAATGTTTGAATACATAATTCACATATATTGACACCGTTTCCACATCCTATACTTTCAACTTTTCACATATTATGATACTACTTCCAACTCTTTAGGATGTGTATATATATTGTTGCTTCTTCATTTACAATGGCTGAAGAAGTACAAACAATCAAATCTTAGTATGGGATATGCCTAATGACTACAATGAAAATTGTTGATGGATATAAAATGGAATCTAAACCTCGGTGACTAATTCTTAAAATGAATCAAATTAACCAAAATTACTCTCAAATTCACATGAATTTCAAAATCTTTGTTTTGATCTTTTCATAGCCAAAAAAGATCAGCCAAAAGCAAGACAACCAGAATCATGCACAATACTAAGTGATGAACCACAATAATATTCAAAAAAATATCGTCTTTAAGTGTAAAAGGAACAAATTCAGGGTGAAAAGGAGAAATAAAAAAAAGAACGAGAGGCACAAAGACGAACTTGCAAGTTGATTAGGGCAAAAATTTAGAGCAGGTAGGAGTCTGTGGATGCTTCTAAACATCACCATCAATGTACCAGAAAAGTAGAATCACGATATCTATAAACAAATATTCATGTAGAATAGATATAAACAAATAAACACCAAGCAAACTCTCTAATAAAAAGTTAAGTGTCAATAAAAAGGAACAAATAAACAACTAACCATAAACAAAAGTTTACACAATGGAGAAACTTCACAAGAAAGCAGGAAATGAAGGGGAAAAATATCAAAGTAAATAACTTTTAAGTCTGAAAAAGGAGTCACACTAACGTTACAGATTACTGTAGCAACATCACAATGATAGAAATGTAAAAATTGCATCTATAGAGGAACTCAACTAATTAATAAAAGAATACCTTAGGAGAAATGGATATGTGAAGAGAGTGACAATGGTGAAGAAATCAACAAGCTTCATTCCTACCATTTCCATAAACTCCACTTTAAATAACTCAATCATCAATGTCGAAATTCGATTGTCAAAATTTATCTATTAAAAAATAATTGCACAATAAGAATGGAAAAAATCTAAGAGAAGCTTTGTGGTCATGTAAATGAAATCAAAAATGAAAGAGAAATTACATCTACCTTAAGAAAAAAAATTACCATCTCATTCTGAAAACCAGAAGGAGTTGTCTCTTGCCCATGTGCTTGACAAAGAAAACTTCTAGAGCATTCAGTTTAAGAGGAACTCTTTAAAAAAATCTCTTAGAAGGAATGCATCTCTATCTACAAGAAAATGAGTCTGTATTAGAGCTTTGCCAAAGGTAGTTCTCTTAATTATTCACTTTCATTAAAGACAGTTCTCTCAATTTTTTACTTTCATTCACTTAGCAGAAAACTCTCATATCTTACTCCAAAATAACATAAGATAACATGGTCAAAGAAGAGTTATAGCTTTGTAATAGAAAATATCTCACTTATAACATGTAAGTTTATACCTATGACAGTAATTTACAAAAGGTGAAAAGGTTAACCTTTTATTCTTTCAATTACCGTCACTTGGGAGATTACTACTTGAATAATCATTAATGCTCATAGAAGTCATTCTTAAACAATGTTCATTATTACATCTTAGGGAATTTACTTAACAATCTTATTTGAACATTGTCTACAAGTAATAAAACCATATTTAACAATTGAAAAACTCTTCGAAGATACAGTATTGCATATGTGGATCATAATCAACAACCCAATATTGCAAAATTAGATCATTCAAGCAGATACTAAGATATGCATTTTCCATGAGGAAGCATTACTTGCATAGGTGGAGTAATTTGTCGCTACTATAGAAGACGTGCAGAAGCACATAGTTACTAAGTTCTGTAAGCACTTGCAACTCACTGTATCTTGAGAATAAAATTTAGTCAAATGTACCTGTGCAATAATGTGCTCACTTTCTCTTTTGTAGTGTAGAAATTTTCCTAATGTATGAAATAGAGAGAGAGTTTCATCTTTTCCCAATGGTAAACAGAACACCTCATCCAAACAACTAACATTATCCAGTCTTATATCAAACAAAACACATCATCCAAACAACTTAAATTTTCTAGTCTTTCTTTTGACGATAGAATAGGCATTATATGTTGTTTAAGACACAAATACTGTAGAGAATTAATTGCATGTCTGCTATCACCTCTCCTCGCTTTGCCTATTATCTCAATCAAGTCAGGACTAACTTCATGTTGCTCCTTTCTGCATATAGCTGCAAGTATTTTCTTGATTGAAATGATAGCGATAGGATTGGAGTTGACATGAAAATCATGAATTCAACTAAAAAAAGGTTGACATGCTATAGTAACTTAAAATCTAATGTTGAATAACCGCCTCCTCCCCTGCCTATAAAAAATGATAAACTTCCCCTGACTTCTTACCAAAAAAGACAAGAAAAGATCCTTTAATTCAATTTGCATATGTTCAATGTTGGCATGGAACCATCTCTAAAGCTTCAAGTTCAAGATGAAGATGAGGAGAAAGATGAAAGAAGAAGAAGAAGAAGAAGAAAATGAACGGACAACACTTCAGAAAGCCAGAAGACTTCCAGAGTCTTCTTTTATGTGTCCAAGATAGTGGACACATTGCATCAGGACCATTAATTGTCCAAGATTGCATCAGAGCCATTGAATATATGAGATTCCATCACAGTTATTCAATGTCCAAGATTGTATCACAGCCATTGAAAGTAGTTTGATGGATTAAATCTGGGCCATACACCTCAGTCAAGTGAAACTTGTACATAGAAACAAAAATTAGTTAGTTTGTTATCCATTTGACCAATAAGAGGAGCACAAATATGTATAGAATTTTTTTTTTTATTTAATAGTTTATTCATTAGGTATTTGTATAAATAGATACAGATACAGTATGCAATGATATATAGAAAATTCCCAAAATTTCGTATCTCTTCATTTTTGGTTTCTAACATGGTATCAGAGCAGTAATCTCGATCCATCTCTCAATTTTTGTGTCATCATCTTCATTACTGTTGTCTTAGATTCATTTTACTCACAAAAGGCTAAGCAGAAATGGGTGACAATGCTGCATCAGTTGCTGATACTACCAATAACACCATGGTGACTTATGATGTAGGCCACCCATATCACCTCAATCCTTCAGATTCTCCTGGGATGAATCTCATTCACTCTATATTTGATGGAAGAGGTTTTCCAGGATGGAGAAGATCAATCTTCATTGCCTTGTCTGCAAAGAAGAAATTAGGATTCATTAATGGTTGCATTAAAGCACTAGAACCAACATCTAAAGATTATGAACAATGGAGTTGTGTAAATGATATGATAATAGCATGGCTTTTGAATGCACTATCTCTAGATATTAGAGATAGTGTTATTTACTCGAAAACAGCTAAAGAGCTATGGGATAGTTTGGAACAAAGATTTGGAAAGCTGGATGGAGATAAACTCTATCAACTTCAGAAGGAATTATCAACTGTAGTGCAAGGTAACAACAACATAGCTGGGTATTTTACCAAGCTTAAAAAGATATGTGATGAGCTAGATTCTCTTAACCTTGCTTAATATTGCACCTGTGTCTGTGTATGTGATGGTAAGGCTAAGCTAATGAAGTCACTAGAAGATCAAAAGTTAATTCACTTTCTTATGGGCCTCAATGATGCCTATGCTCAAGCTAGGAGTACTATTATCATGATGAATCCATTACCATCAATGAATGTTGCTTATTCTTTGCTACTTCAAGATGAAAATCAAAGAGAGGCTAGTGTTATTGCTTTCAGCACCCCAGCTGATTCTGGTTCCTTTATAGTTTCTTGAAAAATGAGGGAAACTACAAACCTGGTAATCAACTTAACAAGGGAGGAAACAGTCTTTATTTGAATGGACATAGTGTTGCTAAACCTACAAGAGGAGGAGTTAGCCAGAGGTTCAAATAGAGAAGAGCAAAATACAACTCTAATGTTTCTTGTACTTACTGTAAGAAGATAGGACATGTACATGATGACTGCTTCAGACTTCATGGTTTCCCTGAAGATTTTTAATTCACCAAGTCCAAAGCGTATGGACACAATATCAGAGGAAATGCTGCTATAGGAAATGAAGAAGCTGAGGACATGAACTCCACACCTACTGCTCAATCAACTCAATTCACCACTAACCAGTGAAATTAATTTAGCAAATAACAATGTAATGAAATAGTCCAGCAGGTGCTAAAGGAAATGAAACTCCGCCACTCAAATTCATCAGGTTCAGCTCTCAATATCAATGCCATGGCTGGTACTATTTTAAAATATTCAGGCTCATGCTTTGTAGTATATAACACTAGCACCTGGATCATTGATTCAGGGGCCTCAGAACATATGTGTTTTAATCCTAATTCCTTTCTAACTCTTAAGCCCTTGCCTGCACCATTGAATATAAGTTTGCCCAATTCTTTTAGAATTTCTGTCACACATATAGGAAGTGTTTCTGTTCTTCCTAATCTGACCCTGAATAATGTCTTGCTTGTCCCAGAATTTAAATACAAGTTACTGTCAGTTCATAGATTGTGTGTGCAACTTCAATGTGATCTTTTATTCACTCTTACTGGATGTGTGTTACAGGACCCTTTCTTAAGAAAGGAACAAGTTTTTGGTGAAGTAGGGGATGGACTCTATCTACTCAAGCCTACTAAATTAGAGCTAAGCCAAGTCAAGGAAGTCTTTTCTATTCAAAAAGGAGGAAACTCCACAGTTCCTAGGGAAGTAGTTTCAGTTTCAAAGGTAGTAGCTACCAAAATTGTTCCTAGTTCTATTTTAGTGTCCAATACAGAATGTAATACTTCTTCTGTTGGTGTGCATGCAAATACTATTTCTAATGTAAGATTGTGGCATATCAAACTAGGGCACCTACCTTTTCCAACAATGAAGAATTTAAGTTTCATTCAATTTCCTTCTTGCTCAAATTATGTGTGTCCTATATGTCCTCAAGCTAGACAAAGTAGATTACTTTTCCCATTGAGTTTCATCAAAACATAGAGAATATTTGAATTAATCCACATTGACACTTGGGGTTCCTTTAAGGAAGCTACTTACAATGATTATTCTTATTTTTTAACCATAGTGGATGACTATAGCAGGGGGACATGGACTTTTCTCCTGAAAACTAAATCTAATGCATTTCCAGTTCCCAAGGATTTCTTGTCAATGGTGGAAAGACAATTTGAAATAAAAGTTAAAAGGATAAGATCAGATAATGCCTTAGAGCTTGGAAAATGATCACTAGAGGCTGCTTATCTCAAATCAACAGGGATCATTCATGAGACATCTTGTGTAGCTACACCTCAATAAAATGGAATTGTTGAGAGAAAGCATAGACATCTTTTGGAAATAGCAAAAGGGTTATATTTCCAGTCTAAAGTTCCTATTCAATACTAGGGTGAGTGTATACTCACTGCCACTCATATGATTAATAGTCTGCCTACTAAGGTCTTGATGAACAAATCCCCATATCAAGTTCTTTTTAGAAAATCACCATCCTACAACAATTTTACGTGTTTTGGATGTTTATGTTTTGTTTCCAGTCTAGCAAAAAACAGAGACAAATTCCAACCTAGAGCTAAAACATGTGTTTTTTGGGGATATTCTCAAACTCAAAAAGGGTATAAAGTTCTGGATATGAAAACCAGGAAAGTGTTTGTTTCTAGGAATGTAAAGTTTCATGAAGAGTACTACCCTTTTGCCAAAGTCCCTAATTCAGGTGGGACTCTTTTTCCACCATTTGATCTTGCTACTAATTCTACAAAACCTATATCTATCTCACTACCTTTTGCATTCACCTGCTACATCTCCACCCTCACCCACACCCTCACTCAACACTCCCAGTTTTTCCTCAGATTCACCATCTACTTCTCAACTCTCTCCTCATAATGTACCTTCTGGCTCACCTTCTGCTATTCCTGACCTTCAACCATCCAATGCTAAATTCTTCCTATTTCCACTAGATAATCAACCAGAATTAAACAGGCACCTGCTTACCTTCAAGACTTCATATGCAATAGCATCCAGTTGAATGATGTTACAAGTTCCTGCTTTATTCATCCCACAACATCAACCATTTTCTCTTTTGCATCTCTATCTCTCTCCAACCAGACTCTTCTTCAATCTTTTTCACAAAATTTAGAGCCTACAAGTTATGCTGAGGCAAGCCAACACCCTGGTTGGATCAAAGCAATGGAAGCTGAAATTCAAGCCCTACAAGACAATAACACATGGTCAGTAATGGAATTACCTATAGGGAAGAAACCTTTGCCATGTAAATGGGTATTTAAAGTGAAACATAAATCAGATGGATCCATAGAAAAACTGAAAGCCAGGCTGGTCGTAAGGGGGATTGTTCAACAAGAAGGAATAGATTTTACTGAAACTTTTTCCCCAGTGGTCAAAATGACCACTATTAGATGTCTACTCACAGTTGCTATAAAGAAGGGTTGGAGAGTGTCTCAACTTGATGTCAATAATGACTTTTTACATGGTGAATTACAAGAGGAGGTATATATGAGATTTCCAACAGGTTTGGAACCTCCTTCACCTAGGCATGTTTGTGTTCTCAAGAAGTCTTTGTATGGTCTTAAGCAAGCATCTCGACAGTGGTATGCTAGGCTTGCTGGAGCTTTGAGTTTCAAAGGATATACTAGTTCTTTAAATGACTATTCTTTATTTTTCAAGACTACTGGTGGTCTTATTTCTATTATCGCAGTCTATGTGGATGACATTTTACTCACAGGTAATGCTGTTTCAGAAATTCTTGGTGTTACTCATTTTCTTAATGCTGAATTTAAAGTCAAAATGTTGGGTGATATCAACTATTTTTTGGGTATGGAAATACTCAGGGAAGCCTCAGGTTTCATCATCAGTTAATGATAATTTACTATGAATCTCCTTAAGAAATTTGACTGCACTGGTTCAAGTGTATCCTCACCTCTTGACCCTTACATAAAGTTGCAAGCTGATGATGGACCTTTATTGGACAACCCCACTGAATATCGGCATTTAGTTGGGTAATTGAATTATTTGACTCATACTAGACCTGATCTCTCCTATGCAGTTCTATGCCTTAGTCAATACATGCAGCAGCCTTGTCTTTCACATTTCTCAGTTGCTCAGAGGGTACTTCATTATCTTAGGGAAGATCCAGGCCAAGGTATTTTTCTATCGTCTACGCCCTCTTTTGATCTATTTGCTTTTTGCGATGCTGACTGGGCTTCCTGCAAGGACAGTGGGAGATCAGTTAGTGGTTTCTTTATTACACTGGGAGGTGCTCCTATTTCGTGGAAATAAAAGAAACAGATGTCTATTTCCCTCTCTTCTGCCGAAGCAGAGTATAGATCGATGAGACGAGTTACAACGGAGCTTACCTGGTTAGTGCGCCTCCAGGATGACCTCTCTACTCCTCCCTCTCTTCCTATTCCACTTCATTCTGATAGCCAGGCAACTATTCATATCGCTCGGAATACTGTCTTCCACAAACGCACGAAACACGTTGATTTGGATTATCACTTCGTGCGTCAACAGTTTCTCTCCGATCTGATTTCGCTTCATTTTGTTCCCTCTCACCATCAGTTTGCAGATCTATTTACCAAGCCTCTCTCTAGGGCTTCTCATCGTGAGCTAATGGACTAGTTGGGTGTTATGACTCTTCCCCCAACTTGATGGGGGATGTTGGCATGGAGCCATCTCTGAAGCTTCAAGTTCAAGATGAAGATGAAGAGAAAGATGAAAGAAGAAGAAGAAGAAAATAAACGGACAACACTTCAAAAAGCCAGAAGACTTCCAGAGTCTTCTTTTATGTGTCCAAGATAGTGGACACATTGCATCAGGACCATTGATTGTCCAAGATTGCATCAGAGCCATTGAATATATGAGATTGCATCACAGTCATTCAATGTCCAAGATTGTATCACAGCCATTGAAAGTAGTTTGATGGATTAAATCTGGGCCATACACCTCAGTCAAGTGAAACTTGTACATAGAAACAAAAATTAGTTAGTTTGTTATCCATTTGACCAATAAGAGGAGCACAAATATGTATAGGATTTTTTTGTTTTATTTAATAGTTTATTCATTAGGTATTTGTATAAATAGATACAGATACAGTATGCAATGATATATAGAAAATTCCCAAAATTTCGTATCTCATCATTTTTGGTTTCTAACATTCAAAGAGGGAGAGAGATAGAGAGAGTGTGTGTGTGTTGTGAGAGAGAGAGAGAGTGAGTGAACTATTTTTCCCTTTGGCCTACAATTTGTGGATGGTGTTGGCGTGTTGAAGGTAAAATTACTTAAAATTAGCTAAGAAAGCTACTTTATCATGTTTTCATACTCATACAGAGATGTTTGACATTTGATTCAAGATAAGCAGATGAAAAGAATTTAGAATCCAAAGTAAGTCTATGAAGAAATGCGACCTTACAAGTATCAACACTGTAAAGAGATACAAGGATTTCTTCCCAGCAACATGTGCTACCGTTTGCAGAGTCATCCTTGTCATAATTGGTGGCTGTTGGAATGCAGACTAATTGCACAAGTAAGGTCAAACACCTTTGGCGCCTTCCATACACAGCTCTTACATTTACCACATGAAGATCATCAACTAAGAATATGACTGAAGCCTGCGATATATAGTTCTAGATTATACGACAGTAGTTATTAGGTCTTTTAAGGGTAGGAGGACATGTGTATTACACATGTTTATTTACCAATGAGTTAAGCCCAATTATAAGTAGTACAATTTGTAATGCTTTCTGTACAACTTTATAGTGTAGAATTCGTACACCTTACTGACTAATATATATAGTGGAGATAAGGATGAATACTTCAAGTAATGTTAACTTGTTACCGCAAGTTATATTCCACATAATTCTAGTTGCTCTCTCTATGTTGATGTCAAGCAAAGGAGATTGATCGATAGTCAATGCAATGTATTTGGCTCTGGTCTTTCTTGTAAAATCAACCCAATAATATCACATCTCATGTATATTCTCAACAGAAATAGTTTCCTTGACAACATGCTCCATATTAAAACCAACTACTTGAGAGGTAATGAAGACCTTAGTTTTAACACACAGTAATCTCATAACCAGTATCTACAATGTTTGAGGGCTCCATCGTATGTTTTCAAATACTCACTCGTTTAATGAAAAACTAAGATAAGCAAAATAAAAATGAAAAATGCTTAGAACAATGATATTTGCTATGATCGGTTATACTTTTTTTTTTTAATATCTTGGGAGGCCATTTGCTCAAGAGATGAAATAAAATATCATATTATATATTGATAATTACCAAGCTTTTTGCATCAATATAAACCACCTATTCTTCATTTTTGACCTAAGACGTCGTCATTGACAAAAGTAACCGAGTTGGAATTCACTAGCCTAGGTAATTCATTGTCATCTCAAAAGTTAGTAAGACAAACAACTTCCCTGCTGTCATAGAAACTTGGGAGTAGCGGATGTGTCAAGAGAGTTATAATCTAGCTGAAATCCTTTTTCTTTTAGTTCAGGGTGTAGCGAAACTAACTATGAACTGGTGAAAATTTCAAAGATAGAGATCATATACCTGAGGCTTGGCTTATACAATGACCTTGTCACTCTTCATTGCTACAGTTCCACCTGCAAGCAAACCTTAAAAATGGTCTAACATTTTTTTTTACCTGGGCAGATCCAAAATCAAGATGTTCATCCTATGATGCCAAACCAACACATTCTCTTTCATTTCAATATATATAAGAACCTTGCATATCTTCTGGACATGTGCAACTTCATAACGGATCCAAAAATTTGTATCTGAAAATATCTTCTTTGGTCAAAGACCTCACATTTTATATCTAAAATCAAACAAAAAAAATAAAAACAGTAAGCACATAGTATCATGTGATCTTTCAATGGCAATATAATTTCTTTTCATGGAGGAACAATCAGTATAAAGTAGTTAATCAAATGCACACAACATTTTTGGCCTGAAACATTTCAAAGACACAAAAGCTCGGTCATAAAATTAAAAAAATAAAACTTGTTAAGAATAATTACAACTCTTACCCAAAAGGAGGTATTAACCCAAAGCTATATCAACAAGTAGTAATAGAAATACCAAGAAAGGTTGAAGAGACTTTGATATTTTGTAGGTTTACATTAAAGCAATCAAATTATTTCAATTTTATGTGGAAAAAGGGATGACCAAATTACTATTGAACTTTTCAAAGTTAAAGTTCAAAACCCATCTAGATAATAACAAATGATTTATCAGAAAAACACACAATACAATTCATTTTCAGTTTTTTCCTTTTAGGTGACCAAAGGCTTCTCTCGTTCCACACTCTCCAGAATTTGTTCTATTTAATCATCCTGAATTTGTATGGTCTATCTTAGTAAAATAGCATGGCTACAAAGATTACCTCAAAAGTATTACCAAATAGAAAGCTAAGAAAAGGGAAGACAGATTCTCCCAACGTTATAATCAAATAAATAACCATTTTGCATGAAATAAATCACTAGAACATGAACTCAAACCTTTCTATTTTTGGATAATTGCAATAAGAACTCAAGCACATAAAAATAAGTAGCACAATGTCAAAATAGTGTTTTATGTATTAATCTTTCTAATCTGTCATGTAATTACATAAATCTGACATTTATGCATAACCAGAAAAAATAATCTTAAACATCACATGTAGAAACACTTACTAAGGATTCTGTGGTTGTAAAGTAAGGTCAAGATAGATAATATTCATAAAATTGAACCAAAAATAAAGAAATATTGGGTGGAATGTGTAAAAAACGTCATTACTTAAGAATTGTAATCAAAATTTGTGACAACGGAGTTACAAATTAGGAAAATGAGGAAGACAAAAAAAGACACTTACGTACGAGCCTTTAGTTCTGCCACAGAAAAATAACATATGTTAAGATTAGTATCTAACGCTGTAATTAATATTTTAGCTACATCAATTATTGAATCGATTCTATTTAAACCTCCCCTTGAATGAGATTAACTCTAAACCTCATTCAAGAGGAGGTTTGAAAGAAAATTCAAAAGAGAAAGAATGAAAACACAGAAACTGAAGGGGTTATTTTCATCCAGCAGTTCGAAAGAAGCTCACCCCTCCCCATGAACCAGTATGAATGTTTGCATTAATCCACACAAATACTTGGCACAAATTGTGAAAATACAGTTATATTTCAACATTGATTTTTTTTTTAATTCATTAAACCACCTGTATCAATTCCAATACATTGTTAAAAATCTCGAGCTTCTATTTTGCTGCTTCGTCAACACCTTTTCATTCCCACTCAAAAACTTATCCTTTACCACAAATTATTAAAAAATCTCCCTAACAATTTAAAAGTTCTCGTTACAATAATTGTAGAGAAGACGAAGCAAAAAAGAAACAAAAGATTTAGGTCAATGAAATAAAGGAGCAAATCTGAAGATTTAAGATGAAGTTCAGTGCGGGTAATTTCTAGAATGAAGATGACAGAATATTTAATTCTAGAATTATGTTGGTTTGTGGTTACGTGGAGTGACCATTCAGTCCTCAATTGACACGTAAATAAAGTGCAATTAGTATAGCCTATAGTACAACTTTTCTTGTGGTGGTTGTCAATGGGATGGCTTTTCTTTATAGTTGAACTAACGAGTATCCCAATCTTTATGAATCCCATGATTCTTGCTTCAAAAATAAATTCAAGAAAAATTGAGTTTTATCTTGAATTTATTAAAATTGATTTTTGACTTATATTTAAATTTGAGGGCCTGAAGCTTGACCTTAAATTTGATGGTCTTGATCTTGACTTGTATTTGAATTCAAGAGTCTGAAGCTTGATCTTGAATCTTCGTGTTGATATTTATTACTTGCAAAGCAATACTTGATTTCTTGAATCTTGTAGCTTAAATATGTGGCGTTTGATCCACGAGATCTTTCTAGCTTCTTGTTAAAAATTGTGATGTTTCTTTGAATCATTAGGACCACTATTTATGGTTATAGGATGAAAGTTTTTATAAGAGAAAAAATCAATCAAATAAAGTTGACATGACAATATTTGATTGGTCGGAACATGTCACTTGTTGTCACAATCCAAACTGTTGTGACTGACACTCACACTAACCTCCGATAAGAGAACCAATACTACGCCCCAAAAACTAAGAAATACTAATAAAATACATGCATTTAAAGATGTGGTAACATGTTTCAAATAATAGTTTTAAACTAAGTTCCCATAAACTTAGAAAATTAATCAAACAAAAATAAACATGTGGAAGTTAACCCCTAAAATCTAAAAGTCATTGTACCAAAACTCTACTAAAGGTCTAGATTAAAGGGATGCAACCCCGTAAACAATAATCTAAAATAGACTCTGACAAGATCTAAGTCCAAAGGTATTGGACTGAGATCCTAGATGAATCCACGACAGCCTGAACGAACTGGCTCACCTTTGAATTTGACAGGTCAATGATCTCCTAATTGAGATCTGTCAGTAGCCACCTGAAGATGTCATGCACTCAACAAAGAAAGAGCAAGTGCAGTAACAACAATAGTGTGTACTGATTCTAATTACTAAGATTCGAATCGAATTATACGTTGTAGGAATGGATTACTTACCGTTACCGAAGATATTGGTAGAAAACTGGAAAGAAACTGCCCTAGGTCGCCCCTTAGCTCTCAAAAACAAAACTGCAGAAATAATCCATTTTGGGAACTTTTACCAGTTAATTCATGAATGGCCCGCCATGGCGAAATAAATTCCACAACGGCGGGCTGTATGGAGACAGAAATTTTGAAATTGAGTTCCAAGCCCCCATTTCGCAACACACCCTCAATTCTTGACGCTTCAAAATAATTATTTCACACCAAGATCAATTACGATAGTTCTACTCGGCCGAATTCGATTCCGTAAAGCCGTACATGCTATTTAATGTCTTGGATATCAACCTAAATGATCAAACTTATAATTTAATCACCCATCCATTACCGGATTACCCCATACCTCACTTGACTCAGATTTCGTCTAAGTTGGGTCTAGGCTCAAAATTTTCAAGTTACTACTCAGAAGTTATCTGGCCCGAATTCCTTCCCTATTGGCTTATCCATAATGTGAACTGGTCGTTACACTTGTACACATGACATATTTTTATTGGTTTTTAATTTTACTAGACATGTTATGTAATTTTGACATATGACATGGTCCTATTAGATCTCTTACTTGACTTGGTGTTATGTCAAAAAATGGACAAAGTGCAAAATTAATTTCATATTTATAAGAAAAAATCAATTTTAGTAAAAGAGGAGTCGCCACTTAATTTTTTAAAGAAATTAAGAAAACTTAATTTAAAAAAGACCCTAACAGATTTAAGTCTTAAAAATTCAGAGAAAAAGGTACGAGGTTTTTATTTCCACTTTGAGAAGGTGTTGAGCATTCAAAGTGGCCGCTAACGCGCGGTTATCCGACGATTTAAAAAAATTATTTGACTAACTTTTAAAAATATTAATTTAAAATGAAATGAAGACTTTAGAATTATTTTTTAGAAAAAATGATTAAACTTAAACATTGAAAATAATATAGATGTATATAAAAAAAATAAAAGTTTATCAAATAACTAAGTAAAGGTAGAAAATCATTTAAAGAGCAAAATTAACATGAATTGGTTTATCTTTAGGGGAATCTAATTAAGTTAAAACAAATTAAAATTAATATCTAAGAAAACATAACTAACATAAGTAACTAAATTATTACAACCCGAATCAATATAAATACAATAAATAATACATGAACAACAATAAATAATAAGAACAACAACAACAATAAATAATAAGAACAACAATAATAATAATAACAACAACAATAATAAGAACAACAACAACAACAACAATAATAATAATAATAATAGTAATAATAGTAATCAACAACAACAATAACAACAACAACAACAACAACAACAACAACAACAATAATAATAATAATAATAATAATAATAATAATAGTAATAAACAACAACAACAACAACAACAACAACAATAATAATAATAATAATAGTGTCAAACTACTTGGAAAAATAATGAATAAAACTAAGTGCTTTCATGAAATAATCCTAACATATTCTAGCTAATTAATCCTAACACATGCTAACTATAACAAATTTATATCATTAATCTAATTATTCTTATATACAAACTAACTAAAAAAAACAAGACTACGAATCAACTAAATACAAAACATGAACAACAACAACAACAACAACAACAACAACAACAACAACAATAATACTAATAATAATAATAGTGACAAACTACTTGGAAAAATAATGAATAAAACTAAGTGCTTTCATTAAATAATCCTAACATATTCTAGCTAATTAATCCTAACACATGTTAACTATAACAAATTTATATCATTAATCTAATTATTCTTATATACATACTAACTAAAAAAAATAAGACTACGAATCAACTAAATATAAAACATGACAACAACAACAACAACAACAACAACAACAACAACAACAACAATAATAATAATAATAATAATAATAATAGTGTCAAACTACTTGGAAAAATAATGAATAAAACTAAGTGCTTTCATGAAATAATCCTAACATATTCTAGCTAATTAATCCTAACACATGCTAACTATAACAAATTTATATCATTAATCTAATTATTCTTATATACATACTAACTAAAAAAAACAAGACTACGAATCAACTAAATACAAAACATGAACAACAACAACAACAACAACAACAACAACAACAACAACAACAATAATACTACTAATAATAATAATGTCAAACTACTTGAAAAAATAATGAATAAAACTAAGTGCTTTCATGAAATAATCCTAACATGTTCTAGCTAATTAATCCTAACACATGCTAACTATAACAAATTTATATCATTAATCTAATTATTCTTATATACATACTAACTAAAAAAAACAAGACTACGAATCAACTAAATATAAAACATGACAACAACAACAACAACAACAATAATAATAATAATAATAATAATAATAATAGTGTCAAACTACTTGAAAAAATAATGAATAAAACTAAGTGCTTTCATTAAATAATCCTAACATATTCTAGCTAATTAATCCTAACACATGTTAACTATAACAAATTTATATCATTAATCTAATTATTCTTATATACATACTAACTAAAAAAAACAAGACTACGAATCAACTAAATATAAAACATGACAACAACAACAACAACAACAACAACAACAACAACAATAATAATAATAATAATAATAGTGTCAAACTACTTGAAAAAATAATGAATAAAACTAAGTGCTTTCATGAAATAATCCTAACATATTCTAGCTAATTAATCCTAACACATGCTAACTATAACAAATTTATATCATTAATCTAATTATTCTTATATACATACTAACTAAAAAAAACAAGACTACGAATCAACTAAATATAAAACATGAAATAATTAAATAAAATAAAGTTGAGAAATATTTTACCTCTTTCTAGGCAACAAGACTGAAGACGATGAGCGGAAGGCAACTTCACCACCACCCAAGAGCTTGATGAAACTCCAATCTCTTTTCAGGGAACAAGACTAAAGACGATGAGCGGAAGGCAACTTCACAACCACCCAAGAGCTTGATGAAACTCCAATCTACAAAAAAAAAAGAAAAAAAGATTAAAGATTTAGACTCGAACCTTCGTGGGTTCGACGTTATAAGAATACTGTTCTTAGCCTAAATTTTGACTTCAATCTCCTATTTTTCTTGAAGAAAAATATAGATTGAAAGCTAGAAATTTTCATAACTTTTAGGCTGGGGACAAGAGTCCAAAATCCTAGCCAAGTTAAGAAAATTTCTAACTTTGGGGTGGCTAAAAAAAACCTCCCACTTCTTCTTCTTCCTAATGAGAATATGAGCCTTTATATAGGCTCCAAAAAATAAATCAAAAAAACTAATTACTTTACAAACTTGGGTTGTGGGGTCATGGAATTCCTTAAACATTAAAAAAACTTGGGGATAAAATACAAGTCTATAAAAATATATTTTACCATTACTTAAAATATATTTCAATATAAAACTAATTTACAATTCCAATTTCCATATATTAATAATAAACCTTGGGATTCAAATCAACTTCTAGAAAAGCTCTTTCTAATCAAACGTTTTCAACTTTCCACTTCACTTCACTTTTCCTCTTTCTTCTCCGACAGCTTTTCATCTTTCAAACTATCCCCGCCTTATCAACCTCCATAAACTCACATTTCTCCTACAACAAATGTTTTGAAGATCCCATAAAAATTTCTGGAGTTAAAAGCTTCATACTCAAGTTCAAAGCTCTCACCTTTTTCCTCTCAAGTAAGTTTAATCGGGTTTAAATAGTTTCTTCTCATGTTCTTGATTTAGCACTATTATGGCATTTAGGGGTGGCAAACAGTTGAATTGGATCAGATTTGGATGGATTGAATATGGATTGAACCATTGGATTACAATCCACCCATATAAAATATGGTTAAATATGGTTTTGATAAAATGGTTCGAACTCACGTTAATCTCTTAAAGCAAAAAACATTAAATCAAAGCAAAATTGATAATGCTCTAACCCCTACAACCCACAGCCCGCTCCTAAATTATTATTTTTAAAAAAATTAATTTTTCGTACAAAAACAAAATTTAATTTTTCTTCTACCTCTGTCACCCCCACACCTACCCACCCACCAACCAAATGTTTTGCCCACCCCCTATCTCCATTACACCTATTTTTAAAAAAAAATCAAAAATTTTTTTTACCCACTCCAACCCCCTCCCGCCCACCTCCCACTTGGACCACCTACCCCCACCCCCTCTACAATGTTTTTACAAAAATTAAAATAATTTCTTTAAAAAAAAAATTGACCCTCTCTCCACCCTACCCCCACCACATCCCAAAATTTTAAAAATTAATTTTCTTGGCCCCCTCCCATCACCCTACCCCAAACCCCCCCACCCGAACCCCCAAACCCCATCCCCAATATTTTTTAAAAACATTCAAAAAAAAATTTAATTTTTTTTGACTCCCTCCCACCCAACCCCCAATTTTTTAAAAAAACAATTGCCCCCCTCCACCCTACCCGCACCCACCCCCATTTTTTTTTGTGCAATTAAAAATTTTGGGTGATCTAAGGGTCTATACAGATACTCATATTTACCCACTTTATCCATATTTGTATGAACTTTTGAAATAGGTCAATCCATATTTACTCATTTAAAAAATATAAGTGGTCCATTTAAATAAATATTGGCTAAATGAATTTATTTTGGTCCATTTAAATAAATATTGGCTAAATGAATTTATTTTACTTAAATGGGCTAAAATTGACACCCTTAATCACATTTTGATTTGGCAAATACCTAGAATTTTTTTGAATACTTATGTTTATACCACACGATTTTAAAATTTCTACTATATGAGAATCTATTTTAATGGTGTTTCTGGAGATTACTATCATTGCATGGTCAATTTTTATTGAAAGTAGTACTTATTTTGGATGTTTTTATCTGAGCATTACTATGATTGTTATAATAGATCAGTGGTCGATAGTCTTACTCTGATTTGTTGTGTTACTCTGTTTGGTTGTATTTTTCTATTTGGTTGTGCTTGTAGATAGTATAAAATGGCTAAAACTAGAGGCGGCAACATCAAATGATCTACGCCTGCTCCTTCTAGAAATAAGAAATGAAAGGCTGAAAATGTTTTGAAGATTTCAAAAAAAAACAGGATTGTAGTGGAAGAACTTGAGTCAGAATTTGGAACAATGACTAACATTGACAATTATTAGGACAGTAGTGTCCAAGCTAGTGATGATGTTGAGTCTAGTGAACCGCAAAGTGATAGCGTAGATGAGGAGAGTGGTAGAGATATCCTTAGTGGAGATGAGGTTGATGATCCCCTATCCTTGCCAGTTTGTGCAAAAGATATCTCTAGTAAGTTGTACGGCCTAGCGACGTGGATGAATTATGAATTAGATAGGATTGTTTCTAGCAAAAATTTCTTTAAGATCAAGGATGGCTGTTTATCATGATTTTAGAAAAGTTTTAGTTGATGAAAAACTTTATCATGACTTTAAGGGTACTTGTTTTGGCCACGTGAGACATATTCTAGATTATTTCAAGTTTAATGAATAAATTGTCCATTATATGTTGTTGGACGTGCCAATAATGACAATAAATTGCATGAAATTTAGTTCTATGTGAATGATAAGCCTGCATGTTTTGGCTTAAGAGAATTTGCATTGATTACGGGGCTCAATTTCTCAGCGTAACCCGTGAATCAAAAATGAACAAAGTCCTTTAAAAAGGACAAAATTTTTATTTCAAGTTGATGAAGAATAAAAACATCACTGCTGCAAAGTTGTTGAGTTTGATCAAGGATACTAGACTGAATAAAGAGTAGAAGTTGAAGTGCTCTTTAGCTTGGTTTGTCCATGCAATGCTGCTTGCCCATGATGTGTTGAAGATTGTGGATTCAAACCACATCAAGATGAATGATGATTTAGATTTTTCATGAGTTATCCATGAAGGAAAAAGTATTTTGATTTAACATTGGCGTATTGAAGAAGAGAATTAATTTGAAGAAGCAGCGAAAAATGTATGATGAAAAGAAAAATGCATCATATGCTCTGTATAGCTTTTTCTCGGCATTCATGATAATTATTTTTAACCATGTAATTTATTTTTGATAGAATCTTATTTATTTGTGTAGTATTTTATAGACTTTGTTTATCTATTTGTTCTTCTATTAAATTCTAGGTTTGGATATATGAGGCTTTTCCTCATCTTGAAAGTATGCCGGGAAGTACTTGAATTCTCCTTCGCCCATTCCTCATTTACTTAGATGGCACACAATAAAAAAAAATATAATGAAAGGTGATCTATTTAAGTACAAAGGAAAAAGTACAAATATATAAACTTATATGTCACTGTCTATATTTTTATAACTAGTGAATGTTATGTTATATTTACATTTTCCTTTTATTGTAGATGCCTTACCGTTACTATCCGTGAGATGAATCAGAATTACATGACAACATTTAAGTCATATACGAACGAAGGCAAGGACATGGTCCTTCATGCCTTGAAGGCTGATTTGAAAGGTGTGGCTATCCTCACTAATGCAGTAGTGGAGGATGAATATTTGGGTGGTCACACTCCTATTCAAGTTTGTGTGATTCTGTTTCAAGTGGACAAAAAATATATTCCAAGTACTTCTAATAATGCAAATTTGTGTGAGCGTATTAAATCCCTCGATCAATCAATGTTGGAAGTTGTTGCTTACATACGAAATAAGAAATTGAGGAGAGTTGAAAAGAATAAGAAGAAGCAAGGTAAACTAGTTTGTTAAATAATTTATTTGTATGGCCACTGACCATGCAGAGATTGATGAAGAGCTTGGAGCAGCAGTTGATGAATACCTTGCAGCAGTCAATGAATTGAAAGGAGAGAGAGAAAAATAAGAAAAGGTGAAGGAGAAGGAAGTTGATGAAGTGGAAGAGGAGAATAAAGAAGAAGGAAAAACGGTGGAGAAGGCAGCTGATGAGTTTGTACAAGACGAGAAAGAAAAAAAAAAGAGAAGGAGTAGGCAGCAGTTGATGAAGTTGATGAACTAGGAGAAGAGAAGAAAGAAGAAGAAAAAGAACAAGAAGATGAGAGGATGGAAGAAAAAGAAGAAGTTAAACAACACGAGAACTAAGAAGAAGGAGGAGGTTTGGCCACTGATGTGGTAGAAGAGGAGAAAAAATAAAACAAAAATGAAGAAGACATTGATTCAGTTTTAGTGGACGTGATGGATATTTTATGGAATTCAATGGTGCGAATTTTGGTGACGAAAAAGACAGTTAATTAATATCATTAGTATTTTAAGATAATTAATTTTGAAATGTTTTATTGTTTTGTTGCTCTGCTATTTTGGTGCGTTTATCTAGACAATTGAGGTTTTGTTTTGTTGAATGAGATGATTTGGTTAAAACAATTATTTTTATGGATGATGGTTATTGTGATCTCATGGTTGTTTATGGTTGATAAACAGTTTAACATGAGTTAATAAAAAAGGGCAGTCCGGTGCACTTAAGCTCCCGCTATGCGCAGGGTCCGGGGAAGGGCCCGACCACAAGGGTCTGTTGTACGCAGCCTTACCTTGCATTTCTGCCAAAGGCTGTTTCCAAGGCTTGAACCCGTGACCTCCTGGTCACATGGAAGCAACTTTACCAGTTACTCCAAGGCTCCCCTTCAACATGAGTTAATATGACAGATTTTTCATGGTATGTGATTTGTGTGTAGTTGCATTTTTTTTTACTATTGTAGAAGGTCTTCTTAACTATTTATAGAGTTATAATAAAGTCAAAGTTAAAGACTCATAAATTTGAGAAACTTCGTGATATTAGAATCAAGTCTTATATAACTGCGAAATCAAATCATACAATGAAGATTAAGTATTACCTTTTGACGAAGATTAATTCACAACAACAAAGCATCTACAATCTATTGATTTCCAAAGTTAACAAAAGTTAACTTTCAGGTCCATGAACTCTAAATCATAAATGAAAAACTCAAGACTTTGACCCAAGCTCTCTATTTTTTTCTGTCTCTCTCGGTCTTCACTTTTTTTTATTACTCACTTTCTTTCACTACTCTCTCCTCTTTCTCATTCTCTTTTTTTTATTTTATCTTTCTGCATGTCTTTTCTATGTATGTGTCTGTAGTATCTATTTTGTTTTGTGTTGCAGATGCACATATAGGTGTGAGGGAGTGGAAAAGAAATGGATGTGTGGTATTGTGAGTGGGTTCATGGGTAAAGGAGTGAGAGTAGTGTGAAGGTTGACTTTTCCGTTTCTTTTTTTCCCTTTTCATTTTTTAACTTTTTATAAATGTACCACTATAATATTAAACTAACTAATCCTCGAATTCTTATTACTAGCTCATTTTCTAGATTTTTATATTTTTTTACTTAAACAAGTCAAATCTAGGACAGATTCTAATGTTTGCAATCATTAGAAATCAATTAATATGAAAGAGTTAGCAAGATATACATTTGCAATACTCTATTCATTTTGTAAAATCCTTGTTTTAAGTCAAATCGTCATGAATTCCACAAATCTAGGTCATGGAGTTTAGCCACTCATGGTGGTTGAGACAAAATAGATAATTGCATTCATTCAATAAGAAATTACTTATAAAAGTAGAAGTAATCAAACACTTTGATTTCAAGAAAATTGATGAAAACTCTTGTTCAAACTCTTTCAAAGCATATTGTGTTCGTTCGCCAAAAACAAGATAGTAAAATAAACCCTCCAAAACTATTTAAAGTTCTAGAAAGTGAAAAATTTTGAAATACAAAAGTTTTGTCCTAATGTTCATCTGACGAGGAAGCTGACAGCCCGTCACCTGTGATGGTCCGTCGCTGCTGGTGCTATCAGGGCTATCCAGTGTTTACTCAAAAAGGACCTTATCTGATAGTCAGCCTAACTACGGTCCATCAGGTGAACCGTCAGAACATTCTATTTTTGTACTTGATCTGTTGGCCTTTGACGATGGCATGATGGTTCGTCGGAGATGTGATGGCCCGTCAGGGTCTTTCTTGTGTAACACTTAGCCTTATGTTTCTTTCTTTTCCATTTCGTCTGATTTTCTATTTAACAAATAGAAAAACTATTAAACACATTATCACTACTTAAGAACTAGTATTTATTCAAAATTAAAAGCATGTGCCGTCAAACCACCAATAATGACTAAAAACTTATTCAAAATTAAAAGCATATGCCGTCAAACCATCAATAATGACCAAAAACATACCTATAAAATAACACCACAGAGTTGAGACAGCAGTTTTCACACGGAGTCTATACATACAGGAAAGCAAAACAGAAAGAGCAAAGTAAGAAGAAAGAGCAAATGAAAGAAAAGAGCGAGGCCCTCAAATTTTTAAATTAACAGCAAATTTCCAAACAATATGTGTTTGTTCAACTTTCATACCAAAGACACGTATACAACTTTGAAAAAATTCTTACAGCATAAGAGTAAATGGTACATATGATCTTGCAACTACCAAAATAAAATGGGATGTTCTTCCATCAGAAGTAATCTAGAATTAATCCAAAAGGTAATAATAAAAAACAAACCTGTAAAAATAACATCATAGAGTAGAGACAAACAACCTGTACACAAAGTCTATACATATACAAAAGCAAAACAGAAAGAGCAAAGCAAGAAGAAAAAGCGAAGAAAAGAAAAGAGCGAGACCCTCAATTTGTTTAGATTAACCATGAATTGCCGAACAATACGTGTTTGTTCAACTTTTAGATCGAAATATACGTACCCAACTTATGAGATGAAGCAGACATATTGAAACAAGACTTTTCTAAAATAGTAGAAAAATATAGTGAAAATATTTGAAAGTATTCTCTTTATTAATAATGAAATGATAACATTGTTTTGACAATCTAAGAAATTATTTAGTATACAAAGATATTAATTATTTTTTATTAAATATTTCATTAAATTAAATACACTATTACTTGAAATTTTATTTCATAATCATAAATCTTTTTTTTCTATCAATACATGTTTTCAATTCTTATTGAAAAGGGATAAATTTTAGTTTTCTAGATAGAGATTAATATTTTTGGATAAAGGGTTTGATATGCCCCTTAACTTTGTTATTCAGAACTGATATACCTTCGTTACGAAAGTGTGTCACATTATGTAATGACCTTGAGGGTGATTTTTGAAAATTTGTACAAAACACGCGTGAACAGTAACACGCGTGAACAGTAACTTTTTGGGCAGAAAATGCCACTTTCTTCCCATTTCAATATTTTTCATCATTTGTTTGAGTTCTTGAACTCCTTGAGGTGATTTGAGAAGAGATTTTCGAGGCAAAGTGTTGGGTAAGTAATTTTTGACCTAAAACCTTCCTTTTTCATTAAGTTTCTGACGATTTTAACTCTTAAATTTTAGTTTCAAACCCCAAAAATCTTTGTTTCTTCCCTAATCCGAATTTAAGGAAAATTGTGATTTCCAACTCGTTTTGAGCTCTATTTTTATGGGTTTTTCAACCATGAGTTCCTTATTACCAATAGAATGGGATTGTTCAATAAATTTCCAGATTTGACCCTTTTCGAAAATAGTTAATTTTTAGACCATTTTACCCCCGATTCCGAAACCTATCAATATGGGTGTCATTGGACTCCTTGTGACGTGTATGTTTCATTGTTGATAGTGAGTTGTCATTCCGGGCGCTGAATTCGAGAGTTGCTTGTCCGGTGGAGGTATTCGAGTGCGGTTTTGGCAATTGAGGTAGGTTTGGCTATCTTTCTTTGAGATTGAGATGGGGTAATTAGTCATTCATATGTTATAGACTTTGGGTTGGGGTTATAGTATGAGTTGAGAATGTTATATATATTGTGATGCCCGTGTGGGGGCTCATTTATTAATGTGTTGTCGTGTGGGGGTTTATTCGTATTACATAGCCCGTGTGGGGGCCTTATTTGTTATTTTATTTGCTTTGAGAGCATGTGAATTGTGATTTGCCTAAGAGAGAGGCTTGAGTATATTATTTGACTTGTGATGCCGCCTGAGAGATTGAGTTGGGGGTTTTGAGCATACTTGAGTATTGAAATATTGTTGAGAAAGGGGTGAATATTTAAATGAAAGTGTGTTCTTCCTGTTACTATTTATTGAGGGTGAATATCATGTGTAGGTTAAGTTTTGAGAACTTTGAACTTTATACCACATGTGAGTTGATTATTACTTCCATGCATAGGTGTTTTGATGCATTCATCCTCATTCATCATATCATGAAACATGGGAAGTTGAGAAATATGGAAATTCTTTTTGAAAAAGAAAATGAAACACCTTTAAACCTTTGTATCTTGAGTCCCTGACCGAGGCAGTTTTCTGGCAGGGTAGTGAATGCATTGTGATCCTAACCTTTGTATCTTGAGTCCCTGACCGAGGCAGTTTTCCGGTAGGGTAGTAGATGCATTGTGATCCCTTGACCACGAGGAGGTGGCAAGGATAATGAGATATTGTGATTGAGGTATATGGTCTGCGAGACCCCCATGGGTCCTGCTTGGTAGCACAGCTCGGCAGGTGTATACGACAAGCTGTGCGACAGTCTTGATTCCACCGTACCACCACATCATTGCATCATCATATTACATTGCATTGCATTGATATTTGTGCTGCTTGAATTATTCGATTAATTATGATTATGAGTTGTTATTATGAGTTTACTTTACTCGTGCCACTATATATAAACTGGCGGCACCGATGCCGAAGTGGGACTTTTCTGTATGCAGGTGGAAGCGTTCCTTAGTTTATTTCATAGGTTTGATTAATTCCTTATACTCAGTCAGCTAAAACCTACTGAGTACATGTGAATTGTACTCACCCCTATTTCTGTGTCCCTTTTTGATGCAGATACTAGTCGGGGTACCCCACGTAGCAGTTAATATTCTAGCGGATTGTGTATTCTCAGATTAGTGGTGAGGTCCCAGAATTCGGATCGTCACTAGTCTATCTTTATTTTTTAGTCTTTTGTATCATTCAGAGACTTATGTTGTATCTTCAGATTCGAACCTTGTATTAGATGCTCTTTATACTTACGACACTAGGTTTTGGGATAATTTCTTCATTGTTTTTTTTCTTTTTATTTAAATCGTGGCATCACTTTCCCCTTTGGGAGTCTTGTATGAGTTTTATTTTTAGGGTTACACATCAGATTGGGTTTTGAGATGTGTGCCATTATGACCTCAGTTTTTGGGTCGTGATAATTAGTATCAGAGCACTAGATTCACCGATCTTATAAGTTAAAGAGCAGGGTGTCTAGTAGAGTCTTGCGGATCGGTACGTAGACGTCCGTACTTATGTTCGAGAGGCTACAAGATACTTAATAGGAGAATTTCTTTCTTTTTACTCCCTTCGTGCGATTTATTCATATCAAGTGTTATATACCTCTGATCTATTCCTTCTGCGCAGATGGTGAGGACTAGAGCCACAATTATTGAGGGTAAGGCTGCACCTGCTGCTCGAGCCCCAGTATGCGGGCGAGGTAGAGGACGTGGTGGAGTCAGGGGACGAGGCCGAGCAAGGGGAGCGGCACCTGCTCGTGGACAAGCTAGAGAGCTATCACCTGAGCCCATGTATGAGCATGAGGATGACTTAGAGCAGAAGACTGAGGAGCAGAGGCCATCCCAACCTCCTGTGGTTCCCGATAGTGCTCCGATTCTTCAGGAGCTACTGGTTCGATTATTGGCTAGACTGGATGGTGCTCCTACCTCTGGTATTGTTTCAGGTACTGTAGGTTCTCCTATCACAGTTGGTGCTACACCGTCAGTTTAGGGGCCTAGTGTAGGATTTCAGACTCCTGGTTCATCTTCAATGCCTTCTATTGCACCTCCGAGATTTGCAACTCTGCCAGTTTCTGCTAATGCTGCCATGTCAGTAACTGAGCAGAAAAGTTTCAAGAGGTTCGTTCGATTGGCACCTCCAAGGTTTGATGGTAAAGCCGGAGAGAAAGCCTATGACTTTTTGACTGAGTGTCAAGATAGGTTGTTCAACCTAGGCATTTTAGAAGCACATGGAGTTGCTTACACTTCATATCAATTTGCGGGAGTGGACAAAGAATGGTGGAGGTCAGTTCTTGCTCGTAGACCTATTGGTTCTCCTATGATGAGTTGGGAACAGTTTACTGAGGTGTTCCTTGAGAGATTTGTGCCTTATAGCCTTCGTGATCAGCGTAGAGATGAGTTTGACATACTGGAGCAGGGCTCCCTATCTATATCTGAGTACGAGACTCACTTCCATGAGTTATCTCATTATGCTATGTCGAGTATTCCAACCGAGTTCGAGCGGATTCGCAAACTAGTGAAGGGATTCATCGGTTATCTCCAGGAGGCTACAGCCTCTCTTGTACTGTTTGGGGGTACGTTTCAGAGTATTATTGATCATGCTAGGATGATAGAGAGTATCCGACGTGCTAGACAGGGCGGGGCCAAGAGGTTCCGTCGGCAGGGTCAATTCAGTGATTATTCCTCCAAGGGTAGAGAATATTCGGGTTCAGGAACCCATGGTTATCAGGGAAGACTAGTCCAGGCCGCTATTCAGGGTTCTTCGAGCTCCAGAGGTCATTTTGATACTTCTAGTTATTCCCCACGGAGTTCAGGTCCTCGAGGTTGTTATGTGTGTGATGAGTTTGGTCATAAGGCCCAAGATTGCCCCAAACGTGCTCCTTCTAATGGACGGCCTGGGGCACCAGTTGTTCATTCTATAGATGCTCCAACTATTCGAGGTTCTTCGCAGAATACTAGAGGTGGCACCCATGGTGCTAGGGGTAGAGTACGAGGTGGTGCTCGTGGTGGTTCGCAGGCTAAGGGTGACCATCAGTTAAGCTATGCTATACCGGGTAGATATGAGGCAGAAGCCTCTGATGCAGTTATTACAGGTATTGTTCCAGTTTGCCATCGTTTTGCTTCAGTATTATTTGACCCAGGGTCTACCTATTCTTATGTGTCGACTTATTTCGATGTGGGTATTGATTATGTGAGTGAGTCCCTTATTGTGCCTATTACTATTTCTACCCCAATAGGTGAATCTTTAGTAGTAGATCGGGTATACAAGGAATGTTTGGTGATATTTTCGGGTAAAGAGACCCGTGCAGACTTGATTTTATTAGACATGCTTGATTTTGATGTGCTACTGGGTATGGACTGGTTATCTCCTTATCATGCTATATTAGATTGTTATGCAAAGACTGTGACCTTAGCTTATCCCGGTTTACCTAGCTTAGTATGGAAGGGTAATCCGAGTTCGTATCCTAAGAGGGTGATATCTTATATTCGTGCTCGTCGCTTGATGGATAAGGGTTATTTGTCTTATTTGGCTCATGTACGTGATCTCACCACAGAGTCATCTCATATAGAGACTACGAGGGTGGTGAGAGAGTTTATGGATGTATTTCCTACAGACTTGCCGGGAGTTCCTTCTGACCGTGATATCAATTTTGTGATTGATTTGGAGCATGACACTAAACCCATCTCTATTTCTCCTTATCGGATGGCTCCGGCAGAATTGAAAGAGTTGAAAGAACAATTGGAAGATTTGTTGAAGAAAGGGTTTATTAGACCTAGTGTATCACCGTAGGGTGCACCGGTTTTATTTGTGAAGAAGAAATATGGTACTATAAGGATGTGTATTGACTATCGACAGTTGAACAAAGTCACTATCAAGAACAAGTATCCTCTCCCTCGCATTGATGATTTATTTGACCAGCTTCAAGGTGCATCGGTGTTCTCAAAGATTGATTTGAGGTCGGGTTACTATCAGTTAAGAGTTCGGGAATCTGATATCCCGAAGACTGCATTTAGGACTCGTTATGGGCATTATGAGTTTGTGGTTATGTCCTTTGGGTTGACTAATGCCCCGGCTGCTTTTATGGAGTTGATGAACCGGGTATTTCGACCTTATTTGGACTCGTTTGTGATCGTGTTTATTGATGACATCTTGGTTTATTCCAAGAATAAGGCGGATCATGTTAGGCACCTGAGGACAGTCCTTCAGAGATTGAGAGAGGAGAAGTTGTATGCAAAATTCTCCAAATGTGAGTTTTGGCTTGAGTCCGTGACATTCTTGGGTCATATAGTGACCAAGGATGGTATTATGGTTGATCCAGCCAAAGTTGCAGCAGTTTGTAATTGGGTTAGGCCTACTTCGGTTATCGAGATTCGGAGTTTTATTAGGTTGGCAGGCTACTATCGTCGGTTTGTTCAAGGATTCTCTTCTATTGCAGCCCTATTGACTAGGCTAACTCAAAAGACCGTGGCATTTCAGTGGACTGATGAGTGTGAGGCGAGCTTTCAAAAGCTCAAGGAATTATTGACTTAAGCACCTATTCTAACCTTACCCAAGGAGGGCGTGGCATTTATTGTGTTTTGTGATGCTTTGGGAGTCGGTTTGGGTGGTGTATTGATGCAAAAAGGTAGAGTTATAGCTTATGCTTCTCGACAGTTGAAGGTACATGAGAAGAACTATCCTATCCACGACTTAGAGTTAGCAGCGGTGGTGTTTGTTCTGAAGTTGTGGAGGCATTATCTCTATGGAGTGCATTGCGAGGTCTATACTGACCACTGTAGCCTTAAGTATATCTTTTCTCAGCCGAATCTGAACATGCGGCAGCGTAGGTGGTTAGAGTTATTGAAAGACTATGACATTACCATACTTTATCATCCGGGCAAAGCTAATGTGGTAGCGGATGCCCTGAGTCGCAAAGCATCTAGCATGGGTAGTTTGGCCTTTCTTAAGGCTGTGGAGAGGCCTTTGGCGTTGGAGGTTCAGTCATTGGCTAGACAGTTGGTCCGACTTGATATTTCTACACATCATGGTATTTTGGCCTTTGTGGAGGCTAGGTCTACTTTGATGGACCAGATTCGTACACACCAATTTGAAGATGAAAAGTTAAGGGCCATTCGAGACAAAGTGTTGAGTGGTGAAGCAAAATCAGCCTCTTTTGATTCGGAAGGAGTTTTGAGGATTAATGGTCGCATTTGTGTGCCCAAGGTTAGTGAATGGGTACGTATGATATTAGAGGAGGCTCATTGTTCCAAGTATTCGATTCACCCGGGAGTGGCAAAGATGTTTCATGACTTGAAACAACACTATTGGTGGTGTGGCATGAAGAGAGACATTATTGATTTTGTGGCTAAGTGTCTAAATTGCCAACAAGTGAAGTATGAGCATCAGAAACCGGGTGGTCCTATTCAAAGGATGCCCATTCCTGAGAGGAAATGGGAGCGTATCACTATGGACTTCGTGTCTGGATTACCCATGGCATTGGGTAAGTATGACTCTGTCTGGGTGATTGTGGATCGATTGACCAAATCAGCCCATTTCCTTCCGGTGAAGACTAGCTACAATGCGGATCAGTTAGCTAGGATCTATCTTCGTGAGATTGTTAGGCTGCATGGGGTGCCTATCTCTATTGTATCGGATCGGGGTTCAGTGTTCACCTCTCACTTTTGGAAGGCATTACAGCGTGGTTTGGGTACGCGGCTAGAGATGAGTTCAGCATTTCATCCCCAAACCGATGGTCAGTCCCAGCGGACTATTCAGGTGTTGGAGGATATGCTTAGGGCCTGTGTGATTGATTTTGGTGCCCGATGGGACCAACACTTGCCCTTAGCAGAGTTTGCCTATAATAACAGTTATCACTCCAGCATTCAAATGGCACCATTTAAGGCATTATATGGTCGTAGGTGTCGATCACCCATTGGATGGTTTGATTCTATTGCGGTTGATGCAATAGATACTGACTTACTTAGGGATGCTGTGGAGCGGGTACATTTGATTCAGGATCGACTATTGACAGCTCAGAGTCGTCAGAAGAGTTATGCTGATAGGAGGGTTCGTCCCTTAGAGTTTATGGTGGGTGATTGTGTGTGGCTTAAAATATCGCCCATGAAGGGTGTAATGAGGTTCAGAAAGAAGGGCAAGCTTAGCCCAAGGTTTGTTGGCCCGTTTGAAATCCTAAGGAGAGTAGGTGGAGTGGAGTATAAGTTGGCCTTACCCCCTAAATTGTCAGCTGTCCATCCGGTGTTTCATGTTTCCATGCTTCGCAAGTACATACCGGATGAGTCTCATGTGATTTCTTATGATGCGGTAGAGTTGAGTCCGGATTTGACTTATGAGGAGGAGCCGACAATTATTCTAGATAGGCGGCTTCGTAGACTCAGGACCAAGGAGGTCACTTCGGTCAAGGGCAGTGGCAGCATCGGCCTGCTGAGGAGGCGATTTGGGAGTTAGAGTCTGATATGCAGGCTCGGTACCCTTAGCTTTTTGAGACCCCAGGTACTTTATTTTATCTTATGTTCGAGGATAAACATCCTTTTTAGTGGTGGATATTGTAATGACCTTGAGGGTGATTTTTGAAAATTTGTACAAAACACGCGTGAACAGTAACACGCGTGAACAGTAACACGCGTGAACAGTAACTTTTTGGGAAGAAAATGCCACTTTCTTCCCATTTCAATATTTTTCATCATTTGTTTGAGTTCTTGAACTCCTTGAGGTGATTTGAGAAGAGATTTTCGAGGCAAAGTGTTGGGTAAGTGATTTTTGACCTAAAACCTTCCTTTTTCATTAAGTTTTTGACGATTTTAACTCGTAAATTTTAGTTTCAAACCCCAAAAATCTTTGTTTCTTCCCTAATCCGAATTTAAGGAAAATTGTGATTTCCAACTCGTTTTGAGCTCTATTTTTATGGGTTTTTCAACCATGAGTTCCTTATTACCAATATAATGGGATTGTTCAATAAATTTCCAGATTTGACCCTTTTCGAAAATAGTTAATTTTTAGACCATTTTACCCCCGGTTCTGAAACCTATCAATATGGGTGTCATTGGACTCCTTGAGACGTGTATGTTTTATTGTTGATAGTGAGTTGTCATTCCGGGCGCTGAATTCGAGTGTTGCTTGTCCGGTGGAGGTATTCGAGTGCGGTTTCGACAATTGAGGTAGGTTTGACTATCTTTCTTTGAGATTGAGATGGGGTAATTAGTCATTCATATGTTATAGACTTTGGGATGGGGTTGTAATATGAGTTGAGAATGTTATATATATTTTGATGCCCGTGTGGGGGCTCATTTATTAATGTGTTGTCGTGTGGGGGTTTATTCGTATTACATAGCCTGTGTGGGGGCCTTATTTGTTATCTTATTTGCTTTGAGAGCATGTGAATTGTGATTTGCCTAAGAGAGAGGCTTGAGTATATTATTTGACTTGTGATGCCGCCTGAGAGATTGAGTTGGGGGTTTTGAGCATATTTGAGTATTGAAATATTGTTGAGAAAGGGGTGAATATTTAAATGAAAGTGTGTTCTTCCCATTACTATTTATTGAGAGTGAATATCATGTGTAGGTTAAGTTTTCAGAACTTTGAACCTTATACCACATGTGAGTTGATTATTACTTCCATGCATAGGTGTTTTGATGCATTCATCCTCATTCATCATATCATGAAACATGGGAAGTTGAGAAATATGGAAATTCTTTTTGAAAAAGAAAATGAAACACCTTTAAACCTTTGTATCTTGAGTTCCTGACCGAGGCAGTTTTCTGGCAGGGTAGTGAATGCATTGTGATCCTAACCTTTGTATCTTGAGTCCCTGACCGAGGCAGTTTTCCGGCAGGGTAGTAGATGCATTGTGATCCCTTGACCACGAGGAGGTGGCAAGGATAATGAGATATTGTGATTGAGGTATATGGTCTGCGAGACCCCCATGGGTCCTGCTTGGTAGCACATCTCGACAGGTGTATACGACAGGCTGTGCGACAGTCTTGATTCCACCGTACCACCACATCATTGCATCATCATATTGCATTGCATTGCATTGATATTTATGCTGCTTGAATTATTCGATTAATTGTGATTATGAGTTGTTATTATGAGTTTACTTTACTCGTGCCACTATATATAAACTGGCGGCACCGATGCCGAAGTGGGACTTTTCTGTATGCAGGTGGAAGCGTTCCTTAGTTTATTTCATAGGTTTGATTAATTCCTTATACTCAGTCAGCTAAAACCTACTGAGTACATATGAATTGTACTCACCCCTACTTCTGTGTCCCTTTTTGATGCAGATACTAGTCGGGGTACCCCACGTGGCAGTTAATATTCTAGCGTATTGTGTATTCTTAGATTAGTGGTGAGGTCCTTGAATTCGGATCGTCACTAGTCTATCTTTATTTTTCAGTCTTTTGTATCATTCAAAGACTTATGTTGTATCTTCAGATTCGAACCTTGTATTAGATGCTCTTTATACTTATGACACTAGGTTTTGGGATAATTTCTTCATTGTTTTTTTTCTTTTTATTTAAATCGTGGCATCACTTTCCCCTTTGGGAGTCTTGTATGAGTTTTATTTTTAGGGTTACACATCAGATTGGGTTTTGAGATATGTGCCATCATGACCTCAGTTTTTGGGTCGTGACACATTATCACAATCCAAAAATTGAGGTCATGATGGAACACAATCCAAACTCCATCCTGATGTGTAAGCCTAAAAGTAAAATCATACGAGACTCCCAAAGGAAAGTCAGACCATAAATAAACGCAATAAAAAGGACAACAACGAAATTATCTCAAAAGCTGGTGTCATAAGTATAAGAGCATCTAATACAAGTTGAGTCTAAATATACAATATAGGTCTTTTAACAAAATAAATACAAGAAATGGAATATGGAACTAGCGGCGATCCCGACCCAAGATCTCACCACTGATCCGATGATAGTATATCCGCTAAAAATCAATTGTCGCGCTAGATACCCTAGCAAGAATCTGCATCAAAAATGACACAGAAGTAGGGGTGAGTACAATTCACATGTACTCAGTAGGTTTAACCGACTGAGTTTAAAGAATTAATCAAACATATGAAATAAACTAAGGAATGCTTCCACCTGTAAGCAGAAAAGTCTCACTCTGGCTACGTTGCCGCCAATTTATATAGAACGACGCGATTAAAGTAAATACATAAGTAGAGTTTATATCACAGCTAATCAGATAGTCAAGTATCACAGATATCAATGCAATACAATATTCTTTTTTTGGCGCTGTTCCGACATTGATGAGCATAGAGCAAGTATTAGTAGCATAACAAAAAGGCCTTCCTCGTCATTAATATCTTTGCTGCAATATGGTAATGCAATGATATGATGGTACGGTGGAATCAAGGCTGTCACACAACATATCGTATACACCTGCTGAGTTGTGCTACCAAGCAGGAACCATGGGGGTCTCGCAAACTACATACATCGTCACAATCTCAATCTATTAACTACCTCATCACTAGTTTCTGGCCAAAGACTCATGATACTAATATCTCTTCTGCTTTTCACCTAACTCGTGGTCAAGGATGTAGAAAAGGTATTATATTTTCTTTCTCAAAAAGAATTTCCACAGTTTTCAACTTCTCAATGATCAATGATAATATAAATGATGATAAATACATTCACAACATATAAGGCATTGAGGTAATATTCAACTCAACATGTAGTACAAGGTTCAAAGTTCTCAAAACTTAACCTAAACATGATATTTACCCTCAATAGATAGTACTGGGAAGAAAATGCCTTAAATTAGGTGTTCACCCTTTTTACGAAAAATGTTTCAGTACTTAAGTATGCTCAAAAACCTAAAATCAACCCCTCAGGCGGGTATTATAAGCCAGATAATCTCCTCATTCCTCTCTCATAGGAAAATCATGAACCACATATTCTCAAAGCAAATAAGGGCCCCATACGATCTACACAACACAAATAAGCTCTCACATAAGCATCGCAATAGAAATAAGACCCCACACAAGAATATCAAGTAATTAATAGTCCCAAACCTATACCACAACCCCATCCCAAAGTCTATAACATATGATTAACTAATTTCCCCAATTCAGTCCCAAGAAGGATAGTCAAACGTACCTCAATTATCGAAATCGTACCCCAACACTTAGACCGGATGAACAACCTTTGAATTCAATGCCCGATACCACAACCCACTATCAATAATGAAACATACACACCACAAGGAGTCCAACAACACCCATATTGATAAGTTTCAGAATCGGGGGTACAATGATCCAAAAATCCATTAATTTCAAAAAGGATCGAATCTAGAAATTTCTTGTAAAATCGCATTCTAGTAGTAATAAGGAACTCATGGTTGAAAAATTCATAAAAATAGAGTACAAATCGAATTAGAAATCACCATTTTCGTTAAATTCGGGTTAGGGAAGAAACAAGATATTTGGGGTTTGAATCTAAAGATTAGGAGTTGAAATCACCAAATAATTAACGAAAATGAAAGATTTTAGGTCAAAATTCACTTACCCAATATTTTTCCTCGAAAATCTCTTTTTAAATCGCCTCTCCAAACTCCAAGAACTCAAAAATGGAGAAAATAGGTTTTTTTTAAGTTACTGTTTAGAGACACAATTTTACCCATCGCGATCGTGGGCCACTAACCCCGCGATCATGAAGCATACGGAACCAACCCATCGCGAATGTGAGGGATAGGTCATGATCGCAAAAAGCATAGTGCCCGGTACTAGAAACTAGAAAAACTGTAGATTAACAAGTCCCAAAATGCTCATGGTCGACCCCTAGGAAATTATTTATAGGTCCGATAAAAATGAACCAAATATGATATTACCCTCTCGGACCTCCTTTTTGTCCTAAAGATCAACTTTTAGCCGAAAATCTCAAAATGGCAATTAAAGTCCCGTGGCTCTAAGTCAATGCTCAACTAGACTAAACTCGATGTTCCAAACACAACGGAACTGAAAAAAATTTCATCCGACACTCAGATCTCCACAGATTGACCAAAGTCAAACCAACTCATTTAAAATCACACTTTTTAACTTAAGACCTCAAATTCACGTATCAACCCCAAATTTAATTCTGACGACTCTCCTAGACCAATTTCTATATTTCAGAACTGATGGAATCGATAGAATTCCATTTTGAGACTCGAAATTTTGAATGGTATCAAAAATAACTTTTTGCACCACTTAAGTCTTAAAACTCAGAAACTTGCACAATTCACAATTTAATAAGACTCAAATAATTCCAACAACACAAATTGGTCAAATAACACTAAGAGACATTAACAAGAGGGGTAAAATGATAATTTCTCAAGAATTTTCAAAAATGACTCTCAAGGTCATTACAACATCCACCACTAAAAATGATGTTCGACCTCAAACATAAGATAAAGGAACGTACCTGGAGTCTCAAAAAGCTGAAGGTACCGGGCCTACATATCAGACTATAACTCCCAAGTCGTCTCCTCAACAAGCCGATGTTTCCACTACAGCTTGACCAAAAAGATCTCCTTGGTCCTGAATCTACGAAGCGGCCTGTCTAGACTAGCGACTGGCTCCTCCTCATAAGTCAAATCCAGAACCAACTCCACCGTATCATACGAAATCACATGAAACTCATTCAGGATATATTTGCGGAGCATGGAGACATGAAACACCGGATGGATAGCTGACAACCTAGGGGTCAAGGCCAACTCATAAGCCACCCCACCCATTCTCCTTAGAATCTCAAATGGGTCAACAAACCTTGGGCTAAGATTGCCTTTCTTCCCGAATTTCATCACACCCTTTATGGGTATATCTTGAGCCACACACGGTCACCAACCATGAACTAAAAGGGACGAACCCTCCTATTAGCATTGCTCTTCTAAGGACTCTGGGCTATCAATAGCCGACTCTGAATCAAGTGTACCTATTTCATAGCATCCCTGAGTAACTCAGTATCCAATGCATTACTATAACTGAATCAAACCACCCAATGGGTGATCATCTCCTACGACCATACAATGCCTCAAGCGGTACTATCTGAATCCTGGAGTGATAACTGTTATTATATGCAAACTCCGCTAAGGATAAGTGCTAATCCCAACGGATAACAAAATCAACCACACGGGCCCTAAGCATATTCTCCAACACCTAAATAGTCCGCTCAGACTAGCCATCAGTCTGGGATGAAATGCTGAACTCATGTCTAATCGCTTACCCAAACCATGCTGCAATGCCTCCCAAAAGTGAGAGGTGAACATTGAACCCCGATCTGACACAATAGAGATAGATACCCCATGCAACCTAACAATCTCACGAAGGTAGATCCTAGCTAACTGCTCCGCATTGTAGCTAGTCTTTACTAGAAGGAAATTGGCTGATTTGATCAATCAGTCCACAATCATCCAAACAGGTTCATACTTACCCAATGTCATGGGTAATGCAGACACAAAATCCATGGTGATCCGCTCCCATTTCCATTCAGAATTGGGTATCTTTTGATAAGGACCACCTGGTTTCTGATGCTTATATTTCACTTATTAGCAATTTAGACACTTAGCCACAAAATCAACAATGTCCCTCTTTATGCCACACCACCAATAGTATTGTTTCAAGTCATGAAACAACTTTGTCTCTCCCGGATAAATAGAATACTTGGAACAATGAGCCTCCTCCAATAACATACATACCCAATCACCAACCTTGGGCACACAAATGCGACCATTAATCCTCAACACTCCCTCTGTATCAAGAGAGGCTGATTTAGCTTGACCCCTCAACACCTTGTCTCGAATGGCCCTCAACTTTTTATCCTCAAACTGGTGTGTACAAATCTGGTCGATCAAGTTAGACCTAGTCTCCACAAAGGGCTTTAGGAGTCACCCTGGTTTGCCTTTTGCTTGATTGAATGGCCTAAGACCGAGGAACAGGGTGATGACACCAGTAGTTGTGGAGCATAGATGACCACTCAATTTTTGTGTGGCATGAACCCACTGATCAGTTGGTGGGACAGTAGACAGTGTTTGAAATAACCATTTGTCCTTTTAATTTTGGTCTGGGGAACGCCGATCAGGAGCAGAGGAGTCAAAGAATGAACCAAACAAAATAAATCTTAATATTGCCTATTATCATGTGTTGCCTTATTTTTATGTGTTTATCCTTATCTAGTTTAAAGTAAAATCACTTTCTCATATTTTTAAAATGAGTGTTTAATGATTAGTTAAATTAGGACATCTCTTTAACTAGAAATCATGGCTATAGGTTCTAAATAATAACTTCAACATTGTTGACCACTTAAATATCATGTTCATAGGACTTGTTAAATAATTTCGAACATGATGATTGAATTCTATTATACTTAGACTTGAAAAATGTTTTAAGAATGTTATTTCACATAGACATCATGCTATAGGATTTAATTATATTATGCTATATAAAAATCATGCCTATAAGATCTTCATAAATATTTTCAACATGTCACATTACCTAGAAATCATGTTCATAAGATCTATTTAATATTTTTTTAGCATGCTAAAATTATCTAGAAATCATGTCTATTGGACTTGATGAGTATTTCTATATTTTATAGAAATCATGTCTATAAAATTTAATAATAATTTCAACATGTTATTTAGATGTAAGGGATATTTTAAGAGAGTTGTTTTATGTAGAAATCATGCCTATAGATTAAATTTGACCTTGCCGGTTAAATCATGTCTAATATAGTGTGACGTTATATATTTTTGTCAATCTAGAAATCATGTCCATAGGGCGTAATAAATAATTCTCAGCATGTTAATTTATATAGAAATTATGCCTATAGGATTTTAATAAATGTTTATCGTGATATTATATATAAAATTCATGCCTATAGAATTCTAATAAATATTTATCATGTTATTCTATTTTGAAACCATGCCTATTTCTTTAATTAATTTTCAGCATGTCATGCATGTTAATAATTTAAATTGCCAAGACTGCCTCTCCTTTATCATAATTAGGATTTTGCTCCCATGTTATTAAAGTTGTATATTATGAGTTATATGGTCGATTATGTGCGCGCGCACACAATTTGTCATGAACTTCATAACTTGTACGTATTTTCAAGCATGTTAAATAATTAATTTAGAGATATATTTGAGATTTTATGTGTTAATTATTTGTACTACTTGTTTTGTTTGAAGATGTGTCTAATTAGGAACCCTGTAATTTCTTTTAGTCTAGAACTTATCCAATTAGTAAGTCCAATGCCTCTTGGACATGAAGTTGAGACAATAGGCACCTTCTAAGACTTTAGTTTTATTTCCTTTAGATCGTCCATAGGATTATATTAAATGAATTTAGGAGGGATATGAGTAAATAGGCCCTTCGAAAATGATGTATGTTGACCCGAGAAAAAAATTACAAATTCTATATTTAGTCTTCCGCAAAAAAGTCGGGCGTTAATCCGAATAAGATAAAGTTAATTTAGTTTATTAACCTTTTAGTTCTTTAATATTTTTGTTTGTATTTATTTGGGGTCGCTTAACTAATTAAAAATGACTTTTCTTCTAAATAATCTTGTAAATTCTATCTTCTCGCTTGTCTATTTATATTTCATGTTAGTTTATTTTTACTTGGGCGAAATAACCTGGTGACCCTTATATTTAGCTCTATTTGTCAGTTGGACCCTTCTACTTGTCAATTTGCCAACTGAACCCTTAAACTCATCTGAATACAATATTTTAAACCCCTTTTTCATCTGATTAGTGTGTGTATTGTGCAATCGAGCACACATGGAATTCCACATCATTTTTAATGACACATGTGAATTACATGTTAAAAAATATTTAAAAAATCAATTAGGGCACTTTTACAATTTCTAGAAAATTTCAAGGCATGTTCTCCATATTTGCTCACAAAGTGAGCACCAAATTCATGTTAGATAGATGAAATTCTTCCCCATTTTACTTGAAAATGTAACTACAAATTCACCAATGCAAACCCAACGAACTTCAATCACAATTTTGAATCAATTTCACAAATTCTCAAAACCCATTTATTGCTCTTCAAGCTTTCTCTAACCTTATTAATGGAGTTTTAAATTTTTCAATATCCATCAATCAACCTTCATATAACCCATATCTACATCTCTTCTTTAAAGTGAACTAACACAAATAATGGATTTGAACCTCAATCACAATTTTGAATCAATTTCACAAATTCTCAAAACCCATTTATTGCTCTTCAAGCTTTCTCTAACTTTATCAATGGAGTTTTCAATTTTTCAATAAATATCAATCTCACTTCATGTAACTCATACCTACATCTCTTCTTTAAAGTCAACTAACACAAATAATGATTTCAATATTTTTAGACTAAAAAATTAAAACTTAAAAGGGTTAAGAGCGGGGGTAGAATGAAGTGGTTAGAGTGGGGGCTGATTTGCAGCAAAAGGAAAATGGGTGTTGAGGAAGAAGAGGAGGAAGATGAGAGTGGGTGTGGTGAGTGAAATTCCAAGAAGAAGAAGAAGAGAGAGGGTTGGGTCAGAGGAGAGAGGGTGGGGATGGATGGTTGAGGAAGATATATTTTTTGATTTTTTAAAAATTGATTATTAGTTTTTTTAATTTTTTTTAAAATATAAATATAGTATTTACTTGCTTTCAAACACGTGTAATCACGTTCTTTTCCAACTCAGCAACATCAATGCCACATAAGGCCGATCAATGGTCAGAAGAGTTTAAAATATTGTGTTCAGATGAGTTTAAGTGTTCAGTTGGCAAAGTGATAAGTAGAAGGGTCCAACTGACAAACGAAGCCAAGTACAAGGGTGTCGCAGGTCATTCTGCCTTTTTACTTGTTTGATATTAAAATTACTTCATATCTTTTATCACCTTAGTCTTGCTCTTATAATAAATTATTATAATCGGAGAACATTATTTGCTAGATTTTTAAAATCCCACATAATTTAAAAGATTTGGTCGGGGCTCACCTTTGTGAACTTCGAAAGGTGCCTAAGTCCTTTTGAGGTAATTTGAATCCTTACCCAAACTTTGGTTGCATTGACTTTTTAAAAAAATTATTTTATTTTATAATATAGTTTAGAATGGTGCCCTAACAAGCCTTTAATTCGTTAGGTGGTGACTCTTTTTTTTTTTAATTCTAAAAAAAGAGTTGGCATGTCATTGCAATCCCTTTTGCAGAAAAATGGGGGCGCGACAGTATGGTGACTCTGCTGGGGATATATTTAGGTTCTTACCATTAGGTGTCTTGTATTTTATGTGGGGTCTATTTTTGTTTGTTGATTTTGTCATGTGTGATTCCTTTCCCTTTTCATGTTACTCCTTTTTCTTATCTGGTCTATGTATATGTTTACTTGTTTCGCCCATGCTTAATACCTTTCTTTTTCCTTTAATTTAATCTTTCTTAAATTGTTAATTCGTGATTTATTTTAATCATATACATGACAAATCCTACCCTTACCCTTTATATATTTTTATATTGCTTTTCTTTTGCTGCCTTTATTTATGTATATACGCATTACGTCGCATTTTTTTATTTATCGCTTTTTTTAAAACTGTGTATGTGTTACTGCTTCCATTTAAATTCTACTTTTTATTGCTTTGATAAATTGACATTCCGTTCATACTTCCCCCAATTGGGAACCTCTTTCTTTTTTCTCGTGATGTTGTGCCTTTTCACCTCTCATAAATCTTTTTCAAACACCTTACATTAGAGAGTTGGCATATGCGTGGGATAAGTGGATAGCTTTACTACCGTGAAACCACGTGCCTTCTCGTATAAGAATATCCTCAGTCCGTGTCTACCCAAATCTTAGAAGAATTAAGTCATACATGTATTAGCCATAGGTGGTTTGACCCTTGGTGTCAATCCACATTATTAGTAACCACCATTTTGTCTTAAGGGTTCCAGCATCCCACAGACAAACTGCATATTATGTGTTAAAAAGGTCACGATAAATTAATCCAAGCCAAGTTATAACAAAAATGGAGTTTAGAAATATAGTTGTCGTCTTTCTTTTTTTGTAGATTCGTGATGTCGAAGATATTTGAATCAATGCCATAGAAGATGATTGAAGTTTAGGATTATCCCATTTGTTATCCCATTCCCCTTAGTTTCATTTTCAAAAGTTGTAATGATTACATTTATTATCAATAAAATAGTATGTTTTTTTATTTTCTTTCTCTAACTCTAAACTTCAAATAATGTCAACAAGGCTTGGATTAACTATCGTGAATCACATACTTGTCGCCTTAGGCTTACATATGGCTTAATGAGGCTCCTTGTATGTTAGGACGTTTATTTTAATAAAACAACGTATTTTTTTATCACAATATATTTAGTGTTACTAACTTAGTTTTTTTCTTGATTTTTATTTTTTCGTCTTTTCCTTCACAAATGTTGGTTTGTGTACTCTGGCATACCATACTCAGTCAAAAGGTGTTGATTCTCCTCTCCCTTCAAGTTCAAATCATAAAGGAAAAGGCAAAATGGTTGATAATAATAGCATCCTAGAAAGAATAAGTGTGAACATTCAAAGAGATTCTCCTGAAACTTCTAAAGGGGAACATCATTCAAATGATTTGGTTTTAAGGATAGAATGAAAAATCTTAGAGCTACAAGAGGAAATGGCCAGTATGCGTGATTTGTCTAGATTGTCAATCTCTCTCAACACCCCTGTTGAGAAGAACAAGGATAATCATACTACCATGAATCAGACCTCCCTCCCAAGTCATTCTCTACGAAATCATCTGACCTCTAATTATCAAAATCAACTGAACTCTACTAATATGCCTCTCACAAACACCCAACATCCCAAAACAATTCTTATGCTCAAGATATGCCTCTTGTATCCACCACCAACATGTTTTATGCACATGCAACTAAGAATCACAACCTCAACCATATATTTAGTGAAACTGCTCCGTATACTCATCAATATCATGAATCTGAATTCTCACAAAAGGATTTACTAATACAATCCATGACTGAAAAACTAGACAAGTTATCCAATAGGGTACAATATGTAGAGGGAATCAAATGAGTAGTCGGTTTAAGCTATGAAGATCTATGCATGCATCTAGATGTTGAACTACCTTAGGGGTACAAACCTCCCAAGTTTGAACTATTCAATGGCATTAGAGATTCCCAAAGCCCATCTACGTATGTATTGTGATAAATTGGTGGAAGTTGGGAGGGATGAGAAGATTAGAATGAAGTTGTTCATAAGAAGTCTCACAATGGAAGCTGTATCATGGTATATCGAACAAGATTCTCAAAAATAGTCAAATTGGGTAGATATGACTTCTAACTTTATGGATAGATTTGAATTCAACACTGAGAATGCACCGAATTGATTTTATATTTAGAATCTGAAAAAGAAGCCAAATGAGACATTTTGAGATTATGCTATAAGGTGGAGGTCCGAAGCTACAAGGGTGAGTGGGACCTCTTATGGAAGAGTCTCAAATGAAGGATCATTTTATATATGCCTAAGAGCCTCAATACTATGATAGGATAATGCTAGTCCCAGAAAAGAGTTTTGCCGACATCATCAAGTTAGGTGAGAGGATTGAAGAGGGTATAAAGAATGGTACCATTATTAATTTACAGTCTTTACAGGCTACCAACAAAGCCCTACAATCTAAGGGACTATCAGAAAGTATAAAGAAGAAGGAAGTTGGTTTTGTGATGATGACGCATGCAATCAAAACCCCTCATCCCTTCCAATACCTCATACCTCCTCCTCAATATCCTCAATCACCATATGTTGCACCTTCTCAATACAAAATACCTCCACTTTACCCATCACTCCCTCTATACCAAGCACTACCATATCAAATGTCTCCATATCAAATACCACATCAATACCCTACCTATCCTATTTATAATGTTCAAGTGGAATACTTTCAAACACCTCCACGTACTTAACCACCACACTACAGAAGCAGACCCAATTTTGAAAACCTATCAAGAATTATACTCTTTTAGATGAGCCTATAGACCAACTCTATGAAAGACTCAAGGTAGTTGACTATATCATACCTATCCCTGTTATGAATCCAGACACCCAATCCAAATAGTATGATCATAATAAGATTTGTACCTATCGTTCAGGGATTAAAGGGCACACAACTGAAGTGTGTCGCTCATTGAAAGACAAAATTCAAAATTTGATTGATACCAAAGCCATACAACTAAAGGATCCTGTGTCAAATGTATCCAACAATCCACTTTCAAATCACCAGTAAACATGCTAACAGTCGATTAAGTGGTTTTTGATAAAGGCTGGCCTAAGTTGATCATTTCAAATAATGTTAAGGAATATTTTTATTTAATGCGTTGGTTTATATTTTTCTGCTTTATACTAGAACTACGATTGACCTGATTCCCATTTAGGAGGGGATACGTAGACCATCCAATGGAGTTTGGTCTTATCATAATAAAATTTCTCATTTCCCCTATGAGCATATAATTGGGGCAATTTTTTTGAGAGAATCTCAAAATTTCATTAAAAGAGCATTTTCTTGCAAAGACATATAACTAGGGCAGAATTTTTGAGAGAATCTCAAAAATTTCATCAGAAGAGCATTTTCTTGCGTAGTCAATAACTGGGGTAGAACTTTTCAGAAGTTCGTGAGAAACAGTTGTTGTCATCTACAAAGAAGCGTCAGAAAATCAGAATTTCTATACTAAGGAAGAAATTTTTGAGAGATCTTCAAAAATTTCGACAAGATTACATTTCGAACGTGAGATCGACCTCTGAGTAAATATCAATGATGGAGCATGCTGATCAACACGGTGTCACGATCTGAATTTGGATCATGATGATGCCTACTATAACCTCCGAGTAGGAAAACTATACCCAACCAAGCATAAGTCAAACCTCATTTTAATTAAATAATAAATAACATGAGAAGATGGAAGCAAAAAGAATATAACCAAAGAAAAGTCGGGCTAGGGTATAGATATGTAAATATGATATAAAATATACAAAAGGCCAGATAGTGACCAAAAATGAAGAATCGATACTAGACCAAACCTCGAACCTGGATCACCTATACAGGAGCTACTAAGTATAAATGCTGATAATATATACAAATATACAACTCCGAACTGTCCAAAATAACAGATACAAGTTAGACCAAAAGAGGGAATGTAGCAAGTCTCTGAATGCTGGGAGCTCACTACAATCTGGATCTGGCACCGCTAAGGATGATTAGGTGCGTGCTGGGGTGGCATCATACGCCAATCGAGATCAGAAAAAATAAATACATAATAAGCATCATGATGATACTAACATTAATTAGAGAAAAGTATACACTATAACTATGGGTAATGAGGGTGCGAAAAGATCATACAGTAGTCAAATAAATCCAACAAGAAGGAAAATCACATTAATAATCTCAACCCACAAGTGTCGAAGTAGTGCATTAATATAAAGTAGTGGATCTGGATCAATATCCCCAAAATTAGCATGGAGTGCCCATAAAAGGGCCGCCCAAAATGATACCTCGAGCTCATCAACATCGAAATAATAATCCAAAATATGTATCAATAGGCTGCCCAAAATTCACACCTCGAGCTTATCAAATAAAATAAACTATATCCCAAATTCAATAAAAGGACCGCCCAAAATCATACCTCGAGCTCATCAATTATGAAATGCCATAAATAAAATATCACCGATATTTCCTTAAATTCCTCATACTTATCCATCAATCCACGATATTAATCTCACCATTTACTCATTCTTTAAAAAGGTTTTTAAAAACCGACGAGGTAAATCAAGGCAAGTAGTATGCCAAAAATCCCATATCACTCAAGACGAGTAAAAATCCCATCAAAGGCTTCAAATCACTAATCTGAGACTCCGGTGTACCCAAAGCATGGCCTTGGACCCAATATTTCAATATCAAAGGCAAACAAGACACAAGCATAAGCCAAAATTTACAACAAGTGGGCAACCGAACCAAACAAGTCAAACCATGGCATCTTAAATTCAAACCACCTAGAAGCAAGTTCTATGGATTCTAAGTGATGCAAACAAGTCAAGATATCACCTAGACTAAGGCTCTAATGACTAAAACCCAAACTACCCACTAGCAATGATCATCGACTCCAAAATGCTAAATAGGATATCAACACATAAAGAACAAACCTAATCACACGTTACTACTTAAAATATACCAATTCTAACCGAGTCAAGTCTAACAAGAACAAATCATAACCTACCTCAAGACCAAAACCGCACACGAACAGCTAAACTTGAGCCTTTCCCTTCTATACCTCCTCCAAATGATGCCACACTATCAAATTATTAAAGAACACATCAAAACAAAGCCAACGACACTCATATTACTATAATTAAAAATGGAACCAAAAATTAGGTCAAAATTAGACATTGGGACCCATGCACAAAATCATAAAACTAACTTTGTCACAAGGTCCCAAATAGCTCAAGAAATGTGTGCTCCAAAAATGGGCACATTCTGAGCACTGAAAGAACTCAGAACAACTCCAGTAATTTTAAGCACTAGGTTAGCCAAAAATGCAAGGAAGCAATGAGTTTACGTGAAACTGACAAGATTTTTTGGATGAGAAAAGGCCTCGAAACATCCCCGCAAGAATTCCCAATACACCGGAACAAAAATGATTGAAAATGGCCAAGAATTTCTCTACCAAATCACTCTTTTTCTAAGTCCCAAAGACTGCTAAAAACAGGCATTTAATTCATTAAATTTAGTGATTTTGTTCATCGCGATCACAGACCAATGCGATCGCGAGGCTCTAGGCCAGGATCGCGAGACTCGAACAAATTACCCTTCGCGATCACGGCACTTATCCCTGTGATTGCAATGACCAATGACCCTGCCCTTCACAATCACAGTCCCTAGCTCGCGTACACGAAGGGCAAAGTGGCCTGCACTAGCAGTTCAACTGGTGCTGAACTTTGAGGAATGAGATTTCTCTTCAATGGTCCGAAATTCATGCGGAACCCCGAAAACAACCAGACTATTCTACCCAGCCAAAAATGATATTCTAGACTCAATAAAATCGACGGATTTTTCAATAGGGGTCATTTTGCTTAAATGTTGACCAAAGTCAATACTTTTCAAAGAAAGCACTCAAAATGCACAAACAACCTAAAACTAGTTCCAATTACCTTGGAAATCGAACCAAAGGTTGTTCTAAACCAAACTCGATATTTCGGAGCTAGCCGCGCTGATGGAATTTTAATTCAAGTGCTTTTATGCAAAATGTTGACCTAAGTCAAACTTAGCAAAAACTTTATAGTTAAAACGACAAATCGCACAAACTCAAAATGAAGACTCCAAAACCAAACTTAACTTCCTTCTAGACCAAAATGGACCTTCAAGAGTTGATGAAAACATCAAAATTCTCATATGACGCTTGAATCTCCGAAAGTTAACTAAAGTCAACTCTTTCAAACCTTAAACCTCAAAAATGGCCAAACCATCTCAAAACTCAACAGAACACCTTGGGGGAGAGTGTCACCCATCCCAACACCACATATAAGCTATAAAGAAGTTAGGGAAGGGGTAAGATGGTAAAAATATGCAAAAGCACAAAAATGACCTTGGAGGTCATTACACGGAGACACATGTCAACCTCTCCTTTTATAAATTAATATTTTTTCTTTGAATGTAGGAAACGCAGACACATATGCAAGAAGCAGTCATTCACATCGCTAATATGTTCCACTTTCCTTCCAACAAGATGAAGGTCTAAGCTACTCTATCTTCTCAAACTCTAATTACATATCCTATTTTTTTTCATTGTTTACTATCTTATATTTGCCGATTAAAGATTGCATTTTGGCCTACTAACACTTCCATCCTTGCCTACTATATTGCGTTGCTTACTTAAATTGCATGACCTTCTGAAAATATACTTGCATACTATGTTGCATTGCATTGTCACTAAAATTTGCACTCTTGCATCCTATTGAATTGCCTACTAAATTGCATTTGGCCTACTATATTGCATTGCCTACTAAATATTGTGTTGACTATTAAAAAATATATTTGGCTACTATGTTGCATTGCATTACCTACTGAAATTTGCATTCTTTTCTACTATATTGAATGACCTACTAAATTGCATTTGGCCTAATATATGGCATTGCCCATTAAGTATTGTGTTGCGTACTGAAAATTGCATGGCCTACTGAAACTGCATTGTCGCATTGACTACTGAAATTTTCATTGCCATTGCATTTGGCCTATTGAAAATTGCATGACTTACTGATTTTGCATTACAGTGTTGCCTACTATGCTATATGGCCGACTGAAATTATATTGCCTACTATCTTGCATCAAGCCTACTATATTTGCTTCTTAAATCGTGTTGCCTACTATATTTGCCTATTAAATTGTCTTGCCTACTATTTTAACTTTAGTTATCATTTAATGCTCCGAAGGTGTCATAGTCTAAAGGCACAATTTTCGTAGCCTACAAACATCATTTCATGGCCTACGAGTTCAATTTCTGCTTATAATGCTCCGAAGGCGTCATAGTCTAAAGGCATCATTTTCATGGCCCATGGACATCATTTCATGGACTAAGGATTCAATTTCATGTATCATAGCCTAAGACGTCATCCTTACCATTTTAAGGCAAATTTCATGATCTAAATGGGAATTTACATCATGTTTATAAATTATTTTGTCATTTATCTGATATATATGCTCTAACCATTTTATTTAGTTATGTTATAAGCTACAAATCACAAGACTCGAAGACTACGAGCAGGATTGATTCTTTCTTTCCAATTCAAATATACGACCTCCATTTTATATATCTGTCTTGACCTGAGTCGTTTCATCTTTTCATGCAACTTGTATGATCTTTTATTGTCAACTTGAGCCATTTTATCTTTTTGCACTACTCACACGAGCTTATGCTCCAATTGAATAAATTCAAGCTACACTTCTGTTCGAATCTCATGTCGACTTTTCAATTTTTAGAAAACTTATCTGTTTTTAAATTTAGAACTACACACGGTCTGATTCTCATAAAACCAGAGATATGTAGGTGACTTGAAATTGAAGTCTCGGCCGCAATATTTTTCACAATCCTACTTGGTCCCGTTAGAATTATTTCATTAGTCGGTCAAAATCGGCTACACAGTCAACGTCCTTGCCCGACAATTCATCTTTCATTATCGGGCAAAGAGAGGCAGTTGTTGACACCCAATTTTGACTAACCTATAACCCACTTTCAGATTTACTATTTGAATGAATATGTATTTTTAAAACTCATCTCTTTTATTACATGTTTATTTTTAACCAATTAATTATATATACTTGGTGTTCATAAATTACGAAATTATTATTAAAATTAGAATTATTATTATTTAAAATTATTAATATGTCATTATTTTTTTTATATATAATATTATTTAATTATTTTATGAATTTTTAATTTTAAATAATGATTTTCGCACTTTCATATTTTAAGTATTTATTTAGTATATAATATATACATTATATATAATATATAGTGATGTGTATTGCTTTTATATGAAAAATCAATATTTACTTACTTATTTAATATGTGTAGTATTTTTATTAATTAAATAGCAATTTATTTAATCTTTCCTCAAATTATTTAAATCATAACCTTTCTCATTCAATTCATTGTCAATTCTAGCCAATTCCTGCAATTTGCATTATAATTCTAGCCTAAAATTAATCCAATTTAACCTATTCTAAATTTCCAAACTCAAGTCCAATTTAATCAAATCCAAATCTTACCCATTTCACCTCTTTTAATCTCAACCCTCCATCCATATGATCGAACGGACGAGATTAAATCCCCATCACCTTCCTATTTTAATATTCTAACCCCCCCCCCCTTATTCAAAATCACTTTTCCTCTCCTCCCAAAAAAGAGGCCACTACCTCTCCCTCCTCCTCCTCTCAAAACCACCGCCGCCCACGCCCTTCACTATCGCTCCACTCCCACTGGCGAGACCACCACCACTTATGAAACAGCACCGCGTCTCCCTCCATCTCCTTTACTCGTCGTGGTGCCTTATCACAGGTGTGACATCCAAAACAGCCGCCTCTCTCTCGTCCTCTCTCCATCTCCGACCAAACCAACCACTATAAAAACCCCGTCAACCACCACGCTCCATCATCTACTGGTGGTGGAGACCTCCGGTGAAACCTCTCCTCTTCGTCTCTATCTTTTTCTCCGCCTCTGTTTTTCTTCTCCCCCTCTTCTCTCATTTTTCCCTTCTCTGGCGAACCCACCAAATAGTCTCCCTTCACTGGTGGAAAACCCCACCATCATAGCTACGCCATGACTAGTGGAGACCACCAGTGATGATGACACCACCGCGCTTGAGGCTGAGCCTATAGGAAAACTGTGGAGATCACATATTGTTGGCGTTAATTGTGAGATTTCATTTCAGCAAAGACAGATCTGTAAAGATGCGTCCAGATAAGTATTTAACTATTGCTCTCTATTTTATTCAAATGAATTAATTGATCTGAGAATTTACCTATCGTGGGTACAGTAATATTTAAGATTCCATTTTTTTTTATTCATTTATATGTTTTGTTATTAAACATGCTCATCACAAATTTGTGCCTCTGGTGTAGTTAAGTATTTGTTCAACTCCTGCTACAATTACTTGACAATTTACTTCTATTGTTATGAATGTGATTCACTGATATCTGTGAGTATTAATTTGCCTCACATATTGCATATGTCGATTTCAAAATAGCTCGGACAAAACGTCTTTAAACAAATTTCATTGTAAATATAGCTTTGAATTCTTTTTGCCTTCTCCGTTTGGTGTGACAGCTTCCAATACTCTTTTTCTCGAGTTAAGGTTCGATAGTTGTTACTCATCTATTCTTGGTAAAATGTGATGTTGGTTCTAGCTAATTCGATCAAGTATACCTTAATTGATTCTGCATACCTGGTTATAGTAACTTTGGTATATGATTGGCTCTGTTGTTTGTTATATTATAGTATAAATGGTTTGCTTATTAAAATGCTTGATTTTGGGATACCAATTATGGTAATTAGCATATTACTTGTGTGGACATCTTGATTTGTATTTGAATATTAGCCTTGGTACTTGTCTATTTATATCAAATTTGACTTTATTTCTGGCATTTGTCCAGGAAAGATTTTCCCTGATTCATTACTCCTCTTTTCTTTTGTATTCGGATCACTGAATATAAAACTACTTTATCTTGTGATTGACATGATTATTTCCCTGGGATCACTGAATGATAATTCATACCTCTTGCCCTTAATTGATCTCCCTGCCTTAATTTAGTGTGGAACAATTTTGACCATGTATTATTTATGGTAAAATATAGCTCATTAATTAATTTTCTTGTCTTATTATTTTTTTGGCTGACTTTACCTCTTCTTTTATGATAAACTGTGGCACCTAATTGATTCTCTTTGTCTAGTTAAGGAAAAACTTTTCATGATTCACTCTTAAATGATATTATTCCCTTATATTGATGGTTATCTATTCTCTTTATAAGAAAAACTTCTTATTCATTCTCTACACGTCTTTACACTCGAACATCAGAACTTAAAACCTCTTTGAATATTGCTCTTGAGTTCTACTTCTTTGCCTTCTTTTCTAATTCACTTTGCTACTGAATGTCGTGCATCTCTATTTAACTCCACTTGTTACTACTCTACAGCTTATTGATAAAACTCCTATTAACCGGTTAGTAGTTCTTATTAGAATAATTTTATTTTATGGCATAGTCTTACTATAAGTTTCTTACATAATTTATATTATTAACAAAAAGGAAGCATCCGGGTCAGTCCTCATTCCCTCTCTATATGTGTAATATTTGTCATTTCCCAGAACTTGTTTGAGTTTCCTTGGATCTGTCGTTGAATGAAGTTTGTATAAGCATGATTCTGCCCATAATGCTTTATTTTTAAAGCTTATAATCAATAATGTTTTGTTAGTTGTAGATCAGTGATCAAAGCACATTTCGTATAGTGTTTGCATGTTGCTTTGGATGTCTTAGCAAGATTTGAGCATGAGTTCAAGATATGAGAAGTTCACTTGGGTTGGGGTTGCCTTTGGATGGATTGTTACTTGAGAGTTTAATTCCTATATGTCATTATTTCTTTAAAGTGTTATTTTTATTCAGTTTGTAATAATTTTGTAAACATCATTCTATATATAAATGAAATAACTTGGGGACAGTCTAAAGGGGGAGGGGAACTAATGTACTTTTTGTACTTTATTTTCATCTTAATTTGTGTGGTTGTGCTATCGGAGTTATTAATTTGGATCATAGTGTAATGACCCTCCAGGTCATTTTCCTCATACTACTTTTGTTTCATCGGTTAGAGCATTCTTATAGAGACCCTAGGTCATTTATGACCTACTAGCGCTGATAGCTCGATTTCGTGGTTGTTCATTTGAATTTTATGCAGGTTTTCATGTTATAAGGCCTTTATAACTGGAAAAGTGATTTTTTGAGTTAAAGTGTAGGAAAACAACCTCAAATCAGATTTCTGACAGTTCCATTAGCTACAGAATAGCCAAATTAGGCTAGACACATAGTGTAAGACCCCATAAGTTGAAACCAACGAGAAAAGTCTCAAAATTTCAAACCCACCCATGTGAACGATCCCCTATACGGCTCTTAGGGACTTCTATGACTCGTAAGGATGGGTCTTAGAGTGACCCTTCGAGAAGAAAATTGGAGTTTCCCTCAGGAGAGGTTCTACGACCTTCTACGGCTCTTAGGGACTTTTACTGCTCGTAAGGATGGGTCTTAGAGTGACCCTTCGAGAAGAAAATTGGAGTTTCCCTCAGGAGAAGTTCTACGACCTTCCAGGATGGGTCGTCCTAGAGACGACAGGTCGTAGAAACCCCTTGTAAGCTAAGTTCAGAGGCCAAGTTTCAAGGACCTCTTAGGTCTAAGTGTACGAACTTGCAGAATGGATCATTTTCTTGAGGACGGGTCGTATACACAAGCTGTTCATAAACTTTAGAGACTTGAATTTTGCAGGTTTTGGGGACCTGGAGGAAGAGCCCAAGGAACGGGTCATTTACTTGAGGACGGGTCATATATACGAGTCATTCCTAAACTTCTAAAACTATGTTTTAGGCTCTTTTCTCAAGCCTGCAAGACGGGTTATTTGCACTACTAGTCGTTACAACGACGACCTGTAGAAGGGTCTCGTAGGGCCAATTTTTCAAATTTAATGAAGGGCAATTGTGTCTTTTCCAAAGTCCGGTTCAATGAACTTAGACACTTTTATGATCAAGTTCAAAGTCTGAAGACACTCCTCTTCAAGACCCCTTCCTATTCAATTCATTCTCTCAAAAACTTCCAAGGCAAGAACTCACAAGGTCCCTCAAGGTTTCTCTCCAAGTTCAAGCTAGGGTTTCCACATTCTTCAAGGTTCTTCTTCAATTCTTAGTGAATTCAAGCAAGGTATGTGTGTTTTCATCCATGGGTCCTTTCACCCATGGAGCCCAAATATTTTTTCAACTTGATATTTCTAATTCTAAATGGTGAATTCTTATGGACTTTTACATGATGATTCCAAATGCATATATTATGGTTTATTTGAAGTTTATTTACTTAAATTGATATATGTTGACTTTACATTTCATGAAATGAATGATTTTGTTAGGGTTCTTATATGAGGGCTTGAAATGTAGTTTTAAAGCGTATATGGTGGGTTGTTTTAAGATGTTCCATATGATGCATTTCCGTCATCTCATGCATTATATGTATTTGAAAATTATATGAAATTATCTCACCTAGTCTTCTTATGTTGAAATGAAGTTGAATTAAAAGTTGACTCCAAATGAAAGTTAATGAAGTAAATGCCCATGTTTAAGAGATCTTGTGAAATGATTGAATGGTGATGAAAGGGCTTTTAGCCAAAGAAAGGATTCAATGTGAAAGGAAAATTTTCACATATTTGAATGAAATAAAATGTTTTAATGAGCTATTCCATGACGATGATTTGATGTCTAAAGTTATACAATGCTTATGTTATGATGATATTTAACTGTTATTCCGTGGGATTGACCTAGCATCGAATATAGCAGGTAGATGGGGACTCGACCTAAGAGGTCCTTAAGTAAAGTCTCATGTTGCATTAACTATGCGCTAACATAGGAGTCCTTGTAGGCCATTTAGGCTAGTGGATCCACAATTAACCCTTAAAGTCAAAGTTAAAGAAATGATTAAAGTTGATGGAGTTTTACCCGGCAAGTAGTCTCCTCGTGCCAACATAGAGGGTTATGTTGGATTTCATGTAATAGCTCGCATGGTCTTAAATATCGGTTAAGGTCGCTTCCCACAAAATGAATGTTTTAAGGATTCACATGATGACTTCTCATGCATGCATTCACTTATGCATATTGCCTATCTATGTCTCTCTCTTATGTTCTTCATTTCATAGCACACTCACATACGTAGTACATTCAAAGTACTAACGCATAGTTTTGCCTACATGATATCACCATGTAGGAACCGGCGTCGCTCCACACTTTCCTCCTCGTGGCTAAGTTGAGCGTTGAAGGCTACTACTTAGGTGAGTTCCCATGTTTCGGGAACGACACTCTTATCTTACCTAGCTTGTGTTATGTTTACATGTTTAAATTAAGTTTGGTGTTTTTATTTAATCTTTAGGGTGAGATAGGGACATGTCTTAGCCCCCGCCAAGTGTTAATGTAGAAGGTATTGTTGGACATAGTAAATGATGTTATGTTGTCTTTGACTTTTATTAATGTGAAGTCCTTTAGTCTTTATATCTCTTATGTTTTCGCTCGATTTGTTTATCATTATCAATGAAATACTTAACTAATGCTAAGAGGCTCGGGTGAGGTACCTCCGGGTGTCTCATTCACAGTGTCATATTTAGGCCCTAGGTTGGGGTCGTGACACATAGTTAACTCGAGTCCAGGGGTTTTTGGTGCGAGTTTAAACCATTTTTAGCATTTTAGCTTTGAAAACTGGCCAACGATTGACTTTGGTCAACATTTTTGAAAAATACACTCGGATAAAACTTTTGATAGTGCAGTTAGCTTTGGAATGTCGAGTTTGGTCCAGAATAATCTTTCTTTGACTCCCGAGGCTTTCAGACTCATTTTGAGCCCCTTAGTGGAATTTGGTTTAAAATGGCATTGAAAGTGAGACCCATATTTAGTCATAACGACCTCTTATGGAAATTTTAACTGTTCCATTGAATTTGAAACGTCGAATTTAGTAGGGTGGCATAGTCTGTTTATATTTACAGAGTTGCGAATGAATTTCGGATACCCCATTGAAGAACTAAATGGTGGCCTATATATAGTGCATCAGGTTCAAATCAACCCTTTTCCCAAATTTTGAGGAGCTGGTTCTTGGTCGTTTTCGAATCAATTTGAGTGATTCAAAAGCCTAACTCGAGTGAAATTTTAAGGAGAATGTCGTGGAAGTTTTGAAATTTGTTATTAGTTCGTTGTTCAACGTAAATCCCTAATTTTTGCTACTGATATTGTTGTTTAGTTGGGGGTTTTATTGGAGATTTTGGGAAATTGACAAGTTGTTGGATGGACTGAAGGTAGTTATCTCTGTTTGAGGGGGTTCCACCATAGATCAGGGCTCAAGGGGATCAGGTCTTTTTCCTTTCTATTGCGGACGGGTTATTATAGGGCGCTCAGCTTCAGGTTGTTTTGATTTTGGGGCACTAGAGCACTGGTCCAAAGAGTGCCCCAGCCGAGTTAGACTATTGGCAGAAGTACCACCTCCACCTAGAGGTAGAGATCGGGGTCAGGGCTCAGGAGATGGAGATTAGCCATATGGCTGTGGTGATGTCTAGTAGGGTATTTAGGGAGGTCCTTGGGGAGGCAAGTCGGGTAGTAGGTCAGATGGATGTAGGGGAGGCCATCAGGGCCATTTTTATTCTTATCCAGCTAGGGTTTAGGCCAAGGCATTAGATGATGTCATTACAAGTACTTTCCTCAGATGTCAGCATACTGCTTCAGCTTTATTTGATTCGGGTTTCATGTATTCTTCTGTGTCTATATATTTTGCTCCTCGTCTGGTAATTGTTTATGAGCCATTTGAGGTGTCGTTTCGTGTTTCAACCCTGGTAGGGAATTCTTTAGTAGTGGATCAATATGTAGATCTTATGTGGTGACTATTCAGGGGCATAATAACCAGACTGACTTTATTCTATTAGATATATTGGACTTTGATGTTATATTGGGCTTGAATTGGTTTTTCCCTCATCGTGAAGTTTTGGATTGTTATGCTAAGATCATTACCTTAGCCATGCTTGGTATTCCCCTGGTCGTATGGCAGAGAGGTTATAGCATCTTGTCGATGGGGATTATATCCATTATGCGAGCTTGACGGCTAGTTGTTTCTGCGTGCTTGACTTACTTAGCTTATGTTCGAGATGTGTCCTGCGAGACCCCTTTTATTAATTTAGTTCCTATAGTCCAAGAGTTTATTGATGTCTTTCCTATAGACCTATTTGGCCTACCTCCGGAGAGGGATATTGACTTTGCCATAGACATGGAGCCGGGCACTAAAGTGACAGTGAAGAATCGTTACCGTATGCCTCGCATTGATGATCTGTTTGACCAGCTTCAAGGTGTCGTTATATTTTCTAAGATTGATTTGAGGTCCGGCTACCACCAGTTGAGGATTAAAGTTGCTGATATTCCTAAGACTGCTTTTCGGACTCATTATGGCCACTATGAGTTCCTGGTGATGTCTTTTGGTCTTACTAATACCCCAGCAACCTTTATGGATCTTATGACTTGAGTATTCAGGCCTTGTCTCGACTCTTTTGTGATCATATTCATTTATGATATTTTAGTACACTCGCGGAGTAGAGAGGAGCATGCACAACATTTGAGGGTGGTGCTCCAGAAATTTGAGAGATCAGCAGCTTTATGCCAAGTTCTCAAAATGTGAGTTCTGGTTGGAGTCTGTGACATTTATGGGGCACGTAGTGTCTAAGGAGGGTATCATGGTGGATTCGACGAAGATTGAGGCTATTCGTAGTTGGGTTAGTCCCATAGCCGTTACAGAGATTTGGAGCTTCATCGGATTGGCTAGTTATTATAGGTGCGCTTCATTGAAGGTTTCTCCACCGTTGCAGTCCCATGGACCCATTTGATCGGACAGGATATCCCTTATGTGTTGTCTGAGAGTGCGAGCTGAACTTTAGAAGGCTCAAAGAGTTGCTTACCATCGATCCCATTCTGACTCTTCCAGTGGAGGGTGAGAGCTTTTTAGTATATTGTGATGCTTCTGGTGTAGGTCTTGGGTGTGTTCTGATGCAACGGGACCGAGTTATTACTTATATTTCTAGATAGTAGTGGGTGCATGAGCACAACTACCCCACTCATGATCTAGAGACACTATTTATATGGGGTCTATTATGAGATATATACATATCACCACAGCCTACAGTATATTATGTCACGCCCCGAAAGGGTACCTTAGCTCTGGCCGGCAATTAAAGACCATTGTTGGTCCCCAAGTGAACCACTTGGTTCAAGTTGGTTAACCAAATCAACATTTCAAGAAGAATAATGTATTTACAACAAATCTCAAATCAACTCTATATCATAAGGATAGTTTTGAAAATCAAAACATCTACTCGACACTATCATCTATCTGTCTATGAAGCCTCTATCACTATCAAGAATGTACCAATGAAAAGCTCATGGCTACCCCAAAGAAAATATTGAAAATAAAAGATAATAACTCAAGAGTGCCTCCGTATGCAAGGATGACTCACCAAAAGCTGAGAGTAGAAATGATCTTCAACAATGGGCCTGTTGAGGATATCTAATACCTGTATCTGTATCATAAAATGATGCAAGTCAAATGGCATCAGTAAATGAAATGTATGAGTATGTAATATAACTAAAAGGAAGCTTACTCAAAGATATTCAACTCAACTAAAGGGACTCAACTCTGAAAATAACGGAACTCAATAAAGATGCAAGTTCAAAAATATGCAATGTCATTCAATCGACTCAATCGTATGCAATCTCAATAAAGTAAAATCATATATTTTGTATTATTATTAGGGAGTTTCTCTAACCGACAAAGATCATCATATGAACGAGTGATGAACAACGAAGCGGTGTTGTTGCCACACCCATTCAATACTTTACCAGGGTAAGGGTCGAATCACTATCATTAGATCCACAATTAATCAAAGTCCATCGTTCTAGGACTTAAGAGGTTTAACCATCCATCCTACGTTGGCTACGTAGTTCATGAGATTTGAGTTGTAACAATACTTTTACCCAAATTGGTACTCAATACTACCTCCAAAATATATGATGCTCATATCTATCAGATAAAATATTCAAATCATCTCATCTGGTCTCATTAGACCCTTTTCAAAATTCAGTCTCATCTAAATTCATCATGCTTTTTCATTTAAAAAAAACATGCCATAAAGCTCAATTAAATCTCCTCAAAACTTTATTTCAAACAATCATTTATACTCGAAATAGTCATGTTCAAAATAATAAAAGTTTAAGTACCTTTCAAACTCAACTCATGCTTATTTAAGACTCAATCAAGAACTCAATTCATATGAAAACTCAAACTCATTTGAAATCAATGCTTATGCTCAAATCATCAAGTTCTTTCAGTAAAATATGCTTTCAAAATCATTCATATCTTGTCAAAACACTTTCTCGATTTCAATCAATCATGTTCGACCTTCATATATATTGGTTCAAATCACTCTTTTCATCAATTCATAAAAACCATCATCTTTACTCAAAAATATGTATGTAAATTCATAATTATCAAATCAATTAGAGTTCACAGGAAAGTAACCGTGAACAACAATTTCAATCAATTAAGAGATAGAAAACAACAATAACCTCAATACATAATTATACGAAACTCAATAGGAGAAGAATTAACGTATTCAGAATTTAAGAAACTGTGTTAGACTGAACTCATTCTCAACAATCGATAAAAATAGATGTAGGGCGCGTAGATGAAATTAATCCAACACTATGATTGGCCTTACATACATGGATGATTGTTATTACAATCAAAAATCGAAAAAAATTGTTTTCTTGGAGGAAACCTTTGATCTTGGAACTTCGATGCTTGATCTCGGGAAAAGAAACTGTTTTATGAAGTTTTTAGAGTGGAAGAATTTGGAAAAACCTTTGCGTGAAGGGATTCTCTTTGATTCTTGAATTTTTGATTTGAAAGCCTTAGAGTTCTTGATGAAGAAGAGGAACCCCGGATTAATTTTGAGAAAGTTTCTTGAGACTAGATTGTTTAGATTGATGATTATGAGAGGAAAACAAGTTAGTTGGATGATATACTCAATTAAAATACTCAAAAATGACTTAGAATATGGCTAAAAAGCTTGAAAAAGAACCAAAATAGCCCTGGAAGACATGCATGATTTTTTTGAGAATTTGACTTCTACGACTCGTAGAAAACTCTACTGGTCGTAGGGTTGAGTCGTAACTTTTTATGCTCTAACAACCTTTTAGTAAAATAGTCATAATTTTTTATTCTCAATTCAGAATGAGAAAAATTCGGTGGCATTGGAAAGAAGACTAAAAGACTTTTAATTTGATAGGTCATGAAACACATAATTCTTTATATTCTAGGAGATATAATCATTTGAAGTTGACTCAAGTAAAATCTTTTATCGAAACTCAATCCGTAAGGAAGCTTTCAACTCAACTTTGTGCTAGAGGATCCTCATGAACTTAATTCATCTCCAAATCTATTCTCACACTAAAGAATTAACCTTCACACATGCACTCATCCAGTACAACTCCATGCACATATGAAGGATGGCTCGGTCTTAACTTAAAAAAAAATTGGTTGTTACACATTATGAGCCAGAGGAATCTTAATTCTAGACAACAACGTTGAATTGAGCTGGATTGTGTGAAAACATGTTGAAATTAGTGGAATTTTGGGATTGGGTAGCTTATTTACATGCCTTAAGGTAGAAATCATGTCTTAGGTCCTATTTCGGGTATAGAAAACATGCGACCCTTGTTATTTTTTGGTGGAAGTGTTATCGGTTTTTATCTCATATTATTGGTATTGCGATGTATGTTGACCTTAGTGTAGGTTAGTGGAAACTTGCTTTAGATGCCTTGACGTCGCTTCGGTGGGCTTAGATCCCTGTAGAATGGCGTAACAGACTAGATTCTAGTTGGGCCTTAGCTAGGCAGTTACTATGCTCCCATGAACAACCTTATCTCTAATTTCCTACGTTTGCGACTTTCGAGATTCGTCGGTGTTCCTAGACCTTGTGTTCGACTTGTTTCGGTTTTGATTGAAGCCCAAGTGTATATGATGAGTTGGTTATTTATGAAAGGTGATCTATGGACGTTATACTTTATATATTTGTGGCCTGGAATTTCTAAGGAGAGAGAGCTTTGGTTGATTTACTAGGCATCTGCTAGAAAAAGAAGTTGGATCGACATTTGGATTATGGAATCACTACTTATATAAAACATCGAGGTACAGACCCTGCCTCTACTGATTCTTTATTTAGAAAAGAGCTTTGGGGTGCAGGCCCTGCCTTTGTTGAGTTGGCCATTTATGGTGAGTATCGGGGTTACAAGCCCTACCCTACCACACTGTCAAATTGAACGAGTATCCAGGGTTATAGGCCCAACCTCAGTCCTTAGGGCATTCACTCCTAGAGAACCCTAGCCCCTACCCTCCTTAGTGTAGTCTCATTCTGTGTGCTTGGTAGGCTTATGGGGGTTCGCTCGGGTTTTACTTTAAATTGCGCATATGTGTCCTGATGGGGATTATAGGAGCCCGATTGGGTGTATTTGGTGTAGATCCCTTAACTTATTTTAGCCTATCTTTATTACCGATATTTCTTTGACATTATATTATGACTTCTGTTGAGTTTATTCCTCTTTTTCATATTGCTCTCACCATCCTTGCTCAATCGACCTATGATGCCTATTGAGTACCTTATATCTGGTACTCATACTACACTCTGCATCTACCTTTGTAATGCAGGTCCGGACACCAGCTATCGCCATTCATTGATAGATTAAGCTTGCTGTAGTTGGATTTAGAGACCAGGGTGAGCACATGTCGTTTTGGGATTATTTCATTCTCGTTTAGCTTGGGTGGCGTATCTTTTGCTTTTTGAGACTAGCCAGTGTTGTATCTAAATTTTTGGTCAACTTTTGAACTTGTACTTATTTATATTTGTTAGTGGCTCTGTAATAGTGACTTCTAGGTTCCAGGAGGGATTCATTTTGCTTATGTATATATTTTTGGTTTGCCTTGTAGTTTCTATCATTTAGTCTCTGCCTATATATCCATTATTAGCAGTTTCGGGTTACGAATTGGCTTTCTTACTGGTGAGTTATGGTAGGTGTCGTCACTGCTTGAGAAATCGGGTCATGACACATAGCCATCATCATATTTAGATTAATCTTAAATATGATTTTAAGTTTATTTCTATGGATATTCGTTTGCTTACTTAAAATTGGTCTAAAGTTAGTAAGCCAATAGTCCAATCTTAATATTGCCAATTATCATGTGTTGTCTAATTTTTATGTGTTTATTCTTGTCTAGTTTAAAGTAAAATCACCATCTCATATCTTGAAAATGAGTGTTTAACGATTAGTTTACATTAGGACATCTCTTTAACTAGAAATCATGGCTATAGGTTCTAAATAATAACTTCAACATTGTTGACCACTTAAATATCATGTTCATAGGACTTGTTAAATAATTTCGAACATGATGATTGAATTCTATTATACTTAGACTTGAAAAATGTTTTAAGAATGTTATTTCACATAGACATCATGCTATAGGATTTAATTATATTATGCTATATAAAAATCATGCCTATAAGATCTTCATAAATATTTTCAACATGTCACATTACCTAGAAATCATGTTCATAAGATCTATTTAATATTTTTTTAGCATGCTAAAATTATCTAGAAATCATGTCTATTGGACTTGATGAGTATTTCTATATTTTATAGAAATCATGTCTATAAAATTTAATAATAATTTCAACATGTTATTTAGATGTAAGGGATATTTTAAGAGAGTTGTTTTATGTAGAAATCATGCCTATAGATTAAATTTGACCTTGCCGGTTAAATCATGTCTAATATAGTGTGACGTTATATATTTTTGTCAATCTAGAAATCATGCCCATATAGGACGTAATAAATAATTCTCAGCATGTTACTTTATATAGAAATCATGCCTATAGAATTTTAATAAATGTTTATCATGATATTATATATAAAAATCATGCATATAGGATTCTAATAAATATTTATCATGTTATTCTATTTTCAAACCATGCCTATCGATTTAATTAATTTTCAGCATGTCATTCATGTTAATAATTTAAATTGCCAAAACTGTCTCTCCTTTATCATAATTAGGATTTTTCTCGACTTTGCTCCCATGTTATTCACATTTTATATTATGAGTTATATGGCCGATTATGTGGCACACACACAATTTGTCATGACTTTCACAACTTGTATGTGTTTTTAAGCATGTTAATTAATTAATTTAGAGGAATACTTGAGATTTTATGTGCTAATTGTTTATCCTACTTGTTTTGTTTGACGATGTGTCTAGTTAGGAAACATATAATTTCTTTTAGTCTAGAACTTATCCAATTAGTAAGTTCAATGCCTCTTGGACATGAAGTTGAGACGATAGGCAATTTCTAAGACGTAAGTTTCTTTTAGATCGCCCTTAGCATTATAATAAATGACTTTAGGAGGGTAGGGGTAAATAGGCCTTTCGAAGATGATGTAAGGTGATCCAAGCAAAAAATGACAAATTCTATATTTTGTCTTCCGTAAATAAGTCGGGCGCTGATCCAAATAAGATAAAGTCAATTTAGTTTATTAACATTTTCATTCTTTAAATCTTTAATATTTTTATTTGTATTTATTTGGGATAGCTTAACTAATTAAAAATGACTTTTCTTCTAAATAATCTTGTAAATTCTATCTTCTGGCTTGTCTATTTATATTTCATGTTAGTTTATTTTTATTTGTTTAATACTAAAATTACTTCATATCTTTTATTACCTTAGTTTTGCTCTTATAATAAATTATTATAATCGGAGATCATTATTTGCTAAATTTTTAAATCCCCACATAATTAATAAGATTCGGTAGGGATCCACCTTTGTGGACCTCGAAAGGTGCCTACCACCTTCCTTTTGAGGTAATTTGAACCCTTACCCGAACTTTGGTTGCGTTGATTTTTTTTTTAAAATTATTTTATTTTATAATATAGTTTAGAATGATGCCCTAACACGCCTTTAATTCGTTAGGTGTCGACTCTTTTCTTTTTTAATCATAAAAAAGAGTTGTCACGTCGTTGCAGTTTCGTTTTGAAAAAAATGGAGCGCGACACGGGTCTTACGTGGTATAATACATATAGAACCCCAATAAAACACATCTGTTTAATTGTTCCACTTTATACAAAATTTAAGTGTTTATTTGTAAATATCCAAAGTTAGACAACATAAATATCAGAAGTTAAACGACGCTTACATATTATGCCAAAATTATATATTAACTAAACACTTACGCCAAATGGTCCATATTTAGTTTAAACCTATTTTTCACAGTTTTTTTCTTCCATGTTCCGCTGAAAATAAATGACGGGAAATCTTATTGGAAAATAAAAATGTGAAAATATTGTAAATTAAGCCCTTTCCATTTTTTAATATTTTTGGGGGTAAAATAAACCCTTTTCTTGATGAACAATACATGTCTTCCATTATCTTGTCGCCAAAGAAATGAAAATCGTAAGCCATTTCTATCACATGCCACGTGTCATTTTTATTCCGCATCTCAACTCATAATGAACGGTGATTAAAGCATGAGAACCCTCAATATACGGTCCAGATGAAGCGGAGTAGACGTAGTAACACCACCTTTTCATCAACAACTGGCTACAAATTAGGGCTTTTGTTGCTATAATATAACTCTGCACTCTACTTCTTCTTCTTCTTCTTCTTCTCTTTCTACATACCTGCAGAGCTTCCCTTTTGTTGTTTCTGTGTATTCTTCTTCGTTGATTTTTCTCTGTGATTTTCGATTCAATCATGGGAAAAGGACCTGGTCTCTACTCCGATATCGGCAAGAAGGCCCGAGGTTCGTTTCTATTTTTCTTAGGAAATTATTTGGATCTAGAATTTCGATACACATTTTAATATGTATACATATACCAGATAATTTGATACAATTACTGGTCGAATTGGAGATTATTGGAGAGATGCGGATCTAGAGTTTGAAAATGATTGTGCATTTTAGCATCTCTTAGTATTTTTGATGAACTTTTAGATACATGTGCGAGTTGTGAGTTAATTGTTACAGGTTACAAGTTTGTTTGTACATACATGGCGGAGTTAGTAGCAGTTGTCTAGTAGTTTCTTAATTGAACTTTGATGTTCGCAAGACGAAATGCGGTGTTGACTTCGTTTTTGGTTTCTAATTGATGTTTCTGTATTCTGTTGAACAGATCTTCTGTACAGGGATTACCAGACTGACCACAAATTCACAATTACGACCTACTCTCCTACCGGAGTTGTGAGTTTTCTCCTTCGCTTGCTGCGGATCTGTTTTTTAGCTAGGGTTCTTTTCTATATATCTGTGTATAATTTGGCTGTTGCTGTTATATGGAAAAATAAGATCTGACGTGTGTTTATTAACTGTAGTCTGTATATATGTTTTTTTGTAAGGTTAATTTCTTTTGAAGGGGTTTATGAATTCATATAAACATTTGTATCCGTGCTTGATTGAATTATTCATTAACAAACATGTAGGCTTCAATTAAATGCCTGCATTTGAGCACATATCATTTACACTGTTAATGTAGTTAACCTACTCTTGCACTCATTTGTTTCAAGTAATCTTTGTGACGAAATGTTTAGAAAAAATTTCATGTTTAAAAGAGACTTTATTCATTTATCTGTTCCTTTCTAATATGCCGCCTTAGATTTTTCTTTGGAAATCATTCTTAACTTGAGATAATTAAATTACATGATTTATAATTTTTATCCTAATTCTTGATTATATTATACTAGTTTTAGTCACATAGAGCAAACCTTATAAAGTACTAGAACTAGACCGAATGAGGAAAACAATTTTTGTTCCAATTTAATAACAAAATAATAATCAAGCCATCCCATAAAAAAATGGTAATCAATAGTCATGCCCCAGTCATACTATAATTCATATACAACTTCCTATGGGACAAAGGACCATGTGGATGATGAAATGCACCTTTTTCTGATTGTATAGTTGTTAGGAATATTGCTTTCTGTTGTGATATATGACAGACTGCACTATCGTTTGCACTTTCTCAACTGTAGAATTTTGTTATTCTCCTAATCCTATGTTCGGATATGATGAATATGGTCAAGCTGATTGCCACTGCAATTTTTTTTCCAATTTAACAATAAAAATACTCAAGCCATCCCCCATAAAAATACCGGTGATCAATAGTCATGCCACATTCATACATTATAATTCATATGCAACTTACTACGATCCAAAGGAGTATGTGGATGGTTAATGCACCTTTTTCTGATTGTATAGTTGTAAGGAACATTACTTTCTGTTGTGATATGATAGACTCTACTTTTTTTGCACTTGCTCAACTGTAGAATTTTGGTATTCTCCTCATCCTATGTTCTGATATGATGAATACGGTTACGTGCGTCAAGCTGATTGCCAGTCCCCTTTTTTGCAACAGAAATTTGTCTAAATATTGACTGTGTTACTTTGATTGCAATTGCAACTAGTGCTTCTTAACTACCGAAATTTGTGGGGATATATTTACTCCTGTACATTTCTCTTCTTTTTCTTAGGAGTAAAAGTTATTCTGTAAGTTAAGTACCCTTCTCTTTCTTTTGGTAGGCTATTACTTCATCTGGACTGAAGAAAGGTGATCTATTTCTGGCTGATGTTAACACTCAATTGAAGAACAAGAATATCACAACTGATATAAAAGTAGACACGAACTCAAATGTGAGTAGATCTGTTTACTCCTTTTAAGTTGATATATTTTCCCTAGCACCTATGGTGTGTTGTTATGGTCTTGGCTTGTGATCTTTAAAGTTTTACCTAGTTTTTTTTTTGAATATAACCCTCACGTGTCTGGTCTCTACCTATGAGTCATAAGCCACTTCAAGAATCCAGATACGCACCCACACCCAGACTCTACAAGTCGTAAAAACTTTCTTTGATCAATTATAGGTTGATTTTAATGTACTTTCTTCATCCTCCTTTCCTTGGCTCTAAAATGTATTATTTCGCATAATCCGTTGAACCTTTTTCATCTTGGATCATGTGTTAGCATAAGTTTCTAGTCTTGACTTAATTTTGTCTCCAATGCTAGCTTTTGGCAACTGTTACTGTCGATGAGGCTGCTCCTGGGTTGAAGACAATTTTTAGCTGCCGAATTCCTGATCAAAGTTCTACAAAGGTAAACAGCTTTATTGTTTTGGCTAAGATTGCATTCAATTGTTATTATAGGATGAACATGTCAAAATGTGTACTGCTGATGCTTCTTTTCTTATTTGTTTTCCATGACAGATGGAACTTCAATATTTACATGACTATGCTGGGATATGCACCAGCGTTGGGTTGACAGCAAACCCCATTGTCAACTTCTCTGGTGTCTTGGGAACTAATGTTCTTTCTCTAGGAACTGATGTATCCTTTGACACCAAGGCGGGAGCTATCACAAAGTGCAATGCGGGCTTGAGTTTTACGAATGCCGACCTCATTACTTCTTTGAATCTGTGAGTTGTTTTCACTGCTGTCAGATGTCTTACTTGATAATTACCATGCATTAGTGCTGAGTTGGGTGTATGGACCTATATTTAACTTGTCGACCTAGTTCCCATGCTACACGTGCGATTAAAGTTTGTTGCAAAACACTATATGATGAACTTGTGACTTTAGTTGCAAACTGATTTTTGGAATGCTTATTCAGTGTTTGATTAGCTTGCTTTTTAATGTGCATGTATGGTGAACAATCAGTAATAACAAGGGAGATTCTTTGAGTGCATCATACTACCACATAGTCAGCCCCCTGACTAGTACTGCTGTTGGTGCGGAGGTGACCCATAGCTTCTCTACCAATGAGAACACTATCACTGTTGGAACTCAGCATCAATTGGATCCTTTGACGACTGTGAAGGCAAGGGTTAACAACTTTGGCACGGCAACTGCTCTGATCCAGCATGAGTGGCGTCCAAAGTCTCTTTTCACCATTTCAGGAGAAGTGGACACCAAAGCTGTTGACAAAAGTGCCAAATTTGGACTAGCCTTGGCTCTCAAGCCATAGGCATAGTTAGAGGTTTAGGACGATCACCAATAGACAATGAGCTATGGAGCAAATTAGAAGACTTGTTTCTGGCAATTTATCTGGTAGTTCTGGACTGTAAAAATAATTTTAGGTGGTTGTTTCAACCAATGTCATGTCATTCCGACTTCGTACATTCTTATTCTCAACTCTTTTTGAAACTGATGATGGGTAGTTGGGTACCTCATTATCCAGAGACTTGAGGCCTGAGAGTTCTTTGTTCGAGATTTTTGTCCACATTAAAAGCGCACAAAATTGAAGAATCATTATCCATGTTATGTTCTCAGCTTAGCAAATTCCAAGAATTTATCGTTATTCTTGGATTTGGATGCTTTCATCTACCTAATTTTATGATAATTGCAGTGGGAAAATGGTACTTGTTTCCTTGCGTTGTTGGGCATGGCATGATCTTTTGCGAGTCGTCAGCTGGTCCGCTGTTTAAATTGTTGGGACTGCTGTGGTTTTGTTACTGATGGCAGAGGCAATTGTAGTGGCCAAAGGTTGAAATTTAAGAAGCAGTCGTTTTAATTTGCTCCATGAACCATGTCTATTGAAACGTTCGTTTAGCTACGTTTGTGTGTAGGTCGCGTCAAGATCAGCAAGGAAACCAGACCCCTTTCATACGATGTGACCTATTTTCGATGTTGTCATCAAGCGATTAGTTTCCAGGACTAAATAAAGAGTCATACGTGACTGACACAATAGGCTCATAACAGTGATGCGTTTGTTATTTTAAGAATGTATAGCCAGCGTACCACAGAATATCAAAGGAGTCAACTCGTTCTATGAATAAAGGGAGATACAAAATTGAAATTCCTAGCTTGTGAAAACATCGAATTATTACAGGAGGACCTACTTCAAAGAGTCACTTAAGTAATAGAGGCTCACTTGGAAGGAGCAATGGAAGAGAGCCTCATTCAATAAGAAATAGAGGCTCACTTATGTCCTTTTCGTCATATCTTCCAGCCCGAGCTGGAAAGCTAAAAACCTAAGGAGAGGGTTCGACAATCACACCATGGTAGGCAAAAAGCGTGTTCACTGGCATGGAAGAAAATTGAGGGATAAAATCAACTGATTTATTTGACAGAATGTTCATTTATATTGTATTTATGTGGCTAATTTGTTCTTTTGTTAGAGGTGTGAATTATATCAAACCTAGATATAGTAACAACATTGAATGAATCAGAATAAGACGGAAGCTAGAAGGATAGTTGTCTTCCTTCTTAAATTGGCCCAATTCAATCACTAAGAACTAAATCGCATTTTAAAATAGTTGAAACATGTCTAGCAAAACAAGGCAAAAACTATATCAAATACAAAATTGGAGGGAAGGAAGGACGCAAGGGACTTTGGTTAATTCAACTAGCAGCTAATATAAGCCAGGTCAGTGATGTGATTTACTCTTGGCAAGTAGAGACGTCTAACAAGATAAATGCAATCAACAACAAAACTTTTTGTTTGCCAGCTTAGTTGGTAACAACCTATACATCATATACTAAAACCAAACGTTGTGTGTAGCAATGTATGCACTATATAATCATAACACACAAGTAAAGTTACCGTATCAATACTAAACTAAAAGAGCATCAAACCACACAAGACTATCAATTATCCTCAAATCTTTAATAAACTAATGCTTGATACTTTCAGCCTGAAGAAGACCCTGGCGGATCTGAGAAGCAACATCTTTCACAGAACCTGGTCCATGGGGAATAAACACTGCAGATGACTTGGAAGTAGCTCCAACCTCCTTCATTGTATCAAAATACTGAGTAACAAGAATCATGTCCATCACATCTCTCGCTGATGTTCCAGGTACATTCTCTGAGAAAGCAAGCACACTGTCTCGAAGACCATCCACGATGGCTTGACGCTGTCGAGCAATGCCAAGCCCTGACAAGTACTTAGATTCAGCTTCTCCTTCAGCTCTCTTGATCTGCAGTATTTTCTCTGCTTCAGCCTTCTCATTTGCAGCAACACGGAGTCTTGCAGCTGTTGTCACCAGAAAAGGTTTATCAGAGCAATTACATACACTACTAGGCAATAAATTATTTCTGAAAAAGAATATCGAATGCGGTCATTGTCTAGGGAATGCAAGTGCCTTCATGAAAAAGGTAGAAGAAAAACGAAAAACATGATAAGCTCAACATTGTCGCAAGCACTTAACAATTTAGACATACAATTAACAAACAAATTAGTATCCTCAGATTTTAATTTGGGGACAATTTCAAATATATACAATAAACTAATTAGTTTAAAACAAATATAGCCATATTTTATTTACATAAAAAATAGCCAAAATCATAAGAAATATACAGTGACTATATAATATAGTTTGCCAAAAAAGTCATAGAAAGTATATATTGACTATGCAATATAGATTACTTATACATGAGCTATAGAATATACATTACGATACACTCAAAAACTGAATATAGCTTGACTATACGTGAAATATACACTGACTATACATGTCTATACAACGAATGACCATTTTTTTGGTAATTACTTTTGCCGAATGGACATGTGACGTAATTATCCCTTTAATTTGTCCTTACCAGCATTAATCTCATTCATTGCCCTCTTGACGTGGATATCTGGCTCTATATCCACAATGAGGGTCTGGACAATCTCATAACCATAACCAGACATAGCCTGTAATTTTTATAGAAAAAAGGACAAGAATTTTAGGATAATTAAAATGTAAAGAGACTGAATTAATTAATTGGTTGTTTAAGGAAAGAATCATATAACCTTTTCAAGTTCTTCCTCTACTGCTTTAGCAATTTCGTTCTTCTGCTCAAATGCAGCATCCAACTCCATTCGTGGTACAGTGGCCCTTATAACTAAAAGGAGATTGATAGATGCAAGCTCAGTATAAAAAAACTCATTGAGCTACCATAGCAAGAAAACAGAAGGGATAGTCCAACATCATATCAATCCAGTAACATTAGTTGGATACAAGTTTCTCCAACATAAACAGAAAAGACATACATATAAAAGTCTTACAAAACCGAAGATGACCAGCTGAGAAACCACCCAATCTACTTACCATTTATAAAAGTTAATGCCCCGCAAAAAGACATGCCATATAATATCAATAATAACAGGAAGACATACTGATGCTGAGAAAAGCTTGTAAAGATGTGTCATAGAGTAGGTAAAGTAAAATACAATGTGTGGTATAAAGAAAGACAACTTGCCAATCATTATCACAGATTTTTACCCCATTATTCTACAAGTCTATGACATTAATCAACCCCCTTCCCCTTTTTCACCCTTTCATACTTCTTATGTGGTGGGTTGATTAGAGGAGAAATAGCAAAAGTGAAATCAGTCTACTACTAGAACTACAAGCTTCTCATCTTACCATGGCAAACAACCACAAATATAGATTTGAAAACATACCATCAAAAACATAGGACTGGATCTGTCCTTTGGTGTTTGAAAGCTTGTAAAGTGCATCAGCTGCGTTCTCTGCTAAGGCTCTGTACTGAATGGATGCTACTACAGTAACAAAAACATTGTCCTAGAACAACAAGAACAATACTTAGTCTTTTCATGATCAAAGTAGCAAGACGCAAAAGGGAGACATGCAGTAGAACTTAAAAGACACAAATAGATCAAGATTTTGTATCTCAAGATACAACTTTTCTCAAGATACAAATAGATCAAATAGATCAAATAGATCAAGATTTTTTTTTTTGATTTGGTGAAAGATCTATGACCAAAAATTTCGCATAGGAAAATTATTAACAAGTTTAAAATTGTCATAGAAAGCAACAGAACAGAAGGATTTAGATATTCGAGATAGATAGATAGATGTAAAAGTACCTTTGTTTTTGTCTCACAGTGAACATCAAGCTGCTGCACTCGCAATGAGAGTGAACCAGCAACCTGATACCCAAGACACCATGGCAAGCAGTGACACCCTGGCTCCAGCACTTCATCGAACTTACCAAATTGTTCTTTCACAGCAACAGTTGACTGATCTACTTGAATGCAACCGAGTGTTTGACCCATAGATCAAATCTACAAGCATCATGTTAAGAACCGTGAATCATAAATTAGGAATTAAGTTACACATATCTAAATATTACTTAAAATTTGACATCTTCATTTTGTTATCATATATCATCTGACAATTCAATTAACGAAATAGTTACACGTTGAAGCATCTTAGAACAAAAACAGTTGATCAACACAAGAAATAGCATCTTGTTGACATGTTCCAGAAGCATAATAGTACGTATATGCTCATGCTCAGGGAAGAACAGCTTGCCGGAATCAGTTTAAAATCACAAACAAATACATCTGGCGTGCAAAGGTTTCACGACACTGAAAGGAAAAATAAGTCCAAAATTCGTATTAAATTAATAGGCAAAATATAAATAATACAGAAAATGCAAGACATGATGAAAACTAGGACGAATCAAGGAAAACTCATCAGAAATAATAATAAAAAAATCATCAAGCTGTACCAAGGTGCGTGTATCCTAATATTTTATCCAACTATCACCATAAAACGCCTGCAGAAATTCGAAAACCTAGTTCTCAAAATTATACGAACTAGCAATTCACAATAGATGAAACGAAATAGATATAAGCGTATATGGAGGTAGAGAATCACATTTTACACCATAAAAATACTAGAAATAACCTCAATTCTAAATCAAGATGTCAATTCATCATAGAATGATCAAATGATACAGCAAAAAATTCAAATTCTCAGCATACATGCAAAAAAAATAAATACACATATTTAGGTGTGTGTTGAAGGGAAGAACCTGTGAAGTGAAGAGGCAAAGGCTAAAGAGTAGAATTTCTTTGAGCTATAAATAGGTGAGGACTGAATTCAGAAGACGCTCTGAATATGGTAAGCAAAAGGTTTTGTGACCGGCGTTTAATTGTTTTATTTTTATTTTTTATGGGAACAGACCCTACACGAGGCTCCCACCTCTCGTGCATAGTCAGGGGTTGAGCGTTACCCTCAAGCCTTAACATAAATAACAAAACAGAAAATACAAGGAGGGGGACATAAACCTTATCTCCGATCCTATGTTGGTTCATAAGTCAGCTAACCTACTAAGGTCGGCTAACTCATCCCCAATACAAAAGGTGCTATCTAATAACTAGAAAAGCAATAAACCTATGAGAGGACTCCTCTCGATACACTTCGACTAAGAAAAACGTAAATGAGGGAGACTCTCCCCTTCCATGTGAATACAATAAAGTAACCTACACTAGTCCTATTCAAGTAAGCTACATATCATACATAGCTAAAATGAAGAAGGGCAAGTATACGAAACTTCTATTTCGCATGGGTCGGGAAAGTTATTTTCATCTTTGTCTTTCTTAATCTTGTAATACCGAGGTTGTCAAGTTGTGGAAGAACATTGTCCCTGCAGACTTGCAGCTGCTATGTCAAGGGTCTGTGAGTGCTCCTCTTGTTGAAGAGTGAATGCTGAAGAAGTTGATGACCAAAAGATGGCCTACCTGCAGCTTCAGTTCCTGTCCCAATGTAGCTAAGCAGCTATGGATGTTGTTGGTGTTGCAGCCTGTTGGTGTTGCCCGTAGCTTCTTGTGTTGTAGCCCATCTACCTGCAGCTTCATCTTCAAAGTCTATAACTTCAGGTTCAGCTGTGGGTTGAGTTGTTGTTTGGTGTTGCATTTCTGCAGTGTATATGAAATTGTTGTAGTTTTGAACTTGTTGCAACCACTCTTCTTGTTGTTGTTGGTTCTTGGATGTTGTATAATGAGTGTTGTACTCATTCTTGCACCTCCAAGGCAAACTCCAAGTTGTCAAAAGTTGCACCATGCCACTGCTATACCAAAAAGCAATTATGGATGGTGTGGTGCATGTTTGGCTTATTGTTGCATTCTGCAGGTTGTTGTAGGGTGTTGATATTGAAGATCCTGTTCTTGGAAGCTGCTGCTGTGTAGAGTACCTGCACAATTAAACAAACAAGAGGATAATTCCAATTGCTGGTTCAAGTGTTGTAGCTCTGCATCAATCTTGCATCTCCAAGGCCTGCTCCAAGTTGTCAACTGATGCACCACGCTACTGCTGCTCCAAGGGCACAATGAATTGCTGATCTCAGCTAACAGCAATGCAACCTTGTACCTACAGAAAAAAAGCAAAGCAGACACCACTACTCTAGCTCTTACATCTAAATGTAAGTTGGTTGTTCTATGAAAGCAATAAACAAGGGAGACTCTCCCCTTACAATAAGAAATAACTAGGTTGAATAAGAAAGAATAAACTAAATTATACATAGAAAGTCTATTACACAGTGCAAGGGAGATCAGTCACGGAGGTTGTTTAATTCTTTTTAGGCTTTTCCTTCTAAAACTTGCCATTCCTAGCTTGTCCATCTTGATGTAGCCCTTTGTTTCCTGTGGTAGCTGCTGGAAGTTGTGGAAGTGTTGTGTATAATTGAACATGTGGCTGTATTTAGATAAGGTATCTGCAGGATGGTTTGCTTCTCTAAATATATGTTTGCAATGAAATAGTTCCAAATGCTGGACCAAAGACTGCAATTTTGCAACATATCTGTGAATGCTCCAAGGTGGTTTGAGGTCTTGTTTCAGCCACTTAGTCAATAATTCTGAATCAACCTCCAAAATCACTCTACTATAGCCATGTTGGAGACACCAAGTGATGCCAATAGTTGCTGCCTGCACTTCTGCTTGGTTGTTAGTACCCAGTCCCAATGGAGTTGCAAAGGCATATATTAAGTTACCATTGTGGTCTCTTAATATTCCTCCTGCTCCAATTTTCCCAGGGTTGTCTAATGCACTCCCATCAGTATTCAACTTCACTGTGGAAGGTGGAGTTCTGATCCACATAACTTTGGTCACTCTCATGTCATGTTGGCAGTTCTCTACTATAGTAACCAGCTCTTTCCAGCTCTGTGGCCATTTAATGTAAGGGTAAGCATTGCTTATCAGCATGTAGAGATCTTTGACTATGGAGAACTTAACTCTAGTAACACTAGATTTCTTTCCTCCATATTTACTTGCACATCTATTCTTCCATATATGCCAACAAACAAAGATAGGAGTGGCCTGCAACATGAGTTTATGAGCATCATTATTGGACTTGGCAGTCCACCACTTCATCAGGATGCATCTCAATGGGCAGGTCCCTTGCAGGATCCCCCAGGAACTGGAGAATTGTTGCCAAATATGCTTGGCAAAATTTCCAGAAGCAAATATATGATCTACATTGTCCAATCCAGGCCTGTAACAGCAAGAACATGTTGCTGGTGCTGCTCCAAATTGGATAATTTTATCATTGGTTGGAAGCTTGTATCTGAGGGCTCTCCATAGTAGAAAAGAAACTTTGAAGGGAATATTGATGTGCCAAGTGTTGCCACCAGTTAAGGTCTTAGGCTTCTTTTTTCTAATTAGTTCCCATGCAGATTTACAAGTAAAACCACCATGAGAATTCAATTTCCAGCAAGCTTGATCAGGTATGTGAGGTTTGTACATAATGTCTGTGTTAAGCGTCTGCTGCACCAGCTGGGGAGGGGCTTCTTGTCTGATTGTCTGCACATTCCACTCCCCATTCTCAAGGAATTCATAGACTGTACTATTGTTGAGTCTTGGAAGATGGTTATTGTGATTAGCTAGTGGGCCAATACCCAGCCAATCATCCCACCAAAAACTGCAGGTACCTGAGTTGATGTGCCAATGTATATGTGGCTCAATATAAATTTTATTTGCCATCATATGTTTCCACATAATAGAATGACCTGTGTCCCATTTTTTGATCACTGGGTGTGCCCTTTGGCAGTACTTAGCCTTCAGAAATTCTCCCCATAAAGTCTTCTTGGACCTGAAGGTCCACCACTGTTTGTATTGCAAAGCTAAGCACACTTCTTGTATATTTTTCATGCCAATTCCCCCTTCCTCAACAGGATAGCTGAGAGTCTCCCAGGATGCCCAATGGTATTTTCTCTTCTCTTTGTCCCATCCCCAGAAGAAGTCTACAATAAGGGCCTTGATCTGCTTCATAGAGGTAGTAGTAGGTCTGATTGCAGACAACAAATGGATTGGTAGTGATTGCAACACTGACTTTACCGATGTTGCTCTACCTCCATAGCTTAACACTTTAGTCTGCCATCCTCTGATTTTGCTTAGAACTTTGGACACCATACTTGTATAGTATATGATTCTCTGTCTTCCAATGTAGAGTGGACATCCCAGGTAAGTAATGGGACCATGTGTACACTTAAAACCTGTGATACTGCTGATTCTATCAATAACTTCTGCAGGAGTGTTCATAGGAATCAGGAACTGACTTTTATCCTTGTTAATAAGCTGGCCTGAATTATTTTCATACACCTGTAGAGTCTTGGTGATAAGTGTTAGAGAAAAGTTGTTGGTAGATGTGAATATAATCACATCATCTGCAAAGCTCAAGTGATTCACTTGAGGACCCTTTCTTTCCATTTGGAAACCAGTATATAGGTAGTGTTGGTGAAGATTATTCAGCATCCTGGAAAGAACTTTAGCTCCTATAATTGTTCGCTTGCTGCTTTCGTTTTTATCCAAAAAAAAAACTAGTCTTTCACTTCATATTAATAAAAACACGTTTTTAATAATAACATAAATAATACGGAAAAGGATCAAAATTGTTATGTGAAATAGATTATTTATATCCTTCGTTATATTTTGGGATCAAAAATATCCTTGCCGTTATCCCAAGAGATCACAAATACCCTCCAAAGTTAACATCCTAATTTTTTTAACGGAAAAGGATCAAAATTACTCCTGAACTATGTGAAATAGATCACTTATATCCTTCGTTTTATATTTTGGGATAAAAAATACCCCTTTCTGAATAAATATGTATATTTTTTTAAAAAACAAATATTGTTCTTTATAAAAATATTACTTTTAAGGAACTCTATTCTCGTTTTTGTTCTTTTAAAACCACTTTAAGTAATAAAAATGTAGTAAATTATTGTATTCTTCATAATTTTATTTTATTAATTAAAATAGAATAATTTCATGTACTCTAAGTTTTAACGGATAATATATGTCAAAAATCGGAGCAGCACCAAAAGGATGCTTTGGAGCAGCACCAAAAGGATAACAAACAGCCATGAAGTTTCAGCCGCGCTAGGAGAACTTCCGAGGCGCTTTTTGGCGCGTTTTGGGCAAGTTAAGGTTTTATCTTTCAAATCGGAGTTTATGATGTTGTTATGAAGTATATTAGTTGTCTTAAATGAGGCTGTAAGTGGAAAAATTGTATAAGGATGCTTGACATTAGAAATGAACTAAATTGAAGTCGTTAGAGTAGCTGGTTACTAACAAATGGCACACTGGTATGCCAAAGTTCTACAACACTATACCAGTAGTGATAGACAAAACACAGAATAGCTATGAAGGTCATTGTGTGAGGGAACTTTAGCACCACTCGATAGCCAACTCTGATGGGCAAAAAGCAAAACCCAAAAGGTAAGGGTACTAGTTGATGTCATCTAAAGAAGGCAAGAAGTAATACACGAGATCGAAGGTTCCACAACACGAACTTGGCTATAAGACTCATTTTGCACTCCTTGGATGGATGATTTTATATGGAATGTCATCCGCAGATTAACAATATCAGTCCATGTTCCTTCAATCAGGGACTACCTGTTCAGCCGAGATTGTGTGAAATTATAGATCAATAGAATGGTGAGACTTTACAGAGTTCCCATAGCTATTGTCTCAGACGACAGAGCCCGAGTTACAGCTAACTACTAAAGATCAGCCCACAAAGAGATTGAGAAGACAGATAGGTCTTCGTACACCATTGTACCCTCAGACCGATGGACAGACTAAGTTTACTAGCTAAACACTAGAAGATATGTTGCGGGCCTATACGGTTAACTCCGAAGGTAGCTCGGATAATTGCCTACTATCTGTCAAGATTACTTACGATATTAACTATCATTCCAGTCTCCGAATGGCCCCGTATAAGACTTTGTATGGCAGAAAGTGTAGGTCGCCATTGGTTAGTCTTACATTGGCGAAACATGACTAATAGGCCCAGACATGGTTTAACAAGCAGGGGAGAAGGTAAAACTTATTCAGGAGAGATTATTAGCTGCCCAAAGTCGACAGAAGTCATATGCAAACAATTGACGTCGACCTTTGGAATTTCAAGTGAGTGATTGGGTGTTTCTTAAAGGTGTCACCCATGATAAGAGTAATGAGGTTTGGCAAGAAAGGAAAGCTGAGTCCGAGATATATTGGCCCTTACCAGATCCTTCCCCGAATAGGCAAGGTTGCCTACGAGCTAGACCTACCGGCGAGTCTGGGAGCAGTTCATACAGTTTTCCATGTATCAATGCCTCGCAAGTGCGTTGGTGATCCATCTCGAGTATATCCCGCAGATGATATCCAAGTCATAAATGAGTTATCCTATGAAGAGCAACCTATTGCCGTCCTGGATTGGCGGACTATGGACGTAGCTTCCGTCAAAGTATTGTGGCGAAATGAGAATCGCGAAGAAATGACCTAGGAAGCTGAAAAGGAAATGAAGCACAAATATCCATACCTATTCCCTATGTCTATCGTTAATTCCAACTTCTGAAACTCTTAAGTTGATGAAAGTATGTGTTATTGCAATAGAAAGGAATTTTCCCTATAGTCTGTGTAAGATTTTGAAGAAGGTTTTGTTTAACATTCGAGGACGAATGTTCTAAAGGGGGGAAGGATGTTATACCCCATACATTTGTACCTTGGAAGGTTCTTAAGCTTCTTAAGCCTTTTAAGTTTCTTGAAAGGCTCTTAAGTTCTTGAAAGGCTCTTAAGCTTCTTAGAAGTTACCATGTGAGCTGGATAATCTATAACGCTGTCAAGTAACTCTAAGCAAAGGAGAATGTGATACCCCATAATATTGAAGATTAGAAATAGGGTTATAATAATCCGAAAGAAGTTGGAGGCCAAGTAATGAGTCGTAGGACTCGACTTACTTACGTAAGCTACTTGAGTTCATACCAAGCTTACATAGCAAGGATTACATAGGTTTCTAAAGTAAGACGAGATTATGAACCCACGAGGAGGAAAAGAAAGTGACACATGGCAGAAAAAGAGAGTGCCACATGGCAGCAACTGGAAGTGCCATGTGGCAGCAACTGAAGCAAGGGGGGGACCCCCACCTGCCACGTGGCAACCCATGAGTGGAGGCGTGGTGCATTGGCCCTATGAGGGTTTGACACATGTCACCACTTAGGGTGGCCTATATATATATATATATGTTTAATGATCATATTTATCCAAACAATTCATTTTTATCCAAGAAAATTCTAGAAAAAAAAGAAGAGAAACCCTTAAGGTAGAGAGAGAGAGCTACGGATTTTGGGAGAAAAAAGGTAAGTTCTCCAATTTCATTCCGTGAATTAATTATCTAGGGTATACCACGAGGGTATGAAGGTGTTAGTAATGTAAATTTATGCTTTGGAGCAGCACCAAAAGGATAACAAACAGTCACAAAGTTTCAGTCGCGCTAGGAGAACTTCCGAGGCGCATTTTGGCGCGTTTTGGGCAAGGTAAGGTTTTCTCTGTCAAATCAGAGTTTATGATGTTGTTATGAAGTATATTAGTTGTCTTAAATGAGGCTGTAAGTGGAAAAATTGTATAAGGATGCACATTAGAAATGAACTAAATTGAAGTCGTTAGAGTTAAATTGAAGTCGAGTAGTGTGTTGTGATTGTGGTGCTGCATTACAGTTGGTTGGATTGCGTGTTGCAGGGATGGAAAGTGTTCTAAAAGGGGTGTGGGTACTTCTGGTTGTATCCACATGAACCTCCATTTTGTATGGTTAAAGGTTTTATGAAACAGAGATTAAAAACTCTATTTTGATATCGTGATTGTGGGCGAGTTGTGTAGAATTTTGATTTCATTGTATTGGAGTGATTTGATTGTATATAGCTTTTGGTTATTATTGGTAATATGTCTGCTAATATTAGAATTGGGATAGGGCAAGTTACAGGGAAGATGCTGTCCGATTTCTGGTAACTTCGGAACTAGTAATGAACTAGTCGAGGGAAATGGATAGGGGAACGATTCCTATGGATACTTGGTTGTAGAGTTGGAAATTAGAAAGTGAAATGTTATTAACCTTAGTATTTCTTTCATGTTAAGTAGGTTTAAAAGACGATGAGGTGAATGTGGTGAAGGGTAATCCATAAGAGGTATATGAAGCTACCTTCTTTCTCTTGGCATGTCTTTGACATAAGTATGTAAAACTACCCTTCTTCTCTTTTGATATGTCTTTGACATAAGTTATGATATTATGATGAAATGTTTATGGTAACGAGTCCCTTGATGGGCCAAGTATGATATATTTTACTATATAAGGATCGGGCCAAACTTTCCTCGGTATATGTTACTATTTAAGGATCGGGCCGTATGTTTCTCGGCACATATGTATATGACGACTACATGAGGGAAAGTAGAGAGTATGTAAAACCATACATTCTTTATTTTGGCATGTCTTTGAATTAAGTAAGGATTAATATGTGCTTTGGGGGTAATTCTATTTATAAGTCTCGAGGGTGATTCATGATTTCTGTTCTTAAAGATTCTCCGATAGTTAATGTCCTTGAATTTTATGAGTTATTCTGTATCGTCTTGATTCATGCCTATGATTTCTAAAGCTCTTTTAATATGATCAATAGTGATATTTGAGGGATTATTGATAAGACTATCGTCCTGATTTCCAAATGACAATTCATGTTTATTACTTCATTGAGTCTTTGACAAAATTTTAAATTGCATATGGTTACTCACTACTCTACTCATGTATACTATAACCCCTCTTTCATGAGTTCTAGGCCAGGTACGTAATCGTGTGTAGTTCACTGCATTATCCATCGAGTTCTTCACTAAAGGGCCGGGTACGCTATATGAGGACATGATAATGCAATGACATGAACAACTCACCGAGTCCCTCACTAGAGGGTCGGGTATGTCTATATATATATAAATATATATATATATATATATATATATGCATATGATAATATGATGTGATGTGGTAAGGAGATGATGGCGCCGAGACCTATGATGGCCCTATAGATATATAGTTCACCGAGTCCCTGAAGGGGCCGGCTATATTGTATAATATGAGCATGCATGTTTTCATGATCCACAAGGTACTGGTATAGTGTTTTCTTAAGTAATGTATTTATCCCCCTGACTCTCTCTATTTTAGATATGCTTCCAATTAGGCTTTACATACTCAGTACATATTTCATACTGACCCCCCTCTCTTCGGGGGGCTGCATTTTATATCCGCAGGTACAGATACACACTTTGGAGATCCGCCAGCGTAGGAGTTCCGCTCAGCAGTTTAGAAGTGCTCCATTGTGCTAGAGACTAGATTTTTGTACTAACCCTCAATATATATATTTATATGTTCACGGGTACGGTGGGAGCCCTGTCCCACCTTATATTACTGTTCTTACTCTTAGAGGTCGGTGGACATGTATATGGGTTGTATATTTATGTATATGTTTACAGTTGTCCCTATATGTTGCGATGGTCTCATCAGCTTATATGTTATTGTGCCTGTTGATACATTATGATTCAAACATGGGATAAGTTTACTTATAGTTAACAGGGGTATATGTGAGTGTCCAGTTCGGGAACCCATCACGGCCTACGGGATTGGGTCGTGACACAGATCATCCGCGAAAAACAAATGAGATATACTTGGTCCTTATTTTTTGATATTTTGATTGGATACCAATTATTTTCTTTGATCTCTTCCTTAATTCTTAGAGAGAGTATTTCCATGCATATTATGAATAAATATGGGGACAAGGGGTCGTCTTGTCTAATTCCTCTAGTGGGTTCAAAGTATTCAGTGCGATCACCATTTATTAGGATTGCAATTTTACTAGGTGAGATACAAGACATAATTAAGTTGATGAGCTTAGGTGGAATCCCAAAGTGTAAAAGAGTTTCTCTAATGAAGGACCATTCTATTTTCTCAAAAGCTTTTTATAGGCCAAATTTGACTATCATACTTGCTTTCTTTCCTTTTATTTTTTGGAAGTGGGAGATGACTTCCTGGACTATTATCGCATTGTCCATAGCTTGTATCTTTTGTAAGAAGCTTGATTGGTAAGGTCCTATAATATCATTTATTAAGGGCTTTAAGAGGGTTGTGATAATTTTTGTGATTGTTTTGTAGGTTGGATTACACAAACTGATGGGTCTATAATCCCTTAAAGTTTTAGATTCCTTGATCTTAGGTATTAGATAGATTCATGTTTGGTTGATGTATTCTGAGATTTTTCCATCGTTGAAAGCCTAGACACAAAGTGAAGCAATTGAATCTCCTACTATTCACCAGTTTTTTTGATAGAAGAAAGGATGTAGACTATTAGGTTCCAGGGATTTATAAGGTTGGAAGGAAAATAATGTCCTCTTAATCTCCTCACTTGTGGGGATGCTACATAGATCTTAATGGATTAAAGAATTACTATCATTAGTTTTAGTGAAGCTCCAACTGTAACTAAGAGCTGCTTTTTTCATTAATGTTTTAAAAAGGGATTTGAAGTACTTGGAGGTTATTAAAAGCAGACTTGGTAGATCATACACCCATGTTCCATTCTCATTTTGAAGAGCTACTATTTTGTTTTTCCTCCTCCTATTTAGGGTCATTGTGTGGAAAAATCTAGTGTTTGAACCACCATTATTTAACCTATTAACTCTTGATTTCAATTTCTAGAAGTCCTCCTCCAATTTAAGCACTTGGTTAAATTCTTTGATAAGTTATGTTTCTAAATTAAGTAGGAAAAAGCTTGGCTCATAGTTGGGCGACTGTTGAATACGCTCTATTCGTCTGAGTAATTTTTTTAATGAAATATGTTACCAAATGTTTGATTGTTCCACCTGGTAACTTTATTCACAAAATCCGGAATGACATCTTTTATGTTACGGTGTCTTCCCCAACAGTCTTGAGTTATGCCATTGAGGTCCAGATGGGTGGTCCACATTAACTCAAAATGAAAAAACTTTATGTGTACGCTTGATTTTGTTTTGGAATAGGGACAAAAGTAAAGGAAAATGGTCAGAGTGCGTAGGCGGCAAGTGGTGTACTTGCGTGTTAGGGAATTTTTGAAGCCATTCATTTTTTGCTAAATAAAGGTCAAATCGTTCTAGAATAAGTTTACTTTTTTCCTTAAGACGTTTATTTAACCAAGTATATTTCCCACCCTTGTAACCCAGATCAATCAAATCACAATAGTTTACGGCATCCCAAAAGTCATTCATACGATTTCTGTTGGCTGGTTTACCCCATGACTTGTCAGAGCTACTCATTAGTTTGTTAAAATTCCCTCCTAGTAGCCAACAACTGTGATACGTTTTTTTTATTTAAATTATTCCAAAGAGTATTACGAATATTTCTATACATACTAGTATATATACAACTAAAAAGCCAAAAATCGTTAGTAGAACATACCTTCACCATAAAATGAATTTTCTTTCCCGTTTTATGACATTATCCACTTCTAGAAGGTTATCATCCCATAGGATGACTAGGCCTCCAGCTTTACCTACAGATGAAACTTGAATCATTTTAGTAAAAGGGAAGTCATCTATTAGTACTTGATGGTCTTGCATTTTAGTTTCAACCAGAGCTACTAGTGGGGGTCTGTTGTAACACCCCTCAAAATTTTCCCCTAGAATTCAAACCCTTCTTGTATACGGGTAGGGTCGAACTCGAGTATTGAGGAGCGTATGCATGAGTCGAAATGAGTCTTTGAGAATTTGAGCAGCGTTAGAGGTGAGACAGGGTCATGAAGGACCCCTAGGATCAAATTCAATCCAAACGATTCGTCGTGGCTAAGTTTGGGTAGGAGTTCGCATAAGGGGTCGACTTCTAACGACCCTATCTTTTGAAAGACGAAAATCTGGGTGGCCTATGACCCATCATATGAAAGGCCGTTGAGTCTTCTTTCCAACGCCACCAAGAGCGTAAATTTTGGAGTTCGGAGTCAAAAGATATGACGATCCTAAGATGAACTAGCATGGCAGGAATTTCATTTCTGGCCTGGGTTGCAATTGCTGGGGAAATGGCCTTGGCGCTGTAAGGGCGCGATGCGCCACTATCGCGCCATAAACATGCCTCAGTAGTTTGGTCCTTGGCGCGACGCGCCACTAAAAGTTGTGCAGGGTTTTTCAGGCCAAATTTCCAGAACCCAGAAAACATGGTCTTGGCGCTGTAAGGGCGCGACGCGCCACTATCGCACCAGAAACATGCCTCAGTAGTTTGGTCTCTGGCGCGGCGCGCTACTACGAGGTGTGCAGGTTTTAGGCGTATTCAGCCTGGCGCTGCAATGGCGCGACGCGCCACTATCGCGCCAGGTGCGTTTTTAGCCTATTTTTCAGAACTTTTGAGGAGGGGTAATTTGGGAACTTACCCAAATTATATATATGTTACCCTTGGTCTTTTGGGAACACATTTTGCAGCCTCACCCTTTCTCTAAAAAGCCCTAGCTTCTCTCTCTTTTCTTCTTCTTCTCTATTTTCAACAAAAAAGAGTTCAAGAGCTTCAAGATTTGAGTCCTCCATTGAAGACCCAACCACAAGGTTTTCTTCAAGTCTTCACTAAGGTATGTAAGGCTATCTAAAACATGGGTTGAGTCCCCCCCCATGTGCCCTATTCTTGCTTTGAGGTTAGATGTCCATAGAAATGGAGTTTCTTGGTATGGTTTATGCTTGTATGAACTTTGTCCCCTATGTATTTGATTCTATATGTGTTGATGTTTTTGAGCCAAGAAGTTCCTAAATTGAGCCTTTATGTGAGTATGAGTCGATGAAGATGAGTTGTTAAATATGTTTTATTGATCTTCTTAATTATGTGGATTATGATGAAGGATGCTATTTTCTTAAAAGTGTTGCTTATCTTAAATTGTTGACTTAAAGCCTTGGAGTTGTGATGAGTTTCAAAGATTGAGTAAATGGATAGAGGAAATGATTGGTTGTGCTTATATGTTGCTATAAATGTGCATTCAAATTTCTTTTGAAAGATATGACTGAGATTGACCGGATAGTATGATTGAAAAAGATTTGATCATGATAGAGTTGATGAGTTGACAAGGTTGTAATGAGACTTGTCGATATGATTTGATTGAGTTGATTGGATGGAGTTTTATGAGCATGGAGTCTTGGGAGGAGTATCGAGCACCGAATTGGGCAAGAGTAAAGTCCATACTCGAACCTAATAACTACGTCGCCAAACGTAGGGGGGATTGAACCGTTAAAGTCGGATGCTTCCCCGAGATGTTTGTCCTGACATTATAGGACTTGGTTGGATTGGATCCATGATTGGTTGATTCGTTCATACCCTGGCAAGGTATGAACAGACGTGGCAACAACGTCGGTTTGTTGTACTTTCACTGGCTCATAAGTGATGGTTGTCGGGTAAGAGAAACTCTCAAATAGGTCTTGATTGTACTCTGAGTCAGATTGAGTTGAATTGTATGTGATTGGTCCCGTCTAAATCATATTCTTGTTTAGACTTAGGACATTTGATTGAGTTATTATTCCTCTTGAGTTGAGCTTCCGAGTTGATTAATTCTTTCATGATGTTCATTGTATTCGACCATTTTATATACTCATTTATTCCATGTACTGATTCCATTTGGCCTGCATCGTTTCATGATGCAGAGACAGGTACTAGAGATCATCAACCGGCACTCCGTTGAAGATCTACCTACACCCTCAGCTAGTTGGTGAGTCCTCCTAGTTTCTAGAGGATGTTGAGCCTTCATGTACAGTTTTGTTGACATTTCCTTTACCTTGATTGTTGGTAGCCATGGACTTGTCATTGGCACCTCTTAGACTTTGATAGAGGCTTCATAGATTGGAGTGTGGGGAGGTCGAACTGTTATTTTGAGGAGTCTTATTTTATTGCCTTGTTGGGTTTGTAAATGTTTGGCCTTCGGCCCCCATATATGAATAGTATTTCTTTAATTGAGTTTCCGCTAAGAGAATGTGATTGAATGAATATGTGACTGGACCAGGTGGTTCGCTCGGAGGTCAGAAATAGCCTTTGGGTGCCGGTTATGTCTAGGGTACCCTCCCGGGGCGTGACAAATATGGTATCAGAGCATAGAGTTCAAGTGTCCTAGGGAGTCTATGAAGCCGTGTCTAGTAGAGTCTTGCTTGTGGGTATGTTGTGCACCACACTTATAAGCAGGAGGCTATAGGGCATTAGGAATTGTTTCACTTCTCTCATACTCTGAACTCGTGCGATAGAGTTAAACTCTATAAAACTCCTTTCTAATTCGTGCGTTTGTACGTTACAGATAATGCTTCCTAAACGTACCGCTAGCCAGAGGAATGATGATAATGCAGGGATGCCACAGTCAGAGGCACGCCCAGCAAAGGCTAGAGGCCGACCTGCGAGATATGCGGAGGCACCTCAAGTGCCATCTACTCCACCTGCACCCATATTAGAGGCAGAATTTTGAGGGGCAATTGCAATGCTCACGCAACTAATGGCTGCCCGAAGTGGTAATCAGGGTTCTCCGACTCTCAGCTCTGGTTCCTAGGAGCCATCTGCTGCCACTAGAATTAGAGACTTTCTGAGAATGAATCCGCCGGCATTCACGGGTTCTAAGATTGATGAAGATCCCCAAAACTTTATTGATAAAATGTGGAAAATGCTGAAAGCTATGCATGCTACGGAAATTGAGGGGGTTGAGTCGGTGTCTTATCAACTCAAAGAGGTGGCAAACATTTGGTATAACCAATGGGAATAAGGTAGAGGTAAAGATGCTGAACCTGCTAGGTGGGATGAATTTGAGGGAGCTTTTCTTGACCACTTCTTTCCCTGAGAATTGAGGGAAGCGAAGGTGGAGGAATTTGTTAATCTGAAACAAAAGGGAATGACAGTTAAGGAGTATGGCCTGAAGTTCATCCAGCTATCTAGGTATGCTCCAGAAATGATTCCGGATGTAAGGTCAAAGATGAGGAAGTTCGTCTCCGGATTAGGGAGGCATGTGAAGAAGGAGTGCAAGGCAGCATTATTGATCTCAGATATAGATCTTTTAAGATTAATGGTGTATGCCCAACAAGTGGAGGATGAGAAAAGAAAGGACAGAGAAGAACACCTGAGCAAGAAGGCAAAATCAGCGGGCCATGAGAATGAGCAGAGGCAAGGCAAGGGCAACAGGTCCTTCTTCTAGAAGAGGCCTTCCAACTATGCCTCATCTACTGCCAGTGCACCGATGCCGAAAAACAGGTATGATTGGCAGGGGCAAGGCTGCCAGAATTTCAGACCCCAGGGATCTCAATCCCAAGCTAGCTGGGTCAAGGTGCGCAAGGGAAGCCACCATGCGTCAAGTGTGGTAAGTTTCACTTGGGAGAGTGCAGAGTGGGAATGATGGGTTGTTATAAATGCGGCCAAATAGACCATTTTCAGAAGGAGTATCCAGCATGGGGGAACAGGGCCCAACATTCTACCACCGCACCACCGACTAGAGGTAATCAAAGGGGCACTACTTCAGGCACCGACGGAGGTACAAACCGTTTATATGCCATGGGTAGTCGCCAAGATCAAGAGGACTCTCCAAACGTCGTGACGGGTATGATTCGAGTCTCTTCTTTTGATTGTTATGTATTGATGGATCCGGGTGCCATGCTATCTTTTGTGACTCCTTATGTGGCTAGTAAATTTGATAAAATTCCTGAACGTCTTCTTGAGCCTTTTAGTGTGGCCACTCCTGTCGGTGATTCTGTCTTAGCTGAGAGAGTCTATAGAGATTGCACTGTGTCCATTTATCACAGGGATACCTTGGCCGACCTAGTTGAGTTGGACATGGTTGACTTTGACGTGATCCTTGGCATGGACTGGCTCTATGTCTGTTATGCCTCTATTGATTGTAGAACTCAGATTGTCACGTTCAAATTCCCGAATGAGGCTATTATAGAGTGGAAGGGTAGTCCAATTGCACCTAAGGGTAAGTTTATTTCATACCTTAGGGCCAGGAAGCTAATCTCAAAAGGGTGTGTTTATCACATTGTCCGAGTGAAAGGTGACAATATTGAGTCTCCATCCCTTGAGTCGGCTCCGATTGTCAATGAGTTTCCGGATGTCTTTCCTGAAGATTTGCCTGGAGTCCCTCCTGATAGGGAGATCGACTTCGGGATTGATGTTCTTCCTGATACCCAGCCTATCTCAATTCCTCCTTATAGAATGGCCCCAGCCGAGTTGAAAGAAATGAAGGAGCAGTTGAAGGACTTGTTAGATAAGAGATTTATTAGACTGAGTGTCTCGCCATGGGGAGCTCCGGTCCTATTTGTTCAGAAGAAAGATGGGTCTCTTAGAATGTGTATTGACTACAGGCAACTGAATAAGGTCACCGTAAAGAGCAAATACCCTCTCCCCAGAATAGATGATTTATTTGATCAACTTCAGGGTGCCACGTGTTTCTCAAAGATAGACTTGAGATCTGGTTACCACAAGTTGAAGGTGAGAGAATATGATATTCTGAAGACTGCTTTCCGGACTCGTTATGGCCACTTCGAATTTTTGGTCATGTCCTTTGGGTTGACTAATGCCCCCGCCGCTTTTATGGATCTCATGAACCGAGTATTCAAGCCATATCTTGATATGTTTGTGATTGTGTTCATAGATGATATTCTAGTTTACTCCAAGAATGAGGAGGAGCATGCCCATCATCTTAGAGTCGTCTTGCAAACTTTGAGATACCAGGTATTGTATGCAAAGTTCTCCAAATATGAATTTTGGCTTGCATCAGTGGCCTTCCTAGGCCACATTATATCTGGAGATGGTATTCAGGTTGATGCTCAGAAAATTGAGGCAGTGAAGAGTTGGCCCAGACCCACATCCCCGATAGAGGTAAGGAGCTTCTTGGGTTTGGCTGGCTATTATCGAAGGTTCGTAGACGGATTCTCCTCCATATCATCACCATTGACTAAGCTGACTCAAAAGAAGGCTAAGTTCCAATGGTCCGAGGCTTGTGAGGAGAGTTTCCAGAAATTGAAGACTAAGCTAACCACTGCCCCTGTTCTAACCTTGCCCGATGGTACAGAGGGTTTTGTGATCTATTGTGATGCATCTAGAATTGGTTTGGGTTGTGTGTTGATGCAAAGGGGGAAGGTGATAGCCTATGCTTCAAGACAGCTTAAGGTTCACGAGAGGAATTACCCAACTCATGACCTTGAGCTGGCGGCTGTGGTGTTTGCACTTAAAATATGGCGCCACTACCTGTATGGAGTGCATATCAATGTATTCACCGATCACAAGAGTTTGCAATACGTCTTTAGCCAGAAGGAACTCAACCTGAGGCAAAGAAGATGGCTTGAGCTACTCAAGGACTATGATATGAGCATCCTCTACCATCTAGGTAAAGCTAATGTTGTTGCTGATGCTCTTAGCAGGTTGTCTATGGGTAGCACTGCCCATGTGGAGGAAGGAAGGAGAGAATTGGCGAAAGAGGTACACAGATTAGCCCAATTGGGAGTTTATCTGGAAGAGAACAATGAAGGCAGAGTTACTATTCAGGATGGGTCTAGTCCTCACTTGTGGCAGAGGTAAAGGAGAAGCAAGACCAAGATCCCATCCTTCTCTAATTGAAGGGAATTGTTCACAAACAAGAGGTAATGGTTTTCACCAAAGGGGGAGATGGTGTGTTGAGGTACCAAAATAGATTATGTGTGCCGGATGTCAATGATGTTCGAGAGAGAATTATGTCGAAGCGCATAGTTCCAGGTAATCCATTCATCTAGGCTCCACGAAAATGTATCATGACTTGAAAGAAATCTATTGGTGGAGTGGGATGAAGAAGGATATTGCAAAATTTGTTTCCAAGTGCCCGAATTGCCAACAGGTGAAGGTTGAGCATCAAAGGCCATGTGGTTTAGCCCAAAACATAGAAATTCCAGAATGGAAGTGGGAGATGATCAACATGGACTTTATTACAGTCTTGCCGAAGTCCCGAAAGCAACATGATTCCATTTGGGTGATTGTGGATAGAATGATGAAATCAGCTCACTTCTTGGCGGTTAAGACTACTGATACCACAGAAGATTATGCAAAGTTGTACATCCAGGAGATCGTTAGATTGCATGGGGTTACCTTGTCTATTATCTCAGACAGAGGAGCTCAATTCACTTCCCAATTTTGGAACTCCTTTCAAAAGGGATTAGGTTCGAGGGTGAACTTGAGTACAGCCTTCCATCCCAGACAGATGGACAAGCAGAGCGCACCATCCAGACATTGGAAGATATGTTGAGGGCATGTGTGCTTGACTTCAAGGGAAATTGGGATGATCACTTACCTCTCATAGAGTTTACATACAACAATAGCTATCATGCAAGCATTCAAATGGCTCCTTATGAAGCTTTGTATGGGAGGAGGTGTAGATCTCCCATTGGGTGGTTTGAAGTTGGTGAAGCCGAGTTGATTGGGCCTGGCCTTGTTCACCAAGCCATGGAGAAGGTGAGAGTTATCCAAGATAGGCTAAAGACAGCCCAAAGCCGCCAAAAATCTTACACCGATGTGAGAAGGAGAGACTTAGAGTTTGAGGTGGGTGATTGGGTATATTTGAAAGTGTCACCCATGAAGGGTGTCATGAGGTTTAGAAAGAAGGGGAAGCTTAGTCCTCGATATATTGGTCCTTACCAGATCTTGAGACGGATTGGGAGTGTTGCTTATGAGTTGGAGTTGCCGTCGGAGCTAGCCTCTATTCATCCGGTATTCCACGTTTCGATGTTAAAAAAATGCTTGGGCGATCCCTCGTTGGTAGTCCCCATTGATAGCATTGGAATTAAGGATAGCTTGTCTTATGAAGAGGTTCCGGTCCAAATTCTTGATCGCCAAGTTCGCAAACTGAGGAACAAAGAAGTCGCCTCAGTCAAAGTCTTGTGGAGAAACCAATTTGTTGAGGAAGCCACATGGGAAGCGGAGGAAGCCATGAAATCTAAATATCCCCATCTATTCGTGCCTACCGAGGAGAATATTGAAGGTAACGACATTTCTTTGACTTGAATTCATTAGTGCATTTTGAGTTTTGATTGATATTTGTTTGAAAATTTGATTGATTGAATGACTAGATGTTGATTGTGATCTGTACCCTGAGTCCATTCCTGGCCACTCGTCATTCGAGGATGAATGATCCCAAGAGGGAGATAATGTAACACCCCTCAAAATTTTCCCCTAGAATTCAAACCCTTCTTGTATACGGGTAGGGTCGAACTCGAGTATTGAGGAGCGTATGCATGATTCGAAATGAGTCTTTGAGAATTTGAGCAGCGTTAGAGGTGAGGTAGGGTCATGAAGGACCCCTAGGATCAAATTAAATCCAAAAGATTCATCGTGGCTAAGTTTGGGTAGGAGTTCGCATAAGGGGTCGACTTATAACGACCCTATCTTTTGAAAAACGACAATCTGGGTGGCCCATGATCCATCAAATCAAAGGTCGTTGAGTCTTCTTTCCAACGCCACCAAGAACGTAAATTTTGGAGTTCGGAGTCAAAAGATATGACGATCCTAAGATGAACTAGCACGGCAGGAATTTCATTTTTGGCCTGGGTTGCAACTACTGGGGAAATGGCCTTGGCGCTGTAAGGGCGCGACGCGCCACTATCGCACCATAAACATGCCTTAGTAGTTTGGTCATTGGCGTGACGCGCCACTAAAAGTTGTGCAGGGTTTTTCAGGCCAAATTTCCAGAACCCAGAAAATATGGTCTTGGCGCTGTAAGGGCGCGACGCGCTACTATCGCGCCAGAAACATGACTCAGTAGTTTGGTCTTTGGCAAGGTGCACCACTACGAGGTGTGCAGGTTTTAGGCATATTCAGCCTGGCGCTGCAATGGCGCGACGCGCCACTATCGCGCCAGGTGCGTTTTTAGCCTATTTTTTAGAACTTTTGAGGAGGGGTAATTTGGGAACTTACCCAAATTATATATATGTTACCCTTGGTCCTTTGGGAACACATTTTACAGCCTTACCCTCTCTCTAAAAAGCCCTAGCTTCTCTCTCTTTTCTTCTTCTTCTCCATTTTCAACAAAAAAGAGTCCAAGAGCTTTAAGATTTGAGTCCTCCATTGAAGACCCAACCACAAGGTTTTCTTCAAGTCTTCACTAAGGTATGTAAGGCTATCTAAAACATGGTTGAGTCCCCCCCCCATGTGCCCTATTCTTGCTTTGAGGTTAGATGTCCATAGAAATGGAGTTTCTTGGTATGGTTTATGCTTGTATGAACTTTGCCCCCTATGTATTTGATTCTATATGTGTTGATGTTGTTGAGCCAAGAAGTTCCTAAATTAAGCCTTTATGTGAGTATGAGTCGATGAAGATGAGTTGTTAAATATGTTTTATTGATCTTCTTAATTATGTGGATTATGATGAAGGATGCTATTTTCTTAAAAATGTTGCTTATCTTAAATTGTTGACTTAAAGCCTTGGAGTTGTGATGAGTTTCAAAGATTGAGTAAATGGATAGAGGAAATGATTGGTTCTGCTTATATGTTGCTATAAATGTGCATTCAAATTTCATTTGAAAGATATGACTGAGATTGACCGGATAGTATGATTGAAAAAGATTTGATCGTGATAGAGTTGATGAGTTGACAAGGTTGTAATAAGACTTGTTGATATGATTTGATTGAGTTGATTGGATGGAGTTTTATGAGCATGGAGTCTTGGGAGGAGTATCGAGCACCAAATTGGGCAAGAGTAAAGTCCATACTCGAACCCAATAACTACGTCGCCAAACGTAGGGGGGATTGAACCGTTAAAGTCGGATGCTTCCCCGAGATGTTTGTCCTGACATTATAGGACTTGGTTGGATTAGATCCATGATTGGTTGATTCGTTCATACCCTGGCAAGGTATGAACAGACGCGGCAACAACGTCGATTTGTTGTACTTTCACTGGCTTATAAGTGATGGTTGTCGGGTAAGAGAAACTCTCAAATAGGTCTTGATAGTACTCTGAGTCAGATTGAGTTGAATTGTATGTGATTGGTCCCGTCTAAATCATATTCTTGTTTAGACTTAAGACATTTGATTGAGTTATTATTCCTCTTGAGTTAAGTTTCCGAGTTGATTAATTCTTTCATGATGTTCGTTGTATTCGGCCATTTTACATACTCGTACATTCCATGTACTGATGCCATTTGGCCCGCATCATTTCATGATGCAGAGACAGGTACTAGAGATCATCAACCGGCGCTCTGTTGAAGATCTACCTACACCCTCAGCTAGTTGGTGAGTCCTCCTAGTTTCCGGAGGATGTTGAGCCTTCATGTACAATTTTGTTGACATTTACTTTACCTTGATTGTTGGTAGCCATGGACTTGTCATTGACACCTCTTAGACTTTGATAGAGGCTTCATAGACAAGAGTGTGGGGAGGTCGAACTGTTATTTTGAGGAGTCTTATTTTATTGCCTTGTTGGGTTTGTAAATGTTTGGCCTTCGGCCCCCATATATGAATAGTATTTCTTTAATTGAGTTTCCGCTAAGAGAATGTGATTGAATGAATGTGTGACTGGACCAGGTAGTTCGCTCGGAGGTCAGAAATGGCCTTCGGGTGCCGGTTACGTCTAGGGTACTCTCCCGGGGCGTGACATCTGTGCCAGTCTATTAGTGACCAAAAGTTTCTCTAAAATCTGGGTCGTTACAATCTCTACAGTTCCATTTGATAATATTCATTGATCTATTGAGGTTTGGAGGTACTATCATTGGCGCTGGTATTGCAAATGCGGGCGTCCAAATCCTCAGAATTGTACTCATCACGATAATAAAGTTTCCTATCTCTTGAGAGAGTGGGGAATATATATCTATTGAGGCTTTTCTTAGGTTTGTAGGAAATTAGTATGCATTTTTTTGAATTATTCTTTGAATAACACTACTTTTACCTCCTTTAACACCTATATTTCCATTCTGGTTTTCCTCATTATCTTCATAACTTCTTCTACCTCTTGAACATTCGGATTTTGATCTACTCTTGAACCTATGCCAACTGGGGAGTGGGGTGTGGGGGAGGGACGAGGTTGAGGTGGTACCTAAGAGGATGCCGCTAAATGGTTGGAATGTTCATGTTCAGTCCCTCCTCCGCCTAGTTGGGTACCAGTGATGCATCCTGTCCTTCCATATGATTGAGCCATGGGGTCAAGGCTACCTCCTGAGCTTGTTGAGGGAAAAATGAAGGGTGAAAGGGACCTATTCCTAGATTGAGGTCTGACTAAAAGGGTTGAAGGGTGGCATTTCCCATGTTGGGAATTGGTAAAAAGGGAGTTGAGGAGTTTTCATGGATAAAGGTTGTTGGAGAAATGTGGACATCCATATTTGGTTTTTGTAGGCTTCCTAGGCAAGCCTCATTCCCTCTGAGACTACTTGAGCTAGAAAGGTGGGGTTCTGAGCTACTATAACTACCTCTTGGCCTCCACAATCGCCAAGAAGGACAATGCTTGTCCATGGAGTCCCACCTCCAACCACGATTGAGGGATTAGATTTTGAGGTGTTGCTTGTGTTGCATAGAAGGTAGTTCCCCCTATAGTTATGGGAATCATTGGAAAATGAGGGAAGGGGCTTGGGAAATAATTCAAAGGATTCATGTTGGCTTGTATGTTTTGGTTCGTGTTGGGTTTGGGAGTTTGGGAGTAGAGGGGTGTCCTATGAGTAATTCTTCTTTGTTGAGCTAAAAAGAGAGTTCTTGGCATTATGTGGTAGAGTCAGTAATTCTATAGATATAGAGTTGATAGGGATAGTTATTTTATTACTAAAAAAGGAGTGTATGCTTTTGGCAATAAAAATATTAGGAGTATTAAATAATTCCTAATTTATCTCATTAATAATCCCATCTGAATTTGGAAGGTTGTCTATTGTGTATATAGGAGACAAACTTAGAAGTAGTATCAGATATTTTAGATACAAAAATAGATTTGGCCTCCGCCGCCTTGTGACAGTTGGCCAATTGACTGGATATGGATCGATCCATGTCAACTCACTTTTCTGAGGTGGATATCTATATAGCAGTTCCCAAAAGGGTGGAAGTATTGGTGTGGTGACTAGCCTGTAGGATAGGTGTGGAATTAGGGGTTAAAGTAGGAGTCAATGTAGAGGTCACTCTATTCATGTAGGTTACTGTATCTACCTTTTCTGAGAAGTTAGAGTTGGGAGAAATGTTTGTTTTAGGAAATCCTTTTAATGATGAATTAATAATGTCTTTTTTATTACTGTTCACGTCCTTAAGGCATAATATTTTTTGGTTTTGAGTTCGAATCCCTTGAGTTGGACTATGATTTTGTGAGAGATTAGTGGAGGGACTAGAATTTTGGTTCATTTTCTGGGAATTCTTCCTCTATTTAAAAACCTTAGATTCAAGATACTTACATGTACTAGCTTCAAACAATAAAATGCTAATACCTGGTTCCTTGTCGTCGATCTCTTTCGTTGAACGTTGTGATATGGTGTTCTTTTCTTTGGGAATGACACCACCTACCATTGTTCCTCTCCCCCGTCGGTTATTACCTCTTTAGAAGTAGTCGTTCCTTCTAAAGTGTGGATTTTCTTTGATTGCTCTATTTCCATGCTAGAACACCCATTTGTATGTATTGTTTTAATTATGCGGTTAATTCTATTATGTACAAGGACCCCACATTTGAAGCAAAATATATCAAATCCTTCATAAATAATAGATTGCTTATGATGACCAATATAAATAGGTTTCTGGATCGGTACATCGAAAGGGATTTCAACACATATATGTGCATAGCGCCCCTTTAATGCTGCAGATGTGCATACATCAGTTTTGACTAATTTTCCCAATCTTCTCCCAACTCTAGCTAAGATGGCATGATCATAGAATTCCATTGGTAGCTCGGGAAGCCCAACCCATATTGCGGAGATGTTTTTCTTAGCCTCTGAAGCAACAAAGTTGGGGTGCCATAATTTTATTAGTAAGAAGTAGCCATTGATAAACCAAGGACCATTTTAAAGTGCCTTTTTCATAGTTTCCTCCTTAAAGAACTTGACTATATAATAATCATGTCCCAAATCAGTCAGGGTGATTTCCTCTGTAGGTCTCCATAAGATCCCTAATCTAGTTTTGATATATGGTGGATCAATATTTTTCATAACAATTTGATGATTACAAAATAGGCCCAAGGGAGATATATTCTCTACTTTTCTTTTTCAGAGAGAAGAATTGTGTTGCCTATATCCTCCTTCCCAATTTGATCCAGCTATGTAGGAGAGCAATTTGGTGGTTCCTATGTTATCACATACTTGTCTATTTACATTGTAGAACTATGGTTTGAGTTGATTGTCGGTTTATTGTTCTTAATTGGGAAGTGGAAATCAGAATGTTCTTAAAGCTAGGAATCCGTCCATCTAATGGGGGGTCAAGATTAATCTAAGATTTATCTATATCTGGGGGAACTTTTGGGTTTGGATTATTATCATTACACGTGGTCATAGTTGTCATGACCCAAAAATGGGTGTGATGACACTCGTCTCAACCCACCGAGACAAGTCAATCTTGTTACATCCTTATGTTTGCAAATAAGGCGTAACGTCGTGAGACTCGTAAAAAAATCAATATTTAATAGTTTAAAAAGAAATTTAAAGAAAGAATATTATTTTAAGGAGTCGCTACCTAATTTTAGAATAATTAAAAAACCAATTAATTATTATAAAATGTTTAAGAGTGCACGGTGGTGGGTAGTACCAGAAGTGCGTGAATGACCCTAATGCACTGTGATGTAGGTTTGCCGAAAAAAGGCTTCAATTTAATCTAGTGCAAAGTCAATAGTACTAGGGCCTTCGAGTTGGAAATACCAATAGATTCTAGGTAAGGGATTCAAGTGATTCCGAAAGAAAGGTATTCACATCCTTCAGAATCCACAACTGTGGGTCCCAGCTGAACTAATTTTTTAAATTGAGTAGGAAATAAAAATAATGCACAAGTATAAACATAAAATATACACAAAGAATAAAATAAAATAATAATATTAAAAACAGCCTAATATTTGTCTAAAGCCAATAATATACATAATAACAAATTAAAAATATGATTCAAATTTAATTCAAATAACTTCTTAAGGAGAAAATTCTAGGTACCTGTAAAAATACTTAATGAATATGTTAGTAGGAGATAAAGAATAACAGCAACAACAACAACAACGATAACAACGATGACAACAACGACGACAACAATGACAACAACAACGACAACAACGACGACAACGACGACGACAACAATGATGACAAAAATGACAACAACAACAACAACAACAACAACAATGACAACGACAACGACAATGACAACGACAATGACAACGACAATGACAACGACAATGACAACGACAAAAACAACGACAACAACAAGGACAACAACGACGATGACAATAACGACGACAACGACGACGACAATGACAACGACAATGACAACGACAACAACAACGACAACAATAACAACGACAACAACGACGACAACGACGACGACAACGACGACAACAACGACGACGACAACAACGATGACAACAACGACGACGACAACAACAACGACGACAACAACAACGACGACAACAACGACAAAGACAACAACAACGACAACAACAACAACAACGACAACGACAACGACAACAACAACAACAACAACAACGACAACAACAACGACAACAACAATGACAACAACAATAACAATAATAATAGAAATAATAATAACAATAGAAATAATAATAGCAATAATAATAACAATAATAACAACAACAACAACAACAATAATAATAATAATAGAAATAATAATAATAACCACAACAACAACAATAATAATACTAATAACAACAATAATAACAACAATGACAACAACAACAACAATAATAATAATAATAATAATAATAATAATTCAAAAATAAAGCTTATCTTATGAACTCGGAAGGCTTTAGAAATCGATCATAATTTATTCATCGGCCAATTTCAACTTGTAATATATAATAATATAAACTTAAATTAAAATTTTCGTCTTTTAAAATAAGGAGGCTTTGAAAATCACAGAGATATTTTTTGATTGGCCAATGGGACCTATAAATAGTTCAAAAAGGAAACAAACAAAATTAAGGTAAAAAAATTACATTACGTACATCCAAATTAACTAAAAATATCGGAACAAAAATGACCCAAACAAAATAGTAAACAAAACTTAATGGAGAATCATGAATAATGACCGGAGAACATGAAAACACAGAAAATAATGGCCGCAATTTGAACCCCTCCGGCCACATCCGAAATGGAATGAAATATACATTAAAATGTAACAAAACATAGAAACAAGAATAGCAAAATCATAAAACAAAGTGAAGCAACATCTATGTCTAGTTAGATTTGAGAGTGAAAGCTCAAGCCTCGCCGAAAATGGAGTGTGTTTTACTGGAAAAGAAGAGGATTTTAGTGGATTTGGTGGTTGTTGGTTGGTTTTGATGGAGAAATGGATGTCATTTATAGTGAGGGTGAGGGAGAGAGCGGGGTAAGTGAAATTATGTGGAAAATTTTGTGTGATTAGTGGGGTAGGTAAAATTATGTGAAATTTTTTGTGCGATTAGTGGGGTAGATAAAATTGTGTGAAAGATTTTGTGTGATTAGTGGGGTATGTAAAATTATGTGGAAGATTTTGTATGATTAATGGAGTAGGTAAAATTATGTGGAAAATTTTGTGTGATTAATGAGGTAGGTAAAATTGTGTGAAAGATTTTGTGTGATTAGTGGGGTAGGTATAATTGTGGGAAAATTTTAATATTTATCTGTATTTTAATATATTTTTAAACTGTGCTGAAAATACTAAAATGAATATGAACAAATATAACAAATGACATGTAAAAATACAAATTAATGAACTGTGATAAAAAATAGCTATAATTGAAATTAAATAAAATAAATTGATAAAAGTCCTAATTTCTTTTTTTAGAAATAGGATAATTATCGATAAAATTGAGTTAAAATTGTAAAAAAATCGTTTTTGAACTATTTAACGAAGAAAATACTTAAAAGTATGAATTTTAAAAAATATCAAGCCAAAATTTGATGTCAACAACTTTCCTCTTTGTTTGTTTAGGATTGATGAAAGAGATCATAGACAAACAAAGTTGACGAACCCAATTTTGGTTTGATAAACTTTTAACAAAATGATATGAGACATTAATAGAGCTTTTGTACAATACTCTACACCCGTCAATGGGGCTAAAAATAATAAACTAAAAGGGAAGAATTGATCAAAGACTCAAAACATTCACATATCTTCGACTTTACTTCCAAAAATGCCCATTGAAAAGTTGTGTACCTTTGAAAGGAAGACTATCCACATAGCATGTCACTTTGAACGACGTAACAACTTAACTTATCTTTTGTAAGGCAAACAACCCAACTTAAATATGAGATGTCACTTTGTAGGGAGATGACATCCCAACGTGCCCCTTAAAAGGCGGACGACCCAATCCGAATTTGAGATGTCACTTTGTAGGGAGAATTTGAATTAGAGATGTCACTTTATATGGAGGTGACGTCCCAATGTGTCACTTTTTAGGGAGGTGACGTCCCAATTAGTCACTTGAAAGGCGGACGATCCAATTTGTACTTGAAATGTCACTTTTTAGGGATATGACGTCCCAATGTGTCCCTTGAAAGACGGATGACCTAATTTTAACTTGAAATGTCACTTTTTAGGGAGATGACATCCCAATGTGTCCCTTGAAAGGCGCAAAACCTAATTTGAACTTGAAATGTCACTTTTTAGGGAGGTGATGTCCCAATGTGTCTTTTTGAAAGGTGGATGACCTAATTTGAACTTGAAATGTCACTTTTTAGGGAGGTGACATTCCAATGTGTCCCTTGAAAGGCGGACGGCCTAATTTGAACTTGAAATCACTTTTAAGGGAGGTGACATCCCAACGTGTCTCTTGAAAGGCGAATGACCCAATTTGAACTTGAAATAATTTAAATTTGAAATGTCACTCAAAGGGATATGACAACCTAACGTATCCCTTGAAAGGCGGATGATCTAATTTAAACTTGAAACATCACTTGAAGGGATGTGACAACCTAATCTGTCCCTTGAAAGGTGGACAACCCAATTTAAATTTGAAATGTCACTTGAAGGGATGTGATAACCCAATATGTCCCTTGAAAGGCTGACGACCCAATTTAAACTTGAAATGTCACTTGAAGGGATGTGACAATCCAATGTGTCCTTTGAAAGAAGGATGACCTAATTTGAACTTGAAGGGTTGAGACAATCCAAAGTATCCCTTGAAAGGCGGACGACCCGATTTGAACTTGAAACTTCACTTGAAGGGATGTGACAACCCAATGTGTCCCTTGAAAGGTGGACGACCCAATTTAAATTTGAAATGTCACTTGAAGGGGTGTGATAACCTAATGTGTCCCTTGAAAGGCGGACGACCCAATTTGAATTTAAAATGTCACTTGGAGGGATGTGACAACACAACGCATCTCTTGAAAGGTGGGCGACCTAATTTAAACTTGAAATGTCACTTGAAGTGATGTGACAATCCAATATGTCCCTTGAAAGAGGATGACCTAATTTGAATTTGGTGTGAATGGTGTATCACAAAATCTGCAGTAACAATGTTAGTAGCAACAACAACATAAATGCAATATAAACTAAGTAAACGTGGCCTTAGATGCAATGAATAAGGTAGTGATCCAATATTTTACTTTGAAAATAACATCATGAATTTTACAAAAAATGTCAATTTAAAAGAAATAAGTAATCGAAAAGTGTCATTTTGAAAGGTCATGATAAACCAATTAAAACAAGTGTCAATTTGAATGGCATGACAAACCAATTTTTTTTAAAAAGATATCATTTTAAATGGCATGACAAACCAATTTTAAAAAGTATCATTTTGTATAAAATAACAAATCAACTTTTAAAAGGTGTCATGTTAAAGGGTATGACGAACCAAAAAATTCAATATTAATAGTAAATGGTCAAAAAGAATTCCTTTGACAAGTATTCAAAGGTGGGTATCAACCCATTTTTATTTTTTGAACAAGGAAACATATGTTAACTATAGTTAAGACCAACAATAGTATTGCATAGAAATTTCTCACCAATGCTTTCTCATTCAATCGACATTGACTTTGAGGTAATTCCTATGGTTTCATATGGTACTTCAAATGTACTTAAGTGACGACAAGATTTGTTCATCTTGCTTCAAACAAAGGCTTTGAACTAGGCTTAACATCATCCTTCAAGTGCTCTCACCAAAATAAAGGTCTTAATTTGGACACATTTTAAGTGTTTTTATTTGAAGATATTATGTAAAGTACACTCACAGTCAAAAGAATATTCAATGAATGCAATTGTGATATCAAAGGCTTGGCCTTCATGTAAATCTCCACTAATGTGAATCATTTAAACTGAAATCATGTAGAGCTTGTTATCGACTTATAACGTAGGCTTAGGGAAGAGTAGGATAGTCATTTAGGATAAAGTAACTTAATTCCTTTTTGAGCATTGCACTGAATTTGTGTTTTTAACATTTGTTACGCCTTTAGCGCTAGATCCTCAATGTTGTCCCTTTCTTGTGTACTTTTGGACTTCTTTTGAAGTTTAAACTTGTCTAACCCTTTTCTTATTTCGACTAATTGTTTGGAGTGTTCTTCTTTGTTGCAATTTTACTTGCTTGAACTTGTTGGAAATTTTCAACTTTCTTTTCTTCTAAAGTCATTCTTGCATCCTAAAATTTGAAGGACTTTTCAATTTTTTGACTTTGATAACTTTGAACTTTGAATCTTCTTTTGTATCTCACACACCTTTAGTGCTGTCACGACCCAACCCACCGAATCGTGCGGGCACCCACTTTATGACCCTGTGCAGGAGAACCCTTAACCCCTTATATAAGAACAGTTGCAGAATTTAAAACAAACTTGAAAACCAAAATTTTAAAGAAAACTATATTAAAGACCAACTTATACAATTATACAAAATCTTCTAAGGAAATTGGTCTAAACAGGTACAAGAGCTACTAAGAGTAGAAATAAAATAAAAGACCAATGACTCAACTTCCACCAAGATAAGAGAAAAATAGAAGTTGCTGGAGGATCGCCTTCATCTTTACCTAAGAGACATAACTGACCCTTCAACCAGATTATGCCAAGTGGCATATCATGGCTAGTATCAGTACAAACAACACGTACTGGTAGGAATCATTGTTCAATCTAATACCCACCACATAATATATGAACAGAGAAATAAGAGATATCATAATACTTAAACTTCCTCAATTTGGTCACCCCAGCCCAATAAGTGCACTTCTTATTCTCATATGTAGGGTATTCACCATCCTAAACGACACAGTTTCACTACCACCCTAGTTACAACTTAAAACCTATGGGTTAAGGACCAACCTTACTATTATTCCATCACCCCAATAGTACCCACCTAGCAACCTTAACCGTTTAATGATTTCACCCAACCCTCACTAGGTGGTCTAATTGTCTCACAACATAAAGCATATACGTCTCACAACCACATGCTCCAACTTACTTGAGTTTTAGATAGCTACTATCTCTACCTTAGTTATTCATGGAAATCTCAATGGTAATACTCTTTGGCAACTAGAAACCTCAACTTCTAAGTGTATAAATATAGAATATGATTATACCATATAGATCATATACAGGCCTAACATGGTCCCATCCTCTTACCCACCAATAAGTGTATTGATGATCATAATTCACTATATCTAGCACACTTCAACTCAAGAGTTCATTTATAGTTCTTAGTCCATGGCTTATCTACCACTAACCTTATTATTATATGAAAATACATATATTGTCAGGTCCTCTCATGGGACCATCCATGCACACATACTTGGCCCTCTCAAGGGACCCAATTCAGTCATATTTATGTTGGAACATGGAACCCGATCCAAGAATATATCAAAACATGACCCCCAATTCAAATAAGTATCGAAATGTGACACTCGATCCATATATATGTCAGAACGTGACACCCATCCAAACATACCATATTCACAATTACATTTAGTATTCACAACATTTATATTACCAAGATTTGGTTCATCTCAAAAATAGGCTAGCAAGTGCTTATTTATATAAGGACTAACCTGTTATCCTTATCTATACATATTTATGCATATCATAAGTAACTCAATTATATATTTAAGAAAATTCCGAAAATAGTCAACGTCCACACTACCAAATCTTACAGGTTTGACCTCAAAATCTACTAGTTTTACTTTTCTGTATGAGATTCTATGCCCGATATAGATTAACCAAATGCACACAAAAACATCATAATCCATAACTTCTCAATTCACTGCAGCACCTTTCTACCCAAGTCACATTCGAATCTGACCCTATCATAATCAGATCTCTGCCCGTAACCCATGGCCCACAACTTAGTATATGAATTCTCATTAATTTTCCTTTTATATTACATGGTAAGTATATGTTTACTACTCAGAAAAGAGAAGCCTAGCCTACTTGGGATCTAAGCATTCACGGAGAGATAACACTGCTGAATCATTTGTTCTAGATGTTCCACGGGCAAGACCAGATTGAATTCCACGGGTTGAAGCCTTTCAAAAGTTGAGATTCCCTCTCCTCCTCTTCTTCATTCAAGAGCAACCTTTTTAGAGGGTTTTGTAGAAATCCTCGCATCTAATCTCCACTTAGGAGAAGTAAAACAAAAAAGAAAATTCACAACTTAAGTTTTGTCCCACAACTTCCCACTCTAGCGACCTTATTCCCGCTCTAGCGACGCTGCCCCAGTGGGACTATCCCATTCTGGCGGGGTGGTAGGACCTAGTCAATCCTAATTCTTTCAAATTTCTTTTTAATCATGATTAACGACGGCTTTGGTCGTTACGAGTGCACTCAAAAATGTTAGGCCAAGAGGGAGATAATGCGTACAAGCATTCAGAAAGGGTATAGGCTAAATGTGTAGTTGTTCAAAGAAAAGGCTTAAAGGCTCAAAGTGGGGACATACTAAGGACTAATGTCATTAGAAAGGCTTTGTGTGGAGATTTTTTGTGATTAGTGGGGTAGGTAAAATTGTGTGGAAGATTTTATGTGATTAGTGGGGTAGGTAAAATTGTGTGGAAGATGTTGTGTGATTAGTGGGTAGGTAAAATTGTGTGGAAGAGTTTATGTAATTAGTGGGGTAGGTAAAATTGTGTGGAAGATGTTGTGTGATTAGTGGGGTAGGTAAAATTGTGTGGAAGATTTTGTGTGATTAGAGAGGTAGGTAATTTTGTGTAATAGTGGGATATGTAAAATTGTGTGGAAGATTTTGTGTGATTAGTGGGGTAGGTATAATTGTGAATTTTGTTTAATATTTATTTGTATTTTAAGTGTATTCCTAGACTGTGATAAAAATACTAAAATGAATATGAACAAATATAACAAATGATATGTAAAAATACAAATTAACAAACTATGATAAAAAATAGCTATAATTAAAATAAAATAAAATAAATTGTTAAAAATCCTAATTCCTTTTTTTAGAAATAAGGATAATTATCGATAAAATTGAGTTAAAATTGTAAAAAAATCATTTTTGAACTATTTAACGAAGAAAATACTTAAAGGTATGAATTTTAAAAAATATCAAGCCAAAATTTGGTGTCAACAAGCCTAAAACCCAATGATAAATGAATGCAGAAGTAAATGAAATAAAGTAAGGTTTAACTTAATCAAAAGCAGGTAAATAATCACAAATTTCTCAAGATTAGTTGTCACGTGTACAAGTCACTAATATATTACTAAATTACAAAAAAATATAGTTATAATGTCTTTGTCTCTAGAATAGGACTAAAATATAATAAAAGAGTAAGAGGTGTCCACTTGTAATGACCTTGAGGGTCATTTTTGAATTTTTTTATGAAATTACCATTTTACCATTATATTTAGTGCCTCCGAGTGTTATTTGTTCAATTTGTATGATTGAATGTGTTAAAGTCTTAATAGTTTGTGAATTGGGCAAATTATTGAGTTCCATAGAGTTAAGATGTTAAAAAGTGGGTTTCGGTACTAACTAGAGTTACGGATCTTGGAACGGGATTACTTCAGTTCCATCAGCTCTAAAATGTACAAATTAATCTAGGGGAATCGTCGAAATCATATTTGGGATTGATATGTGAATTTGAGGTCCCAAGTTGGAAAGTTAGTTTTAAATGAGCTAAGTTTGACTTTGGTCAATAAATCAAGTTCGGAGACTCAAATTGGATTTTTGATGATTCTAATGGTTTCGGAGGGTGATTCTAATGCTAGAAATGGCTCTGTTGTAAATTTTAGAGGTTCCAAGGATATTTATGGTATTTCAAGTGCCGAAATTAGATTAGTTGTGACTTATTAGATTTCGAGTAAAGGAGACTTAAAATTCAAATTTCAATGATTTCATTGAGTCTGGAACATTGAATTTAGTAGGAGTGCATATAATATTTGTGTATATGAGATTCCAAACGAATCTCGAGGGTCCCATCAGAGAATTTAATTTTGAGATTTTGTTGGTTTCTGGTCCAATCACTTTTATTCATCGCGATCGTGACTTTAGGCCACACGATAGAGATGAGTCAGGAAAGTGGTCTTCACGATTTCGAGGGATGGTTCACGATTTTGATGATCTTTTCATCTTGTGTCCTTCGCGATCGCGAGCATTAGTGGATTGTGATCGCGATGCACAATTCTACCTTAACAGTGTTCACTTCGGGAGAAACACCATTTTCACATTTTTGAGTTTATAAGCTTCTTGGGTTGATTTTTGAGAGAGTTCTTCGAGTAATTTTGTGGAGTAAGTAATATTTCACTAAAATCTTTCATATTTCATCATTTATATCATGATTTCAACTCCTAATCTTTAGTTTCAAACCCCAAATTTCTTATTTTTTTCCCTAATTCGAATTTAAGAAAATGATGATTTCTAACTCATTTTGAAATTATTTTTATGGGTTTTTCAATCATGATTTCCTTATTACTAGTAGAACATGATTGCAATAAATTTTTTAGATTTGACCCTTTTCAAAAATGATCAATTTTTGGATCATTTTACCTCCAATTTCAAAACCTATAAATATGAGTGTCATAGGACTCCTTATGATGCATATGTTTTATTTTTGATAGTAGGTTGTCATTTCAGGCATTGAATTCAAAGGTTGTTCGTCCGGTAGAGCGCTCGAGTACGGTTTCGACAATTGAGGTAGATTTGACTATTCTTCTTAGAGCTAAGTTGGGGTGATTAGTCAAATTCTATGTTGTAGACTTTGGGATAGGGTCGTAGTGTAGTTTGGGACTATAAATTTATATTGTGATCCCTGCGTGGGGTCTTATATGTGTTGTGTAGACTGTGTGGGGGCCTTATTTAATATTTTATCTGTGTTGAGACTGTGTAATCAATGACTTAATTGAGTTAGAAATGTGAATAGGTATTTGACTTGTAATGCCCGCCTGAGGGGTTGAGTTGGGGGTTTTGAGCACCCCTAGTATTGAAATATTTTTGAAAAAAGGGTGAACACTTAATTTGAGGTATTTCCTTTCCATTACTATCTATTGAGGGTGAATATCATGTTTATGTTAAGTTTTGAGAACTTTAAACCCTGTACTGCATGTTGAGTTGAATATTACCTTCATGCCTTATATGTTCTGAATGCATTCATCCTCACGCATATTATCATTAATCATTAGGAAGTTGAGAACTGTGAAAATTCTTTTTGAGAAACAAATGTGACATCTTTTATATCCATGACCACGAGATAGGTGGCAAGCGGATGAGACATTAGTATTATGAGTCATTGGCCATGATCTGGGTGGTAAGGTAGTTGATACATTGAGAATATGATGTGGTATATGGTCCGCGATACCCCCATAGGTCCTTCTTGGTAGCACAGCTCGGTAGGTTTATACGACAGGTTGTGCGATAACCTTGATCCCATCGTACCATCATATCATTGGATCATCATAATGCATTGCATTAATACCTGTGATATTTGATATATCTGCTTAATTATGATATTGAACTGTATTTATGTGTTTACTTTACTCACTCCATCCTATATAAATTGGCAGCGTAGCTGGAGTGAGACTTTTCTACGTGCAGGTAGAAGCGTTCCTTAATTTATTTCATAGTTTAGATTAATTCCTTATACTCAGTTGGTTAAACCTATTGAGTACATGTGAATTGTACTCACCCCTACTTCTGTGTTCCTTTTTAATGCAGATCATAATCAGGATATTCTGCGCGATAGCTGATTTCTCTATTGTAGATATTTTACTATTCAAATTGGTGGTCATGTCTTTGAATTCAGACCGCTATTAGTTCTAGATTTTATTTCCAGTCTTTACTATTATTTGAAGACTTATGATGTATATCATATTTGATCATTGTATTAGATGCTCTTTACACTTATGACACCCGATTTTGGGATATTTTCCTTATTTCTAGCTTTTCTTTATTTTGTAGCCTGACTTTCCTTTTGAGAGTCTCGTATGAGTTTTACTTTTAGGCTTATATATTAGGTGGGGTGTTAGGATGTGTGCCATCATGACCTCAGTTTTTGGGTTGTGATAAATTGATATCAGAGCTCTAGGTTCATCAGTCTCATGAGTTAAAGAGCAGTGTCTCTAGTAAAGTCTTGTGGATCGGTACATAGAAGTCCATACTTATATTCGACAGGCTATAAGATACTTGTTAGGATAAATTCCTTCTTTTGATTCCTTTCATGCGAGTTATTCATATTAAGTATTATATACCTCTAATCTATTCCTTCTACGCAGATGGTGAGGACTAGAGCCAGAGATACTGAGGGTGAGGCTGCACCTACTGTCTGAGCCCAGTTTGCGGTTGAGGTAGAGGACGCAGTGGAGTCAAAGGCCGAGGCCAAGCGAGGGGAGAAGCACCTGCTTGTGGCCGAGCTAGAGAGTCATCGCTGAGATATTGTATGAGCTTGAGGATGATTATAAGCAGTAGATTGAGGAGCAGAGGCCAGCACAGCCTCCAGAGGTCCCTGATAGTACTCCGATGCTTCAGGAGTTATTGGTTAGACTATTGGCTATATTGGATGGTGCTTTGACTCTTGGTGTTCTCCTAGGTACTTCAGGCTCTCCCATCATAGTTATCACTACGCCACCAATTCAGAGGCCTAGTGTTGGATTTCAGACTCCAAGTTCTTCTTCGGTGCCTTTTATCTTACCTTTGAGATTTACAGCTCCACCATTTTCTGCTAGTGCTTCCATATCGGTAGAAGAGAAAAAGAGTTTGTTTTTAGAGATTTGTTCGGTTGGCACCTTCCAAATTTGATGGCACGGATGGGGAGAAGGCTTATGTCTTTTTGACTAAGTGTCAGGATAGGTTTTTCAACCAGGATATTCTTGAGGCACATGGAGTAGCTTACACTTTATATCAGCTTGTAGGGGTGGCCAAGGAGTGGTGAAGATCGATTATTGCTCATAGGCCTGTTGGTTCCCCTATGATGAGTTGGTAGCAATTTTTAGATGTGTTTCTTGAGAGGTTCATGCCTTATAGCCTCCATGACTAGCGCAGAGATGAGTTTAGCAGATTGGAGCAGGGCTTCTTATCAGTATTTGAGTACGAGGATCGCTTTCATGAGCTATCCCATTATTTTGTGTCTAGTATCCCCAATGAGTTTGAGCAGATTCACAAGCTAGTGAAGGGATTCACTAGTTATCATTAGGAGGTTGCAACCTTTCTTGTGTTATCTGGTAGTATCTTTTCAAGTGTTATTGACCACGCCAGGATAATAGAGAGAATTTGACATACTAGACAGGGAGGGGCCAAGAGGTTCCCTCGGTAGGGTCAGTTTGGGGGTCATTCATACAGAGATAGGGAGTAATTGAGTTCAGGTACCCATGGTTATCAGGGCAGATAGGGCCAGACAACTATTTAGGGCTCAGATGGTACATGTGGATCTAGATCAGGCCAGACCAGTTATAGTCATTTTTCAAGCTCCGAAGGTCATACTGATAATTTTTGTTATCCTCCACGGTATTCTGGACCTCGAGGCTGCTTTGTGTGTGATGAGTTTGGGCATAAGGCCCAAGATTTCCTCAGACGTGCTCCTTCTACCCCTACTCCAGATGTGCGAGGTAATTTACAGGGCACTAAAGGTGGCACCAAGGCTGTCATGACAAATGAGACATCCCAAAACATCCATCTTATAGGCACAACTGAACATACATACATATACAACCCACATACATGTCCACCGACCTCTAAGAGTAAGAGCAGTAATATAAGGCGGGACAGGGCCCCCGCCATACCTATAAACAACTAATTATATACATCGAGAGTTAGTACCAAAATCTAGGCTCCGACATAATGGAGCGCTTCTGAACTGTTGAGTGGGACTCTTACGCTGGCGGATCCCCAAAGTATGTATCTGTACCTGCGAGCATGAAATGCAGCCCCTTCGAGAAAGGGGGGTCAGTATGACATATGTACTGAGTATATAAAGCATAACATAGTATAACTGAGAGCATTTCTAAAAAAGAGAGTTAGGAGATGTCGGTGTTACTTAAGGAACCACTATACCTGTATTTGTGAATCATACAAAAAACATGCATGCTCAAATAATACAATACAGCTGGCCCCTTCCGGGACTCGGTGAACCATATCTATAGGACCATCATAGGGCCCGACGCCATCATCACCTTATCACATCACATCATCATACATATGTATATATACATAAGTACCTGACCCTCTAGTAAGGGGCTTGATGAGTTGTTCATGTCATTGTATTATCATATTCTCATATAGCGTACCCAGCCCTTTCGTGAGGGACTCAGTGAGTTGTTCATGTCATTGCATTATCATGTCCTCGTATAGCATACCCGACCCTTTAGTGAGGGACTCGGTGGATAATGCATTGAACTGCGCATGATTACGTACTCGGCTTGGGACTCGATGATAAGAGGGGTTACAGTATACACGAGTAGAATAGTGAGTAACCATATGCAATTTAAAACATTGTCAAAGACTCAATGAAGTAATAAAAACAAATTGTCATTTGCAAACCAGGACGATACTCATATCAGTCATCCCTCAAATATCACTATTGGTTATATCAAAAGAGCCTTAGAAACCATAGGCGTGAATCAAGATGATACCAAATAACTTATAAAAGTCAAGGACATTAATTATCAGAGAATCTCTAAGAACAGGAATCATGAATTACTCTCGAGACTTATGAATGGAATTACCCCCAAAGCTCATATTAATCCTTACTTAATTCTAAGATATGCCTAAAGAAAGAACAGACTGCTTTACATACTCTCTACTTTCCCTCATGTAGTCGTCACATACATATGTGCCATGGAAGTATGGCCTGCTCCTTATATAGTAACATATGCCGAGGGATGTTCGACCCGATCCTTAGATCGTAACATATACCGAGGAATATTTGGCCCGATCCTTAGATAGTAACATATGTTGGGGAACGTTCGTCCCGATCCTTAGATGGTAACATATATCATACTTGGCCCATCAAAGGACTCGGTAGCATAAACATTTCATCATAACATCATAACTTATGTCAAAGACATATCAAGAGAGAGCAAGGGTAGTTTTACATACTTATGCCAAAAACATGCCAAGAGAAAGAAGGTAGCTTCACATACCTCTTATGGATTACCCTTAACCACGTTCACCTCATCGTCTTTTGAACCTATTTAACATGAAAGCAATACTAAGGTTAATAACCTTTCACTTTCTAATTTCCAACTCTACAACCAAGTATCCAGAGGAATCATTTCCTTATCCATTTTCCTCGACTAGTTTATTACTAGTTCTGAAGTTAGCTGAAATCAGGCAGTATCCATTCTAATCTTGGCAGACATATTAAAAAAACAACCAGCAGATGTATATACAAGTAAATCACTTCAACATTACACAATACAACCTCCAACCAACTCGCTCAAAACTGCGATACCAAAATAGAGTTTTTAATCTTTGTTTCATAAAACCTTTAACCATATGAAATGGAGGGTCATGTGGATGCAACTAGAAGAAAACACACCCTTTTGAGAACAATTTACAGCCCTTCAAAACACAACCAACCCAGATGCAACCGCAGCACCACAATCACAACACGCTACTCGACTTCGATTTAACTCTAACAACTTCAATTTAGTTTGTTTCTAACGTCAAGCATACTTATACAATTTCTGCACTTCCAGCCTCATTTAATACATGTATTATACTGCATAAAAACATAATAAACTCCTATTTCAAAGGTAAAGCCTTACCTTACCCGAAACTCGCCAAAACTCGCCTCGAAAGATCTTTTAGCGCGACTGAAACTTCGTGGCTGTTTGTTATCCTTTTGTTGCTGATCCAAACCATAAATTTATATTACTAACACTTTCATACCCTCATGGTATACCCTAGATAAGTAATTCACAGAACAAAATCAGAGATCTTACCTTTTTGGCTCCAAATCCGTGGCTCCCTCTCTCAAGCTTAAGGTTTTTCTTCTCTATTTTTTTCTAGAATTTTCTTGATAAGGATGAACTAAAGGATAAAGATGAAGCTAATGATTCATAAAATATATATATACAGGCCACCTTAGGGGGTGACACATGTCAGCCCCTAAGTGATGACATATGTCAAGCCCTCATAGGGCCAACATACTCCTCTTCCCACTAGGGGATGCCACATGGAAGGTGGGGTCCACCCCTTTCTTCAGCTTCTGCCACATGGCACTTCCAGCTGCAGCCACATGTCACTCTCTTTTCTCCCCCATGGATTCGTAATCTTGTCTTACTTTATGAACCTATATAATCCTTGCTACGTAAGCTTGGTATGAACTCAAGTAGCTTAAAAATGTAAGATTTTCAAGTTGGTAGCTTACGTAAGTAAGTCGTGTCCTACGACTCATTACTTGGCCTCCAACTTCTTCTAGATTCTTATAACCATATTTCCAATCTTTCCTACTATGGGGTATCACATTCTCCCTTCCTCAGAGTTGTCTGGTAGCATTATAGATTATCCGGCTCACATGGTGACTCCCAAGAAGCTTAAGAAACTTTCAAGAAACTTAAGAGCCTTTCAAGAAATTTAAGAAGCTTAAGAACCTTCCAAGGTACAAAAGTACGGGGTATAACAGTGTGTGAGCCTCTTATTGTGCCTATTATTGATTCTACCACAGTAAGTGAGTCCTTAGTGGTGGATCGGGTATATCGGGGGTGTTTGGTGATATTTTCGGGTAGAAAGACCCATGCAGACTTGATTTTATTAGACATGCTTGATTTTGATGTGATATTATGTATGGACTGGTTATCTTCTTATCATGCTATATTAAATTATTATGCAAAGAATGTGACCTTATCTTATCCCAATTCGCCTAGCCTTGTGTGGAAGGGTAATCCTAGTTCGTATTCTTAGGGGGAATCTCTTATATTCGTCCTCATCGTCTGATGAATAAGGGTTTTATTTGTCTTATTTTGTTCATGTACGTGATCTCACTACGAGGTCATCTACTTTAGAGACTGCGGGGTCATCATAAACATTTATTAAAATCCTATAGGCATGATTTCTATATAAATTAACATGGTGATAATTATTTATTACATCCTATAGGCATGATTTCTAGATTGATAAGAATATATAACATCACACTATTTTGGACATTATTTGAATCGGCAAGGTCAATTTTAATCTATGAGAATTATTTCTTCATAAAACAATAATTTTTACATCTAAATGACATGCTGAAATTATTATTAAAACCTATAGACATAATTTTATAAAATATAGAGATATTCGTTAAGTTCTACTGACATGGTTTCTAGATAATTTTAGCATGCTAAAAGAATATTAAATAAATCCTATGAAAAATGATTTCTAGGTAATGTGGCATATTAAAAATATTTATGATCTTATAGGCATGATTTCTATACGAATTGATATACTGAAAAATATATAAAAACCTATTGACATGGTTTCTATAACATAATATGCTCAAAATATAATTGAATTAAATAAGCATGATTTCTATATAATTTTAACATGCTAAAAATATAATTAAATCCTATTGGCATGGTTTCTAATTAAAGATATGTTCTAATATAAACTAATCATTAAACACTCATTTTAAAGACACGAGAAGGTGGCTTTACTTTAAACTAGACAAGGATAAACACATAAAAGTTAGGCTACACATGATAATGGACAAGATTAATATTGAACTAGTTTTACTAATTTTAGGCCGATTTTAATTAAGCAAACAAATATACATAGAAATAAGTTAAAATTATATTTAAAATTAATCTAAACATGATGTCTATGAGAAAACAAATAACTCTTATAGCACATACACACAAATTAAGGTGAAAATAAAAATACAAGTAGCACATAGTTCCCCTCCCCCTTAGATTGTCCCCAGTTTTTTTATTATTATATAGAACAGATGTTTACAAGATTATTACAAACTAACAGAAAAACAAAACAATACATTTTAAAATAAAAATCTTAAACGAATCTGGCTTTGTTCTAGAAACACCCCTATCCCAGGCCACTCTTCTTCTTTGAACCTGAAGTTTGATTCCTTGTAAGCACAAAAGGAAACCCAAACACAAACCGTGCAAAAAAAAGATATATAATATTTAGGCCAGCATAGGAAGGAATTCCAATCATCAACTTCTGTAAATACACCAAAATATAGTACACAAGATATTTTGGTCTGAGGGTACAATAGTGTACGAAGACCTATTTGTCTTCCCAATCTCTTTGTGGGATGATCTTCAGTAGTTAGCTATAACTCAGGCTCCGTCATCTAAGACAATAGCTATGAAAACTCTGTAAAGTCTCACCATTCTCTTGATCTATTATTTCACACAATCTCGGCTGAACAGGTAGTCCTTGATTAAAGGATCCTGGGATGATATTATTAATATGCGGATGACATTTCATATAAAATCATCCATTCATGGAGTTCAAAATGAGTCTTATAGCCAATGTTGTGTTGTGGAATATTCGACCTCGTGTATTACTTCTTGGTTTCTTTAGTTGACATCAACTGGTACCCTTACCTTTTGGGTTTTGCTTTTTACCCATCAGAGTTGGCTACCGAGTGGTGCTGACGTTCCCTCACACAATGATTTTTATAGCCGTTTTGTGTTTTGTCTATCACTACTGGTATAGTGTCGTAGAACTTTGGCATACCAGTGCGCCATTTGTTAGTAACCAGCTACTCCTGCTCATTTTGCTTACGCCCTTTTTATAACTCCCTTAACCCTACTTATAAAACTCTAGGTACATAATCTTGTGTCGTTGCTTCATCATTAGTTCAGATTATTCCATGGTCCTTTTCCTCAGATTTGGCTCTGATTATTCTATCACACGTTACATTGCAATTCTTGCAATAATGTGTGAAGGCACTCAACTTAGCCCAAGATTTACCTTAGCGTTGTCTCGCTATTATTCAAGTTCCTCCTTGCCCTCTCCTCTTTTATCTTCGATATCGGGGTAGATCTTTAGTTCAACCATGACCATGTCCTTTTTGGTCATTTGATTTAACTTATCTTTGCATTTTTCTGTAATGTATCCAAAATATCATAACCCCTTTTCCTCACGTACTCCTCCGCTTGGTATTATGCTTTATATATATTTATAGGTTGCATAACTATTTTTATACAACTAGTATGAGATAGATGCAATATTTTCGTTTCTTGGTCCATCTTGCTTTACAACTGGTCCTACCCCTTTCTTTTCCTTCCTTCGGGTACTCTTTGATCTCCTCATTCCCTACCGTAGGAGATTTTCTATTCTTTCTCCTTGCTACTTGTATGTCACATCTCAGAGGCTAACAACTCTGTTGCCATATCTTAATCTTTACTCAACCATGGCCTTACTACCCTTTACACGGTCCTTAGATCGCTTTGTCTTACTCTCTTATTGTGTTCACCCCTTTTTGTATGCACCCATACATTAGGGTCTCTGCTAATGGTTCTCCGCATAGTCTCAGATATCATGGCTTCTATCCATTTATCGCTGGCCTTTAGCCCATGCGAACTCATGCCAGCATGGGATTTTGCTTGGAGTTTATGCGTTCCCATTAACATATGATAGTCATAGTTGACTTACTCACATTTGTATTTCTCTTGTCCACTTCCCCCCTTTAAGGTGTACCCATGTCATCCTCTGTTTATTTTTAACTGTTCATATGCATATGATTCTGTTCCAACATATTTGACATACTGCACCATATCTACACCTTCTGTTAGATCATCTATACTTTAGGTTGCCCCTGTAAGAACCTTAATACAACCATGGGGTGCTTAGAATTCTCGATAACTAGTACCCAATCTAGTCCAAGTACTGGTACTCGAGTCATATAATTAATGTAGTAGTTTATCCAGAGCCACATTCCTTTCTTCCCCACCAGTGATTAGCTAGCGCTCATAATCGTTTCAACTTCTCCATTCGGAAGTACTTGTACTCTAGTGACCCGTGTTTCTAGATCTGCTATAACACTATCTTCATCCCAGTGGATACCACTTGTCCCTCTTAATGGACTCGCAATGTATCAATGGTTTTGCAGAGCTACCTCCCTCATCCTTGAGGGGTCTTTATATTTTCCATGGTGGAATCACATATCCACAATACTTCTTTATATCTCCTAAGCTTTTATCCTTGTCGGGTACCTGAGGTTAACTTCCAATTCTTCTCAGTCTCATGTCAATTTTAATTTAATAATGGTCTTATCTTCTCGCCTTTTCATACTACACCTTCAGTTCGTAGCTATCTATTCCCTTTTTCATCCGATACTCATACTTAATTGATCACGTCTATCTTGAGTGCTCCCTGCAGTAGTCCTTCTATTCTTTCAGTCCATGGCCATTTTTGTTCATCACAGGGGTACTGGTATCAACTTCCAAGTTGTATGATAAACTTATAGTTCATTCCCCTTTTTTTTTTAGAAAATTTTGGTAGAGTTTCCTCTATGTCCTTACTATCCCGAACCTGCACTCAGGAAATACCAACAATGCCATGCAAGGCCGATGTATATATACATCCATATCATATCATATCATAGCCACAATGCCTCATAGGGCCAATATATACATATGTTTATAGCATCTCATATCCTAGCCGCACAGGGCTTCCTACATTAGGTTGAAATAAAAATAAAAAATTGCCCCATATAGCCAACAAAAACTATACTTATCACTCTCCTATACCTGTGATCGATTAGTCCCCAGTTCGACCCGGTGACCTAGGAGGTGAAGTGTGCTCCCCATGTTTATCCGTTTTCCATCTACTTGTCTGCCCCTCGTCATCTTCCTCTCTTGAATCCAGAAGACATAGATAAGAAGGTAACCCCTTCTTTATCGATGACCAAGATAGAGGGCTCAAATATGCCATAACACTTACCGTAGGAGCCGGCCTGACATAGTGCTCTATCATAAGAACCGCTGGTGTGGCTTTTGGAACCACTTCCATGGTCATCAAATGCTCCAGGAAATTAATCGTTGGGCCCTCCGAGGGATTGGTATCAATAGCATACTCGGAGTCTTCCAAAGGATCGGTCTCAATAGCATAATTAGGGTCTTCTGAAGGATCGGTCTTAATCGAGTAACTAGGACTTTGCCTGCTTGGTCCTGGAGCCTGGGGTCCCTATGTACCCTGGGGCCTTCTCTGCACCCTCTCCACTATCCAGAGCTAACCTTTTCATTTTTCACATCAGCCGGTACCCACCTACAAGAAGGGAGGTCAGAAATAAGCTTCCCTTAGAGGTATGACCGTACACTTAGTAGTCCATTAGGGAGGGATTATCCTAATAGAACAACTATATCGCTCGATCTAAGACAAGAAAGAAAGATAACATCCTAACTGTCCTGTAGCCTCCTGTTTATAGATGTGGTGCACAACACACCAATAAATAAGACTCTACTAGACACGGTCTGTGGACATTCCAAGGAAGGACCACTCTGATACAACTTCTGTTACGACCCAACCCCATTGGCCATGACCGATGCCCGAACTGGAAACTCATATATACCCCTACTAACTATAAGTAAATTTGTCCCCTGTTTGAGTTATAATATATCAACAGGAACGATAACATATAAGCCGACAAGGCTATCATAACATATAGAATCGTCCTATAATAAAACCCGCACGAGCCGATAAGGCTTTCATGACGAAGGGGACATCCCAAAAAATCCATCTTATAGGTACAACTGTACATACATACATATACAACCCACATACATGTCCACCGACCTCTAAGAGTAAGAAAACTAATATAAGGTGGGACAGGGCCCCCGCCGTACCTGTAAACAACTAAATATATACATTGAGAGTTAGTACCAAAATCTAGGCTCCGACACAATGAAACGCTTCTGAACTGCTGAGTGGGACTCTTATGCTAGTGGATCCCCAAAGTATGTATCTATACATGCGGGCATAAATTGCAGCCCCCTAAGAAAGAAGGGTCAGTACGATATATGTACTAAGTATGTAAAGTATAACATAGTATAACTGAGAGCATTTCTAAAATAGAGAGTCAGGAGATGTCGGTGTTACTTAAGGAACCACTGTACCTGTACTTGTGAATCATACAAAAAAAATGCATGCTCATATAATACAATATAGCCGGCCCCTTCCGGGACTCGGTGAATCATATCTGTAGGACTATCATAGGGCCCGACGCCATCATCACCTTATCACATAACATCATCATACATACATATATACATACGTACCCGACCCTCTAGTGAGGGGCTCGATGAGTTGTTCATGTCATTTCATTATCTTGTTCTCGTATAGCATACCCGAACCTTTAGTGAGGGACTCAATGAGTTGTTCATGTCATTGTATTATTATGTCCTCGTATAGCGTACCCGGCCCTTTAGTGAGGGACTCAGTGGATAATGCAGTGAACTGCCCACGATTACATACCCATCTTGGGACTCGGTGATAAGAGGGGTTACAGTATATACGAGTAGAATAGTGAGTAACCATATGCAATTTAAAACATTGTCAAAGACTCAATGAAGTAATAAAAATGAATTTTCATTTGAAAATCAGGATGATAGTCATATCAATCATCCCTCAAATAACACTATTGGTTATATCAAAAGAGCCTTAGAAACCATAGGGGTGAATCAAGATGATACCAAATAATTTATAAAAGTCAAGAACATTAATTATCAGAGAATCTCTAAGAACAGAATCATGAATCACCCTCGAGACTTATCAATGGAATTACCCCCAAAGCTCATATTATTCCTTACTTAATTCTAAGATATGCCAAAAGAAAAAAGGGACTACTTTACATACTCTCTACTTTCACTCATGTAGTTGTCATATACATATGTGCCGTGGAACGTACGACCCGATCCTTATATAGTAACATATGCCGAAGAACGTTCGGCCCTATTCTTAGATAGTAACATATGTCGAGGAACGTTCGGCCCGATCTTTAGATAGTAACATATATCATACTTGGACCATCAAGGGACTCGATACCATAAACATTTACTCATAAAATCATAACTTATGTCAAATACATATCAAGAGAGAAAAAGGGTAGTTTTACATACTTATGCAAAAAACATGCCAAGAGAAAGAAGGTAGCTTTACATACCTCTTATGGATTACCCTTAACCACATTTGCCTCGTCATCTTTTGAACCTATTTAACATAAAATCAATACTAAGGTTAATAACCTTTCACTTTCCAATTTCCAACTCTACAACCAAGTATCCAAAGGAATCATTTCCTTATCCATTTTCCTCGACTAGTTTATCACTAGTTCTGAAGTTGGCTGAAATTGGGCAGCATCTCCCCTGTAACTTTCCCTATCTCAATTCTAATCTTGGAAGCTATATTACCAAAAACAACCAGCAGATGTATATACAAGTAAATCACTTCAACATTACACAATACAACCTCCAACCAACTCGCTCAAAACTACGATACCAAAATAGAGTTTTTAATCTTTGTTTCATAAAACCTTTAACCATATGAAATGGAGGGTCATGTGGATGCAACCATAAGAACCCACACCCTTTTGAGAACACTTTCCAGCCCTGCAACACACAACCAACCCAGATGCAACCGCAGCACCACAATCACAACACGCTACTCGACTTCGATTTAACTCTAACAATTTCAATTTAGTTTATTTCTAACGTCAAGCATTCTTATACAATTTGTCCACTTCCAGCCTCATTTAATACATGTATTATACTGCATAAAAACATAATAAACTCCTATTTGAAAGGTAAAGCCTTACCTTACCCGAAACTCGCCAAAACTTGCCTCGGAAGATCTTTTAGCCGACTGAAACTTCGTGGCTGTTTGTTATCCTTTTGGTGCTGCTCCAAACCATAAATTTACATTACTAACACTTTCATACCCTCATGGTATACCCTAGATAAGTAATTCACAGAACGAAATCAGAGATCTTACCTTTTTGTCTCCAAATCCATGGCTCCCTCTCTCAAGCTTAAGGTTTCTCTTCTCTATTTCTTTCTAGAATTTTCTTAATAAGGATGAACTAAAGGATAAAGATGAATATAATGATTCATAAAACATATATATACAGGACACCTTAGGGGGTGACACATGTCAGCTCCTAAGTGATGACACGTGTCAAGCCCTTATATGTCCAACACACTCCTCCTCCCACCATGGGATGCCACGTGGAAGGTGGGGTCCACCCTTTGCTTCAGCTTCTACCACATGGCACTTCTAGCTGCAGCCACATGTCACTCTCTTTTCCCCCGTGGATTCGTAATCTCTTCTTACTTTATAAATCTATATAATCGTTGCTACGTAAGCTTGGTATGAACTCAAATAGCTTATGAATGTAAGATTTTCAAGTTGGTAGCTTACGTAAGTAAGTCGTGTCCTATGACTCATTACTTGGCCTCCAACTTCTTCTAGATTCTTATAACCATATTTCCAATCTTTCCTACTATGGGGTATCACATTCTCCCTTCCTCAGAGTTGTATGGTAGCATTATAGATTATCCGGCTCACATGGTGACTCCCAAGAAGCTTAAGAAACTTTCAAGAAACTTAAGAGCCTTTTAAGAAACTTAAGAAGCTTAAGAATCTTCCAAGGTACAAAAGTACGGGGTATAACAGTGTGTGAGCCTTTTATTGTGCCTATTATTGATTTTACCACAGTAAGTGAGTCCTTAGTGGTGGATCGGGTATATCGGGGGTGTTTGGTGATATTTTCGGGTAGAAAGACCCATGCAGACTTGATTTTATTAGACATGCTTGATTTTGATGTGATATTATGTATGGACTGGTTATCTTCTTATCATGCTATATTAAATTGTTATGCAAAGAACGTGACCTTATCTTATCCCAATTCGCCTAGCCTTGTGTGGAAGGGTAATCCTAGTTCGTATTCTTAGGGGGAATCTCTTATATTCGTGCTCGTCGTCTGATGGATAAGGGTTTTATTTGTCTTATTTTGTTCATGTACGTGATCTCACTACGAGGTCATCTACTTTAGAGACTGCGGGGTCATCATAAACATTTATTAAAATCCTATAGACATGATTTCTATATAAATTAACATGGTGATAATTATTTATTACATCCTATAGGCATGATTTCTAGATTGATAAGAATATATAACATCACACTATTTTGGACATTATTTGAATCGGCAAGGTCAATTTTAATCTATGAGAATTATTTCTTCATAAAACAATAATTTTTACATCTAAATGACATGCTGAAATTATTATTAAAACCCATAGACATAATTTTATAAAATATAGAGATATTCGTTAAGTTCTACTGACATGGTTTCTAGATAATTTTAGCATGCTAAAAGAATATTAAATAAATCCTATGAAAAATGATTTCTAGGTAATGTGACATATTCAAAATATTTATGATCTTATAGGCATGATTTCTATACGAATTGATATACTGAAAAATATATGAAAAACTATTGACATGGTTTCTATAACATAATATGCTCAAAATATAATTGAATATATAAGCATGATTTCTATATAATTTTAACATGCTAAAAATATAATTAAATCCTATTGGCATGGCTTCTAATTAAAGATATGTTCTAATATAAACTAATCATTAAACACTCATTTTAAAGACATGAGAAGGTGACTTTACTTTAAACTAGAGAAGGATAAACACATAAAAGTTAGGCTACACATGATAATGGACAATATTAAGATTGAACTAGTTTTACTAATTTTAGGCCGATTTTAATTAAGCAAACAAATATCCGCAAAAATAAGTTAAAATCATATTTAAAATTAATCTAAACATGATGTCTATGAGCAAACAAATAACTCTTATAGCACATACACACAAATTAAGGTGAAAATAAAAATACAAGTAGCACATAGTTTTCCTCCCCCTTAGATTGTCCCCAGTTTATTTTATTATTATATAGAGCATATGTTTACTAGATTATTACAAACCAACAGAAAAACAAAACAATATATTTTTAAATAAAAATCTTAAACGAATCTGGCTTTGTTCTAGAAACACCCCTATCCCAAGCAACTCTTCTTCTTTGAACCTGAAGTTTGATTCCTTGTAAGCACAAAAGGAAACCCAAACACAAACTATGCAAAATAAAAGATATATAATATTTAGGCCAGGAAGGAATTCCAATCATCAACTTCTGTAAATACACCAAAACATAGTACACAGGATGTTCATATTCCAAATAGAGAATTAAAACACCTTCATATAGAGGAAGACATACCTGCTTGCTTTCCACTAAATGCATAGGACAATCGAACTTTCCAAATATATAACTATGGCCAAAAATAAAAGTACAACAAACTAACAACATAAAAAACTGAAGTTACTTCGATGAGAGAATAACCAGTTGGTCAAGCAGAAACAGTCTTCAAGAAAGAACAGGAGAAAAATAGTAACACTTGATATACAACAGCGTTAGCAGCACTATCCAATCCCCAACACGTCCAGATCATAAGAATCTTATAGATTCCGAGTAATGCTCGCATAGAGGAGGATATAAGGACAAGGCTGTCAAATCTATTTAATTAATGGAGAATGGGGCCATAAAGAAAGAAATTGTTTATCCTTTTCAGTCAAGAGATGAAAGTTCTTAAATTGATGCAAAAGGAAGGGAAATTGAGAGATTTTTATTGTAAACAGGTAAAGTGATGTCTTGCCAGTGTTGTATCCAGTGGTGTCAAGAAAAAGATATGAAGTGTTCCTCAATTTCTAGTGTATATTACTTTAGAGAGAAAATGGAGCTTGGAAGGAGCCTTTTTCAGTGATCAGTGATGAGTGATCAAGTGTCCAAGAATGATCAAAATGTATGCAGATTATATAATAGAGAATATAGAGTAAAGTCATGGGAGAGTAATATTCTATTAATCAATCAAGAAGGTTATTTTCCATAATCAAGTGAGAAGAATCAATTAAGCAGAGATTGAATAAAATTTGCCATAAACTAAAGGATCCCCACTATTCAGGCCATAAAGTAATATATAAATTTTGACTATATTAAAGTTTACCATAAAAACAACTAGAAATCTGTACAAGCTAAGTAAGAAAATATAAAATTTATTATATATAATTTGAACAATCCGGGTTATTTGAAGAAGAGAGATAATCGATGAACTTTCCTAACATGGATTAGTCGAATCAATTAAATTCATTTTTACTCTAAATAGGTAAGTAAGATAATCAAGTCAATAAATTATGAGACTAAATCAATGTTTACCAATAATAAAGCAAGTAACAAAGAGCTCAGATCGTAAGGAAAGCAACAAGTTATATGAAATTTTACTTAAATAATTTTTAGCTTGCCAAGAATATATAAGTGACCAAGTTGTCTACTAGGAAAGGCCAACAGTTAGTCAAAACGTATAGGATCAAACAAAGATATGCTTAAAATCAAGTAGTCGGTCAAATATTGCATCAATTAAGCAATAATAGAAGTATCAAAACTTTTCCACATACCGTTTAATCAAGCAAAATGCGCTATGATTCTTAGCTTACTCAAAATAAACAGTTGTTATGAATCGATGGCTAAAAATCAACGATCCCACATAACATCATTTGGGATTTTCTTTGTAGAACACTATAGGAGTATAAAGGAAGTTCTCGTGAATCTAACTTGAGCTAGAAAGGAAATGCAATAAGTGAATTCATTGTATAATTGATTCAAAGAAATCCAAGCATCTGTAGTATATGATTTTCAATAATAACCTTTTCTCCGAATCAATATTTCGAACACTAATGCGAGCATAGAACTTGAACATGTAAAACAAGTATGGTAAAAAATCAGTCACAACATTATCCTATTATTCAAACAAAATTAACAGCATTTAAGGGTGATTTCACACAAGTGAGTGGACAAGTAATACTAAATTCACATCAAATCGAGTCTTAGAATCTGTCAAGTAAACAAAATAGGCAACCAATTGAGAACAAAATATGAAAAGATCATATCAGAGATGAACTTCAGAGCTTTCTCAATAGAAAACAAATAAAATAGTTTGACCTTGACACATCAAGTCAATTCTAGTTTGAACCATGGATATCGTCGTCATCTCTGGCCAATGTTGCTGGTTGGCATCTGGTTTTTGTTGGAGCTAGTATGACTTCACCGTCTTCACCGAAGAATGAGGCTGACAGAGAGACGAGGGGAGATCGAGAGATAAGAAAGAAGAGGAGAGGTCGGCAGCAGTGAGTTTTTGCTAATGGTTCTTTGACAAATAAACAATATGAGGAGGTCACTGGTGGTCTCCACCACTCGAGGTGGAGCAGTCGTTTGTCGGTGGAGTGGGGTCTTCGCCAAGGCAGTGGTAGCATAGAGAGAGAAGAGCGGTGCTGTCTTGGAGGAGAGAAGAGGATGGCGAGAGGAGGTGGGATGATGAAGGTTTGGGCGACGTTCATGGGGTTTCGACCGGAGAGAGAGCATAGGGGTCGGAGAAGAAGAGAGAAAGGGGAGATGGGTGTGCGGCAGTGGTGTATGATTTCTCTGGTGAAGGCGGGGACGACGATGGAAGAGAGGGTGAGGGTGTGTGGTGGTGATGCAGTGAGAAAGAGGAAGGGGCGGACCCACGTGCAGTTCAGGGGTTCATCCGAACCCCCTTCGTTAAAAAATTACACTGTATATATAAAATAATTTTTTAATTTATGTGTATATATTTAATATTGAACCCACTGAGCATAAGACAAAGGACTAGCTCAGTGGCAAGGGGGTTCAATATTTCGCCTTAGTTTGTCACAGCTTGCGGGTTCGAATTCGTATAAGCACATTTTTTTTCTGATTTTAGGTACATTTTTAGGCTTAGTTTTTGACCTTTTTTAAATTAAATATAAATTGAAAAATGACTTCTTAACATATTAATTTTTTTTAAAATTTTCAATCTTTAATTGAAAAGTCAACAAATAAGAAACTCCTCTTTTTCTTTTTCTAGGGATTCATTATTTCATTTTCCCTCCAACTCTTCTCTTCTCTTTCAAATTTGCTGCTAAGCCCTGCTGCTCTTTGATGCTGGCTACTGATCTACTGTCCATTCTCCACCATCTCCCATCGCTGCCCGCTGTCTACGCCTGCTGCTGTCCATTTCTCTCAGCCACTGCCTATAAGTTCTTAGTTTTTCTTCATTTTTTTTGTTCTTAAAATTTTTAGATTTTTTTTTCCAGAAATCTGTATGGCTTTGGCTTTGGTATAATGGTATTTATTGTCTTATTTATGTGCTCTTAGTCTTTACGATTCAGTCTCAAGCTTCAATGAAGAAGTATTTCACCAAAGTTTCAAAATCAAGTTTAGCCTCTCAAAGTCATAGTCAATCTAACCAAGAAGAAAATGTTAATCATTCGGAAGTATCATCACATTCTTCTCAAGAATTTGATTTGTCTTCTTTAAAGTTTGATCCTGGTGAAAGAATCGCAATGTTGAACCATCATCCAAATCATTGTGATATTATTAGAAGAGCATACCTTTTGAATGGTCCCTACCAACCTCGTTTAGCGGTGCATATGAGTATCCTCAAATAAATATTTTTGCATCAATACGTCATTTTAATCATGAATGGTTTGATGATGTATATCATGATTGGTTGGAGTATAGTGTTAGTAAAGATGCAGTCTATTGTTTGTATTGTTATCTATTTAAAGACCATAGCATTCATCAAGGAGGAGGTGAATTATTTTCAAGTGTTGGGTTTAAGAGTTGGAATAAAAATAGTAGTCTTGACAAATATATTGGTCTACCAAATAGCATACATAATCAATCAAAAAAGAAATGTCAAGATTTATTATGACAACGGAAGTCTATTCAATTTTCATTTGAGAGGCAATCTAATCAACTTAAGTATGGATATTGTATTCGGTTAAATGCTTCGGTTGATGTAGTAAAACTTCTCATAACTTAGGGATTTGCATTTCGAGGTCATGATGAATCTAAATCATCACTTAATAAGGGCAACTTTCTTGAAATTCTCTCATGGTATGAAAACAAATGTGATAAAATTTGTGAATACGTACTAGAACATGCTCCTCAAAATGATCAAATGACTTCTCTAAAGATTCAAAAAGATATTGTGAGTATATAAAATAGAGACCGTTAAAGTTATTATTGATGAATTAAATGATGATTACTTTGTCTTGCTAGTTGATGAATCCTTTGATGTGTCACGCAAGGAGCAAATGGCTATTGTATTTTGATAAATTGATAGAAAGAGATTTGTGATGGAGCAACTTATTGACATTGTTCATGTTCAAGATACTAGTGTTTCATCTCTAAAGGAGGCAATTGTTAATTTACTTGCTCAACATTCTTTGAGTCCATCAAGTGTGCGTGGACAATGTTATGATGGGGCAAGAAATATGCAAGGTGAGATCACTGGCCTTAAAATGTTGATTAGGCGATAGAGTAGATCGGCTCATTCCATCCATTGTTTTGCTCATCAACTTCAACTAACTCTTGTTGGGGTCTCTAAAACGTATGTTGAAGTGGGAAAACTTGTAGTATTGGTCTCAAATATTTTAAATATATTGGGATCATCTTTTAAATATATGGATGAATTATGTGATTCTCAAAAAGAAATAATTAAAGAGGCATTAGCTATGGGTGAACTTACAACTGGTAGGGGCTTGAATCAACAACTTGATCTTTCAAGAGCTTGTGACACTCGTTGGGGTTCTCATTATAAATCCTTTAATAATTTTATTATTATGTTTGGCTCTATTCTTGATGTTCTTGAGTCACTTGCTCTTGATGCATGAAATTTGGATGAAAGAACTAAGGAAATGGGATATCTCGAAGCTTGCCGAACATATGAGGTTGCTTTCATATTGCATTTGATGAGAGATGTCTTAGGAATTACAAATGAGCTTAATAAATGCTTACAAAAAATGGAGCAAGATATTGCAAATGCCATGATACTTGTTGAAGTAGCAAAGAGAAGGTTGCAAGTTTTAAGGGATGATGAATGAGACTCTCTTATTGCTAAGGTATCTACATTTTGTATCCAACATGATGTTTTGATACCTAACTTTGAGGATCCATATATTAGCTCTTTAAGATCACAATGAAAGCTTGCTACCTATACAATCTCACATCATTAGTAGGTTGAAGTGTTTTTCAATATTATTGATTGGCAACTTCAAGAACTTAATAATTGTTTTGATGAGGTGACTACCGATTTGCTCCATGGAATTGCTTGCTTGAATCCAATTAACTCATTTTCAAGTTTTGACATCAAAAAAGTAATGAGAATGGCGGAATTATATCCAGATGACTTTGATGAATCTAATATGAGTGCTTTTCAGAATCAACTTGCAAGTTATATTGTTGATGTTCATGATGTTGATGAAAGTTTCTCCAATATAAATGGGCTTTGTGATCTTTTCAAAAGATTAGTTCACAAAAAGAAACATTTTACTTATCCTTTGGTATTCCGTTTAGTAAAACTTGCTCTACTTCTATCAGTTTCCACTGCCTCCGTTGAAAGAACTTTTTTGGCAATGAAGTTTATCAAGAATGACTTGCGGAGCCAAATGAGTGATGATTTTTTTAGTGGTTGTTTGGTGCCTTATTTAGAAAAAGATATATTTGATAGTATTTCTAATGATGCTATTATTAAGACATTTGATAGTATTTCTAATGATGCTATTATGTCATTTTTTTGTGGAGGAAGAGTGCTTTCATTTTGAGATGGTGTTTATTTTAATTCTTTTTAAATATAAAAGTTTATGTTTGCTCTCCATGTGCACTTTTAGGAGCTAAAGAGAATTCAAAAGAAACTGAAAAGCTTGTAGAAAGACCTCTGCTTCTTGCAAAACAAGTATATTTGACCCAACCCATTTATTTATGGATATAATTAGCTTGTTTAATTTTTTTTGAACTCCCTTCATAAAATTCCTAGGTCCGCCATTGGAAAGAGGAGGAGAGGTGGTGGCTGCTCCTTTTGAGAGAGGAATAGCGTGAGGGAGAGAGACAGTGAGGGGGAGGTTCTTTTTTTAGAAGAAGGAGAAAAATTAGGGATTTAGGATTTTAGATAATTTAAAATGAATAATAGGAGGAATAAATCTCAGTCATTGGATCAAGAAGAATGAATGTCCGAGATTAAAAGATAGATTTGAGATTTTTAAATCTAACGAAATTGAAATGGATTGGGTATAGCTTGTCTACAATTGACATAGAAATTGAATCAAATAGGCTAGAATTGAAATGAATTGTAGGCAATTTGACTAGAATTAAAATAAAATTTAATAGAGAAGGTTATAATTCAAATAATTTGGAGGACAAAGAAATGAATTTCTATTTAATTAATAAAAATTCTACACATATTAAATAAGTAAATAAATAATAACTATTTATATAAAAGAAATATATTTCATAATGTATAATATAATGTATACATATTACATACTAAATAAACAATTAAACTTTAAAAATTATATAAAATCATAAAATCATTAATCTAAATTTAAAAAACCATAAAAATGAATAAATAAAATAATAATAATAATAATAATAATAAAATTTTATAAATTATGAATACCAAGATATGTAATTAATTGGATAAAAATAAAATAGATAAGTTTTTAAAAATACTTACTCAATCCAATAACAGTCCAAAATGGGTTTTAGTTCGGTCAAAATTGGGTGTCAACAACTGCCCCTCTTTTGCTCGATGATGAAGAATGAGTTGATGGACAAAGATGTTGACTGAGTAGCCAATTTTGACCGACTAGCGAAATGGTCATGGTGTGACTAGATGAAATGGTATGGGTTTGTAAAAATGGTGCGGCCGAGACTTTGATTTTAAGTCACTTACATATCTCTGCTTATACGAGAATCAAGTCGTGTGTAGTTTTGGATTTAGGAACGAACTGAGTTCCTAAAGATGAAAAGACGATACGGGATTTGAAGAGAAGTGATAGGAGTTTGAGTCGATAAGATTTGAAGCATAGGTTGTATGAAGATGAAAAGTATATATCTTGATTTTGATAAGTTGCAAAATATAGGAATAAATAACGATCCTTTCAAAATGGGAGGAAAAGTTATTCTCAATCGTCTCTTGATACCCGCAGATTCTAACATAACTAAATAAAATGTTTAGCTCATAAACATAAAAAAGTATAGGCTAATACGAAAAAATATTGGTACTAAAAAACAACGAGAGGAGATAAGAGAGCATATCTGTTTTGAGAAAACAAGGCTTATAGCCTATTCAGCATGAAGAGAAAAATACTTAGCCTTGGTGACTTATTGAAAAGATGGAGCTTAAATCAATCAACTTTCAAAGGACAGTGCTTAGCCTCGGGTATCATCTCGAAAGGTGGAGCTTAACCAAATCAACTTCCAAAGGGTGCTTAGTTTCGGGTAATTTCTTGAAAGGGTACAACTTAACCAAAGGACAATGCTTAGCTTCGGGTAATTTCTTGAAGGTTAGAGCTTAGCCAATTCATCTCCAAAGGACAATGCTTAGCCTCGGGTAACTTCTTGAAAGGTTGAGCTTAACCAATCAACTTCCAAAACACAATTCTTAGCTTCGAGTAATTTCTTGAAATGGTAGAACTTAACCAATCAACTTCCAAAGGACAATGCTTAGCCTCGGGTAACTTCTTGAAGGGTAGAGCTTAACCAATCAACTTTCAAAGGAAAATACTTAGCCTCGGGTAACTTATTGAAGGGTAGAGCTTAACCAATCAACTTCCAAAGTACAATGCTTAGCTTCGGGTAATTTCTTGAAAAGGTAGAACTTAACCAATCAACTTCCAAGGGACAATGCTTAGCCTCAGGTAACTTCTTGAAGGGTAGAGCTTAACCAATCAACTTCCTAAGGATAGTGCTTAGCCTCGGGTAACGTTTTGAAGGGTAGAGCTTAACCAATCAACTTCCAAAGGATAATTCTTAGCTTTGGGTATCTTCTTGAAAGGTAGAGCTTAACCAAATCAACTTCCAAAGGACAATGCTTAGCCTCGGATAGATTTGTACCAGTCATTCCTGCACTCAAAGAAAACTTCTAAGTTTTAAAAAGGGAAGATTGATTCGTGCCTCGATTCAAACCTTTTTTTTGTTACAATCACAATTCCGTAGTCCTTGAACTCTATTTGGATGTCTTCAGATGCAACCCAAGATGAAATTTTTGAGGACCTCTCAAAAAATTTGGCCTCAGTTTATGACTCAGAATGCTCTTGTACTTCTATACGAATTATCAAGGAATTTTTAAGGTCACCTAAAAAATTCTGCCCCAGTTACATGCTTGAGAAAGGAGGATAAAATTATTTTATTTATAATAAGACCAAACTCCATAGGAGCCTACGTATCCCTCTTAGACAAGAATTAGGTCAAACATAATTCACATTACCTGAAAGACAATCATAAAAGAAACATTGTCTTGCTCCAAGTAACAACATCCGTGACCAATTAATAGAGCTTAAAGTACTTGAAAACTTCAGATGAGAAACAAACATGATACCATGTTGAATGATGCCAACCAATCGTGGTCATGCTTAAGGATCTTTCACATGTATCACCTTAGTATCAATCAATGTTTGAATTTGGTCTTTCAAAGCTCGACATTTTTCTGTGGCATGTCCTTTCATTCCTGAATGGTAGGCACATATCTTAGTATGATCGAGCCCTTATACATGTGTTTCCATCACCATTTCGGGAATAGGAGTGATATAGCCAGCAACTCTTAGTCTCTTATATAATTGATTTATGGGCTCATCCAAAGGGGTATATTGCTTGTGTCATGACTCAGACTTGTCGTGACTGGTACCCACTCTAACTCTCCGGTGGGAGAAATATTCTAACAGCCCAACAACAATAATCACAATGTATACACAAGCTTAAAGATGCAGAAGCAGGTTTAAATTAAAGATAAATGTCGAGTCCCCATAAACTCAAAAATTAATTAGTTATCAACCCAAATTATGCGGAAGCAAACACACCCTAGATTTTGAAAGTCATCGTACCAAAACTCAAAAACTAACAAGTGTAGAACAGGAGCACAACTCCAAATAGAAACCAGTAACAACAAACTATTGTCTGAACATCTAAGTCCTAGAAAAGAAAAGGACTAGAAATAATGATAGAGTCCACGACAGCCTATAGGAACAGCTCACCATTGAATTCAAAAATACAATTACTCCTCTAGATGAGGTCTCTCCGCAGCCGGCTGAATATGTCCTGTACTCAACAAAAGGCAGAGCAAGAGTAGTAGCAGTACACAAGAACAACGGTGTACTGGTAGGATCACGCAGTTAGCCAGTAAGTGGATCATAAATAAGTAAATTCAACACAATAGGCATATACATATACAAAATAAGTCAACTAATCTCAAGTCTAACCATATTCAGCAATATCACAACTCAATGCCTTTCTTATGCCATAACTTCACACAAGGGTCCTCTCAAGGGCCGTACAAAGTATCAACTTGTGTTGGAATGTGACACCCAATCTAAATATGTGTCAGAATGTGACACCCAATACAAAAATACCACAATCACAAATACATTCAGTATTTACCTAATTTATATCACCAAGAACAGGTTCATCATAAAAACAGGACAGCAAGTGATCATTTCACACATTATCTAGCATGTTTCCCTATTCATATACACACATGTATATAATAAAAAATTTAACAAGTATATGAGTCACATACAGGAAACTAGACCATCACCTATATCAAATTCTCGCTTCAACAACCTTATAATGCAAGAGCCTCCCCTTTTCGGGTTTGTTCATCTCGTTTTTGGTCTAGAAAATAATAAATACATATAAAGGATCAACGCAATGACCTAACTATGATGAAATATAAAACAATTCACACCCTAGGCTAAACCATAATCCTAACCTCACCCTAGGGCTGTTTTCCACCATAGGTTTTTAGTTTAAACCCTTCCCCAATGATTACCCACCATACTTTCTAGGTTCTAGGAATTAAAGTATGAATTTAGGGAGTAAAATTTTACATTAAGCATGGAAACCCATGGAAACTTGATAGAATTCACCCTAGGTCTCCTCTTAAAGTCCAAGAAACTGATTTTGCAGAAAAAGACTATTGTTGGACTTTATCATGATTTAAGTCGCGACTGTCCCGCTCTAGCAGGACCTATCCCTCTCTGGCGGCCCCGCTATGGTGAGTATAATCCTAATCTACCAGGATATACAGAAACAGTGAGCTCAGAGTTTGTCTCGGAGTGCCTATTTCACAAACACCCATTCCAAAGATGTATTAAAATATACCTTTCACACCAACTTCGATTCCTGGAGTTTTACTCGCCCGAATGTGATTTCGCAAAGCCATAAATGCTCTGTATCATCCTGGTTATTAGATTATCCAGTCAAATTAGAGGTTTGACCTCCCATCATTCACATAACTACTCTAGACTTTACTTGACTCAGAATTTATCCAAGTCTGGCCTAGGCCAAATTTTTCCAAAGTTACTACCCAAAGTTTTTTGGCCTGAAATCCTTCCCCATTGGTCTATTCCTAACGATGGAGAAAATTATAAAATAGATACTAATTTACCCATCACCTGTCCCCTAGTGACTAACTAGGGAAGACCGGGCTAAAGTAAAGATAGAGTAGTACCTGTTTTGTCTAACACTTGAGGATACTTGTATCGCATGACTTTCTAAGTCTCCCAAGTAGCTTCCTCTATCGAAAAATATTTCCATTGCACATTAACCATATTGATATCCTTATTCCTAAACTTTTGGACATCACAATGAAGAATTACAAATGGCTCCTCCTCATACTTAAATTTCTTGTCTAATAACACCAAGTCCCATTTAACGAAATAGTCTCCATAGCCATGGTACTTTTTTAGCGTGGAGCACTGGGTGTACCTTAGACAAGCAAGGTTGTAAGGCCAATTTGTACGCTACTGGCCCTACACAGTCAAGAATTTTGAAAGGGCCAATATAACGAGGACTGAGTTTGCCCTTTTTGCCAAATCTCACCACCCCTTTAATGGATGACACTTTTAGAAGTACTTGTTCACCAGCCTCGAATGTCATATCCCTTACTTTTCGGTCAGCATACTCCTTCTGACAACTTTGAGCAGCTAGAAGGTTAGCCTGGATGTTTCTTATCTTATCCTAAGCATCCCTCACTAAGTCAACCCCCAATGGCTCCACTTTCCCAGCCTCGAACCACCCTATAGGAGACCTGTATCTACTCTCATAAAGGGCTTCGAATGGGGTCATATCAATTATGGAGTGGTAGCTATTGTTGTAGGGGAACTCATACAAGGGCAAGAACTTGTCCCAACGTCCCCCGTAGTCTATCACACATGCCCTCAACATATCTTCTAGCACTTGGACAGTCCTTTCTGATTGCCCTTCTATTTGTAGATGGAAAGTTATTCTAAAAGTGAGTTGAGTACCCAAATCTTCATGCAACGTACCCCAAAATTTGGAAGTGAACTATGTACCACATTTTGAAATGATAGAAAGGGGCACCCCGTGCAGCCCTACTATCCCATCCATATAAATCCTGGCTAGTTATTGTGTATTGTAGTCTACTTCAACCGGAATAAAGTGTGCTGACTTTGTTAACCTGTCAACCACCACCCAAATGGAGTCATACTTTCCCAAGGTCTTGGAAAGTCCCACCACGAAATCCATGGCTATTCGCTCCCACTTCCATTTATGAATGGGCATTCTATGAAGCAAACCTGTAGGTCTTTAATGCTCATATTTCACCTATTGTCAGTTTTGACACTTGGCGACATAGATAATTATGTCTTTCTTCATACCTAGCCACCAATACAACTGTTTCAAGTCTTAATACATCTTAGTCACTCCCGAGTGAATAGAGTATTGTGAATCGTGAGATTCAGACAAAATCTTCTGAATTAGTCCATCTATCCGGGGAACACAAATCCTTCCCCTAAAGTGAAGCACCACACCTACATCAAGTGTTGAGTCTTGAGCCTTGCCAATCAACACTTTTCCTCTAATTTCATTTAAGTTCACATTCTCAAACTTCTTGGTTTTAATATCTTCTATAAAAGTGAGACTTAGATCAACTTTGACCATTATCCCACCTTTCTCTAAGATGCCTAGTCTCATGAACTTGGCCTCTAAGGCTTGAATCTCTCTAGCCAGGGGTCACTTAAGAGCTCCTAAATAAGCTAAACTGTCCATGCTCACCAGTCTCTAGCTCAATGTGTCTACTACCATATTTACCTTACTTGGATGGTACTGGATAGTGACACCATAGTCTTTAAGCAACTCCATCCAGCTTCGCTATCTCAACTTCAAGTCCTTTTGGGTGAACACGTGCTATAAGCTGCAGTGATCAGTAAACACTTCACACTTAACACCATACAAATAATGTCTCCAATTTTTCAGTATAAACACTATCGCTGCTAACTCCACGTCATGACTCAAGTAGTTCCTCTTATACACCCTCAATTATCGCGAAGCATATGCTACAACATTCATATCCTGCATTAACACAACACCCAAACCGAAATATAAAGCATTACAATAAATAATGAAGTCTTTACCTTTAACTGGTAGGGTCATAATTAGTGTTGTGGTCAGAAGAGTCTTGAGATTTTGGAAGCTCTCTTCACACTTGTCAGTCCACTCGAAAGACACTTCCTTTTGAGTCAGCCTGGTCAAGTGAGTGGTAATAGAAGCAATATTTTTTATAAACTGGCGATAATAACTGGCAAGTCCCACAAAACTTCTAACCTCGTTCACGAAACTAGGCCTATCCTAGTTTTTAACTACTTTAATATTTTATGGGTCCACCACTACCCTTCTTTTGAAACAACATTGCCTAAACAGGAATCTGAAGGCAGCCTAAATTTACACTTAGATAATTTTGCATATAATTTTTGTCTTCCCAAAACACCTAACACAATTCAAAGGTGATCTACATATTCCTGTTCACTCTTTAAATACACCAATATATCATTTACAAATACTATCACGAACGAATCTAGGAACGATTTGAATACTCCATTCATCAAACTCGTGAAGGCTGCAGGTGTATTGGTCAACCCAAAGGACATTACTAAAAATTTATTGTACCCATACCTGGTCCTAAAAGTTGTTTTGGGCACATCCTAAGGATTAATTTTCTACTGATGATACCCAGACCTGAGATCAATCTTTAAGAAGACTAAAGCACCTTATAACTGGTCAAATAAGTTATTAATATGAGGCAAAGGGTATTTATTTCTGATGGTGACCTTATTCAGTTGTCGGTAGTCAATGCACATTCTCATACTATCATCCTTTTTCTTGACAATCAACACCAGAGCACCCCAAGGGGCAACACTAGGAATGAAGCCCCTATCAAGAAGCTCTTAAATCTGAGCCTTAAGCTCTCTCAACTCCGTCAAAGCCATACGATAGGGAGGAATGGATATTGGACGGGTACCTAGCTCTAGGTCAATACAGAAATCTATATCTTGGTCAGGAGGCATACTAGGCAAGTCTGAAGGGAAAACTTCCAAAAAGTCACACACTATAGGAATAGACTCAATAGAAGGCGGCTGTACCTCCACATTTTGGATATGGATGAAGTAAGCTAAAAAAAACCTTCCCCACCATTTTTCTAGCCTGGTAAAATGACATGACCTTAGCTGGCTTAGGCTTGTACACCCCTTCTGACTCTAACCTTTTACTCTCTGAGATTTCTAAAGCTATAGTTCTTGCATTACAATTAAGTATAATAAAGTAGGGGGACAACAAGTCATGCCTAAGATCACATCCAAATCTGTCATGTCTAAAATCACTAGGTCAACCCAAGTCTGGTATCTCATAAACACAACAAAACAAGCATGATACACATGAGTGAATATTACTGACTCTCCAACAAGGGTAGAAACAAGAATGGGGGCATCCAATATATCACACAATGTATCAAAACCCAAGGCATATTTCACAGACACATAAGAATAAGTAAAACCCAAATCAAACAAAATAGTAGTCATCTGGTCACAGATAAGAATAGTACTATGATAATTGCGTCAAACACCTCTGCCTTGGTCTTACCCTGAAATGCATAAAACTAAGATCGATCATCCTAATGACTTACTTCCCTGCCTGCCTGGGCTGCTCCTCGACCAGCACTACTAGTACCTTAGCCCCCATGGCCTCTCGAATTACATCATCGCCCAATATGTGGACATTCTCTACCATTTCTCCCTCCAGCTGTTGGGACTACTGCTTTGTCCTGCTGGGGGGGCTAAAACTATTCTGCGGGGGTGAGGGTACTCCCTCATATATGGCTTAGCTCTCCATAATTAAAATAACTGTGATTAAAAGATGAGTGACTACCTGGGAATGATGCTCCCTGTCCCTCATAGGTCGGATGCTGTTGTGGAATACCTGAAAAACTATCAGTAAAGCAAGCATTGCTAACTAATTTGGCCTGGCTGCAATCAGCGACCTACCTGACCCTCTGGAATATGATCCCTGGAAGTTATCTGTACTCTTGGGCTTCTTAGAAAAAGCTTTGGCTTGTCCATCTTTCCTCACACCTTCCATATTCATAATAAAGTCTGTTACTTCATAGAAAATCCTACCAGACGAAGTCATATGGATAGAAAGTACCTAGAACTCGAGGTTCAATCCCTTCAAGAATAACCTGATCCTCTCCTTCTCTATAGTGACTAGCTAAGTAGTGTACTGGACAATGCATGGAACTTGGCCTCATAAGCAGCTATTGATAACCCTCCCTTCTCAAGGTCCATAAACTCATCCGTCTTTTTGTCCCTCAGAGTATGGGGCATATACTTTTCTAGGATCAGAGCATAAAATTGAACCCAAGTGAATAGGGGCAACAAAGACGAATGACAATCCACATAAAACCTCTACCACTGCTTGGCCTCACCTTACAGTTAAAAATTCACAAACTCCACTCCATGCTGATGCGCTATACCCATCTTGTGCAATATCTCATAGAAATCAAGAATAAATTCATAGGCATCTTTATTTTTAGTACCATAGAAGATTGGAGGTTTGAGTTTGAGGAACTTTGTGAGCATGTAATGCTTAGTATCAGTCACCACAAGACCTATTAGTGGCCTAAAAATGCATCTGTACCTACCACCTTATCTACTGGCTGAGCTGCGACAGCAAACAAATGAGTAACAGGAGAAGGTGTTGTAGGCATGGTGGGGATGGCGCTAGTGCCATCCATCCTACTTAGGAAGGCTATGATCTGGATATCTAATATTGGATCTAGAGGGGGAATACCAACAGCCCCATTTTGGGTGTTCTCCTCTTGTTCAGCCTACTCATGCTCTTCTCCAGCTTCTTCTTCTCCCTCTAACTTATTCTAGGGAGTAGGAGGGGCCTCATCTACTAGTACTTCCTTAATATGGATCTCTACTCTGGTAGGTGCTGCTCTCCTTCTACCCCTGCGTTACCTCCCTCTCATGCCTTTTTCTCTTCCACACCCTCAAATGACTGGCTCTTTTTCTGGATCCACTGGAGTTACGGGCTTGACACCATTATAGAGAGTGCTTATCATCTGCGAACAATAGAGTGTACGAGGTTAGATACCAATTTAGATTACCAGATACCATTTGGAATCAAGTTATAGCATAAAGGAAAGAAGACAATGAAACTTTTCCTAAAATCTTGTAGCCTCTCGAAGAAAAATACAAACATCTTCGTACCATTCCACATGACTCTACTAGACTTATTTTGGTAATTCAAGATCAACAAACCTAGGCTCTAATACCAACTTTTTCATGACCTTAACTCGCCGTGACTCATATCCACTCTAACTTTCTGGTGGGAGAACCATTCTTCCAGTCCAACAACACTAATCGCAATGTATATACAAGCTTAAAGATGCGGAAGTAGGTTTAAATCAAAGATAAATGTTGAGTCCCCATAAACTCAGAAACCAACTAGTTATCAACTCAAATTATGCGGAAATAAACACACCCTAGGAACTGAAAGTCATCATACCAAAACTCTAAAACTAATATGTCTAGAATAAGAGTACAGCTCCAAATAGAAACCAATAACAATAAACCATTATCTGAACATCTAATTCTTAGAAAATAAAAGGACTAGAAATAATGATAGAGTCCACGGTATCCTGAAGGAACAACTCACCCTTGAACTCAAAAATACAATCACTCCTCTAGATGAGGTCTCTTCGCAGTCAGCTGAATATGCCCTATACTCAACAAAAGGCAGAGCAAAAGTAGTATCAATACACAAGAATAATGGTGTACAGGTAGGATCACGCGGTTAGTCAGTAAGTAAATCATAAACAAGAAATTCAACACAATAGGCATATACATATATAGAATAAGTCAACTAATCTCAAGTCCAACCATATTCAGCAATATCACAACTCAATGTCTTCCATATGCCATAACTTTACACAAGGGTCCTCTCAAGGGACCGACAAATAATCAACTTTGTGTAGAAATGTGACACCTATCCAAATATATGTCAGAATATGACACCCGGTCTAAATATGTATCAAAATGTTACACCTGATCCATATATATATCAGAATGTGACAACTGATCCAAATATACCACAATCACAAGTACATTTAGTATTTACAACATTTATATTACTAAAAACAAGTTCATTATAAAAATAGGCCAGCAAATAATCATTTCACATATAATATAACATGTTTTCCTATTCATATACACATATGCATATCATGAAGTAATTTAACAAGTATATGAGAAACATATGGAAAACTACACCATCACTAAATTCACGCTTCTACAAACCTACAATGCAAGAGCCTTCCCTTTTCGGGTTCGTTCTTGTCGTTCTCAGTCTAGAAAATAATAAATACATTTAAAGGATCAATACAATGGCCTAACTATCATGAAATATAACACAATTTACACCCTAGGCCAAATTCATGATCCTAACCTTACCCTAGGGCTATTTTTCACCATATGTTTTCAGTTCAAGCCCTCCTCCAATGATTATCCACCATACTTTCTAGGTTCTAGGAATCAAAATATTAATTTAAGAGGTAAAATCCTTACCTTAAGTGTGGAAATATGTGAAAAATTGATAGATTTTTCCCTAGGATGCATTTCAAAGTCCAAGAAACTGATATTTCAGAAAAAGACCATTTCTAGACTTTATTACGATTTAAGTCACGACTATCCTGCTCTGGTGGGACCTATATCTCTTTGGCATCCCTCTTTAGCGGGATATGCCTAAATAGTGAGATCAGAGTTTGTGCTATAAGCCCCTATTTCAAAACACACTCCCTTTTAAAGATGTAATAAAAAATACCCTTCACGCAAACTGTGAAGTTGTAAATGCTCCGTATCATGCTGGCTATCAAAATATCCAATCAAATTAGAGGTTTGAACTCCAATTATTCGATGATCACTCTAGACTTCACCTGACTCAAAATTCATCTAAGTATGGCCTAGGCTAAGTTTTTACGAATTACTACCCGATGTTTTTTGGCTCGAAATCCTTCCCCATTGGCCTATTCCTAATGACGGGGACAATTCATTATAGGTTGGGTGATTTTTGTCAAGGTTAGTTTGAGACCTTGCAAATTGATGGCATCGTCAACTTGTAGGTGGCCTTTAATAAACTGATGGTTTCTTAGAGGTAGCCGAAGGCATTTGATAATATAGGTGGTGCTTTGGGCTCATGTGTTGTCAACACAACATTTACTTCTTTTGCAACTTTGATTTCAACAAATTGTGAAGTGTTATTACTATCCTTTAATGCCTCCAAATCGGTTACTGTGCCATTTTAATGCCTTCTTTAATTTTCATACCTAGCTTGGTGATGTCATCAAGTTTGCGGTCCTTTATGGGCATCATTCTCTCATATTATTGTGGCTCTTGGGCACTCATAAAAAGTTCTTTCAGTTACAATTCAACTATCTGAGGACGGACCCTAACAACTTCAGACCTCCACCTTATAGCATATTCTCGGAATGATTCTGTAGGTTTCCTCTTTAAATTTTTAATATAAAACAAATCAGGTGTATTTTCAATATTAAATTCAAACCTTTTCATAAAATTAAGAGCCATATCAGTCCATTTCAACCATTTCTTTGAATCTTGGACAATATACCATGACAAAGCATCTCCAGTGAGACTATAATGAATAATTTCATGTGAATTTGTTCATTTTTCCCAACTCCTGCTATCTTGTCACAGTGATTCTTAGATGGGCCTTCAGGTATCCACTCCCATCAAACATTTTGAATTTAGGAGGTTTGTATCCTTCGGGCAATTTGACGTCATGAATTATGCACAAGTCTTCAAAATTTAACCCTTCTATACCCTTATTACCTTCGACATGTTGTATTCGTCTATTCAACTTCTTCAACTACTCTACCATACCTTGTATCAACATATCCTTTTGGGAGGACTCTGATTTGATATGATAGTGTGTGGAAGGAACAACATCAACATAAATAGGATTCTGATTGTGTTTTTCTAAAGTAGGGATATAAGGTATTTAGTGATGGACGTTGATGGTATATCATGGACATGTGACGTGGTCTGAGGATATAAGGCATTTGGTGGATCTAGGTAGGTTTGGTTGAATGTAATTTGTTGATATTGTGACGAATGTGCATAATGTGGATGTTGATTATTTTGGGAAGGCATATCATTTGGGGTAATTTGAGGATATGAGATAGGATGGGATGATAGAGGAAAACTTGTGAGTATGGCGCGGCTTCTGACTGTAGTGTTGGTTTCAGTAAGCGACACATTTGTATTGCGAGCATGAGATAATCGTTCTTGCATCTCTATAATCTGTTGTTCCAACTTTGATACCACCTCATTATGTTCAGGTGTGTATCCTTATCTTGAATTCTCCAAACCCTCTTTCTGAGTAGTCTTACCAAAGATGTCACTATTACTGTTGTTATTAGCCATATTACTTTACCTCAATGACTAGAACTATGAGGCATAAGAAATCCTTTAGTTCGAGTATGATGGACACGAATCAACCTTGAGGAGGGAAAATATAATAATAATAATAAAAAAAAAAAAAAAGAAAAAAAAATCAAGTTAGTGATTGATAATAATATAAGGAAAAAAAGTTGATTTAAGAAAAATAAATGACCTAAGATGCAAAGAGTCTCATTGAGCCAGAGGTAGGCCTAAGACGACAAATATGTGATTCACGATAGTTAATCCAAGCCTCATTGACATTATTTGGAGTTTAGAGTTAAAGAAATTTTCTAAATTTCATTTTTTCATAACTTGGCTCAGATTAATTTGTCGTGACCACTTTAACATATAATATGCAACTTGTCTAAAGGGTGTTGGGGCCCTTTTGGACAGTAGGGTAGTTACTAATAATGTGGATTGACAAAAAGGGTCAAACCACTTAAGGCTAATGCATGTACGGCTGAATATTTTTAAGATTCGGATAGACACGGACTAAGATATTCTTATGCGAGAAGGCATGTGGTCCCATGATAGTAAGACTATCTGCTTATACCCACGCATCTGCCAACTCTCTAATATAGAAATTTTTAAAGAGGATTTTGTGAGAAGCGGAAATGCACAACATCACGAGAAAGATAAAAAAAAGAGGTTGCCAAGTGGGGAAGTATGAGCAGAATGCTAGTTTATCAAAGCAGTAACAAGCAACAATTAGATGAAAAACAGTAGCATATAATTAGTTTAAGAAAAGTGATAACTAAATAAATGAATAAATAAATACGAGAAGAAATGTATGCAAAGTAAAAATAAACAAATAATGATAAACACATAAAGGATAGGGATAGGGTTTGTCAGGTAAATGATAAAAAATAGAAAATAAATTATTACAAGTAAACATAACATCATATAAGGAAATAAGTAAATAAAAATATATCAAGAATTGTGAATTTAAGAGAAACAAATTAAAGGAAAAAGGAAAGGGATTAAGCATACATGATACCAAATAAGGAGAAAAGGGAAAGGTATAATACGGAAAATGAAATAAATTGAGCATGAAATAAAAATAAATAAATGAAAATAAACCCCACATAAAAATATAAGACACGTAATGGTAAGTACCTAAGTATATCCCTAGTAGAGTCGCCATGCTGTCGCACCCCATTTTTCTCAAAATTGGTTTGCAACGACATGGCAACTCATTTTTAGGATTTAAAAAAAAGAGTCGTCACCTAACGAATTAAAGGCGCGTTAGGGCACCACCTATTCTATATTAAAAAAATAAAATAATTTTAAAAGGTCTGCGCAATCAAAGTTCAGGTAAGGATTCAAATTACCTCAAAAGCAAGGTGTTAGGGACCTTTCGAGTTCCACAAATATAGATTCCGGCCGAATCTTATAATTATGTGGGGTTTTAAAAAATAGAAAATAAGGTCTCTATTTATTCTAAATAATTAAGGTAACAGAAAGAATTTAAAAAAAGTTGAAACTAATCATCGATTAACATAAAGGAAAGAAATAGACAAGCGAGGAGACCAAAAATTACGCAATCATATATAGAAGAACGGATAATAATTTTTTAGTATTTAAACTACCCCAAATACATACAAACAAAATATTAAATAATTAAATAAATAAGGATTGAACTAAACTAAATTAATTTATCCTACTCGGATCAGTGTCAGGCTTATTAACGGGAGACAAGATACATAAAGTATGCCCGAATCATTTTTTCACCAAGGAGCCTATTTACCCCTACCCCATCCAAAGTTAATTTATTATTATAATCCTAAATCGATCTAAACGAATTAATAAAAGTAACGACCTAAAAGGTGCCTAACGTCCCAACTTAATGTTTAAGAGCCATTGGACTTACTAATTGGGTATGTTATAGACTAAAAGGAAATATAGGTTTCCTAATTAGACATATCGTCAAGTAAAACAAATATGACAAACAGTTAGCACGTAAAGTCTCAAATAATCCTCTAGATTAATTAATTAGCATGCTTGTAAATACATACAAGTTGTGAAGGCCACAATAAATATTAAGTGTGTGCATACAATCATATATAAGAGACATAATGTAAAACTCGGACACAATAAAAGAAAGAAATTCCTGACAATTTTAGTTACAACAACAACAACAACCCAGTGAAATCCCACATCGTGGGGTCTGGGGAGGGTAGAGTGTACGCAGACCTGAATCCTACCAATGTAGGACGACTGTTTCCGAAAGACCCCCGGCTCAATAAAAGCATAGAAAAAGGTCAGACAAGAATATTAGAGTAAATAAGTAGATGACGAAAACGGTCCAAACAATAGTATAATCAAAGCACAAAAAAAAACAGTAGATATTATTATTGGATAATAACATAAATACCATAAATAACATACATCAGAGTACAAGAAATCATAGTGCGTTAATACGCGTACGAATAAGGGAGAATAAAACCACTATGTACATAAATTCCTGACAATTTTAGTTGTTAACTAAAAATATTTATAAAATTTTATGCATAGCTTTTCTAATTAATAACATGCTAAAAATTATTGAAATACTATAGGCATGGTTTATAAATGAAATGCTATGCTGAATATTTATTAAAATGTAGATATCATTCCAAAAATAGAGTAACATGATAAATATTTATTAGAACCCTATAGACATGGTTTCTATAGATAATATCATGATAAACATTTATTAAAATTCTATAGGCATGATTTCTATACAAATTAACATGATGAGGATTATTTATTACATCCTATGAGCATGATTTCTAGACTAATAAGAATATACACTATTTTGGACATGATTTTAACCTGCAAGGTCAATTTTATTCTATGAGCATTATTTCTACATAAAACAATATTTTATACATCTAAATAACATGCTAAAATATTATTAAAACCTATAGACATGATTTTATAAAATATAGAGATATTCGTGAAGTCATATAGACATGGTTTCTAGATAATTTTACATGCTAAAAGAATATTAAATAAATACTATGAAGCATAATTTCTAGGTAATGTGACATATTGAAAATATTTATGATCTTATAGACATGATTTCTATATGAATTGATAAGCTGAAAAATATATGAAAGCCTATTGGCATGATTTCTATAACATAATATGCTCAAAATATAATTGAATTAAATTGTCACGCCCCGGGAGGGTACCCTAGGTGTGGCCGACACTCGAAAGCCATTTTTGGCTTCCAAGCGAACCACCTAGTCCAGTCACACATTCATTCAAACACATTCTCTCAGCGGAAGACTCATTCAATGAAGTACTATTCATAATTTAGGGTCAAAGGCCAAATAACTATCAAATCAACAAAACAGTTATAGAAGAACTACTCAAAAGAACAATCTAACATTTCTACACTCTGGTCTATGAAGCCTCTGTCAACAATCTGGGAGGTGCCAATGACAAGCCCATTGCTACCAACAATCAAAATAAAGGAAACAACACAAAACTTACAAGAACTCAACATCCTCTGGAAACTAGGAGGACTCACCAACTAACTGGGAGTGTGTGGATCTTCAACGGTGCGCCGGTTGATACTCTCTAGTACCTGTATCTGCATCATGAAACGATGCAGGCCAAATGACATCAATTCATAGAATGTACGAGTATGTAAAATGACCGAATGAAATAACATCAGAAGGAACCAAATCAATTCGGGAATCTCAACTCAGAAAGAAATACAACTCAACAAGCGTCCTAAGTCTAAGCAAGAATATAGTTTAGACGGGACCAAATCACATACGACTCAACTCCATCCGACTCAGAGTACTACCAAGACCTATGTGGGAGTTTCTCTTATCTGACAACCATTACTTATGAGCCAATGAAAGTACAACAAACTGACGTTGTTGCTGCATCCGTTCATACTTTGCCAGGATATGAACGAATCAACCAATCATGGATCCAATCCAACCAAGTCCTATAATGTCAGGACGATAATTTTGGGGAAGCATCCGACTTTAACGGTTCAATCCCCTCCTACATTTGGCAACGTAGTTATTAAGTTCGAGCATGGACTATACTCTTGCCCAATTCGGTGCTCGATACTCCTCCCAAGACTCAATGCTCATAAAACTCCATCCAATCAACTTAATCAAATCATATCGACAAGTCTCATTACAACCTTGTGAACTCATCAATTCTATCACAATCAAACCTCTCCCAATCATACAATCCGATCAATCCCAATCATATTTTTCAAGAGTAGATTAAATATGCATTTATAACAACATACAAATCTATCCAATCATTCCTCCATTCATTTAACAATTCTTTTGGGACTCACCACAACTCCAAGGTTTTAAATCAATAATTCAAGACAAACAACATATTTAAGAAAATTAGCATTTTTGTCATAATTCACATAGTTAAGAAAATCAATGAAGCATGTTTAACGACTCATCTTCATCGACTCATGCTAACAAGAAGATTTTAAAAATTTCTTAGCTCAACAACATCAACACAACAAGAATCACATTAATGGATGACAAGACTCCTTTGGACATAGGCTTATCAAGAAACTCCATTCTTATGGACATTTAATCTCAAAGAAAGTGTAGGGCACATGGGTGGACTCAACCCATGTTTTGATTAGCCTTACATACCTTAGTGAAGACTTGAAGAAAACCTTGTTGTTGGGTCTTCACTGGAAAGCTTAAATCTTGAAGCTCTTGGAGGCACTTCTTGTTGGAGAAGGATTTGGAGAAGAAGAAGAAGAGAGGAAAATTTTCTAGGGCTTTTAGAGAGAGAGAGAGAGAGGCTGAAAATAAGATCCAAAAACGTTCAAGGCTTGATACATATATAATTTGGGACAATTCTCAAATTGCCCTTTCTCCAAATTCTGAAAAATAGGCTAAAAATGCTCTTGGCGCGATAGTGGTGCGCCGCGCCATTGCACCACCAGGTCGATTAGGCCTAAAACCTGCACACCTGTTAGTGGCGCGCCGCGCCAAGGACCAAACTACTGAGGCATGTTCTTAGTGCGATAGTGGCGCGTCGCGCCCTTACAGCGCCAAGACCATATTTTCTGGGTTCTGGGAAAATAGGCTTGAAAACCCTGCACACCTCGTAGTGGCGCGCCGCGCCAGGGACCAAATTACTGAGGCATGTTCCTGGCGCGATAGTGGCGCATCACGCCACTGCAGCGCCAAGCCCAGATTCCCAGCAGTTGCAACCCAGGCCTAACATTCCTGTCGAGCTAGTTCGTCTTAGGATCGTCATATCTTTTGACTCCGAACTCCAAAAATTACATTCTTGGTGGCGTTGGAAAGAAGACTCGACGACCTTTAATTTAATAGGTCGTGGGCCACCCAGATTGTCGTCTTTCAAAAGGTAGGGTCGTTAGAAGTCGACCCCTTATACGAACTCATCCTAAAACTTAGGCACGATGAACCTTTTGGACTTAGCTTGGTCCTAGGGGTCCTTTGTGACCCCACGTCACCTCCAACACTCTTCAATTACTTAGGGACTCATCTTAACTCAAGCATATACTTCACAATAAATGAGTTCGACCCTACACGTATACAAGAAAGGTCCGAATCTTAGGGAAAAAGTTTGGGGGGTGTTACATAAATAGGTATGATTTCTATATAATTTTAACATGCTAAAAATATAATTAAATCCTATTGGCATGATTTTTAATTAAAGATGTGTTCTAATATAACCTAATCATTAAACACTCATTTTAAAGACATGAGAAGGTGACTTTACTTTAAACTAGAAAAGGATAAACACATAAAAGTTAGGCTACACATGATGAGGGGCAATATTAAGATTGAATTAGTTTTACTAATTTTAGGCCGATTTTAATTAAGCAAACAAATATCCATAAAAATAAGTTAAAATCATATTTAAAATTAATCTAAACCATGATGGCTATGATCCAACAAATAACTCTTATAGCACATACACACAAATTAAGGTGAAAATAAATATACAAGTAGCACAGAGTTCCCCTCCCCCTTAGATTGTCTCCAATTTATTTTATTATTATATAGAGCAGATGTTTACAAGATTATTATAAACCAACGGTAAAACAAAACAATTCATTTTAAAATAAAAATCTTAAATGAATCTGGCTTTGGTCTAGAAACACCCCATACAGGCAACTCTTCTTCTTTGAACCTGAAGTTCGATTCCTGATAAACACAAAAAGAAACCCAAACACAAACTATGCAAAAAAAAGTATAAGATATATAATATTTAGGCCAGCATAGGAAGGAATTTCAATCATCAACTTCGGTAAATGTACCAAAACATAGTACGCAGGATGTTCATATTCCAAAGAAAGAATTAAAACACCTACATATAGAGGATGACGTACCCGTTTGCTTTCAACAGAATACATAGGGCATTCGAACTTTCCAACTAAATAACTATGGCCAAAAATATAACTACAACAAACTAACACCATAAAAAATTGAAGTTACTTCGATGGGAGACTAACCATTTGGTCAAGCAGAAACAGTCTTGAAGAAAGGGCAAGAGAACAACAGTAATACTTGATATACAGCAGCTCTAGCAGCACTATCCAATCCCCAACACACCAAGATCACAAAAATCTTAAAGATTCCAAGCAGTGCTCGCATTGAGGAGGATATAAGGACAAGGTAGTCAAATCTATTTAATTAATGGAGAATAGGGCCATAAAGAAAGAAATTGCTTATCATTTTCAGTCACGAGATGAAAGTTCTTAAAGCGATGCAAAGAGGAAAAGAACTTGAGAGATTTTTAATGTAAACATGTAAAGTGATGCCATGCCAGTGATGTATCCAGTGGTGTCAAGAAAAACATATGATATTTCCTCAGTTTCTAGTGTATATTACTTTAGAGAGAAAATGGAGCTTGAAGGAGCCTTTTTCAGTGATCAGTGATCAGTGATCAAGTGTCCAAGAATGATCTAAATATATGCAGATTAGATAATAGAGAATAAAGAGTCAAGTCATGGGATAGTAATATTCTATCAATCAATCAAGAAGATTATTTTCCCAATCAAGTGAGAAGAATCAATTAAGCAGAGATTGAATCAAATTTTCCATAAACTAAAAGATCCTCACTACTCAGGACACAAAGTAATATATAAATTTTGACTTTATCAAATTTTACCATAAAATCAACTAGAGATCTGTACAAGATTAGTAAGAATATATAAAATTTACTATAAATAATTTGAACAATCAAAGTTGTTTGAAGAAGAGAGCAAATCGATGAACTTTCCTTACATGGATTAGTCGAATAAATTAAATTAATATTTACTATAAATAGGTAAAGAAGATAATCAAATCAGTAAATTATGATACTAAATCAATGTTTACCAAAAATAAGGCAAGTAACAGGAGCTCAGATTGTAAGGAAAGCAACAAGTTATATGAAATTTACCTTAAATAATTTATAGCTTGCCAAGAATAGACAAGTGACCAAGTTGTCCACTAGGAAAGGCCAACATTAAGTCAAAACGTATCTGATCAAACCAAGATAGGCTTAAAATCAAGTAGTCAGTCAAATATCACATCAATTAAGCAATAGAAATATTAGAACTTTTGTACATACCATTCTATCAAGAAAAATGCGCTATGATTCTTAGCTTACTCAAAATAAACAAGTAGCAATTTATTATGAACTGATGGAAGAAAATCAACGATCCCGCAGAACATCATTTGGGATTTTCTTTGTAGAACACTATAGGAGCATAGAGGAAGTTATCATGAATCTAACTTGAGCTAGAAAGGAAATGCAATAAGTGAATTCATCGTATAATTGATTCAAAGAAACCCAAGCATCTGTAGTATATGATTTTCAATAACAACTTTTTCTTTGAATCAATATTTCGAACACTAATGCGAACTATAAATTTAACATGTAAAACAAGTATAGTAACAAATCAGTCACAACATTATCCTAGGATTCAAACAAATTAAACAGCATTTATGTAATGACCCTCCAGGCCATTTTTGAATTAAAACATTCATTCCGTCATTTAGAGTGTTCCAGTAGCGACCTCAAATCCTATATGAATTGTTGGCACTGAGTGTGCGGTCGCCTAGTCTTTTATTTGGATTTTAGGCCTATTTTCCTGTTTTGGAGTTGTTATAACTTAAAAGGTTTACTTCGGTCATAAATTTAGGAAAACGACCTCAGAACAGAATTTTGATGGTTCCATCAGCTCTGGAATGACAAAATTAGGCTAGTAGCATGGTTAGCATGAATACCAAGGTAATCTATACGAGTCTAGGACCATTTAGCACTTTTGTCTTCGAAATTTAGCCTATAGTTGACTTTGGTCAATATTCTTGAAAAACGCACTCGAATTTTTTTTTGTCAGTGTGGTTAGTTCTGGAATGTCGAGTTTGATCTAGAACGACCTTTCATTTGCTTCTCGAGGCTTTCGGTTTAATTTCGAGGCCCATTGTGGAAATAGGCTCAAAATGGCACTTGGATGTGGGATCCACTTTTCATTAAAATGACCTCGTATGAGAATTTCTAATATTCCATTGAGTTTGGAAAATTGAATTTGGTAGGGTAGCATATCTTGTTTGTGCACATAGGGTTCCGAACGAATTTCGAGCATCCCGTTGGAGGATTTGGCATGCTCAGCTTGTTTTTGCACCAACTGTATTTGGTGCCTGTGCTTAAGAGACCCTTGGTCTCTAAAGCGAGCGCCACTTAAGCAGCCAAGAACTCGCTAAAGCGACCAGCCCATTTGGGCAGGTGTGGCTTAAGCGACTGGTCGCTTAAGCGACCAAGTGTCGCTAAAGCGATGCCCGCCTTTTTGGTAGGTGTCTCTTAAGCGATCCTCAGCTGGTCGCTAAAGCGACACCTGAGGGTCATTCTTAAGACTCCTTTCGAATTTTATGTCTAATTTTAAACTAGGTATTTTCTTTAATTCTTAGGCGATTTGGGCGATTCAAAAGGCTATCTTGCATAAATTTTCAAGGGGAATCCAGTGGTGTGTCTAGAATTAGGATTTGAGTCTTCCTTTGTGGTAATTTCACCCTTTTTCCTGTACTTCAAGTGTTCTTAAGCTTGTAGCTGATCATGAATGCATGATAGTGTTGGGGATGTTTTGGTGTGTGAATTGTGTTTCCGTGTGGAATATGAGCTGGGGGTAGTAGTTAGAGCCTATTCTCAGAGTCAATTCTTTTAGTTACAGAGCAGGTCCCACAATTCTCGATTTTTAACTTTGAAATTGGCCCATCTCCGAATTTGATAATTTTATTGTCATAACGACCGTATTAACATTGTGATTTTATTGTTGATAGAGTGACAACATTCAGAGGGCACTTAGAAGCAAAAATCTCTGGTTTCGTGTGTTGGAACATGCGTGGTCGACTTACAAGTAGGCTACTATTTTCCCCTCATAAGGCTAAGCATGTTTAGGCAATTGTACATTGAGTTGTATGAGTTTGGTGCGGTTGGGTGTCGAGCATGCTAAATTCCTTGAATCTATGTCCTAGGCCTTATTTTGGGTGATTGTTGGGCGGTGTAAGTATAACTCCTGTGGTTGTTGGTTGTTCCTATCCTATAATTAATGATGCGCTTGTGGTAAGATGTTTGGAAGAATGTTTGGCCTTAGTCTAGGCTTAGACTAGTGTTGCCTTACACTTGTGCCATTTTGGTGCCGTTGGGCCTTAGACCTTCTCTGATGTCGCTTCGGTCGGTTAGCTCCCTATAAACTGATATAATAGACTTGAGTCTGATAGTCTGAGCCTTAGCTAGGTAGTAACTCAGCTTGTGACCTTACCTCTATAATGCCTTATTCTCCTATCTGTCTTGTATCGCCCGGTTCTTGAATTTTGGACATTTCTCAGTGATTCAGGTTGTATTTGGTTTGGGCTAGAGTGGTGCATTGATGACACTCGGTTTGGGGGTACTGACGGTGATGTATGGTTGGTCGTTGATTCTAATTCGATTCTATCCCTTAACTAAACATACCCGGTCAAAGCCCGTATCGTCCTAGATATCAGCCTATCCAATCAAATTAGAGGCTTGACCTCCCATCATTCACATGATTACCCTAGACTTCACCTAACTCAAAATTCATCTAAGTATGGCCTAGGCTAAGTTTTTACGAATTACTACCCGATGTGTTCTGGCCCGAAATCCTTCCCCATTGGCCTATTCCTAATGATAGGGACAATTCATTACAGGTTGGGTGGTTTTTCTCAAGGTTATTTCGAGACCTTGCAAATTAATGGTGTCGTCGACTTGTAGGTGGCCTTTGATAAACTGATGGTTTCTGAGAGGTAGCCGGAGGCACTTGATAATATGGAGGTGCTTTGAGCTTATGTATTGTCAACACAACCTTCACTTCTTTTGAACTTTGATTTCACCAGATTGCGAAGTCTTACTACTAGCCTTTAATACCTCCAAATCGGTTACTGTGTCATTTTTAATGCCTTGTTCGATTTTCACACCTAGCTTGATGATGTCAGAAAGTTTGCAATCCTCTATGAGCATCATTATCCCATAATATTGTGGCTCTTGGGAACACATAAAGAGTTCTTACATTTGCGATTCATCCATCTGAGGATGGACCTTAGCAGCTTCAGACCTCCACCTTATAGCATATTCTCAGAATGATTCTGTAGGTTTCCTCTTTAAATTTTGAATATAAAAACAATCAGATTGTTGCGACCCGATTCCTTAGGTCATGATGGTACCTATTATAATCCACCAGTAGGTAAGCCAAACCTTCAACCTAGAATTTCAAGTAATGGGTTTGAGGGCAGAAACTAAACAAGAGTGGCGAATTATAAACATAAGCAGAAAGAATAAGCTGAAGAACCAAAACATGATATATACAACTAAAGATCCCTTCAGAAACTGGGAGTCACAAGTATAGAGTTGCTACAAAATAAAAGACGAGTACAAGTCTCAAAAGTGGATCGGAAAAATACACAACAATTGGCTAGTCTCATAAGGCAAAAGACTGGCGATCCATACTGAAGGAGATAGAAATGATCCAAAAATGCCAAATGCTCACCCTAGTCTCTGAAGCTGACTGCAATAGGCTCGATCTATCCATGGTAGTAGATGGTGCTCGGTCCTACATCACAAAAGTAGATGCAGAGTATAGTATGAGTACCAAGACAACAGTACCCAGTAGGCATCATAGGCCGACTGATAAGAAAAGGTCAAAACAATATGAAAAAGAGGTATAAGCCTAAATAGGAATCGACATAAGCATCTAAAGTGAAAAGAGTACTATCTGCGAGAGCTACAACTAACTATACCCAACTGGACCCCTATAAGCCCAGCAAGGACACTCGTGTGTAAGTTAAATAAAAACCCGAACGAACCCTCATAAGCCCGCCGAGTACACAAAATAGCTACAACTACCAAGGCTAGGAACCAAGAATCTGCGATGTCAGGAACTGAAGAACTATATCATTTTCAAACCCAGAATCTCTAAGAGTCAACGAACTAGGGGTGACTTAGAGGTCGAGGTCGGGACTGGGACCCAGATGCTCGCCCAAATGTTCAACATGGCCAAGGCTGAAACTGGGTACCCGGATGCTCACCATAATACATCAGTATGGTCGAGGCCAGGACTGGGTACCCGGATGCTCGCCATAACACATTGATATGATCGAGGCCAGGACTGGGTACTCAGTTGCTTATCATACTAGCAAGTCGGTAGAGGCCGGGGCTGGGTACCCAAATGCGCTCCGATAATTTAGAATGGAGGCCGAGACTGGGTACCCGGATGCTCACAGATAATTTATCTCATGGTGCCGAATATTCTTTTTCCCAACTAGTTTACAATAGTACCGAGGATCTCCTCCCTAATGTGTCAACTAATATGCCTCCAAAACTTGAGCCAGAGCCGAAGCCAAATGGTCATGAAATCTAGTATTGTCGACGCATATTGAAGTCATGGTTATACCTAGTTATGGATGAGGGTGTTATTAAGAGCAAGAGTATTGCCTAGCTAAGGCCAAACTACCAGACACTATCCCTCTACACCATTTTAAGAGAATCGAAGTCCATCAGTGTGATGCCGGGGTATCTAAAGCAAGTTTACATCCTATACTAAGGCCAACATACTCCATAGTAACAACAACATGCTCATTCAACTCTCCTTACAATACTAACAAATAACGATAAGATACACATGCTTCCAAATACCCAAAAAACTCAATAAAAAGCCTAAGTCATGATTTTTAACACCTAAGATATACAATTAAACTACCCAACCCAAATTCCAACTATTTCAACATGCTTTCACATATTCCAGCTCAATCTAAAGAAAGAAAAACCATTGCCTACCTGTAGGCAAAATACGCGAGCTCTAAATCACTGTGCTAAAGTTTTTCCCTTAGGAACGGCCTCAGAATACTGCCACGCTATCTAAAACAAAACCAAGGCTTTGATACGGTCGTTTAGACACTAATTTCATATTTTTTTTGGAGATGGACCAATTTTGGGGTCTAAAACAGAAAATATGGGACCCACATATAGAATTTTAGATTTGACACCCAAAATAAGTTCTAAATGTTACTCCAAACTCACAAATTAGATTTATAACACAATTCGGAGTGGGAAACTACGCGAGATGAGCATGCAACCAAAACTCATGAATTCCAATTAAAAGACCAAAAATGGTAGCATCAAAATTAGCTAATTCCAAATAAATGAGACCCTTTCAAACCCAAAAAATGACACTACGATGATACTTGCAAAAAAACTCACAGTCTAGCCTCAAAAATCATTCAAATCGGAGTTCATATGATCAAGTTATAATTCACCAAAAATCAACAAAAGGCAGCTCCAAAAACAACTAAATCAGTGACTAAACACGCTTTTTTATATCAAATAAAGCCTCCATTCACGTTTCGGATCTCAGAAAGAGATTCCTCACAAAATTCCCTTGAATATAGACCCTTGAATCACCAAAATCGGATTTATATAGGCCAAGAAATAACTTCTCAAAGTTCTTCAAAAACTCATTCCGAAAATGAACACTGCTGCAAATAAAATCAAGATTTTTACCCGAATCAAATGCTCCAAATCAGTTTTTAAGCTCTCCAATGCATTATACTCAGAAAATCTCACAGGTTTGCCTTTTGAATCACCCAATTTGGATCTGTTTAGCTCAAGTTATGGAGTTTTAAAGTTGAGACCAAACCCAAAAATGGCCTTGCTACTATTGCTGCAACAGATTTTGGAAAAGTCCAAAATCTACGATGAGGTGCTCGGAATTTGTTTGGAATCTAATAAAAATAAACTAGATATGCTACCCCACTAAATTCGATGTTCTGGAATTAATGGCGCATTCAAAATTATCATACGAGGTCATTTCAATAAAAAGTGGGTCCCATACTCAAGAACCCTTTTAAGCCACATTCCACAACGGGCCTCGAGATTAGATCAGAAGCCTCGAAAAGCGAACAATGTTCTAGACCAAAATTGATATTCCGAAACTAACCGCGTTGTTAGAATTTTCATCTAAGCGCATTTTTCATGAATGTTGACCAAAGTCAATCAATGGCCCCAAACTCGTATCGATTGCCTCGATAGTCATGCAACCTATGCTGCTAGCCTAATTTGGATATTCCGGAGCTGATGGAACCATCAGAATTTGATTTGAGGTCTCATTGATCTGAAACTCAAAAAGTCACAACTAAATCAAAAGCCATCTCCTGAATCCAACGGAGTCATCGAAATTTTATTTCGAGCATCGAAACTCCAAAAGTTGATCAAAGTCACACCTTAGCTTAAAATTCCTCAAATTCTCAACTCAAGGCCTCAAATCTTCGTTACAACTCCAAAACTGACTCTGTAAATCTTGTAAGCCAATTTCGATATTTCGGAGCTGTTGAAATCGATGAAATTTCATTCTGAGATCTGTAGCTCCGATTGACCCAAATACCAATTTTTAATACTTAAATCTTATGAAAAGTCAAAATTTTTAAAGACTTAACTTTTTATAGGATTTTCTAAAAGCCAACACCCGGTACCAATCAGAAATGACTCGAGGCAACTAAAGGGAGGGTAAAATGGTTATTTTACAAAAATCTAAAAATGACCTTGAGGGTCATTACACAGGTGCATTAACAACATTAAATTCAAACATTTTCATAAAATCAAGAGCCATATCAATCCATTTCAACCATTTCTTTGAATCTTGGGCAATATACCATGACAAAGCATCTCTAGTGAGACTCATAATGAATTATTTGATGCGAATTTATTCATTTTTCCCAATTCTTATTAGCTTATAATAGTACATTCTCAGATGGGCCTTCGGGTCTCCATTTCCATCAAACATTTCGAATTTAGGAGGTTTTTATCCTTCGAGTAATTCGACGCCATGATTTATGCACAAGTCTTCAAAACTTAACCCTTCTATCCCCTTGTTACCTGTAGCATGTTGTATTCGACTAATCAATTCCTTCAATTACTCTGCCATAACTTGTATCAACATATCCTTTTGGGAGGACTCTAATTTATAATGATAGTGTGTGGAAGGAAAAACATCAACCTAAATAGAATTCAGATTGTACTTTTCTGAAGTAGGGATGTAAAGTATGTTAGTGATGGACGTTGGTGGTATATCATGGACATGTGATGTGGTCTGAGGATATGAGGCATTTGGTGGAGCTAGGTGGGTTTGTTGAATGTATTTTGTTGATATTGTGATGTATGTGCATAATGTGGATGTTGATTATTTTGGGAAGGCATATGATTTGGGGTAATTTGAGGGATAGGATGAGATGATAGAGGAAACCTTGTGAGTATAGCGCACTATAGTGCCGGTTTCAGTAAGCGACACATTTGAATTGCGAGCATGAGATAATCGTTCTTGCATCCCTATAATCTGTTGTTCCAACCTTGATACCACCTTATTAGGTTCAGGTGTATACCCTTGAATTCTACAAACCCTCTTTCTTAGTAGTTATACCAAACATGTCACTATTACCGTTGTTATTAGCCATATTACTTTACCTCAATGACTAGAACAATGAGGCAAAAGAACTCCTTTAGATCGAGTATGATGCACACGAATCAACCTTGAGGAGGGGTAGTAGTAGTAGTAGTAGTAGTAATAATAAAAATAATAGTAGTAATAATAATAGTAATTGTAATAGTAATAGTAATAATAATAGTAATAGTAATAGTAATAATAGTAATAATAATAGTAATAGTAATAGTAATAGTAATAATAATAGTAATAATAATAGTAATAGTAGTAGTAGTAGTAATAGTAGTAGTAATAGTAATAAAAATAATAGTAGTAATAAAAATAATAGTAGTAGTAGTAGTAATAATAATAATAATAATAATAATAGTAACAGTAATAGTAATAGTAATAGTAATAATAATAGTAATAATAATAGTAGTAATAATAATAATAATAATAGTAATAATAATAGTAATAATAGTAATAATAGTAGTAATAATATTAATAATAATAGTAATAATAATAGTAGTAATAATAATAATAGTAATAATAGTAATAATAATAGTAATAATAGTAGTAATAATAGTAATAGTAATAGTAATAATAATAGTAGTAATAATAATAATAATAATAATAGTAATAATAATAGTAATAATAGTAGTAATAATAGTAATAGTAATAGTAATAATAATAATAATAATAGTAATAATAATAGTAATAGTAATAATAGTAATAATAATAATAGTAATAATAATAGTAATAGTAATATTAATAATAGTAATAATAGTAATAGTAATAGTAATAGTAATAGTAATAGTAATATTAATAATAGTAATAATAGTAATAGTAATAGTAATAATAATAGTAATAAATCAATAGTCTGAGTAGTTATATTCTCATATCTAACAATACAATCATCTTGTTTAACAAGCAATATCAAACCTCCTAAAGGGAAATATATTATGTCTAATATCAGCATAATATTAATAATAGAGTAATTTTTTAGAGCAACATAGCATTATAACAATATAATATCTTAACTTAAGTAAAAAGATAAGGGTCCAACAGACTTCCATACCTTATCCCGCTTTGACCAACATTATTTTGGGTATTCGTTGAGATTTTTAACAGACATCTCAGTCCCAACCTATTGCCAGGTAACTTCCCTAATGCTCCTTCAGAATAACTCAGCAGAACCTTGATTCGTTTTCTACTTCAAAGCGTAAGGGTGATATGGAAGGGGAGTCTTTTTTTTTAAGAAAGGAAAGAGATTATACTGAAATAATAAAGAAGCTCCAGAAAAATACTCACAAACTTAGATATTATTCATAATGGGTTTTGTTTACAAGGATAAAGAAGAGAGGTTTTAGGTTCTGATGATTTTTTTCTGATTACAACCTGACTCTTATATAGAATGAGGCCCTAGACTTTAATTCTACATTTTAAAATATTTAAAAAATAAAAATGATTTCTGATAGCGACACTCTACCTAAAAGAAAAGAAAACAAGATTACAGAATATGTTTCTTCCTATCTTACTAAAAGAAAATAAAATAGTGGGACCCAATGTTTTTACATTATTACAACATGACAAATGAGTCATTATCACTTCATCCTTATCTTTTTACAAAATGATAGGGATTGTTATCCGTCACTTTTTTCTTCGTTCTTATCTTCTTGTCTGCTTATCTCTATCTTCTGGCTGCTTCTTATCATTTTTTCACCGTCCACTTGTTCTGATTTATTCTAACGATGTTGACATAGCATCTTCAATCACCTTTCCCTTCTTGGGAGAACAAAATTCGCACGTGCCTTTCTCGTGCTTTCTCATTTCACCTAATCTTTGTTGTGCCTGTGGGCTTGATTTGATAATTCCTTTGTTAATTAATTCTATCTTAGTCTGCATGTATATTTTTGCAGAAGGAGGAGTAGTTTTAGCAAGGGTAATCATAATGGAGGAATGTATTTTCGTTCCTCCATAAGTCTTGAATCCTCTTTTAAAACTATGTTCCATATTTTGCAACACAATTCTTAATCCTATTGCACGTCTATAGTGAACATCTTTTTTGGTGAACCTTTGAAATATCTTGTCCTGGAAATTATTTATAATATTAAAATCTTCAGCTTTACCAATTTGTATGAAATAATAAGCTGAATATCTTTTGTCTTTATAAAAATCAGGACCAGTAGAAATAAATTTGAGGACCAGAATATCTTTTACTGTAATTGTGGGGTTATTTAAATAACAATCTTTTACTCTATCTTGAATCCAAGATGGTAATCGACTGATTTCTGGAAAGTTTGGAGTAGTTAAATAAATTGAATTAACAGCTCCGAAATCATATCAATATCTAATTTCTTGGGGAGACAATCTTGTAAATAATTGATTCTAGGATAAATTCTCATAAAATTAATGTATCAGTTTGGTACAGTTTTAAGAGAAAATAAACCTCTCATTATCTGTTCTTGATTTTCAACTGGAAGTAGTTTATCAATTTTTTCTTTCATTAATCCCAAAGTAATTCCCTTTTGAGGTAGTTCGGGTCTAAAAGACATTTTATCATACTTATCTATTTGTGCCTCCGTCGTCGTGGACGTGTTATCATCTTTTTGACTTTTTATCAAACTAGTAATAATATCCTGAGCGTCACTATAGTGACCAATCCTGGATGTTATCCGAGCACATATGCTGAATAATTTATCAGCAATCTGTTGGTCGCAATCGAAATTGGCTATTTTGATTATATCAGAAACTGCAATTTGTATATCTTTGAAGCCTTTATCAATATCATATCTTTTTTCGTTAAAATCATTATAAAGGTCTTTATCTTTTAATTTATATTGTTGGAGTTGATCACATAATTTGAGGCTAATGTAGTTTCCATTAGCTCCTGTATCTATTAAAATGTTAATGGGAATGAATCTTATTTCGTTAAAATATTCGCCTTTTATCTTATAATTTTTTATTTCTTCATTTTTTGCTTCTAGAATAGGTCTTGTAAATCTTTCTGACTGTGTTTATCTTATTATTGCAGCAGGATTTATGACCCGAGTTTCATCAAAAGATAATCAAGAGGTTGAATCTTGTTGGTTATACAAAGGTTTAAGTTTTAAATCTAAGTCTAATGGTATATCTTTTATTTGTTATATTTGTGCTATATTAGGCATTTGTATGTGACTAACTTCTTCAAATAGATGAGATAATCTATTGTATGTTTTATAGCAAAATAATCTGAATGATGTGTATTTGAAATAGCATATGAGATTACATATGAGACTCCTTGTCAACATACGATTGTTGTAAAACGCTTTAAAGAGGCTTATTCAAAAAGATTACCTATTTAATTTAGACCCCGTACAACCCAGTGTGGTGATATATGATACCAAAACAAACCATTTTTTCCAAAAAGCACTCCCTTGCTATAATATGATACTCATTGGGATAACCCTCAGATAATAAATCAGCAATATCCCCTACTAGAATATCAGATAACCTTCAATAAATTAGAAAAAAGCTTGGATATGATCAAATAAAAATTAGAACAATGTTTTTCCGAAAACCCCTTAGAATTTTAGGATAAAAATAAGATAGAAGCCAAGCTAGAAATGAAAGATAAAGATAAAGTTATTAGAGTAAAATCGATGAGATACAGTCCTGAAGACCAAGAAGAATGTCAAAAGCAGATTAAGGAATTAAGTCTTAGAATAATAAGATTTAGTAACTCCCCTCATAGTTCACCGGCCTTTATGGTTAGAAACCATGCAGAGATAGTACAAAATAAATCAAGGATGGTTATTAATTATAAAAAATTAAATGCTAATACTATATTTGATGGATATTTCCTACCACATAAAGAAAGTCTAATTAATAGAACTACTAACAAAAATATATTTTCTAAGTTTGATTGTAAGAACGAATTTTGGCAAATAAAAATGAATAAAAATAGTATTCATTATACTACATTTTCTACCCCTCAAGGGCAGTATGAATGGTTAGTCATGCCATTTGGATTAAAAAATGCCCCATAGATATTTCAAATAAAAATGGATAATATCTTTAAAGATTATGACTATATATTTGTCTACGTTGATGATATTTTAGTTTTGTCTGATAGCCTTGAAGAACACCTGATACACCTAAATAAGTTTACTAACTTATGCTTAGAAAATAGATTAGTACTTTCTAAAAAGAAAGCAAGCCTATTAAAAAATGAGATAGAATTTTTAGGAATGATAATTGACGGAAATGGTATAAAATTACAAAGACATATCATTGAAAAGATATCTATTTTTCTAGATAAATTAGTTGATAAAAAAAAGTACAAAGCTTTTTAGAAATTTTAAATTATGCTTCGGATTATATTTAGAATTTGGCTGAATTAAGAAAATCATTTCAAGAATTATTAAAAAAGGATAAGAGCTTTGAATTTAGTGAAGTCTTAATGAAAATAGTAAAAGATATTAAATATATTTGTAAAAAATTACCAAAATTACAATTACCAAAAGATAGTGATGATTTAATTTTAGAAACAGATGCTCCGGAACAATGCTGGAGCGGAGTATTAAAAGAGATAAATTATGAACTTAATAAAAATAAGATAGGAGAAAGTCTATGTAGATATTGCTCTGGAACCTTTTCAGATACACAACCTAGATATCATATTAATGAAAAAAATTTATTAGCCGTAGTAAAAATTTATCAAAAAAAATATTATTTCTTACTACCGAAATGATTTACTCTTAGAATTGATAATACACAAGTAAAGGCTTTTGCTCATAATAAGCTTTCGTCAAAACCGGAATAGAAATGATTTATTACATGGAAAATGTTATTATCCGAATATTTCTACGATATCGAAATTGTTCGAACTAACAAAAATATTGTAGCAGATTTTCTCACCAGAGATGGAAAGAATTAAAAATCATCTTCAATATATTGATAAAGGATTCAAAGATATTCAAACGACAGTTTTGGATATTATCGAGATTGCTAATTTCGATTATGAACAACTGATTGCTGACAAATTAATCAGCATATGTGCCTAGATAACATCCAAAATTAGACAGTGCAGTGATTCTTATGATATTATCAATAGCTTGATAAAATCGCAAAAAGATGATAATACCTCGACAACTATGGAGGAAAAAATAAGTATGAAAAAATATCTTTTAGACCCCAATTGCCTCAAAAAAGAGTTATTTTGGGATCTAAAGAAAAATTTGATAAGCTACTTCAAGCCATTGGAGATCAAAAATAGATAATGAGAGATTTATTTTCTCTCAAAACTACTCCTAAAAGGTACATTGATTTTATGGGGATATATCCTCGAATCAATTACTTGCAAGATTCATCTCCACAAGAAATTAGATACTGGTATAATTTTGGAGCGATAAATTCTATTTATCTTACTTCTCCAAATTTTCCAGAAATTAGTAGATTACCGTCATGGGTATAAGACGGAGTAAAAGATTGTTATCTCAATAACCCAATGATTACCGTAAAAGATATTTTGGTCCTTAAGTTTATTTCTACTAGACCAGATTTTTACAAAGAGGAAAGATATCCTGTCTACCATTTTATGCAAATTGGAAAGGCTGATGATTTTAATATTATAATTAATTTTCAAGAAAAGATATTTCAAAGATTCACCAACAAAGATGTTCATTATAGACGTGCTATTGGATTAAGAATTATGTTGCAAAATATGAAACATAGTTTCAAAAAAGGATTTAGAACTTCTAGAGAAACCAAAATACATTCCTCTATTTTGATTTCTCCGGCAAAGAACACTCCGCCGGCAGCTAAAAGGTATATGGAAATAAAGATAGATTTAATTAATAAAGATATTATTAAGTCCAGCCCTCAGGCTCAGCAACGATTGTGCGAAAGGAGGAAGCACTCCAAAGGCACGTGCGAATTTTGCTCTCCAAAAAAGGAGAAATTGATAGAAGATGCCATGTCAATTTCATCTAAATAAGAATAGGAAAAATGGACGAAGAATGAGAAGATAAGGAAGAAGAAGAAAGAAAAGGATGATAACTACTGATAGCTAACATTTTGTCTTATTGAGAAGATACGTAGAAGATAAGAATTGGAAGGCAATAAGATAAGGAGATGATATCGACAAATAGCGACTAATAGCTAACCTTTTGTCATTTTGTAAGAAGATTGAAGAAGATAGAAAAGTATACGTAGAAGATAAAGATGACACTTTTGTCATTTTGTAGAAAAGTTATTTTTATTTAAATATTTAGGTATAAAATCATTGTCAAGTACTATTAAACATATGGAAATGTAAGTTTGAAGTCCAGATAGGATTAAGTCCGTCATTTTAAGTCCGTATCCTTCATCTATAAAAGGAGACAATTTATAAACCAGAGGGCATCGATCAAGAATCGAGCATCAACTTTTGAACGAGCTCTCTCTACTCTTTTTGTAAAATATCCCTACTACCAGATATGAATAAAAGCTAAAAATTGTGAGTTACTTTCTTGAACAAATTTTATTATTTCTGTTATAATCTCTTTTCTTTTATAAAAAGAAAAGTTTGCCCTTCCATATCTCCCTTACGTCTAGAGAAGTTACCTAGAAACAGGTTGGGACTGAGATGTCCGTTAAAAGTTTCGACGAATACCCGGAGTAATGTTGGTCAAAACGGGATAAGGTATGTAAGCGTGTTGGACCCTTAACTTTTTATCTAAGATGGATATTATGCTATTATAATATTAAATTGTTCAGGAAAGTTACTCATTTTTTGATATTATAATTTCTTTAGACATAACATATTCCCCTTTAGGAGGATTTATTTTACTTGTTAAATAAGATGATTATGTTATCTCCGTAGGATTTATGACTCAAGTTTCATCAAAAGATAACCGAGAGGTTGAATCTTGTTGGTTATACAAGGGTTTAAGTTGTAAATCTAAGTCTAATGGTGTATCTTCTATTTCTTGTATCTGTGTTATACTAGGCATTTGTATCTGGCTGACTTCTTCAAATAGATGGGGATAATCTATTGTATCTTTTATGGTAAATCAATCTAAATTATGTGTATTTGAAATAGCGTATGAGATTACATAAGTTATCGAATAGGGTCTATTGTATTTGTGAAAGAAATCTTTTCTATTAAAATCTTGTATTAAGCTTAGTGTTTTATCAAAGTCTTTATCTAGGAGATGATATGAAATCCTAGGATAAATATTAAATTTAGTCTTTCCATATTGTAAGTTTCCTCATAATATTCCTAAACAGGCTTCTTTCCGATTTATTATCCTATTATTTATAATAGCTAAATCTATTGGGGTATCTAATCCTTCCCTAAATGTGGATTTTATTATTATCTGGATTGCTCCTATATGTATCCATCCTAGAGTACTTATTTCAGTTTTTATTTTTCTCAATTTATCTTGAATATCTTTTTTGGATAATAAAGGTATCATTACTTTATTAGAAGTAACAGAAACTTCTAAAGCTCTTTTTTGGATATTTAATCTATAAAATAAATGATGTTATCTTTTTCGTAATCTGAATCTTTAAAATATATTTACGTCAAAACCTAAGTAATTAGTTAAAGAAAACTTTTCTTTTTGTATTTGTTTAATTTTCTTTTATCTATAAATATATTTTGTTTATATTCTCCAGTTTATTCTATCGTTTCTTCTAATCGGCCTTTATGGTTAGAAATCATGCAGAGATAGTATGAAATAAACCAAGAATGGTTATTAATTATAAAAAAATAAATGATAATACTATATTTGATGGATATTTCCTACCATATAAAGAAAGTCTAATTAATAACAATAATAATAATAACAATAACAATAAGAACAACAATAATAGCAACAATAATAGTAAGAACAATAATAATAACAACAACAACAATAATAAGAACAACAACAATAACAACAACAACAATAACAACAACAACAACAACAATAACAACAACAACAACAATAACAACAACAATAATAACAACAACAATAATAATAACAACAACGATAAGAATAACAATAATAAGAAGAAGAACAACAATAATAATAATAATAACAATAATAATAAGGCTCAAAATGACACTTGGGTGTGAGGCCCACTTTTCATTAAAATGACCTCGTATGAGAATTTTTAATACGCCATTGAGTCCAAAATGTCAAATTTGGTGGGTAGCATATCTCGTTTGCACACACGGGATTTCGAATGAATCCCGAGTACCCCATCAGAGGATTTGGCATGTTAAGCTTATTTTTGCGCCAACTCTATATGGTGTCATTTCTTAAGCGACCCATGGCCGCTAAAGCGAGTGCCGCTTAAGCGGTCAGGAGCTCGCTAAAGTGACCAGCCCATTTGGGTGGGTGTCTCTTAAGCGATGCCCGCCTTTTTGGTGGGTGTCGCTTAACCGATCCCCGGGTGGTTGTTAAAGCGACACCTGAGGGTCATTCTTAAGATCCCATTTCAGATTTTATATCTAATTTCAAACTTGGTTTTCTTCTTCAATTCTTGGGCGATTTAGGTAATTCAAATGGCTATCTTGTGTAGATTGTTTAGGGGAATCTAGTGGTATGTCCAGAATTAGGATTTGAGGCTTCCTTTGAGGTAATTTCCCCTTTTTCCTATGCTTCTAGTATTTTTGAGCTTGTACTTGATCATGAAAGCATGATGGTGTAGGGCTGTTTCGGTGCGTGAATTGTGTTCCTGTGTGGAACATGAGCTAGGGGTAGTAGTTGAGCCTATTCTCGGAGTCTATTCTATGAGTTACAGAGCGGGTCCCACAATTTCTAATTTTTTACTCTGAAATTGGCATGTCTCCGAATTCGATAATTTTAGTGTCATAATGATTAACGTTGTGATTCTATTATTCATAGTGTGGCAGCATTCGGAGCCCTCTAGGAAGGGAAAATCTCCTATTTCATGAGTTGGAGTGTGTGTGGTCAGCTTACAGGTAGGCTACGATTTTCTCCTCATAAGGTTGATCATGTTTAGGCAATTTTACATTAAGTTTTATGAGTTTGGTGGGATTGGGTGTCGAGCATGCTAAATTCGTAGAATCCATGTCCTAGGCCTTATTTCGGGTGATTGTTGGACTGTGTAAGCATGACTCCTGCAGTTTTTGGTTGTTCCTATCGTGTAATGAATGTTGTGATTATGGTAAGATGTGTGGAAGCATGTTTGGCCTAGACTAGTGTTAACTTAGACTGACGCGATTTTGGTGTTCTTGGGCCTTAGACCTTCTCTGACATCGCTTCAGACGGCTAGCTCCCTATATAAGATATAGCAGACTAGAGTCTGATAGTGTGAGCCTTAGATAGGTAGTAAGTCAGCTTGTGACCTTACCTCTATAATGCCCTATTCCCCTATCGGTCCTGTATCTTTTGGTTCTTGATTTTAGATATTTCTCAGTAACTCGGGCTATATTTGGTTCGAGATGGAGTGGTGCATTGATGACACTCGGTTTGGGGGTACTTTCTATGACACACGGTTGGTCGTTGATTCTAATTCGATTTGATCCCTTAGCTAAAGATACCCAATCAAAGTTTATGGTCCAGCTTACTTGTGTTCGACTCCTTAGCTACAGATATCTGATTAAAGTCTGTGGTCTAGCTTACTTGTGTCTAAGCTTCCGAACTACAGATATCTTGTTAAAGTCCACGGTCTAGCTTACCCGTGCTCGACCTTTGGCTACAGTTACCCCGATTAAAGTCCGTGGTCTAGGCTACTCATATCGACCTATTATCTATAGTTACCCGGTTGTAGTCCGTGGTCCAGCTTGCACATGGTTAGATTCTTGATTCCCTGATGAATTTTTGGTTTAAGTATTCATCTACTCTCGGCTATGGGTTGAGGTGCTAGAGTTTGAAAATGGTTTGGTTCAAGTCTAAGAAATGGTGATATTATTGGTATTCTTTTGATTTCGTTCATCTGCTTTCAGCTATTCTTGCACCAGTCGAGTTTATGGGAGTTCGTGCAGGTGGTTACTCTTTATTTGTGCACGAACATACCTGTTGTTTTTATGAGATCCCACGGAGTTAGTTATATTCTTTCTCTTTGTTTGCTAGTATGCTTGTGTACATACCCACCTTTACTTCTTGTCCTGCCTTAGGTTATGATGACTTACTCGCATTTCAGTTTACTTTTTCTTACCTTTGCTCAGTCGGCCTATGATTCCTACTAGGTTCATGTTATTTTGGTACTCATACTACACTCTGCATCTATTTTTGTGATGCAGGTCTGAGTACTAGCTACCAGCGTTGATTCGAGCCAGCTATAGTCGTGATCATAGGCAAGGGTGAGCAAACTGCTTTTTGGGTTTACCCATCTCCTTTCGTACATATATTTTGCCTGTCTTTTCTTTTTGAGAAAACTGTATTTCCATGGTCCACTTTTGGTCCATGTTCGCCCAGATTTTAACTTTCATTGAGGGTATGGAGCAGCCCCAGCTCCCGCCGCTCCAGTACTGCAGGACCAGCCTGTACCAATGGAACTGATTATTCAGAAGCCACTAACATTGGCCGCCCTGCCTGATGATTTGGACGGCGTCATGCCACTCTGGGAGTAGAATATTCTTAGGGTGTTCCTTAGGCTATCACCCCCGAGATTTTTTAAGGCTGTGGGTGATGATGCCCACGAGTTCCTAGGTACTTGTCGCGAGCAGCTATAGACCTTGGGTTAGTGGAGTCTAGAGGAGATGACTTCATTTCTTATCAGCTAGATGGTCCTACCAAGCACTGGTGGCGTACCTAACTAGAGGCTAGGCTAGCAAGGTGTCCATTGGTCATATATGCTTAGTTTTTAGAGGCCTTCTTGGTCGATTTATCCCAAGGAGCGTTAGAGATCAGCTTCGGGATCCGTTTTCATGGTTGGAGCAGGTCCCCATGACAGTATCCGAGTGTGAGGCCCAATTCCACGAGTTTTGCAGACATGGCGCCATGATATTACTTACTGAGGAGGAGAGAGTTCGGTGTTTCATTAGGGGATTGAGGCTTTATCTTTGGATCAAGTCTCAATCTTTAGTCTCAGTGGGACACTCATTTCTGGAGGTGGTAGACCATGCCATCACATTTGAGCAGCTCCATCATGAGGCCTAAAGAGGCAGTGGCAAGAAAGCTAGACAGGAGGATAGACATGATGCGCGCTGCTTTAGACCCCGAGAGTCCTATGAAATATTTTCCCAAAAATTTCAGTTGAGTCAGTTCAGCGGCCCCTTCCAGACCTCTGTTTAGACATCGAAAAGTGATCAGCACCATCAGATTAGTTCTAGTGTCGGCTCGAGGTAGTTCGTAGACGGTTTCTTTCGACTAAGGTAGCCAACCTCCAGCTTCCAGCCGACATTTGCAGGGGTGCTATGAGTGTGGGGAGCTAGATTAGTGGTCCAACGAGTGCCCTCAATATAGTCTAGCCTTACCAACTCCACAAGTAGGTAGACCCACGCCAGCACCAACACCTCCAGTTAGAGGCGGAGGCCATGGCCAGGACTGCAGGGGTAGTCATTAGGGTGCACGGGGAGGTCCTCGGGGAGGTGAAGTTAATGCACAGGGTAGAGGAAACCAGGCCCACTTTTATGTAGCTCCATCTAGAGCAAAGGTTGAGGCCATGGACGATGTGATCACTGGTACAGTTTTATTATGCCATCAACCCACATCCGCTTTATTTGATCTAGGCTCCACATATTCTTATATATCTATATATTGTGCCCCTCGATGAGTATGGGCCCGGAGACCATAGTTTAGCCATTGTATTTTTTGACCCCGGTAGGTGATTTTTTAGTAGTGGATCAGGTCTTTAGATCCTGTGTAGTGACTATTCAGGGGCTGACACTAGAGTTGATCTTATTTTACTTGATATGGTAGATTTTTATTTGATTCTGGGCAGGGACTAGTTACTCACCATGCAGTCTTTGATTGTTATGCCAAGACCATTACCTTAGCCATGCCTGGTATTCTGCCGGTGCTGTGGCAAAGCTCTTATTATCGTACGTTGGTTAGAGTGATCTCTTTTGATCTGGCCTCGAGGTTAGTAGCCAGCAAGTGTTTTTCATACTTGGATTGTGTTTGATATGTTAGTAGAGAGGGCCCTACAATTAATTCAGTACCTACAGTTCTAGAGTTTGGAGATATGTTTCCTTTTGATCTGCTTGGCCTCCCTCCTGACCGCAAAATTGACTTTGCTATTAATATAGAGTTAGGTACTCATCCTATTTCCATCTCACCATACCGTATGGCCCCCACAAAGCTCAACGAACTCCGTGTTTAGCTTTAGGATCTCATGGATAAGAGATTCATTCAGCCTAGTGTATCGCCTTGGGATGCCTCAATCTTGTTCGTTAAGAAGAAGGATGGTACTATACAGATGTGCATCCATTACAGGCAGTTGAACAAGGTAATGGTGAAGAACTATTACCCTATGCCTAGGATTAATGACCTATTTGACCAGTTTTAGGATTTTGTGGTGTTTTCTAAGATCGATTTGAGTTCTGTCTACCACCTGTTGAGGATTACGGTAGCGGACATTTATAAGACCATATTTAGGACTCCTTACAACCACTATGAGTTCCTAGTGATGTCTTTTGGGTTGACTAATGCCCCTGCAACGTTCATGGACTTGATGACCCGATTGTTTAAGCCGTACTTAGACTCATTTGTCATAGACCTTATCTATAAAATTATGGTATACTCACAGAGCTGGGAGGAGAATGAGAAGCATTTGAGAGTAGTGCTCTAGACTTTGAGAGATCAGCGACTTTATGCCAAGTACTCAAATTGCAAGTTTTGTCTTGATTTTGTGGCATTCTTAGGGCATGTGGTGTCCAAGAATGGCATTATGATAAATCCAACAAAGATTGAGGCTATTTGTGACTGGGCCAAGCCCACCTCTGTGAACGAGATTCATAGCTTTATTGGATTGGCAAGGTACTACATGTGCTTTTGTTGAGGGGTTTTCTACTATAGAGGTGCCTCTAACTTGGTTGACTCGCTAGGATGTCCTATTTGTATGGTCAGGGGAGTATGAGAGGAGCTTTCTGAGGCTCAAGTAGTTACTGACCATCGCTCCTATATTGACTCTTATATTTAAGGGCAAGGGATTCACCCTTTATTGTGATGCATCCGGTGTTGGTTTGGGTTATGTTCTGATACAGCAGGACCGGGTTATTGCTTATGCGTCAAGGTAACTTAAGTTATATGAGCAAAAATACCCCACTCATAACTTAAAGTTGGCGGCGGTAGTTTTTTTGCTTAAGATTTTGAGGCACTACCTATACGGAGTTTGATGAGAGATTTACACTGATCATAGGAGACTTCAATACATTATGAGCCATAGGGATCTTAATTTGAGGCAGCACCGTTGTATGGAACTCCTGAAGGACTATGACCTCTCTATTCTCTCTATTTGGGCAAGACAAATGTAGTAGTGGATGCCTTGAGTCAGAAGGCAGTGAGTATGGATAGTCTATCCTTCCTTTCTACTGCGGAGTGACCCTTAGTTGTGTATATCCAGTCCTTAGCTAACTGGATGATTTGACTTGATAATTCTTATTCTGGTATGTGTTATCTTATATGGGAGCTCATTTATCTCTATTAGATCGGATTTGCTGCCGTTAGTTTGAGGATGAGGATTTAGTTAAACTTTGAGATCGAGTTTTGGGAGGTAACATCTGGCTGGCTACCTTAGATTTAGATGGGATTTTGAGGTTTAATGGTCGACTTTATGTTTCGAGAGTTAGGGGCTTAATTCAGATGATCCTTAGCAAGGCCCATGACTCTAGATATTCTATCCATCCGAGCACCACTAAGATGTTTCATGACTTGGGCAGCACTACTTGTAGAGCGGCATAAAGCTAGATATTGTGAATTATGTGATGCATTGTTTGAGTTGTCAGTAGGTTAAGGCCAGTATTTGAGGCCTAGTGGTGAGTTTTGAAGATTACCCATTATTGAGTGGAAATGGGAGCGCATCACCATGCATTTTATTATGGGGTTGCCTCGTATTTCCCGTGGTTTTGATAGCATTTGGGTCATCTTGGATTGATTGAACAAGTCAGCACACTTCCTTCCCATTCATACATCCTATAGTGCTGAGATGTTGGCCCGTGTTTACATTCGGGAGGTGGTTCGTCTTTATGGCATGCCTCTTTCTATCATCTTAGATCGGAGCTCACAGTTCACATCTAGCTTTTAGAGGACTTTTCAAGAGGAGTTGGTTACCCGTGTCAACCTTAGACAGATTTTCACTCATAGACTAATGGTCAGCGGGAGTGCACTATTCAGGTCTTCGAGGATATGTTGCGGGCTTGTGTTATGGATTTTGGGGGTCAGTGGGATCAATTTTTTCCTTTAGCAGAATTTGAATACAACAACAACTACCACTCTAGTATTTAGGTGGCCCCATTTGAGGCCTTATATGGTAGGCATTATTTCTCTCTAGTTTGTTAGTTTGAGTCTACGAAACCCAGGACACACGGTACAGACTTGATGCAGGAGTCCTTTGAACATGTGAGAATGATTCAAGATAGGCTCAGGACAGCTCAAAGTAAATACCAGAGTTATGTAGATTGAAGGCATCGGCCATTGAGATTTGTCGTTGGTGATAGAGTATTCCTTTGTGTATTGCCCATGAAAGGCGTGATTAGATCTGGGAGGTTGGGCAAGCTTAGCCCCAGGTATATTGGTCCTTTTGAGATATTGAGGATAGTTGGTGAGGCTACATATGAGTTTGCTTTGCCCCTACCTTTTTAGCTATTCATCCAGTTTTCTATATTTCGATGCTATGTCGATCTGTTCTAGATGCGTCCTATGTGCTTCAGTATGACGCGGTTGACCTAGATGATCGTTTGAGATAAATTGAGGAGCCAGTTACTATTTTGGCCAGATATGTCAGATACTGCATTCCAGAATCAATCCTGTTGTTAGGGTTTGTTAAAGGAATCGTACAGTCGAGGAGGCTACCTAGGAGATCGAGCATGAGATGTGGGCATAGTTTCCCGACTTATTTAAGCCTTTAGGTACTTCTTGACTCTTACTTTCATGGACGAAAGTTCTTTTAGTAGTGGATGTTTTAATGACCCTCTATGTGTCATTTTTGAATTAAAGCATTCATTTTATCATTTAGAGCATTCTGATACCTAACCTAAGTCATTTATGACTTGCTGGCACAGATTGTTCGGTCGTCTGGTTGTTCTTTTAGGTTTTAGGTTCCTATTTTGGAGTTGTTATAACTTGAAAAGTTAACTTTGGTCATAAGTTTAGAATAGAATTCTAATGGTTCCATCAACTCTAGAATAGCCAAATTAAGCTAGTACATAGTTGGCATGAGTATCGAGGCAATCTATACGAGTCAAATAATTTGGTGCTTTTACCTTTGAAATTTGGCCTATAATTGACTTTGTTCAATAATTTTGGAAAACGCGCTCAAATGAAAATTTTGACAACGCATTTAGTTCTGCAATATTGAGTTTGGCCTAGAACGACCATTCATTCACTTTCCGATGCTTTGGTATAATTTCGAGGCTCGTTGTGAAAATAGGCTCAAAATGGTGCTTGGGTATGGGACCCACTTGTCATTAAAAAGACCTTGTATGGAAATTTTGAATACGCCATTAATTCTAAAATGTCGAATTTAGTGGGGTAACATATTTCATTTGTGCACATGAGGTTCCGAACAAATTTCGAGCACTCCATCGGAGGATATGGCATGCTAAGCTTATTTTTGCACCAGCTGTATCTGGTGTTGTCGCTTAAGTGACACCTGGTCGCTAAAGCGAGTGCCGCTTAAGTAAACAAGAACTCACCAAAGTGGCCAACCCATTTGGGCGAGTGTTGCTTAAGCAACAACCCTGCCGCTAAAGCAATTGGTCGCTTAAGCGACCAGGCGTCGCTAGAGCGATTCTCGCCTTTTTAGTGGGTGTATCTTAAGTAGTCCCTGTGTGGTTACTAAAGCTATACTTGAGGTTCGTTCTTAAGACTTAATTTGATATTTTATATCTAATTTCAAACTTGGTTTTCTTCTTCAATTCTTGGTGATTTGGGCGATTCAAAAGGCTATCTTGCATAGATGTTTGAGGGGAATCTAGTAGTGTGTCCAGAATTAGGAGTTGAGGCTTCCTTTGAGGTAATTTCCCCTTTTTCCTATACTTCTAGTGTTCTTAAGCTTGTAGATGATGATGAATGCATGATAGTGTTGGGGCTATTTTGTGTGTGAATTGTGTTGCCATGTGGAACATGATATGGGGTAGTAGTTAGAGCCTATTCTCGGAGTCAATTCCATGGGTGATTGGAGTATGTCCTATAATTCCCGAGTTTTAAATCCAAAATTGGCTGCCTCCGAATTTGATAATTTTAGTGTCATAATGATCGTATTAACGTTGTGATTCTATTGTTTATAGTTAACAACATTCGAAGGCCACTTGAAAGAGAAATCTTTGGTTTTGTGAGTTGGAGTGCGTGTGGTTGTCTTACAGTAGGTTACGATTTTCCCCTCATAAAGTTGAGGATGTTTAGGCAATTGTACATTGAGTTAGATGAGTTTGGTGGGGTTGGGTGTTGAGCATGCTAAATTCCTAGAATCCATGTCCTAGGGTGATTGTTGGATGGTGTAAGCATAACTCCTGTGGTTGTTGATTGTTCCTATCCTGTAAGGAATGATGTGCATGTGGTAAGACGTTTGGAAGAATGTTTGGCCTTATTCTATGCTTAGACTAGTTTTGCCTTAGACTTGTGCTATTTTGGCACCGCTGGGCCTTAGACCTTCTCCGACGTCGCTTCAGACGGTTAGCTCCTTGTAGACTGATATAGCACACTTAATTCTGATAGTCTGAGCCTTAGCTAGGCAGTAACTCATCTTGTGACCTTACCTTCATAATGCCCTATTCTCCTATCGGTCCTATATCGCTCGGTTCTTGATTTTTGGATGTTTCTTGGCAATTAGGGTTATATTTGGTTTGGGATTGAGCAGTGTATTGATGACACTCGAGTTGGGGGTACTTCTTGTGACTCATAGTTGGTCATTGATTCTAATTCGGTTTGATCCCTTATCTAAAGATACCCGTTCAAAGCTCGTGGTCCAGATTACTTATGTTCGGTCCTTAGCTACAGATACCCGGTTAAAGTCTGTGGTCAAGCTTAATTGTGTCCAGGCTTCCAAGATACAGATACCCAGTTAAAGTTTGCGGTCTAGCTTACCCATGCTCGACCTTTGTCTATAGTTACCCGATAAAAGATCAAAGTCTAGAATACTCATGTCTACCTATTAGCTACAGTTACCTGGTTGCAGCCCATAGTCCAGCTTCCAAATGGTTAGATTCCTGTTTCCCCGATGAATTTTTGGTTCAAGTCTTCATCTACTCTCAACTGTGGGTTGAGGTGTTAGATTTTGGAAATGGTTCGGTTCAAGTATAGGAAATGGTGATATTATTGAAATTTTTTTGGTTTAGTTCATCTGCTTTCAGCTATTCTTGCCTCTATCGGGTTTCTAGTAATCTGTGAAGGTGGTTACCCTTTATTTGTGCATGAGCATACCCATCGGGCTTATGGGATCCCGACAGAGTTAGTTAGATTATTTCTCTTTGTTTGCTAGTGCGCTTGTGTACATACCCACCTTTATTTCTTGTCCAGTCTGTGGTTTAGATACTTACTCGTATTTTTGTTTACTTTTGCTTACCTTGATTAGTCGGCCTATGATGCCTACTGGGTACCTATTATTTTGGTACTCATACTACACTCTGCATCTATTTTTGTGATGCAGTTCCGAGTACTAGCTACCAACATTTATTCGAGCCAAGTGCAGTCGTAATCGGGGTAAGAAAACTACATTCTGGGTTTACCTATCTCCTTTTGTACATATATTTTGCCTGTCTTTTTCTTTTTGAGACAACTCTTTTTTCGTTGTCCACTTTTGAGACTTGTACTCTTTTATTAGTAGCTCTGTACATATGACTTGTAGTTTCTAGAAGGGATCCTTTTTGTTTGTATATATAGTTAGTTGCTTCCATCCGTTCATTGTATGCTCCTATTATTACTTTACTGTTTTAGGTTAGATTGCTTTTCTTTTACAATGATATCCTATTACTTGCAGTTTCGAGATATGGGTCGTCTTGCCTACTGAAGGGTCATAGTAGGTGCCATCATGACTTAAGAAATCAAGTTGTGACAAGTTGGTATCAGAACCCCAGATTTACCAATATTACTTGTATCGAGCTAACGTCTAGTAGAGTCCTGCAGATCGGCATGGAGTTGTCTATGACTTATCCTTGGGAGGCTATAAGATATCTTTAGAAATGTGTCTATTTTGTTTCGCTGTCGTGCAGTATGTGTCGTATTGGTTTCATATAATATCACTTATTCCACCCTTTTACATGATGGCTCGCATACATGCTGGAGGTAGAGGCTGACCTCAGAGTCATGCCAAGGCTGAAGCACCAGCCCCAGACTAAGAGTAGACTCCGCTGCCAGAGATGGTGCCACTAGTAGCACTAGCATATCAGTATCCACCGTCCAAGCCAGCCGCAGCTCTAGGCTTATAGGCGATGTTTGCCCAGAGTTTAGCTACCATTAGGGGTATGCAACATGCCCCAACTCCTATCACTCTAGTACCTTACGGCCATCCTACATCAGCGACACTGGTTGTTGAGCAGCCACCGGCATCGGCCGCCCAGCCTGATGATTTGGAGGGTGTCATGCTACTTTGGGAGGAGAAGATGCTTGGGGTGTTCCTTAGATTATCACCGCCAAGATTTTCTGGGGCTGTGGGTGAGGATGCCCACGAGTTCCTACTTACTTGTCGTGAGTGGATCCAAACCTTGGATTTAGTAGAGTCAAGAAGAGATGACTTCACTACTTATCAGTTAGACGATCCCGCTAGGTAGTGGTGTCATGCCTACCTAGAGACCAGGCCAGCTGAGTCTCCATCAATCACATGGGTTGAGTTTTTAGAGGCCTTCTTGGCCTCATTTATCCCCAGGAGCTTTAGAGATCAACTCCAGGATCAGTTTTCATGGTTAGAGTAGGGCTCCATAATAGTATCAGGGTATGAGGCCTGATTTCATGAGCTCTCAAGGCATGCCACCATGATATTACCAACTAAGGAGGAGAGAGTTCAGTGCTTCGTCAGGGGATTGAGGCTCAATTTTTGGATCAATACTCAATCTTTAGTCTCAGCAGGCTACTCATTTCTGGAAGTAGTAGACCATACCCGCACACTCAAGCAGCTCCATCACGAGGCCCAAGGGGGCAGCGATAAGAGAGCTAGATAGGAGGACAGCTATGATGGGCGCCGCTTTAGACCCCAGGAGTCCTATGATAGGTCTCACCAGATATTTTAGTTGGGTCAGTCCAGCCGCCCCTTCCAGGCCTCTTTTCAGATATCAGAAGGTGATTAGCACCGTTAGATTGGTTCTAGTGCCAGTCTGAGTCTGGGCCAAGGTGGTTCACATATGGGTTCTTCCGGCCGAGGTGGCTGACCTTCAGCATCTAGTTGACATTTACAGGGGTCCTATGAGTGTGGGGAGATAAATCAGTAGTCTCGCATGTGCCCTCAAAGCCGGCTAGACTTACCAGCTCTACAGGCAAGTGGACCTGCACTAGCACCAGCAAGTCGAGTTAGAGACGGAGGCCAGGGGCAGGATCATAGGGGTGGTCATCAGGGTGAACGGGGAGGGATAGAGGACCCGAGGCCTATTTTATACAGCTCCAGCTAGAGTAGAGGTTGAGGACTAGAACGAAGTGATCACAAGTAGGTTTTTATTATGCTATCAACTTGTATCAACTTTATTTGATCCAGGCTCCAAATATTCTTATATATCTATATATTGTTCCCTCAAGTGAGTGTGAGCTCGGAGCCCTTAGTTGAGTCATTACGTGTTTCAACCCTGGTAGGTGATTCCTTAATAGTGGATCAGGTCTTTGATTCCTGTGTGGTGACTATTCAGTGGTTGGCACTAGAGTTAATCTTAGTTTTCTTGATATGGTGAATTTTTATTTGATTCTAGGCATGGACTGTTTATACCCTCACAGTGTGGTCTTGGATTGCAATGCCAAGACCATTACCTTAGCCATACTTGGTATTCTGCCGGTGGTGTGGCAAGGCTCTTATAGTCATACACCGATTGGGATGATCTATTTTGTTCGAGCTCGGAGGTTAGTAGCTATCAAACATTTGGCATACTTGGATTGTGTTAGAGATGTGAATAGGGAGGGCCTTATAATTGATTCAGTACCTACAGTTAGAGAGTTTGCAGATGTGTTTTCTACCAATCTGCTTGGCCTCCCTCCTGACTGCGATAATGACTTCGCTATTGATGTAGAGCTGGGTACTCATCCTATTTCCATTCAACCATACTGTATGTCCTCCTCAAAGCTTAAGAAGCTCGGTGTTCAGCTTTAGGATCTCTTGGATAAGGGATTCATACGACCTAGTTTATCGCCTTGGGGTTCCCTAGTTTGGTTTGTTAAGAAAAAGGACGATACTATGCAGATATGCATCGATTATAGAAAGTTAGACATGGTGATGGTTAAGAACCGTTACCCTATGCCTAGGATCTATGACCTATTTTATAATCTTTAGGGTGTCGTGGTGTTTTCTAAAATCTTGAGATCTGGCTACCACCAGTTGAGGATTAGGGCAGCGGACGTCCCTAAGACTGCATTTAGGACTCGTTATAGCACTATGAGTTCCTAGTGATGTCTTTTGAGTTGATTAACTCCCCTACCATGTTCATAGATTAATGACCCGAATGTTTAGTCCGTAGTTGGACTCATTTGTCATAGTCTTCATCAATGACATTCTGGTATACTAGTGCAGCCGAGAAGAGCATGAAAAGTATTTGAGAGTAGTGCTCTAAACTTTGATAATCAACAGCTTTATGTCAAGTTCTCAAAGTGCAAGTTTTGGGTTGAGTTCGTGGAATTATTAGGGCATGTGGTGTCTAAGGATGGAATTATGGTGGATCCGATGAAGATTGAGGATATTCGTGATTAGGCCAGACCCACCTCTGTGACTGAGATTCGTAGCTTCGTCAGATTTGTAAGGTACTATAGGCATTTTGTTGAGGGGTTTTCTATTATAGGGATGCCTTTGACTCGATTGACTCACTAGGATGTCCTGTTTATATGGTCGTAGGAGTGTGAGAAGAGATTTCTGAGGCTCAAGGAGTTGCTGACCACCGCTTCTATATTGACTCTTCCAGTTGAGGAAAAGGGATTCACCATTTATTGTGATGCATCCGGCATTGGTTTGGGTTGTGTGTTGATATAGCAGGGCCGTATTATGGCTTATACGTCGAGGCAGATTAATTGGACAAGCGCAACTACCCCACTCATGACTTAGAGTTGGCTGCGGGTTTTTTGCGCTAAAGATTTGGAGGCACTACCTGTACGGAGTTCGATGAGAGATTTACACTGATCACAGGAGCCTTCAGTACATTATAAGCCCAAGGGATCTTAATTTGAGGCAGTGCCTCTAGATTGAGCTCCTCAAGGACTATGACCTCTTTATTTTCTATCATCCAGGAAAGAAGAATATAGTTATGGATGCCTTGAATCGGAAAGCAGTGAGTATGGATAGTCTTGCCTTCCTTTCTACTGCAGAGTGGCCCTTAGCTGTGGACATCCAGTTCTTAGCTAACTGGATTATTTGAATTGATATTTCTTATTCCTGGTGTGTTTTATCTTATGTGGGAGCTCATTCATCTATATTGGACCAGATTCGCATCTATCAGTTTGAGGATGAGGAGTTAGTTGCACTTCGAGATAGAGTTTTAGGAGGTGATGCCGACCTGGCTACCTTAGATTTAGATGGGGTTTAGTGGTTTGGTGGTCGACTATATGTTCTAAGAGTTGGGGGCTAGATTTAGATGATCATGAGCGAGGCCTATGACTCTAGATATTCTATCCATTTGGGCACCGCTAAAATATATCGTGACTTGAGGCAGCACTAATAGTGGAGCGGCATGAAGAGAGATATTGCATATTATGTGTCACATTGTTTAAGTTGTCAGCAGGTTAAGGATGAGCATTTGAGGCCTGGTGGCGAGTTTCAGAGATTACCCATTCCTAAGTGGAAATAGGAGCAGATCACCATGGATTTTGTGGTGGAGTTGCCTCACACTTCCCGTCGTCTTGATAGCATTGGGTCATCATGGATTAATTAACCAATTTAGTATACTTCCTTCCTATTCATACATCCTATAGTGCTGAGAGGTTGGCCCGTATTAACATTTGGGGGGTGATTCACCTTTATGGTGTGCTTATTTCTATCATCTCAGACCATGGTACACAGTTTCCATCTAGCATTTGGAGGAATTTTCAAAAGGAGTTTGGTACCTATGTCGACCTTAGCATAGCTTTTCACTCACAGACTAGTGGTCAATTAGAGAGCATGAATTCGGTCCTCGAGGATATGTTGCGGACTTGTGTTATGGATTTTGGGGATCAGTTTTTGCTTTTGGTGGAGTTTGCATACAACAACAGCTACCACTCTAGTATTCAGATATCCACATTTGAGGCCTTATATGGTTGGCATTGTTTCTCTCTCCAGTTGGTTGGTTTGACTCTACAAAGCCCATACCACGCGGTACAGACTTGATGCAGGAGGACTTAGATCATGTGAGGGTAATTAAGGATAGGTTCAAGACAACTCAAAGTAGACATCGGAGTTATGCAGATTGTAGGCGTTGGACATTGAGATTTTCCATTAGTGACAAAGTATTCCTCTGTATATGACCCATGAAAGGCATGATGAGATTTGGGAGGCGGGGTAAGCTTAGACCCAGGTATATTGGTCCTTTTGAGATATTGAGGATAGTTGGCGAGGCTGCATATGAGTTAGCTTTTCCCCCTGCCTTTTCATCTATTCATCCAGTTTCTATGTTTTGATGTTGTGTTGGTATGTTACAGATGAGTCTCACGTGCTTCAGTATAATGAGGTTGACTTGGATGATTGTTTGAGCTATATTGAGGAACCAATTGCTATTTCGGCCATAGACGTCGGAAAGTTGTGTTCCAGAGCCATTCATGTAGTTAGGGTTCATTTGAGGCATCGTCCAGTCGAGGAGGCTACCTGGAAGACCGAGCATGAGATGCGGGCACAGTTCCCCGGATTATTTGAGCCTTATATTACTTTTTAACTCTTACATTCATGATGAAAGTTCTTTTAGTAGTGGCTATTGTAATAACCCTATAGGTCATTTTTGAATTAAAAAGCATTTATTCTATCATTTAGAGCATTCCGGTAGCGACCCTAAGTCATTTATGACTTGCTGGCACAAACTATTCGGTCGCCTAGACGTTTGTTTGGATTTTAGGCCCATTTCTCTATTTTGGAGTTGTTATTACTTGAGAAGTTAACTTCGATCATTACTTTAGAATACTACCTCAGAATAGAATTCTGACGGTTTTATCAGCTCTAAAATGACCAAATTAGGCTAGTAGAATGATTGGCACGAGTACCGAGCCAATCTGTATGAGTGTAGGACCATTTGGCGTTTTTGCCTTGGAAATTTGGCCTATAGTTGACTTTGGTCAATATTCTTCAAAAACATGCTCGGATGAAATTTTTGACCAAGTAGTTAGTTTTGGAATGTCGAGTTTGGTCTAGAACAACCCTTCGTTTGCTTCTTGAGGCTTCAGGTCTAATCCTGAGGCCCATTGTAAAAATACACTCAAAATGGCACTGGGTGTGACACCCACTTTTCATTAAAATGACCTCGTATGGGAATTTCAAATGCGCCATTAAGTTCGAAATATCGAATTTAGTGGGGTAGCAAATCTCGTTTGCACACACGGGTTCCAAACAAATCTCGAGCACCCCATCAGAGGATATGGCATGCTAAGCTTGTTTATTCACCAGTCGTATCTGGTGTCGTCGCTTAAATGACACCTAGTCTCTAAATTGAGTGCCTCTTAACCGGCCAGGAGCTTGCTAAAGCGACCAGCCCATTTGGGCGGGTGTGGCTTAAGCGACCAGGCATTCTAAAGAAATACTTGCCTTTTTGGTGGGTGTCGCTTAAGCGATCCCCGGGTGGTCGCTAAAGCGACACCTGAGGTTCGTTCTTAAGACCTAATTTTAGATTTTATATCTAATTGCAAACTTGGTTTTCTTCTTCAATTCTTAGGCAACTTGGGCGATTAAAAAAGGTTATCTTGCCTAGATGTTTTAGGCGAATCCAGTGGTATATCCAGAATTAGGAGTTGCGGCTTCCTTTGTCATAATTTGCCCTTTTTCCTATGCTTCTAGTGTTTTTGATCTTGTAGTTGATCATGCATGCATGATAGTGTTGGGGCTGTTTTGGTGTGTGAATTGTGTTCTCCTGTGGAATGAGCTGGGGGTAGTAGATAGAGCTTATTCTTGGAGTCAATTTCGTGAGTTACGTTGCGGGTCCCATAATTCCCAATTTTTGACTCTAAATTTGGCCTGTTTCAAAATTAAATTATCTTAGTGTCATATCGACTGTATTAACATTGTGATTCTATTGTTGACAGCATGACAGCATTAGGAGGCTACAATATTCCTCTCGTAAGGCTGAGCATATTTTGGTAATTGTACATTGAGTTGTATAAGTTTGGTGGGGTTGGGTGTTGAGCATGCTAAATTCCTAGAATCCATGTCCTAGGCCTTATATCGGGTGATTGTTGGACGGTGTAAGCATAACTCCTATGGTTGTTGGTTGTTCCTATCCTTTAATGAATATTATGCTTATGGTAAGACGTTTGGAAGAACCTTTGTCCTTAGTATAGGCTTAGACTAGTTTTGCCTTAGACTTGCGCGATTTTGGTGCCGTTGGGTCTTAGACATCTTCGAGGTCGCTTCGGACGGTTAGCTCCCTGTAGACTGATATAACAGACTTGAGTCTGATAGTCTGAGCCTTAGCTAGGCAGTAACTCAGCTTGTGACCTTACCCTCGTAATTCCATATTCTCCTATTGATCTTGTATCGTTTAGTTCTTGATTTTTGTACGTTTCTCGGCGATTCGGGTTATATTTAGTTCGATCTTGAGTGGTACATTGATGACACTCCGTTTGGGGGTACTCCCCATGACGCACGATTAGTCGCTGATTCTAATTTGGTTCGATCCCTTAGCTAAAGATACCTGGTTAAAGTCCATGGTCAAGCTTAATTGTGTCAAGGCTTACAAGCTACAGATACCTGGTTAAAGTCCGTGGTCTAGCTTACCATGCTCGACCTTTGGCTACAGTTACCCGATTAAAGTCCGTGGTCTAGCCTATTTATATCTACCCATTAGCTATAGTTACCCGATTGCAGTCCGTAGTCCAGCTTGCACGTGGTTAGATTCCTGATTCCCTGATGAATTTTTAGGTTCAACTCTTCATCTACTCTCGGATGTGGGTTGAGGTTTTAGAGTTTAGAAATGGTTCAATTCAAGTTCAGGAAATGGTGATATTATTGAAATTCTTTTGGTTCCGTTCATCTGCTTTCAGCTATTGTTGCATCTATCGAGCTTATGGGAGTCTGTGCAGGTGGTTACCCTTTATTTTTACATGAGCGTACCCGTCGAATTTATAGGAGCCCGATGGAGTTAGTTAGATTCTTTCTCTTTTTTTGCTAATACGCTCGTGTACATACCCATCTTTACTTTTTGTCTTGTCTTTGGTTGTGATTACTTACTCGTATTTCAGTTTACTTTTACTTACCTTGATCAGTCGGTCTATGATGCCTACTGGCTACCTATTGTTTCGGTACTCATACCACACTCTAATCTGTTTTCGTGATGCAGGTCCAAGTACTAGCTACCGGCATTGACTCGAGCCAACTGCGGTCGTGATTAGAGACGAGGGTGAGCACACTTGTTTTTTGGCTTACCCGTCTTCTTCTGTACATATATTTTTCCTGTCTTTTGCTTTTTGAGACAACTCTATTTCCGTGGTCCACTTTTGAGACTTTTACTCTTTTATTAGCAGCTCTGTACATGTGACTTCTAGGTTCTGGGAGGGATCCTTTTTTTTGCATATATATATTTAGTTGCTTCCGCCTGTTCTTTGTATGCTCCTATTATTACTTTAATATTTTAGGTTAGATTGTTGTTCTTTTACCCTGACATCCCATTACTTGCAATTTCGGGATATGGATCGGTTTGCCTACTGGTAGGTCATAGTAGGCGCTATCATTACCTGAGAAATAGGGTCGTGAAAATTTAGAGGTGATTTCAAACAAGTGAGTGGATAAGTAATACAAAATTCACATCAAATTGAGTCTTAGAATATGTCGAGTAAACAAAATAGGCAACCAATTGAGAACAAAATATGAAAAGATCAAACCAGAGATGAACTTTGGAGCTTTCTCGATAGAAAACAAATAAAATAGTTTGACCTTGACACTTCAGGTCAATTCTGGTTTGAACCATGGAGGTCATCGTCATCTCTGTCCAAAGTTGTTGGTCGGCATCTGACAGAGAGACGAGGGGAGATCTGTAGAGAAGGAAGAAGAGGAGAAGTCGGCAGTGGTGGATTTTTACTGATGGTTCTCCGACAAAGAAACATTATGAGGAGGTCACTGGTGGTCTCCACCACTCGAGGTGGAGCAGTCGTTCACTGGTGGAGTGGGGTATTCACTGGAGCAGTGGTGGCATAGAGAGAGAAGAGCGGCACTAGCTTGGTAGAGAGAAGAGGACGGTGAGAGGAGGTGGGATGATGAAGGTTTGGGCAGCGTTCATGGGGTTTCAATCGGAGAGAGAGAATAGAGGTTGGCGAAGAAGAGAGAAAGAGGAGATGGGTGTGCGGTGGTGGTGTATGGTTTCTCTAGCGAAGGCGGAGACGATAATGGAAGAGAGGGTCAGGGTGTGTGGTGGTGGCGTAGTAAGGAAGAGGAGGAGAGGCGGTGGCTGCTCCTTTTTAGAGAGGAAGAGAGTGAGGATGAGGTTTTTTTTTAGAAGAAGGAGAAAAAATTAGGGATTTGGGGTTATAGGTAATTTAAAATGAATAATAGGGGGAATAAATCTTAGTCATTAGACCAAGAAGAATGAATGTTCGAGATTAAAAAATAGGTTTGGTATTTTTAAATCTAACTAAATTGACTTAATTTGGCTAGGAATGAAATGGATTGGGTAAGCTTGCCTACAATTGACATAGAAATTGGACCAAAGAGGCTAGAATTGAAATGAATCGTAGGCAATTTGACTAGAATAAAAATAAAATTGATTAGAGAAGGTTATAATTCAAATAATTTGGAGGACAAATAAATGAATTGCTATTTAATTAATAAAAATACTACACATATTAAATAAGTAAATAAATAAATAAATAATAACTTTTTATATAAAAGAAATATATTTCATAATATATAATATAATGTATACATATTACATACTAAATAAACACTTAAAATTTGAAACTTATATAAAATCATTAATTTTAATTTAAAAATCCATAAAAATGAATAAATAAAATAATAATAACAATAATAATAAAAACAATTTATAAATTATGAATACCAAGATATATAATTAATTGGACCAAAATAAAATAGATAAGTTTTTTAAAATACTTACTCAATCCAATAACAGTCCAAAAATGAGATTTAGGTCGATCAAAATTGGGTGTCAATAATTATTACGTGGTGTATGATCTGCAGGACCCCCATGGGTCGTACTTGGTAGCACAGCTCGGCAAGTGTATATGACAGGTTGTGCGACAACCTTGATCCCACCGTACCATCATATCATTGCATCATCATAATGCATTGCATTGCATTGATACCTGTGATATTTGATATATCTTCTTAATTGTGATATTGAACTGTATTTATGTGTTTACTTTACTTGCGCCGTCCTATATAAATTCGCGGCAGCGTAGCCGGAGTTGAACTTTTTTGCGTGCAGGTGGAAGAGTTCCTTAATTTATTTTGTAGTTTTGATTAATTTCTTATACTCAATCGGTTAAACCTATTAAGTACATATGGATTCTACTCACCCCTACTTATGTGTCTCTTTTTTATGCAGATCCTAGTCAGGGTATTCTGAGCGGCAGTTGATTTTCCTCTTTTATGGTCTAGATTTTATTTCCAGTATTTACTATTATTAGAAGACTTATGATGTATGTCAGATTTGATCATTGTATTAGATGCTCTTTACACTTATGACACCCAGTTTTGGGATATTTTACTTGTTTCCAACTTTTCTTTATTTGTTGGCCTGACTTCCCCTTTGGGAGTCTCGTATTAGTTTTACTTTTAGGCTTACACATCAGGTGAGGTGTTGGGATGTATGCCATCATGACCTCGATTTTGGATCGTGACACCACTAGATGGATGCAACAGCTACTTCAACACTCGAAATGAAAGCCTCGGATGCGGTAGGAAACACTAGGAGATCAGTCCAGTCTAGGCCCACACCCTACACGAATGTAGAAGCACGGGGTGAGTACCTAACAACACGGTACTCATCAAGTGGACAACTAAAACTAAGAAAAGCTAAATAGATACAAGCACTTCTGTCATCCTAACCGAACCTCCTCTACTACAACCTACATAAAACCAACCCAACTCTACATTTTGTACAGTAATCATACGTAATTCATGAATACTCAACAATAATATCAGCAATTGAATCATATCAAGTCAAATCCATCTAACACAGAGCAGTTAGAGGTAAACACAGTTCACAAATATCATAAAGGTGCGATGCAATGCAATGAGATGTTGCATGTCTGCCCTATCGGTACACATCCGCTGAATCATAGTCCAGAATCCATGGGGGACATTTCTGTCCATGTAATATGCCATGGAGCGTGTGGCTCATCTCCTTAGTATACATATTCTGCCACGGAGCGTGTGGTTTGACCCATTATTTCATAATACCTGCCACAGAGTGTGAGGCCCGATCCCTTTTTATTTCATATCATTTCAAGTCTCAACACAGTATATCATAACTAATGCAATCAATTAATGTTCATATAATTCACGATATTAGCATGATATCAACTATAATATTTAAATTTTGCTATCAATATAGTAATTTTACATGTCCAAGATAAGTCAATAATCTCATCACATCGATCAGACCAATACACGTTATTAGATTATCATTTTATACCCCTCATCTCCATTATTAAGGTCAATCATACAGTCAATAACCTTGTCCAATATCCATTACTTTCCAATGCAAACAAGTAAATACTAGCATCGACAAACCTAAACAGATGTTTAGAAGTTCGCTTGCCTCAAATAATCGAACAATAGCTCAGGGACTTGAGCCTTCCCTTTTCGGTGGGCTTCCAAATCAATGCAACTTATTCAAATAAATAATCACAATAAGATTTTGAAACTAACAATACCTATATTACTATATGTCTAGCCTAGACACAAAAACTCACCTAAATCTATAATTAATTTCCTAAATCTCAAGTCTAACGTTAACTCTTAATTCCTCCAATATCATAATTTTAATGGTTTTATATAATACAATACACACAATACTTAATTAAGTATATCCATTTGTTAAAACTTGATTCATATTATGCTAACCATAGTAAAAGAATTCAACCCGAAATAAGATTACACCACCAGTAGTATTCGACTATGAAATTAATATGCAAAACTTGTCCTGTATTCTACCAAAACCCATGGCCATCACAATATTATTTTCCATGATTAACTCATCGTTGGACCCTTATAAATTTTCTATTCAATAAATGTCAGCATAACTTAACCACTGAAACTCTTTTCCACTAAGAAATAATATTATATTATTGTAGACATAGTATGATACAATTCATAGAAAGTTAAAGATGGAACATTAAATTTCTTACAATTACTTCAACGGGCATCGTGCGCTTCTGTTGTCGAGGAACCGGCCATAGATTCCTATTCTCTCATCTCTTTTGTTTTATTTATAAAATAATTATGTATTAAAAGTGACAAACCTTATTAACTATTTTAGTAAATAAAGTGGTATAGAATATTATATAAATTAATAATTTATTCCATTAATTAAATTAATTATCTAATTATTTATCAACTAATTAACCGTAGTTATCGAATAATTCAAAATCCGCAATTTAGATTTATAGAAAGGGTCTTTTATGAAAAAGAATGAAATCGACCTCAAAATGACCTAACCGGCCATTACATTATCAACCACTAAAAATCATGTTCGTCCTGGAGAAGAAAGAATAACCAACGTTACCAAAAGCTTGAGTTATGATCTTCTAGAGTCGGTGTTCATCTCTCTAAGTGTTCTCCTCCTTAAAACCATTCCATAAGATCAACTACTAAGAATTGCACTTTTGAATTGAATTTTGGCAGATCTACAAATTCAAAGTGATTTTCAAGTCACAAACTAACCCATGCGCCTAATTTGAACTGAAACCCACTGGACCATAACATAATCATTAGGAAGACTCTTTTCTCATATAATTAGGATAACATTCTGATTCAATACTGGCTACAACCAGAAGTGAACTGAATAAACCATCCCACACTCATAATGCACAAACCATCACAAATCTTGTCAAAATTTCATTTTCATAACCAAATCTTCCCACGAGCTTAAGATTGGAAAATTCTGATCTTGAGTGATAGGTACTCATCAGAGAAAATAAAATTTATCAAACCCAAAGAAGGAAATGATCGAGTAACCACCTAGAGAGCGATACATCCAAGTATATAGAACCTCTAACAACTCTATCGAAAATACTAGATTAGTAGTTGTGATTGTAAACAACCCTTAAGAGATGTAGAACTAGACCCAATGATCTCCACATTCAATCACACATACCCAAAACATAATTCCGATGATGAGATGAATCTTAAGACTATCAGACAATTATAAATATTCATGGTAGCTCTTTTATAAATCCTCATAAGCAAGGTTGTGCGTGTAGAACCACTAATATACTTCATCTATCCTAAACAACACCAAATCTGTCATAACTAAAATGACCAAATCTGCCCAAGGATGCCACCCTAGAAAGAGGACAACTGTAGGATTGGTACACCCGATCCACCACTAGGGACCCACCTATAGATGTGGAAACACGTGTGGGCAATGTAGTGAATCATACTCCAAACTATGTCCAAAACAAAGTAGATGGTCACATAAGAATGCATGGAATCAAGGTCGAATAACAAAAAATACTCCTTCTACAGTACTCATATCAAACATTTACATTCATCTGACCCCATTTCTTTGATTTTTAGCTACCCACAATCAATCAGTTTGGTCTTCATTACAATCATATATATACTTGATTTATCAAACCTCACAGTACTCCACTAAAGTCAACACTCTTAATACTAACATATCATCATAGCAACATCGACTATTTACTCAAATCGTTACTACTATCAAAATCTTCTTAGCAACACATTGTCGTCTCTATACATTTTGAACTATGGCTCCCTCTTTTTCCATTTAAGCATTCCATGATAGATATGTGTCACAACTGAGGCTGATAAAATTAATTTCAAATCTGATAGTACTTTTTCATTGAGGTAAAGCTATTGAATCACACCAAATGTCAACTTCATGCAATCTTTCACATACCGAGTTTCAACAACCATTCAAACCATCATATACCTCATGCCAAAACTTAGAAAAATTATGGGTCACCTCATTAATGCTTATACAATGAGAACACAACCTCTATTTATCCTATATTGTCTATGTAACACATCACAATAGTCTGTGTAGTCCCTTCAGCACAGTAGTATCAATCTAACTTGAAATCCTTAATAACCATCTTAAAATATATTCCATTCTGTGGTGCATTCATAAGTCACCTACCATAATTTGAGTAATCCAAACTAACATAAAAACACAACATCTTCCATATACCATTGTTTGTCACTCAACCAAAACCAAATATTCAGAAAAGTCATTGATACATCCCTCAAGGTCTGTGCCGAACCAGTCTACATTGTATAGTCATTTTGAACTCCAATGCAAAAGTCTATGCGACCTCTTACTCCAAACCAAGGGTCTACATGAGATGTCTTATTCATTCACATTTCTTAGATCCTTCATATGATATAATTTTCAAATAACGTAAACTCTGCAATATATCAGACTCTTGTTCCTTTCGCTAACTCGTTTACTAATCTTATCCTTTGACTAATAATCCATGACATTTTACCTCATTCTCTAAACCAAAACTTTAAGTGGAGTATTTCCTTAGGCCCTTTAACAATCAAAAGTAACAAATATGACCCTAATCTTGCACAAGTCTTTTCAATTTCTCAATATCTGATGCCATCGATCATTTCTCACCTTACCAATCTATACCTTAATGAAACCTACTGCGACAATATAGATTTACAATGAATAGCTTAAATTTTAAACTCCATCCATGTAACCAATTGCCTTATTTATCAACATTAGCTCGTACCTTGAAAATCTTTATAAATTCACGTATTATAGCTTCTCATTGATCGCCTCTCCATCGACCTCACCATATCCTGTTAAAAATCACCAAATCAAAACAACAAAAAACACTTATCACTACACTCAAGCCGAACTTCTATAGACTTCTTTCTCAAATCTTATTCAATAATATTTTTTTAACCCAGATGAATGGCAGGTAATGCTATCACCATAACTAGAGAAAAATAGATGAGATCACCTGCCTCTGAATCCAATTTTCCACTTTCTCTAAAGATACATCTTTGGCCCTTGCAATCAGAGTAAATATTATTTTTTTTTGCCTTCTGAAGGCTAAACTACATTCCACTAATTCTTTTCATTTATGACTCTAGCTCTTTTTAATTCCATTTGAGCAGTATGTCAACACATCCTGCAATTTTTCATACGACTATGCTACTCACCAAATAGTAGAAAACCACAACTTTAAATACCCGCAAGACTTTATTACCATACCCATTCCATTTACCCAAAAATTCTTATTATATTATTACATCCTGATTATAATCCATTACGAACTCATATTATCATTATGCTTAGTAGCTATTGCCATTATATCGAAGTCAACCTTATCATCGACATGACATCTTAAACCTAGTTATATCAATCAAATCCAAAGTACTTTAATTTTATTTATTTTTTCTTACTAAAATCTTCAATTGGCATCACATAAATATATTCGATGGGACTTGCTTTACACATAAGCATGTCATTCTAATATCGATCCACTCCATTGGAGTTTACGATAAAATCACATTAGAATCCTTGAGAAACACTTCACAACCTAAACACATTAATCATATTAAAGATCACCAATAAAATATTCCTTATAAACAACGTTTAACCCAAGCGTCTGTAGTAAAAAACTAGTTGGTTCCTCAAATGTGAATGCGACATCGAATCTCATTATATGAGCATGTGATACAATTGATAACTCCTTTAGTAGTTAGTATTCACACTTGACAATCGACGCATCCGTTTCCATATACCATTAGTATCACACCATGAAAGTCCGATAGATCCACCACTAGAACATATCATACCCACCAGAAAGATCATACCCAAATAGTCTACACCTTCCTACCCATTACGTAACTTCCATAGATTACCAAAGCATTTTAGTCTCCAGCCGAAAGCGATATGCGCCCTTTCGTAGGCCAGTTCAGTAGCAGAAGCAACACAACCCATATCCCTAACCAAGTAAACATATGTATCACAGTAGTAGACGTATTATAACCCCTTTCTGATATACACACACTCTAGAAATTTTAGTAGAAATTTTGATCCCGATTTGCATGACATCATCCTTATCATATACTACACAACTCATTCTATTATGACGAACTTCACAGACTATAGTCTCTAAAGTCAGAGTGCTCACAACATAGACATTCTCCTAATTATACCATTCTTAATTGCCGAACAACTTCAAACACTAGGTAGGCCACACAAGCACCATTCTCAATGCTGAACCACTAACCAGAAGATAAGACGTTCAAATGATCCTTTATATCATTGTTCCTCTTTCCATACCATATCTTCAAAGTACACTATTGAACCACAACCTTACTCTTGATTTTTGAATCACAATGCCTTACATGTCTGACCACGCATGTTTTTCATGATTCTATCATTTTTGTCTCAAAACAGATTTAACACCAAAACTATGCGATGACATCTCAACAGCATGCACACTGAACTAAGCATAAATCATCAATCTAAGTAAAAGAATGGACTTAAATGATATGAATTAAATCAGATCAAGGACATACAATATAGATTCAAGAAGTGAAGATTATTCCTAAAAGTTAACATAACCTCTCAAAGATAAGTACAAACGTCTCCAACCGATCCTCGAGACTCTACTTAGAATCGGCTTGTATACACGTGAAACCTATGAACCTGAGGCTCTAATACCTTTTTGTTACAACCCAAAATCGGGTATGATAGCAATTGTCTCACCCATCAAGACTAGTCAGCCTAAAACCCAATGATAAATGAATGCGAAAGTAAATGAAATAAAGCAAAGTTTAACTTAGTTAAAAAGGTAAATAATCTCAAATTCCCCCAAGATTGGTTGTCATGTGTACAAATGACTAATACATTATCGAAGTATGAAAGGAAATACAATCATAATATCTTTGTCTCTAGAATAGGACTAAAACATAATAAAAGAGTATGAGGTATCCGCTAGATGGGTGCAACAGCTACTTCAACACTCGAAATGAAAGCCTCTGATGCGGTAGAAAACATTAGGAGATCAATTAGGTCCGAACCCACAACCTACACAACTGTAGAAGCAAGGAGTGAGTACCAAACAACATGGTACTCAATAAGTGGACAGCTAAAATAAGCAAAGCTAAATAGATATAAGCACTCCTTTCATCCCAATCTAACCTCCTCAACTATAACCTTCATGAAATAGCCCAACTCTACATTTTGTATAGTAATAATATGTAATTCACGAATACTCAACAATAATATCAAAAATTTAATCATATCAAGTCAAATCCAGCAAATACATAGCAATTAGAGGTAAACACAGTTCAAAATATCAGAAAGGTGCGATGCAATGCAATGAGATGATGTATGTTTGTTCTATTGGTACATATCCGATGAATCACAATCCAAAATCCACGTGGAATATTTCTGTCCATGTAACCTACCATGGACCGTGGGGCCTGTCCTCTCAGTATACATATCCTTCCATGGAGTGTGTAGCCCACCCCTTTATTTCATAACACCTGCCACAGAGCGTGTGGTCTGACCCCTATTTATTTTGTATCATTTCCAGTCTCAGCATAGTATATCAAAACTAATGCAATCAATTCATGTTCATATAATTCACGATATTAGCATGATATCAACTATAATATTTAAATTTCATATCAATATAGTCATTTCACATGTCCAAGATAAATCAATAATCTCGTCACATCGATCACACAAATACACGTCATTAGATTGTCATTTTATACCCCTCTCTCCATTTTAAAGGTCAATTATATAGTCAATAACCTTGTCCAATATCCATTACTCCTCAACGCACATAATAGGGAAATACTAGTATCTACAAGCTTAAACGGATGTTTAGAAGTTCACTTGCCTCAAATAATCGAACAATAACTCAAGGACTTGAGCCTTCCTCTTCGGTGGTCTTCCAAATAAATGTAGACTATTCAAATAAATAATCACAATAAGATTTCGAAACTAACAATACCTATATTACTATATGTCTATCCTAGACACAAAAACTCACCTAAATCTATAATCAATTTCCTAAATCTAAAATCAAAGGTTAACTCTTAATTCCTCCAATATCATAATTTTAATAATTTTATATAATACAATACACACAATACTTAGTTAAGTATATCTATTTGTTAAAACTTGATTCATAATATGCTAACCGTAGTAAAAGAATTCAACCCGAAATAACATTACACCACCAGTAGCCTTTAGACTTTGAAATTAATATGCAAAACTTGTCATGTATTCTACCAAAACCTATCACAATATTATATTTTCCATGATTAACTGATCATTGGACCCTTATAAATTTTCTATTCAATAACTGTCAGCATAACTTAACCGGTGAAACTCTTTTCCACTAAGAAATAATATTATATTAATGTAGACATAATATGATACAAGGAAGTTATAGAAGATGGAACATTAATTATTGCTCACAATTACTTCAACAAGCATCGTGCTCTTCTATTGTCGAGGAACCGGCCGTGGTTTCCTATTCTCCCATCTCTCTTTTTTTTTTATAAAGTAATTAAGTATTAAAAGTGATAAATCTTATTAATTATTTTAATAAATAAAATAATATGCGATATTAAATAAATTAATAATTTAATTCTATTCTTTTTTATATATATATATATAAGAGAATCTTAGGTGGCATCACAAGAAGTCAAGAATTCTCTTTTAATTTAAATTTTCTGTTTCTACCCTTTATCCTACCCATGGCATACAACACTCAACTCAAATGGGAAAAAAACACCGCTTCGACAATTGGTAATTTTAGAAAACTTTTATTCTTTGCCTCTCTCCCCGCATCATTTCGAGTTACCTCCTCTGTCACTTCCCTCTCTTGCCGTAATCATAGCTCCATGCCAGCGCATTTCTTCCACATCAAAAGCACCACTGCCCACAACCTTGGTGTTCTCTCTACCGCCTTTACCGGCATACCACTGGCAGCCTCCGGGTTCTCAACGCCATGTGTGCCATTAGAATTTGACAAGTTAAATTTAGAAGCCCTTGATGTATCTATTCTTACTTCCAATATTCATCACCTGGCAATATCTTCATAGACTATGAAATGATTTAGTTTGGCTCTACTGGAAGAACAAAATATGAATCAATTATTTTTCATTATTTAGAAAATAACTATTTTGATGGTCATTTGCAATTCGAACAATAAGTTTCTTGACTATATAACATCCTTTATTAATGGATTGATATAAACTTTTTTCTTAATTGATAACTGTAAATTATTGGAGATAATTTTTCTCACTTATTCTATCAATATATTGATTTTACGTAGTTATATATAATTATATACACATTTCAATTGAATCTGGAACTCGAAATAAGTTTATGAGAGAGTTTTCATGTATGTTGTTGTAGATAATTCATTTTGATTTTTGCTTTGGATCTTCATTGAGCGCATTTTTTCTTAGAGATGTAGATTTTAGTCTACTACAAAGTGTTGGAACTGGTGGAGTGAGAGAAATGGTGCGGTATTTCTTTCAACAATCAAATATTTTGATTATTGCAGCGGATACATTAATTTAGTCTTTCCTGTCTCTTACTGTTGATAATTACATTTCACTTTTACTTCGAATTCTTATAGGGCGCATTGTTTCCATCGAATGAAAGTTTAGTCTTCTGGAAAGTGATGGGACTGGTGTAGTGAGAGAGACTGATGTACTGTTTCTATTTGGTAACTTTTTTGGTTATTGCAGCAGACTCGTGATTAGGCATATGCTTTCAGATCCTATTTTCATGTTATCTATATAAATGTATTATTAAGATAAGTTAATATTTACATTTGTGTCATAGATAGTAGAGCACTTCATCTCATCTATAGAAGAGTCAAAAAATCAAAATCCACAGGCACCACTACTAATTTATTATGATCCTGATAAAGTCAAAGGCAAGTTGTTGCTTCCACGCAAAGACATAGAGAAGGTACTCTGGTGTTTATCCATTTTATAGTCATATACACACATGGATGTTGTTGTGTCATTGTTTTTCAAAACAATTGGAATGCCTGGTATCTGTATTTGACTCTATTTAGGCCTCAACTACTATTTCTTAGCCATTAGTTTGTGTAGGAAGTGAATTATGAATCATGGATGGTACTTCATAGCAGCTAAGGATTACATTGATAATTGTTATCCATATCCATGAAGATAAAATATCACCACTACAATTCCAAGGAGGAAATCAGAGAATTAAGATTTAACAACACTGATTTTATTCCAAAGTCCTTTCATTGCTTCAACGCCGTCATAATAAAAAAATGCCCAGTCTCTAATTTTATTAAGTTCACATGTCAACCTAAACTATACACCGTTATCGATGTGCGTCCAAGGGGCTCAAATTCCTACCTAATCCTACCTTCTCTAATATTGTTCTTTTAAATTTTTTGGTTTATGTATTTGATATTAATTGAAATTGAACAATTATATGTTGTTTGCTACTCATTTAGATTGTGTGGTATAACAACTGATAGTGGATCTATTTCTCTGCTATTTGTGTCTCTTAGCTGGTGATTCTTCTAAAATATTTTTTTATGTCTTTTATGGAGATGTTATGTTGCTAACATAGGGATCACATATTGAGTTTTAGTGTTGGAGAAGACATAGTAGTTGAGATATTCATATATTTGAGTAATTAATATGCGTTGTCCTTCCCATTCTTTTCTTTCAATGAAGAAACTAGACAATATGAGTAGATAAGTGGTTTGGAATATACAAGTATTGTAGAAGCGGTCTTCACCTACGTTTCTTGAACAACATGTCTTTTGAAGTAGTGTTTAATTGTTCACACTCATGAATATATCATGTTGTATCTTTAGATTATCATGTGATTTTCATATGTTTCCTTTGTTGACACCCAATTTTGATCCTCCACAACGCAAATTAGCTATCGAGTTTCTTTAAATTTCAAACATTTTTGAAATAATTAGCTTTTATAAGAAACAAAAATATTTTCATCTTATTCTTAACTATTTTTATCTTTTTATAAATTTTAGTATAATAAAAATATTTTTATATAACTATATCTTTGATTACTATTTATGTGGATATTCGAAAATCATCTCAAAATTTTTTATTTTTTTGCTAAATACAATGTTAGTTAGGTTAGTTTAATTATAGTTCGTATTTTTGAATTTTTTAGTTTTTTTTTAAAAAAATTCTTCCACATCGAAAATTGATGAAGAATTTGGGGTTTTTGGAGCCTATATAAAGGTTCATATTCTTATTAAGAAGAACAGAGAAGTGAGAGGTTGTTTAGCCACCCCAAAGTTAAAAAATTTCTTAACTTGGCTAGAATTTTGGACTCTTGTCTCCAGCCTAAAAGTTGTGAAAATTTCTAGCTTTCAATCTATATTTTTTTTCAATGAAAATAGGAGATTGAAGTCGAAATTTAGGCTAAGAACAGTGTTCTTATAACATCGAACCATGAAGGTTCGAGTCTAAATTTTTAATTTTTCTTTTTTGTGGATTGGAGTTCCATCAAACTCTTGGGTGGTGGTGAAGTTGTCTTCCGCTCGTCGTCTTCAGTCTCGCTGCCCGGAAAGAGGTGGAAAATAGTGTCATATACACTGATATACAGTATTTATACAGTCTGATATGCAAGAAAATAATGTTGTATAAACTGATATACCAATTCAACAAAAGACAGAAACAAATCCACTATCCATTTTGTATATATAGTGATATACAACAGATACATGGAAAAAATAGATAGTATATAGTGTTTATACAGTTTGATATACAGAAATAATATTGTGTACATAGTATACAGTGTATATACAGTCTGATATACAGTGTATATACAACCGTGATATACAATTGAATTGTGCTTAAGGTCCAAAACGCAGATGACCCAATAACTTAGTCCAAACATACAGAAACTAAGTGTCGGGCCATATTTTCATGTGTTATTTATTGTTTATTTATATTGATTTGGATTGTAATAATTTATTTACTTATGTTATTTATGTTTGCTTAAATATTAATTTTAATTTGTTTTAACTTAATTAGATTCCCCAAAGATAAACCAATTCATGGTAATTTACTCCTTAAATAATTTTCTACCTTTACTTAATCATTTGATAAACTTTTACTTTTTTTTATATACGTGTATATTATTTTCAATATTTAAGTTTGATCATTGTTTTCTAAAAAATAAATCTAAAGTCTTCGTTTTCTTTTAAATTAATATTTTCAAAAGTTAGTCAAATAATTTTTCAAATCATCGGATAACTGTGCGTTAGCGGCTACTTTTAATGCTTAACACATTTTCAAAGTGGAAATAAAAATCTCGTACCTTTTTTCTGAATTTTTAAGGCTTAAATCTATTAGGGTCTTTTAAATTAAGTTTTCTTAATTTCTTTAAAAAATTAAGTGACGACTCTTCTTTTTCTAAAATTAATTTTTTCTCTATAAATTTAAAATTAATTTTAAACCTTCTTTTTTCAACATAACAGAAATGACGACTCTGCTGAAGAATTTAATAGGTTCTAACCATTAGATTTGATTGCTTATTTGACTAACTATTTGGGTTTGTAATAATTAACAATTCTTTCTTTCCTTAATTGCACAATTATGTGTTTAATTTACATATTAAATTGTCATTTGCATTTCATGGCATCTTCCTATTGAATGTATCAAAGAACGATTTTGCGAAACCGCAGCCAGGCTTTTTATACTTGACCCTTTTTCGGAACGATCAGTAATTTATTGATACGACATGCGTTCAATGGTTGTCGAAAGTTCCAGCCTGAGTTGTCCGCTTAGGTTTCCAGTCTTGCAAAAGACACTCTTAGTCAACCTAGCGAAGAGAATTACCAAAATTCTGATTTAGCGCATTGTCCTAAGACGACCCAGTACCCAAGGCGTATTGAGCCCATTAAAAAGACCACCTTGAGTCTAAAATGACCCTCAATCTAAATGGACGATCATACCTATATGTTTAAATTTGAAGGTTGTATGTGCCGTTTGACAAACCATTGTCCCTTGGGGTTGGGAGTTTATTTTAATAACTTAGTCTAGTCAAAAAAGGATCTTCACAAGCTGCTACTTCATCTAGAAGGATTTACCGTTTGGAGATGTCAAGAAGTCAAGAATGAAAGATTTTCCACGAAGCCTTAGTTTAGGATTGTACCCCTGCGTGAGACCGATTATTTGTATCCCATTTTCCTATTATGTATTCTCATTCAGTTTATTCATAAAGCTTGTATAAATATGGTTTTTTGGGGGCAATGGAATGTTTCAAATGATGTTATACATCCTTCAAATCGTTAAGCTTATCCTTGGCGCAAAAATGTCACATATCTGTTTAGGATGCGCAATAACTATTTATGTGCTATATGCTATAACCGTGTTTGTGAATATATTGCTTCATTTGAATACAAGCTAGTCCACTCTTTTTCAAAAAAATTTTACAGCCTCATTGGCATAAATATCGAGTCAGTATTGAAAGTGCGTCCAAATACTCCATGGGTATTTAGTTTCCCAACAAAATTTGAATTTTACCCTCAAATCATAACCTTGCTCTCTCGTCTCAAAAAATAAAAAAAGGGTTGATGTATCACAAAATAATAATAAAAAGATTCAAGCTAATCGAACAACGTAGGACCTAAATTCTCCTTTGTGAGATATGTAGGCAGCCCTTCAAGGCTCGGTCCTATCTTTGAAATTTTTAGTTTTTCCTCATTCTTTCAAAGAAATTGAGAACTTCTTATGCAACTAAAAAGAATGAGGATAAAAAAGTTGAAGCGCAAGAAATTCAATATTCAACACAAGTCAACCTTTCTCAAACATCAATCCTAAAATTAAAATGGGCCAATTTATGTCCATTTAGTCTTTATTCACCCATGAATTAGTTCGTCTTCAAACAAAGCAACATTTATATGTTTAGTTCTTTGTGTGTTATTTTGCATTAATTATTACAAACACAAACTAATACTTTGGCTTTTGAGTTATTCTTTTTTTTAAGGGAGAGACTAATTTGTGTCGAAAATCAAACTTGCTTACTTCTCAAAAATCCAGGGTTCAACAAAGTTGATTCTTTTTCTTTTGTAGAGGCTGTTATCAAAGGACATCATGCGAAAATAATTAGATCTCAATTTTGAGAGGTCAAAACCCTCTTCCTAACTAAGAAATTTTCTTTGTACGTAGTTGAGACGATATTATTTCAAGAGAGGGAATCACGGCAATCTCAAATCTACTTCAACATTCAACCACAAACTTTAACCATAATCTCTTTCAATTCTTTAATCTAAGAAAAATTATAACCCTGTATCTTATGGATCTTGCAAGAAAAAGAGTTCATGGAAAATAACGATGACCGTAAATTTCACAAGACACCAATACACAGCTTGAAAGATAAATCAGGAAAGTCTTTGACTATGAAGTCTTACTCCTATATTTTGTTACTTATTTTTTTATAATGGCTCTCTTTAGCACTTTTCTCATATCTTTGCAGGAAAACCATCTCCGACAATAATCGGGGATGGTTATAACAATGTATGATTCTCGTGAATAGTTGGAAGAATTTAAGTCATAAGAGACAATCCCCAAAAAGAACACAACAACAAGTAATTTCTGCAGGAAAATTAGAAGAACACACCAATGTATAATCTCTGAGGAATATCTGAAAAATAATACAACGATAGGTGTCCTCACCGATGGTTGAGAGGACACGAAACGTATTGGTGCAAATAGGCAAAAGACACTACTCAACTAAAGATGTCAACGAGCACTAGACTTACGAGACGTCACTCTGAGTTTGTCTAAATCTTTAAATTATTTTATATATTATATCTGCAAGAACTATGCACACCTAATTTTCATCTCAATGAGATATGTAGGCAACCCTTTTTGAGTTCGGTATTTCTTTTTCAACAAAATAATAATAATAATAATAATAAATAATAATAAATAATAATAATAATAATAATAAATTGTGTACATATTTTAAGATTCATCTTCTTGATTGGGACAAATAAAGTTGGGAGCATGCGAAATATTTGATATGATGAAAATGATTGGCTTTGTGGTAAACCATAGCTTCTGTTGGTATCTTTCATTTGTACTTTTGTGATGCTTGAAAATTCTCTTGCAAGCATTCAAGGTAAGAATAAAACCAACCTCGTGGCTTCATGTGCATAGTGTGGTGAGCTTTAGATTTAAATTCAATTGCATTGCACTATTGATTTAGAACTTGGCCTGAATGTTTGTTGAGGCAAAATCCTGAGTAATATTTGGTTTGAAAAAGGATTGTAGGCCTTTTTTGACCCGATTGTGCCTTTTAAAGCCTACCAAATAACATTAATCCCTAGTTTTCCGCACTTTGAGTCTAAAGCCTTTTGTTTGGACAACCACATCTTAGCCCTCTCCCTTTTGAGTGCTTACATGCACTATTCCTTTCTTGGCCCAACTTTCTTGAGCGCACCGAAGACATGCAAATTATGAAAGAAGATCCAACTTTGAAATTGCCAAAGACAAAAGATGTAAAGTCTTCAAAGTCAAAAAAGCAAAGACAACTTCCAAAAAAAGAGGGGGGTGAAAGAGATAAAAACAAATACTCCTATAAGGTCGATGTAAGACAAAAAGGAAAATACTCCAATAAAAGAGGAGAAACCTAAAAAGGAAGGGGTGAAAAGAGAAAAATCTCCAAAAATAAAGACTAAAAAAGAAGTCGAAATCTAAGAATGAGATAACAAAGAGGATCGGGCGCCAAAAGGCGTATCAATCATAAAAATCACAAATTCAGTGTAACTCTAAAGGAGAGATTAAGTCACTTTTATCCCAAATAATATCCTACCCTTCCTTAAGCCTACATTACAAGCCAATACCAAGCCCTACATGATATCATTCTAAATATTCTCACATTAGTGGAGACTTACATGCAGGCCAAGCATATGGTATCACAATTGCATGTGTTGAACATTCTTGAGAGTGTGAGTGCACTTTGCAAAATGTCTTCAAATCAAACACTTCAGATATGTTTGAAATAAGACTTTCTTTATTGTGAGGGCACTTGAAACATGAGGATTGGTATAATTCTAAACCTTTGTTGGAAGTAAGATGAAAAAAATCTTATAGACACTTAAGTATGTTTGAGGTACTACTTGAAGCTATAGGAATTACCTCGAAGTCAATCTCAGTTATAAGAAAGGAAATGAGAAATATTTCTATGCAATCCTAATTGTTGGTACCAATTGTAGTCAAAATTTGACTATCTCTAAAAAAAATTACATTTGTCCTTTGAAATTGGATGATTTGCTCTAAATAATGTGACATTAGGCTAATCCCATCGGTGTGAGATGCCTATTTTACTTTATTAGATCATCCATATCAAAAGGGTAGCATATCTCATGTTTTTAAGATGAAAATATTGCAAGAAAAATATTTTTCCATTTCATTATGCTCATATTACGCATGTGTCTACAGATGGTCTTGTTTTGGATTTTGCAGTATTCATCATCCACAGGATTGGAACTATATTTTACCTGATTACTGCACCAACAGAATATGTAGGAGCCACAATGGCTTGGTCATATTTCTCGTAAGATTTTTATTTTCTCCCTTATAATAAAAACTGAGATAAAAGTTTTTAGAAGATCTCAAAAATTCACAAGAAGATACTATCTCCAACAAGTCAAGATTGAAGATTGTGTTGGTATATGCAACTGAGACAGAATTTTTGAGAAAATTTTAAAAATTCCACAAGAATGTCAATTCTTTTTTTATCAGCTCGAGATTTGTCAACAAATATAACTGGATAGAATTTTTGAGGAAGATCTCAAAAATTCCGTTAAAAATTATCAGAAGTTCGAAATTAACTTCAAATAATCTCCAACATTACTACAATGGAGCAAACATAAATTCAATATGTGATCCATTGATGCCTCGTATAAACTTTCATCAAAGACATGAGTCCCAACGAACACAAATTGTTCAAGAGAAAAATGAAGGAACATGTGAAAGCATCGAGATGATGACACTTTCACAATTATCGAGCCATCTGCCTCGTTATAGTGGACAATTATTTGAAACATCCAAGAGGATGACATTGCATATAATTGCCGAGTGGGTCATTTCATTTTCATTGCATTACCAAGAGGGTCATGCATCATTCAAATCATCCAAGAGGATGACATTGCATATCATTGCCAAGAGGGTCATTTCATTTTCATTACATTACCAAGAGGGTCATGCATCATTCAAATCATTCAAGAGGATGACATTACATATTCATTGCCGAGAGGGTCATTTCATTTTTATTGCATTACCAAGAGGGCTGTGCATCATTCAAATCATCCAAGAGGATGACATTGCATATCATTGCCAAGAGGGTCATTTCATTTTCATTACATTACCAAGAGGGTCATACATCATTCAAATCATTCAAGAGGATGACATTGCATATTCATTGCCGAGAGAGTCATTTCATTTTCATTGCATTACCAAGAGGATCGTGCATCATTCAAATCATCCAAGAGGATGACATTACATATTATTGTCAAGAGGGTCATTCATATTATATTGTCGGAAGTGGTAATATCATTGCCAAGAGGATCATTTTATTTTCATTGCATTGTAGAGAGGGTCATCATCATTATCATATCATTGCCGAGAGGGCCATTTCATTACATTGTATTGTCGAGAGGGCCATTTCATTACATTGCATTACCAAAAGGGTCGTGAATCATTCAAATCATCCAAGAGGATGACATTCGCATAATTATTTGCTGAGAGGGCCATTGTATGCTGATCTCGTTGAAGCAAAACATCAACATTTCCAGTGTTATAAACGCCTGAAGGGAACACGTAAGACACATCAAATATCAGAGAAAATTTGAAGTGCAAATTGCCAATGGATCTTCATTCGTCCTATCGATGGACACACATTTATATCCTACCAATAGATCTTCATTCTTCCTATCGATGGACACACATTTATATCCTTCTAATGGATCTTCATTCGTCCTACCGATGGACATACAGTTATTTTGTCGAGTATCCTATTATGGATCAACCATCCTACCGATAGAGCAACATTATCCTATAAATGAAGCATCTTTATTCGTCCTATCAATAGATATGCATTTATTTTGCCAAGTATCCTATCAATGGATCATCATCCTACCGATAGAGCATCATTATCCTACCAATAAATAAATGGATATTTTCAACATGCAAAGAGGATGAAAGAAAGTGTGAACGACATCAAAGAGGATGCAGCACAACGTGAAACTTTTTCTTAGCAGCAAATTGGGACACAGTCTGAAAAGGAATATCAAACTCATAGGACACGAGCTGAGGAACGACTTCCACCACAGTAAACCACATTCCTATCGAAAGGTGTATGGTTATTTCGGGGTCCAGCCATAATTTCAAAATCCGTACCAACCCCTTTTTAGAAAGATGAAGTTGGAGTCGATCAAAATTGAATTTGTCAATTTTCTTTGTCCAGGATCTCTTTTATCGATTCTATCCAAAGAAAGGGACATCCTTATTACTTGAAGTTATGTAATCATGCATCGCAGAGTTATATAAAGGAAGGGGTAAAGTTTGCGTACGTCTTACCCTCCTTATACCCCACATGGAAGTACACTGAATATATTGTCGTTGCATCTAACATTTATATGTTGAAAGATGTAAATATTTTCTATCATTTTTCGCAAGAAAGTATCTCCCAAAAAGCTTGACGTAAGCATAGTAAGCAATAATTAATTATAATGCAACTTATTTTTCAATTTTTCATGTTTTTTTCCCTCTTAAGGATTCTTATTCAACTTAAGACAAGGCTATGGAAAGATAATCTCAAAAATAGTGTATACTTGACTATAATGTATGATGATATAACACATTCTTGCCTTCTTAAGCTAATTCGAGTAGCTATATATTTATTGTTTAGGAAGCTATTTTAACTATTTTCTTGTGAATTCCTTATGTGACTGTCTTTTCTCTTCTTATTTAGAATTATTGTTTTTGTGGCCATCGATTAGCATTTTCCTGAGTAATATTCTCGAAAGACTGTCACAAGGATTTAATTTTTTTTTTACAGTAATGTTGTTTGTTATTTGTACAGTCCTGTTCTGGTGATCTATTAAAGATGAAGGGGGATAAAAACTCCATCTTTATAATGTTGCTTATTGTTCTAAAGTTTGGAACTTATTGTTAATATGTTTTGTTTTTACGCCGTTGTTTGTTAATTTGGGTTGCAAGTCCATTGGAGATTGAGAAACAATCGTCGAGTAATATTATGCTTTGCTTTGGAACATTTTTTCTACGTATGCAACATAAAATTGTTCTCCATGGTCTGTGGCTGTAAGTGCAACAAAGATAGAACTGTATGTAAATTATGGATCATTTATGTTTCTATGTAAGTTGACCTTCGTACAAGTTATTGACCATGATTATATATCAATTATTATATTTAAAATTTTAGTGTTTTGATTTGTTTGAGTTTTAAACAGAACAAACCAAGGACGGTTCGTGAAATATGTCTTCATACTTTGTTATGATTACGTATATACTATAAGAAAAAAGATAATTTGAAAAATTTATCTAAGTTGAGAAAGATCCACTTTTGATATTTTTAAAAATTGATAAAAAGCGATATTGATGGAAAAGTAATATATTTATACCAATCATGTGAAAAAGTGCGGTTTTAATACAAATTTTATTTTAAATAACTGCACAAAGCACGGTAAATTCCGTAGTTTAATAAATAAAGTGGTATATAGTTTTAAATGAATTAACAATTTAGCCCACCAATTAAATCAATTATCTAAATTACCTGTCAACTAATTAATCATTGTTACCGAATAAATCAAAATGCCTAATTTAGAGTTACAGAAAAAGTCTTTTATGAAAAAGAGATGACTTGATCTCAAAATAACCTAACGGATCATTACGATATCAGTGATAAGGAAGAAAAAGTTTAGTGATAGGGGAGAGGTTTAATCAAGGTAGTTGGTCTTCTAAAAATTATAAAAGAACTGTCGACACAAAATTAAAGTTTTCAAAATCAAAAGAACTTACTTTGTTCATGGTGTAAACATTGTTTCATTGGCGAAATTTCTTTTCCTTATTATGACATCATCGACATAACTACAATATCCCCAAAAAGTCTAAATTATCAACATGCTTCTAGATTTTAATATGAAAGACAAAAAGAGAAAAAAAATCTTAAAGTTTGCATATATTTAGTTTCTGAAAAAACTGTGCTCTATTATTTCTTCAATAGGTGAGGGTTAGACATACCCTAAATGTCCATTTTATAAGATGATTAATTATTGATCACAATTTAACATATCAGGTAAGATAATTACAATTAGTTCAAATTATTAGCTGAATAAAATTCTATAGTTCTCCAACAGAGGAAATATTTTTTTTATGTATAATTCATCCATATATAAGTTCTTATAATTCTTCTCGTATAGTGATAGTTACTATAGTAATTATTCGGAATTTTATAAGATTCCATTAAGTTCCACTTATTCTATTAATATTAATACTAGTATATGTATCTGTGCATTGCATGAATATTTAAAAATGTAATAATATTTTTATTTAAAACTAACTAATGAATTATTATTGAGTAACATAAGTGCATGTGTAATCATATATAATGTTTTGATTTTATATAAATTCTTGATGTTAATAAAATTTTGCTCTAATCTATGTGCAGTAAGGATATGACCTTCAAAGAAACCAAATATTATTTTAACACTCTCCTTCTCCTAGTATAATGAAGATTAATAGGTTAAGTGGTGTGTGTTGAATTGATATTTGTGCTTATTAATTAAATTTTAAATTCATAGATCAAATTAAACATAGTATTAAAAATAATGGCTCTATTTTTTGTGAAAATTTAAATATTATTTGCAAAGCATATTGTAACCTCTTTAGCACAATCTTCTCTAGTTCAATCATGTAAAATAACATGATTTTCATTTAATTAAATATAATTTCATAAAATAGGGATGACAAAGAAAATGAATTTTAGAAAATTATTATTTTTTTGAAAAATATCTGAAAATTCGATAATTATATTGGTGATGACATGTGACCCTATTTTTCAAAATACAGTTTTGTAATATTTTAAATTTATTCTTTTTTTAAACAAATGATAATATGAAATGCTCGATAATAATTAGCAGGGGCGGCTCAAGCATCTCAGGGGCCTAAAACCAAAGATGAATTGGAGGCCTTAGATTTTTATTTTTTAAAATAAATTTATTGAAAGTCTATTCTTCTAGCTTTTTAAGAGTGAAAATTCTTAATTTATTGGAAATTATTTTCGAGATAGCATTTCTTTTTCTTTTTTAATGAAAATATTTACTTTTTTCTTCAAATTGAACTCCACCTGTTTTAATCATTTGATGGATTTTGACTTGCTACGAAATTTTAAAAAAATAAATAAGATTTTCAAAACTTATGGTCCTAAATTAAAAATATGTATTATACACCAAAATGTCATTTAATCTTGTAGTCTTAAATATGTAATGTGAAAAGTTAAAATTAAAATATTTTTGACAAAAAAGAAAGAAACATTCTTTATGAAATAACTAAAAAAAATTAAGATAATTAAAATGAAATAATGCAGTAATTTGTTTTTAAAAAAACCCGCATAATAATTTTATTATAATTAAAAATGAGCCCCCTCAAATTTGAGGGCCTAAGGCCGATGCCTTATTGTTAAAGGCATCAAGCCGGCCCTGATAATTAGATCGATCATCTTAAATTTTATATTTTAGTCGTGTTATGATCAAAGATGTGAATAAAGAGATGTAGGTCAACTTGAACGATTATTATAGATGTACTTTCAAAATAAAGCAATTTTGAAAAGCAATATTGTTAATTCCCATGCTTCGAAGTGAATCTAACAACAAATAATATGCTATTATATAGCTTCAAAGTTTGATTAGTGTATAATTATTTTGATAATATAGTACCTTCATCATCATTATCCTCCTCATAACTTTGCTTCCCATTTTTTAATCTGATTAATAATGTTGTACTCCGGTTGTTCCAATTTTATAGCACGCCTTTTCTTTTAATAAGTCCCCCCCAAAATGACATATTCAGACATTAAGTAATAATTAAATATTAAAATGTTTGTTTCACCCTCAATGAGATGATTCACATATGATTTATTTTATATTATAAATTTTAAAGCTAGTATTCAAATATTTTTTAAGGATCTTTGTACTGAATGAATTAAATTGCTACGTAAAATGCAATTGTAAACAAATCCCATATTTCCTTTTGAATATTTTTTAATTTTTCTTCATCTTTTTTCTCTTTATTTTCTAACACAAAAAAAGTAATCCAAATTTAAATATCTTATCTTTCCCGCGCAATTCAAATTTTAAATTTCTTATTTAATTCTAATACTTTTTAGACCAAATTGGTTATAAATTAAAATGGTTTTAAAATTTTTGGGATCAACATTCCTTGAATTCAATATAATATTATTTAAAATATTAAAAGGAAAAATCATTGTTTACATATTTTCTTTAAATTGATGTCAATTACAAATTCTGTAATTATTTAAAAGTTACACAATTTAATCCTACTTTTCCTAAGTATTTTGTAATAGTAATTACATATTCTTTAAATAAACCTTTTAAACTTTAAAAATGAATTAAAACAAAATTTAGAATTCAAAGTAGTTACAACTTCTCAACTTTATCTTTAATAATTCCAAAGTAAATATCTTTTCAATTTTTATCTTTATCCACATCTTAAATATTATAAATATTATTATCATTGTGTAATGACCCTTCAGGTTATTTTTGAATTAATGCATTTATTTCATCATTTAGAGCACTCCTATTGCGATCCCAAGTCATTTATGACTTGCGAACACGGACTGTTCGATCGTCTAGTCGTTCGTTTGAGTTTTAGGTCCATTTCCCTGTTTTGGAGCATTTATAACATGAAAAGTTGATTTCAGTCACTACTTCAGGGATACAATCTCAGAAAAAAATTCTGACGGTTCCATCGGCTCTGAAATAGCTAAATTAGGCTAGTTGCATAGTTGGCACGAGTATCGAGGCGTTTGGTGTTAGTCTGGGCCATTTGGCGCTTTAGCCTTTGAAATTTGACCTAAGATTGACTTTGGTCAACATTCTTGGAAAACGTGCTTGGATGAAAATTTTACAAGTGCAGTTAGTTCTAAAATGTTAAGTTTGGTCTAGAACGACCCTTCGTTCGCTTTCCGAGGCTTCAAGTCTAATCCCAAGGCCCATTGTGGAAATTGGCTAAATATGAAACTTGGGTGTGGGACTCACTTTTCATTAAAATAACCTCGTATGGAAATTTTGAATGCACCATTAAGTCTAGAACGTCAAATTTGGTGGGGTAGCATATCTTGTTTATATGCACGAAATTTCGAACGAATTCCGAGCATCCCATTGGGGATTTTGAAGTGGCCAAAACTTAGCGGGTGCATTAACTAATGTTGCTGGCCCTAATACCCATCGCGTTCGTGAGGCCTAGGGATACAATTGCGAGGGTCTGATCCCTGGGTCTTTTGGATCGCGAGGTCCCTTCTGCGATTACAAAGGGTATTCTTTCAATGGCTCACGATCGCAAGCCTTGGGCTCCGCAATCGCAATGAGCAAATATCTAGTCATTTTAATTAAGACTTCTCCGATGTCACTTCAGATGGCTTAGCTCTCTGTTGACTGATATAGCAGACTTAAGTCTGATAGTCTGAGCCTGAGCTAGGCAGTCACACAACTTTTGGAATCGTACATCCATAATTCTCTGATTTCATCAGTCCCATATCACTTGATTCTTGGATTGGAAATCTATTCATCTATTCTGGTTGGATGTAGTTCGGGCTGGAGTGATTTAATGATGGCACTCAGATTGGGGGTACTCCCCATGACGCTCGATTGACTGCTTATCCTAATTCTAATCGAGTCGCCTCTAATCATGGTTCAAGTCCCCAATTCACTCCACCAAGTGCAGTTCAAGTCCTTGCCTTGGTATTGTAACCTCAGTTCAAATCCCTGGCTTTACTTAGACATGGTTCAAGTCCAACACACTTTTCAGCCTTGGTTCAAGTCCATAGCTACTTTTCAGCCTTGGTTGAAGTCCATACTACTTTTTAGCCTTGGTTCAAGTTCATAGCTACGTTTTAGCCTTGGTTCAAGTCAATAGCTACTTTTACCTCGGTTCAAATCCTTGGTCATATTTTCATGTGGTTCAAGTCTACGATTATCCTTATCCTTGGTTCAAGTACTTGGTTATTCCAAATCTTGGTTCAAGTTCTTGATACTTTCGCTTTCATTCATTTCAAGTCTTAACTCTTTCATTCTTTGGGTTAAAAGTTTCAGGCTCTCGGAATGGTTCAGTTCAAGTCCGCGAGAAATTGTGACATGGTTGGTTCTACGTCGAATTCCTTCATTTCATTCCAACTTTCTTTACTCCTATTGGGCTTTTAGGAGTTCTTTCGGGTTGTTACTTTTTAACTTATCCACAGGCGTACCTGTCAGGTTTATAGGAGCCCGCTGAATTTAGTTAGCTTATCCCTTTCTCTTTGTGTGTGAGTAGGCTCATGTACATACCTATTTGATTTTGTTGTTCAAGTCTTTTGCTTTTTGAGACAGTCTTATTTCTGTGGTCTATTTTTGTGACTTGTACTTTTTTGTTTAGTAGCTCTGTACATGTGACTTCCAGGTTCTAAGAGGGATCTTTTCTTTGTATATACTATTGTTTTGATTCTGCCTGTTCATTTGTGTTTCTGTGTCACACCCTAAAATAGGGAGGTGCGACTGGCGAGTTAGCCACAAAACATACTAGCTAACCAAAATGGGGCCCAAAAGATTGAACAACACAACATTTGAAATACTAATCTTAGATCGTTAAGGTCATGACCTGAATAACAGAATCATATAATCAAAGGTAGATAAGCAAATATGATAAAGTACAAGCTAGCTAACGAGGATGCAACTGAAGAAATACATGCATACACATATATATATACATGCTAAGCCTATGGGCTGGAGACTGAAAGCTACAAAAAGGAAACCCAGAATACCGTGTCCACAATAGCCTCTAAGAGTGTCATAAGCATTGTTGGTACAAGGCCCCGACTATACCCAAACTGTACAACAAAAGTAAACATCCTATGAAAGCTCCAGGAAGATGTGGAGCTTATCAACTCACAGCTGAAACCCAAATCCTAATGGAGGGGTCCATTAGAATCCCTACCTGGACTGCACACACAAAATAAAAATGCAGTGTCCCCAGGCAATGGGACATCAGTACGAATGAAAATGTACTAGTATGTAATGCAGAAAGCAGAATCATAAAGAGTTTCTATAAAAAGAAGGGTAATAGAGATACCTCTTGAAACTGAAACTCTGATAGCCTCTATGGCCGACATCTGACCTCATAATAAACAAATATATAGGAGTGTGTAAAAACCGAACCTACCAATAAATTGAACCAAAAAATGTTATTAGGTTATTGCTATTGGGTTATTGGGTTCTTAATGGTTTTATAAAAAACAATTATCAGGTTATCGATTCATTATCGATTTTTAGTTTTGGATTATTGGGTAAATCGATAACCCATTAAGACAGTAGTATTGCATTACTACTCTTCGTAAATATTAAATATTAGTAATAATTTAACATAATAGTATGCTACAATTTTCACAGTACTTCTACTTCACACTAGGCCGCTTAAGTCTTTACACAAAACCTAAAGATTAAAGTAAGAACTAAGATTGTTCAAGATTGTCTTGTTTGACTACTTGGTTTTAGTTTTAGTTCTACTTTGTAATTATAGCTTTTTCAAGTTCGTAAACGTATATAATTTGGTTAACATCAGAAATTCCATATTATGTTTTGGTTGTAACATGTAATTCCATATTATTGATGCAATTTCTCATTATCTTTTTGTTTTACTATATATAAGCATTTATAGGTTTACCTGAAACTATTAGAGAAGTGTGAACTTATATATTTATTTTATGAGCATTTTCTTATTGGGTAAACCAAAAACCGAACCATTAACGACCAAAACCTGATAAATTGAAAACCAATAAAAAATATCTTATTCATTTGTTATTGGTTTGGTAGGCCGTATAATCCTATGTCATGAATACACACACACACACACACACACACACACACACACACACATATATATATATATATATATATATATATATATGCAAATGCATGACATACCCAACCAAAATGCTAGCAATTGCGGTCTTTCCAGTAGATAACCTACATCATATTGCCAACCTGTGGCCATCTGTACAATATATATAATCATATGGGAAAATAGGCCCCTTACCTCCGATTATAGCTTGGAGTCCATGAATAACATGCCATGTATGATATGAAATTTGAATGCACATATTAGACCACAACAAGAACTAAGCCAATCTCGACTCATTAGTACTCTTATTCTCATAATTCCGTAATTACTTTTGTATAGCATGTAAACGCCTCGTGAAACCTCATATGTTTTTCAAATAAGCTTAGAAACTTAACTCAAATGTTTAGAAAGATAATTTAACCTTGAAGATGCCCGTAAGGAGCTTAAGGTACTTCACTTAGCTCTTATGCTTGATCCTTTGATGATTAGAAAAAGAAAGTATTTAAAAACAAACAAGTGTTTTAGTAGTTTAAACATAGAAATTATATTTGAGATTTTTGGAAATCGACGTGTTACTTTAAAGTTTTTAAAATACACTTTAATGGTAAAAAAGGACTAATTACCAATATTAAATGTCTTTCCTAATATATTTAGGTTACATCACCCAAAGACAAATAATAATTCACACATAGGGACATATAGTCAAGAAAGCCAGCAAAATGACATATATAGATATTGAATACCCTATTTAACCAAACGAGTGGAGTATCAACCTAATAGAATCATGAAAACACTTCAGATGCGATCCCAATGCCTTTCACAGAAGGTCTTTCTAATAATAGAATAGTAAAATATCATATTTGGCATTTTAGGAATTTCGAAGAATTCATGCAAAAAGGAAGGACGAAGCTTAGCCTTAACATTCCTTTCCAACGATCATCTGAATGCCCATAGTTCCTTCACAAAAGTTTCTCCTTATGTCCTAATCTTCTCAAACACTATATATATATATATATGTAGGTTATACTTAAATATAAATGGTTCATATTTGAGCTTTAATCGACAGATTATCCATAAGATTATAACTTAAAAAATGTCCATAGAATTTGGTAAAAACGATCATAAAAGAGTCCCGGGATGATTACTTTAGCAAAACATGTGTAAATCTTGAAGAACCGGCAAGAATAAAAAAGTCCCAACTTGCAAAAATAGCTCCAAACACAACTAATAGAAGGGAAAAATGATAGCAAAATCGTAAAGATCATGTTTCTAGGCACGGAGACAAATTTTAAGGATAGAAATCATTAAAACTCACCTTGATCACCCAAGAATACCATGAAACCCTCATCTTGTGTTTGCTTACTGTTTTAGGAAAAAAAATAAAATGTTTTGATGTTTAAAACATCCAAATGTCGACGTAACCACATTGTTTACTCGACCCGGTTCGCGACACAGTTTCTGCCCGGGCAGTCTACGGTAAAACAGTCATAACCTTTTACTTCAATGTCAGATTGACATGCCATTTTTTTATTGCAAACTAGACTCATAGACCTTTGATTTATCGGTTGTGGGTCTCATAATTTCATATATATTGGGAGAAATGATCTAAGTTATTTGACTTAAAGTTTAAAAATAATTATAAGCGAAACTTACGATAATTTTTGTCGACCTTTATTTTGCAACTATCTTGACTCCAAAACTTAACATATGACCATTATGCTATTATAATACCTCATAACATATTATTCTTAGCATATTAGACACTCTTGATTCTATCCCAAAGGTGCAAGTTATTTTAAACCCTCCAAATGGGTGGAGTGCTACACGAGACATTTCTTTAACCCCTAACCGTTGTTTAAGGGATTCCTTTGGCCTAAAATTAATTTCTTTATATTACCACACATTTGCAATATCATTCTCCCGCTATACTATACCAAGTCATATGCACCTTTTATAACCACGCCATGCTACATATATTACGCAAGAAAAAATCATGGGGTTTCACATTCTCCCCGCCCCCCTTAAGAACATTCGTCCGCGAATGGATTGATGGAATTTCTTGGTTGAATTCTTTTCCCGCTAATATATTATTTGCAAGGCTATATTTTCTACAGTTGCAAAGCTTAAATCAAATTCTGAAAATTCCAACTATTAGGCTTCGTATAACTATCTCACAATAAGACATATAAATTGCACTTTCAAGTCATTTAAAATCCAATTAAGTTTTAAAGAAATAATTACAAATTATTGAAATGTGACTCACCTTAAGTCGTAAATAGATGGGGGTACTTCTTCATCATTTCCTCCTCATCTTCCCAAGTCATTTCCTTGATGTTTTTATTTCGCCATAACACTATCACGGAAGCTACTTTTTTAGTTTGAAGGTTCCTTACCTACCGATCTAAATAGCTACTAGTACCTCCGCATAAGACAAGTCTTCAACAATATGAATATCTTCAATGGAAGTAATAAGCGAAGGATCTCCTATACACTTCTGCAACATAGATATATGAAACACAAGATGGACTGCCTCTAATTTTGAAGGAAAATCAAGCTTGTACGCCACCTTACCAATCCTCTGAATAATCTTATAAGGTCCAACATACTTGGTACTAAGCTTCCCTTTCTTTCCAAATTGCATGAAACCCTTCATAGGCAATACTTTCAAGAAAACCCAATCTTCTACATTAAACTATAAGTCTCATCGTTGAACATCTACGTAAGACTTTTGCCGACTCTGTGCTGTATGTAGCTGGTCTCTAATAAGATTTACTTTTTCAATCTTGCTGAACTAGATTAGGACCTAGCAACTCTACTTTTCTGACCTTGAACCAACTACTTGGTGACCTACACTTTTGCCCGTATAGTGCTTCGTAAGGGGCCATATGAATACTAACTTGGAAGTTGTTATTATAAGAAAATTCAATAAGAAGTACATGATCATCCCAGCTTCAATTAAAATACAACATGCAGGCACGTAACGTATCCTCAATGGTCTCAATACTATGCTTTGCCTAACCATCAGTTTGTGGATGAAAAGCGCTGCTAATATTTAACTGCATTCCTAGACCCTTCTGAAAAGATCTCCAAAAATGTGTTGTAAATTGAGCCTCTCGATCTGAAATAATAGATACTGGAACTCCATGAAGGTACAAAATCTCTCAAATATAGAGCTCGGCATAATCCTCAGCTGAATATGTCATTCTAAATGGTAATAAATGAGCAGATTTTGTCAGCCTATCAATAATTACCCAATTAGAATCATACCTTCGTGGTGTGCTAGTGATAAAGTCTATATTTATCATGTCCCATTTTTATAATGGAAGCTCAATATACTGAGTTTGGCTCCCAGACCTCTGATTTTCCACTTTAACTTTCTGGCAGTTAGGACATTGGGCTACCATCTCCACAATGTCTTTTTCATGCAATTCCACTAATAGATTTGTCGAAGGTCTCGGTACATCTTTTTCACTCCCAAGTGAGCTGCATATGTAAAATAATGGGACTCCGAAAGAATCTTGGCACAGAGCTCTCCGACTGTTGGTACACATAAGCGACCCTGGTATCTAAGGAGTCCATCTTATGTTAGCTCAAATAAAGGTTGTTTCTATTGTGGAATACCTTCCCTCAGTTTCATAAGCTCAGGATCCTCATGCTGTCATTCTTTCACTTCAGTAACAAAGGAGGATTCTGCTGTATTCTGAATGACAATACCTCCACCTTCTACATCTATCAAATTAGATAGCTGGCATAGATCTTTGGTCATTTTGACCTTATCAACTTCAACATGGCTTAGACTGCCCATGGACTTTCGGCTAAGCGCATCAGCAACAACATTAGCTTTACTAGGAGGATATAAAATGTCAACATCATAGTCCTTTAGTAATTCTAGCCAACTTCTTTATCTTAGATTCAACTCCCTCTGCTTAAATAAATACTGAAGACTTTGGTGGCCAGTGAAAATATCAATATGCACTCCATAGAGATAATGTCTCCAAATCTTTAGGGCAAAGACAACTCCGGCTAACTCAAGATCATGCGTACGATAGTTCTGTTCATGTTTACATTATTTTCTAGAGGCGTATGCAATAACCTTACCATGTTACATAAGAACAAAACCTAGACTGATTCTCTAGGCATCACAATATACAACATAACCCTCGATGCCATTTGGAAGAGTCAAAATAAGTGTCGTGGTAAGCCTTTTCTTTAGCTCCTAAAAACTTTGTTCCCATGTCTCAGTCCATTGAAACTTAGCTCCTTTATGTGTCAATTTTGTTAGTGGTGTAGAGATAAAGGAAAATATCTCTACAAACTTTTGATAATACCTTGCCAAGTCTAAAAAGCTACAAACCTCTATTGGATTCAAGGCCTTGGCCAACTCATCATAGATTCAATCTTTTGTCCATTAACTTTGATAACATCAATGGTAATAACATTACCAAGAAAAGCTACAGAAGTTAGCCAAAATTCATATTTAGAGAATTTAGCATATAACCTGTAGTCCCAGAGAGTCTGCAATATAGCTCACAAGTAGTCCGCATGCTCGGCTTTTGATCGTGAATATATTAGGATGTCATCAATAAACACAATCAAAAATTCATCCAAGAATGGTTTGAATACCCAATTCATAAGATCCATAAAGGCCACCGGGGCATTCGTAAGCCCGAAAGACATAAGAAGGAATTAAAAATAGCCATACCATGTCCTAAATACTACTTTTGGGATATCAATATACCTGACTCACAGCTAATGGTACCCAGATTGCAAGTCAATCTTCAAAAAGCATTTTGTACCTTGTAACTGGTCAAACAATTCATCAATCTATAGAAGAGGATATTTATTTTTAATAGTGACTTTATTTAGTTTCCTGTAGTCAATACACATCAGCAATGAGCCATCTTTATTTAAAATAAAGAGAACTGGAGCACCCCATGGGGATGTACTTGGCCTTATAAAGCCTTTATCGAGCAATTCCTTCATTTGTTCCTTAATTCCCTTAGCTACGCAAGAGCCATTCTTTAAGGAGAAATGGATATAGGTTGCGTATTCGGAAGCAAATCTATAGAAAAATCAATTTCCTTTTCAAGGGAAATTCCTGGAAGTTCTTCAGGGAATACATCAAGAATTCATTCACTATAAAAACTGATCGAAGATTTGTTATCTCCTTATCTATATAACTGACATAAAATAAATTGTATATACAACCTTTAGCTATAAACTTTTGAGACCTGAGGTATGAAATAAACTTACCATTGGGTGTGGCTGCATTACCTTTCCATTCAAGGACAGGTTCACCTAGAAAATAAAATCGGACCAATTTTGCACAACAATCAATATTAGCATAGCAAGCTACCAACCAATCCATATCCATAATGATATCAAAATATAGCATAATCAATTCAACATAAATCAATGGAGGTTGGAAGATCATTAATTAAAACTGTACAACCTCGATAGGCATGACAAGCTAGAATCAAGTCGCCAACTAATGTAGATACCGCAACTGACTGTGGCAACAACTTATACCTCATATCAAGCTTACCAATAATAAATAGAATAATATATAAAAATGTAGATCCAGGATCTATCAATTCATAAACAACATGAGAATGTATTATCAATATACCTATGACAACCTTTAGGGATGCCTCTGAATCCTGTCTGCCTACAAGTGCATATAAGCAATTCTGGGCACCGCTAGAATCTGAGGTGTCTCCTCCATCTCTCCCCCTACCATGACCTTGAGTAAACTATTGACATAGTTGGGGAGCATGGACTGAGGGTGAAGAGGCTGTTGTGGATCCTGAAGGATGTACTGGTGCACCTCTACCTAGCCTCGGGCACTAACTAATAAAATATCCTGTCTACCCTCAATGATAACTTACGCTTGAACCCTTTCTGCACTGCCTATTATGCATATTACTGCACTGTGTACATGTAGAAGTAGGTTGTATTATCTGTGCAGAACGCTCCTGTCGATGGCCCTCAGGCTGGCCAGAGCTCTACTCCTGTCCTGACTGAATATAATAATCAAATCGCTGACCTTGTATTTGTGGCTGGAAACTACCTACTAGCCAAGGCAGATATCAAGGTAGTGGGGGTCTAAAATTACCTCGTACCACCCTATACGACCTAAGAGTACGGGCCTTCTTACTCTGCTTCTTATCCCTATAGGTATCACGAATCCAGCGAGAAAGATCCTCTGTAGTCTGAGCAAAAGCTTGTATACAAAAAATATCTACATCATTTGATAGGGATGCTACCCTACAGTCTCTGATCAGATGATCCCCCAAACCATCCATATAATGATGAACTCTATCCCTCATGGTACGTACGATATCAGGTGCATACTTTGCCAAAAATTAAATCTATGACTATAATCCCTCACACTCATGTTCCCCTGCCTCAAGCTGATAAACTGATCAAGATGGTCCTCTTAAACCTCTCACAGTAGATAATATGCTAGAAAGGCTTCAAATAATTCTTCCTACTATGTAGGAGGAGCATCTGTTCCTCTGGATCTCTCCCATGCCTCATACCATAAGACGACTAAATTACATAACTGAAAAGAAGCCAGCTCTACAACCTCGGTGATGGAGGGGTCATCACCCTTAATACTTTATACATATGGTCTATAAAATCTTGGGGATCCCCAATGGAGCTGGATCCCATAAATAATAGATAGGCCAGGTGAAACAACTCTTGTATCTCTCTGAGCATCTTCTCTCGAATATAACTATCGCTCATGCATAAAAACTATCCTAGTGAGTAACTAAACTGCCTCCCTCATCCCCTGCTCCCTAATATCTAGTGGGGGGAGGGGGGCAATAAGTGTTGCAGTTCCTGCATCCCTAGCTTTCTTAGGTACCCATGGAACAGGTGAGGCTGGGGGTATTAATAGGGCATCAATAGGTATGGGGGAAGCTAGTACTATAGGTACTGGAGATTCATGGTGTGCCTCTGAGGAAAATCTATCCTTCTGACCTGGTGGGGAACGACTAGAACCTTTCCATGGATCCATACCTCTCTCTCGATGTGCCATCTCCTGAGCATAGGTATCCTATAAGATAGGATACATAAAGAACCATTTAGATTTCATATGTTCTTATAGATTTGCTCTATAGCACGATCTATTAATTAAAAGAAACATAACCATTCCTAATGCCTCGTAGCCTCATGATTATAAGTCTGGTGCACAACATACCCATAAGCAAAACTCTACTAGACACTGCTTGTAGACTCCCTAAGATACGACCTACTCTGATACCAAGTTTGTCATACCCTAAAATAGGGGAGGTGCGACTAGCACTCGACACCATAATTAATCGAGTTAGCCACAGAACATACTAGCTAACTAAACTAGGGGCCCAAAAGATTGGACAATATAATATCTAAAATACTAAGCCTGGACCATTAAGATCATGACCTGATTAACAGTAAATCATATAATCAAAGGTAGATAAGCCAAGATGATAAAGTACTAGCTAGACGACGAGGCTGCAACTAAAGACATACATGCCAAGCCTATGGGATGGAGACCGAAAGCTACTAAAAGGAAACCCAAAATATAGTGTCCACAACAGTCTATAAGAGTGTCATAAGCACTGTCAGGACAATGCTCCAACTATACTAAAACTGTACAACAAAAGTAAATATCCAATGAAACCTCCAGGAAAAGGTGGAGCTTATCAACTCACAGTTGAACCCCGAATCCTAGCGGAGGGGTCGATCAGAATCCTTTTCTGGAACTGCATGCAAGAAATAAAAATGCAGTATCCCAAGGAAATGGGAAATCTGTACGAATAAAAATGTACTAGTATGTAAGGCAGAAAGTAGAATTATAAATAAATGCTATAAAAAGAAGGGTAATAGATATACCACCTGAAATTGAAATTCTGATAGCCTCCATGGCCGACATCTAACCTCATAATAAAAAAATATGCATGGTATGACGTATAATTATATGTCGTGAATACATATACATATATATATATATATATATATATATATATATATATATATATATATATATATATATGCAAATACATGACATACCCAACTAAATTCTAGCAATGGTGGTCTTTTCAGTAGCTAACCGACATCATATTGCCAATTTGTGGGCATCTGTACAATATATATAATCATATGGGCAAATAGGCCCCTTGCTTACGATTATAGCTCGGAGTCCATACATAACATGCCACGTATGATATGAACTTTAAATGTACGTATTAGGCCATAACAATAACTTAGCCAATCTCGGCTCATTAGAACTCTTATTCTCATAATTCCATAATTGCTTTTGTATAGTATGTAAACGCCTCATGGAACCTCATATGTTTTTCAAATAAGCTTGCAAAACTTAACTCAACTTTTTAGAAAGATAATTTAACCTTGAAAATGTCCATAAAGTGCTTAACGTACTTCACTTAGGTCTTATGCTTGATCCTTTGATAATTAAAAAAAGAAAGTATTTGAAAAAAACTAGTGTTTTAATAGTTTAAACATAAAAATTATATTTGAGATTTTTGGAAATTGGCGTGTTACTTTAAAGTTTTTAAAATACACTTTAATGATGAAAAATGCCTAATTGCCAATATTAAATGCCTTTCCTAATATTTTTAGGTTATATCACCCAAAGACGAATAAGAATTCACACATATGGACATATAGTCAAAAAAGCAGATAAAATAACATATATAGATATCGAATACCCTATTTAACTGAACGAGTGGAGTATCACCGAATACGAATCATGAAAATACTTTAGTTGCGATCCCAATTCCTTTCACAAAAGGTCTTTCTAATAATAAAATAGTAAAATATCATATTTGGTGTTTTAGAAATTTCCTAGAATTCGTGCAAAAAGAAAGGACGAAGCTTAGGCTTAACATACCATTCCAAATAACTTCCGAATGCCCATAGTTCCTTCACGAAAGTTGTTGCTTACGTCCTAAGCTCTGCAAACACTATAAATAGTTGATAATTGATCTTTAATTAACAGATTATCCATACGATTATTACTTGAAAAACTTCCGTAGAACTTGATAAAAACGATCATAAAAGAGTTCTGAGATGATTATATAGCAAAACATATGTAAGGATTGAAGAAACAACAAGAACAAAAAAGTCATAACTTCCAAAAGTAGCTCCAAACTAAACTAATAGAAGGGGAAAACAATTGCAAAGTGTAAAGATCGGGTTTCTAGGAACGGGGACAAATTTTAACGGTATAAATCGTTAAAACTCACCTTAATCACCCAATACCACCATGGAACCCTTATCCTCAGCTTTCTTACTGTTTTGGAACAAAAATACAATGCTTTGATGCTTTAAAACTTCCAAAGGCCAACTTAACTACATTGTTGACCCGACCCGGTTTGCCACCCAGTTTTAGCCCGGATAGTCTGCGGTAAAATACTCATAACTTTTTCCTCCAATGTTGGATTGACGTTGTGTATTTTTGATTGCAAATATGACTTGTAGACCTTCGATGTGGTAGGTGGTGGGTCTAATAATTCATTATATATTGGGAGAAATTATCTTAGACATTTGACACAAAGTTTAAAAATAATTATAAAAGAAACTTACGATAACTTTGGCCGACCTTTATTTTTCAACTAGCTTGACTCCAAAAATTAATATATGACCATTATTCTATTATAATACCTCATAACACATTATTATTAGCATATTAGATACTCTTGGTCTTATCTCAAAGGTGCAAGTTATTTTCAAAACTCCGAACAGGCGGGGTGCTACCCGAGACATTTCTTTAACCGTAAACCATTGTTTAAGGGACTTCTTTGGCCTAAAAAATAGTTTCTTGATATTACCACACATTTGTAGCATCTTTATCCTAATGTACTATACCAAGTCATATGCACCTTATATAACTACGCCACACTATGTATAGTATGCAAGAAAAAAGACAAGGGGTTTCACATCCTATTATTGTGTTACTGTGTTTAGTTGAATCTTTTTCTTCTATATTTACATCCCATTACTCGTAGTTCTAGGATATGGGTTGGCTTGCCTACTTGGAACCATATTAGGTGCCATCATAGCTGAAGAATTTAGGTCGTTATAAGTTGGTATCAGAGCCCTAAGTTCACCGGTCTTATTTGTACCGAGCTAATGTCTAGTAGAGTCCTGCGAATTGATATGGAGATGTCCGTAACTTATCATAGAGAGGATACAAGATGTCTTTAGAACTTGTTCTTGTTTGGATCACTATCATGTAGTGTGTGTCTTATAAGTTTCATGGAATCTCACTTGTTCTACTCTTTTATAGGATGACTCACACGTATGGTAGGGCCCTAGCTAGGGGTAGAGGCTGACCCTGAGGTCGTGCCAGGATTACATCCCCAACCCAGTATAGAGAGTAGAATTCAAAGAGAGAGGTGGAGCCATAGGTAGTTCTAGTACATCATCAGTCGGTAGGCCCATGACCAGCCCAACCATCACATGCCAGTTGCAGCTCCGAACCTACAAGCTATGTTAGCTCAAATATTGGCTACCATAGGAGGTATGCAGCAGGACCCAACTTCATCTGCTCCAGAACTACAGGGTCAACCTGTACCAACAACACTAGTGCTTCAGCCACTACTGGCACCTACCGCCCCACTGGAAGATATAGAGGGTTTCATTCTATTACGTGAGTAGAAAATGCTCTGGATGTTTCTCAGATTATCACCATTGAGGTTTTTTGGGTCTGTGGGTGAGGATACCCACGAGTTTCTAATTACTTATTATAAGAGGCTATAAAATTTGGGATTGGTAGAGTTGAGAGGAGCCAACTTCACCTCTTATCAACTAGACAGTCCTGCCCATCAGTAGTGGCATTCATATCAAGTGACTAGGCTAACTGATATCCACCAGTATCGTGAACAGAGTTTTCTAAGGCTTTCTTGGCCAGGTTTTTCCCTAGGAGCGTCAAAGATTAGCTCTGAGATCAGTTTTCATGGTTGGAGAAAGGCTCCATAATAGCGTCAAGGTACGAAGCCAGATTCCACGAGCTCTCCAAGCATTCTACTATGATCTTACCTATGGAGAAGGAGAGAGTTCAGTACTTTGTCTGAGGTTTGAGACTATAATTACGAATTGAGACTCAATTATTAGTCTCAATGAGTAGCTCCTTTTTGTATATGGTATACAATGCCTGTACGCTTGAGCAACTTTGTTGCGAGGCCCAATGGGGCAACGATAAGAGAGCCATGTAGGATAACAGTCAGGGTGGGCCCTATTTTAGGCCTAGAGATTTATATGATAGGCCCTACCAAAGGTTTCAGCAGGATTAGTCCAGTCACTCATTTCAGGCTTTCTTGCATGCTACAAGGGGTGACCAACACTATTAGGGTGGTTCTAGTGCTAGTCCAAGTCAGGAATAAGGTGGTATTCAAATGGTTCCTTCAGGTCGAGGTGGTTGATCTCCAGTTGCGAGAAGATAGCCATAGGGGTGCTATGACTACAGAGAGCTAGATCATTGGTCCCGTGAGTGTCATTTTTGTAGGTCAACCACAACATCTTTAAAGGCAGTTAGACTTGCACCAACAGCAACACCTCCAGTTAGAAGTGGAGATCAGATCCATAACTGTAGGGGTGGTATCAGGGTGCATAGAGATGTCCATAGGGAGGTAGAACAGATGGTCCAGTTGATGTTTGATGTAGTGGCGCCCAAAGCCACTTTTATGTAGCAACAGCTAAAGCCGAGGCTGAGGCATCGGATGATGTGATCACATGTATGATTCTTTTATGGAATTAGTCCGTCTCCTCTTTATTTTATCCTGGATTCACCTATTTTTATATATATATGTGTGTATTGTGCCACTAGATTGAGTATGAGTCCAAAGCCTTTAGCTGAGCCATTGCGTGTTTCAACCCCGATAGTGATTCTTTAGTAGCATATCAATTTTTCAGATCCTGTGTGGTGACTATTTAGGGGCAGGACACTCGGGCTGATCTTATTTTACTTGATATGGTAGATTTTGACATGATTCTGGGCATTGAGTGGTTATCCCCTCACCGTGCATTCTTAGATTGTTATGCCTAGACTATTATTTTATCCATGTCTAGTATTCCACCGGTGGTATGATAGGGCTCTTGTAGTCGCACGCCGGTTGGTATGATTTCTTTTATTTAGGCTTGGAGGTCAGTGGCTAGCAAATGTTTGTCTTACTTGGCTTATGTAAGAGATGTTAATAGGGATGGACCTGTAGTTGATTTAGTACCTATAGTCCGAGAGTTTGCAGATGTGTTTCTAGTCAAACTGCCTGGCCTTCCTCCAGATTGTGACATTGACTTTGCCATCGATTTAGATTAGGTACTCACCCTATTTCAATCCTACCATACCACATGGCCCCCAATAAGCTCAAGGAGCTCACTTTTCAGCTTCAAGATCTCTTAGGTGAGGGATTCATTTAGTCTAGTGTATTTCATTGGGGTGCCCTAATCCTATTTTTAAGAAGAAGGACGATACTAGGAGAATGTGTGTTGATTACAAGCAGCTGAACAAGGTGATGGTGAAGAACTGTTACCCCATGCCTCGAATTAATGATCTATTTAACGAGCTTAAAGGTACCATAGTGGTTTCTAAGATTGATCCGAGATCCGGCTACCATTAGTTTAGGATTAGGGAAACAGACATCCTTAGGACAATATTTAGGACTCGTTATGGCCATTATGAGTTCCTAGTGATGGCTTTCAGGTTGACTAATGCACCTTCCGTCTTCATGGACTTGATGACCTATGTATTTAGGCCATATTTGGACTCTTTTTTCATAGTCTTCATTAATGATTTATTGGTATACTCACAGAGCTTGGTTGAGCATGAGCAACATTTGAGGATAGTGCTCCAAACTTAGAGAGATCAGCGACTTTGTGCCAAGTTCTCAAAGTTTAAGTTATGGCTTAAGTCTGTAACATTCTTGGGGTATGTGGTATGTAAGGATGGAATTATAGTAGATCCGGCAAAGATTGAGGCTATTTGTGATTTGGCCAGGCCTACTTCTGTGACTGATATCCATAGCTTCTTCGGATTGGTAGGGTACTACAGGTATTTTGTTAAGGTATTTTCTACTATAGTGGCATCTCTAACTCGGTTGACTCGTAAGGATGTTCTATTTGAGTAGTTGGAGGAGTATGAGAGGAGCTTACTAAGGCTCAAGGAGTTGCTTACCATTGCTTCTATATTGACACTTCTAATTGAGGGCGAGGGATTTATGATTTATTGTGATGTATCCAATATTCATTTGGGTTGTGTATTAATATAGAGGGGCCGGGTTATTACTTATGCATCGAGGAAGCTTAAGCTTCATGAGGCAACTACCCTACTCATGACCTAGAGTTGGCAGTGGTCATTTTTGTGCTTAAGATTTGGAGGAACTACCCGTATGGAATTTGATAGAAGATTTAAACTAATCACAAGAGCCTTTATTACATTATGAGTCAGTGGGATCTTAATTCGAGGAAGTACCATTGGATTGAGCTCCTTAATGATTATGACCTCTCTATTCTCTACCATCCGGGCAAGGTAAATATAGTAGTGGATGCCTTGACTTGAAAGACAGTTAGTATGGGTAGTCTAGCCTTTATTTCTACTATGGAACAACCTTTGGCTTTGGACATCCAGTCTTTAGCTAATAGGATGATTCGACTTGATATTTCTAATTCCTAGTATGTGCTAGCTTATGTGGGAGATCAGTCATCCCTATTGGATTGGATTTGTATCCATCAATTTGAGGATGAGGATTTGGTGGCTCTTCTAGATCAGGTTTTAGGAAGTGACATCGGCTAGGATACTTTAGATATAGTAGAGGTATTAAGATTTGGTGGTCGACTCTATGTTTTGAGGGTTGGGGGTTTGATCCAGTTGATCCTTTATGAGGCCCATGATTCCTTTCTATCTATCTGGGAACTATTAAGATGTATCATGACTTGAGGCAATATTATTGGTGGAGCAGTATGAGGAGAGATATCATAGACTATGTTTTACGTTGTTTGAGTTGTCAGTAGGTTAAGGTCGAGCATTTGAGGCTTGGTGGCGAACTTCAAAGATTACCCATTCCCAAGTAGAAGTGGGAGCGTATCACTATGGATTTTATTATAGGGTTGCCTGGCACTTCCAGAGGTATTGATAGTGTTTTGTTCATTATTGATCGATTGACCAAGTTAGCACACTTCCTCCCTATTCATACCTCTTATAGTGATGAGATTCTTGAGGATATGTTGTGGGCCTGTGTTATGGATTTTGGAGAAAAGTGGGACTAATTTTTGCCTTTGACAGATCTTGTGTACAACAACAACTACCACTCCAATTTTCAGATGGCCCCGTTTGAGGCCTTATATGGTAGGCGTTGTTGCTCTCTAGTTGGTTAGTTTGAGTCTACAGAGCCCAGGCCATGTAGCACCGACTTGATTCAGGAGGCCTTAGATTATGTGAGGGTGATTCAGGATAGGCTCAAGATAACTCAGAGTAGACATCAGAGTTATACGGATCATAGGCGTCGGCCATTGGGATTTGTTGTTGGAGACCGAGTATTCCTTTGAGTATCACCCATGAAGAGCGTGATAATATTTGGGAGGCGGGGCATGTTTAGCCCCAGGTATATTGGCCCTTTTGAGATTTTGAGGATAGTTGGTGAGGTTGCATATGAGTTAGCTTTGCCCCTAGCTTTTTCAGCTATCCAATTAATTTTCCATGATTCGATGTGGTGCTGGTATGTTCCAGATGAGTCTCATGTGCTCTAGTACCCTGCGGTTTTGTTAGATGATCGCCTGAGTTATATTGAGGAGCCAGTCGCTATTTTGGATAGAGATGTCATACAATTGGAATACAGAGCCATTACATTGGTTAAGGTCTATTGGAAGCATCGTCTAGTTGAGGAGGCTACCTGGGAGACCGAGTAGGAGATGCAGAAGCAATTCCCCATCTTATTTGAACCTTCAAGTACTTCTTGACTTTTACTTTCATAGATGAAAGTTCTTTTAGTAGTGGATGTAGTAATGACTCTCCTGGTCATTTTTGAATTAATGTATTCATTTAATCATTTAGACCATACTTGTATTGACCCCAAGTCATTTATGACTTGCAACCACTAACTGTTCAGTCGCTTGGTCATTCATTTGGGTTTTAGGCTCGTTTCCCTGTTTAGGATCTTTTATAACTTAAAAAATGATTTCGATCACTACTTTAGGTAAATGACCTTAGAATGGAATTCTGATGGTTCTATTAGCTCTGGAATAGCCAAATTAGGCTAGTAGCATGGTCAACACATGTATCGAGGAAATCGGTGCGTGTCTAAGGCTATTTGGCGCTTTAGCCTTCAAATTTGGCCTAAGATTGACTTTGGTCTATAATCTTGGAAAACACACTTGGATGAAAATTCTACCAATCCGGTTAGTCCCTAAATAATGACCCATTGTTCGCTTTCTAAGGCTTTTGTTCTAATCTCGAGGCCCATTCTAGAAATCGGCTAAATATGACACTTGAGTGTGGGACCCACTTTTCATTAAAATGACCTTGTATGGAAACTTTGAATACGCCATTGAATTCGAAACATCGAATTTGGTGGGATCGCATATCTTATTTGTATATATGAAATTAGGAATTAATTTTAAGCACCCCATTGGAGATTTTGAAGTGGCCAAAACTCAGCTAGTGCATCAGCTGATGTTGCAGGCCCAGTACCCGTCGCATTCGCAAGGCCTAGGGAAGCGATCGCAAGTGTCGAATCCCTTATTCTTTGCAATCGCGAGGTCCCTTCTACGATCATGAAGGGTATACTTCTAGTGGTTTGCGATCTCGAACCATGGGGTCCGCGATCGCTATGAGCAAATCTCAAGTCATTTTAATTAAGACCAAAGAATAGATCACCAATTTCCCAAAAATTCAGTTGGCTATTTCTTTCAGTTTCTTGTCCGATTTTGGTGATTCAAAGTCCCAAATCTCCGAAATTATCGTGGCTACTTGTGTTAGTGATCGAGAAGTGTTGGAGACCCGTCGTTTGAGGTAGATTTACGAAAAAAGCTACTATCTTTGGTGCTTCTTTAAGCTTCAATTATAAATTTATTGCATGTCATTGTTTGGGATGATTCGATCCCCAAATTGTTTTCCATTTTGCAACACAAGTTTAGGGGTAGTGTTTGGGACCTTTTCACGAATTAATTATAGAATTACCGAAGAGGGTCCACATTCCCCTTTTTGTCTGTAAGATTGGTCTATCTCCGAATTTGATAATTGTAGTGTTAAAACAGTTGTATTGATGTTGTGATTCCATTTTTGATAGTATGGCAGCTTTCCGAGGCCGTATGGATAGGAAAAGCTCTGGTTACTTGAGTTGGAACATGCACGATCGGCCTACAGGTAGGCTATGACTTTCGCCTCCTTAGACTAAGCATGTTTAAAGCATTTGTATGATGATTTGTATGAAATTGGGTGTAAAGGGGTGTTGTGCATTCTACATTTCTAGAAACCATGTCTTAGGCTCTATTTTTGGGAAATTCGGGTTATTGAAGCATATCTCCTGTTATTGTTGATTGTGTGTTTGGTTTATATTGTTGGAAGAATGTTTGTCCTTAGTCTAGGCTTAGACTAGTGATTTCCATACACTTGCATATTTTTGGAGCCGTTAGGCCTCGGAACTACTCCTATGTCGCTTCGAACAGCTTAGCTCCCTATAGATTCATATAGCAGACTTGAGTCTTATATTATGGGCCTTAGCTAGGTGTGACACAGCTTATGGAATCGTACATCCATAATTCCCTAATTTCATCGATTTCCATCACTTGATTCTTGATTTGGAAATCTATTCGTCGATTCTGATTGGATGTGGTTTTGCCTGGAGTGATTTATTGATGGCACCCGGATTGGGGGTGCTCTCTTTGATGCTTGGTTGGCCATTGATCGTAATTCTGAATGATTCGCATCTATTTGTGGTTTAATTCCCCAATTCATTCCACCGGGCGTAGTTCAAGTCCTTACCTTGCTATTGTAGCCTCAGTTTTAGTCCTTGGCTTTACTTAGCCATGGTTCAAGTCCACCACACTTTTCAGCCTTAGTTCAAGTCCATAGCTACTTTTCATCATTGGTGTAAGTCCATAGCTGCTTTTCAGCCTTGGTTCAAGTCCATAGCTATCTCTTAGCCTTGGTTCAAGTCCATAGCTACTTTCACCTCGGTTCAAGTCCTTGGTAATATTTTCACATGGTTCAATTCCATGATTATCCTTATCCTTGGTTCGAGTCCTTGGTTATTCCAAATCTCGGTTCAAGTTCTTGATACTTTCGTATTCATTCACTTCAAGTTCTTAACTCTTTCATGCTTTGGGTTAAAAGCTTTAGGCTCTCATAATTATTTGGTTCAGGTCCGTGGGAAATTATGGCACAATTGGCACTTCATCGAATTCCTTCATTTCATTCCCACTTTCTTCTCTCCTATAGGGCTTATGGGAGTCTGTTCGGGTTATTGCTTTTTAACTTGTGCACAAGCGTACCCATTGTGTTTATGGGAGCCTAGCGAATTTAGTTAGCTTCTCTCTTTCTCTTTGTGTGGGAGTACGCTCGTGTACATATCTATTTTTGTGATGCAGATCCGAGCACCAATTATCAATGTTGATCTCGAGCTGAAGTCATGATCGCAGGCGAGGGTGAGAACATTGTGTTCTGGATTTACCCGTCTCCATCTGTTTATATTTATGACTTGTTTTTTTTTCTTTTTGAGACAGTCTTGTTTCTGTGGTCCACTTTTGGGACTTGTACTCATTTTATTTAGTAGCTCTGTACATGTGACCTCCAGGTTCTAGGAGAGATCTTTTATTTGTATATATTTTTAGTTTGCTTCCGCCCGTTTATTTGTGTTCCTATTATTGTATTACTAATTTTAGTTGAATGTTGATCTTCTACCCTTACATCCCAATACTCAAAATTCTAGGATATGTGTTTTCTTGGCTACTGGAGATCATAATTGGCGTCATCATGATTCGAGGATTCGGATCATTGTATTGATATTTTTAAAAAATAAATATACAAAAAGAGAAGACAAAATAGAAAAAAAATAAAAAATTACTAACCTGGACATTAACTACCCCACGTCCCGATCCCCACGAATAGAACCTCACTTGCATTAACTACCCCATGTTATACCTATTCCCTCATTTTTCTCACACACTAACACTACACATGCACATTAATCATAAATCATAATAATGCCTACAAAGCTAACAAGATAATAGATATTTAGCCATACAAATTGAAATGGAAGAACTGTCACAAAGAGACACTGTACGAAGTGATACACACTGATAGAATCATTTTCTGCTGCTATACAAACACCCACTCTCCAATATCGTCTATCTATTAACACCACCGTTCCTTCATCACCATGCTCAAAGTGTAGTTCCATTTCTTAATTTTTTAAGTGAGATTTGTAATTCATGTCGATTATTGTTTTCCTATCATTTTGTTTGCTCTCGACTATCATTATAATGTTGGTGTACGATCTTTCACTTGACATTTTCAATTTATTAATGAAAAAAGTTTTTCTTGCTTGCAAAACTGAAACATTGATATGGTTATCCATGTTCTTTTTACGTGCAAAGAAGAATGAAAAGTCTTCATGTCTCCGAAAATGTCCAAATTCTTTTCAAGCATAATCAAGTTACGTATTTCTTCTTCCAAAACCAACTCACTAATTAACGTATAGAAATGAATAAGATGGGTTTTCATTCACATAGTAAAGAAATGCAAATCTACTGTTGAAGTAGATAATTAACATGACAATAGAGCCAAGTTAGTCTCAATAAGAGTTTCCAAATCATGATTTATGCCACAGAAAAATTCGTTCTAATCCTTATATTGGGTATTTTCACGTAAGGATTGAAGCGCCTCTTTATATCCCTGCTCCTAGTAACTCTATGGGTCTAAATTTATGACAAACAAAATTTTCGAAGGCCTGACGCTAGATGAAGATTTTCTAGAAATGTCGAACTTCATTTTCATGTAATGATTGAAGTGCTCTTTATATTCCCACTCCTAGTAACTATATGAGTCTAAATTTATGACAAACAAAATCATCGAAGGCCTAGCTGTCACGATCCGAATTCGGGCCATGATGGCACATACTATAACTCCCGAGTAGGCAAGCAAACTCCAAATCAAGTAGAATTCAAAGCTCAATTTAATTAAATAATTAATAACATAGGAAGGAGAAAGCAAGAAGAATATAACAAAAGAAAAGCCGGGTCAGGGTATAGATATGTAAATGCGATACAAAATATAAAAAGGTCCGATAGTGACAAAAAATGACGAACTGACACTAGACCAACCTCGGACCTGGTGTCACCTATATAGGAACTACTAAATACAAAAGCTGACAATATGTATATACAACATAGAGCTGACTATCCCAAATTACAAAATAATAGTCAGTACAAAAGAAGAAAAAGTAGCAAGTCTCTGAACGCCGGGAGCTCATCACAATCCGGATATGACACAACTACAAATGATCAGGCACACGCTGGGGGTGGCTCAAACTGGGAGCTGTATCAAAAAGATGCAGAAGTGCAGTATGAGTAGCAAAATACGGGGTACTCAGTAGGCATCATAGGCCGACCGACTCAGAAAGAATAAACATATAATAAACAACACAATGATACTAATAATATAATAAGAGAGAAGCATAAAACTTCAGTTACGAGGAAAGAGGGCACAGGAAGAATCATATGGTAGTCAAGTAAGTCCAATTTAAGCAGGTAATCATATTAATAATCTCAATCCACAACATATCGGAGGAATGCATGAATATAACGTAGTAGATATGGATCAATATCCCCCAAATGTAATATAAAGCACCCGGAACAACCCTTGAGCTCATTAATATCAAAGTAATAACCTGAAATATGTATTAACAGGCCACCCGAAATCATACCTTGAGCTTATCAACCATGAATTATCACAAATAAGATATCACCGTATTTTCTTAGATTCGTCATATTTATTCATTGACCAAAAGTCTTTTTCTCATCTTTTCCTCTTTCTTTTAAAAGTTTCTTAACACCGGCGAATTAAAGAAGACAAGTAGCATATCAAAAATCATATATCACTCGCCTGAGACACCGACATATAGAAAGCATGGCCTTGGGCCAAACATTTCAATATCATAAGCAACAAAACATAAGCATAAGCCAAAATCACAAAGAGTGGCCAACCAAAACCAAACAAGTGGCATCCTAAGTTCAAACTACCTAGGAGAAAGTTCTAAGGATTCTAAGCGATGTAAATAATCCAAACTAGCACCTAGACTAAGTCTCCAAAGGATAAAATCCCAAACTAGGTACTAACGACGACCATCGACTCCAAAGTGCTCAATAGGATATCAACACCTAAATCACCAACCTAATCACACGTTACCACCCAAATAATAGCAATTACCACCAAGCTAAGTCTAACAAGATGAAGCCGTAAACTACCTCAAAGCCGAAACCGCTAAACCTGAGCTTGTTCCTTTTGGGCGACCTTCGAACGATGCCACTCTATCAAATTATCGAAGAACACATCAAAACAAAGCCTACGATACCCATATTACTATAATTAAAAATAAAACCAAAATTGGGTGAAAATTCGATTTGGGACCCACACACGAAATCGAAAAACCAACTCCATTCCAAGGTCTCAAATAGCTCAAGAAACTGGTGTCCCAAAAATGAGCTCATTCCGAGCACCTGAAGAGATCAAAATAATCTCACCAATTTCAAGCCCTAGAATAGTAAAAAATACAAGGAAACAACAAAATTATGCGAAACTTAAGAGGTTTTTAGGATGAGAAACAATCTCAAAACACCCCTGCAAGAATATCTAACGCACTAAAACAAAAGTGATAAAAAAATAATCAAGATTTGCTCTCCAAATCACACTTTTTCTAAGTCCCAAAATGGGACTTAGACTACTGAAAACTAGTCTTTAATTCACTGAAGTTAGTGAATTTATCCTTCGCAATCGCGGGACTAGGTCCACGATTGCGAGCCCCAAACAAAATGAACTTCGTGATCACGAAACTTATCCATGCAATTGAGATGACCAAGGAGTTAGTCCTTTGAGATTGCATCCCCTGGATCGCGAATGCTAAGAACAAAATTACCTGCACCAGCAGTTCAGCTGGTGCTAACCTTTGGGGAAATGAGATTTTCTCTGATGGGGGTCACGAATTCATTCAAAACCCCACAAACGCAATCAGACTATGTTATGCTATCCAGAGATTCGGGTGTCGTATGAGAATTCTGGACTCAATGGAATCAACAGATTTTTCAACGGAGGTCATTTTGATGAAATGTTGACCAAAGTCAAACATTTTCAAAGGAAAACACATAATATGCACAAACGGCCAAAAACTCATTTCGAGCACCTTGGGAACCGAACCAAAGGTCGTTCTAGGCCAAACTTGACGTTTCAAAGCTAACCGCGCTGATGAAATTTTCATCCGAGAGCTTTTACTTAAAAGGTTGACTAAAGTCAAACTTGTCAAAAACTTTAAAGTTAAAACGACAAATCGCACAAACTCAAAACGAAGACTTCGAAAACCCAAATCAACCTTTCTTCTAGACCAAAATGGACCTTCGGAGCTGATGGAACCGTTGAAAGTCTACTCTTTCTAGCCTTAAGCCTCACAAATGCCCAAACCACCTCATAACTCAACCGGACATCTTGGGTAACGTGCCACCCATCCCAACATCACATAAGAGCTATAAAAAAGCTACGAAAAAAGATAAAATTGTAAAAGCACTCAAAAGCACGAAAATAATCTTGAAAGTCATTACACTAGCGCTAGATGAAGATTTTCTAGAGATTTTGAAATTCCTGTTGCTACGTCCATCTCCAGAGTTGTCTCGTACTAAACAAATTTCAATAAAATTTGAAATATTCTGCCTCGAAATTGTTTTATGACATGATTTATGGATATGAGTTGCATTTGAGAAATGAGAGAAACTTCTTTTAAATATTAAAAATAACAACATATAAAAGTTGAAAAGCGCATACATACATAGTAAGGAGATTTACATGAAAAGCATACATACATATAATAGTTAGAAATCTTTGTACCTTTGAAACAAATTTCAATGGCCAATTTGTTATCTTAGGAACAAATTTCAATGGCCAATTTGTTATCTTCTGCTGATTTATTCTCTATATTGGGCGAAAATGGAATAGAGAAATGGTTGAAAGAATTTGGTTTAATCATTTTAAGAGAAGTTTTTTCTTCTAATGTGCAGTTTATTTCTAGTAACTAATTAAATTTATTTGGTGAAATATTAAATATTTAAAATTTAAAATTTAAAATTTAATTGCAATTAGTCAAATTAATTATTTTTTAATTTTATAGATAGATTTTAGTTATAAATATTTTTTTTCTATTATATAGAAAACACATAGGTAAATAGATGTATACATATAGATAGTTATAGATTATTTAGGCTGTTGGTTTTGTTTAATTTATTTTTTTAAAATTATTAAATCAGACATCTTAAAAGCAATGTAATTTATCTTTTCTTTTACGCAGTTATATATAAAACTAACCTAACCCTCTAATAGGAACCTGACTCCCCACTCCCTCAACCCCACGTCCAATTATTTATTAATTGCTGACACATGTCTTTTTCTAAAAAATCACATTTATTTTTTAAATTGATTTTTAAATACTGAAAATTTGAGATTAATTGTGGCAGTGACATGTGCTATTTTACCTCTCTTATTATATATAAATAGAAGATTTTAATTATGAATTATTTATCCAAAAATTAAACTTATAAAGCTTTGTAATGCAATATGCGAAGTGCCCTAAGATGCTAGTAGGAATTCTTTTCAACTAACTAATATTTATTATAAACATTATTTCATATTTAATAGAATTTCATTAAATATGACATTGACTTTTAATATTTCTTCCTGAAATTCATCTGAGAAGTTGTAAAAATCTTACCCCATAAACTTGCAGTAATTTAGTTTTAGTTAGGGGTTAATTTAGTCGTTCAATTTAAAGGGTTTTTTGGTAAACTAATTTTAAACTATGAGGTTTCTCCCTTTAAACTATATTCATTCACAAATAGTGCTTGAACATGTATCTTGCCCGTGTAATGCATGCTAATTAATACAAATAAAAAAAATAGAAAAAAATAAAAGGTGTGGGGAGAGAAACATGACTGCTTAAACTTTCCAATTTCGAGTACAAGAGTCTGAAAAAGAATAAAATGAACACTTTTTTATACCGAAAAACAATAGATGGTGTTGCTTGATAAAAAATTTACATCAACAATAAGATACAATTTCATCAATACTAATAGGAAGTAACAAAGGATAAAATTCTTATGAATAAATTTAATTGTAGATGTCTATTTATTACTCCTACAAGCAACTCTGCAAGCGGGTTTCTTAAACAGCTAACAAGCAGCTCTATAAGCAGGTTCTAGACCGCAGAGACGACCTTCAACACTTTATTAACTAGCTATGTCAAATTTTTAGGGTAAAGTATAAGGCCAAAAGGGGAGAATCTAGTGCTAACGGTGGTCAGAATTACACTTATGCATTGATGAGCTGAAAAAACTCAAAGTATTCCCTAGATGTTGTGGAAGTTTCAATCGTACCAAAGTCATTGCAATGACTTTTTTCTATGTCAACCCAAGTGGGTGACTCTCTTATAACCAAAAGTGCTTATTGAGGTTTTACGATGGAGATTATTGGTCGTTAGAGCTCTGTAGACTTGATAGAGCTATAGATGCTGGACTTCAACATTATTATGGGTATGGATTGACTGACATCTTGTTATATCAAAGTAGACTATCAGTATGAGTTTAAGACTATTTGGCGCTTTTGCCTTTGAAATTTGGCCTATAGATGACTTTCGTCAACATTCTCGGAAAATGTAGTTGGATAAAAATTCTGACAGCACGGTTAGTTTTGAAATATCGAGTTTGGTCTAGAACGACCCTTTGTTCGCTTTCCGAGGCTTCCGTTCTAATTCCAAGGCCTATTGCGGAATTTGGCTCAAAATGACCCTTGGGTGTAGGGCCCATTTTAGTCGTAACGACCTTATATAGAAATTTCAATTACTCCATTGAGTCTGAAATATCGAATTTGGTGGGGTAGCATATATCGTTTGCGCACACGGGATTCTGAATGAATTTCGATCACCTTGTCAGAGTATTTGATCTTGGTGAAAACTTAGCTTTTAGCTGATATCTGGTGCAGCACAAATTGCCCTCCGCCATCACAGGCCCTTGGCCATGTTTACAAAGGTCCATGAGTTTGTTCTCCGCGATCGTGAAGACATGGCCGTGTTCGCGGAGGTCCGTGACTTTGGTATCCGCATTTGCAGAGCCATGGCTGCATTTGCGAAGATAAAGTTTCTTGACCTCTACGTTCGTGAAGGCCAATATCTTGGTATTTTAATAGAGACCAACGACGAACTCAACTCATGTTCAAAGATTCAAGCTTCGATTTCTCCTCCATTTCTTACTCAAATTTGGTGATTCAATGATCCAACTTTAAGGGAATTTCATAGGGAATCCAGTGGTATGCTCGAAAACTTGAGGGAAAGTTTTGTTTGAGGTAAAAACGCGTAATTAGCCACTGATTACATTGTTTTCGAAGTGAGTATTTGTTGAACTTTGGAGAATTGTAATTTGGCCAATTTAACCCCGCTTTTAGTGATTTTTAGGCTAAATTGTGGGGCTTTTTTGTAAGGATCATCATGCTATGTTTGGATTGGGTAGTGGGGGTGTCATTTGTGAGAAATAGCTGATCAAAGTTGCTATCTTTTTCATCTTTTAGTTTGAATTTCATGAATTTTCATTGCATGCTCATTTTACTTAGTTTTGCAACCTCGTGCTGGTTATTAAATTAATTTGTGAGCTTGGGAAGATGTTTAGAACCTATTTTTGGGATCAATTTCAGAATTCTGGAGGCCGGTCCCACCTTTTCTATTTTAGACCCCAAAATTGATCCATCTCTGAATTCAATAATTTTAGTATCATCACGACCGTATTAACATTGTGATTCTATTATCGATAGTGTGGAAGCATTCGGAGGCTGCTCGGAAGTGAAAAGGTCTAGTTTTATGAGTTGGAGTGCGCGTGGTCGGCTTTAATGTAGGCTATGACTTTCCCCATGTAAGATTGAACATGTTTAGGCAATTGTACATTGATTTGTATCAGTTTAGTGGGGTTGGGTGTTGAGCATGCTAAATTCCTAGAATCCATGTCCTAGATTTATTTCGGGTAATTATTGGACTGTGTAAGCATGACTCCCGTGGTTGTTGGTTGTTCCTATCTTGTTATGAATATTGTGCTTGTGGTCACACGTTTGAAAGCATGTTTGGCCTTAGTCTAGGTTTAGACTAGTATTGCGTTAGACTTACGCGATTTTGGTGTCGTTGGGCCTTAGACCTTCTCCAACGTTATTTCAGACAGATATCTCCTTGTAGACTGATATAGCAGATTGAGTCTAATAATCTGAGCCTTAGCTAGATGGTAACTTAACTTGTGACCTTACCTCTATAATACCCTATTCTTCTATCTATCTTATATCGCTCGGTTCTTGGTTTTTGGACATTTTCTCAGTGATTCGGGTCATATTTAGTTCGGGATGGAGTGATGTATTGATGGCACTCGGTTTAGAGTTACTCCTTATGATGCATGGTTGGTCACTGATTCTAATTCGGTTCGATCCTTTAGCTATAGATATCCGGTCAAAGTTCATGGTCCAGCTTATTTTTGTTCGGCTCTTTAGCTACAGATACCTAGTTAAAGTCCATGGTCTATCTTACTTGTGTCCAGGCTTCCTAGCTCTAGATACCTGATTAAAGTATGTGGTCTAGCTTACCCATGATCGACTTTGGCTATAGTTACCTGGTTAAAGTCCATGGTCTAGCCTAATCATGTCGACTTATTAGCTACAGTTATCTGATTGCAGTCCGTGGTCTATCTTACACGTGGTTAAATTTCTGATTCCCTGAAGAATTTTTGGTTTAAGTCTTCATCTAATCTCAGCTGTGGGTTGAGGTGTTAGAGTTTAGAAATGGTTCGGTTCAAGTCCGAGAAATGGTGATACTATTGAAATTCTTTAGTTCCATTCATTTTGTTTCAGCTATTCTTGCATTTGTCAGGCTTATGGGAGTCCGTGCAGGTGGTTAGTCTTTATTTGTGCACGCGCATACCTGTCGGGTTTATGGAAGCCCGACGGAGTTAGTTAGATTATTTCTCTTTATTTGTTAGTACACTGTGTACATACCAACATTTACTTTTTTTGCTGTCTTTGATTGTGATCTTTTACTCGCATTTTAGTTTATTTTTGCTTATCTTGCTAAGTTGGCCTATGATGCCTACTGAGTACCTATTGTTTTGGTACTCATACTACACTCTGCAGCTATTTTCATAATACAGGTCCGAGTACTAGCTATAGGCGTTGATTTGAGCTTGCTGTGGTTGTGATCGGAGGAGAGGATGAGCACACTATGTTTTAGATTTACCCGTCACCTTCTGTCCATATATTTTGCTTGTCTTTTGCTTTTTGAGACAACTCTATTCCGTGGTCCACTTTTGGTGCTTGTACTCTTTTATTAGTAGCTTTGTACGTGTAACTTCTAGGTTCTGGGAGGGATCCTTTTGTTGTATATATATATATATATATATATATATATATATATATATATTTAATTGCTTCCTCCCATTCAATGTTTTCTCCTATTATTGTGTTACTATTTTAGATTAGATTACTGGCCTTCTACGCTGACATCTCATTACTTGTAGTTTTGGGATATGGGTTGCCTTATTTACTAGTGGGTCATAGTAAGTGCCATTATGACCTGAGAAATTGGGTTGTGACATTATTAGATAAGATCTTTATTAGATCAAGTGTGTCACTATGTGGTGCACCAGTAATGTTTGTGCAAAAAAAAGATGGTTCATTGCGCATGTGTTCATATTATTGACAGCTGAATAAGGTGATTATAAAGAGCAAACACCTGCTACCAAGGATTGATGACTTATTTGACCAGCTACAAGGTGCCCGACGTTTCTCAAAGATTGACTTACGTTTAAGGTACCATTAGGTGCAGGTTCGGGAAAGTGATATTCCAAAGTAGCCTCCAACACCAGATATGGTCATTTTGAGTTTCGTGTGATGTCTTTCAGAGTGGCATATGCCCCAGTAGTATTTATGGACCTCATAAATAACATGTTTAGGCCATTCTCAGACTTGTTCGTGATTCTATTTATTGATGATATTTTTGTATATTCATGATGATAGTTTGAGCATAAAGACCATCTCCAATTAGTGCTTCAGGTACTCCGAAGTTAGAAATTATATGTTAAGCTCTCGAAGTGTGAGTTCTAGTTGCATTTTATAGCTTTCTTGGGCCATATTATATCAGATTCTAGTATACAGATTGACATGCAAAAGAGTGAGGCTGTAAATACTTATCCTAGACCTATGCCGCCAATAGAAGTTCATAGTTTTATACAGTTAGCAGGCTATTATAGGATGTTCATAGATAGATTCTTTTTGCTTTCATCACCTTTGACTAAGCTAACTCAGAAAGTAGCTAAGTTTCAGTGGAACATAACATGTGAAGTGAGCTTTCACGAGCTGAAAGAAAGATTGACTTTAGCCACAATTTTGACCTTGCTAGAGGGTCCATCTATGTAGTATATTATGATGCTTCTAGTATCGGGTAGGGTTGTGTTCTGATGCAACATGGTAAGGTAATTGCATATGATTTTAGATAGAAAAAGACTCTAGAAAAACTACCCGAACCATAATTTTGAATTGGATGCGGTGGCACATCATGTTATGGGGGAAACATACTATTCTTGATATTTTATTCACCCAGGTTCTATAAAGATGTGTCATGATATTAAAGAAATTTACTGGTGATCAGAGATGAAGAAAGATATTGCTGAGTTCGTAAAAAATTGTCCTAATTGTCAATAGGTGAAGATCGAGCACTAGAAACCAGTGGACTAACTCAAGAGATATCCATTCCTTTGTGAAAGTAGGAGGTAATAAATATGGACTTTGTTACAAGTTTGTATTGCTCTTTATGGAAGTTTGATTCCATTTGGGTGACTATCAATAGGCTGACGAAATCAACCCATTTTTTTGCCACTCAAGACCAAATTTTCAGCTAAAGTTATGCATGACTATATATTGTAGAGGTTGTTAGATTTCATGATGTCCTTATATCAGTTATTTCATACAGAGGGGAATGGTTTACAACACATTTTTGGAGATATATGTCAATAATAACATTTTACCCTAATACTGTCGAATAAGCCGAACGTACGATCTAGATGCTTGAGGATATATTACGGGCATGTGTGCTAGATTTTGAAGGAAATTGAGATGATTAGTTGCCACTTTTTGAGTTTTCTTATAATAATAGTTATTATTCCAACATTGGTATATCATCGTATGATGCTTTACATGGAAAAAAATATAGATCCCCTGTTGGTTAGTTTGAGGTTGGAGAATCCATATTATTTGGATGAGACTTAGTACAATAGGCTGTGGAATAAGTTAAGTTAATTAAAGAGTATTTATTGATAGCTCAGGCCTATCAGAAATCATATGCGGATGTTAGATGGCAATACATATAGTTTGATGTTGATCATTGTGTCTTTCTAAAAGTTTCTCCAATGAAAAGAGTTATGAGATTTGGCAAAAATTACATGTTGAGCCCTAGGTACATTGGTCTGTACCGCATTTTGGATGTGGTTCAGTCTAGGGTGATTTATTGATGGCGCTTAGTTTGGGGGTACTTCCCGTGATGCTTGGTTGGCCGCTGATCCTAATTTGGACTGACTTGCCTCCAATTACAGTTCAAGTCCCTATTTCACTTCACTTAGTCTTGGTTCGAGCCCACTGCCTTTATATACAGTATCGGTTCAAGTCCATCGCTCCTCACTCACTTTGGTTTGACTCCTTAGCTATAGTTACTCGGTTCAAATTCATGGTCTAGGTTACACGTGGTTTGACTCCTTAGCTACAGTTACCTGATTCAAGTCCATGGTCTAACTTACATGTGGTTTACCTCCTTAGGTACAATTACTGGTTCAAGTCCGTGGTCTAGCTTACATGTGGTTCATCTCCTGAGCTATAGTTACCCGATTTAAGTTTGTGGTCTAGCTTACTCGTGTTCGACTCCTTTGCTATAGTTACCTAGTTTAAGTTCGTGGTCTATCTTACTTATGTTCGACTTCTTAGCTATAGTTACCTAGTTCAAATCCATGGTCCAGCTTACAAGTGGTTTAATCTACGATTATCGATTGCACGGTTCAAGTCCGTGGTTGGTTATTATCAAATCTTAGTTCGGGTCCCTGACCCTCTGATAAACCATTAGTTTAAGTCCTTATCTACTCTCAGTTTGTAAAGGGGAGAGTCTCCCTCATTTATTGCTTTTCTAAATATTGTGAATAGAGAGGAGTCCACTCATAAGGTCTGTACCCTTTTTTCTAGTATTTAGAAAGCACCATATTGTATCGGGGATAAGTTGGACGACATTAGTAGGTTAACCGACTTATGAACTACTATAGGATCGGAGGTTAGGTTTATGTCCCCCTCCCTGTATTTTATATTTTCATGTATAATAAGGCTTGTGGGTGCTGCTCAACCTCTGGCTGTGCACGAGAGGTGGGAGCCTCGTGTAGGGTCTATTCCCGAAAATATAATATCTACTCTCAGTTTTGGGTTAAGGTTTCAGGCTTTTAGGATGGTTCGGTTCAAGTTCGGAAAATCAGTGTCATTATTGGAACTATATCAGATCCTTTCTTTTTACTTTAACTATATTTTCTCCTATCGAGCTTATGGGGGTCCATTCAAGTTGTTATCTTAGACTTGTGCATGACCGTATCCATCGGATTTATGAGAGCCCATCGGATTTAGCTAGTTTCTTTTCTTTGTGTGTTGTGTACGCTCGTGTACTTACCTACATTTACCTCTTACCCTAACTTTGGTTGTGGTTACCTTCTTGCATTTCAATTTACTTTTTCTTATCTTGCTCAGTCGACGTATAATTCCTACTGGGTACCTGTTATTTTGGTACTCATACTACACTCTATATCTGTTTTCATGATACAAGTCTGAGTACTAATTATCAGCGTTGATTTTAAGCTAGTTGTAATGGTCGAGACGAGGGTGAGCACATAATATTCTGAATTTACCCATCTCTTTTTATATATATTATGTCTGTATTTTGCGCTTTGAGACAGTCTTGTTTCTGTGGTCTACTTTTGGGACTTGTACACTTTTTATTGTAGCTTTGTAGTTGTAACTTTCAGGTTCAGGGAGGGATCATTTTATTTGTATATATTTTCTTAGCTTTCGCCGTTCAGTTATGTTCTTATTTTTTTATTTGTGTTTTTAGTTGTATGGTTGGTCTTCTACCTTGAAATCCCATTACTCATTATTTTAGGATATGGGTCGGCTTGCCTACTGGTGGGACATAGTAGGCGCCATCGCGAACTGAGAAATCAGATCGTTACAAGTTGATATCAGAGCCCTAGGTTCATCGGTCTCACTTGTATAGAGCTAACATCTAGTAGAGATCTGCGGATCGGTGTGGAGATGTCCGCGACTTATCTTTAGTAGGCTACAAGATATCCTTAGGAACGTGTCTCTTTTGTATCATTGTCGTATGTCTTATCTATTTCTAAAAATCTCGCTTGACTTATTCTTATATATTTATATATTGTGCCCCTTGATTGAGTATGAGTCCAAAGCCTTTAGTTAAGCCATTGCATATTTCGACCCCGATAGGTGATTCTTTAGTAGTGGATCAGGTCTTTAGATCTTATATGGTGACTATTCAGGGGTGAGACACTAGGGTTGATCTCATTTTACTTGATATGGTAGATTTTCACTTGATTATAGGCATGACTGGTTATCTCCTCACCGCGCGGTCTTGTATTTCTATGCCAAGACCATTACCTTAGCCATGCCAGGTATTCCGCTGGTGGTATGGCATACCTCTTGCAGTCTCACATTGGTTGGGGTGATCTCTTTTATTTGAGCTCAGGTGTTAGTGCCTGGTGGATGTTTGGCATATTTGGCTTATGTTATAGATGTTAGTAGGGGGAGATCTACGATTGATTCAGTGCCTATAGTTTGAGAGTTTGGCCTTCCCTCATATCGCGATATTGACTTTGCCATTGATGTAGAGCTATGAACTTATCCTATTTCAATCCTATGGTACCGTATGCTCCCCACACAGCTCAAGGAGCTGAGTATTTAGCTTCAAAATCTCTTAGATAAGAGATTCATTCAGTCTAGCATACCACCTTAATCCTGTTTGTTCAGAAGAAGGATGGTACTAAATGGATATGTATTGATTACAGGCAGTTAAACAAGGTGATGGTGAAGAACCATTACCCCATGCCTAGGATTGATGATCTATTTGACTAGCTTTTGGGTGCTGTGGTATTTTCAAAGATTGATTTGAGATTCGTCTACCATGAGTTAAGGATTAGGGTAGTGGACGTCTCTAAGACCATATTTAGAATTTGTTATGGCCACTATGAGTTCCTAGTAATGTCTTTTGGATTGACTAATACCCCTGTCGTATTCATGGACTTGATGAATTGGGTATTTAGGCCATTCTTAGACTCATTTGTCATAGTCTTCATCGATGACATTCTGGTATACTTGTAGAGTCGGGATGAGTATGAGCAGCATTTGAGAGTAATGCTCCATACTTTGAGAGATCAGTGGCTTTATGGTGTCCAAGGATGGCTTTATGGTAGATCCGACAAAGATTGAAGCAATTCATGATTGGGCCAGGTCCACCTCTATGACTGAGATTGGTAGCTTCGTTGGATCGGCAAGGTACTACAATAGTTTATTGAGGGATTTTCTACTATAGCAGTACCTTTGACTGGGTTGAGTCACCAAGATATTCCTTTTATGTGGTCAGAGGAGTATGAGAGGAGCTTTTTGAGACTCAAATAGTTACTTACCACCCCTATTATATTACATCTTCCAGTTGAGGGTGAGGGATTCACCATTTATTATGATGCATCATGCATTGGTTTGGGTTGTATACTGATGCAGCAGGGATGGGTTATTGCCTATGCATCGAGGCAACTTAAGTTGCATTAGTGCAACTACCCACTCATGACTTAGAGTTGGCAGCGGTAGTTTTTGTGCTTAAGATTTTGAGGCACTACCTATATGGAGTTCGATGCAACATTTACACTGATCACAGGAGCAAGGTTAGTATCATGGTTTTATGTCGCCTACAGTTAGAGGTAGTGCTCAGAGTGTCGTTGATGATGCTTTAGATGACCAGACTGAGGTCGATCATGATTCGTTTTATGCTTTCATAGGTCATCCAGAGGTTGAGGATCCAGGTATTGGTTGTAGTTTCCTCATTTCCTTGTTTTGCTCTATATTTCTCATTTTATATGGTTTTGGGGTTTTCATACCCATACGTGTCTTCTTGGCTTGTTAGTTACCTAATGACTATTGTGACTTCCTTATCTGGACTCATGTGTGTGTGTTTTAGCTTCGTAAATGATTTCTTTTACTAGTGGATCGACTAGGTTGATTTCCTATTTTGAGTAGTGACGGCTGAGAAACTCCCCGCGCCTTGTCTTGATGGTTCTGTTTCGAGTTTGTGGCTGAGCTAGTTAGTTTCCTTTTTTGTCTGCCTTATTGTTGATTTTGCGGTGGTGCTGTTTCTTATTAGGTAGGTGTCCAGACCAACTTTGTTTGGTGTTGGGAGTTATGGTGCTGGTGGTTTTGGTTGGATTGGAAGGTTGCCGTAGTTAGAAGTTATCCCATTGGGTTAGTGGTTGAATGGTTCTTCATACAATTGTGATTAACTAGCTTTTATTTGATTAGTAATGCCCCTCTCTACCATTCTAGTTTTCTTGGCTTAGATGGTTGTCCTCATTTACTTTGCCTCAATTGGTTCATAGTTGAAAGGTTGGCTGTCAAGGTAGTATGTGATAGAGATGTAGCATCTTTGGAGTTACGATAGAGTTTGCTTGTTGATTGTCTTTATGCCTTATTGGTTTTTCTAGTTCTTAGACATCGGAGTTGAGGTTTACTCTCTTTTACCTACTTGGTGGAGAAGTTGGTTGTAAATCTCATATACAGGATGGGTTCAAGGTAATTCATCGAGTGTGGGATTTTGAATTTGTTAAGGATGAAAATCTTGATTTTGGCATATTCGGTAGATTGCGGTGTTTATGAGTGGGAGTAGATGCCTTTGGACTATTAATGATCGGTTGCTTATGCTTGTGCACCGTCTATCGACTTGGTTTCCCTTGGACTAGGATGATTGGCTCAGGCTTACGGAGGCAGAGTGTTTTGTGGGCACACGATGCCAGTTTTTCAAAAGTTTCCATGGTAGAAGTGAGTCACTAGGGTTGAACTCAATGCGGTCTTATCTTTTGCGGTACAATCGTCCTTTGGAGTAGAGTGTTCAGTTCCAGAAGGAGAATTTCAACTTGGTTTCTTAGTTTTTCAAGTTGAGATTAGGGTTTGGGGCTTTGCTCGGGGTGTCTTCTTGCTTTGGTTGTTTTCATCCTCCGATGTTTAGATAGAGTATGTAACCCCTTCAATATTGGTGTTATATGGTTCGGTATACTATTTTGGATGCCGTTAAAGGTTTTCAGGATAGCTAAGGACTGACAGAACGCTCTTAGTGTCTTTAAGAAAAGGATTTGGAAGCATAAGATCTGCCATGGTCTTATATTGCTCATTTAGGTGGTTTTGGTTTAGTTTTGTTCATCATCAGTTGAAATCCTGTGTTTTTGGTCAAGTTCAGGTGAAGCGAGCAAGAGTTAGAGCCCAAGAAAGGACTGGAGGAGTTTTTGGAATTAGAAGTGAATTTTAGAATTTTCCTCTCAACTGAGTTCTGTGATGGCGTTGTTCTATCCAAGGGGGTGTCTGAGGTTCTTGCGAAGTGTGTGTGACCAGAACCCTTTTCCTTTCATTCCTCCAGGCTGTGACTGTGCTTTTACTTTTTCAATGAAGGTTCTTTTAGTAGTGGATGATGTAATCACTTTGAAGATTATTTTTGAATTTTTTTATAAAAAGACCATTTTACCCCTCTCTTTAGTTGCCTCGAATCATTTCTAGTTGGTACTGGGTGTTGGTTTTAGATATTCCTATGAAAGGTCGAGTCTTTGAAAATTTTGAGTTTTCATAAGCTTTAAGTGTTCAAAATTGATATTTGGGGTCAACCAGAGCTATGGGTCTCGAAATAGAATTTCACCAATTCCAAGAGCTAGGGAATATGGAAATTGATCTGAGAGAGTTTACGAAATCATTTTTGGAGTTGTAACAAAATTTGAGGTCTTGAGTTGAGAATTTGAGGAATTTTAGGCCAAGGTTTGACTTTGGTCAACTTTTGGAGTTTTGATGCTCGGAATGAAATTCCAACAAATCCATTAGATTCGGGGGATGGTGTTTGGTCTAGAAGAAGTGTTGGTTGAATTTTAGAGGTCCTGAGCCTATTATGGTATTTTGAAGGCCTAAGTTAGTTTAGTTGTGACTTTTTGAGTTTTGGGTCTAGGAGACCTCAAATTCAAATTATGATGGTCCCACCAGCTCCAAAATGTCCAAATTAGGTTGGTAGCATTGCTCAAGGCAATCATATGAGTTTGAGACCATTTGGCGCTTTTGACTTTGAATGTTAGCCTATGGTTGACTTTGGTCAACATTCTTTGAAAATACATTTGGATAAAAATTTTGACAGCTCGGTTAGTTCAAGAATAATGATTTTGGTCTAGAACGACCCTTCATTTGCTTCCCGAGGCTTCCGGTCTAATCTCAATGCCCGTTGTGGAATTTGGCTCAAAATGACACTTGGGTGTGGGACCCAATTTTTCATTAAAATGACCTCATATGGAAATTTTGAATGCGCCATTGAGTTTGGAAAATCGAATATTATGGGGTAGCATATCTCATTTGCGCGTACGGGGTTTCGAACGAATCCTGAGCACCTCGTCGGAGATTTTGGACTGTGCCAAAAATAAGTGTTGTAGTACTGCTGCAGGTGTCCTCATTTTGGGTTTTCTCGAACATTATAACCCCATATCTTGAGCTATAGAGCTCCAAATTAGGAGATTCAAAAGGTAAACTTGTGAGATTTTTTGAGGAGAACACATTATGGAGCTCAGACACTGATTTGAGAGTTTGGGGTGAGGTATATATATCCATTTTTGCTGCTGCCATTGTCATTTTTGAATTGAAATTTTAATGGATTTTGGAGGATTGTAACTTGATCATTTTAACTCTATTTTTAGTAATTCTTTAGACTAACTTGTGGGTTTTTCCGTAAGGAACATCATAGTGTGCTTACTTTAGGTTGTGGTGGTGTCGTTTTTGAGAAAATTACTGCTTATAGATGCTTCCTTATTTGGTTTTTTAGCTTGAAATGTATTCGTGTTGTTTTCCAACCCCATACTGTTTATCAATTTGATTTGTGAGCTTGGGGTGCTGTATTGGTCTAGTTTTTGGGGTCAATTTCGGAATTCTCGACGTGGGTGGCACAATCTTGTTTTAGACTCAATTTTGGGTCCATCTTTGAAAAATATAAATTTAGTGTCAAAATGTCCGTATTGATGAGGTAATTACTATTTTGTTAGCGTAAAGGCAATTGAAGGGGTTTTGGAGGTACTGTCTTTGGTTGTGGTTATCTTCTCGCATTTTAGTTTACTTTTACTTATCTTGTTCAGTTGGCCTATGATGCCTACTGGGTACCTGCTTTTTTGGTACTGATACAACACTTGACATCTATTTTCGTGATGCAGGTTTGAGTACTAACTATCAGCATTGATTTTGAGCCAACTGCAGTCGTGACTAGAGATGAGGGAGAGCACACAACGTTTTGAATTTACCCATCTCCCTCTATATATATTTTTGTCTGTCTTTTGTGCTATGAGAAAGTCTTGTTTCTGTGGTCCACTTTTGGGACTTTTACTCTTTTTGTAGCAGCTTTGTACTTGTAACTTCCAGGTTCTGGAAGGGATCTTTTTATTTGTATATATTTCTCTTAACTTCCATCGTTCAGTTATCTTCTTGTTTTTCTAATTTATGGTTTTAGTTGTTTGGTTGGTCTTATATCCTAACATCATATTACTCACCGTTTTGGGATATGGTCCGGCTTGCCTACTGGTGGGTTATAGTAGATTCCATCACGACCTGAGAAATTGGGTCGTGATAACACCTCCCTTAGAATTCCCTCCTCTACTTGTTTAAACTCTTTGATCATTCATTTTATTGAGGGTATAATACTAAACTCTCTTTATTGATAATTAAAATTTAACGATTTACAGTATGTTGTATTTTCTTTGTTTCGACTCTACAAGATGTTAGAACACTTTCATTCTTCGTATTCAAATTCTTTTAAATACCGTTCTTTGTGGGATTCGACTCTGACCTTATGTGTTAGGGTTTATACTTGCTAAAGATTGCCTATACCTTGAATCATAAGAGTTATGCTTGAGTGTTATCAAAAAATGGCGCCATTGCTGAGGAATAGTGATTAGAGTTCTTTTATTGAAGTTTGTGATCTACTTTGATTATAGTAGAACTCTCTTACTATTGATTTCTTATTTTTTTTGTTAGTGAAGATATTAGCATTCACAAGAGTAAAGCTGCTAGTCTACATGGTCAAAATGAGGACATCGAGAACTTAAATAATGTCAATGTTGGCCAAAGGGGAAGTTCCAGTGAAATAAGGTTAACCCCAACTATGGATAATGCAATCTTTCATGTGACTGGGATGATGCTACAGTTGCTACAAATGAAAGGCTTCTTTGGTGGACTTGCTCATGAGGACCCTCATGACCACATTTGAAATTTCTTGGCTATGTGTAGCCTATTATCCTTCAAGAACATATCTCAAAATTCCATACGATTGGGGTTGTTTCCCTTTTCTCTAATGGGGGAAGAAACGAAGTGGTTAGCCGAGATACCAAAGGACTCAATTACTTCTTGGGAGGAGCTTACAGATGTATTCTAGGAAATATTTTTCCGTCCCTCAAAGTTGTTGAAATTGAGGGACATAATTCAAAACATCAAGCGAGTTAATAGTGAGATGATTCATGAAATATGGTTGAGGTTCCAAAAGTTGCTCTTACAATGTCCTACTCATGGGTTGTCGAATAATGTTCCGATGCAGTATTTCTATCATAGTCTTTATAGCGTGAATAAAGGAGTGGTTGATCAACTCATTAGAGGTGGGATTATGCGTCAACCATTTTTTGTGGCATCGGCATTGCTTGATGAGATGAATAAATTCAATCGTGCATGGTACACAGAGAGGATCATGCGTCTCCTCAAAATATTGGGCTGACCAACGAACAATTGGAGAAAAACCATGAACATAATAAGAATATGGCAAAGCTGATGACCTAAATTAACTTGTTGTCAAAACATATCATGGGTGGTGATTATAGGATCATGAATGTAGTAGATGCTAATAGTGGGTTAATCCCAAAGTATGCTAAGTTTGATGCAAACACTTGTATCCACTGTATTACTGCAGATGCTGACACAGAGTTAGCCGATGCTTATTCCTCAGATACCATCATTGCTTCTTCTCCGAGAAATGTACAATGAAGAGGTCCAATTTTCGCGAACAAGCGAGGGGTTCTCATCCGAGCTATCAAAGGCAAGGTGAGAATCAAGGTTGAAACAAATACTGTGAAGGTGGTTGGAGCAAAAGAGAAAGGGATTGTGTGATAGAGACACCAATTGGAGAGAAATCCATGGTGATAGAGATCATTATTTGGCTCCTCATGATCGTCCAAATCCCAAGTAACCAAATGCTGATCCCGAGACATTTTGGACCACGAATATGCTTGATCGAATCCTAAACAAGGTGGAGTGATCAGATAAAGTACTCAAGGAGATGAATGCTAATTTCTCCTCTTTGAACCAAACACTGACCTCTCATTTTGAGTCTATCAAGTAACTCGAGGCATAAATGGGTCAAATTTTGGCTCACTTGAATCTGAGACCAAAAGGAGGTCTCCCTAGTGATACGGTGGATAATCCAAAGAATAACTATGCACAATGTATGGCAATATTAACTGGGAGAGGTAAGATTTTCTGAAATAAAGTGTCCAATGATGAAGCGGCCAGCTTAAGCAAGGGGAAACCTATTATTTTTGAAAGTTATGAATTAGCTGAATAGCTGAACAATGAATCATCCAATGAGGTGGATGACATATAAAAAATTATTGATTCTGGTGAAGTTAAAAAGTCCAATGTGGGAGTTGTTCCACCCGCAGTACCTATAAAGCTGGTTCCCAAGGTAAATCCTCCATTCTCTCAAATGATTAAAAAGGAGAGATGAATATGCAAAGTTCCAAAAGTTTCTTTCCATCTTACAAACCCTTTATATCAATCTCCCGTTGGTTGAGGTATTGTCAGAGATTGTCGGTTATGCTAAATTTATGAATGAGTTGGTGATAAAAAAGGAGAGCATGGATTTTTTGACTATTGAGGTATCTCATAGTTGTAGTACTATTATGTCGAGCAATGTGGTATTAAAGAAAGATGATCTGAGTGCATTTACTATTCCTTGTACTATTGGGATGTACCAATTTGCTAAAACATTATGTGATTTGAGGGTGAGCATATATTTGTGTCATGATCGAACTCCGTAGGCCATGATTGGTGACCGAATTGGGCACCGATATATTTCCTTAGCCCTACTTAGCGTGTTAGCAGAATAAACAAAAGTAGAAATCGAAAAGAGATCGCTAGAGAGCACACAAAAAAAGATGTAGCACACGAAAGTCGTTAAGGCCGTCACTGAACACAAGCCCAAAACATATATACATAACCCACATCACAAGTCTATAGACCTCTATAAAATGATAGTCTAGTCATATGGCAGGACAGGGCCCCGTCGTACCCTTAACCAATATGTACAAATGTACAATAGAAACTTTAGTACCAAAATAGGGCTCTGGACAAAGGAGCACTGCCAACTAACAGGGTGGATGTCCTAAGTGAGCGGATCAACAAACCGAGCATCTGTACCTGTGGGCATGAAATACAGCCCCTCGAAGAAAGGGGGTCAGTACAGAAAATGTACCGAGTATGTAAAGCATGGACTGTAATAAGTAAAGTGATTACTAGAGTAGAATGTGCAAAAATGAGCAAAGTATCCAGAAATATAAAAATGCTTATCATAACCATAGATAAGGTATGCAGAAAAATATATGCCATATTTGTCCCCATTATGGGACTCCGTGAATAAATCGTGGTCGCCGCCCTATCACCGGCGCCACAGCACATCATAACTTCAGAGTAGGAAATATCTCTGTAATGAATCATATCATATCAGATGGTCATATCATATCATATCATATCATATGTGTACATGTCACATCATAACTCCACAAATCCCATGTACAGGCCGTACCTTCCCTCTCACGTTGGGGCATGCCGAATAATGCAGAGAAGTACGCATGATAACAAAACCTAGCCCGAGCTTAGTGAAGGTAGCATTGAGGCATCCACGAGTGGAGTAGTAAGAAACTATATGCAATTTAAAATACAAGACATTTCCAGAGACTCGAGAGCATAACTCTGATGACAAGTCATATAAGAGAAATTGAGCGATAATCATAGTGTATGTCTTTCAGAAGTCACGATGGTCTATGCCCAAATAGTCTTTCTGAAATCGTTTCCATATTTCAAAATATATTTTGGGGCTCAGTGGACTAATTTAAATAACAATCGTTTAATATTTGGAAGCATAGCAAAAAGTTTCCTTTGAATTCTACTCAACATAAGTCAAATAGAATAATTAAAATGAGTTATCGTTCAAAATCAAGACAAGAGTCATATCAAGTACCATTTTAAAGTTACTATGGATTACATCAAAATAGAACTTCTGAAATTATATACTCGTATCAAAGCGTAATAAAATATCTTTTGGGAAATCAAGAAATTGGCCATTCTAGTGGCTCTAGGAATAGGAACTTCCTTGGAACCATATAAAATTCATATATTTGTTGCATAAGAAAGATTAGCTTTACATACTTATGCCAAATAATGCCAAGATAAAGAATAAGCTCATACTTATGCCAAAAACATGCCAAAAAAGGAAACGTTAGCTTTACATACCTCTTACAGATTACTCTTAATACGTTCGCCTCGTCGTCTATTGAACCTATTTAACATGAAAGTGATATGAATATCAACCATCCCTGACTTTTCATCATCTTAAGTTGCACACTAGTATTCATAGAACTCATTTCCTCGCTCATCTTCTCGACTAGTTCTTTAGCTAGTTAAGGAGTTAGAGAAAATTGGGCAGCACCTCCCCTATAACATTCCCTATCCGAATTTCCAATTAGACCCCTAATCACTACAGCCAACAAAAAACAACATCCTGCAGCTCATATACAAATAAAACATGGCAATATTACACAACATAAGCTCCAAACAACTTGCTAAAAATTACAATATCAAAATAGGGTTTCTAGTCTTTATTTCGCAACACCTTTAATTATATGAAATGAGGGGTCATGTCGATGCAACCATAATCCCCCACATATATTTTAGAAAACGTTTAGGCCCTGAAACATACCACAAGCACAACACCTTGCTTCGACTATAATTTAACTATAGCGACTCCAATTTAGTTAATTTCGAATGTCAAGCCCCTATATGGATTTTTTATACTTTAAGAAATATAAAAGGCGTGTAATACCTCCCAAAACACACCATAAAATTCAAATTGAAAGGAAATACCTCACCTTACCCGAAATTAGCCAAAACTTGCCAAAAGTCGCCTCGGAAGTTCGTCTAGCGCGACTGAAATATCGTGGCTGTTTGTTGTCCACTTGGTGATAATACAAAAATTAAATTTATATTATTAACACCCTCATAAAATGTCCAAACCCTTATCAAAATGTGGGAGAAGAGAACCAAGTCATACCTTGCTAAAACTTGTCTCGGAAGTTCTCTTAACATGCTAAAAATTAACGGACTATTTGTATCTCTTCCTTGCTTTCCCAAATGAGATTTTACGTTGTTAAACACTTCTATATCATCGTATTATACCTTAAATAATTAATTTATGGAGAGAGAATCGGGGCCTTACCTTGAATTTGATGGAACCCATAGCTAGTCTCTCTAGCTCCTCTAGTTCTCTCAAAATTTGGCTAAGGAATAGATGCTGAAATGAGAGATTAGTCATCCTAACACACATATATACCCTTTCTTAGGAGGTGACACGTGGCATCCCCCTAAAGTGCTACCTCACGCCATGCAACCTCCCATATGCTGCCACGTGGCAGTGGGGTCTACCTCAAGTAGGTGCATCACCTACTTGAAACTAAATAGGTGCATCACCTGCTTGTCCAACTAGGTGCATCACCTAATTTCTTCGAGTAGTCGCGTCGTTTCCTTATTTCTCATTCGTGAGCTCGTAATCTCGTCTCACTTCAAGATCCTATGTATTCCTTGCTACTTAAGCTTGACGTGTACTCAAGTAGCTTAGTTTGTAAAATGTCCCAAGTAATAGCTTTCATAAGTAAGTAGAGTCCTAAGACTCACTATTTAATCTCCAACTTCTTCTGGATTCTTATAACCCTATTTCCAATCTTTTCTCTTATGGAGTATCTCCTTCTCCTTTTCTTAGGATTATTTGATAGCATTATAGATTATCCGAATCACATGAAGACTTCTAAAAAACTTAAGAGCCTTTCCAGAAACTTAAGAAGCTTAAAAAGCGTTCCAAGGTACCAAAGTACGGAGTGTAATAATTTGATACCCTATGCTATCTTTAAGAAACTTGGGTTGGGTGAGCCTAAACCAACCATGATGCATCTTCTTATAGACGACCACTCCATCAAACGTCCTATAGAAATCCTCTATGATATTTTGGTAAAGGTGGATAAGTTTTTTTTTGGCCAATTTTGTAATTCTTGATTGTGAGAACAATGTTGAGGTTTCAATTATTCTTGGTAGGACATTCTTGGCTACCATTAAATCCCTTGTGGATGTGGAAAGCGGTGAATTGAAATTCTGAGTAAATGGTGAGGAAGTTGACGTGTCTTCAAAAAAAGGCATTTACGATGCCTAAAACATAAAGTTATTGTAAGTTCTCAAGCGCACTTTGTTAGTTTGGTATGCATTTTTGATTAGTTTTCATGATAAGTGAAGTGTGCATTAGTTGGTGTCATTTGTCTTGATATGATGAAGTTTTGATTAGAAGTGGATTGAAGATAGTGTATATGAGACTCACTAATGGTAATTGAGACTTGTACTGGAAATATGGAGTTGAAACGACAAAGTTTGAGCAAAGGACCAACACGATGAGCCTCACCATGAGTAGTGGTGCACATGGTCGGTAGTGTGTCCAGTCGTGGAAGGAATAGGACAAGGGAATATAAGAAGCTGGGGAATTGGATCAAGTGTGCACACCACGACAGCTATTACTATCCGTGGTGTGCAATATGCCCCTTTTGGGCTATCATCCAAGAGAAGGCAGTCAACAAATTGGCTAAGGCACACACCAAGAGACACTACCACGATCCGTGGTGCTCACCACTGGATGTGGTGTGTGCCTTGTGGGATGGCCAGCCATAAATGGCCAAGGACATCACCATGAGACACCACCACAAGCCGTGGGGCTCAGCACTAGTCGTGGTGGATGCCATCATGTGGTCTTGCGAAGCCAACTTTTTTGAGGTTTTCTAGTTGGTTTAGGATTGAGTTTCAACTTCTATAAATACAAAAGTTTGTTCTAGGTTTAGACACACGATTTTCGTATTATCTGGAGGCTACATTGAATGACTCTAAATATTATTTTTGAGAGATTTCCTTTTTTCAAATACACGCCCGAGCAACAACATTAGAACACAAGTTTTTGTGTCTTCTTTTGTCTTTTGTTTTGGTGATTTGAATCAAGGTTTTATTCTTCATTTTTAAGTTGATTTGTCAATATTTTTAATTCTTATACATATAATTTCTTCATCTTTTGTTGATGTTTTCATCACAATTATGCAAGGCTAATCTCACAACTAGGATTGTGGGAACGATGATAACATAACTAGGTAGGCAAATATAGGATTGATTTTTGTGATTTATTTTTGTATGTATTCTGATTTTCTTCATTCAAAAGTCTTTTTAGTGAGTGCACGCAATAAGAACTTTCCCATATTCATTGCTTTCTCAGGAGGGAGGTAGTGATTAGAAAAAGATTATCACAATAGAAATTCAAACGAACAAAACTTCATCTAATTTACTTGAGATCGAGAGGAGACAGTACTCTGAGATCCAAGACGATTGTTATTAAAGCATGCATTCTGAGACTGGGAGGATATAAATGAGATACGTCTAAGAAGGATTGATAGGTGAATTTGATGTTACTTGACTCGCTAGATTTTGCATGTAAAACATTTATTAATATCATGAATACGAGTTCTCTATTAGGTTATAAGTCACGGGGATCAAAACCTTAGCCTATTCTTCATATTGTTTACAAACTAAATCTTGTTTATTTTTCATTATAGTGTTACTTGTTCTTAAATCAAAATCAAAACTCCCACTTTTATTTTATGCACTCTTATTTTCAGGAAATAACAATTACAACTAACATGGGTTAGCTAATAGAATTATTTCAACCTATTCCCTGTGGGATCGACCCCGACTCTTAGTTGAGTAAATATTCTACTTACAATAGTCTGTAATTCTTTCTAGATGTAAAATTAAACGTTATTAGAAGTCACATTCAATGTTTGTAAATTAATGAAGCAACCAAATGAACTCCATGTGATATCGGTCATTGGCATGATTGATGAAGCGGTTGCAAGTGTGAATGAAGTTGCAAGTGTGGGTGAATCGTTGGCTACTGTATTATTGAACTTGGATAGGGAAGAAATCCACGATTATGATGAAGTTGTGGCTGGCCTTTTGGGTCTTGGGTCCTATCCCAAGAACCCTATGAAACTTGATATTGATTTAAAGAATAGAGAGACTCCACCCACAAAGCCATCCATCAATAAATCACCAAAGCTTGAATTGAAGGTTCTCCCTTACGATCTCCGATATATATTTTTGGGAGCAAATAGAACTTTGCCCATTATTTTTTCTGGGGATTTGCTTTAATGGCAAGTGCAAGCACTTGTTAGTGTGTTGAAAAGGTTTGTCAAAGCTATTGGTTGGACGATTTTTGATATTGTGGGAATTCCTCTCGGTATTTGCACTCATAAAATTCAATTGTCTAGTGAATGTAAGCCAAGTATTGAGCATTAAAGGAGGTTGAATCCTCCAATGCAAGAAGTTGTTAAGAAAAAGATTATTAAGTGGCTTGATGTGGGTATTGTCTACTCTATTGCGGATAGCAAATGGGTAGGTCCCGTTCAATGTGTTCCCAAGAAAGGTGATATGACCATTTTCCCAAATGAGAAGAATGAATTAGTGTCGATGAGATCGGTGACTGGGTGGAGAGTGTGTATGGATTATCAAAAGTTAAATGCTTGGACTGAAAAGGATTATTTTCCCATGCCTTTCATGGACCAAATGCTTCATAGACTTGCGGGTTGAGTATGGTTTTTTTTCTTAAATGGCTATTCCAGTTATAATCAAATCCGCATTGCTCTCTGAAAAACCAATAAAAGATAACCTTCACTTGTCCATATGACACTTTTGCATTCAAGTGTATGCCCTTTGGTCTATGTAATGCTCCTGTGATATTTTAAAGGTATATGCTATCTATTTTTGTTTATATGATAGAGGACACAATAGAAGTCTTGATGGATGGCTTCTTAGTTGTGGGAGATACATTCATAGCTTACCCTGAACATCTTGGGAGAGTTTTGCAAAGGTGTGTTGAAACGAATCTTGTTCTCAATTGGGAGAAATATCACTTTATGGTGAAGAAAGGTATTTTGTTGGAACATAAAATTTTGGGGGACGACATTAAGGTTGATTAAGAAAAGGTTGAGGTTATTGCCTGATTACCTCCTCCTATTTGAATCAAAGGTATGCGAAGGTTATTGGGCCACATAGGTTTCTACCAGAGGTTTATAAAGGACTTATCTGAGGTGGCATACTCTCTTTGCAAGTTACTTGAAAAGGAGAGTGTGTTCGAATTTGATGAAGTTTGTGTGAAAGCGTTTTTTTGTCTTAAGGAGAAGCTTGTTTCAACTCCTTTCATTGGTGGTTCAGATTGGAGTATTCCTTTTGACCTAATGTGTAATGTAGCATTAGGGGCTATGCTTGGCCAATGGAAGGGAAACTTATTTTATCCAGTCTATTATGTTAGCAAGACCTTAAATGTGGCTCAAAAGAGCTGCACCCTCACCGAGGAAAAATTATTAGCCTTTGTGTATGATTTTGATAAATTTAGAGCCTATCTTTTGGGGACAAAGTGGTAGTACACGCCAGCCATGCTGCTATACGCTACTTAATAGCTAAGAAAGATGCAAAGCCACGCTTGATTCATTGGGTGTTGTTAGTGTAAGAATTTAATTTTGAAGTCAAGGATCGAAAAGGTTGTGAGAACCAAGTAGTGGACCACTTGTAAAGGCTTGAATGCGATGTAGTCGTGTTTGGTGAAAAGGACATCGAAGAGGCTTTTCCTGTTGAGTTGGTGATGGTTGTATCGAGTGGAACTCCACCACGGTATGCTGATTTTGCTAATTATGTGATGTATGGAATTCCTCCCAAAGTGTTGAACTTTTTTCAACGAAAGAGGTTTCTCTTTAATTCTAAGAAATACTTTTGGAATGAGCCTTATCTATTTTGGGAGTGTACAGATCATATGATTATAATGTGTATGCCGGACGTTGAGGAGGATGCTATTCTTGATGCTTGCCATGCGTCATCGGTTGGTGGGCACCATAGTTGAGTGTGTACAACTTCTAAGGTACTCCAAAGTTGCTATTATTGGCCAATATTGTACCAATATGCCAACTCTCTTGTTAAGAAATGTGAGCAATGTGAAAAGCAAGGAGAGGTGTCAAGATGACATGAATTATCTATCACTCTTATTCTAGAGGTATAGTTGTTTGATGTTTGGGGAATTGATTTTATGGGCCCTTTTGTGAGTTCTTATAGGAATAAATATGTATTGGCTGTGGTGGATTATGTGTCAAAATGGGTAGAGGCAGTGGCCCTACCTAAAATTTAATTACTAAAAAGATGTATCTTCACAAGGTTTGGCACTCCACGTGCAATTATTAGTGATGGTAGTTTGTACTTTTGCAACCACATGTTTACATCGCTGCTGATTAAATATGGAGTAAAAAACAAAGTTGCCATGCCCTATCATCCCCAAACATGTGGAAAGTTGAGGTGTCAAACCGAAAAATCAAAGGCATCTTATCTAAGACAATTAATACAAATAGAACCGATTAGTCCTGGAAGTTAGATGATGCTTTGTGGGCATATAGAACTGTATACAACACACCAATTGGCATGTCATTTTGTCAATTAGTGTTTAGTAAATCTTGTCATCTACCGATTGAACTTGAACATAAGGTGATGTGGGCCTTGATGGATATGAACTTGAATTGGGAGTTGCATCGAAGGATTGAGTTGACCAATTTCATGCTTTGGAAGAGTTTGAGATTCGAGATTATGAGAGCTCAACCCCTTTATGAGGAGTGAATGAAGAAGTGGCATGAAGCCAAAATCCTTTAACGGTAATTTAAAGTTGGTTATCTTGTGTTACTCTCCCAAAAACAGGAAGTCATATGTATAGAGCTACTACAAAATGAATACAAGTCCCAAAAGTGGATCAAAAAAGCAAAGACTTGTCTCAAAAGCAAAAGGAGACAGGAAAGGTCCAGGATGCCATGTGCTCACCCTCGCCTCCGAATCAGACTGCAGGAAGCTTGATGTCAATGCTGGTAGATGGTTCTTGAACCTGCATCACAAAAATAAATGTAGTGTAGTATGAGTATCAAAGTAATAGGTACTCATTAGGCATCATAGACCGACTGAGTAGGAAAGTAAAATTAATATGAAATGCTAGAATTTAAACACAATAGAAAAGAAATTGTGGGAAACTAATAGGAATGCACACTAGTGTACTACAAACAGAAGGAAATAAGGTACAACTAACTAAACCCAACTGGACCCCCATAATTTCAGAAGGTGCACTTGTGCAGAAGGTTAAGTAAAAGTTGAATGGGCTTCCATAAGACAGACAAGTGCATAAAAGAATTAAGAACCACAAAGAGAATCTGAAGATACTTCAAATATTTACACGATCTTTCACAGACTTGAATTGAATCAAATAAGCTCCAGGGACTTCAGCCATGACAGAATATGAGCTAACGACTTTAACTAAAGCAAAGAATGAGCTAAGGACTCTAACTAAGGCAAAAGATACGTCAAAGACTCTTATCAAGGTGAAAGATATGCCAATGACTCTAACCAAGGTAAAAGATACGATAGAGATTCAAACCGATGCGAAAGATATGCCAAGGACTCTAAAAAAGTCAATACATACGTTAGGGACTCTAACTAAGGCAAAATATATGACAAGGACTCTAACCAAGGCAAAAGATACGCCAATGACTCTAACTGAGCTGAAAGGTATGCCAAGGAATCTAACCAAGAAAAAAGATTGTCCGAGCACTCTAATCAAAGCTCAATATAAGGCGAGGACTCTAACAAAGGCTGATATCCGAGATAGAGACTTTAATCATAACCCTGTGGAGTGAATCAGGGACTTTAACCAAGAGTAGAGATGGGTTGGTTCGATTTAAGATCAGCGGCCAGAAGAGCATCTAAGGGAGAACCCAATCCAAGTTCCATCAATAAATAACTCCAAGACCAAACCAAATCCAACCTGAATTGAAGAGCGGCCTTCGAACAAGACTCTAGTACATAGTAGCTGACATAAAGAGGGAATTATGGATATAAGGTCTTAAGTGCTCGGTTACTACCTAGATAAGGCTTAGACTATCAGGAAAAAATCTTTTATATCTGTCTAATGGGAGCTAAGTCATTTGAAGTAACGTAGGAGAGAATCTAAGGCCTATCGGCTCCAACTACGCAAGTCTATGGCAAACACTAGTCTGAGCCTAGACTAAGGCCAATAATGCTCAACATCAACCAATAAACAGATTACAATCACACCACAAGGCAAGGATGATAAAGATAAGTAAACCAACATACCAGCGATCCCGAATTACCCAAAGTAGGCTTAAAACATATAATTTATGAAACTAGACATGGTCAATGTGAACACACCCAAAATTTACACAAATCAATATACATTTACATATTCAAGCTCAATCTAAATGTCGGGAAGTCGTAGCCTACCTTTAGGCCAACCGCGTGTACTCCAATCACTTCTCTAGAGCCTTTACCTTTAGTTCAACCTTTGAATGCTGCCACACTATCAAAAATTATATTACTACGCCAATACGATCATTTATACACTAAAATAACTTAAAATGGAGACAAACTAATTTTGGAGTTTAAAATGGAAAAGTAGGACCTAGGCCAGAAATTTTAAAATTGACTCCGTCAAAAGGTCCTAATTAGCTCCCTGAATTTGTGTTCAAAATGAAATACAATTTAGGGATCAAAATAGTCTACAATCAAACATGCAAGAAAGAAAACTTAAGCACACATTAGTGGCCAAGGAGAGGTCTAGGGTAAAGGAAGTTACCTCCGAAACCATGCTACAATATTTCCTTGAGATTGCCCACACAATTCTCTAGCAATTCCCAGCAACAACACACCAAATCGACCAAGAAAATAGTCTATAGGCTCTCAAATTAGTTCTCAAACTTATGAGAAAAAGACCCCAAAATTGGGTCTTAACAGACCCCAGGCGTCGCAAAAGCGACAACTAATGTCTCTATAGAGACTGGGCCAAGAGGCGGGCTTCGCTTAAGTGAGCCACTGACCGTTTAAGCGATAGTCGCTAAAGTGAGGGCCTGGGTCGCTTAAGCATCTAGCCTTGAGCTAGCCAGCCCCGCTTAAGCAATTCCCTAGCCTCTTAAATGATAGTCTCTAGAGAGAATCTAGGGACACAAAAGAGGTGGCACCAGCATCATGCACTGAAAATTTGAGCTAAATCCTCAAGAACTTTGCTTGGGTGCTTGAGATTGGTTCGAAACCCTGTGCACACAAATGAGATATGCTACCCTACCAAATTCGACGTTCCCGACTCAATGACAAAGTTGATACTTCCATTTGAGGTCATCTAAATAAAAAGTAGATCTCACACCCTAGTTTCATTTTTAGTCAAATTCAACAGGGGCCTCATGATTATACCGGAAACCTCGGGAAGCGCCCAAAGTGTCATTCTTGACCAACTCGACATTTTAGAGCTAACCACACTAACAGAATTCTCATTCGAGAGTATTTTCCAAGAATTTTGATCGAAGTGAACTATTCAAGCTCCAAAAGCTCCAAAACACAAAAACATGCATAAATCCCAAACGAACTACTAGGCGACCGAACAATTAGTGCCAGTAAGTCATGAATGACTTGGGATCGCTATAGGAACACTCTAAATCATGAAAAGAAGGAATTTACACAAAAATGGCCCGGAAGATCATTACATAAATAAATATGCATTTCTTGTATTTATTTTATTTATACATTTTTCTCAATAAAATAATAATTGTAAAATATATAATGATTCATGTAGGAGTGCAACTATCCAAGAAATAAAATAGCTTTTATGTACTTCTTGTGTAATTTTAAAATAAATAAATTTTATATGAATGATAGACATAGTAAATAATCCAAAATATTTTTTTAAAAAATTAAAAAATATCGTAAAAGAAAAAGTGATTTGACTTTCTAAATAGTAATGCCTTCACATAAAATAAAATGAAAGGAAAACTTTATATCCTTAACAAAAAAAATAAAACCAAGCAACATATTACATTATGTCATGATAAATTTACTGACATGTTAGACATCGTGCATATTTACTTCTTAATGATTTTGTCTTATGAGATGGATATTAATTAATATGTATTTACAAGTCTATTCATAGATCCATTTGCTTTTTTACCTTAAGCTCAAAAACTATAAATTTTGTTACCATTGCTTGTGACACTACTTCAACAAATTTAGAATTTAATATTATAATGAATAATTTATTGAGTTCTTATATGATGAGCTTTCTATTGAAAGTAATGACCTTAGCTTAGATGATAAAATCAGTGAATATAATTTTGTGTTGTTTATTAATTTGAGCTTAAAATCAATTTTCACTTTTGTTCTTTCTTCTCAGTATATTTAGCAAAAAGAATGAATCGCCCTATTTAATTTTGTGTTTCAATAATAAATATTAGAATATCAGTGCCATAAAGAAAAATAAAGAAGAAAATTTATAAATAAATGATCATCTGCTTCAATAAATTGTTCGTTTGTGAGGTATAGTTTCATTTAACATTACAACGTCACATATCCAATATTATTAAACCATTGTTTCTTTACTCATTTGAGGTTGAAAATCGTGTTAGCATTTTTTGAACACCCACATATTTTTTTGCAATATATTATAACACCTTATAAAATTCTACCTAAAGATCTCCACCTTTAATCGTAACTGCATCAGCTTGAACTTAGTGATGTTCTACTTATTCATGAAATTTAAGGTTCATTCCCAAGTATAGAAAGCGTATCGGATGTGTTTAGGGTGATAAAGGACCTCTAGCACTAAGTTGAGTTCATAACTTTTCTATCGGCTAAGTTTTTTACACGAATTCATGTAATGATCAGCCTCAAATGACGATATCTCTCAGAATATGAAGTTTTAGGTCATTTATGACCTACCAAATTAAAGGTCTATGAGTCTTCCACTCATCAATTCAACTTATGAGTAAAAGGTTATCTATATTTTACTAGAGGATTGTAAGACCCCGAAAGTCGGAAAGTTGAAAGCAAGAAGAAATTCTCAAAATTCGAACTGACTTCATCTTTACAAGTCGCTCTATGACTCGTATGAGTGAGTTGTAGAGTGAGCCTCACAATTTTTTTCAGTACCCTACGCAAAAGAGATTCTACGACTCAACAAGTCAAGTCGTAAGAATGACTTATTCCAAAACTTCAAAAACCCATGTTTCAGAGTTCCTCAGGATCTTCAACTTGATAGGATGAATCGTAGAAACTTCGACGATTTGTAGAAGTGAGTCGTAACCAAAGTTCAGAGACTCTAGAACTGGCAGGTTTTGGAAACCTGCATGACGAATCTAAACGACAACTCGTAATCATGAAGACGAGTCATAGAAATGACTCGTATGCAAATTTCAGAGACTCAAATTCAGGCCCTTTTCTTAGACATGCAAGACGAGTCATCTTGACGACTCATCATCTTTTCTATGACTCGTTGAGTCATCTCGTAGGTCCAAAATTCTATCTATAATAAATGATAGTTATGTCATTTTCCAAGTTCGGTTCAATGAATCTAGACACAATTATGATTAAGTTTAAGCCTATATCTACCCAATCCTTTGAAATTCCCTCATTCTAAATTATTCTTCTAAAATTCTCTAAGGCAAGAACTCAATTATCTCAAGGTTCCTCTCCAAGCGTCAAGCTAGGGTTTTGGATCTCACCAAGATTTCTTGTTCAATTCTAGGTGGATTCAATTAAGGTATGTGGGGATTGATCCATGATTTCCATTCACCCATGGATTCCCAAAGTTTTCTCAAAATCTTATTCAATTTTCAATAGTTATGAACCCTAGTTTTGATGAATTGCACTGAGCTATTTCAATTTCGTTTTAAATTTTATCAATGGTTATTCCAATCACGTTTCTACATGAATTGCATGATTTTAAGTTGAATTATGAATTCCCATGCATAGAACTATTTTTGAGTTATGATTATGAAGTTAAAGATGATTTTCATGAGTTGATTATGAGTTTAATGATTTTCAAGGAAAGTTCTATGATTTAAAGTTGAGATTATGATTTTGATGATGAAGTTATGATGATGATCAAGCTATGATCAAGATAGTTATTATGGTGTGACAAATATAATTTTGACACAATCATGTCTAAAGATGGTGATAAGGACAATTCTCACCAAAGTTATGGATTCCTATGAATCACTAAAGTTAATGATCTATTCCTAATATGCTTTTAAAGATGGATTGATAGGTAGTTACTATCTTTCCCTATTATGTTATGATCATGTTTTAATGAATTTCGTTGGGATATTAACTAAGCACTGATAGGACCTCTAGGTGAGGTTCGGTCTGGTAACGCAGTTAGTTACCCAAGAGAATCTTAGTAGCAACCTAAAGTCCCAAACTACGTTACCCGCATAGGATTGAGTTCATGGACTATTTAGTGGATCCACATATAGCATAGTTGAGTTGAGTAGCATGATGTAGTATACCCTAGCAAGGTAGACTCCCTCTTTCTCGATGAAGGTTTAATTTGATTCCATGTTATAGCAAGCATGGTCTTAAGATATCAGTGAATGGTCCTATCCCATACAAATTGAAGGTTAAGCTATGAGTTTTACGATAAAATTTTATGATATGCATTGACCAAGAGTTTTTATATGTTTTCAAATGCTTTTAAACTTTGCTCATGTTCGTTATGTTGGTCATACATTTTATGTCATATTGATCATGTCCTATTACTTGTTCATGCATATCTCACATACTTAGTACCTTCTACGTACTAAAGAATATTTTGCCTACATTATCTCATAATGTAGGAGCGGACGTCGATCATCTGATACTTGACTAGAGTTCTTTAGATATCAAAAAGTTGGTGAGTCCTTATTCCATCGAGGACATAGCTTTCTTTCCACATTATTTTATTGACGTTCTTCTATTGTTTCGGGTAAGCTAGGAGCTTGTCCTAATCCTTCATCAAATATTAGACTAGAGGCATGTTTAGATGCTATGTGATGTAGTCCGGTTGGACATCTATTGAGTTTCTATTCCTTAGACCCATTCCTTTGAGTTGTTACTTCCGCTGATTTTTGCTATGTTTCTTTACATTATGAATACAATGTATGCTAAGATGGCTTATTTGGGATCCCTCATAGTACCGATCACTGTGTCACGGCTTGGCCCTAGTTCGGGTCATGACAAGGATAGTCAAATTGGTCATGTGCTTTGCATGCTAAAAGCATGAACGCGCCTTGTTAGGCCATTTTTTTTAGTAGTCACGATATTAAGTTAATCTATTTATGTAATGAACCTCTATTTCATTTTTGCCTTTGTTCCTTCTTTACATTGTTTAGAGAATTCCTGTAGCGATCTCAAGTTAGTTATGACTTGCTGACACTAACTATTTGATTGTCTGGTCGTTCGATTGGGTTTTAGGCCCGTTTCCCTATTTTGGAGCTTTTGAAGCTTGAAAAGTTGACTTCGATCCTAATATCAGGTAAAATAACTCATAATAGAATTATGACAGTACCATCATCTCTGGAGTGACCAAATTAGGTTAGTAGCACAATCGACATAAGTATCGAGTCAATCAGTGAGAGTTTGGAGCCATTTGGCATTTTACCCTTTGAAATTTGACCTAAGGTTGACTTTGGTCAAAATTCTTAGAAAACGTGTTTGGATGTAAAATTATTTCAGTGAGGCTAGTTCTAAAATGTCAAGTTTTGTCTAGAATAACCTTTCATTCACTTGTCGAGTCTTCCGGTCTAATCCCAATGCCCATTGTAGAATTTGGCTCAGAATGGAACTTGGGTATGGGTCCGACTTTTCAATAAAATGACTTCGTATGAAAATTTTAAATGCGCCATTGAGTCCATAATGTTGAATTTGGTGAGGTACTATATCTTGTTTACATGCATGAGATTCTGACCAAATTTCGACCACCCCGTCGGAAAGTTTAGACTTGGCCAAAATTCTTTGTTGCAGCAATTGCTGGTGTAGGTTGCTTTCTTGATCGCATTTGCGATGGAGCCTCCGTGATCACGAAAGTCACTGAGCACAGGCATTGCAATTGCGAGGCCTTTGGCGCGATCACAATGAGGCATTGATTGGGTTTGATCTTATTTGTCTTTGCGATCGTGAGATCTGATTCTATCGATCGCGATGGTGTTTTTGAGAGACGGTCGCGATAGCAACATATGTCCCCATGATTTCAATGAGCAATTGTGTTTGGTCTTTATTTAAAGGGATAGACACAATCAACACTTGGTCCCAAGGTTTGAAAAACCATATCTTGATCTCTAGAGGTCCATTTTAAGCGATTCAAAGCTAGGATTGAGGATAATTATTTGGAGAATGTGTGGGTATCTTTGGAAAGTGTTGCGGAGGATTTTCAGAGGTAAATTTCTTGAAATATCTTATGTCCCATGTCTTTAATGGTGTTTTTTGTGATTTTGTTGCATGATCATATTTGGGGCTATTCTGAGCCTCGAATTGTGTTCCATTTTGGAACACAAGTTTAGGGTGGTATTAAGGACATTTTCATAGAGTCAATTCTGGAAGTACCGGAGCAAGTCACACATTCTCATTTTTGACTTTGAAATTGGTCTGTCTATGATTTTAATAATTTTAATGTCAAAACGACTGTATTAATATTGTGTACCTATATTTGATAGTGGGAAAGTGTTTAGAGGCCATTCAGAAAAGGAAAGGTATAGTTTAATGATTTTGGAGTGTGCGTGATTAACCTATAGGTAGGCTACGATTTTTCCCTCGTTAGATTAAGCTTGAAATATGATTGGTTGTTTAGTAGTTGGAATTCGGGTTGGGTAGTTATTGAATCATGCCTAGATATTTAGAAACTATGATTTAGGCCTTCTTGATCATCCATGCCTTGTGATGTATTTGTATACTTGTTTTATTATCTATTTGGAGCATATTTTACCTTAGCCTAGGTTTGACTAGTGCTTGCTTTAGAAATGTATGATTCTGACCCTATAGGCCTTAGATTTGCCCCGACCTCATTTTGGCTGGTATAGATCCTTGTAAATTGGTGTAGCAGACTTGATATGATATTCTGAGCCTTAGCTAGGTGGTATGCTTACTCTGATGATATTAAATCATTACCTCCCGATTCTAAGGCTTAACGGGTTAGGCGGTGACACAAATTTCCATTTTACAATTCAAGATTGGTTTGGAGTTCAGCTTAGATGGTTTAATTGATTGAGTAGGTGTGGATGGCGATCTACGGATATTGGTAACTATTGACCTTTGGGAGTACTTACAGAAGCTATATTTGATTCTATTGTTGGGCATCAAGATTTAAGCTCTGGCCTCGACCACTAGACACTTTCAATAAGCATCCAGTTAGAGGTCCAACCTGAATTAATCGGATGATGATAAAGATCATCCAGTTAGAGGTACGACCTCAATTACTTGATACTTGATAACTTACTTGGACACTTCTGGTGAGCTTCCTATTAGAGGTCTGACCTCCGTACTGTCAGATTCTACTAGATTGGGTTGAGGTTCTGGTTCTATATTCTCCGGTCTTGGGTTCTCAATTTCAAGTTCTCTGTTTTAATAGCTATTATGTGTACTCGTAGCGCTTATAGAGGTCCGATCAGATTTTTATTTAAACTTGCACATGAGTGTACCTTCAGGACTTACGGGGGTCTAGTCTATAAGGATCATCCAAAATTACGTCAGGGCATCTAAGGAAAGTTTTAATCACCCTAAATTAAGGCTAACATGCTCCAGGTAAGTATAAATAGGGATTCAACAGCACATGAAGCATAGGTAAACAATAATAAGGGATACATGCTCTCAACTACCCGAAATTCCTAAAGAAGGCCTAAAACATGATATCTAATCATCTCTCATTTATACAATACCTACCTAACCAAAATTCCATCAATTTCAATAAGTATTTACACATTCTAGCTCAATCTAAGGAACGAGAAGCCATAGCTTTCATGTAGGCTGAACACTCGTGCTCCAACTCACAATGCCTTGCTTTCCCTTTCCATACGGCCTCTGATTGCTGCCACACTATCAAAAATGGATTCAAAATATCAATATGGTCATCTTGACACTTAAATCACAAGAAACAGTGAGGGGCTAATTTTATGGTCAAAAATGAGAATGTGGAATCCGCAGTGATAATTTTAGAATTGACTCCGTGAAGAGGTACTATATACTACCCAAACTCTTTTTCCAAAATGGAACACAATTCAGGGCTTGAATATGCTGATAATCAAACATGTAAGAAAATTCTGAAGAAAGCTCAAAAACACCTAAGGCAGTTGGTTTACAAGCAAATTTACCTTAAACAAAGGTCCTAATTTATTTTATGAATTTGGACCATAATTTGGCCTTTGAATCACCCAAATCCACCTTAAATCGAGTGAGAAATGAGAGTTTGAAGTTTGGGACAAAATCTCAAATTTGAAGTTTAAAATAACTCCAGTCGTCATAAAAGAAACATCGAAGTTCGCTTGAGCGACCCCCACCAAGAAGAGGGCATCACTTTCACGGTCGCTTTATAGTCCCCCGTCCATGGTATCCTGGTCGCTTTAGGGAATCACTTGTCACTTTTGCGACAAGGCGTCGCTTTAGCGATGACACTAGATACAACTGGTGCGAATGAGCTTAGCATGCCTATGTCTCTGACGGGGTGCTCAAGATTCGTTCGGAATCCCATACGTGCAAACGAGATATGTTACCCCACCAAATTTGATATTCTAGACTCAATGGTGCATTCAAAATTCCCATATGAGGTCATTTTTATGAAAAATGGGTCCCATACAAAAGTTTCATTTAAAGCCAAAATCCATAACGAGCCTCAGGATTAGATTGAAAGCCTCGAGAAGCGAACAAAGGTTCATTTTAGACCAAAATTGACATTCCAAAATTAAACACACTGAAGGATTTTCTTCTTAGCGCATTTTCCAAGAATGCTCACCAAAGTCAACCTTAAGCCAAATTTCAAAGGCTAAAGCGCTAAGTGACCCCAAACTTGTATCGATTGACTCGATACTTGTGTTGACCATACTACTAGCCTAATTTGGACATTCCGGAGCTGATGGAACTATTAGAATTCTGTAATGAGGTAATTTACCTGATGTATGACAAAAATCATTTTTTTAAGTTATAAAATCTCCAAAATAGGGAAACGGGTCTAAAACCCAAATAAATGACTAGGCAACAAAACAATCTTTGCCAGCAAGTCATAAATGAATTGAGGTCGCTATAGGAACACTCTGAATGAAGAAAAAGAAGAATTAAGCAAAAATGAACTGGAGGATCATTACAACATCCACTACTTAAAAGGACTTTGATTCGCCAAAGTAAGAGTCAAGAAGTATCTGAAGGCTCAGATAATCTAGGGAACTGCTCTCGCATCTCATGTTCGATCTCTTAGGTAGCCTCGTCGATGGGATGGTGCCTCCAAAGGACCTTAACAATAGAAATGACTCTCGATCATAACTGCTTGACATCTTTGTCTAGAATGAGCATTAGCTCTTCCACAAAGGTCAAATGATCATCCAACTCAACTAAATCATACTGATCATATGAGACTTATATAGAACATACCGATATAGCATCGAAACATGAATGACTGAGTGGATAGATGATAGTGCTGGAGGTAGGGCTAACTCATAGGCAAACCCTCTGAATGACCTTAAAATCTCAAACAACCCTATATATCTGGGCTGAGCTTGCCCTACCTCCTAAATCTCATCATGCGTTTTATGGGCGATACTCGAAGAATAACCTATCACCAACTACAAACCTTAACAATCGATTGCTTATGATACGAATAACTTTGATGTGTACTCTGAGCGTCCTGAGCCTATCCAGAATCACTCTCACTTGATCCAAAGCCTCTTGAAGCAAGTATGTTCCATGTAGCCTAGGCTTCGTAGACTAAAACCAACTAACCAGAGAGAGACAATGCCTACCATATAAGGCCTCAAATGGGGCCATCTAAATTCTAGAGTTGTAGCTGTTGTTGTATGCAAACTCCGTCAAGGGAAAGTGGTGGTCCCACTGACCCTCAAACTCCAATATGCAGGCTCACAACATATCCTCCATAGCATGAATAGTATGCTTTGACTGGCCATCAGTTTGTAGGTGGAAGGGGGTACTGAGATCAACCTGGGTACCCAACTATCTAGGAAAAGGGCTTCAAAAGCTGGAAGTGAACTATGAACCCTATTCTGAAATGATAGATATAGGTACACGATGATGTTGAACCACCTCCCGATTGTAAATACGAGCCAACCTTTCGGAACTGAAGGATGTATTAATAGGAAGGAAGTATGCTGACTTGGTTAATCAATTCATGATGACCTAAATACTGTCAACACCTTGAAAATTCGAGGTAAACCCACAACAAAGTCTATGGTGATACACTTCCGCTTCTACTTCGAAATGGGTAATATTTGAAACTCACTACCAGCCCTCAAATGCTCGCCCTTCACCTGTTGGAAACATATGCAACATGGCATATAGTTTGAGATGTCCCTCCTCATACCGCTCCACTAGTAGTTCTGCCTCAAATCATGATACATCATAGACGATTATCAAACCGCAATACCCGATTTGAATCAATATAATCCTGGTCACCATCACCCTGTAATACCTGGTCTCTAAGCTCTAGCAATGACTCATCCTCAAACTTTTAGGCACAGATCAGATCAAGTAGAGAAGAATCAGCCCCCACAAAGGCTAATATCTGCCTGGAAATCGAAATGTCCAATCTAACAATCCTGTTTGCTAAGGACTGGAAGTCTAAAGCTAAGGGTTTATCCACAGTAGGAAAATAGGCTAGGATACCCATACTCCCTACCTTTCGGCTCAAGGCGTCAGCTACTACATTCGCCTTTCCTGGTTGGTAGAAAATAGAGAGATCATAGTCTGCCAAAAGCTTGATCCTATGTCACTGTCTAGAATTAAGATCCCTCTGACCCATGATGTATGGTAAGGTGTTATGATTTGTATCTATCTCATAATGGACCCCATACAAGTAGTGCCTCCATATCTTGAACGCGAAGACTACTGCTTCTAACACTATCTTAAGAATGGGGTACTTGTCGCTCGTATGTTCTCTACTACCTAGAGGCATATGTAATATCCCAGCCCTGCAGCATCAAAGCACATCCTTGACCAATATTGGATGCATCATAATACACTATAAAGCCCTCACCTTCAAATTGAGTGTTCAAGATAAGGGTAGTGGTAATAAATTCCTTGAGTATCCAAAAGCTCAATTCACACTCAAACCATACAAATGGACTTCTTGAGGGGTCAACTGGGTTAATGGGGTTATAGTGGTGGAAAACCCCCTAATAAAGCATCTATAGTAACCTGCTAATCCGATGAAGCTCTAAACTTTATGATAGATATGGGCCTAGCATAACCATGTATAGTATCAATCTTTACTGAATCTACCATGATGCTCTTCTTGGTCACAACGTGCCCATGAAATGTCACAGACTCCAACCAAAAGTTGCACTTTGAGAAGTTGGCCTAAAGCTGCAGATCTCTCAAAGTCTGGAGCACAATCCTCAGATGCTGTGCATGCTCCTCTCTATTCCACGAGTACACTAAAATGTCATCGATAAACATAATCATGAAATAATCAAGATAGGGCCTGAATACTTGGGTCATCAAATCCATAAAGGCGTCAAGGACATTAGTAAGCCTAAATGACATTACAAGAAACTTATAGTGGCCATATCGAGTCCGTAAGGCAGTCTTAGGGATGTCTACAACCCTAATCCTTAACTGATGGTAGCCAGATCTCATATCAATCTTAGAAATATGGCGGCACCCTGTAGCTGATCGAACAGGTCATTAATACAGGGCACAGGGTAATGGTTCTTCATCATATCCTTGTCCAACTACCTGTAATCGATGCAAATCTTCATAGTCCTATCCTTGTTTTTAATAGAAAAGATAGGATCACCCCACGAAGATACACTCATATGGATAAAACCCTTACCTAGGAGGTCCTCAAGCTGAATACTAAGCTCTTGGAGCTCTGCAGAAGCCATCTGGTAAGGTGGAACTGAGATAGGCTTAGTGCCCAACTCCAAGTCTATAACAAAATCAATATCTCTCTCTAGAGGTAGGCTAGGTAAGTTGGTAGGAAATACATCAATAAACTCTTGAACCACAGGATTAGAATCAATTGAGGGGGTCTCACTTGATACATTCTGGACATACGCTAAATAAGCTTGACACCTAGAGGAAACCAACTGCTGAGCTCTCATAGAAGATATAATCCTTATCGGTGTGCGGCTATAAACACTCTGCCATAAAAATGGAGAAATACTAGGCATGGCTAAGGTAATGGTCTTGGTATAGCAATCCAAAACCATATGTGAGGAGATAACTATTCAATGCCTAGAATAACAGCAAAATCCATCATATAAAGCAAAATAAGATCTTATTTTGTATTATGCCACTAAATAGTCACTACACATGATCTACAAAGTTGATTTACTATTAAAGAATCTACTACTGGGTCAAAACATGCAACGATACCACTAAAGGCTTAGAACTAATACCCCAAAAGGGAGCAAAATATATAGACACATATGGGTATGTAGAACCTAGATCAAATAAAACTGAAGCAGTCTACTGGCATATAAAATCGTACCTATTATAATATTGTCTGATACCTCAGCCTTTGCCCACACTGGAGCGACATCGAAGTGGCCCTATTGGCCTTCACCATGATTGTCTGTCCTACCACCCAACCTACCTCCTCGAGGACCTACCTAAATAATTAAGTAGTTTCCTCTACGGCCCTATGTCTTATCTCCGACTCCACGGTACTGACTTTGGTCTCCACCTCTATGAACTTGACTCTAGTCTCCACCTTTAGGTAGATATGGCACTGATGATATCGGTTTAGCTTAACTACGGTACTCTCTAAACTAGTGATCAAGTGAATCGTAGTTAGAATGCCTCAAAGATTATTGCCAGGTAATAACCTGACTGCGGTAGAATAGGAGAGATTTTGATCCCATCGAGCTCTAGCCCATACTAGAATCAACCTGATAGAGTTGGTTGCCATTTGAAGCTGGTAGAGCCATCTGAATAGGTTGGCTGGGCTGATTTTGCTGATTTATATCTTGTTGGAACCTCTGATAGGACCTGTCATAGTAATCCCTGCCCCTAGTTTGGGACCCATTGTAGCTACCCTCATGTTCAGACCTCTTATCGCTGCCCCTTTGGGCCTCACAACAAATGTGGTCCATGGTACGGGTGTGATCAACAAGTTCAAGAAATGAATGGCCCACTACAACCAAATATTCTATCTCTGACCACAAATGATACCTCAATCCATACACAAAGCATCGTATCCTCTCCTCCTCAATAGGTAGAATCATAGTATTATAATAGAAAAGTTTATGGAATCTAGCCTCGTACTCTTAGACCATCAAAGGGACATACTCTAGTCTCATAAAAGGATCCTGAAGTTGGTCCTTAACACTCCTACGGATAAGAGAGGCAACCCAACTAGTCTAGACTGCATATAGGAGAGCCACCACTGCTGGGATGGGCCCGAAAATTGGTGAACAATGAAATCAACTCCCTTGGACTACACAAGGCTTAAAGAATGAAGATTTTTGGAGAAAGAAGTCAAAAACTCCATAGCATCCTCCCTACTCGCTCCTAAAAATATCTAAGGTGACAATCTTTGGAAAAACCCACAACATTTTCTGGTTCTATAATGTCATAACATCCTATAGGGAAGATGGTTAGGGTGCTACAGGTGCTTGGGGCTGCTAAACCTTGGGAACTAGCGACACATGCTGATTCTATGGTGCTGGCATATTTGAAGATGGTGGTGGGGCCTGAGGTACAACCCCAATAGCTAAGAGTAATAGTGCAATGGCCGCCGTAGGGCTAGAGTCATGATTGGTGTGGTTGGAGATGTGCCAATTCTGGCCCCTTTGGCTGAGGAGTAACAGGGCACCCTAGTGCTCCTCTACATACTCTAAAGCCATATCTCCATCTGGGGCTGGTGCTACACCCCTACCTCTATGTCGGGGCCGACCTCTAGGCCTGCCTAAGGCTTTATCTACCAGTCCTGGTAGGTTATCACCGTCGTTAGTACCACATACACGAGCCATACCTGCGAAAGAATGAAGCAAATGAGATTTCATGAAACCAATAAGACACATAATGCATGAGGTTATATAACATAGAGAACTTTCCTAATGACATCCTATAGCCTCTCAAAGATGGGTTACGGAAATCTCCGTACTGACCCACAGGACTCTACTAGATGTTAGCTCTATACAAGTGAGACCGTTCAACCTGGAGCTCTGATACCAACTTGTCATGACCTAATTTCTAAGGTCACGATGGCACCTACTATAACCCACTAGTAGGTAAACCAACCTCCCGGAACAACTAGTATTGGATTTAATGGTAGAAACTAACAGAAATAAGCAATTCTAACATAACATCATAGATAAGCGGAAGACAAACCAAAATACATATATACTATTGATCCCTCCCTGAACCTGGAAGTCACTAGTATAAAGCTACTACAAAATAAAAGATAAGTGCAAGTCCCAAAATTAGACCATATACAAATAAAATAGCTGGCATGTCTCAAAATGTAAAAGATAGGCCATCCATGCTGAAGGAGACAGAAATAATCCCAAAATGTCAAGTGCTCACCCTCGTCTCTATTACAGACTTCTACAGGCTTGAAAGGTAAGTGTTGGTAGCTGGTGCTTGGACTTACATCACGCAATTGGATGTAGAGTATAGTATGAGTACTAACACAATTGGTACCCAATGGGCATCATAGGCCGACTGAGAAGGAAGGGTAAAAATAATATGAAAAAGAGGAATAAACCTAAATAGGAATTAAAAATTGAAACCTATGGTAAGAGAGTAAGTAATCATATGCAAATATGAATAGTATCAATTAGGGACGACTCCATCTAACTACAACCAACTTGGCCCCCACAAGCCCAATCAAGACACTCGAGCGTAATTTGAAAAAAAAACTAGACAAACCCTTATAAGACCATCGGGTACACAGAATAGCTAAGACTACAAGGACTAGGAACCAATGAATCTGAACCTCTGAGTATGCTTCCAAGGAAAGTCACAGCCCTAGCCTCGGTTCACTTTTCTCCCAAAAAAGACGTGAACAGCTGAGTCAACATGATAACTAAAGAATACACTCAATCCTAAACCACAAGTGACAGAAATATCAAGTTTGTACCTGGAATCCAAATGTTCGTCAGAATTACCAGTACGATCGTGGACGAAACTCAAAGCCGGAGACTTTCCATGAGAAATAAGTCGATCGAGGACGGGCCTCAACCTGAATAATCTCTGATGGGATCCCCGAATTGAAGGTCGGAACTCGAATCAGGATACTCATAGAAAATATAATTGAGGAAGCCGAAGTTTCTCATTTAAAGTTGTATTCTAATAGCCACTACGGATCACCCTTCACAACAAAATAAGCCAACATAACCATCTAAGCTTCATCCTAAACTTATCTTGAGACAAAAAAACGTCTAATATCACCAGCGTCTGTCATAAGCCATGAGACTTGGGAAATTATGGACAAGAATTTTTCAAAAGCAAATTTACTGCCTAGCTAGGGTCGAACAATCAAACCCTGCTCTATTACACCAGTCTACAGGGATCTATGCCATCCAAAGCGATGTCGGACCATCTAAGGTAAGTTTTAATCACCCTAAATTAAGTTCAACATGCTCCAGGTAGCTATAAACAGGAAATCAACAACACAAAAAGCATAGGTAAACAACAATAAGGGATACATGCTCTCAACTACCCAAAAATATCAAAGAAGGCCTAAAATATTATTTCTAATCATCTATTATATATATAATAGCTACCCAACCCGAATTTCATCAATTACAATAAGTATTTACACATTCTCACTCAATCTAAGGAATGGGAAGCCGTAGCCTACCTGTAGGCCAAACACGCGTGCTCCAACTCACAATGCCACGACTCTCTTTTCGTATGGCCTTTGACTGCTGCCACACTGTCAAAAATGTATTCATGACGTCAATATAGTGTCTTGACTTTCCAGAACTAACCACACTGACTGAATTTTCAACTGATCGTGCTTTCTAAGAATGTTGGCCAAAGTCAATCTTAGGCCAAATTTCAAAGGCTAAAGTGGCAAATAGCCTCAAACTCGTATTGATTACCTCGATACTCATGCCGACCATGTTACCATTCTAATTATACCATTTTGGAGCTGATTGAACAATCAGAATTCTATTCTGAGGTCATTTACCTGATGTTATGATCGAAGTCAACTTTTCAAGTTATAAAAGCTCCAAAACAGAGAAACGAGCCTAACACCCAAATGAATAACTAGACGATCAAACAGTCAGTGCCTGCAAGTCATAAATTAATTGGGGTCACTATCGAAACTCTCTAAAGGGAGAAAAGGAGACATTAAGGAAGAAATAACCTGAAGCGTCCTTACATTTCTTGTGAAGTATATTCTCAATTATATTTTCAAATAATATATATTAGACTATTAATATTTTAATGAGTCAAGATTTAGAATTTAGGTCCAGCCTAAGGATTTGACTTATAGCTACAAAAGAAAATGTGTTGTTGCTGTGATATAAATAAAATATGTAGCAATTTTATATTGCAGCCACAATGTATTTTATTGTGGCGAAAGATTTAATTTGTTTGATATGAAAATTCAAACTTTGTGGCTATATTACATTTTGGATTCGTGAAAATAATGCTTGTATTTAGCTACGAGATTGAAAATATATAGCTATGAATTGAAAATTTTGCTACAAACATTTTTGTACATGGCTAAAGAACTATTCTTTTTGCCACAAATACATAAATGATAGTTTTCTTTTAATTTGCTTTTATGGAAAGCAAAAATCTATATCCATATTTTAGGTAATTATATATATGCTTAAGCACAAAAATAAAAATTCATTGTTGTAAATTGAAGAATATAATAAGCATTATTAATCACAACATTTTCTATAATGTACCTAAATTAAAATAAATTAAATTTCAAAATAGATTTCAAGTTACACATAATTACATTTGGAACATTCATAATATATAATTCTTCTATGATAGCAATTACAATATCTTTCTTACGACTCTATGTTGTATAGTTTTCTACCATTTTCACGTCATTGTCTCCAAGACGCTCTAATATTTCCACAAATTCGCCTACAAATTTTTGATAAAGTAAATTAATACCAAAGAGCAAAAATAATTGTATCATTTATATAAAAAGAATTAAGAGTTACATACAATTGTATATTTTACCTAAAATGAATTTACTAAAATATCCATTAACATTCTTATATGTTCAATTTTTACAAGATAATGTAACTCAATAAAGTTAAAAAGGATTGCAAGCTCCAAACAATTCAATATTTTACATGAAAAGCTTCTTTAACAAAGGTTTGTATATTTAAGGAAATTAATATGTACAATAATAAACATTTGATTTTAGTGGCTTGTAAGATAAAAAGATATTAACTTCCCAAAACATCTAGAAAGCAAAAGTTCAACTTACGTTGTTATCTACTTCACTCTCAATTTAAAATGGAACCAATCTTGCTCACCTTAAATCAATCTATATAAATAAAAAAGACAATTGTTTTAATGTCTACATTTATAACAACTTAAAGAAGAAGATTAAAAAAAATTGTGAACATCAAATAGTGGAAAGAATATTGGAACTAATAAAACAATATAAAATTGAAATGAACAATAAAATATTAGACGAAGCAAAGGGGAAGCGTGTATGTGGTGCGGTGGGTGGAGAGGGAAAATATAATGATCCTCCAGGTCATTCTGTGTAAATGCCTTCTTTTCATCATTTAGAGTCTTCCTAAAGTGACCTCAAGTCATTTAAGACTTGTTGGCACTGACTATCCGGTCTCCCAATCGTTCGTTTGGGATTTACGCTCCTTTCTGTATTTTGGAGCTTTTGAAACTTAAATTGCTGACTTTGGTCAAAATGTCAGGTAAGCAGCCTCCAAATGGAATTCTAATGGTTTCATTTGCTCCAAAATGGTCATTTTAGGCTAGTAGCATGGTCGCCTTGAGTCCCAAGGCTTTCGGTGCGAGTTTGAACCATTAGGCATTTTAGCCTTTAAGTTTTGACAACTTTGACCTTGGTTAAAATTCTTTGAAAATGTGCTTGGATGAAAATTCGTCAATGCGGTTAGCTCTGTAATGTCGTTCTTTTTTCTAGAGCAACCTTTTGTGCACTTCTTGAGGCTTCTAGTCTAATCTCGAGGCCCTTCATAGAATTGGCTAGAAACGCCACTTGGGTGTAGGATCCACTTCTTTTCGAGCCTCAGATGGAAATTTCAACTGCACCCTTTAGTCCAAAACATCAAATTTGATAAGGTAGCATAGCTCATTTACATGCATGGAGTTCCAAATGAATTTCGAGCACCCAATCAGAATTTTTGAACACTTGGTGTTGTGGCTGATGAACCAACATCTAGTATAGGTGACCTTCATCACAATTGTGATTGATTAAGCCTCCATGATCATAGTGGGTCACTATTCTCGGGCATCACGATCGTGTGTCCCCTTGCCGCATCGCAATGAGGAGTTGTCTGGGTTGACCACTATTGGTCATTGCAATCATAAGGTCTGACCTCTATAGTCTTGATAATCACTTTTCGTGGGGCTTGCAATCGCAAACCTGATCTCTGCAATTGCAATGAGCTGTTTCTTGTGTTTTAAATTAAGACCAGCCACAATCAGTTCATAATTCAAATGTTTAAGTGGCAATTTTGAGAGCTCTAAAAGTCTAAATTTAGTGATTTCAAGACCTGATGTCTGAAAAGTTCCTGGCTATGTGGGTGATCAGTCAGGGAGTGTAAGGAACCATTAGTTTAAGGTAAATTTTGGGTTTTAGCTACTTCTTTGCTTCTTTCCTCAAGCTTTAATGGTGATAAATTGCATGTGGTTGATTCTGACTGTTCTAAGCCCCAAAATGTATTTCATTTTGGGACACAAGTTTGGGAGATAATTAGGACCCTTTTATTCTGTCAATTTTGGTATTTTCTCCATGCATCCCATGTTACCATTTTAGACTCTGAAACTGGTCTATCTATATTTTAAGTGATTTTAGTTTTTAAATAAACTTATTAATATTGTAATTCTATTTTTGATAGCATGGCAATGTTTTGAGGCCGTATGGAAGGGAAAAGCTCTGAATACTTGATTTGGCGCATGTGCGATTAGACTAAATGTAGGCTACAACTTCCCTCTCTTTATACTGAGCATGAATATGCAACTAGATGTTGATTTGTATGAATTTGGGGTGGATTGCTAACTAATCATGTTTAGCTTCTTAGAATTCATATGTTAGGTCTTTTTTGGATTTTGTGGCATCAATAGCATGTGTTCTTTAGTTGAGCATCCTTACCTTGTCCTATGACTTGTATATGATTTATGGATATTATTGGAGCATTTTTGGCCATAGTCTAGGCATAGACTAGTGATTACTATAGGCTTGCATAAATTGGAACTGTTAGGCCTTAGATCTCTCCAACGTTCCTTTGGATGGCTTAGCTCCCTATAGACTAATATAGCAGACTAGAGTCTGATAGTCTGATCCTTAGCTAGGTAGTAGCCTAGCTCTTAAGACCTTATTTCCATAATTCCCTCCTTTCGTCGGCTCCTATGTAGTTGCACCATGTTTGGAGGCCGCTCGTCGATTCATGTGGGATTTGGTTCGGGCTTGGAGTGATTTATTGATCGCACTTATTTTATGGTCATATGGCTACTGATCCTAAATCTAGCCGATTCATCTCTATTTACAGTTTAAGTCCCTAATTCACTCCACTTGGTTATGGTTAAAGTCTATACCTCGATTTTTTCAGTCTTAGTTAGAGTCTTTGGCTATCTTCAGCCTTGGCTAGAGTCCATGGCTATTTTTAGCCTTGGTTAGAGTCCGTGTCTATATTTAGCTTTGGTTAGAGTCCTTGTCTATCTTCAGCCTAAGTTAGAGTCCTTGACTATCTTCAGCCTTAGTTAGAGTCATTGTCTATCTTTATCCTTGGTTAGATTCCTTGTCTATCTTTAGCCTTGATTAGAGTCCATGACTATCTTTAGCCTTGGTTAGAGTCCTCGGCTACCTTCAGCCCTGGTTAAAGTCCTCGACACCTTCTTTGCTTTGGTTCAAGTCCTTAGCCCCTATTCCACGGTGATTGAAGTCTCCAACACTCGATTGATTTTGTTCAAGTCCACAAGACACCTAGTATTAATGAAAGTATTTTCAGATTCTCTTGTGGTTCTTGGTTATTTTGTGTAGCTGTCGGGCTTATAAAGGTCCATTCGTATTTTACATAAACTTGTACATGAGTATATCCTCTAGGATTATGGGTGCCAGTTGGGTTTAGTTAGTTGTATCTTCTCTCTTTCTATTCTTAGTGCAATTGTGTGCATTCCTATTAGTTTCCCCTCCCTTTGATCTTTGTTGTGTTTAAATTCTAGCATTCCATATTACTTTTACTTTTTCTGATCAGTCGGCCTATGATTCCTACTAAGTACCTATTGTTTAGATACTCACACTACACTAAACATTTATATTTGTGATGCAGGGCTGAGCACTAGCTACTAGCACTGAGATCAAGCCTGCTACAGTCAGATTTTGAGATGAGGGTGAGCACATGGCGTCCTACACTATAGCTGTCTCTTTCTGTATATAGTGACTAGTCTTTTACTTTAGAGACCGGTCTTTATTTCCTTGGTCAACTTTTGGTACCTGTAACTATTTTGTAGTAGCTCTATACGTGTGACTTCCATGTATGGGAGGGATCTTTCATTGTATATATACTTTTGGCTTGTTTCCACTTATTCTTTTGTAATTTCTATTAATTATTTAATTTCAGGTTTAGTTTTTCGCTTTATCCTATTACTTGCAGTTCCACGATACAGGTTGGCTTATCTACTAGTAGATTATAATAGGCGCTATCATGACTCGAGATATTGGGTCATGAAATATTGGTATCAAAGCTCCAGGTTCACTAGTCTCACTTGTACAAAGCTAACATCTAGTAGAGTCTTGTAGATCAGTGCAAAGATGTCCGTAACTTACCTTCGGGAGGCTATATGATGTCATTACAAAAGTTTTCTCTTTTTATCGCTTTTTTGTAGTGTGTGTTTTATTGGATTCATGGAATCTCACTTTTTTCATTCTTTCACACGGCGGAATACACACGTGGTAGAGCAGCTGGAGGTGATTCACCCCGGCTGACAGGTAAAGCCCAAACTAGGGATAGAGGCCAACCCTGAGGTTTTATGAGGGCTGCAGCACCAGCCCGTGATGGGGAGTGGACGTTGGAACCAGAGGTAGAGCCTTAGGTAGCTTGTGCACCTCCTCAACCGGTGGGGCCGGGGACAACCTAGCCACCACTCAAACTAGCTATGGCTCCTAATCTTCAAGCCGCCATTACTCATATTTTGAGTGTACTTGGGTTATCCAATATGCTCCAGCTCCAGCTCAAGATATGTTAGCACAGCATGTTTAACCTGCACCAGCGGCTACTAGTTCAACCACCACCGGCACATGTTGCCACCTAGCGGAATTTTATGGATGGAGTCATAACTTTACCAGAGCAGAAGATACTTGGAGTGTTTCTGAGACTTTTATCATCGAGTTTTTTGGGGTTAATTGGAGAGGATTCCTACGAGTTTCTCACTACTTGCTGGGAGTAGCACAAATTGGGTTTGAAGGAGTCGAGAGAAGACAACTTCACCACTTACTAAATTGATGGTCCGATGAGAGAGTGATGGCATTCATATTTAGAGACCAGGCTAGTTAGGTCTCCACCGATGTCATGGACAGAGTTTTTGGAGGCCTTCTTGGCCAGTTCATCCTGCAGAGGGTTATAGATTGACTCTATGACCAGGTTTAGAGATTAGAGCAAGGATCCATGACCGTGCCAAAGTACAAGGCTTGGTTTCACGAGATCTCCCATCATGCCACTACGATCCTACCTACCATCAAGACCCATAAATCAAGGTCATGATGCACACATCCCAAAATTCAACCTTATGTGTAAGCCAAACAATAATCTAAATATGAGACTCTCAAAGGGAAGTCAGACCATAAATGAAAGGAAAAAAGCACAATGAAGAATTTCTCAAAATCTGGTGTCATTAGTATAAAAAGAATCTAATACAACTTTGGTATGAAGTATATCATAAGTCTTCGAATAGTAATAAAGACTAAATTAGAAGATGGAACTAATGGTGTTCCAGAACAAAAGATCTTACCATCACTTGGAAATAAGCCTATCTTCTAGAGATGATCATCTGTCACGAGGAGTACCTTGACTAGAATTTGCATCAAAAGTGACACAGAAGTAGGGGTGAGTATAATCTACATGTATTCAGTAGGTTTGACCAACTGAGTGTAGGGAATTAATGAAACTTAAGAAAAAATCTATGGAACACTACCACCTACATATAGAATAGTACTACTCTAGCGTCGGTGACACCAATTTATAATTAACAGCGTGAATAAGATAAACACATAAGATCAAAATAGTATCTCATATCATCATACAAATCAAATAACACAAAGGTCAATTTAATGCAATGAATTGATGCAATAATGTGGTAGTACGATGGAATCAAGGTTGTTGCACAACTTATTATATACGATATATCAAGATAAAGATTCCAAGCAAAGACTCATGAGGGACTTATTGTTTATATACCAAATCACAATCTCAATATCTCATCAAGTTGCCACCTAGCTCATAGTCAAGGATATATCAAAGTATCTCATTTTGTTTCACAAAAAAGTCTCCATATTTCTCAATTTTCCAAGAACATGATATGATGAATGAGGATGAATGCAACACAACACATATAACATGAAATAAATAATCAATTCTACATGTATCAATGGTCTAAAACTTCTCAAAACTTAACCATTTTATGATATACACCCTTCTATGAAAAAATAGTGGAAAAGAGTTCATTTGAAAAAATACTGGAAAAGAGTTCATTTGAAGTAAGTGAGCACCATTTAAGAAGCATTTCATTACTTCAAAGTATGATAAAATCCCCAAATCAACCCTCTCACTCGAGTATTACAAGTCAATTAGGGTTACAAACCTCTCTCACAGACATCTCATTAATCACATGCTCTCAAAACAATTAGAATACAATTAAGGCCTCCACCTCGGCTAAACATCAAATATAAGACCCGAGATAGAAACACAATATAATTCACAACCCAAATCATAAATACGATCCCATTCAAGAGAATATGACATAATGAATTATCCAATCTCAGTCTACAAGAAAGATAGCCAAACCTACCTCGAAGGCTGAAAACATCACCCGAATACTCCACTGAAGCTTCTCCTCAACCTAATGATCTCTGAAATGATTCCAAATAATCAAGAATGGAGAAGATTCATATAAAAGTGTTCAAAAAATTGCATATTGCAAGGCTTAAGAACCAGGGTAAAAATCATCCAAAATCACTTCGAAAATGACAAGGGTAAAAATGAAATTTTAGTTGAAAGTAAAGTTCTACCAGTCAAGAGGAGTGTGTGGTTGAAAACCCCATTAAAATAGAGTAGAAATCGAGTTCGAAATTATAAAATTGTTAACTTTGAAATTTGGGAGAAAAATCTCAAAACCTACCTTGAAATCTTGATTTTGAAATGTTTTTGGAAGATAAATTTGTTAGGAAATGACTTAGAAATGATAAAGAGATGTACTCCAATGAATTTCCTCAAAAGATTGCTTCAAAATTGCCTCTCCTAAGTTCCAATTGAGTTACAATAGTGTAAGCGAGGAGAATGGATTAGTTCTTAACTAAACACTATTCAGTCCTAAAATGCCTTTCGCAATAGCGGTCCACTACCCTCTGTGATCGCAGAGCACACTAGGAATGTTCATCACGAACGTGGGCTCATAGCTGCAAATGTGAAGCATTAGCAAAACATACCCCACGATCACGAGGCTACTAGACGTGATCGTGGGACATAATTGAGGGAACTCTTCGCGAACATTGGCCTAACCACCATGATCGTGAAAAAGGAAATGGACCTGCACCAGAAAACACATCAAATTCAAACTCAAAGTCTCTGGTCAGACCCTCAGGATTTGTTCAAGGTATGATAAAAATAAATCAAATATTCTAACCTACTAAATGCGATATTCTATACTCAATAGAATCGTTGAATTTCTAAAAAAAGTTGTTATGAACAAAATACCCCTACAAACCTCTCTTAGGCCTAAGACTCAACTTTTAGCCTAAGTACTCAAAACAAAAGCTAAGATCTAAGGGCTCTAACCAACCACCCTAATAGACCAAGATTGATGTTTTGGATGCTATGGAACTGAAAAAATTATCATCCAATTCTAGGATTACAAATGTTGACCAAAGTCAACTATCTCATTAAAATTTTCACCCAAGGTCTCAAAACCACTAAAATCTCACTTGATCACTTTGAGGACAACACAAACCATTCCCACAACACAAACAAAACATGAAAATGATAAGAAGAAGGGGAAAATGGTCATTTCATAAGAAAAAAGTAATTTCTCAAGAATTGGGACATTACACTATCCACCACTAAAACACACGTTCATCCTCAAAAAGTTGAGGGTATATACAATGCATGTCGGACTCCACCTCTCATGTAGCCTCCTCAATAGGTCAGTGTCTCCATTGCACCTTTATTAAAATATGCTTTGATCTCGATTGTCTACTTTGTCTTTCTAAGATAGCAATATGCTCATCCTCAAAGGATAAATCCTGATCTAAAGCAACTGAGTTCCACTGAATCACATGAGAATCATTATGTCGGTATCAGTTAATTATCAAAATATGAAACAAGGGATGAACCACTGAAAGGTTTGGAGGCAAATCTAATCTATAGGCTACTTTTCTATACTTATCAAAAATCTCAAAAGAGATAATAAACCTCGGGCTAAGCTTACCTTTCCTCCCAAATCAAATCACACCCTTAGTGGGTGACACTTTGAGCAACATGTGCTCACCAATGGCAAATATCATGAACACGTCTATCTAGATAACTCTTCTTCCAACTCTAGAAAGTCACAAGGTGCTTCTGAATCAATCTCACCCTATCTATGAAGTATCTCAACAAATCTATACCCTAAGGTTGCACTCCAAAAGAATCAAACCATCCTATCGGAGATCTACACCTCCTTCTATACAAAGCCTCAAACAGTGTCATCTGAATGCTAGAATGGTAACTGTTGTTTTATACATACTTCGTAGACGGTAGGGATTGATCCCAATGACCACCAAAGCCTATGACACAAGCTCGAAGCATCTCCTTAAGCACTTGAATTTTCTACTCTAAATGACCATCAATATAAGGATAAAATATGGTACTCAACTTAAGCTTGGTACCCATCTTCTCCTGCATAGAACTTCAAATATAAGAGGTAAATTGCATACATTTATCAAAAAAATAGAAATGGACACTCCATGCAACCAAAAAATCTCATGAATGTAGATCCTAGACAGCTGCTCTGTATTATGGCTAGTCTTCACCAAAATGAAAAAAGCCAATATAGTCAACCAATCCATAATCTCCCAAATTAAATTATGCTTACCCATAAATATCACAAATCCAGTCACAAAGTCCATAGTAATTCATTCCAACTTCCATTCAAGAATGGGCATCCTTTTCATCATACCACCTGGTCTTTGATGCTCATACTTCACTTGCTAGAAATTCAAACACTTGGGTATAAATTCAATGATATACCTTTTCATACCACACCACCAATAGTGTGGTTTCAAGTCATCAAATATCTTTACCCCTTCGGGCGGGTAGAATACTTCAAATAATGAGACTCTTTAAATACGACCACAAATCCTCAAAACTCCCTTGGGATCAGAGAAGCTGACTTAACTTCCCCTTTCAACACTTTGTCATGAATCATTCTCAACTTGTCATTATCAAATTGGTGGCCACGATCTAATCTATTAAAGAAGACCTCTCAATGAAGAACAAAACACTATGAGTTGTAGAAATGTCAAGTCGAACCAACTATATATCTAATGACTGAACCTTTAATGCCAAAGGAATCTCCTCCTCTATAAGAAAGGCTAAGCTACCCATACTAGGTTCTTTATGACTCGAAGCATCCACCACCACATTAATCCTACTCAAATAGTAAAGAATAGTGTTGTCAAAATCCTACAATAGTTCCAACCACTTATGCTGCCTCATGTTAAGCTTTAGTTGTGAAAAGATATATTTAAGGCTATAATGGTCGGTAAAGGCCTCACAATACGCTCTATAGGGATAGTGTCTCCACAACTTCAAAATAAAGGCTCTCTAACATCTCACTAAAAGAAAGGCTCTCTACTAAGGGCACTATTGTCATTAAGACGAATATGGGGTAGGACCCAACTTCAGACCTCGAAAAATTTCGTTCAAAAGATGGGAATGAAGATAACGATGACACGAACACAATGTAAGTTGTAGCACCGGAAACTTCCACCCGTAGCTCCCCCAAAGTGCAAAATCAGTCGGCAATCACTGTAGCACTGTCAGAGGAGCAAATCGCCTGGGTTCATCACATAAACGATTTGGAGAAAGCTAGATTAATTCAAATCGAACAAAAAATTGGGAATGTTTCTACACTACAAGGGCTACATGATATCCAAAAATCAGCTGTTTTGAATCAGCCAATTGTGAAAAATCAAAGGGCGAATGCTGGAGGAGATGCGACTAAGTCGCCTGAAGCTCGATCGCCGATTCGAAGCTCCTCCGGCGACTGTAGAGTGGAGATCATCTCAGGGGTTTACTCCCCACATCAAAGCATCCCTCTCCTCCAAATTTTAGATCAAATGGCCGCCAAAATAGTCAGAGACCAACTCGCCAGAGAAGTCGCCGAAGCTCTAGCAACAATTTCAGGTCAAAAACAATGCCATCCTGGGTGCTTCAATGTCACAAATGAACTCCACCAGGTGAGAGGCTTCAAATCTTCCTCCAACAATTCGAATGTGGAAAAACATGCCACTGGTTCGAAATCTGATGAATATCAGAATGAACAAATCCAAGCTTCGAATTGTGATAATTCAATAAGCTTTGGACTATTTCATATCGTAAATGTGATTCCTAATCCCCCAAACACTGGAGAAGCAATTCAATCTTCTCCAAATAGCACAAATATGCATAGGCAGCAGAGTTACTGTTCAAGTGAACTTGCCGGAGCTCCGGCGACCCAATCAATGCAAAACCAACGCCAAAATCTTCCCAAGAGTGTTGTGGAGACATCCAGTAAAGGCACATACTTCGAATCATCACCTGCAAGTCCAAATTCAAAAAGTCGTCAAGACGGTCCTCTAGGTATTATGCCCAGTTCTGCTGCTCTTCAAGCTGAAAAAAACACCTTGGCTCCTAATCAATGTATGCAACCTGAAGATGATATGTACATAATTGATAATGCAAATTTGATGAACCAATGGTCCAAAAATGATAGAGCTCCTTCAGGAACTCCAAACCAATGTAACATGATAGACCCTGCAGCACAACAAGGTAAGTTCTCTGAAACTTTCAACCAATCTTCATTACCTCACACTAATTATACTAACCTTAATGAACAAATACATACTAAGCCCACTGAATCACCTCTTGTTAATCCTACTGGCAAAAATGTTCAATCTGGTAATATCCATGTTCTGTTGAAATCCACTGGAACTCATTGCCAACCCAATGCAAATGAGAACCATGGTGCTGTGATCAAATCTTCTATGCAGGGTACTGATACTATGGCTAAAAACAATCCTGAAAAAACTACCAAGGTTCATATCAATAGTAATCCTCAGCAAAACAGTCTCCCACAAGTTAACAGACCTACCACCTATCAAAATAACTTCCCTAAGATTTCTAATAATTTTGATAGGCATACTCCTAACAATCAAGGTTCCAAAATTCTCAATAATCAAACTCATCATAATGACAATACCAACCAAAATGCTCAGAAGACTCAGTTCCCTAGCAGAAAAGAATAGGTCCCTCAGCCAGCCTCTTATACTGTAACTCAAACCTTTGCTGCTAAATTGAGAATCAATCAAGCAAGAACTGAGACCCCTGTAGAATTATCTACACCTATATACACCACTAGACAAGGTCTTCCTGCAGTGCTATATGACAACAATGATTTCATGGTCAAATTAGCTGACAAATGTAAATTTACTCTAGTGGGTAAATTCATCAATACCATGCCCAAAATAGAGCTTATCAGGAGAAGCTTCATCCTCCAAACTCAACTTGTAGAAGGAGTTAAGATTGCTCATTTTAATGCAAGGCATGTGTACATTGACCTGGATAATGAAATGGACTACACCACAGTGTGGACCAAACAGAGAATGATAATTGAGGGACAAAGCATGAGAATACAGACCTGGACACCAATATTCAGGCCTGAGGAAGAGACTCCTATTGTGCCAATTTGGGTGGCCCTTCCTGAGCTCCCCTGGAATTGTTACACTAAGGAGTTTGTGACTACTTTGCTTGCTCCTATTGGCAAAGTATTATTCATGGATGCAGCATCCATTCAGAAGACTAGAGGGAGCACTGCCAATGTAAGAGTTCAGGTTGATCTCACTAAGGAGAGACCTCCTCATGTGTGGCTTGGCCATGATAAAAAGGATCCCAACATAGGAAGATGGCAAACTCTCCAATATGAGAATGTCCCAGAATACTGTATGTACTGTAAACACTAGGGACATATGCAGCATGCTTGTAATATTAAGAGGAGGAATGATGAACAAAAGAGAAGAAAGGATGAAGAAGCTGCTAAAAAGAGCAAGACCAGGGAGAACAGAAATGGAAATGACCAAAAGGACCCTCAAACTTCTGTTGTATAGAAAAGAAACCACACCTTACCAACTGAAGTTCCAAACCAAACATAGACCATGAATGATAATACAAATGAGACTGTGTGGAAAATTCAGAAGAAGAAACAACACAAGGGACAAAGCCATCCTCAACAAGACAATGTGAATAGGCCTACTCCACCACAGAACTACAGCAACAAAGATCAATTACAGCAGAAAAACACAAGTGCAGGTAAGTCTTCTAATCCTATTTCCAGTTCCAATTTTTATGTTGATCTTATTACACAAGATCACACCACTAACCAAGATGCAGGGGAACTAATAAACACAAGGAACTCTAAGAAAAGGAGTTCATCAACATGGCAAGAAAAAACCAAAGAACAAAGACATGAGATTATCTCAGTGCCCCCACAGACCCCAATTCCTAATGTAGACTGCACAGGTAATGCCTCACCATGTGATAATTATGTGAACACACAAGCAAGGAGTGTAGGTATTGACTTAATACTCCCAATACCCCAGAATCCCCCACAATATAATACTAGTACTGCTGACTCAGTAGTTGCTGGAGGAATGGTTGGAGGAGTACAGGAGAACCTCACTAACTTACAGGAAGGGGCAACCAAAGGGGGTGGGAGATTATCTTATGTTTTGCATGAGAACCCAAGCACTGACCCTAGGTGTGACTATAGAGCTCTTGCTATCCCAGTACAACAATCTCAGCACAGTAGCCCTACTCTTACAAATACACAAACAGATGATCAGAATGCTAAAAAGGACCAAATTGGTACTGATGCAATCCAATTGCCAACAATCAAAGGATCTATGTCCAAAGATATGGGGGCAATAGCAAGTATAAGTATCACAGGTTCTGATGGAAAAAAGAATAACATGAGCAAGAAGAGAAGGGATGCAATTAAAAAAAGAATTGTTGAAAAAGACTCTTCTGTCAATGAACACACATGTTAGCAATTTGTCTTGGAGGATTATGATCAAGTGGGCATGGATATCACTCCCCTCCAGGCCCATTGTATCCTCACCACTCCCCCCCATTCAGTAAGTCTTATTCCTGAGACAACTACTGAACATCTTCAGCCCAACTGTACTTTCAACACTGAGGTTGATGAATATGCAGTGTATGTATCTGAGAATGAAAAGGATAATGATTATCAACCAATGACTGACCATGAGGATGAGGATGCTGTGAGTGAACAATTGATTAAGGCTTTCAGCCCATCCAGGGACAAGGTGTATGAGGATGAGGTCCAACTGGTTGCTAAGTCCCAGGGAGTCTCTGATAAATATAGGGTCACTCATTCTGAAGATGAGGAAGACCATGACCAGTGAGAAGAGGCACAACAAGAAGATCAACTGGAGATATTCAGATCCACAATGACAGCTATATTGCAGAAGAAAACTCAGCAAGAAAAGGTGAAGAATGATCCACCCTCCAAAAGTAAGCAAGAAAGGAAGAGGAGTAAACAAAGCTTAATCAGCAGCCCAGATAATGTTGCAGTCAAAAGCAACATCAACACAAGGTCTAAATCCCACAGGTTATTATGATCAGTACACTCTGTTGGAATGCAAGGAGTATTGATACTCAAGGAGCCTTAGACAGACTACAAAGGTTGAAAGACTACCACAAGCTCTCTATGATTGCAGTGATGGAACCTTTCTCCAACAAATCTCAACTCCACTTCTACAGAATTCAGTTAGGTATGGATAATGCCATGTCCAATCCCAACAACAAAATATGGCTATTTTGGAACAAAGACTGTGTGTGCAATCTTGTGGATCAGGATGAACAGCAGCTTACCTGTAAGATCAGCCATGTAACTTGGCCTAAACAATATCTCATTACCTTTGTATATGCCAAATGCAAAGACTACATGAGAAGAGAACTATGGGACAAGATGCTTCAATTCTTTGATAGGAAAGAACCTTGGTGCACCATTGGAGACTTCAATGTAATTACTCATGTTGAAGAGAAGATGGGGGGTCAACCTTACAACATGAACAAGAGATTTGAGTTCATTAGTGTCATAGAAGCTTGTGGACTCACTAATCTTGGTTTTCATGGACAACAATTCACATGGTGCAACAAGAGAGATGCAGATGCCAGAATATGGAAGAGACTTGACAGGGCCATGGCCAATGATGCTTGGTTGGAGGTTATGCCAGTGAGCACTCTTAATCACCTGGCCTCTACAGGTTCTGATCACTGTCCTCTCCTGCTGGAATGTACTGAAAGACAAAGTCATGCTATCAAATATTTCAAGTTCTTACACTGTTGGGTTGATAATGAAAACTTCCTTGATACTGTAAGATGTTGCTGGGAAAGACCTGTGGATGGAAATCCAATGAGGATCTTCCATCAAAAACTGAAAAGAGTGTCTAATACCCTTAGCCACTGGTCTAGAAATCAATATAGAGATATATTTGCTTCGGTCAAACAGTTTGAGGAACAGGTGATACAAGCTGAAGAAAATATCATCAATGACAATTCTGAGGATAACAGAGCCAAGCTAAATCAGATAAATGCCTAGTACATCAGGTATTTGAAGATAGAGCAGTCCATCTTAAAATAGAAAACTCAATTGCACTGGTTTAAAGATGGAGATTCCAATACCAATTACTTCCATGCCATCATCAGAGGGAGAAGAAGAAGGTTGTTTATCCGTCAGATCAGTGATGAACAAGGAAACTCTATCCAGGGTGATGACAATATTGTAAGTGCAGCTTGTACACACTTTGAGAAACTCTTTACTGCTGAGGAGAAACATATCAATGAAGATGTGATTAAATGCATCCCAAAGATAGTTACTGATCAGCAGAATAAATTACTACATTCCATACCTACAAAGGAAGAGTTAAAGGAGGTAGTATTCTCTATGAGTCCTACTTCAGCTGCAGGGCCAGATGGCATGAGTGGCAAGTTCTTTCACTCATGCTGGGATATCATTTGTGATGATTTACTGAAGCTAGTGCAACACTTCTTTAATGGTCACTGTATTCCCAGATACATATCACATGCTTGTTTGGTTCTACTCCCTAAAACTGAACACCCAAACAAACTGTCAGAGTATAGGCCCATCTCCCTCAGCAATTTCACTAGCAAGATCATATCCAAACTACTTTGTCTCATACTTGCTCCCATTCTACCTCAGCTCATTTCAGACAACCAGTCAGGATTTGTTAAAGGTAGGAGCATATCAGAGAATATAATGCTGGCTCAGGAAATTATTCACAACATTAAGAGGCCCAATGTAGGGGACAATGTAGTGATCAAGTTGGATATGGCTAAGGCATATGACAGGGTCTCTTGGTCCTTCACTTGTATGGTCATAAGAAGGATGGGATTTGGAGAAATCTTTATTGATATGGTATGGAGGGTCATATGCAACAACTGGTACTCAGTCATCATCAATGGGGTAAGGCATGGCTTTTTTCATTCCACAAGAGGTCTCAAGCAAGGAGACCCCTTGTCACCTGCATTATTCATTATAGAAGCTGAAGTTTTATCCAGGATGCTGAATAATCTTCACCAACATTACCTATATACTGGATTCCATATGGAAAGAAAAGGCCCCCAAGTGAACCACTTGAGCTTTGCAGATGATGTGATCATCTTCACAGCTACCAACAACTTTTCAATGAATCTCATTACCAAGACTTTGAAGGCTTATGAAACTACTTTAGGACAGCTAATCAACAAGGACAAGAGCCAGTTCATGCTTCCTCTTAATACCAATCCAGATGTTATTGAAAGGATAAGTAGTATCACAGGCTTTAAGTGTACACATGGTCCCATTACTTACCTGTGCTGTCCACTCTACATTGGAAGGCAGAGAATCATTTACTATACAAGTATGGTGTCCAAAGTTCTAAGCAAAATCAGAGGATGGCAGACTAAAGTGTTGAGCTATGGATGCAGAGCAACATTGGTGAAATCAGTGTTGCAATCACTACCAATCCACTTGTTGTCTGCAATCAGACCTACTGCTACCACTATGAATCAGATCAGAGGCCTCATAGCTGAATTTTTATGGGGGTGGGACAAGGAGAAGAAGAAATATCACTGGGCATCATGGGAGACCCTCAACTATCCTGTGGAGGAAGGGGGTATTGGTATGAAGAAAATACAAGATGTGTGCTTAGCTTTGCAATACAAACAATGGTGGACCTTCAGGTCTAAGAAGACTTTATGGGGAGAATTTCTGAAGGCTAAGTACTGCCAGAGGTCTCATCCTATGATAAACAAATGGGACACAGGTCAGTCTATTATGTAGAAGCACATGATGGCTAATAAAATTGATATTGAGCCACATATACATTGGCACATACTCTCATGTACAAGCAGTTTCTGGTGGGATAATTGGCTGGGTAGTGGCCCCCTAGCTTATCATAACAACCATCTACCTAGACTCAACAATACTAGAGTATCTGAATATATTAAGAATGGGGAGTGGAATGTGCAGAAAATCAGAAAATATGCCCCTCCTCAGCTGGTGCAGCAGATACTAGACACTGAGATAGACTATCACCCTAACACAGCTGATCAAGCCTGCTGGAAGTTGACTTTACATGGCAACTTCACTTCTAAATCAGCCTGGGAACTAGTTAGGAATAAAAGAGCCAAGACCCTAACTGATGGGTGCACTTGGCACACTAACATTCCCTTCAAAGTGTCTTTTCTACTATGGAGAGCTCTGAGATAGAAACTCCCTACTAATGATAAACTTGTCCAATTTGGAGTAGTACCAACAGCATGTTCTTATTGTTACAGACCAGGATTGGACAATGTAGATCATATATTTGCTTCAGGAAATTTTGCCAAGCATATTTGGCAACACTTCTCTAGCTCATGGGGGATAATGCAAGAGACCTGCCCCTTGAGAAGCATCCTGATGAAGTGGTGGACTGCCAAGTCCAATAATGAGGTTCATAAGATCATGTTGTAGGCCACTCCTATCTTTGTTTGTTGGCATATATGGAAGAATAGGTGTGCAAGTAAATATGGAGGAAAGAAATCTAGTACTACTAAAGTTAAATTCTCCATAGTCAAGGACCTATACATGCTGATAAACACTGCTTACCCTTACATTAAGTGGCCTCAGAGCTGGAAGGAACTGGTTCCTATGATAGAACAGTGCCAACAAGACATGAGAGTGACCAAAGTTATGTGGATCAGACCTCCATCTTCCATTGTGAAACTGAATACTGATGGGAGTGCATTAGACAACCCTGGGAAAATTGGAGCAGGGGGAATATTAAGAGATCATAATGGTAACTTAATATATGCCTTTGCTACTCCATTGGGAATGGGTACTAATAACCAGGCAGAGGTGCAGGCAGCAGCTATTGGCCTCAATTGGTGTCTCCAACATGGATATAATAGAGTGATATTGGAAGTTGACTCAGAACTATTGACTAAGTAGCTGAAACATGACCTCAAACAACCCTAGAGCATTCACAGATATGTTACAAAGCTACAATCTTTGGTCCAACAATTGGAACTCTTTCAATGCAAACATATCTTCAGAGAAGCAAACCATCCTGCAGATACCTTATCAAAATGCAGCCACAGGTTCAATGATACACAACACTTCTACAACCTCCAGCAACTACCACAGTAAACAAAGGGCTACATCAAGATGGACAAGCTAGGAATGGCAAGTTTCAGAAGGAAAACTCTAAAAAAGATCAAACTATCTTCTTGACTGAAATATTTCTCAAATGTGTAATAGACTATCTATTTGTAATTTGTTTTACTCTTTATTCCACCTAGTTATCACCTATTGTAAGGGGAGAGTCTCCCTTGTTTACTGCTTCAGTAGCACTACTAACATACATCTAGAAGTAAGAGCTAGAGTAGTGGTGTCTTCTTGTTTGTTTACCTGGTGCAGGTACTTTACACAGTTGCACCCTCAAAGAACAAGAACTTCTAACTACCACAACACACAGGAGCATACAGCAACACCAATCCAGACCAGCAACCCAACATCCAACACATGGATCCAAACTCAACAACCATCAAAAATGAAGCTTAAGTTCCAATTTTGTTTCCTGTTGGGTGCCTCTTTGTGCAGGTATCATAATACTTTGAGCCTTGGATTGGAGTTGCAGCAGCTGAGTTTGGAGTTCCTGCACCAGCATCTTAACAACATCACTTGCATATACCATAATACAGCAGCAATAGTGACTGCAACTGATCAACAGCAGCAGCCAATCAGCAACAGCAATAGAGACCAGAAGCAACCAGCAACCTTCAACAAATACACCATGCTACACCAAAATGACTCCAAATTGTGCAAGATTGCAGCAAATATAACTCCTGCAGAGCCCAAGAAGTTTCAGCTCAAAAGGATAATTGGAGACGTTAGTCGAGCGACCTTGAAAAAGTTAGCCGACTTAAGTCTCAAGATGGAGCATTTCACAAATTGGAGCTTCCAGATTGTGAAAAAGGCCTCCAAAAGTTGCAGGATTATAGCAAAATTGTATTTGAAGAGTCCAATAAGTTTCAACTAAAATGGATAATTAGAGACGTTAGTCGAGCGACCTTGAAAAAGTTAGCCGACTTAAGCCTAATGAGGGAGCAATTTGCAATTTGGAGTTTCCAGGCCTCCAAATATTGTAGGACTACAGAAAATATAGTAATTGCAAATCCCAAGAAGTTTCAGCTGAAACGGATAATTGGAGACGTTAGTCGAGCGACCTTGAAAAAGTTAGCCAACTTAAGGTTTGTGTCTAGTTGTTTTTGGTCTTGTTGGCTTGTTTCTATGCATTTGCAGGTGGCTGGAGATACATTAAAGCACGTAAAAGTTGGGGACATGTTTACAAGCCACAACACTCAACAACTCCAGCAACATGCAGCATACAAGGAGAAACTACAAGTCCATAATGGACCTTCAGAACTACAGCATAGTTTCTGCTGTGTAGAAATCTTGGAGGTACTTTTCCTCTTGTTCTTTTACTTGTGCAGACATACTTGCAACAGATGGGCTACAGCAGCAACAACAGGAGTAGCAATAGTTGACAGGAACTCTATTCAAAGAGGCACAGCAATACAACTCTGGATTCAACAATGGGCTGCTTGGTTTGGTACCTTGTCAGCAGCAACTACAATACAGAGAGGCAACAGGCTGGATTCACTGCAAGTTACAGCACTATTGGAGGCCCTTGTTTGTTTATTTGCTTGTGCAGGTGCACTGAGGAGCTGCAACACTGAAGTTGAAGTTACTCTTAGACCTCGTGCACTACAAACACATAATCAAGAAACCAACAAGATAGCTGTGATGGATACAGAACCTCAGCAACAACATGGGATATCTGGGATGCTAGAGTACAACAACTTGGAGTCTTGTAGTGGAATTGCAGCATTAGACCTTGAAGCTCCTCCAATGTGGACCAACAACTACACCAACAACATCTGCAGCAAAGATTCTTCAGTACAACAGAAGCAGCAAACTCTACTGTAGCAGCAGTTGTCAGAAGCAACACACAATCACAGCAACAGTCAACAGTACTCATCAACAAGCAACTTACAACTCCAAAATACCTTAACATGCAGCACAACTTGCAACCTGGAAGGAAGAACATGCACACTACAGCTGCTTTCACCTTCCATTATTTTTGCTGTACAGCACTTTTGCAGCAGCAAGTGGAGGCCTTTTTCATCCTTATAGCTACCCAAACCACCCTTGTGAATGGAGTGGCAGCAGCAGCTCAACAGCAGCAGCAGCTCAACAGCAGCAGCAGATGCCAGAAGCAGTCAGCAGCCCTCAAAAACATGCAGATTCAACATACAAATTCCATCACACAACAACAACAAAAATTTCCAACACTCTACACAACAAACAACAACAATCTCTCAACATATATCCGATTTGGAAGCTCCTGCAACATAGCATCCAACACCAGGAAATCCATCCAACAGCCATCAAGAATTCTTAGGTTCCTGCTGTCTGTCTCTTTGTGCAGGTATCCTGCAAAATGGAACCTAGTGTTGGAGTTGCAACATCACTTCCATAGGATTCATTACAGCAGCAGTTTCATAGACCAACATACAACTGTGGAGAAGATAGTCACAACAACTTGGAAGGAGATAAGCCTTTCCAACTGTGCAAACTCCAACATACCATATCCATCCACAGAGATGCAACAACCCTTCATACATATGCATGATGCAATCAACAAAAATCCAGACCAGCAACACAACACCCAATGCTTGGAGCCGCACTCAATGGCTATCAAAAATGAAACTAGTTTTCAATTTTAGTCACCGTTGTGTGTCTCCTAGTTTAGTTGTACTGATCTTGAGCCTTGTGTTGGAATTGTGAAGCTGATCTTGGATTTAGGGAAAATCGATCCTCCCTCAGTTATTCTTTCTCTTCTTAGTTGCATTGTAGCGAGAGGAGTCCTCTCATAGATTTACCGCTTTTCTAGTACATAGATAGCACCTTTGTATCACGGATAAGTATGCCGACCTTAACGCCGGCTTCTCATCCATCTTATTTTTGGAGGTAAGGCTTTTCATGTCCCCCTCCTTGTACTTGTTCTTTCTTTCTGCTTTCTATAATAAGGAAAATTTCGACTAAAAAAAAAGAGTAGAGTAGTTCTTCTCATGTACCTTCGGCTATAGAGAAGCATAGGCTATGACTCTTCCCTTCTTCATCAGCACACCACCCAAGCAAACACCAGAACCTAAAAAATATAATAAATGCCACACCTTCCTCGAGTAATTCTAGAATATATGTCGAGGCCAATAACTCCTTGATATTTTGAAAGATTACCTCAAACTCATTGATCCACTAAAATGCTATGGTCTTTTGATTCAACCTAGTCAATAGTGCTGTGATGGAAGAGAAACTCTGAACAAACCGATGATAATATCCCTCAAACCCAATGAAACTCTGAATCTTGATAACTAAAGTAGGTCTCACCCAATAAGGAACTGATGCAACCTTGGCTTGATCAACTAAAATCCCATCCTTGGTTACCACATGACTTAAGAAAGCCACAAACTCAAGAAAAAACTCAAACTAGAGAACTTTTCATACAACTTCTCTTTTCCCAATATCTGAAGCATGGTCCTCAAGTGAAAAACACGTTTGGCCTCAATCTTAGATTAAACCAAGATATAATCAATAAATACAATCACAAAGGAGTCCAAATAAGAACAAAATAACTGGTTCATCAACTCTATAAAAGAAGACAGGGAATTAGTATGCCCAAAGGACATGAATACTAACTTATAATGCCAATAATGAGTTCTGAAAATAGTCTTTGGGATATCAAAATACTAAACTCTCTACTAATGGTAACTCAATCTCAAGTTAATCTTAGAAAATACTGATACACCCTAAAGCTGATCAAATAAATCATCAATGCAAGGAAGAGAATACTTTTTCTTAATTGTAACCTTATTCAATTGTGGATAGGTGATATGCATCCTCATAGTACCATCCTTCTTCTTTATAAATAAGACTGGTTCACCCCACAGTGAAATATTAGGTTGAATAAACATTTTTTTCAACAAATCTTCCAATTGTTCCTTGAATTCCTTCAACTAGATCAGAACCATCTGATAAAGAGAAGTAGAAATGGTCTTGGTACCCAGCTCCAATTCAATCAAAAAATCAATATTGTGGTCTGGAGGAACACCTCACAAGTCTGTAGAAAACATATTCATGAAATCTTTCACCACTCTCATTATCTCTATTAGAGATGAATCCCTAGTAAGACCACACACGTGATCCAAATAAGACAAGCAACCTTTTTCCATCATACACAAGCACACATATAAGATATTACACCTTCAGATATAAACTTAGATTACCCTTCCACAGTAATCGAGGCAAACCAGGATAAGATAAGGTTACATCCTGGCATAATACATTAGAATTGCATGTTAGAGAGATAACAAGTCCATACCTAATAATACATCTAAATCAAGCATGTCTAATCATATCAAGTCTTTCTAAGTCTCACTACCAATAAAATATCACTACACATCCCCAATGCACTTGATCTACCACTAAAGAATAGCCTACTAAGTTAGAGACACTAATGGGTACTTCAAAGGGATAACACATACAATTAGTACCCTTCGCAAAATAAGCAGACACATAAGAATAGGTAGACCCAGGATCAAATAATACTAAAGCAAAGCAATGGAAAACTAGGGCGATACCATTGATCACTACATCAGAAGCCTCTTCCTAAAATATACCTAGTATAGCATAGCATAGTCTATAATCAATACTGTCCTGAGAAACACCATGAGTAATACCTCGAGCTCCATCTTTGGAACTCTTGGTTCCACCTTTACCACTGTTTGATGTACCTTAAATAGATGGAGCCTATGTAGCATGAGTAGCCTATGACTCAAGCTGAATAGTAAAATAAGTATGTCAAGGCAATCCTTTCTGTTGTGCCCAAACTTATCACAAACAAAGCCACCTATTAGACCTAAACCCTACAGAGGATAACTAAAAGTGTTAACACATCCTCTCAAACCCAAAAAACCACTATAACTATTCTGACCAAACTTGAACCCATTTGTACCACCTTTACTTTGAATCACCAAATGTACTGGACTATGCTGATAATTTAGGGTGCCTGGATCTAAATACTCTCTTTCTTTAGATGAATAGCCACTAAATTGGCCTTGATGATAGAATCTCTTGGCGCTGCCCTATCTAGCATGTCGAGTACTTTTGACCATCCTGGCATGATTAATAATACTCTAAAATGAGACACTCAATAATACAATAGAGGTTGTGGCCTCATAAAGATAATCAATGAATCCTTTGACTAACCTACAAATCTATTCGAACTCTATAGGGATACTTGACATAGCATAATAAGAAAAGTCATGAAAATGAGCCTCGTATTCAGATACTGGTATTGAACCCTGCTCTAATCTATCAAACTCATCCCTACACTGATTGCAAAAGTTATATGACGCAAGCCTCTCAAGGAATATCTTAGTGAATTGCTCCCAAACCATCATAGGAGAACTGATAGGTCTATGAGCAAGAAATCATATCCAGGACTACTTGGTCACTCCCACAAATTGGTATGATATGTAAGACACTCCATGTGCCTCTAAACTACCCAGGTTGAACAACCTATCCTGGAACTCAGTCAAGAAATCATAGGCCTTGTCTCTTACTATACCATAAAACGTAGGAGGTGCCAATCTAACAAACCTCTCAAAACTCTTCTGCTTAGAAAATGACATGGTTGCACTAGAAAAAACTGGAGGAGATACAAATAGTAGAATACAACAGAAGGCACTAAAGAAGAACTAGGAGTCTGAATTCCCACACTAGGCCCCTGAACTAGCGGTGTAGCACTAATTGTAATATGAAAGCCTGAAGTACCTAGAAGAATACTACGAGTAGGGGTACCATCCAATATAGACAATAAACAGATAATCAACTCCTGAAGCATTAGGGTGATGTTAGGAACTAAATGAGGCTGGGCTAATCTCTGCTGCTGAAAATCATCCTGCTCATATATAGGCTCTAGTGATACCTTCCCAGCTCATCCCCGAGTAGGTGCTGCTCCTCTCTCTCAACCACGACCCCTAACTCCCCTACCTCACCCATAGATTGGGGCTCAGACAACAGGTACCTCCTCACCCTCGGTGACTCTATCTGTAGTCCTCACCATATACATTAAAGGAATGATTAGATATATACAACAGTTGATATAGATATCACATGAAAGGAGTCAATGGAAAGAATTTCTCCTATCAAGTATCTTATAGCCTTTGAAGGGGAGCCTTGGAGTAACTGGTAAAGTTGCTGTCATGTGACCAGAAGGTCACGGGTTCAAGCCTTGGAAACAGCTTCTGGCAGAAATGCAAGGTAAGGCTGCATACAATAGATCCTTGTGGTCGGGCCCTTCCCCGGACCCTGCGCATAACGGGAGCCTTAGTGCACTGGGCTACCCTTTTTAAGTATTTTATAGCCTCTCAAAGATAAGTACAGACTTATATGTACTGACCCATAAGACTCTACTAGACACCCTCCTCTTTAACTTATGAGACCAGTGAACTTAGCACTCTGATACTAATTTCTAATGACCCAAAAACTAAGGTCATGATGGGACATATCCCAAAACCTAACTTGATGTGTAAGCTAAAAAATAATACACATAAGAAACTCCCAAAGGGAAATTAGATCACATTAAAAGGAAAAGAGCAAAAGAAAAGTTTTCCAAAACCTAGTGTCATAAGACTAAAAAGCATCTAATACAACTTTGAGTATGAAGTATATCATATATATCTGAATAGTAATAAATACTTTATTAAAAGATAGAACTAATGGTGATCCGAATATAGGATCTCACCATGACTTTGAAATAAGATGTTCGCTAGAGTTGATCAACCTCCATGAAGGGTACCCTGACTAGAATCTATGTCAAAAGTGAAACACAAGTAGGGGTGGGTACAATCCACATGTACTTAGTAGGTTTGACAAACTGAGAATAAAGAATTAATCAGACTTATGAAATAAACTATGGAATCCTTTCACTGCGAGTCTCCCATGGGTCCCACTCCTACATGGTGCCGCCAATTTATATGAAACGACAAAAATATGGTAAACACATAAGATCAAAACAATACCAAATATGATCAGACAAGTCTAATCATTCATAGATTAGTGCAATGCAATGAGATGATGCAATGATGTTTTGGTGCAGTAGAATCAAGGTCGTCGCACAATCGATCAAATACACCATGCTGAGCTAAGGCTTCCAAAAAAAGATCCATGGGAGACTCGCAGTCTATATACCAAATCACAATCTCAATATCTCATTAACTTGTCACCTAGCTCGTGGTCAAAGATATAAAAATGTGTCACATTTTCTTTCTCAAAAAGAGTCTCAAAATTTCTTAATTTTCCAAGAACATGATATGATGAATGAAGATGAATGCATTATAAAACAGATAACATGAAGGAAATAATCAACTCTACATGATCAATGGTCTAAAACTTCTCAAAACTCAACCATTTTATGATATACACCCTTATATAGAAAAATAGTGGAAAAGAGTTCATTTAAAGTAAATGAGCATCATTTAAGAAGCATTTCATTTCCTCAAGATATGATAAAATCCCTAACTCAACCCCTAACTCGAGCATTACAAGTCAATTAGGATTACAAGCCTCTCCCATAGTCATCTCATGAATCACATGCTCTCAAAATAATTAGAATATAATTAAGGCCCCTATACAGACAAAACGACACATATAAGCCCTCATACGTCAACACAATATAATTCAAAACCCAAATCATAGCTATGGTCCCATTTTAGAGGATATGACATACGAACATTCAATTATCCAATCCAAGTCTACAAGAATGATAGCTAAGCCTACCTCAAAGGATAAATAATGTCACTCGAGCACTCTACTGAAGTTCTCCTCAACCAAAAAATATCAGAAACAATTCTCAACTATCAAGAATGGAAAGAATTCATCAAAAGGAGTTAAATGATACGTATATTGTAAAGTTTAAGAACCAGGGTCAAAATTATCCAAAATTCATTTCAAAAATGACAAAAATGAAACTTAATTTTAGTTGAAAATCAAGTTATACATGTCAAGAGGAGTTCATGACTGAAAACCCAACTAAAATGGAGTAGAAATCTAGTTTAAAATCATGAAATTACTAACTGTAAAATTTGGGGAAAAATCCCCAATACCAACCTTGAAATCTTGATTTAAAAATGTTTTTGGATGATGAAATTGTTAGAAGATGATTTAGAAATGATAAACAGACTTACTCGGATGAATTTCCTTAAAAGTTTGCTTCAAAAATTATCTCTCTTAAGCTTTAATTGAGTAATACTGGTGGAAATGAAAAGAATGGGATAATTCTCAACTAAACAAATACCCTTAGCGATTGTGGGCCACTACCCTCCGTGATCGTAGAGCAAATTGAGAATGTTCATTGTGAATGCGAGCTCATAGTTGTGAATGAAAAGCATTGGACGGACATACCCAATGATCATGGGGAAATCAGTCGCGATTATGAGGAACAACAGAAGGAATTCTTTGCAAATGCGGGCCTAACCACCATGATCGCGAAGAAGGAAATAGACCTGCACTAGAAATCATATTAACCTCAAACCCAAAGTCTTCGATCTGACCCTCTGGATTCGTTTAGTATATGTAAAAATAAATAGATATGATATCTCCTTATATTTAATATTTTTAAGTCAATGGAATTGTCAGATTTCCAAAAAAGGTTGTTATGACCAAAAGACTCCCATGGACCTCTCTTAAGCCTAAAACTCAAATTTTAGCCTAAATACTCAAAGCAAACTATAAGATATTTGGGCTCTAACTAATAACCCTACTAGAACAAACTAAACATTATGGATGCAGCTGAACTGACGGAATTACCATCCAACGCTCAAATCACAAAATGTTGACCAAAGTCAACTATCTCTTTAAAATTTCCTCACAAGGTCTCACAATTACCAAAATCTCACTCGATCGCATTGGGTACCACACAAATAATTCCCAAAAAACAAGCAAAGAATGAAAACATTAAGGGGAAGAGAAAAATGGTCATTTCATATGGAAATTTATTTTTGTCAAGAATAGGAACATTACACCTATTGAGGAGAAAAGAGTTTGGTTCTTTGTACAAGGGTTGAGACTCCAGCTACAGATTATTACAAAGTCTATAGTTTTAGTGATCCTTTCATTTCTAGTTGTAGTGGACCATTCTCATACACTTATGCATCTTTTTGTGAGGCCCATGGCGGCAGTAATAAGAGGGATTGGTATTCTGATAGCTGCAGTAGGTCTTTTTCTATGCCTAGATATTAATATAATAGGCCCCACTAGAGGTTTCATTAGGGTTAATCTATCTGGATGACTCCTAACTGATTACATACTTCATAGAGTGACCAACACCATCAGGGTAGTTCTAGTGCTGGCTCGAGTCAGGGTTAAGGTAGTTCACAGTTGGGTACTTTATGCTTTGATGGTTATCCTCCTATTGCAAGCAGAACTCTACAGGGTTGTTATGGTGGTAAGGAGCTTGATCACTAGTCTAGAGAGTGTCCCTTGCATAGGGTGACTACACTAGCTCCATAGGTAGCTTGACCATCTCCAGTAGCAGCACGTCTAGTTAGAGGTAGAGGCCAAGGTCCAGACTATCGAGGTGATCAACAGTGTGCACAAGGTGGTTCTCAGAGAAGCAAGTTAGATGGTAGGTTAATTCTTGTGGTAGAGGTTCTCAGGTTCACTTCTATGTAGCTTTAATAAAGGCGGAGGTTGAGGCATTAGACGATGTGATCACAAGTACGATTCTGTTATGGTTGTGTATTGATGAAGAGAGGCCAAATTATAGCTTATTTATTAAGGCAATTTAAGTTGTATTTATGCAACTACGCTACTCAGTACTTGGAGTTGGTGGCGGTAGTTTTTGCGCTTAAGATTTGTAGGCACTACCTATATGGACTTTCTTGTGAGATCTAAACTGACCACAAGATTCTTTAGTACATTATGAGCAAAATGGACCTTAATTTGAGGCAACGTCATTAGATTGAGTTCCTGAAGGACTATGACCTCTTTATTATCTACCACTTGGGCAAGAAAAATATAGTAGCAGATTTCTTGAGCCGAAAGGCGATGAATATGGGTAGTCTAGCCCTTATTTCTATTTCGGTGCGACTTTGGCTTTAGACATCTATTCTTTAGCCAACAATATGATTCAGGTTGAATTTTAGATGCTAGGCAGGTGTTAGTTTATATGGGAGTTCAGTCATCTCTCCTAGAGTGTATTTGTAGTCATCAGTTTGAGGATGAGGACTTGGTAGCTCTCCAAGAGTGGGTTTTGCAGGGTGATACCGGGAAATCTACCTTTAATTTAGTTGATCCTTCATGATGCCCATGATTCCAGATATTTTATCTATTCAGGCACATCAAAGATGTATCGCAATCTAAGGTAGCACTATTAGTGGAGTGGTATGAGACAAGATATAGCAGACGATATGTCCCATTGCTTGTATTGTCATTAGGTAAAGGTAGACTACTTGAGGCCTGGTGGTGAGCTTCATAGATTACACATTCTCGAGTGGAAATAGGAACGTATAACTATGGACTTCATTGTGGGTTTGCCTCAGACTTCTAGAGGTGTGGTAATATTTGGGTCATTGTGGATTGATTCACCAAGTCAACACACTTCCTTCCCATTCATACTTCTTTCAGAGCTGAGAGGTTGGCTTGTATCTACATTCAGGAGGCGGTTCCCTTCATAGTGTGCATGTATTTATCATATCTAAATGGGGTTCACAGTTAACTTCTAACTTTTGGATGACTTTTTAGTAGGAGTTGGACACCCATGTAGACCTTAGCACAACCTTTGACCTACAGACTAATACCCAGTCCGAGCGCATTATTAAGTTTCTTGAGGATATGTTGCAAGCCTGTGTTATGGATTTTGGTGGTTAGTGGGACCAATGTTTTTCTTTGGCAATGTTTGTGTAAAATAGCAGCTATGAATCTAGTAATTGAATGGTCTCATTTGAGGCCTTAAATGGTAGATATTTTTGCCACTAATGGGTTGTGTATGTCTATGGAGCCTAGGGCCCGTGGTACGGACTTGCCTCAGGAGGACTTAGCTCATTAGGACTGATTTAGGATAGGCTTAGGACCACTTAGAGTAGACACCAGAGTTATGCTAATAGTAGGCATTTATCGTAGAGGTTTTGCTGATAGGGTATTCCTCCGAGTATCTCCTATGAAGCAAGTGATGAGATTTGGAAGGCAGGGCAAGCTTAGCCCCAGGTATATAGGGCTTTTAAGATTTTGAGGATAGTTGGAAATTTCACTTATGAGTAAGCCCTACCTCCAACATTTTCAACTATCCACCCGGTTTTCCATGTTTTGATCTTGTATTACTCAATTTGGATGATCATCTTACCTTTGTTAAGGAGCTAATTTCCATTCTAGTTAGAGATGTGAGGTGTTTGCAATCTAGAGCCATTCTTGTAGTTAAGGTCCATTAAAGGTATTGTCTAGTCCAGAACGCTACCTAGGAGATAGAGTAGGATATGCAAAGAGAAAATTCCCAACTTATTTGAGCCTTCAAGTATTTCTTGACTCTTACTTTCATTGACGAAAATTCTTTTTAGTAGTAGATGTTGTAATAACCATTCTGGTCATTTCTATATAAATGCCTTCTTTTCATTATTTAGAGCATTCCTATAGTGATCAACGTTATTTATAACTTGCTGGCACTGACTATTTGATCACCAGGTCGTTCATTTGAGATTTATGCCTATTTTTGTGTTTTGGATCTTTTGAAAGTTTAATAGTTGTCTTCTGTCAAAGCATCAGGTAGATGGACTCGGAATGGTATTATGATGGTTTTATCCACTCCAGAACGGTCATTTTAGGCAAGTAGTATGGCCAAATCGAGTCCTGAGTCTTTCGGTGTGAGTTTATGATTAGGTGTTTTAGAATTTAGGGTTTGGCCTAAATTTGATCTTGGTCAATATTCTTGAAAAATGTGCATCGATGAATATTCGTCAGTGCGGTTAGCTCCATAATATCTAGTTTGGTATTGAACGATCTTTAGTGTGCTTCCTAAGGCTTTTGGTCTATCTCGTAGCACCTTGTAGAATTGGCCAAAAACCACATTTGTATTTGGGACCCATATTTTTTTCTAGATGACCTAGGATGGAAATTTCAACTGCAGTGTTAAGTCTGAAATGTTGAATTTTGTAGGATAGAATAGTTCAATAACACGCAAGGGATTACAAAAATATTTTAAGCACCGTGTTATGATTTTGAACACTTGGTGTTCTAGATAATGCACCAGCATCTAGTGCTAGTGACCTTCTTCATTGCAATCGCGATGAAGACACGCAATCGCGGATGTTCACTATGCCAAGAAATCATGATTCCGTGGCCCTTGGATACGATCACAATGAGGAGTTGACTATCGTTGACCACTGTTGGTCATTGCGATCGCGAGGTATGACCTCCATAATTGTGATGGTTATTTTCCTAGGTTGCAATCGCGACACTGGTCTTTGTAATTGCGATGAGCAACTATGTATGGTCTTTCAAATTAAAACCAAATGCGATCATCTTACAGTTCCAAAGTTCAAGTAGAGTTTTCAAGAGCTCTAGAACTCCGAATTTAGTGATTTGAGGACTTATGGGTCAAGAAAGTTTATGGCTACATGGATGATCAGTCGGGGAGTACGAGGACCCTTCAATTTAAGTAATTTAGAGTTTTAGCTGCTGCCATTTTACTTTCCTCCATCTATAAATTGCATGTGTTTAATTCCTACTGTTCCGAGCCCTAGATTATGTTTTGTTTTTTGGACATAAGTTTGGGAGCTAATTAGAACCTCTTATAGAGTCAATTTTGGAATTTCCGGCTCGGGTACCACATTCTCATTTTAGACTCCAAAATTCAATTGTCTTTTTTTAAAGCAATTTTAGTGTCTAAATAGCCGTATTAACATAGTGATTCTAGTTTTGATAGAGTGGCAATGTTCCAAGTCCATATGGAAGGGAAAAACTCCCTCGATTAGACTAAAGATATGCTACAGCTTCCCTATTCTTAGAATAAGCATTAATATGCAAGTGTATGTTGATTTGTGTGAATTTTGTTGTGGGTTGCTAGCTTATTATCTTTAGATTCTTAGAATCCACGAGTTAGGCCTTTTTTGAGTTTTTTGGGAATTGATAGAATGTTGGTTCCTTTAGTTGATCATCCTTACCTTATCATGTGACTTGTATATGGTTTGTGGTTATTATTAGAGCATTTTTGTCCTTAGTCTAGGTTTAGACTAGTGATTTCTATAGACCTGAGTAAATTAGAGCTGTTAGGCATTAAAATCTCTCCAACATCTTTTCAGACGACTTAGCTCCCTATAGATTAATATAGCAAACTTGAGTATGATAGTCTGAGCGTTAGCTAGGCAGTAGCCCAATTCTTAAGACCTTATATCCATAATCCCCTCCTTTTATTTGCTCCTATATACTTGGCCCCTGTTTTGAGGCTACTCTTCTTTTCATGTTGGATTTGGTTTGGACTTGGAGTAATTTACTGATGTTACTAAATTTGGGGTTCTCCCCTTGACACTCATCTGACCGTTGATCTGAAATCTAGCCGACTCATCTGTATTCGCTGTTCAAGTCCTTAATTCACTCCATCAGGTTATAGTTAAAGTCCATGCATTAGTTTATAAGCCTTGGTTATAGTGCTTGATTAAATTCCTTGTCTATCTTTAGCCTTGGTTAGAGTCCTTGGCTATCTTTAGCCTTAATTAGATTTCTTGTCGACCTTCAGCCTTGTTTAGAATCCTTTTCTATCTTCAACCTCGGTTAGAGTACTTGGCTATCTTCAGCCTCGATTAAAGTCCTTGGCTATCTTTAGCCTTGGTTAGACTCCTCGGCTATCTTCAACCCTGGATAAAGTACTCGGATCCTTCTTCTCTTTGGTTCAAGTCCTTGGCTCCTGTTCCACAATGATTGAAGTCTCGGGCACTTAGTTGATTTTGTTGAAGTCCACGAAACACCATGGTATTAATGAAAGCATCTTCAAATTATCTCATGGTTCTTGGTTCTTCTATGTACCTATCAGGGTTTGCAGGGGTCCATTTGGGTTTTACTTAAACTTGCGCATGAGTGTACCCTCTAGGATTATGGGGGCCAGTTGATTTTAGCTAGCTGTATCTTTTTTTTTTCTATTCTTAGTACACTAGTGTGCATTCCTGTTAGTTTCCCTTCCCTTTGATCTTTGTTGTGTTTAAATTCTTGCATTTCATATTAGTTTTACTTTTCTTGGTCAGTCGGCCTATGATGCTTACTGAGTACCTATTGTTTTGATACTCACACTACACTTTGCATCTAATTTTGTGATGTAGTTCCGAGCACCAACTACCAGTATTGAGATCGAGCAACCAACCTTCTTATTCGGAGACGAGTGGGAGCATATGATGTCCTGGACTATACCTATCTCCTTCTGTGTATAATGACTAGTCTTTTGCTTTCAAGATCAGTCTATGTTTTCGTGGTCTACTTTTGAGACTTGTAATTATTTTGTAGTAGCTCGATACGTGTGACTGCTAGGTTCTGGGATGGATCTTTCATTGTATATATATTTTTGCTTGATTCCAATTATTCTTTTGTAATTTTTGATTTAATTTCAACCCTTAATTCCATTGCGTGCAGTTTTGAGATACAGGTCGGCTTACCTACTGACGGGTTATAGTAGGCACCATCGTGACTCAAGAAATTAAATAGTGACAAAAAAGATCTCATGGGCTTAGGGATTTTTGGGATTTTTGGGATTTTTTGAGTTAGACGCTTGGCCAATTTACACACTTTCTTGTTTTATTTCCCTCCATATCTTCTTCTTTTTCCCTTTTCTATACCAAAAACTATAAATGTAGCAATAATCATGAGTACAAAATTGCATATAGTGATATTTTTTTAAAAGATATAAGTTATACATTTAATAATAGAATAGAACAAATTAACTCTTTTCATTAAAAAAATTTTATTCTAAATATATATTTCAAATATCAAATATATCCAAGATATCAAAAGAAACTATAATAATAATTAAATAAAAATATCTTGCAAAAAAGATTAAGTTCTCTAATTTAGCGATGATTATAATTACATAATCATTAAAATTAGTTAGTATTAAAACTCACATGTTATATTTTTTATATTGAATTCTGATATTGTTAGTTGGGTCATATGGTCGTAATCTAATTAAATTATTAGCTTTTAATAATAATTATCAAGTTATTATAATTATAATACAAGATAACTTCAATGACTTTTTTTGCTTATTAAAATTGAATGTAATTAGATACAACTACATAATAGTTAAATATGATATAATTACACATTTAAATTAAATAATATTAATCTAACGACTCAAAACCGTCATTACTTAGGTGGGATCACAATTTCATAATTTTTTTTTATTCAGATCTATGTCATCCCTCCATGATGGGAGAATTTCCACCACAGCAGCTCTGCCATGGCAGCTTGGATCCCTCCATAACGGTATTTGGGGACAAAATTTTAAAAAAGAGAATTCTTATTTCCTCCCTTTTCCCTAAAATGCCAAAATAGGTGAGGGTCACTCAAAAACCCTCAGAAAATCTAGTCTAGGCCTAAGGAAAAGGGAGGGAGATTTGTAGCACAAGGGAGGCTTCAAATCATGAATTCTAGGCCCATTTCCGTTGTTCCTCCAATCAAAAGTAAGAAATCATTCGGTAGATCCTTTTACAGATGGTTGGCACCCAGGTAGGCTAGTTTTTCTCTAATTGAGTAGTTTTAAATCTATTCCCATGCATTCTATGGCTAAAGGTCATTATTTACTGCGTAGGACAAGCATGTACATGAACTGTAATGACCCTCCAAGTAATTTTCCTAAAACTTCTTCCGTTTAATCATTTAGAGCATTCCTATAGCAACTCCAGATCATTTATGACCTACTGTTTTCCTAGTCGTTCGTTTGGATTTTAGACTCATTTCCCTGTTTTGGAGCTTTTATAACTTGAAAAGTTAACTTTGGCCATAACGTCAGGGAAATGACGTAAGAATGGAATTCTGATGATTCTATCAGCTCCGAACGAGTCGAATTAGGCTAGTAAAATAATCAACATGAGTATTGAGGCAATTGATATAAGTTTGGGGCCATTTGGCGCTTTTGCCTTAGAAATTTGGCCCATGATTGACTTTGGTCAACATTCTTGAAAAATCCACTTGAATGAAAATTTTAACTGCGCGGTTAGCTCACAAATGTGTAGTTTAGTCTAGAATGAACCTTCATTCCTTGTCGAGGCTTTCGATCTAATTCCAAGACCCATTGTAGAATTAGGCTCAAAATGATACTTGGGCATGAGACTCACTTTTTTTCATAACGACCTCATATGGAAATTTTAACTGTACCATTGAGCTTGAATTGTCAAATTTGGTGGAGTAGCATATCTCGTTTGCACGTATAGGATTCTAAATAAATTCTGAGCACCTAGTCGGAATATTTGAACTTCTTGAAAATTAGCATTTTAGCTGATATCTTATGCATTCAAGTTTGTTCTCCATGATCGCAGGCCCTTGGCTAGATTCGTGGAGACCCAGAGTTTTGTTCACCAGTTCATGGGGTCATGGTTGCTTTTATGAAGGTATGCCCATTTTGCCTCCGCGTTCATGGGCCGCCTCTGATTGCATTAGCGAAGGCTAATCTTCCTGAGCTCCACGTTAGTGGGCCACTTAGGCCGCGTTTGCGAAGGTAATGTCCTTAATCTTTTAATAAAAGACCAAGGACAAACTCAACCTTACTTTCATATTTTACACATCCATTTCTCAACCAAAATTGAAGATCTAAGGGTCTAAATACATGGAAAGTGCATGGGGAACCCATTGGTGAGCTCAGAAACTTATTTGCGAGCTTTGTGTGAGGTAAATTTGCTATCTTAGCTGCTGTCATTATCATTTTCTGATTGGAATTTTAATAAATTTTGGAGGATTGTATATTGGCCATTTTAGTTCTATTTTTTACTGATTCTTGAAGCTAAATTGTTGAATTTTCCACAAGGAACATCGTAGTTTACTTGATTTGGTTCATGGTGGCTTCATTTTATTAAATTACGGGTTATAGATACTGCCATAGTTTCTCTTTTTGCTTGAATTGTGAGAATTTAGTTGCATGATCGATTTGTGTTATTTTCCAACTTGGGATTGTGTTTCAATTTGATTTTTGAGCTTGGAGTGCTATTTTGGACTAGTTTTTGGGGTCAATTCTAAAATTTTGGACACGATCCCACATTTCCTATTTTAGACCCTAAAATTGGTTTGTCTATGATAATTCTAAAATTAGTGTTTAATTGACTGTAATGACATTGTGAGTTTGTTGTTGACAATGTGGTAGCATTTCTAGGCCAATTAGAAAGGAAAAGCTCTGTCACAATGATTTGGAGTGCGGGTGTTCAGCCTACAGGAAGGCTACACGTTTCCTTTCTTTAGATTAAGCTAGAATGTCTGAAAACATATTAAGATTGATGGAATTTGGGTTGAGTAGCTTATTTCTATATCTTAGGTGTTATAAGTCATATTTTAGGCTTTCATTTGTCTTTTTCGGGTAATTGGAACCATGTAATCCGTTCCGTTAATTGTTAGTAATGTAAATGCATATGATGTTGGTATTGTAGAGCATGTGGCCTTATTATTGTTGTAAACTTGCTTTAGATTACCCAATGTCGCTCCATCGAGCTTAGATCCTTATAGAATGATATAATAGGCTAGTTACTTGTAGTTTAGCCTTATCTAGGCGATAACATTGCACTTATGAACGTCCTTATCCATAACTCTCTGTGATTGTGATTTTCGAGATACATCGGCGATACTAGACTTTGTGATTATTTTATTTCAGCTCTGGTTCAAACTTTGGTGGTATATCAGTTGATTCATTAGGAAGGATATTCTCGGTAGGTATTGGCATCTTATTGGAAAGAAGCATGATCGTCACCCTTAGATAAATTATCTGTGAGCATCCGGGACCCTAGTACCGACCTCCATTTTGAGATTCCCTTTGGAAGCATCCGGGCAACTAATCCCGCTCTCTACCGACTTGCTAGTGTAGAGATCATCCGGGTATCCAGTCTCGGCCTCGACCGTACTAATGTATTCGGGAAAGAATCCAGGTTCCAGGCCCATACTTGACCATACTAAGAACTCGAGCAAGCATCAGGGTAGCTAGTCCCGACCTCGATTCCTGGAGCATTCTTGGTTCATTGATTCTTGGTTCGAAAATGACGTTGTTCTTTAGTTCTTGGTTTCCTATAATATCATTTGTTCCACTCTTTCGTGGGAATGGTTTGTACACAGGGTACTACCTTTGCGATTATCCACCAAGATCAGGCAGGCTTAGAGGTCGACCCTGTTGCACAGGCAAGAGAGCAGAACCAACTCCCAATCTAGATCTAACTCTAAAATATATGGAGGATCATCAGAACGCCTCTATTCCTACTCAGTCGAAAGAACCACCACTAGTAGCACAGCTTCCAGCCACACTAGTTATGACCCCCACATTACAGGTAGTAATTACGCAGCTCCTCACAGCTATTAGGCTTCTACCACAAGCCCTAACCCAAGCAGCAAACATGCCAGCACTGCAGAATCCACCTGCACTGCTAGCATCTAAGGTTCATCCATCTCTACCAACTGTTGTACCCCTGTCAGTATTCCTAAAGAGTGTTATGTCCTTATAGGAGCAGAAGATACTGGGGGTGTTTCAAAGGTTGTCACTCTCGACATTTTCTAGAGCCATTGGTGAGGATGCCATGAAGTTTCTGACCACCTACGAGGAGAAGCTCCACTCTTTGGGTCTTGTGGAGTGTAGAGACATTGGCTTCACCGCTCACCAGTTTCGTGGGTCGTCTAGGTAGTTGTGGTGCTCTTATATACAAAAAAGGCCACCTGGGTCACCAACGTTGATATGGACTCAGTTTTTAAAGGCCTTATTTTCTAGGTACATCCCAGGAGTGTTAGGGAACAACTCTGGGATCAGTTTACTAGATTAGAGTAGGGTCAGATGACAGTCATTGAGTATGAGGCTAGATTCCACTAGTTTTCCCAGCATGCTATAATAATTCTACCCACTAAGGAGGAGCGAGTATGATCATTTGTCCACGGATTGAGGCCCTATTGGAGGTTGGGGATCGATCATTTGGTTTATGTGAGCCACTCATTTTTAGATGTGGAGGATCATGCCTGCACTATATAGATCATTCGTCTCCTAGCCTAAGGGGGCAGTGATAAGAGGCTTAGGGATCAGGGTAGCTATAGTAGGTCCCAATTTAGTGACAAGGACAGTTATGATAAGCCCCGCTAGCAGTTCCAGCATGATAGGTACTAGCAGGATCAGTCTAGTCAGTCGATTCAAACTGCCCTACCATTAGCTAAGCTTAGTCAACCTTGTTCGTGGGGTTCCACCAAAGGGTAGAGCTAGAGGGTTTCAGGTTGGAATTTTTTTATATTATGGACGGGTTATAGTAGGCCTCTCAACTTTGGGTTGTTTTTGTTGTGGCTCACTAGAGAACTGGTCTAGAGACTGCCCAACCGGGCTTTACCATTGGCAACAATACCACCCCTACCTAGAGGTGGAGATTAGGGTCAGGGCCGCGATGATAGCCAGCAAAGTGTTTGGGGAGTTCCTAGGGGAGGCAGGTTGGGTAGAAAGTTAGATGGATACGGGGGAGGCTGACTGGGATAGTTCTATGCTGCTCCATCTAAGGCAAAGGCCGAGGCATCAAATGATGTGATCACAGGTACTATCCTTATATGTCAACAGACTACTTCAACTTTATTTGATCCAGGTTCTATATAGTCTTATGTGTCAATATATTTTTCTCCTCGTCTGGTATTATTTATGAGTCACTTGAGGTACTATTGCATGTTTAGACCCTGGTAGGGGATTTTTTAATAGTGGATCAGGTTTGTAGTCCTGTGTGATGACTATTTAGGGGCATGAGATCTAGGCATATCTTATTTTACTTGATATGCTGGAATTTGATGTTAATTTGGGCATGGATTGTCTATCCTCTCACCATGCAGTTTTGGAATATTATGTCAAGACCATTACATTAGAAATGCCTGGCATTTCCTTAATCTTGTGGGAGGGTGCTCATAGTCGTTCATCAATAGGGATCATATCCTTTATACAGGCTCGACAACTAGTTGTATTCGGGTGTTTGGCGTATTTATCATATGTCTGTGATATGTCCAACAAGGCCTCATCTATCGATTCCATTTCTATGGTTTGGGTGTTTATTGATGTCTTACCTACTGACCTACCTAGCCAACCCCCAGATAGAGATATTGACTTTGCCATAGATTTGGAGCCAGGCACAAAGCCTATTTCTATACACCTTACCATATAACCCCCACTGAGCTCGAGGAGCTCTGTGTGCAGCTTGAGGATTTCTTAGGTAAAAGATTTGTTCATCCGTGTGTCTCACTATGGGGTGCACCCATCCTGTTTTTTAAGAAGAAGAATGAGGTTGTATGGATGTGTGTTGATTACAGACAGCTGAATAAGGTGATGGTAAAGAAATATTACCCTATGCCTCGTATCGATGAGCTATTTGAATAGCTCTAGGGTGCCTCCATGCTTTCTAACATTGATCTGAGGTCCGCTACCACTAGTTAAGGATTAGAGCGGCCGACATTCCTAAGACTACTTTTCTGACTTGTTATGGTCATTACGAGTTTCTTATGATGTCTTTTGGGATTACTAATGCCTCCACAATTGTTATAGACCTTATGACTTGAGTATTTAGGCCATATATTGAATTCTTTATGATTTTATTCATCAATGATATACTAGTATACTCGAGGAGTAAAGAGGAGCACGCACAATATTTGAGGGTTGTGCTCTAGACATTAATAGATCAACAACTTTATGCTAAATTCTAGACATGTGAGTTTTGGTTGGAGTCTATGGCATTTCTAGGACACATGGTGTCAAGGAGGGTATCATAGTATATCCGGTGAAGCTTGAGGCTATTCGTAGTTAGACTAGACCATATCTGTTATAGAGATTCGGAGCTTCGTCAGATTAGCTGGTTATTAAAGACACTTTATCAAGGGTTTCTCCACTATTGCAGCCCAATTAAACCATTTGACCCATTAGGATGTTCCCTTTGTGTGGTACGAGGAGTATGATTTGAGATTTCGGAAGCTCAAGGAGTTGCTTACCACTGCTCCTATTTTCGCTCTTCCAATTGAGGGGTAGAACTTTTTAGTATATTTTGATGCTTTTGGGATTGGTCTTGGGTATGTTTTGATACAGAGGGGTCGAGTTATTGCTTATTCTTCAAGACAGTTAAGAGCGCAACCACCCCACTCATGATTTAGAGTTGGAGGCAGTAGTTTTTGCGCTCAAGATATGGAGGCACTACTTATATGAGGTACATTATAAGATATAGACAGATCACCATAGTTTACAGTACATTATGATTTAGAGGGACCTTAATTATAGGCAGCAGCATTGGATTGAGCTTTTAGTAGATTATGACATCTCTATTCTCTACCACCTGGGCAAAGCGAATGTAGTAGCGGAGGCCTTGAGCTGAAGGGCAGGGAGTATGGGTAGTTAAGCTTACTTTCCTTCTATGGAGAGACCCCTAGACTTGGACATTTAGTCTTTGGCTAATAGGATGGTCAGGTTAGATATCTGAGATTTTGGACCAGATTTGGCTTTTGTAGGAGCTCGATCAACTATATTGGATCAGGTTCATGGCCGACAGTTTGAGGATGGAGCATTGGTAGAGCTTCTAGAGTTGGTATTGCGAGGCGGGGGTGGTCAGGCTTCTATAAATTCAAATAGGGTACTACGATTTAATGGTCTACTTTTTGTTCACAAAGTTGGAGACTTTATTTAGTTAATTCTACGTGAGGCCCACTATTCCAGGTACTCTATTTATCTAGGCACAACGAATATGTATCAAAATTTGCGACAGCATTACTGGTGGTGTGGCATGAACAAAGATATAGCTGAGTATGTATCCTGTTATTTAAGTTGCCTGTAGGTTAAAGTCGAGCATTAGAGGCCTGGTGGAGTGTTTTTAGAGATTACCCATTCTCGAGTGGAAATGGAAGTAGATTACCATGGACTTCGTGATGTGATTACCTCGGACCCCTATAGGTATTGATTATATTTGGGTCATCATTGGTCGATTGACTAACTCAGCACACTTCCTATCTGTGCGGTCCATTTTCACTGTAGAGTGTCTAGTTTGGATTTATATTGAAGAGGTGGTCTGTCTTCATGGGGTACTGGTGTCTATTATATCATATATGGGGTCTCAGTTTACTTTCAGTTTCTAGAGAGCCTTTTAAAGAGAGTTGGGCACCCGGGTTGATCTTAGCAAAGTATTTCATCCACAGACCGATGGCCAATCAGAGCATACTATCCAGGTTTTGGAGGATATGCTGCGAGCTTGTGTATTGGAGTTTGAGGGTTACTAGGAGTAGTAATTACCTTTGGCAGAGTTTGCGTACAACAATAGTTACCACTCTATTATTTAAATGGACCCATTTGAGACCTTATATGATAGGCATTATCGTACTCCAATTGTTTGGTTTGAGTTTTCAAAGCCTAGGCCGCACAGTACCAATTTACTGCAAAATGCCTTAGCAAGGGTCTAGGTTACTCAAGATAGGCTGAGGACAGCTTAGAGTAGGCACCAGAGTTATGCTGATCATGGGTATATCCTTGTCTTTACTTTCATGGAAATAATTTCTTTTAGTAATGGATGTCCTAATTACCCTCTAGGTCAATTGCTAATACTTCTTCCATTAGGTCATTTAGAGCAATCCTACAGCGGCCTTAGGTCATTTATGATGACTTCAGTTAAACAACCTCAGAATGGAATTTTGATGGTTTCAGCAATTCTAGAATGGCCAAATTAGTCTATAGCATGGTCGGTACAAGTATTGAGGAAATCAATATAAGTTTGAGGCCATTTGGCACTTTTGCCTATGAAATTTATCCCATGGTTGACTTTGGTCAACATTCTTGGAAAATGCACTCGGATAATAATTCTAACAGTGCAGTTTGGTCTAGATGATAATTCTGACAGTGCGATTAGCTCCAAAATGTCAAGTTTTGTCTAGAATGACCTTTTATTCGCTTGCCGAGGCTTCTGATCTAATCTCGAGTCCTGTTATAGAATTAAGCTCAAATGATACTTATGTGTGGGACCCACTTTTAGTCATAACGACCTTATAAAGAAATTTTGATTGTGTTATAAAGTTTGGAATGTCGTATTTAGTGGAGTAACATATATCATTTGCACGCATAGAATTCTGAATGAATTCTGAGCACCCCATCGGAATATTTGAACTTGGTGAAAATCTGTATTTCAACTGATATCTGGTGTAAGCATGCTTGTCCTCCGTGATCGCGGGCCCTTGGCCATATTTGCGAAGACCCAGGGTTTTGTTCTGCGAGTTCGCAGGGTCATGGTTGCGTTCATGGAGGTATGTCCTTTTTCCTTCGCATTTTCGGGCCTTTGGATATGTTCGCGAAGGACAATCTTCCTGACCTCCTCATTCGCAGCCAACTTAGGCTATGGTCACAAAGGTCATGTCCTTGGTCTTTTAAGAAAAGAGCCAGGACAAACTCATCCATACTTGCATGCGTTAAACATCGATTTCTCGACCAAATGTTTTGATCCAAGTATCTAAATTTGAGAAAATTGCATATGGTGAGCTCAGAAACCTTTTTACGAGCTTCGTGTGAGGTAAATTGGCATCCTTAGCTGCTACCATTATCCTTTTCTGATTGGAATTTTAATGAAATTTGGAGGATTGTATATTGGCCATTTTAGTTCCATTTTTACTGATTCTTGAGGCTAAATTGTAGAATTTTCCACAAGGAACATAGTAGTTAACTTGATTTGGTTCATGGGGGCTTCATTTTTATTAAATTATGGGTTATAAATGTTGCCATAGTTTCTCCTGTTAGCTTGAATTGTGAGAATTTAGTTGCATGATTGATTCGTGTTGTTTTCTAACTCGGGACTGTGTTTCAATTTGATTTTTGAGCTTGGAGTAATGTTTTGGACTAGTTTTTGGGGTCAATTCTAGAATTTCGGAGACGGGTCTCACATTTTCCATTTTAGGCCCTAAAATTGATATGTCTCCAAAAATTGTAACATTAGTGTCTAAACGACCATAATGATATTGTGAGTCTATTATTGACAGCGTGGCAACATCTTAAGGCTGTTCATAAAGGAAAAGATCTAGCATAGTAATTTGGAGCACGCGTTTTTAACTTATAGGTATGCTACGACTTTCCTTTATTTAGATTGAACTGAAATGTGTGAAAGCATGTTGAGATTGATGAAATTTGAGTTGGGTAGCTTATTTTTAAATCTAAGTGTTAGAAATCATGTTTTAGGCTTTTATTTGGTTTTTTGGGTCATTGAAAGTATGTGATCCTTTCCATTAATTGATAGTATTGTAAGAGGAGTTGAATGCATAAGATGTTGTTATTGTGGAGCATGTTGGCCTTAGAATAGGTTGTAAACTTTCTTTAGGTGACCCAGTATCATTCCAGCAGGTTTTGATCCTTGTAGAATTGTGTAGGAGGCTAGTGCATGGTAGTTTGGTCTTAGCTAGGAAGTAACCTTGCTCTTATGAATGTCCTTATCCATAACTCTCTATGATTGTGACTTTTGTGATGCATCGACTTTGTGATCAATTTTATAAGCTTTGGGTCAAGCTTTGGTGGTATATCAATCGATGTATTGGGAAGGAGATTCTTGTAAGTATTGGTATCCAATTGGAAAAGAGCTTGATCGGCACCCTCAAATAAGTTATATATGAGCATCTAGGTCCTAGTTCTGGTCTCCATTCTGAGATTCCATCGGGGATGATTAAGCTATCCAGTCCCCGACTCTACCAACTGGCTAATATGGTGATCATATGGGTACCCAAACTCAGCCTGAACTATACCGATGTATTCGGGCAAGCATTCGGGTTCTAGGCCTAACCTTCACCACTTTGACATCTCAGGCAAGGATCAGAGTTCCAGCCCCGTCCTTGACCACATTGAACTTTTTCTTACCTTTCTATTGAAAAATCAAATGTGGATTTTCAGTCGCAAAATACAAAATTCAACTTTCCAACCCCGTCCTTGACCACATTGAGAACTTGGGCGAGCATATGGGTAGGCATTCTCGGCCTCAGTCTCTGGAGCATTCTTGGTTCATCGATTCTTGGTTCAAAAATTACATGGTTCTTCAGTTCATGGCATTGTAGATTCTTGGTTCCTAGCCTTAGTATTTGTAGTTATTCTGTGTACCAGGTGGGTTTATGGGGGCTCATCCAGGTTTTTATTTAAACTTATGCACAAGTATCCCGGCTGGGCTTATGGGGCCCCTGTTGGGTATAGTTAGATATAATTCTCTTAGATGGTACCTCCTTTACCTTAGATGCTTATTATGATTCCTATTTAGGCTTATTCATCCTTTTCAAATTTTCTTTACCTTTCCTACTCAGTCGGCCTATGATATCTACTAGATACCTATTATCTTGGTACTCATACTACACTCTACATCTTTTTTCGTGATGCAGGACCAAGAACCAGCTATTATCGCGGATAGATCAAGTCTGTTGTAGTCAGCTTCAGAGACTAGGGTAAGCACCTGACATTTTGGGATCATTTTTGCCCTATTCAACATAGATGGCCAGTCTTTTACCTTTTGAGACTAGCTAGTTGTTGTATATATTTTTAGTCTAGTTTTGGGGACTTGTACTTGTCTTTTATTTTATAGTAGCTCTATACTTGTGACCTCCAGGTTCTGGGAGGGATCTTTAGTGTATATATCATGTTTTAATTTGCATTCGCTTATCTAATATGTTCATTTTTAGCATTTTCCATTCTTGTTTAGTCTCTGCCCTCAAACTTATTACTTTTCATTCTGGGTTAACGGGTTGGTTACTTACTGGTGGGTTATAGTAGGTGTCATCATGACCTGAGAAATTGGATTGCGATATAAATATGGGTCTTGATTTGTTTACGTCTAATGGTAATGGTATATTAATTAAAGGTAGACTGTATTACATGTGCTAGAGGGCCAATAGCTCTTCCATGATTAAATATAGACAATAATCTGGTCATAATGAAATTTTGAGATTCAAGGTTATTGCTATTGGTGAGTATTAGGGATAGGCTCATTCAATAAATGACTTTGGGATTGAAAATAACTCAAGCAAAGAACCTAGTTCATTATTTGTGGTTGTACGTGATGGTTTACATTCATTTCTATAATACATTTGCTTGTTATCATAATTGATAGTATTGCCTGCATGTGTAATATGAAAAAAGATCTAACAACTTAATGAAATAAATTATAAGATCAATTGCATGAGATGAACCTATTACTTGACTATGCAAACATGTGAAACATTTATTGTGGTTTTGCTATTTTGATTGTTGTTGTGGATGTGATATATATATATATAGGAATCGAGTGTCACTTACCGATACGTATACGTGTAAAGATCAGGTGTCATATTTCGATATACACACACCCATATATATATAGGGATCAAGTGTCATGTACCGACACATATACATAATTGTAGGGATCAGATTTCTTGTTTCGATACATATAGTTTGGGTATCGATCCACAAAAGTACCAATTATATTCTATGGCTCCTTAAGAAAACCAATTGATTGTGTGACTGTGATTAAATGTGATTTAATGTGGGAGGACTGTGGTAAAGGAAATTGGCACTACAGTAATTAATCAGACCCTTCTTGTGTAAAATTTTAGGTGAGAGGACATCTATTGATTTTTTATGGAGGTTGACTTTTGAATAGAGTAGTGCTTACTTGACGGAAGTGGCAGCGTGATTCCTGTCTAGGGCTTCTTTTTTTTTTTTTTATGGAAACAGACCCTACACGAGGCTCCCACCTCTCGTGCACAGTCAGGGGTTGAGCATCACCCCTAAGCCTTAACATAAAATAAAACAGAAAAATACAAAGAGGGGGACATAAACCTTACCTCCGATCCTATGTTGGTTCATAAGTCGGCTAACCTATTAAGGTCGGCTAACTCATCCCCGTAGCAAAAGGAGCTATCTATAACTAGAAAGTAGTAAACCTATGAGAGGACTCCTCCCGATACAAGTCGACTAAGAAATCATAAATGAGGGAGACTCTCCCCTTCCAAGAGAAGACAAGAAAGTAACCTACACTAGTCCTATTCAACTATGCTACGTACCATACATAGCTAAATTGAGAAAGAACAAGTATATGAACCTTCTATCTCGCATGGGGTGAAGAAGCTCTTTTCATCTTTGCCCTTTTTTGTCTTGTCGTACCAAGTAAGTCCAAGGGAAGTATGCAACAACATCGCAATCATGATTATCCGCTAAGGAGGATGAAACAAGAGGAAGTATATAGAGCTATAATAACCAGCAATGTTGGAGTTGTTGTTGAGAAAACTAGTGACTGAAGAGCAGCAAATTGTAACTTGTAGGTGATGCAGCCATGGCATGAGCAGTTGCTTGGGTGTCAAGGAGCTCAAAGTAACTTGGAGCTGCTGCAAGAAGGCCCCTACATGAATGGTTGCTGTCTCCCTTTGTTTGATTCTTTGTGGACCTGCACAAGGAAGTAGCCAAGGAAGAAAACCAGTGTGTGGTGGTTCTATAGTGCCCATTGGAGGGCTCCTCAATTGCAAGTAGATGGAAGTTGAAGTTTGTTGGTGTTGGATTGTTGTAGTTGTATGGTTGCTGCTGTAGCTTCTAAATTCCAAGGTGCTGTGAGAGACAGAGGGGTTGATGTAGGAGTTAAGTGACTAGGCCAGACCATGGGAAGAGAGAGTTCAGTCCGGGTTGGTTACTTACCTTATTACGGTAGACCATGTGGCAAAAGACTAGGTCGTGGTAGTGAAAACTTGTATAAAGTATGATAGACGGGCTAATCCTTGATCTATATTATAGTTGGTAGAATACCAAAAATAAGACACGAGTATTAGGCTTGAATGACATTGATGAGAAAAGTGAGGATGACAGAATTTTGTGCTTAAATGTTTGGCGGCTGTATTTTCCTTAAGTGCATGCTTACTTTTGTTAATTGTTGTATATTATGCGGTGGGTATCGGATTGAACTATGATACCTACTAGTATGTGTTTTTTGTAATGATATTACTTTTTCTATGCCACTTAACATAGTCAAGTTATAGGGTTAGTGATGTTTTTTAGGCGAAAACAAAGATGATTCTCCACCACCTTCTCCTCTTCCTTCCTTATAGTGGGGGTTGTGTCTTATTCTTATTTATAATATTATTCTCTTATTTATAACTATTTTAATTAATAAAGAGGTTTCTTTCCTTTTGTTAACTTCCACATAGAGTTTATTTAAGAATTGGTGTAAGGGTTCTCCTATTAAGTTATTAGAGTAGGTGCCTGCACAGCCTGGTGGGTTGGGTCATGAAAAGTTGGTTTCAGAGCCTAGGCTACTAGCCTTCTAATACCAGAGCAAGTGTGGAAGAGACTCTTGCAGGTTGGTGTGTTCACGTCCACATCTAATCATTGAGAAGCTATAAAGAATTCTAGGAAGTTGTTCTATTTTTTCTCCGCTTTTATGTAGTGTGTCGCATGTTGTGTGGGTTGAGACCAATTAGTATATCTGGATTCCAATTTATATCTCAACAAAATAAATCAGATCTTGTTGTCTTGGCTGAAGGAACACAAGCAAGAGAAATTAGAACGGAGAAGGTTCCAATTGGTATCTAGACTTATGGGATGTGTAAGTACATGATTGATTAATTGAGGGTCATCCATGAAGTAAATTAAGTTAAATAAATTGACTTGCTTGTCTGGTGTAGCTGAAAATTTGTGATTTTATGCATAGTGTTGCTTGCTTGATTGACTATGTGTGATTGTACTTATATGAATGATATGATGTGTGAATTTTTCTTGCAAGGATAGTATGAGGTTTGGTTAACTATATGTTGTGTGAAATAAATGACTAAGTGCAAAGAGTAGTTGCTCAAATGTTAAAAATTCACAAGTAGGCAGAATTGATTGAACCTGTATGAGCTTACTAGTAGAGAAAGAGTTGGACTCGTGAGAAAAATGGTCTATTACTAATCTGTACGATGATTAATGAGCAAGTTGTGTGTTGTACATATGGTTTGTTCTTAATAATGAAAGAAAATTGAGTAGGTATCTTACTGGATTTGATGTTGGGGTAAACTTTTGTCGATGTCTATATAATAGAGGTGATCTCTTAGTTTTATATTGATCCCACAAGCCAATGAGCGGTCCCAAAGTGTGGGGAAAGAAGAAAAACTTTCAGGAAAAAATTCCCTAGTTACTGGTACCTGCTAGAGTCGCCATGATGGGATGACCCCGCCATAGAGGGGCCGTCATAGTAGATTTCTCCTGCCATGGCAGGATAGGGACAGACAAAAACTTGGTTGTCATCCCCTGTATCGCCTTGTAGTTCCAAAAACTCAATTTCGAAGTGCGTACTGACTAGTTCTAGTTTAGATTAGTGTGTGATATTAGAGAAAAGAGTTGAAACAGACTAGTAACTAATTGCGGCTAAAGAAATAAGAGATCCAAGCATCTATGAGCTTACAAAAACCGAATAGCAACAAGAAATAAATAGACTATTTGTTACATTTCCCAAATGGGACAACCCAAATAAGTAAGATGTAAAAGCTCTAACTAGAGGGGGGAGTGTCTTCATCCAAATTTTGGTCTCCGGGTCCTTGTCCCCTGTATAGTGACTAATCAAATAAGAAAACTTCATGAAGTCATCCAGCTCAATCCTGGGGAGTTCTCTCTAGGGGTGACACAAGAAAAAATCACATTCCTAGTCTTCAAATCCTAACCACCAAATATTTAATGACCCTATAGGTAATTTTTGATTTAATGCATTTATTTCATCATTTAGAGTGTTCCTATAGTGATCCCAAGAAAACTATGGCTTGATGGCACTGATTGTTCGGTCGCTTAGTCGTTCATTTGAGTTTTAAGCCTATTTCCCTAATTTGGAGATTTTAAAATATAAAAAGTTGATTTCTACCAAATCATCAGGTAAATGATCTCAGAATAGAATTTTGATGGTTTCATCAACTCCAGTCTGTCCAAATTAGGTTAGTTGCATAGTATGCATAAGTATCGAGACTTTCGGTGTGAGTCTCGTGCCATTTGGCATTTTAGCCTTCAAAATTTAGCCTAAGGTTGACTTTGGTCAAAATTCTTAGAAAATGCACTCAGATGAAATTGCGTGGTTAGTTTCAAAATGTCAATATTGGTTTCGAATGACCTTTCCTTAGCTTCCCAAGGATACTAGTCTAATCCTGAGGTTGATTGTGGTATTGGCTAAATATGGCACTTGGATATGGGACTAACTTTTTGTTAAACTACTCTCACATGGAAATTTTAAATGTACCATTAAGTCCAGCATGTTGAATTTGGTGGGGTAGCATATCTCCTTTGTATGCACGAGGTCCTAAATGAATCCCTAAGATACCATCAGAGACTTGGCCAACTCCAAAACTTAGTTGATGTAGCTGAGTCTTGTGTCATCACTAAAGCGACACTCGCTAATGCGACAGGGGGTCGCAAAAATGATTAGGCCCCATTGTGCGGATGACACTTAAGTGACTAGGTGTTGTGAAAGCGATGCTCGCCTTTTTGAGGTGGTTGCTTAAGAGACCTTTATGGTTACTTTTGCGACGCTTGAGAGTGTATTTTAAAATTTGAATTTCAATTTATTTCTCCAAGTTCATACTCTCATAACTCTCTCATTACTTGGCGGAAATTAGTGATTCAAAGGTCAATATTTGGGGGAATTGCTAAGAGAAGGTGTTGGGGACTTCAAAACCTTGTTGGGACCCTTCGTTTAAGATAATTTTGGGATAGAACCTGCTGCTATGCTTGTTCTTTGAGTTGTATATTGTCATATTCTTTCCTGTGTTTGATTACCCCTTTTTGAGCCCCAAATTGTGCTTTATTTTAGAATACAAGTTTGGGGAGATATTTAAGACCTTTTCACAGTGTCAGTTGTAGAATTACTAAAGAGGGTGCCACATTCCTATTTTTGACTCCAAAATTTATCCATCTCTAATTCTGGTAATTTTAGTGTTAAAACGGCCATAATAATATTATGATTCTATTATTGAAAGCATGGTAGCATTCTGAGGTTGTATGGAAGGGAAAACCTCTGGTTATGTGATTTGGAGCACCTATGGTCGGCCTATAGGTAGGCCATAACTTCCCTTTCCTTAGACTGGGCATGATTTAGCAATTATATGTTGATTTGTTTGAATTTAGGGGTAATTGGTGGTTGAGCATACTAAATTCTTAGAATCAATTTCTTAGACTCTATTTTCGGGTGTTTCAGGTAATTGAAACATGTCCATTATGATTGCTGATCATCCAATCCTTGATGTGTTCAATTGTGTGGTTTGTTTATATCGTTGGAAGTATGTTCATCCTTATTCTAGGCCTAGACTAGTGATTGCTATAGACTTGCATACTTTTGTAGCTGTTAGGCCTTGAAATTTCTCTAACGTCACTTTGGATGGCTTAGCTCATTGTATACCGATATATCAGACTAAAGTCTAATAGTTTGGGCATTAGCTAGGCAGTAACACCACTTTTGTAACCCCTTATCCATAATTCCCCATTTTCATCAGTTCTAGTATACTTGATTCTTTATTCGAAAAGCTGCTCATAGATTCTGGTTGGATGTGGTTTAGGTTGAAGTGATTTATTGATCGCACATGGTTTGGGGTAATCCTTGTGATGTTTTGTTAGCCATTGATCCTAATTCTAACTGATTCATTCTTTGTTCATAGTTTAAGTCCTCAATTCACTCTGCTGAGCGTGGTTCAAGTCTTTTCTTATATTACAGCCTCGGTTCAAGTCCTTGGCTTTCTTTAGCTGTGGTTCAAGTTCACTGTCAGTTGTAGCTGTGGTTTAAGTCCATAGCTACCTTTTTAGCCTTGGATCAAGTCTATAACTACTTTCACCTCAGTTCAAGTCTTGCACATATTTACACGTGGTTCAAGTCGTAGATTATCCTTATCCTTAATTCAAGTCCTTGGTTACTCCAAATCTCGATTCAATCCCTTGATTCTTTCATCTTCATCTAGTTAGAGTCCTTAAAAGTAAAATCCGAGCAAACTCCTGTTTTATTTCAACTCTCTTCTTTGCACCTTTTGGGCTTATGGAATATGCTCGGGTTTTATTTTTAACTTTTGCATAAGTATACCTGTAAGGTTTATGGGAGCTCGATCGAATTTAGTTAGCTACTCTCCTTCTTTTTGTGTGTGAGTATGCTCATGTACATACTTTTATATTTTCTCATTCTTATTTCTGGTAGTATTTTAGATTCTCGCATTTCATATTACTTTATATTTTCTTGCTCAGTCGGCTTACGATGCCTGCTAGGTACCTTTTATTATGGTACTCATACTACAATCTACATTTATTTTGGTGATGCAGGTCCAAGCACCAGCTATCAGCGTTGATGTCAAGCTAGCTGCAGTCAAACTTGGAGGCGAGGGAGAGTGCACAGTGTTCTAGATTTGCCCATTTCCTTTTGTTTATATATTGACTTGTCTTTTAATTTTTGAGAAAGTCTTGTTTCTGTGGTCAACTTTTAGGACTTATACTCATTTTGTTAGTAGCTCTATATATATGACTTCCAAGTTCTAGGAAAGATCTTTATTTATGTATAGTTTTGGTTTGCTTTCACTCTTTAGTTTGTGATTCGTGTCATTATATTGCTATTTTTAGCTAATTGTTGGTCTTCTGCCCTTATATCCCATTTTTTTAGGTCTGACCACCAGCTATCAGCATTGATCTTGAGACAGCTGCTGTCATACTTGGAGGCGAGGGTGAGCACACAACGTACTGGATTTTCCCGTATCCTTCTATATATTTATTGACTTGTCAATTTCTTTTAGAAATAGTCATGTTTCTGTGGTCTACTTCTAGAACTTGTACTCATTTTGTTAGTAGCTCTATAAAAGTGACTTTCAGGTTCTGGGAGGGATCTTTATTTGTGTATAGTCTTGGTTTACTTCGGCTCTTTCATTTGTGATTCATATTATTATATTACTATTTTTAGTTAAATGTTTGTCTTCTACCCTTACATCTAATTACTTGTAGTTCTGGAATATGGGTTGGCTTTACTACTAGTGGGTCATAATAGGCATCATCATAACTCGAGGAATTGGGTTGTGACAAGTTAGTAATAGAGCCCAGGTTCACCGATTTCACTTGTATAGAGGTAACATCTAGTAGAGTCCCGCAGATTGGTGTGGAGACGTCCATAACTTATCTTAGAGAGGCTACATGATATCTTTAGGAACTTGTTCTCTTTTGTATCATTGTCGTGTAGTGTGTGTTTTATTAATTTCATGAAAATTCACTTGTTCCACTCTTTTACAAGATGACTTATAGATATGGTAGAGCAGCCAGAGGTGATTCACCCAGGCCCGTGGATAGAGTCCTAATCATGGGTAAAAACCCAAGGTCATTACGGGGCCGCATCCCCAGCCCATGATAGAGAGAAGGCTCTAGAGCCGAAGGTGGATCCATAAGTATCTCAAGGATATCACTAGTCAGTAGGCTAGAGACCATCCCAGCCACCGCCTACACCAGTTGTACCTCCAGACCTGTAGGCTATGTAAACCTAGATATTGTCTAAGATAGGGGTATACAGTAGACCCCAACTCCTACTGCTCCAGCACCACAAAGTCAGCTTGATCCAGAGGCACCAATGGTTCAGCCTTCACCGATACCTGTCGCTTTCCATTGAGATAATTTAGAGGGCGTCATGCCATTGCATGATTAGAAGATATTTGAGGTATTTCTCTGATTATTGCCACTGAGGTATTTTGGGGGTGTGGGGGAGAATGACCATGAGTTTCTACTTACTTGGTGTGAGCGGCTTCTGACTTTGGGATTAGTGAAGTTATGAGGATTCGACTTTACCGCTTATCATCTAGATAGTCATGTCAGGCAGTGGTTGCATTCATATTTAGAGACTAGGATAGGCGGATCTCCACCAATGTTATAGATAGAGTTTTCTGAGGCCTTCTTGGCCAGGTTCATCCCTAAAAGTGTTAGAGACCATCTCTAAGATCAGTTCTTGCAGTTGGAGCAGTGCTCTATGACCGTGTTTGAGTATGAGGCTAGATTCCATAAACTCTCTCAGCGTGCCACTATGATTTTACCTAAGGAGGAGAACATAGTTTGGTGCTTTGTTCGAGGCTTCAGACTTCAACTACAGATTGAAACGCAGTCCCTAGACTTAGTGGGCTACTTTTTTCTAGATATAGTGGACCACGCCCGCACACTTGAGATGCTCTATCGCGAGGCACAAGAGAGAAGCGGAGAGAGATCCAAAAAGGATAATAGCCACGGTAAACCCTATTTTAGGCCCATAGACTCATATAATAGGCCCCGCTAGAGATTCCAGCAGGGTCAGTCTAGTCGCCCATTCTAGGCTTCGCTGCACCTTCTAGAGGTAAAGGCCAAGGTTAGGACCACAAGGGTTTTCACCAAGGTGCACGATGAGGTTCCCAGAGAGGCAAGAAAGGTGGTTGAGTTGATACGTGAGGTAGAGGCTCCCAGGGCCACTTCTATGCAGCTCGAGCTAGAGTAAAGGTTGAGGCATTAGATGATGTGATTATAGGTATGATTCATTTATGCCATCAAACCACTTCAGCTTTATTTGATCCAAGCTCCACTTATTCTTATGTATCTGAGTATTGTGTGTTTTGCCCTTGGTAGGTGATTCTTTAATAGTGGATCAAGTTTTTAGGTCCTACGTGGTGACTATTTAGGGGAGGGACACTAGGGCTAATCTTATTTTACTTGATATGTTGTATTTTGATATTATTCTCAGCATGGACTGGTTATCCCCTCATCGAGCGGTCTTAGATTATAATGCCAATACTGTTACCTTAGCCATGCCTGGTATTCCACTGGTAGTATGGTAGGGTTCGTGTAGGTGCATACTGGTTGAGGTGATTTCTTTCATACAGGCTCGGAGCTTAGTATCCAGTAGATGTTCAGCATATATGGCTTATGTTAGAGATGTTAGTAGGAAGGGCCCTACGATTGATTCAGTCCCTATAGTCTGAGAGTATTCAGTCTTATTTGTGAAATAAGGATGGTACTATGCAGATGTATATTGATTATAGGCAGCTGGACAAGGTGACAATGAAAAATCATTACCCCATGCCTCGTATTGATGATTCAGTTGACAAGCTTAAATATGCCATAGTGTTTTATAAGATTGATCTGAGATTCGGAAACCACCAATTGAGGATTAGGGAAGTGGATATAACTAAGACCATTTTTAGGACTCAATATTGCCATTATCAGTTCCTAGTGATGTTTTTTAGGTTGACTAATGTCCCTACCGCCTTCATGGACTTGATAACTCATGTATTTAGGCCTTATCTAGATTCCTTTGTCATAGTCTTCATTAATGTTATATCCCGTACTTCTATACCTTGAGACGTGTTCGTAAGCTTCTTGAAAATCGCCATGTGATCCCTATTATCTATCACGTTACCAAATAACTCTAAGGAAGGGAGGATGTGATACCCCATGATAGTGAAGGTTGGAAATAGAGTTATAAGTATTTGAAAGGAGTTGGAGGACAACTAACAAATCGTGGAACTCGACTTGCTTGCGTAAGACACTAACTTAGAAGTCCTACATACTTAAGCTACTTGAGTATACGTCGAGCTTAAGTAGCAAGGAGTTCATAGACTCTTAAAATGAGACGAGATGATGAACCTACGAAAGGGAGCAAAAACTACTTTCCAAACATATGAAAGTAAAGAAAGTAGGTGACAAGCAAGCAGGTGACAAGAAAGCTGGTGACAAGAAAGCTGGTGACAAGCAAGCAGGTGACTCACCTACTTGGGATGGACCCCACGCTACCATGTGGCAGCTTCGGATTGGAAGTTTGGATGAGGTGACACCCTAGGAGGCTGCCACATGTCACCCCTAGGGGGATGCCACGTGTCACCTCATAAGGAGGTGTATATATACATTTTGGCTGACTCTTAATTCATTTTCCATCCAAAAACATTAGCCAAAGAAGAGGAAAAATGTGAAGAACCCAAAAAGAACAAGGCAGCCACGGTTTTGAAGAATTAAAGGTGAGTTCTTCGATTCTTCTCCGTGAATTAATTATCTACGGTTTTCCTAGAGTACATCAAGGTGTATATATATATATATTATGATGCCTACGTAACCATACCTTCAGATTTACACTTGGAACAAACAAGACAAAGTGTGAAAGAAGAAGAGGAAAACATTGGAGGGCAAGAAGAGGAGCTACGGGTTTGTTGCTGCCAAGGTAAGACTCAGAGTTTTTTTCTGTAAATTAATTATTTAAAGTATTCCAAAGTTATTTAATGGTGTTTTATAACATAAAATTCCAATTTGGGGCAGCGAAAAAGGGGCACAAACAGTCCGCCCCAATTCAGCATACCAAGACATTTCCGAGATGCAGTTTTGGCAAGCTTTGGCCAATTTCGGGTAAGGTGAGACCTTTCCCTTCAAATTGGGGTTTATGGTGTTGTTATGAAGTGTATTATATGTTTTTTAAGTGGCTGGAAACGTTAAAACATCATACAAATGCTTGACGTTCGAAACAAACTAAATTGGAATCGCTATAGTTGAATTGTCGTCGAAGTAAAGTGTTGTGTTTGTGGTGTACTGCTGCAGGTGTGTGGGGGTTTGTTGCAGGGCATAAATATGTTCTAAAGGGAGTGTGGGTGCTTCTGGTAACAGCCACACGACCCCTCGTTTTATATAAATAAAGGCCTTGCAAAATAAAGACTAGAAACCCTATTTTGGTGTCGTAATTTTCAGCAAGTTGTTTGAAGCTTGTGTTGTGGGATCTCGCCATGTTTTATATTTATATTCTGCACAGTGTTTTTTTTGGTTGGCTGTAGTGATTAGGGATGTAATTTAAAATTCGGATAGGTCACTTTATAGGGGAGGTGCTGCCCAAATTTTGTTAACGCCTTAACTAATTAAAGAACTAGTCGAGGAGACGAATAAGGAAATAGGTTCCATGAATGCTAAGGTAAAACTAAGGGAACTGAAAAGTTAAGGTTATTGATACGCCCATTTCTTCCATGTTAAATAGGTTCAGAGGACGACGACGTGGATGTGATTAAGAGAAGTCCATACGAGGTATGTAGAGCTATCCTTCTTTTCTTTTGGCATGTCTTAGATATAAGTTATGAATGGTTTGTTTATGAAATGTGGGGATAATTCCAGTTGTAATTTACATACTTTATTCACTTTGTGATGTGAAGACTCCTGTAATAGTCGAGTTATTGCCTTTTAAGGCTTCTATACGATGAACAGTAGTGTATGTAAAGCCTATCTTTCCTTTCTTTTGGGCATGTCTGAGATTTAAGTGGAAATGATATGTGTATGAAGCCTGGGAAAATTCTATTCATGAGATCTGAACCTAATTTAGGATTCATAATTCGTGTTCACTTTTGAATGTTAAGACTCTTAAAGTAGTGAAGCTCCCATTCCTCAAGTCTTTTTATATGCTGGAAAATAGTGTATGTAAAGTTATTCTTCCTTTCTTTTGGCATGTATTCAAGTTAAGTAATGAATGCTATAAGCTGAGGGTAAATCTACTCATAAATGCCGAGCACAATTTATAGTTCTTATGTAGTCCTTGATGAAAACACTGTTACAGTAATCAAACTAGGGCTTCTCAAGCCTTCCATACGTTATAAAGGGATGGGTATGTGAAGCTTTCTTTTGGCATGTTTTTGGCAGAAGTATATAAAGTTATTCTTCTCTTTTTTGGCATGTCTTAGACGTAAGTAATGAATGATATGTATATGATCTTGGGGTAATTCCATTCATAAATTCCAAGCATGAGCCATGAGTTTCATTGACTTCGTGATATTAGAACTCCTATAGTAATTGAGTTGTTGCCTTTTAGGGCTTCTATATGACGAAAGGTGGTATGTGTAAAGCCTATCTCTTCTTTCCTTTGGAAACTTCTTAAATGTAAGGTAATTGAGGTATGATATAAGTGTAAAGGCAGTTGCAGTTGTAATCCCTGAGTATAACTTGTGACTCGAGTTCACTCCTAAATGCTAAGGGTCTTGAAGTAGTTAAACTACGACCTTAGAGCCTTCTATAGGCTGAATAGTGATTGGGTGTGTAAATTCCTAAATCTAGGGTTTCTTAGGCATATTTATGATAATGGTTGGGGGATGTCTGATGTGTTGCCAAGTCTTACATGCATGTATATGCATTTTTGAGTGATATGTGGATCGGGCCGTCGTTCCTCGGCATTATTATATGATATGTATGTATATGAATCGGGCCATCATTCCTCGGCACTAATATATGAGATACAGATCGGGCCATCATACCTCAGCATTATCATACAATATGTGGATTGGGCCATCGTACCTCGACATTATTAAGATATATGGATCGAGCCGTTGTTCCTCGGCATTATTACATGATATATAGATCGAGCCATCGTTCCTCAGTATGTACTTGCTATATACATGGATAGGGTTGTACGTTCCATAGCGCTAATAGCATATATATGCCTATCATGATAGATGATGTGTTTGTAACACCGAGTCCCCGAGCTGGCCAAATACAGTATGTGATAATGGTAAACAGGACTTTATTTTGTGAGGTGCAGGTATTGTACCCTATTAAATGTTATATTTGGTTTCCTGCATCCCTGTTTTAGTTGTTATCTCTGTTATATTATGCTTATATACTCAGTACATGTATCGTACTGACCCCTCTTTCTTCGGGGTCTGCATTTCATGCCCGCAGGTACGGACGTTCATTTCAGAGATCCGCCAACTCAGGATTTCTGCTCACCTATGATTGGAGGTGCTCCACTATTCCAGAGCCTAGTTTTTTTGTACTGGTCCTCCGGTGTATATATGTATTTATTTATTCAGGGGTACGGTGGGGGACCTGTCCCTCCATATATTACCGTACTATTCTTAGAGGTATGTCGACATGTATGTGTGGGTTTTTCATGAGTTTATTTTGGTTGTACCTATACGGCACGTTGTAAATGTTTTTACGTTATAGAAGCCTTGTCGGATTGCATTCTCTTCCATTATACGATATGAATGAAGGAGGCTATATGAATATGAAAAGGTTTTAACCCATTGGGGTTTTGGGGTATTTTTATCACATTACCCATAGTTCAATTTGGTTATATTTGAAAGTTACATATGCGGGGGTCCAGGTCAGACCCCAGTCGTGGCCCACAGGGTTGGGTCATGACAGAAGTGGTATCAGAGTAGTTCGTCCTTGGGTTGTCTGTAGACCGTGTCTAGTAGAGTCTTGTTTATCAGTGTGTTGTGCGCCACATCTATAAATAGGAGGCTACAGGACATTTAGGATGTTACTCTTCTTTCATATCTAAAGATCATGCAATAAAGCCAAGTTATAGGAAGTGAAATTCCTTATACTAACCTCTGATTTCACTAGAAGGACAGTATTGATAGAACAAAGTGATTGATGATATTGGAAGTTACCAAGCACGCAGGTAAGCCAAGGCATGAAAGATATGTGCCAGGTAAGGTATTGAAGTATGATTGAAATATAAAGTTGAAAACTGAAAGGAAAGTAGACAGGGAAGTGTAACAGATTGAGTTTGAAGTTTGACATATGAGGCAAGTCCATTATTTTTATACTATTGTTGATATTAAAAGCCATGTGTGGCTGCGATATGAGGTGATATTGAAAGCCCTATGTGGATGTGATATGAGATGAATATATATGTTGGCCTTGTGAGGCATTGTTGGTGTTTCCTGCATGCAGGTTTTGGGGATAGTTACGAAATATAGAGAAAACTCTGTCGAAATTCTCCCATAACAGGAAAAGGAAATAATAAGATTCGGCAAGAAAAGGAAACTTAGCCCAAACTACATTAGAACTTATCAAGTTGCTCGTAAGATAGACAAAGTTACTTCTAAATTGAACTTACCACCTAATTTGGAAACCATACACCTAGTCTATCAGATATGGATGCTTCGCAAATGTACTGGTGATCCACCCAGAGTATGTCCCATAAATAAAGTCCATGAAATGGAAGAGTTATCCTACAAGGAGAAAATTATCGCCATCTTGGATTGGCAAATTAAAAGGTTGTGAACTGAGGACGTGACTTCCATCAAAGAAGTGTAGCAAAACAAAAACAAAGAGAGGGGATGACCTGAGAAGTAGAAAAAAAGATCGAGGAAAGATACTCATACTTGTTTCCTACATCCAAGGGTAATTTGAACTCCTAAATGGATCAGATGGCGATTGTTATAGAGAACACCCAAAATCTCCCATAAACCCTATAAGACAAGTTAACATTCGAGGATGAATGTTCTCAAAAGGGGAAGGATGTTATATCCCATACTTCTATACCTTGAGACGTGTTCGTAAGCTTCTTAAAAATCGCCATGTGATCCCTATTATCTATCACGTTACCAAATAACTCTAAGGAAGGGAGGATGTTATGCCCCATGATAGTGAAGGTTGGAAATAGAGCTATAAGTATTTGAAAGGAGTTGGAGGCCAACTAACAAATTGTGGAACTCGACTTGATTGCGTAAGCTACTAACTTAGAATTCCTACACACTTAAGCTACTTGAGTATACGTCGAGCTTAATTAGAAAGGAGTGCATAGACTCTTAAAATAAGACAAGATGATGAACCTACGAAAGGGAGCAAAAACTAGTTTCCAAACATATGAAAGTAAAGAAAGTAGGTGACAAGCAAGCAGGTGACAAGAAAGCTGGTGACAAGAAAGCTGGTGACAAGCAAGCAGGTGACTCACCTACTTAGGATGGACCCCATGCTTCCACGTGGCAACTTTGGATTGGAAGCTTGGACGAGGTGGCACCTGAGGAGGCTTCCACATGTCACACCTAGGGGGATGACATGTGTCACCTCCTAAGGAGGTGTATATATACATGTTGTCTGACTCTTAATTCATTTTCCATCCAAAAACATTAGCCAAAGAAGAGGAAAAATATGAAGAACCCAAAAAGAACAAGGCAGCCACGATTTTGAAGAATTAAAGGTGAGTTCTTTGATTTTTCTCCGTGAATTAATTATCTACGGTATTCCTCAAGTATGTAAAGGTGTAAATATATATTTTATGATTCCTAATTAACCATACCTTAAGATTTAGACTTGGAACAAACAAGAGAAAGTGTGAAAGAAGAAGAGGAAAACGTTGGAGGGCAAGGAGAGGAGCTACGGGTTTGGGGAAGCCAAGGTAAGACTCAGAGTTTCGTTCCATGAATTAATTATTTAAGGTATCCCAAAGTCATGTAATGGTATTTTATAACATAAAATTCCAATTTGGGGCAGCGGAAAAGGGGCACAAACAGTCCGCCCCAATTCAGCATACCAAGAAGTTTCCGAGATGCAGTTTTGGCAAGCTTTGGCCAATTTCAGGTACGGTGAGACCTTTCCCTTCAAATTTGGGTTTATGTGTTGTTATGAAGTGTATTATATTTTGTTTAAGTGGCTGGAAATGTGAAAACATCGTAGAAACTCTTGACGTTCGAAACAAACTAAATTGGAATCGCTATAGTTGAATTATCGCCGAAGTAAAGTATTGTGCTTGTGGTGAACTGGTGCAGATGTGTGGGGGTTTATTGAAGGGACTAAATGTATTCTAAAAGGGGTGTGGGTTCTGCTGGTAACAGCCACATGACCCCTCATTCTGTATAAATAAAGGCCTTGCAAAATAAAGACTAGAAACCCTATTTTGGTGTCATAATTTTTAGCAAGTTGTTTGGAGCTTGTGTTGTGGGATGTCGCCATGTTTTATATTTATATTCTGAAGGGTGTTGTTGTTGGTTGGCTGTAGTGATTACGGATGTAATTGAAAATTTGGATAGGGCACTTTATAGGGGAAGTGCTGCCCAATTTTTGTTAACACCTTAACTAATTAAAGAACTAGTCGAGGAGACGAATAAGGAAATAGGTTCCATGAATGATAAGGTGCAACTGAGGGCACTGAAAATTTAAGGTTATTGATACTCGCATTTCTTCCATGTTAAATAGGTTTGGAGGACGACGACGTGGACGTGATTAAGAGAAGTCAATATGAGGTATGTAGAGCTATCCTTCTTTTCTTTAGGCATGTCTTAGGTATAAGTTATGAATGGTTTGTTTATGAAATGTGGGGATAATTCCAAGTGTAATTCACATACTTTATTCACTTTGTGATGTTAATACTCCTGTAATAGTCGAGTTATTGCCTTTTAAGGCTTCTATACGATGAATAGTAGTGTATGTAAAGCCTATCTTTCCTTTCTTTTGGGCATGTCTTAGATTTAAGTAGCAAATGATATGTGTATGAAGCCTGGGGAAATTCTATTCATGAGCTCTGAACTTGATTTAGGATTCATAATTCGTGTTCACTTTTAAATGTTAAGACTCTTAAAGTAGTGAAGCTTCCATTCCTCAAGTCTTTTATATGCTGGAAAATAGTGTATGTAAATTTTTTCTTCCTTTTTTTTGGCATGTCGTCAAGTTAAGTAATGAATGCTATAAGCTGAGGGTAAATCTACTCATAAATGCCAAGCACAATTTACAGTTCTTATATACTCCTTGATGAAAACACTATTATAGTAATTGAACTAGGGCTTCTCAAGCCTTCCATACGTTATAAAGGGGTGGGTATGTGAAGCTTTCTTTTGGCATATTTTTGGCATAAGTATGTAAAGCTATTCTTCTCTTTTTTGGCATGTCTTAGATGTAAGTAATGAATGATATATATATAAGCTTGGGGTAATTCCATTCATAAATTCCAAGCATGAGCCATGAGTTTCATTGACTTCGTGATATTAGAACTCCTGTAGTTATTGAGTTGTTGCCTTTTAGGGCTTCTATATGACGAAAGGTGGTATGTTTAAAGCCTGTCTCTTCTTCCCTTTGGAATGTCTTAAATGTAAGTGAATTGAGGTATGATATGAGTGTAAAGGCAGTTCCAATTGTAAGTCTCGAGTATAACTTGTGATTCGAGTTCACTCCTAAATGCTAAGGTTCTTGAAGTAGTTAAACTACGACCCTCGAGCCTTCTATAGGCTGAATAGTGATTGGGTGTGTAAATTCCTTAATCTAGGGTTTCTTAGGCATATTTATGATAATGGTTGGGGGATGTATGATATGTTACCAAGTATTACATGCACGTATATGCATTGTTGTGTGATATAAGGATCGGGTTGTCGTTCCTCGGCATTATTATATTATATGCATGTATACAGATTGGGCCGTCATTTCTCGGCACTAATATATGAAATACGGATCGGGCTATCATACCTTGGCATTATCATATGATATGTGGATTGGGCCGTCGTACCTTGGCATTATCACAAGATATATGGATTGGGCCGGCGTTCCTCGGTATTATTACACAATATGTGGATTGGACCATCATTCCTTTGTATGTGCTTGCTATATACATGGATAGGGCTGTACATTCCAAAGCGCTAATAGCATATATATGCCTATCATGATAGATGATGTGGTTGTAACACTGAGTCCCCGAGTGGGACGAATACGGTACGTGATAATGGTATATAGGACTTTATTTTGTGAGGTACAGGTACAGTACCCTATTAAATGCTACACTTAGTTTCCTGCATCCCTATTTCATTTGTTATCTCAGTTATGTTATGCTTATATACTCAGTACATGTATCGTACTGACCCCTCTTTCTTCGGAGGGCTGCATTTCATGCCCGCAGGTACGGACGTTCATTTTAGAGATCCACCAGCTCAGGATTTCCACTCACCTATGATTGGAGGTGCTCCACTAGTTAGGAGCCTAGTTTTTTTATACTGGTCCTCCGGTGTATATATGTATTTGTTTATTCAAGGGTACAGTGGGGGCCCTATCCCTCCATATGTTACCGTACTATTCTTACAAGTCTGTAGACATGTATGTGTGGGTTGTTCATGAGTTTATTTCAGCTGTGCCTATACGGCACATTTTAAATGTTTTTACGTTATGACGGCCTTATTAGCTTGCATTCTCTTCCATTATACGATATAAATGAAGGAGGCTACATGAACATGAAAAAGTTTTAACCCATTAGGGTTTTGGGGGGTTTTATCATATTACCCATAGTTCAATTTTGTTATATTTGAAAGTTACATATACGGGGGTCCAGGTCGGACCCTAGTCGCGGCCCACAGGGTTGGGTCATGAAAATTAATGATATATTGGTATACTCATGGAGCCGGAATGGCCATGAATAATATTTGAGGATAGTGCTCCAGACTTTGAGAGATCAGCAACTTTATGCCAAGTTCTTAATGTGTGAGTTTTTGGATTGAGTCTATAGATTCATGGGGCACTTACTGTCCAAGGATGGAATTATGTTGAATCCAAAAAAGATTGAAGCTATTTGTGATTTGGTCAGGCCCACCTCTGTGAGTGAGATTCGTAGCTTCATCGGATTGATAGGGTACTACAAGCATTTTATTGAGGGCTTTTCTACTATAACGACAACATCGACTTAGTTGACACACTAGTATGTTCCATTTTAGTGGTCAGAGTAGTATGAAAGGAGCTTTCTGAGGCTAAAGGAGTTGCTTACCACTGCTCTTATATTGACTCTTCTAGTTGAAAGCAAGGGCTTTACGGTTAATTGTGATGTATTCGATATTGGTTTAGGTTGCGTACTGATGCAATAGGGCTAGATTATTACTTATGCATCAAGACAGCTTAAGCTGCATGAGCGCAACTAACCCACTCATGAATTAGAGATGGCGGTGGTAATTTATGCACTTAAGATTTGGAGGCACTATCTATATAGAGTTCGATGTAATATCTACACTAATCACAAGAGCCTTCAGCATATTATGAGTCAACAGGATCTTCATTTGAGGTAGTGCCATTGGATTGAGTTCTTGAAGGACTACGGCCTCTCTATGCTCTACCATCAAGGCAAGTCAAATATAGCTGCAGACGCTTTGAGTCAGAAGGCAGTGAGGATCGATATTCTAGCCTTCTTTTCTATTATGGAGTTACCATTGGCTTTGGACTTCCAGTCCTTAGCCTACAGGATGATTCAACTTGATATTTATAATTCCCAATGAGTCCTAGCTTATATGGGAGTTCAGTCATCCATATTGAACTAGATCCATTGTTGTCAGTTTGAGGATAAAGATTTGGCTTCTCTCAGAGATCCGATTTTAAGAGGTGACGCTGGTTAGTCTACCTTATATGAATATGGAAATTGAGTTTTGGTGGTTACCTATATGTTCTGAGAGTTAGGGTTTGATTTAATTGATCCTTAACAAGGCCCATGACTTCACATATTCCATTCATCCGAGCACTTCTAAGATGTGTCGTGACTTGAGGAAACATTATTGGTGGAGTGGTATGAGGAGATATATTACAGACTATGTGTCTTGTGGTTTGATTTATCAGCAGGTAAAGGCCGAGCATTTGATGCTTAGTGGCGAGCTTCAGAGATTACTAATTCGTGAGTGGAAATTTGAGTGTATCACCATGGACTTCATTGTGGGGTTGCCTTACCCTTCCATATGTATTGATAGCATTTGGGTCATCGTTGATTGATTGACTAAGTCAGAAAATTTCCTCTCTATTCATACTTTCTATAGTACTGACAGGTTGGCCCGTATCTACATTCAAAAAGTGGTTCGTCCATATGGTGTGCTTATTTTTATCATTTTGGACTAGGACTCATAATTCACGTCTAGACTTTGGAAGACATTTCATAAAGAGTTGGGTACCCGTGTTGATCTTAGCATATCTTTTCACCTACAGACTAATGGGTTATGAGCCTGTGTTATGGATTTTGGAGGTCAATGGGACCAATTTTTGCCTTTCTGAGCATTTGCGTACAACAAAAGCTACCACTCTATTATTTAGAATGCCCCATTTGACAATTAGTATGGTAGGTATTATCTCTGTCCAATTGGTTTTTTTGAGTCTACAAAGCCAATATGGTAGACGTTGTCACTCTCCAGCTAGTGCACCTATAGAGCCCTGACCACATGGTACAACTTAATGTTAGAGGCCTTAGATCATGTGAGGATGATTTAGGATATATAGGTTTAGGACAGCTCAGAATAGATACCAGAGTTATGTGGATCGTAGGCATCGCCGTTGAGATTTGTCATTGGTGGCATGGTATTTTTCCATATATTGCCCATGAAGGGCGTGATGAGATTTGCGAGGCGGGGCAAGCTCAGGCCCAGATATATTGACCCTTTTAAGATTTTAAGGATAGTTGGTGAGGTTGCATTTGAGTTAGTTTTTCCCCCAACCTTCTCAACTATCTATCCAGTTTTTCATGTTTCGATGTTATGCCGGTATGGTCCAGATGAGTCTTATGTACTCCAGTCTGATGAAGTTAAGTTGGATGATCATCTAAGTTATATTGAGGAGTCAGTTGCTATCTTGGATAGTCATAAGAGGCAGTTGCGATACAGAGCCATTCATTTGGTTTAGGTCTGTTAGAGACATTGTTCAGTTGAGGAGGCTACCTAGGAGACCAAGCAGGAGATACGAGAGCAGTTCGCTGGCTTATTTGATCCTTCAAGTACTTATTGTGTCTTAATTTTATGGACCAAAGTTCTTTTAGTAGTGGATGTTGTAGTGACTCTTCAAGTCATTTTTGATTTAATTATTTATTTTTCATTAAGAGTGTTCCTATAGCGACTCAAAGGCAATTATGACTTGTTAGCACTGACTGGTTGGTCACTTGATCATTTATTTAGGTTTTAGGCTTGTTTCCTTATTTTGAACCTTTTGAAACTTAAAAAGTTAATTTCGGTCATAACATTAGGTAAATGACTTCAGAATAGACTTCTAACAGTTTCATCAGCTCCAGAATTGTCAAATTAGGCTAGTAGCATGGTCAATATAAGTATCGAGGTATTCGATGCTAGTTTGAGGCCATTTGGTGTTTCATCTTTTAAAATTTGGCAAAGGTTGACTTTGGTCAACAGCATTGGAAAATGCGCATGAATAAAAATTGCATTAGTATGATTAGCTTCAAAATATTGAGTTTGGTCTAGAATAACCTTTTGCTTGCTTCTCGAGACTTATGATCTAATCTCAAGGCCCATTGTGGAAATTGGCTAACTATGGCACTTGGGTGTAGGACCCACTTTTCCTTAAAATGACCTTGTATGGAAATTTTAAATGCATTACTGACTCAAAAACGTTGAATTTGGTAGGATAGCATATCCCGTTTGCATGCACGGGGTTTCAAACAGATCCCGAGCACCCTATTGGAGACTTGGCTATTTCCAAAACTCAGTTAATTTAGCTGAATCTAGTGAAGTCCCTAAAGCGACCCATGGTTGCTAAAGTGACCCTCACAAAAGCAACCCTCGCTTAAGCGACAGGAGGTCAAAAAAGTGACTAGTCCCTATTGGGTAGGTGTCGCTTAAGCAACTAGCAGGTCTCTTAAGTGACTAGTAGGTCGCTAAAGCGACTGGGTGTCACAAAAGCAATGCCCACCTCTTAGAAGTGGTGGCTTAAGAAATCTTTTGGTTCGCTTTCGCAATGCCTGAGAGTTTAATTTAAAATTTGAATTTTAGTTTATTTCACCAAGTTCCAACTCTCATAAATCTCTCATTTCTTGGCAAAAATTGGTGATTCAAAGGTTAATTTGTGGGGAATACTAGTAGAAGGTTATGGGGACCTTGGTTTGAGGTAATTTTGTGCTAGAAGCTGCTGTCATGTTTGTACTTTGAGCCTTAAATTGTGATATTCTTGCATGTATTGATTATTCTATTTTGATCCCCAAATTGTGGTCCATATTGGAACACAAGTTCAAGGAGGTATTTAGGAACTTTTCATGTTGTGAATTTTAGAATTACTAGAGCAGGTCCCACATTCCTATTTTTGACTTTAAAATTGGTTTGTCTTCTATTTTGATAATTTTAGTGTTAAAATAGCCATTATACTGTTGTAATTCTATTGTTGATAGTGTGGCAGCATTCTGAGGCCATATGGAAAGGAAAAGTCCAGTTAAGTGATTTAGAGTGCGCATAGTCGTCCTACAAGTAGGATACGGCTTCCCTCTCCTTAGACTGAGTATGATTGACCATTTGTATGTTGATTTCTTTGAATTTGGGTTAATTTTTGGTTGAGCATGATCAATACATAGAATCTATGTTGTAGACTCTATTTTTGGGTATTTTGGGTCATTAAAATATGTCTATTATGATTGTCGATCATCTATACCTAGTGATGTGCATTTGTGTAGTTTGTTTATATCGTTGGAAGCAAGTTTGGCCTTAGTCTAGGCTTAGACTAGTGATGGCCATAGACTTGCATACTTTTAGAGGTTTTAGGCCTTGAAATTTCTCCAACAATACTTCATATGGCTGAGCTCCCTGTAGACAAATATAGCAGACTTGAGTCTGATAGTATGGGTGTTAACTAGGCAGTAACACCACTTTTGAAACCTCTTATACATAATTTCCCCATTTCCATTAGTTTTGGTATACTTGATTCATTATTCACAAAGTTGCTCATCGATTTTGGTTTGATGTGATTCGGACTGGAGTGATTTATTGATGGAACTCGATTTGGGGTATTCCCTATGATGCTCAGTTAGTCGTTGATTCTAATTCCGGCAAATTTGCCCTTATTCTGGTTCAAGTCCCCAATTCACTCTATCGAGTGTTGTTCAAGTCCTTGCCTTGGTATTACAACATCAGTTCAAGACCCTGGTTTTCTTCTGTCGTGGTTCAAGTCCACTATTATTTGCAGCTGTGGTTCAAGTCCATATCTACCCTTTTAGCCTTTGTTCAAGTCCATAGCTACTTTCACATAAGTTCAAGTCCTTGTTCATATTTACACGTCGTTCAAGTCCATGGTTATCCTTATCCTTGGTTCAATTCTTTGGTTACGCCAAATCTCAGTTCAAGCCCTTGATTCTTTCATCTTCATCCCTTTCGACTCCTTAAATTTTTCCATCGTTTGTTAAACCTTCAGGCCCATGGTTTGGTTCAGTTAAGTCCTCGGGAAGTTGTGGAATTGATGGGAACTTTGTTAGTTTCTCCTATTTCATTTAAACTCTCTTCTTTTCACCTTTCAGTCTTATGGGAGTACGCTCGAGTTTTACTTTTAACTTGTGCACGAGTGTACCCATCAGATTTATGGGAGCCTGATAGAATTTAGTTAGCTACTCTCCTTCTCTTTGTGTGTGAGTATGCTCATGTACATACCTTTTATATTTTCTCATTCTTGTCTATGGTAGTATTTTAAATTCTCGCATTTCATATTACTTTTTCTTTTCTTGCTCAGACGTCCTATGATAATGTAATACACCTTAAAAACATTGTATATGATGTTTCAATTCTTGATGAAAATAATATTCCTTATGTATTTTGGGCATAACTTTTAATAGGTTGGTCCAAATTAGGTGATTAAAATTTTTAAATAACCCAAACACATTACCTACAACTTTTGTGAAGACCATATTTTAGGTTTCGGAGGTTAAGTAGGTCAAATAAACTAATTGTTGCAAGATATGGTGTTATAATGAAATGAGTTATTTGTAGAAGAAAAATCATATCTCACTGTAGGTTGCTCCAAATTGGTTGATTCTTAAACTACATGAAAGTATACTTCTAGAGAAACAATTCATATGAAGACACAAAATCCTAATGAGGAAGTTATCTTTTTCAAACGCAGCTCTGAAAAAGGGTATTCCATTAAAAGAAGGTTCATCTCACTAATCATAGAAAGATATAGATCCATTTGACATCGCCCATGACATCACAATCTTCCATTAAATTTTCAGATTTTTCATTATAATTATTTTAATTATTGTTAGGTCCCTCCTTCACATCAATAAATACCCACCTTATTTTATTATTTTATTCATCAAGCTTTCTCAAGCAACTCTTCTCTCTATACACTTCTTTACTCATTCTCAAAATATAGTTTTAGTTCTTAGTAGTGTATAAATACTATTGCAGTGATTCATCTACTTCGGGTAGTACACAAAACGCTCCGGTGAGAAGAAAAGGGTAGGATCTAAGAGTGTTCATTAAGTCCTTCGATTCTGAGTAACTCTTCAGATTCCAAGTATGTAAGCCTTCAATGAGAGTATTCCTTCCACTCTCATGCCTAAATTATTTTGATTATATGATAAATTAATTTTATTTTCTTTAAGCTTTACTCTAAGATATGTGGTGTTTATCCATTGGTTCTTCCACCCACGGAGTCTAAAACTCTTTCAACTAAATCTCTTGATTTCAAGTAAGATTTTCTTATGGGTAATTCTTATTTCTATTTAATAGCATGAATCATGGTTAAACTAATGATTATTTATCTATTTTGATGCAAAATAATTTCATATGTATGAATTGATGGTTTGCAAGTATTTTCTCTATTTAACTCTTTAAAGGTTCTTGAAATTGATGGTAGGTTTTTTAAAACATGATTTTTTAATTGATGAATGTCAAAGTATTTATGTATAATTTCATTTACATTCATGTTTGAAAGTTGAAGTGATTTGAACCCACCTAGTTTTACTATATTTTCAATGAAGTTTGACTTGAAAACTTTCACTCCAAATGGTAGTTTATGAAATCAATATCTATGATCAAAAGGAGTCTTATGAAATGAAAGAATGATGAAATAATATGAATGATGGATTATTTATGCAATAAGGACAATTCTTGCATATTTGAATTACCAAAGGTTTTAATGAGCTATTCTACCGAATATGATATTTTGAATTCTCAAGCTATATATTATGACTAATTTGAAGTATTAAACTATTTTGTGGAATTGACTTAGCACCGAATGGGTCATTGAGGTGAGATTCAGCAAGGGAATCCTAGTAGCAAGCCCTTATCTCATTAACTAGGTGGCAACATAGGAGAACCTTGTAGGCTTAGGCTAATGGATCCATGAAAGCCTCTTAAAGTTAAAGTTAAAGAAATGAATGAAATTGACGGAGTTTTATCCGATAAGTAGTTTTGTCGGCCAATGTCGGGTGTTATGTTAGATTTCATGTAGTAGCTCGCATGGTCTTAAATGTCGGTTATGGTCATTTTCCCACAAAATGAATATTTTAGAGGATATATATATATATATATGATTTATTATGCATGCATTGCATTATTTTTTAAATTACATAAATGTTTTAATGTTTTCTCAATGTTCGTGCATGCTTACATACTTAGTACATTCAAAGTACTAATGCATACTCTTTTAACTACATGATATCACCATGTAAGAAACGGTGCTACTCCTCGTTCTCGTCCATGTGGCTAGTTGAGATTTCATTTGAAGGCTACTTTTGGTGAGTTCCCATGTTCCGGCAATAATACTCATTTATCTTTCTAGCTTATGATATGTTGAGATTTTTAGACACTTACTATCGCATTTCTTTCTATTATAATTGAGAGTGATATAGGGACTTGTCTTTGCCCTGTTAAATCAAAAAGTTAGAGGTATTATTGGACATATGTAAGTTAAAGATTTACTATTATGATTTCTTCTTGTTTATTTATTGTCATTACCTATGAAAGGCTAAAAAATGCTAAGATGCTTGTTTGAGGTACTTTTGGGTTCCTCATTCGCCATATCACATCTAGGTCTTAGGCTTGGGTAGTGACAGATACCAACTAGGTTCACGTTGATTTGGTACTCATACTACAATCTGCATTTGTTTTGTTGATGCATGCGATATGGAGGAATAGAAATGGGTTTAGTGTCAGGCTCTAAGACAATAGCAAAATCAATATCCCTATCCGGAGGAATACCAGGAAGATCAGTAGGAAATACATCAGGAAACTCCTTAACCACTGGAACAGTATCTATAGGAGGTGACTCAATACTGGTATCCCGAATAAAGGCCAAATAAGACATACACCCTCTATCAATCAACCTCTGAGCACGAATATATGAGATAACCTTACCGGGATATGAGCCACTAGTACCCTTCCACTCAATCCACGGGGCACCAGGTATAGCTAAGGTAACAGTTTTAGCATAACAATCGAGAATAGCACGATGGGGAGAAAGCCAATCCATACCCAATATCACATCAAAATCTATCATCCCCAGAATAATCATATCTACCCAAGTATCATACCAGGCCAAGGAAATAATACATGATCGATATACTCGATCCACCACTAAGGGTTCACCTACGGATGTAGAAACATGAACGGGCACGGACATACGATCACATGTCAAATCAAAGTCAGATGCAAAATAGCCAGACACATAGGAAAATGTAAACCCTGAATCAAATAATACAGATGCAGGTCGATGGCAAACTGGGACAATACCTGTGATAACGGCATCGAAAGCCTCAGCCTCGGGTCTTCCTGAAAAAGCATAACACTGAGCTCCCCTACCACCTCCGACCTGCCCAACACCTCTACCTCTTCCCTGAGGGACTATAGCACCACTAGCACCCCTACCAGGAGTGCGACCACCCCTACTAGTCTGGGCTCTACCTTGACCTCTGACTGGCGGCGCTGGCCCTTTCACTGAAATTGAAGAACTAGGTTGGGTTCCTCCTCGACCCTGAGATGGACACTGCCATGAAAGATGATCCGGATCACTACAAGTATAACATGCTCTCCCATGCAAAAACCTCTGTGATGAACCTGAAGAACTTGTATAACTACCCCGGCTAACCGACCTCTGCTGTGACCCCTGGTAACTCTGACCTGTACTATAGGACCTACGAGGTGTCTGACCATCCTCAGAAGCAGGCATAGATGCATGAACTGGTCCTCTACGCTGGAAGGAACCACCTCCTCTATAGGACCCTCTACCTCCAGATGAGGTACCTGAAAACTGACCAGAAGCATGGGCCCTCTTAGGGTCCCCAAACTCTTCTCTCTCCATCAACTCTGCCTCCTTGGCAGCACCCATAATGGACTGGAATGAAGCACCCTCACGGGCGGGTCAAAACACTGCTGTACGAATGGTATAGTTCAGTCCTCGAACAAACCTGCGAATTCGCTCTGTCTCATCAGGAAGGACAGCCATAGCATGTCTGGATAACTGGTAGAAACGAGTCTCATATTCAGCAACTGTAAGTCCCTCCTACCTCAAATTCTCAAACCATAATCGGCTCTCTTCCTTCACACTCCAGGGGATGAAACGGTCATAAAAGGTACTAGCAAACTCATCCCAAGTCATCTGGGGTGACCCAACTGTCCTGGAACTCGTATACACTCTCCACCACTCTCTGGCTAGTCCACGTAACTGTAGTGTAGTATAACGAACTCCATGAGTCTCATCTAACCCTACTGCCTCCAACAACTCTCGGCACATGGTCAAGAACTCATGTTTATCCTCAGTCTTCCCACCCTGAAATTGTGGGGGGTCCATTTTTCGGAACCTCTCATATTGGCGTTGCTCGTCATCAGTCAACATGAGCACCGGTGCAACTTGGGCTCCCCCTATCTGTACTCCATCCTCATTCGCCCTAGGGCCCGTAGGTGGCTGGCCCATCGGACCCTGAACAACTGGAATTTGATGTTTCCTTGGGGTCTGAGCTCCTGCTCTAGTCTGAGAACCCTTGGGTGTACCATTCGCCCTCATACTCTGATTAAATCCTTCAAGCGCATCCAATACTCGCATCAAAGTAGCCTGAAGCAGTGGTGCAGTAGCAGGCTCTGGAGGGACTTGTTCCTCTCTAGCATCAATCTGTGGCTCAAAAGAAGTCTCTCTAGCACGACCTCTAGTTGGCGCCGCTCCTCGGGCACGACCTCTGCCTGCCGCCACACCTCTACTATGGCCTCTAGCTCGGCCTCTATCTCGACCCCTAGTTGGGGTCCCAACATCAACCTCAGGGAGTGCCTCCATTTCTCTACCTCTAGCCGTAGTTCTGGTCCTGGCCATCTGTCAGAAAGGACACACGAAAATTCAATACAAACATAACAAGCACGACACAAAGTGAAAGAACAAAGGGAAAATTTCCTAAGAGTCCTCATAGCCTCTCGAAGATAAGTACAGACGTCTCCGTACCGATCTGCAAGACTCTACTTAAACTTGGCTTGTATACACGTGAGACCTATGAACCTGGGGCTCTGATACCTCATATTCATTAGAATACAAGGAAGTTGTTAACAAAATACTTATTGTTTTGAGATCTTTCTTTTTCCTTTTTGCTACTTCAACTTGTTTGGATCTCGGATATTGCTATCGCTTTTCGTTGATATAAAACTCATATTAACTGGTTAGTATTTTTTATTTTTTATTTTTATTTATTTTTATTTTTTATTGTCCTGTCTTTACTTTAGGTTCTTACATATTATATCTTGTCAAAATAAATACATGAAGTATCCAGGTTAGTTCCCACTTTCTTTGATATATTGGTTTATTATTTTGAAATGTGTTCTTGTTCTATTTGTTTGCTTTGTTGTAGCAAAACTATATAATCATGATATACCTCTCTATATATTTGTATATTGGTTATGTTTTCTTTATGATTTAGCAGGGTTTGAACTTCAAAGTTCAAGACACGAGGAGTTGCGAACGAAAGTTTAAGATGTCATTATTTCGTTTACATTTCGTATTATTTATTCATTTACCTTTTATTTTAGTTTGTAATAATCTTGTGAAAACTATACTCTACATAATAATAAATATTTGGGGACTGTCTAAAGGGGTTTGGGGTAGATAGGCCCTTCGGAAATGATAGAAATCAACTCGAGCAGAAAAATGACAAACTTTATATATTTTGTCTTTTGATTAATAAGCCGGCGCTGATCCGAAGATGATAAGAATGTAGATATTTTTATGTCCTTTCGACTTTTAAATATTTTTATTTGTATATATTTGGGGGTAGTTTAATATTTTTAAAATTTAATGATTTTTTAGGCATCACTAATCTTATTAGAAGTTTTCACCCAAATTATATTTATGACACATTACTTATTCATACATCTACACTTATTTATTATCTTATTTATTTCTTTATTTATTATCTTCTTATCGTGTCTACAAATAAAGTAACCAGTTCTAATACTCGACATTCGTATTAGTTACCACAAATTCAGGTAAGCTTATTCATCCATATGATTTTAAACATACATCTATATTTCAATACATAAATTTTTCATACGTTCAAGTATATTATTTTTACCATATAAATAAATATATATTATTATTAAATTTTCTCCATTCATATTATAGACATATATATGACATACCTTCTATTTGCACAATTTTCTCAAAATTAAATAACACTCTTCTGTTTAATATTTTCTAAAGTGACAAATCAATAAATATCCCTAATCATTTTTCTAAAACTAAGTTTAAGCACTATCTTCAGATAGGCTCTGAGGGATGTCTAATACCTTTCCTTCGGAATAATTTGAACCCCCTTAATTAAGATTTATTGGTTTTGTAGATATTTTTAAATAATTAATTGTCTTCTAATAATTCTAAATTATGGTGATTAATTAAATTAAACTATTTTTGAATAATTGAATTGATTATTTTTACGAATAATCACGGTGTTTCTCCTTATTTGCAAAAAAATAGTGATTTAACACTTATTATAGTTACGTATCTGAGTCCATCATATAATAAATTTTTTTTTTATAGTATATATAAAGACACATACTTTTAAATTATTTTAATAATTATTTATTCTTTACTAATATTTCACCAAGCGTTTGTATAAGTATTCAGAGATATCTTTCGAAAATAATATTTAGAAGTGTTTTTCTTTTCATATGGTAAAAAAGTTCTGTTTTTTTTCCAAAGAACATACTTTTATTATTGCATAAAAGCTTCTATTTCTTCTATACATTTACATTATTTTACTCATATTTTATACATATAGTTGACAATAACATACATTTTCTTGATTCATATTTTTTTATACATATATTTTATATAATTTTAATACATATTCTTTACATATATATGTGTTATACTTGTAAATAATAATTTTATCCCTCCGTCATTGATAAATTAAGTCTAGTCGGGTATCACATTTTGTGAATTTTGAAGGGTGCCTAACACCTTCCCTTTGGAATAATGTAAACCCTTTCCTAGAATCTAAACTGGTTTTTCGCAGATTGAAACGTGAGTTATACAGGTCATGCATCAAATAGGTTTTCCTTATTTTCCTTAATAAATTAGGTGGCGACTCTATACAATAATCAATCCTTTTAGAGTCCATATTTTGTGCTTTATCTAACATCGGTAAAAAATAGGGCATAACAATAGGGACCGGCTCCAGAGATGGAGACTCCACACTATCATCTTTAACACGCATGATATGATAAATACACCCTTTTGAGATTAACTTTCTAGCCCTAAGGTAGAAATAAATTTACCCTTAGTACAACAAGACTATACTTCCACTCTAAAATAGGCTTATTTAGGAATTTGAACTCAACAATATGATTCCTACAATCAACAGAGGCATAACAGGCATAAAGCTAGTCCATGCCATGAATCACATTAAAATCGACCACGTCCAACTCAATTAAGTCACCCAGGGTATCCCCGTGAAATATTGACACAATAGAATATTTGTAGACCCTCTTAGCTAAGATAGACTCACTAACAAGAATAGACACACTAAATGGCTGAAGATGACACTTAGGGATGTTATCAATTATTAGCCACATAAGGGGGTTACAAAGGACAATGTGGCACCCGGATCCAACAAAATATAAAAATTATAAAAAAATACTTGAAGCATACCAGTGACAACTTCTGGCGAGTTCTCCTGATCTTGGCGAATACCAATGGTATACAAATGATTTGAACCTCCACCTATACCAGAAGTAGCACCCCTCTGGTTTCCCCAAACTAGTGCTGCTGGAGTAGAAGATTGGACTTTTCTAGCCCTCATTGGACAGTCTCTCTTAAAGTGACCCACTTGGTCAAACATATAGCCCCCATTCCCTCCCTCGCGGCATTCTCCAAGTGAAGTTTTCCATACTTGCCACATGGTGGCTTACCTCTAGAACATTGAACCACACTAGCTTGTGACTAAGAACCCTTGACTCTAAATTTTTGGAACCTTTATTAATTTATGATCCTAGGTGAAGGCATACTAATAGATAATGAAACTGACCTAGATGACCCTGTCTAAAAATGGCTCGTATTCCCATTACCTCTCTTACCAACCTCATGGCTGGATGTCTTAGCCCTCTTGCACTTAGACTTTTCCCTATCCTGCTAATTTGTCTCCTTTGTCTACTACACATAAGTCATCAACCTACTAATATCAATTTCTCCAACTAGCATTACTCCTCTTCCCTCTTTGTTTGTCTAACGACCCCGTCCAACCATATATAAAATCATCATACTCCACATATCACCAACCATCTACAAAGCAAAATGAAAAAACTATATGAACTTGAGACTATACTCTTGCATAACCATACAACCCTATTTTGAGTTCAAAAATTCTCTCACCTTCGCCTCTCTCAACTCTCTCGAGAAAAAGCATCCCAAGAAATCTTCTTCAAACACTACCTAACTCAGAACGGGTGCACCTTCTTTTCTAGGCTTTCTCCACTGGTCAAACCATAGTCTAGCAACACCATTGAGCTAGTAAAAAGCCAACTCAACCCGCTCAATATTACCCGCATGAATCACCTGGAACACTTTTTGAAGATCATCTATGTAGTTCTTTGGATCCTCATTCGGTGTAAACCCTGTGAACTCAAGAGAATTCATCCTCAAGAAATCACAAATTCTAGATGTGTCTGGAGCATTTTGTCTACCTTCTCCCTATCGAACAACTGTTCTTGTCACTTCTTGAGCCAAAGTCTAAATGGCCAAGCGAAGCTCCGCATTTGAGATGTGTGTCTATGATTGATGCACCGCATCCGTAGATGGGTCTCCCTATTCCTCAGGAATTTGGTGTTTTGGTTGGTTAATATTTTTCCTGGCTGGGCATCCTCTGTCCATAACTGGTCCAGTAGCTCTTCTTAGAGGCATGATCTAAAATCAAAATGCGAACGCACGAATTAGAAGAGAGTTTTTATAGATTAAGCTTTATCGCATGAACTCTGAATGTGATAGAAATAAAACAATTCATATGTCCTATAGCCTTTTATTTATAAGTATGGTGTACAACACACTCATAAGCAAGACTCTACTAGAAATAGTTTCATAGTCTCCCTAAGACTTGAACTCTGTGCTTTGATACCAAGTTTGTCACACCTCGGGAAGATACCCTAGACTTGGCCGGCAATCAAAAACCATTGATGGTCACCAAGTGAACACTTTTCCTGATCACTGGTCCAGTCATATAGCGAAAGACTCAAAAGTAAGGAAAAAACCCTCATATAGGGTAACAGAATCAATATCTCAAATAATAAAGGCCAAAGGCCAACAATAAAATCCAAATCTATGCCATAAGAATAGTCGATGAGTAACTAGTAAAGATATAATGACATCTAATCAAACCATCACTATCTAGACTATCCTCTACCTCTACTATCTAGATAAGGCTCATGAAAAGTTCATGGATAACTCAATTAAAGGAAAGTACTATCTCACCATAATGAAATATAAGTGTGGAATCCTCCGTAAGAAGGGAGGACTCACCAAGGTGATGATAAATCTGATCCACAACGAAGCACCTATTGGTGATCTCTAATTCTTGCTTCTGTATCATGAAAAGATGCAGGCTCAAATGGACATCGGTACATGGAATGTACGATTATGTAAAACATCAAGAAAATAATATCCATCAATATTGAATAAGCTTAAATTAGAATAAGGAACTCAATCAGGATATCACGAGCATAAAATAAATATGATTTTGACAGGAACAATCTTATGCCAATCAAACCAATAATTTAGAGTACAATCAAGACCTATTTGGGAGTTTCTCTTATCCGACAACCATAACCCATGAGTCGGTGAGGTACAATGAGCCGGCGTCTTTGCCACTTTTATCCAACGCTTTGCCAAGGTAAGGGACGAATTAACCATCAAGGATTCACAATCAATTAGTCAAGTCCACTTTAGGGATTATTAGGGAATTGATCCAATTTACGGTATAATCCTCACCTACGTTGTGTACCTAGTTATTGAGTTCAAATTGTTAGTAACTCTAGCCCAATTTGGTGCTCTATTCTCCTCCAAAGAGTGAGTGCTTATAAAACTCTATCCAATCTGGTCATTTGACAAGTCTCATTTGGACTCTTATTTATTCATCAATTTTATTAAAATCAAACCTCTCAACCAATCATATTATCCAATCAATTGCAATCACATCTTTCAACAGTAGTTTAGATATGAATTTATGACAACATTTAATTCTATATAATCATTTGGGTTCCATTTATGAAAATACGAAGGACCTTCAAGTTTCATTATGGATACATTCAATTTCAATCCCATTCACATTCAACGCATTCACAGTTCATGGTTCTAGACTCAATTATTCCATAGGGTCATTCACATATTGGCAAATTTCTAGTTAGGTTTCATGTAAAAAAATGTCAAATCATTTGTTACAATTATTATAGTCATAAAACAGTCATCAATATCATATTATGCAAGAATATACTAAGGTTTAAGAAAAAATTTCAAGAAATTACTCCTAGAAGACTCAATTCAAGTCAATTCCACATGTCAACTAATTAGGGCAAATGGAAGAACTTAAATCTATGTTTTGTTAGCCTTACATACATGGAATGTAGAGTGGGTAATCAAATTTCCAAGGATTTTCTTGAATCTCTTGAACCCTAGCCTTTCTTATCCCTAACTCTTAAGCTAATTTTACGTAAAAAGACTTAGGAATGCATTTAGGATTTGTTTTAAAGTCGAAAACAACCTAAGGAAGTTGGGGGTTAAGTATAGTAGGGATGGAGAAAAGTCCAAAATGCACCTCACTTAATACTAAAAATAACACATAAATTGCATTCAGTAAATACGTTTAATGAACAATTGATGAAACTAAGCTATGTTGGAGTAGTTCTGCATTGCGGACCCATCGCGAACTCTTCTAGTCAAGCAATTTTGCCCCAAAAAACTTATATATTGATCTAGTTGGCCTAAAATTCAACCAAGACCAAGTTTCCATATTATTTTTCCCATGATCGATAATCTGAATTGAAATTGGACAAAATGTTAAGGATGATACGTTACCTAAGCGCGCTATCCTCTAGGTGTATTTTGGTAATTTTTGATGTATAACAATATCTCCCTCCTGGGATCATTCATCCTTAAATGATGAATAAACCAAGGATGAATTCGAGGCATGAATAACAATCAAGACTCAATCAATCAACCAATCAAATGCTCTAAACAAGCAACTATTCAAACTCACGTATGGATATACTAATTCAAATCAAGAATAGAGACATTACCTTCAACATTCTCATCGATGGGCATAAATTGTTTTGGATATTTGGTTTTCAGATCTTCCTCATCTTTCCATATGGCTTTCTCAACAAATTGATTCCTCTACAAGACTTTGACTAAGGCAATCTCTTTGGTCCTCAATTTTTGGACCTAACGATCATGAATTTAGACAGAAATCTCTTCATAGGCAAAGTTATCCTTAACTCCAATATTATCAATAAGAACTACAAATAAAGAATCTTTCAAGAACTTCTTCAACATCGAGATATGAAATACTGGATGAATAGCAGCTAACTCAAAAGGTAACTCCAACTCAAAAGCGACACCTCCAAATCCTTCTCATAATCTGGTAAGGACTAATGTATCAGGGACTAAGCTTTCCCTTCTTCCCAAAACTTCATGACACCCTTCATGGGTGACACTACAAGTACACCCAATCATTCACCTCAAGCTCTAAGTCTCTCCTTCTCACATTAGTATAAGAGTTTTTGCGGCTTTAGGCTGTCTTCAGCCTCTTTCGATTAACATTCACCTTCTCCATAGATTGGTGAATAATATTAGGCCCAATAAACTCATCTTCACTAATTTCAAACCACCTAATCGGTGATCTATTTCTCCTTCCATAAAAAGCATCATAGAGAGCCATCTAAATACTTGCATGATAGCTATTATTGTATGTAAACGCAATTAGAGGTAAGTGATCATCCTAATGTTTGAATAGTCCTCTTTAACTTGCCATCTATCTAGGGATGAAAATAAGATTCACCTTTGATCCCAGCTTTTTCTGAAAAAATCTCCAAAAGTAGAAGGTGAATTGAGCTCCTCTGTCTAAGATGATGGACACGAGAACCCTACACAATTTGAAAATCTCCCAGATGTATAATCTGGAATAATCCTATATTGTGTCTGTCCTCTTAACTGCCAAAAAATGGGCTGATTCGAACATTCTATCCACAATAAACCAAATCGAATCATGCTATATTTGGGACCTCGGTAAACCTATAATGAAGTTCGTATTGATCATCTCCCACTTCCATTTAGGGATATCAAAGTTCTAACCCAACCTACATGACCTTTGATGCTCAACTTTAACCTGTTGACAATTCGGGCACTTGGAAACAAATTCAGTAATAACTCTCTTCATTCCACTCCACCAATAGACTTCTCTCAAGTCGTGGAACATCTTTGTATAACCAAGATGAATAAAGTATCTGGAACTATAAGCTTCAACCATAATCCTTTCTCGGACATAATCAACAATCGAGACACATAATCTAATATATTATCTCAAAACATCATCTCCCCTTTTAGAGAAAACCATCACCTTCTCTTTGTGAACAACTTCCTTCAGTTGAAGTAAGACAAGATCTTGTTGTTGCTTTTATTTCACCTCTTCCACCAGAGATAATATAAACCCATTTTGAATAATAACTCCACCTTCACTAGACCGCTTAAGCTAGACTCCCAATCGGGATAATCTATCTACTTATTTAGACAATTCTTTCTTTCATTCCCTAACATTGGTAGTGCTACATATAAAAAATCTGTTAAGTGCATCAACAACAACATTAGCTCTAATTAAGTGATAGAGAATGCTCATGTCATAGTCTTTGAGTGACTCTAGTTATCACTTATACCTCAGGTTGAACTCTTTTTGATGGAAGACGTATTACAAACTCTTATGATTAGTGAACACATTAACATGAAGTCTAAAAGAAATAATGGCGTCAAATTTTAAGAGCAAATATCATAGTTGCTAGATCAAGGTCCTTAGTTGGGTAATTTCTCTCATGAATCTTAAGCTCTCTAGGAGTATAAGCTATCACGTTTCACCTCTACATCAACACACAACCCAAACCAACTATGAACACATCATAATAGATTACAGAATCCTCTGTTCCATTGAACAAAGTCAAAACAGGAACAACGGTCAGTTTGGTCTTCAATTTCTAGAAACTCTCCTCACAAGCATTAGACGATTGGAACTTACCCTTCTTTTGGGTCAAATTAGTCAATAGTGATGATATGGATGAGAATCCCTCTACAAACCTTCGGTAATAGCTAGCCAAGGCCAAGAAGCTTCTTATATCATTTGGTGATGTGGGTCTGGGGCAATTCTTCACAGCCTTAATTTTTTGGTATTAACCTAAATACCATCTCCAAATATAATGTGGCCTAGGAAAGCCACTAATACAAGCCTGAATTCACGTTTGGAGAACTTTGCATATAATTCCTTGTCTTTCAAAGTCTGGAGGACAACTCTAAGCTCATAGGCATGTTATTCCTTATTCTTAAAGTAGATTAGAATATCATCAATGAAGAAAATCATGATCATAACAAGATTCATCTTAAACACCTTATTCATGAGATCCATAAAGGTTGTAGGTGCATTAGTCAACCTAAATTACATGACCAAGAACTCAAAATGACCATAACAGGTCCGAAAAGTTATCTTCGGGATATCACACTCCCTCACCATCAATTGATGTAACCGAATCTTAAGTCATTGTTTGAGAAACAAGCCGCACCTTGAAGTTGATTAAACAAATCATCTATTGTGGGGATAAGATACTTGTTCTTTATGATGACCTTGTTCAGTTGCCAGTGATTAATGCAAATTCTGAGGGACCTATCTTTCTTTTGCACAAATAGGATAGGTCCCCAAGGTGAGACACTCGGCCTAATCAAGCCTATATCTAACAATCTTCTAACTGTTATGTTATACCCCGTACCTTTGTGCTCTAAAACGTCTTTTTAAGCTTCTTGAAAGTTGTTTCGTGACCCAGATTATCTATAACATGATCAAATAACTCTAAGGAAGGGAGGACATGATGCCCCTTAAGAGTGAAGGTTGGAAATAGGTCTATAAGGATTTGAAATGAGTTGGAGGCCAAGTAATGAGTCGTAGGACTCGACTTACTTGCGTAAGCTATCAACTTGTATGTTTTAGGTACTTAAGCGATTGGAGTACGTGTTGAGCTTACGTAGCAAGGAATACATAGGCTCTTAAAGTAAGACGAGATTACGAACTCACGAAAATGAAGCAAGCAGGTGACAAGTAGGTTACAAGTAGGTGACACACCTACTTGGGCTAAGTAGGTGACCCACCTACTTAGGGTGGACCCTATGCTACCACGTGGCAGCATATGATTAGTTGTATGCATGAGGTGGCACCCTAGGGCGCTGCCACGTATCACCTTAGGGTCTGCCACGTATTATCCTAGGGGGCTACCACGTGTCACCCCTGGGGGATGCCATATGTCCCCTTTTAAGGACACACATATATACATGTGTATTGCTGATCAATATCATTTTCAGTATCTTTGCCTTAGAAAACGTTGAGAGAAAAGCTAGAGAGCAAGAATAAGGGAGCTACGGCTAGGGTTCTTCCAAGGTAAGTTCCCTGATTTCTTTCTGTGAATTAATTATTTAAGGTATCCTACGGTGATATGACGGTGTTTAACAACATAAAATTTATCCTTAGGGAAAACAGGAGGTTTTTGTTCTTGTTAACAGACCCATTTTTGAATGATACTGCTGTTAGTAAAACGAGTATAACTCCTTGTGTAAGGCTTCATTTCAAGTGATTCAAGATGTTTTGGAAAACTATTTCATTGGGCATGTTATAGGAGAGGTGCTGCCCGATATCCGTTAACTTTCTAGCTAACTAAATAACTAGTCGAGGAAGCGAGCGAGGAAATAAGTTCTATGAATACTCATGTATAACTTAAGACACTGAAAAGTCTAGGGTCGTTGATATTCATATTGCTTTCATGTTAAATAGGTTCAGAGGATGAAAAGGCGAATGCGGTAAAGATTAATCCGTAAGAGGTATGTAAAGCCTATCTTTTCTTTCTTTTGGGCATGTCTTAGATTTAAGTGACAAATGATATGTGTATGAAGCTTCGGGTAACTGTATTCATGAGCTCTGAACATGATTCATGATTCATAATTGGTTCTCACTTCTGAATGTTAAGACTCTTAAAGTAGTTAAGCTCCCATCCTTCAAGTCTTCTATATGCTGAAAAGTAGTTTATGTAAAGCTTAACTCTTCTTTTCTTGTGGCATATCTTAGCCATGACTGGTTGGTATGTGTGATGTGGAGGTAGTTCCATTCTTAGAACCCCGAGCATGGCTCATTAATCTTAGTCACTTCTTGATGTTAGAACTACCGCGATGGTTGAGTTATGGTCTTGTAAGCCTTCTACGTGATAAAAAGTAATACACGTAAAGCCTATCTCTTCTTTTTATTAAAATAGCTTAATGTAAGTGAAACGATATATGATATGAGTTAGAGACTATTCCATTTACAGGTTCTAGATGTGACTCATGACTAGGACTCACTTTTAAATGATAAGGACCATGAAGTAGTTGAACTACGACCCTTGAGCCATCTATATGCTGAATAATGATTGGAGGTGTAAGCTCCTATACCTAGAGACTCTTTGACACACCTTATGATGATATTCAGGAAACGTTTATTATGCTACCAAGTTTTATGTGCACGTATATGCATTATTATATTATATAGGGATCGGGCTGGATATTCCTCGGCACTAACCTGTTATGTATAGGGATTGAGCCATACATTCCTCGGTACTAATCTGTTAAGTATAGGGATCGGGCTGTATGCTCCTCGGCACTAACCTGTTATATATATGGATCGGGCCGAAACCTCCCCGATACTAACTTGATAAATATGGATCGGGCTATACGTTTCACAACACTAACAATATGTATATGCTTATCGTGATAGATAATGTATTTATAATACTGAGTCCTCAAGTGGGATGGATACGGTACGTGATACTGGATGATAGGAATTTATTTTATGAGGTGCAGGTACAGTACCCTACTAAATACTATACTTGATTTCCTGCATCCCTATTTCAATTGTTATCTCAATTATGTTATGCTTATATACTTAGTATATATGTCGTACTGACCCCCCTTTTTTCGGGGGGCTTCATTTCACGCCCGTAGGTATAGACACATATTTTAGGAGTTTGCCAGCTTAGGATTCCACTCAGCTTATTTGGAAGAAGCTCCATTGATTCGGAGCTGAGTTGTAGTACCAAACCTCCTATGTATATATTTATTTATTTAGGGGTAAGGCGGGGGCCCTTTCCCGCCATATGTTACTAATAAAGTTCTTAGAGTTCTGTAGACATATGTGTGGGTTATATGTGTAAGTTCTATTCATTTATGTCTACATGATGTATTGTAAATATTAAGATACTATGGAAGCCTTGTCGGCTAGCACGCCCTTTTATGATAATATACAAATGAAAGAGGCAATAGGCATGAAAATTCTATGACCCACTAGGGTTCTTATGTATATTTCTTATATTGATCATTACATCTACTAGATACGTATATGATGGCCCAGGTCGGACCCCAGTTGCGGCCTACGGGGTTGGGTTGTGATAGAAGTGGTATCAGAGCAGTTCGTTCTTGAAGTGTCTATAGACCTTGTCTAGTAGAGTCTTGATTATCAATGTGTTACGCGTCACATCTATAAACAAGAGGCTATAGGACATTTAAGATGTTTCCTTTATTTCATATCTAAGGTCGTACGATAGAGACGAGTCATAGAAAGTGGAATTCCTTATACTAACCTCTGATTTTAGATAAAGGACAACGTTGATAGAAGAAAATGTCTGACGATATAGGAAGTTACAAAGCACACAGGTAAGCCAAGGGACGAGAGAGTTGTGCCAAGTAAGGTATGGAAATACGATCGACATGTAAAGTCAGAAATTGAAAGGAAAAAGTAGATAAATTTGAAAATTGAAAGGAAAAGTGGACGGAAAGACTAACAGGTGTAGTTCGAGTTGGACATGTGAGGTAAGTCCATTATTTTATACTATTATTGATATTAGGCGCCCTGTGAGGCTATAATATGATGTGATATGATACGTATATATGTATCTTTATGCATGCTGTCCCTGTGAGGCACTGTTGGTATTTTCTGTGTGCAGGTTTGAGATAGTAAGAAATACAAAGGAAACTCAACCCAAATTTTCTAAGAAATAGAAAGAGAATGGGATATAGGGCTGTAGTATTTCTAGAAAGGTCATGTATGCAATAATAATGAAATTTAGATAAACCACAAGTATATCTGACCTCGAGAAATAAGTTAATTGCTAAATTGATGGCAATAGAAACTAGAAGGTCGATATTAATATGGTAAACCGAAGTTGGAAAAGACTTGTGACCCTAAGAAGATGATTTAAGGAAGACAGATGGATCTGGATAGAATGATATATTAAGGTACCGACTGAATTGATATTGTGATATATAAGTAACAACAAAAGGAAAGGACGAGAAATCTCTTCTATAGTGAAATAGGAGGAAACTTGAGGGTAAGTAAGAGAAGCGAAAGCAAGTGTGACAAACTAGACTGTGAGTGCGTGCCGGTACAGTGAAATGTGTAAAATAGAATAAGTTAAGTGGAAGACAAAGAGGCAAATAGTGAATGAATATGAAAGACTTACACAGATTTATAGGGAATGCTCAGAATAAAAGGTCAAGTGGTATCCACTGGAATAAAGCTAGTATTATTACGAAGCTTGAAACACAGATCATCAAATTATAAGTGCTCCCGAGTGGAGAATTTGAACCAATTATGAGCATGAGCTAATTACTGATCGGGATTAATGGAATGTGGCTTTGAATACACTGCTACATTAAGGATATTACTCGAATACCAGTGTTCAAGATTAGAGTTGGTACTGTAAATTAAGGGTTCTAAGCACCTCATGATAGTATTAAGGTTTCGTACATGGGTAACCCAAAGTATAGGGGATGTAAAGGAAGATATGGAAATAATGCAGTATACTAAATAGGTTAGAAAGGACTCCTATGCATTTGGAAAGTTAGAAATGAATAGACAATTACATGGATACACCCTAAAGGGGGGAAATGGACAAGAGAAATACAAGCATTAGAGAAAATCAACTGACGCTATCATGTGTAAATGGAAATGCTTAAAATTCAAACGAGACCCCACAAGGGATGGATGCGATCATACCAGCACTAAGGCACTGAATCCCATTAGAACTCCGAAGTTAAGTGTGCTTGGGTGAGAGTAGTACTAGGATGGGTAACCCCTTGAGAAGCCCTATGCCGCTATGATATGAGATGATATGGATGTATGTATACGTTGGCCTTGCATGACATTATTGGTATAAAGAAGTATTGTGGATATGTGACTCCACCATGAAAGATGATATCACAACCCAACCTCGTGGGTCGCGACTGTGTGGGGTGTAACAGATGATAAGACCCTTTGAGATAGGGGATGTAGCTTTGCAAAACAACTAATGAAACTTATGAATGACGATATACCAAGAGTAAAACCAGGTGATTACTCGATAAAGGAAGTCGGTAATAGCCATGTAACTGCTATATTCGAATATATTAAGGGAAGGTATAAGATAGTTTGAAGCAAAACCTTTAAGGTAAAACTAGTACTAAGGACAAAAGTTATAGTGGAGCCCTAACATCAGATGAAGGAAGTAAGAAACAATACAGGTTTATGTACAGACTAGTATGGCAATGCTAAGGCATCTTTCGAGCCACTTTAAGCTCCTACACATGTGTGTGTAAAGGGTACAATATGATTTGTGGTAAGAGAAATAGAAAGAAGAAATGGAAAAGAAATATCACATGTTCTCTATGCCTACGGGTAATCTACCCTCTTAAATTGATTATGTGGGTTAATAAGAGGCCTTTGGATGACAACCAATACAGAGAAATCTTGAAGCACTCATAAGACCTTATGAGACTACTTAACATTCGAGGACAAATATTCTAAAGGGGGGAAAGATGTTATACCCCATACCTTTGTGCTCCGAAATGTCTTTTTAAGATTCTTGAAAGTTGTCCCGTGACCCAGATTATCGATAACATGATCAAATAACTCTAAGAAAGGGAGGATATGCCGCCCCTTAAGAGTGAAGGTTGGAAATAGGTCTATAAGGATTTGAAATGAGTTGGAGGCCAAGTAATGAGTCGTAGGACTCGACTTACTTGCGTAAGCTATCAACTTGTATGTTTTACGTACTTAAGCGATTGAAGTACGTGTTGAGCTAACGTAGCAAGGAGTACATAGGCTCTTAAAGTAAGACGAGATTACGAACCCACGAAAATGAAGCAAGTAGGTGACAAGTAGGTGACATACCTACTTGGGCTAAGTAGGTGACCCACCTACTTAGGGTGGACCCCATGCTACCACGTGGCAGCATATGATTGGTTGTATGCATGAGGTGGCACCCTAGGGCGCTGCCACGTATCACCCTAAGGGTCTACTATGTGTCCCCTATTAAGGACACATATATATACATGTGTATTGCTGATCAATATTATTTTCAACATCTTTGCCTTAGAAAAAGTTGAGAGAAAAGCTAGAGAGCAAGAATTAGGGAGCTACGGATAGGGTTCTTCCAAGGTAAGTTCCCCTATTTCTTTCCATGAATTAATTATTAAAGGTATCCTACGGTGATATAATGGTGTTTAATAAAATAAAATTTATCGTTAGGGAAAAGAGGAGGTTTTGTTCCATTTAACAGACCCGTTTTTGAATGATACTGCTGTTAGTAAAATGAGTATAACTCCTTGTGTAAGGCTTCATTTCAAGTGATCTAAGATATTTTGGAAAGCTATTTCATAGGGTATGTTATAGGGGAGATGCTGCCTGATTTCTGTTAACTTTGTAGCTAACTAAAGAACTAGTCAAGGAAGCAAGCGAGGAAATGAGTTCTATGAATACTCATGTATAACTTAAGACGCTGAAAAGTCTAAGGTCGTTGATATTCATATTGCTTTCATATTAAATAGTTTTAGAGGATGACAAGGCAAATGCGGTAAAGATTAATCCGTAAGAGGTATGTAAAGCCTATTTTGTCTTTCTTTTGGGCATGTCTTAGATTAAGTGACAAATGATATGTGTATGAAGCTTGGGGTAACTGTATTCATGAGCTCTAAACATGATTCATGATTAATAATTCATGCTCACTTCTGAATTTTAAGAATCTTAAAGTAGTTAAGCTCCCATCCTTCAAGTCTTCTATATGCTGAAAAGTAGTGTATGTAAAGCTTAACTCTTCTTTTCTTGTGGCATGTCTTAGCCATGAGTGGTTGGTATGTATGATGTAGAGGTAGCTCCATTCTTAGAACCTCGAGCATGACTCGTTATTCTTAGTCACTTGTTGATGTTAGAACTCCTGCAATGGTTGAGTTATGGTCTTATAAGCCTTCTACATGATAAAAAGTAATACACAAAAGCCTATCTCTTCCTTTTCTTGAAATAGCTTGATGTAAGTGAAATGATATATGATATGAGTTAGAAACAATTCCATTTACAGGTTCTGGATGTGACTCATGACTTGGACTCACTTTTAAATGATAAGGACCATAAAATAGTTGAACTACGACCCTTGAGCCTTCTATATACTGAATAATGATTGGAAGTGTAAGATCCTATACCTAGAGACTCTTTGACACACCTTATGATGATATTCGAGAAATGTTTGTTATGCTACCAAGTTTTATGTGCATATATATGCATTATTATATTATATAAGGATCGGGCCGGACGTTCTTCGGCACTAACCTATTATGTATAGGGATCGGGCCATATGTTCCTTGGTACTAACGTATTATGTATAGGGATTGGGCCATATGTTCCTCGGCACTAATGTGTTATATATATAGATCGAGCCGAAACCTCTCCGGTACTAACTTGATAAATATGGATCGGGTTGTACGTTCCACAGCGCTAACAATATGCATATGCCTATCGTGATAGATAATGTATTTGTAATACTGAGTCCTCGAGTGGGCCGGATACGGTACAGGATACTAGTTGATAAGAATTTATTTTATGAGGTACAGGTACAGTACCCTACTAAATGTTATACTTGATTTCCTGCATCCCTGTTTCAGTTGTTATCTCAGTTATGTTATGCTTATATACTCAGTACATATGTCGTACTGACCCTTCTTTCTTTGGGGGATTGCATTTCATGCCCGCAGGTATAGACACGTGTTTTGGAAGTCCGCCAGCTTAGGATTCCAGTCAGCCAGTTTGGAAGAAGCTCCTTTGATTCAGAGCTGAGTTGTAGTACAAAACCTCCTATGAATATATTTATTTATTCAGGGGTACGGTGGGGACCCTGTCCCACAATATGTTACTATTAATGTTCTTAGAGGTCTGTAGACATATGTGTGGGTTATACGTGTAAGTTCTGTTCAGTTATGTCTACATGATGTATTTTAAAAATTAAGATACTATGGCAGCCTTGTCGGCTGGCACACCCTTTTATGATAAGATACAAATAAAAGAGGCAACAGGTATGAAAATTCTATGACCTACTAGGTTCTTAAGTATAGTTCTTATATTGATCATTACATCCGCTAGATACGTATACGGGGGCACAGGTCAGATCCTAGTCGCGACCCACGGGGTTGGGTTGTGACATGTTGTTTCAATTGTTTCAACTCATCTGGGGCCATTCTATAAGACGGGACAGATATAGGCTGGGTATGAGGAAAGGCATCAATCTAAAGTCAATCTCCCTATATGGAGGGAGTCCATGCAAATCCTCAAGAAAGACTTCAGGAAACTTATTAAAAATCGGGATTGACTCCAGAGATGAAGACTCTACACTATCAATTTTAACTCGCACGATGTGATAAATATACCCTTTTGAGATTAACTTTATAGCCCTAAGGTAGAAATAAATTTACCCTTAGGCATAACAAGACTACCCTTGCATTATAAGATAGGCTTATTCGGGAATTTGGACTTAACAATCTAAGTCCTACAATCAACAGAGGCATAAAAGGCATAAAGCTAGTCGATGTCAATAATCACATCAAAATCAACCATGTCCAACTCAACTAAGTCATCTAGTGTATCCTTGTGATTAATTGATATAGTACAATCTCTAAATACTCCTTTAGCTAAGATAGAATCACCAATAGAAGTAGACACAGTGAACAACTCAAAAAGACACTCAGGGATTTTATCAAACTTATTAGCCACATAAGGGGTTACAAATGACAAAGTGGCACCAGATCCAACAAAGCATAACAATCATAAGAAAAGACTCGAAGCACACCAGTGACAATATCTGGTGTATTCTCTTGTTCATGGAGACTACCCATGGCATACAAATGTTTTGATCCCCTGCTTGTACTAGAAGTAGCACCCCTTTGGTTTCCACAAACTGATGGTGCTAGATCAAAAAATTGGACTTTGTTGACCCACATCGGATAGTCTCTCTGATTGTGACCCATTAGGCCACACTTATAGCACTCATTCCATTCCTCACGATATCCTCCCAAGTAAAGTTTATCATACTTTCCACATGGTGGCTTAGCTCTAGAACCTTGAGCCATACTAGCTTGTGAATGAGAACTCTAGGCTATGAATTTTTGAGATCTTTGTTCATTTCTAATCCTCAGTAAAGGCATACTAAGCGATGATAAAGCAGGACCAGATGGCCTTGTTAGAAAATTACTCCCATTCCCATTCCTTCTCTTACCAACCTCATGGCTGGATGTCTAAGCCTTCTTGATCCTAAACTCCTCCCTGTCCTGCAGTTTCTCCTCTTCTGTCTATTGCACATAAGTCATCAACCTACCAATATCCATGTCTCTAACCAGCATTGCTCCCCTTCTATCTTTCTTTGTTGAATGATCGAATCCAGCCACATATAAACTCATCCTACTTCTCATATTAGCAACCATCTCTAAGGCATAATAGGACAGTTGTGTGAACTTGAGATTGTAATTCTACACAGTCCTAGAGCCCTATTTCAAGTTCCAAAATTATTTTAACTTTGCCTCTCTCAACTCTTTCTACAATAGGTGTCCTTGTCCACCTAAAAAATTGTGGACCCTCTACTTTAGCCTTCTTCCACTGGTCAAACCACAATCTGGCAAGAGCTGGTAGGCTGCTAACTCAACCTACTCAGTGTTACCCACATGCATCATCTAAAATATTTTTTGAAGTTCATCTATGTAGTTCTCTAGATCCTCATTCAGTGTATACCATGTGAACTCAGGCGGGTTCATCCTCAAGAACTCAAGGATCCTGGATGTGTCTGAACCATCCTATCTACCTACTCCCTATTAGAAAATTAGCATTGTCACTACCTGATCCAAAGTATAAATGGCCTAGCGAAGATCAACATTTGAGAAGTCATCTTGTGGTGGCTACTCGACTGGCATAGTTTGGTCTCCCTGCCTCTTAGAAACTTATTGTTTAGGTTGGTTAACATGTTTTCTAGTTGGGCATCCTCTGTCCCTAATAGTCTAGTAGCTCTTCTTCGAGGTATAATCTGAAATCAAAATGCAAATACATGAATTAAAAGAGATCATTGATGGAGTTAAACTCTATCGCACGTACTAAAAATATGAAAGAAATGAAACAATTCCTAATTTCATATAGCCACATGATTAAAAGTGTGGGACACAACACACCCATAAACAAAACTCTACTAGATACGGCTTCATATACTCCCGAGGGCTCTTGAACTCTATGCTCTAATCCCAAGTTTTTCAAGCCCCCGTAGGGTACCCTAGACTAGTCCCCAAGAAAACCACTTGGCTTTATCACTAGTCCAATTATATAGTGAAAGACTCAAAATCAAGGGAAAACACTTAATAGAAAGTAACACGATCAATAACTCAAAGAGTAAAACACAAAGGCCAAAAATCAAATCCAAATCAATGTCGTAAGAATAGTCTGAGAGTAACTAGTGTAGATGTAATGACATTAAATCAAAACATCATTGTCTAGTCTATGAATCCTCTACCTCTACTATCTAGATGGGGCTCATGAAAAGCTCATGGCTACCTCAATGAAAGGAAATTACTATCTCAACATAATAAAAGATAAGCGTGGAATCCTCCGAAAGAAGGGAGGAATCACCAAAGATGATGACAAATATGATATTGAACAAAGTGCATGTACATCATGAAAAGATGCAGGCCCAAATGGACGTCAGTACGTAAAATGTATGAGTATATAAAACATCAATAAAATAAAAACCATAAAGATAAAATAAGCTTAAATCAGAATAAGGAACTCAATTAGGATATCACAAGTCTAAAGTAAATATTATTTAGACAGGAACAATCTTATGCCAATCAAATCAATCATTTAGAGTACTCTCCATACCTATCTGGAGTTTCTCTTATCTGATAACCATGACCTATGCTGTAAGGTAAAATAAGAAGACATTGTTGCCACGTCTGTGCAATACTTTGCTTGTGTAGGAGATGAATCAACCAATCAAGTATCCACAATCAATTAGTCAAGTACACTTTAGCGATAATAAGGGAATTCATCTAATTAATGGTATAATCCTCTTGCTATGTAGTTATTAAGTATGAGTTGTTAGTTGCTCTCTCCCATTTTGGTGCTCGATACTCCTCCCAAGACTCAATTTTCATAAAACTCTATCCAATCAGTTAATCTGGTCATTCGACAAGTCTCATTTGGACTCTAACTAATTCATCTATTTTATCACAATCAAACCTCTCAACCAATCATACTATTCAATCAATCCCAATCAAATCTTTCAAGAGTAGTTTAGGATCCTGTTTGGATGGGCTTATAAGTTGGTCAAACCAACTTATAATCCCTTTTTAGCTTATTGTAGTATTTGCCTAATGCTAACTTTAAGTCATAAAGTTCTTAAAGTCAGCCAAAAATGAAAAGTTAGGATTTCTAACCTTTTTTTTCTAAGTGCTTAAAGCCATTTTCTTTGACCATAAAAATTACTTTTATATCCCTTATATTTTAACTAAATTCCCAAACTACTATTTTTATTCTTTTAACCCTAAAATTCACATTATTTTCCTCATTTCATCGGCATAAGCACTTTTGTTTAAATACTCAATTGCTTATTTATAAAAATAACTTTCAGCACTTTAAAGTTCTAAAATCACTTCATACATAAAAGTTATTTTTTTAAGTCCATCCAAATGGGCTCTAGATATGCATTTACGATAACATTGAATTTTATTCAATCATTTGGATTTCATTTATGAAAATACAAAGGACCTTCAAGTTTCATTAAGTCTAAATTCATGTTCAATCCCATTCACATTCAAAGCATGCAAAGTTCATGGTTCTAGACTCAATCATTACATAGAGACATTCAAATATTGGTAAATTTCTAGTTAGGTTTCATGTAGAAAAATCTAAATAATTTCTTACAAGTATTATAGTCATAAAACAATCATCAATATCATATTATGAAAGAATATACCTAAAATGTAGACTGGGCAATCAAATTGTAAAGGATTTGCTTGAATCTACTGAACCCTAGACTCTTCTTCTCTTATTAACCCTAACTCTTAAGTTAATTTTGCGAAAAAAGACATAGGAATTCATTAAGGAACTGTTTTAAGGTTGAAAATGACCTAAGTAAGTTGGGGTTAAGTATAGGAGGGGTGGATAAAAGTCTAGAATGCTCCCACTTAAAACTGAAAATAACACATAAATTGCATTGGGTGAACCAAGGATGGACTTGAGGCACGAATAACAATCAAGAGTCAATTATTCAACTAATCAAATGCTTTAAATAATCGACTATTCAAACTCAAGGATGTACATACCAATTCAAATCAATAATAGGGACATTAACTTCAATATTCTCAGCGATGGGCACGAATAGTTGTAGATATTTGGCTTTCATATCTTTCTTAGCTTCCCATATGGCTTCCTCATTGATTCCTCTATAAGACTTTGACTAAGCCAATCTCGTTGGTCCTCAAAATATGAACCTGACGATCAAGAATTTAGATCAAAATCTCTTTATAGGACAAGTTATCTTTAAATCCAATACTATTAATAGGAACTATAAATAAAGGATCTCCCAAGCACTTCCTTAATATCGAGACATTAAATATAGGATGAATAGAATTTAACTCATAAGGTAACTCCAACTCATAAGAGATACTCCCAATCTAGCTCATAATATGGTAAGAACAAATGTATTAGGGACTTAGCTTTCCCTTCTTCCTAAACTTCATGACACCCTTCATGGGTGACACTTTCAAGTATATCCAATTATTCACCTCAAACTCTAAGTCACTCCTTCCCACATTAGTATAAGATTTCTGAAGGCTTTGGGTTGTCTTCAGCCTTTCTCGAATAACCTTCACCTTCTCTATAGATTAGTGAAGAAAATCTGGTCGAATCAAATCAAATTCACCAACTTCAATCTACCCAATTAGTGATCTACATCTCCACCCATATAAAGTCTCATAGGGAGCCATCTGAATACTTGCATGATAGCTATTGTTGTATGCAAATGCAATGAAAGGTAAGTGTCCATCCCAATTACCTTTGAACTCAAGTACACATACTGTCAACATATCCTCTAATGTATGAATGGTGCACTCTTTTTGTCCATGGGAATGAAAGCTTGTACTAAGATTCACCTTTGAACCCACTCATTTCTAGAAAGATCTCCAAAACAGGGAGGTGAATTGAGCTCCTTTTTCTAAGAAGATTGACAAGGGTACCCTATATAATATGACAATCTCTTGGATGTACAATCTGTCATAATGAAAGATAAGTTTGGAAACCTCCGAAAGAAGGAGTACTCACCAAAGTTGATGACAAATCTGATGCACAACAAAGCACCTCTTGATGATCTCTAATACTTGTCTTTGCATCATGGAAAGATGCATGCTCAAATGGGAAAGAAAATAATAACCATCAAGATAGAATAAGCTCAAACCAGAATAAGGGACTCAATCAGAATATCACGAGTCTAAAGTAAATATGATTTGGATACTAGTCATTTAGAGTACTATCAAGACCTATCTGAGAGTTTCTCTTATTCAACAACCATCATCTATGAATCGGTAAGGTACAATAAGTTGATGTTGTTGCCACATCCATCTAATACTTATCTTGGGTATGGGATGAATCAACCAATCAAGGATCCACAATCAATTAGTCAAGTTTACTTTAGGAACAATAAGGGAATTCGTATAATTTACAGTATAATCCTCAACTACGTTGGCTATGTAATTATTGAGTTTCCATTATTTGTTATTCTCGCCCAATTCAGTGCTTGATACTCCTCCCAAGATTCAATAGTCATAAAACATTATCCAATCAATTCAAATTGGTCAATCAACTAGTCTCATTTGGACTCTTAGCTCAAATTGTCAAACTTGACCTAAACCATGTATTAACAAGACCGCAAAATAACATAATCAAGCGATGCAAAATTGTTGACTACACTTCCCAAATAACCTTATATGTACCTCTTATATCGATAAACCACACACAAGCACACAAACTTTTATATTGGAGAGATGTTATATAGGCTGAATTTGATGCATTGATGGTGAACCAGACTTGGGTGTTGGTTCCACCATACCACACATGAAATGTTGTTCCCAGTAAGTGGTTTTTCGATTCAAAATTAGCTTGATAGCTCCATTGACAGGTATAAAGCACGCTTGGTTTCAAAGGGTTCACTCAAATGCTTGCGGTTAATTTTCATCAAACATATAGTCTAGTCGTTAAACCCATCGCAATTCTCACTATCCTTACCCTTGCTATTAAAAAATTGGGCAGTACATCAGAATAAAGTCAATAATGTTTTTCTTTAGGGGAAGCTTCAGAAAGACGTGTCTATGGCTCAACCCCCTAGCTATGAAAATTTAGCACATCTCGATTATGTGTGCCATCTCAAAAAGGCCATCTACGACATGCACCAAGCTTCTAAACCATGATATGATGCCCTCACCAATTCATTGATCCGAAGGGTGTTTCAAAGGTCTACATCATATAAATCTCTATTTATTCTGCATCACTTGGGAGTAACTATTTATATTCTGATTTATGTCACGGGTAGCAATGAAACACTCCTTCAAAAAGTCATTACCTCTCTTTCAAAAACAAACTTCTATCAAGTATCTTGATTTACTGCACTATTTCTTGGGTATTGAGGTACATAGATAAAACAATGGTCTCCTTCTTATTCAATATAAATACATACAAGAGGTTCTCCCTAAGATGCAAGACTAAAAAGCGGTTCATTAACCAATGAGTACATCAGAATTACTACTAGTATATGCTAAAGCTCCAAAAACTAATGACAAATAATATAGGACTGTAGTTAACGAGCTTTGGTACCTTTCGCTTACCCGAATTGACATCACATATGTGGTAAATAAGATTACTCAATTCAACACCTCTCCCTCTGTGGTTGACTGGAAAGCCGTTAAATGCATCCTTCAGTATCTTAAAAACATCCCTTTATGGTATTTGTTGAATTTTACTTTAGTTACTCCGGTAATTTTTAAGATAATAAGTTGTCTAGGTTTATGATAAACTTGAAATTTAAATTTTTACTAGGTTATTTAGTTGTTGAGAAATCTTTAGGTTTTTTGAATTGCAGATTTTCTTTTTATTATGTGCTCAAGCCATCATATGCTTAATAAAATTATTGATAGACACTTTCAATATTTTATGATGTCCCATCTTTTAAAAAAAATTAATTGTGATATCAAGAGCTTTATTGATCTTACTGGATCTGTGATTTCTTTCAAATAACTACCATATAATTTTTAACCCATAAGGGCTACCCTTTGAACTCATCAGGGCTCCCCATTTTAATCCATAGGGACTATTTTCAATCCACGCTTTTCTAAACAATAGGCTATTTTAAACCAATTTTAACCTAAAAATGGCAAGCAATAGTCTCTCCTTGAATTCTCCACATATTTTCAAAGAAAAAAACTATCAAATTTTTTCTGTGAAAATAAAAGCATATTTGGAAACCTATGTGATATGTGATAGAAGAAAAATTCTTACAACAGCATTTTGCAAATCCTACCAAGGTTCAGATTAAAGCACTTTCAAAAGAGCTTTTAGACACGACAAGGTTAGTGAAGGGGTTTTTTAAGCACAATGCCAAAAGAAGAAAAAGAAAAAAGATGAAATATTTAATGTTCAAAAGAACGAAAAGAATTCAACATCAACTTCCAAAGCAGAAATAGAGGAGGACTATTTTTTTATTTTGCAGTAATGAAAGAAATGGAAGAGTATTGAATTTTACTTTAGTTACTGCAGTAATTTTTAATATAATACATTGCCTATGTTTATGATAAATTTGAAATTTAAAATTTTACTAGCTCGTTTAGTTGTTGAGGAATTCTAAGTTTTTTGATTGTTGAATTGAAGATTTTCTACATATTATGTGCTCAAATTGGATATTTAAAGACCTCATATGCTTAATAAAATTATTGAGAGACACTTTCAATCTTTTTTGCTTCCCCATCTTTTAAAAAAACCAACATTATTCTTATTTACCCACAACAATCCACCAGTCTCTATCTCTACGCCTATGTTGATGCAGATTGGTAGGTGATGTTAATGATTTTGACTCTATCTCTGGTTACCTAGCTTATCTAGGTAAAATACTTATTTTTTGGTGCTCTCGTAAGCAACCTACTATCTCCCGCTCCTCTACCGAGGTTGAGTATCGGGGGAAGTTGCTTCTGCCTTGTCTGAAACAAACTAGATTACATACTTGCTCAAGGATCTTCATGTTCCACTCGCTGCTGCACCTACAATATTTTGTGATAACTTTGGGGTCAACTATATCGCTGAAAATCCGCTACATCATACCAAAATTAAGCACCTCGAGATTGATCTTCACTTTGTTCCAACCAAGTCTGCAATGGACTAGTTCGAGTATCACACCACTGATCAAATTGCATATTTGCTCACTAAATCACTATTCAAGACAGACTTTGAAGGCATGCTTCCCAAGTTATGTGTTGTCCCTTCACATTCAACATGAAGGGGACGTAACAGCGCATGTGCTAATCAACAATAATTCAATCCTTAATTGATGAAGTCAAAAATCAAGAAAGAAGACAATGAGCAATATAATGATGATGAATGAGATTTTGACATTCTTTATGAAGAATATGATGTTAATCATTTTGGATCTTGATTTGATTATGCTCATCCTAGGGAGGATTTTTTTGGCTAACTACTTTTTATTAAATAAAAGGTTCACACACACATATATGGTTTTTCTATCCTACTACATGAAGGTTATAGGTTAGCATTATCCCCATATCAAAAAAGAAGAACTATACACACATATCACTAGTCCAAACCAAAGTCTTCCATAATTACAATACTTATAAAGTACCAAGAACATGTTCTTTTCATATTCATATAAAACCATCAAAGAAAATTTAACAATGATATGTATTTAGTAACCATATAAACATATCAATGTACAACAACTTCAAGACAGCTTACACAATAAATAAGGGTGTTAGACAATCCTTTGTGACCGCATTTTAGACATATTGTTCTGGCCTGCAAAACATGGTGAAATAAAATTAAAGCTGGAATCATATTCATAGCAATATGCAAATAATTCAAACGATCTAAATACGCTATATAATGAAATTTATAGCAAGAATAAAGCATATGCAATAAGTGAAGATCAACTCCTAGTTGTACTATTAATGAATATTGAATAGGATACCCATTTGCACTATCTAAATATGATTGTGTTCGTGGAGATAGCTAGAGTGACACAATATGAATCCTCTTCAACAAAAAAACTATATTATATATTTCAAATGCAAAGGAGGTCAAAATTTTGTCATCCTTCATTTCTTTTTCACTATTTTTTTCTTAAACCGGGGGTCAATCAAAGATTATATTATATACACAAGGTTAAAATTATTTTTTTTGTGTGCATATAATAGATATGAATCTCCATTGCCTCTTTTTATGTTTAATTTCTTCTATTCCATAGAATAAATCCAAGTGTGCACAAGCATGGCCGGACCATCACATAGGGACTACTAAACCGTAAAGTCACTGATGCAATGAATTTATGCTCCCAAAATATAAGGCCTCAAAATTAATCAATGTTAATATATATAAATTGAAATTACTATATCTTGTTCTACATTTTGTTTGTATAATTCACTTCAATTTGAATCGGTCATTTTTTAACATTGTCTTTGTAAAATTGTATTCAATTCCTTGAGGTGTATTCTTAGACATTTCAAGCTTAAACTAATTAGATTATCAAATAATTAAATTTAAAAAGAAATTTTCTTAAATTTGAATGTCTTCTAAAGTTTAACAATCACTACAACATTGGTGATTTAGACCTAGTTTAGTAATTAAATGTAACTAAATTTTATACAAGTAAAAATGATACTATAATTTGCATATTCAATTAAATAAATTCTTAATTCTATTTTTAGATATTTCTACTGCTATAATAATTTTGATAGTTTCTGTAACAGTAGACTAAATTGGAAAAGTTTTCAAAACTATAATCAATTAAAATTTACTTTAGATATAAATATTTGTGGTGTTATGTGACGTGCATTAATTTATATATTTTAGAGGCACTTAATATATTTATATTTGCTTGCACTGACATTTCAATTGCAAGGTCGTTCATTTTAGAATTATGTCTATTTCTCAACTTTTGAACTTTTGAAACTTGAATAGATAATTTTGGTCAAAATATGATCATTTTTTAATTAAAGTATTTATTTCGTCATTTAGAGTATTCCTGTAGCGACCCGAAGTCACTTATGACTTGCTGGCACTGACTGTTCGGTCACCTGATCATTCGTTTGGGTTTTAGGCCTGTTTCTTTATTTTGGAGTTTTTATAACTTAAAAAGTTGACTTCAATCATAACTTCCAAAAAAAACCATAAAACGAAATTCTAACAGTTCCATCATCTCCAGAATCGCCAAATTAGGCTTGTAGCGTGATCGGCATGAGTACCGAGGGAATCAGTACAAGTTTAGGGTCATTTGGCACTTTTACCTTTGAAATTTGGCATATAGTTGACTTTGGTGAACATTCTTGGAAAATAAGCTCAGATAAAAATTCTAACAGCGCGAATAGCTCTGGAATGTCGAGTTTGGTCTAGAACAAGTTCTCGTTCACTTCCCGAGGCCCATTGTAGATTTTAGCTCAAAATGGACCTTGGGTGTGGGACCCACTTTTAGTCATAACGACCTTATATGAAAATTTTAACTACTCTATTGAGTCTGAAATGTCAAATTTGATCGGGTAGCATATCTCATTTGCACGTACGGGATTCCGAACAAATCACGAGCACACTGCTAGAGGATTTAGCATGCTAAGATTTTCTATCACCAGCTGGGTCCGGTGACGTCGCTTAAGTGGCTAGGAGTTTGCTAAAGTGACCAACCATTTTGGGCGGGTGTCGCTTAAGCGATAGCCCTGTCGCTAAAGCGACTGGCCTCTTAAGCGACTATGCATCACTAAAGCGATGCCAACCTTTTAGGTGTATGTCTCTTACATGATCCCAGGTGGTCGCTAAAGTGAAACCTGAGGGTCGTTCTTAAGACTAAAATTTCATATTTTATATCAAATTTTAAACTTGGTTTTCTCCTTCAATTCTTGGGCGATTTGGGCGATTCAAAAGGCTAACTTGCATATATTTTTTTAGGGGAAACTAGTGGTGTGTTCAAAATTAGGATTTGAGGTTTTATTTGAGGTAATTTCCCCTTTTATTGTGATTCTAGTGTTCTTTAGCTAATAGTTGCTCATGAATGCATAATAGTTTTGCGGATGATTTGGAGTGTGAATTGTATTCCCTTGTGGAACATAAGCTAGCGGGTGTAGTTAGAGCCTATTCTCATAGGCAATTCTATGAGTTACGAAGCAGGTCCCACAATTCCCAATTTTTGACTCCAAAATTATCCCATCTTTAAATTCGATAATTTTAGTGTCATAACGACCATATAAATATTGTGATTCTACTGTTAACAGCATGGTAGCATTCGGAGGTTGCTCCAAAGGGAAAAGGTCTAATATCATGAGTTGGAGCACTAGGCCGGCCTACAGGTAGTCTACGGTTTTCCCTTCGTGAGACTGAGCTTTTTTAGGCAATTGTATATTGATTTGTATGAGTTTGGAGAGGTTGGGTGTTAAGCATGCTAAATTCCTAGAATCCATACCACAGGTGTTATTTTTGGGAAATTGTTGGATTGTTTAATCATGTCTCCTGTGGTTGTTGGTTGTTCCTATCCTGTGATGAATGTGTTGCCTATGGTTATATGTTTGGAAGTATGTTTGGCCTTAGTCTAGGCTTATACTATTGATTGCCTTAGACTTGCGCGATTTTGGTGTCGTTGGGCCCTAGAACTTCTCCGATGTTGTTTCGAACGGTTAGCTCCTTGTAGACTAATATAGCAAACATAAGTCTAATAGTTTGAGCTTTAGTGAAGCGGTTACACAGCTTGTGAAATTACCTCCATAATGCCCTATTCTCCTATTGGTCTTGTATTGCTTGGTTCTTGATTCTTGGGAGTCTTCTCGACAATTCAAGTTATATTTGGTTTGAGCTGCAGTAGTGCATTAATGACACTCGATTTGGATGTACTCCCCGTGACGCACGGTGGGTCACTAATTCTAATCCGGTTCACTAATTTAGCTATAGTTACCAGGTTAACATTCGTAGTCCAGCTTACTTATGTTCGGCTCCATAGCTATATTTACCCTATTAAAGTTCGTGGACTATATTACTTGTGATAAGGCTCCTTAGCTACAAATACCCAATTGAAGTTCATGGTTTAGCATACTCGTGTTTGACCCTTAGCTAAAGTTACCAGTCTAAAGTCTGTGGTCTAGCTTACTCATGTCGACTCGTTATCTACAGTTACCTGGTTATAGACCATGGTCCAGTTTACATGTGGTTTAATTCCTGACTCCCTGATGAATCTTCGGTTCAAGTCTTCATCTATTCTTAGCCTTGGGTTAAGGTATTAGAGTTTTGAAATGGTTCGATTCTAGTCAAGGAAACGATGATATAATTAGAATCCTTTTGGCTCCATTCATTTTTTCCTTCAACTATCTTTTCATCTGTCTGGCTTATGGGAGTCCATACATGTTGTTACTCTATACTTGTGCACGAGCATACCTATCGGGTTTATAGGAGCCTGGCGTATTTAGTTAGAATCTTTATCTTTATTTGTTAGTATGCTCGTGTACATAGTTACATTTACTTCTTTCCCTGTCTTTGGTTATGATCTTTTACTCACATTTTAGTTTACTTTTGCTTATCTTGATTAGTCGGCCTATGATGCCTACTGAGTATCTGTTGTTTTGGTGCTCATACTAGACTCTGTATCTGTTTTTTTGATACAGTTCCGGTTAATAGCTATCGGCATTAATTCGAGCCAGTTGTGGTCGTGATCGGAGGAGAGGGTGAGCACATTGCATCCTGGATTTATGCATCTCCCTCTGTATATATATTTTTCCTATCATTTTCTTTTGAGATAGCTCTGTTTCTGTGGTCCACTTTTGGGACTTGTACTCTTTTACTAGTAGCTCTGTACCTGTGACTTAAAGATTCTGGGAGGGATCTTTTTTGTCTATACCTGTGACTTCTAGGTTATGGTAGAAATCCATTTTGTTTGTATATATTTAGTTTCTTATGCTCGTTCATGTAGCCTCTTACTATTATTCTACTGTTTTGGATTGTATTGTCAGTCTTTTACCCTAACATCCTATTACTCGAAGATTCGAGATTGAGTTGGCATGCCTACTAGTGGGTCATAGTAGGCACCATCATGACCTGAGAGATCGGGTCGTGATAAGTTGGTATCAAAACTCCAGGTTCACCGGTCTCACTTGTATAAAGTTAACGTCTAGTAAAGTCTTGTGGATTAGAGTGGAGACGTCTATGACTTATCTTCGGGAGGCTACAGGATGTCTTTAGGAATGTGTCTCTTTTGTATCACTATCATGCAGTGTGTATCTTATTGGTTTCTGGAAATATCCCTTGTTCTACTTTTTTACAGGATGGCTCGCACGTACACTGGAGGTAGAGAAAGACCTCAGGGTAGTGCTAGGGCTGCAGCACCAGCCCGATTCCGAGAGAAAACTCTATAGCCAAAGGTGGAGCCACCAATAGCTCTAATATATCAGCAGCCGATGGGCCTGAGACCAGCCCAGCAACTGCCCACACCAATTATGGATCTGGACTTACATGTGATGTTCGCTAAGATTTTGGCTACTATTAGAGGTATGCAGAAGGACCCAGCTCCCATTGCTCTAGTGCCGCAGGACCATCCTGAACTAGAGGCACCAGTTGTTCAGTAGCCACCAGCATCGCCCACTTAGCCTGATGATTTGGAGGGCGTCATGCCACTATGAGAGCAGAATATGTTTGGGGTGTTCCTTAGACTATCACCACCAAGATTGTTTTGGGATGTGGGTGAGGATACCCACGAGTTTCTATTTACTTTCTGAGAGGGGATACAAACCTTGTGTCTAGTGCGATCGAGAGTAGCCAACTTCATTTCTTCCCAGCTAGATAGTCTTGCCCAACAGTGATGGATTACATACCTAGAAACAAGGCAAGTTTGGTCCCCATCGGTGATATGGGCTGAGTTTTCAAAGTCCTTCTTTGCCCAGTCTATTCCTAGGATCATAAGATATTATCTCTCAAGATCAGTTTTCATGGTTAGAGAAGGGATCCATGAAAGTATTGGAGAGAGGCCCGATTCCATGAGTTTTTCAGGCATGCCACCATGATCTTATACACAGAAGAGGAGAGAGTTCGGTACTTCATTAGAGGATTGAGGCTCTAGTTGTGGACCGAGAATCAATCTTTAGTCTTAGTGGGCCACTCATATTTAGAGGTGGTAGACCATATTCGCATGCTCAAGAAGCTTTATCACAAGGCCCAAGGGGGCAGTGGCAAGAGAACTAGATAGAAGGATAGACTTGATAGGCCTTGATTTAGGCCTCAAGATTCCTATGATAGATCTCTCCATTGATTTTAGTTAGGTCAGTCCAATCATTCCTTGCCGACCTCCCTCCATATTTTAGAGGGTGGTCAACACCATCAGGTTGTCTCTTGTATAACTCTAAGTCAAGGCCGAGAAAGTTTGTAGACAGGTTTGTCCGACCGAGGGGGCCAACTTCTAGCTTTCAGCCGATATTCACAGGGATGCTATGAGTGCTGTGAGCTAGATCATTAGTCCCGCGTGTTCCCTCACCGCAGGCTAGCCTTACCAGCTCTATAGAAAGATAAACCTACACCAGCACCAGCACCAGCACATCCAGTTAGAGGTAGAGGCCAGAGCCAAGACTGCAGGGGTGGTCATCAGGGTGCATGGGAAGGTCCCCGGGAAGGTAGGTCATGAAGTAGAGTCGATGCACAGGGTAGAGCAGCTCAGGTCCACTTCTATGAAGCTTCAGCTAAAGCAGAGGCTGAGGCCTCGGATGATATGATCACAGGTACAGTTTTATTATGCCATCAACCCATATGTGCTTTATTTGATCCCGGCTCTACTTATTCTTATATATCTATATATTATGCCCCTCAACTGATTATGAGCCTAGAACCATAAGTTGAGTCGTTGTATGTTTCCCCCAGTAGGTGATTGTTTATTAGTAGATCAGGTCTTTAGATCCTGTGTGGCGACTATTCAGGGGTGTGATACTAGGGTTGATCTTATTTTGCTTGATATAGTGGATTTTGATTTTATTCTGGGCATGGATTGGTTATCCTCTCATTGTGCGGTCTTGGATTGCTATGCCGAGACCGTTATATTAGCCATTCCTGGTATTACATCGGTGGTGTGGAAGGGCTCTTGAAGTCTCATACTGGTTGGGGTGATATCTTTTGTTCGTGTCCGGAGGCTAGTGGTTAGGAGGTGTTTGGCATACTTATCTTATGTTAGAGATGTGAGGAAGAAGGTCCCTACAGTTGATTCAGTACTTACAGTCCAAGAGTTTGCAGATGTGTTTTCTGCCAATCTGTCTTGCCTCCCTCCTAACCATGACATTAACTTTGCTATTAATGTAGAGTTGGGTACTCGTCCTATTTTCATCCCACTATACCATATGGCCCTAGCAGAGCTTAAGGAACTCAGTGTTTAACTTTGGGATCTCTTGCATAAGGGATTCATTCAACTTTGTGTATTGCCTTGGGGTGCCCCAGTCCTGTTCAATAAGCAGAAAGACGGTACTATGTGGATGTGCATCAACTACAGGCAGTTGAATAAGGTGATGGTGAAGAACGATTACCCCATGCCTAGTATTGATGACTTATATGACCATCTTTTTGGTGCTATTGTGTTTTCTATGATCGATTTGAGATTCGGCTACCACAAGTTAAGAATTAGGGCAGCGGACATCCTTAAGACTTCATTTAGGACACGTTATAGCCACTATGAGTTTCTAGTGATATATTTTGGGTCGACTAATGCTCCTGCCGCATTCATAGAATTGATGACCCGGGTGTTTAGGACATACTTAGACTAATTTTTCATAGTATTCAACAATGAGATTCTGGTATACTCACGGAGAGGGGAGGAGCATGAGAAATACTTGAGAGTACTTCTCCAGACTTTGAGAGATCAACAGTTTTATGCCAAGTTCTCAAAGTGTGAGTTTTATCTTGAGTTTGTAGAATTCTTAGGGCACGTGGTGACCAAGGATGGCATTATGGGGGATCCGGCAAAGATTAAGGTTGTTCGTGATTGGGCCAGTCCACCTCTTTGACTGAGATTCATAGCTTTGGCGGATTAGCAGGGTACTACAGATGCTTTATTGAGGGATTTTCTACTATAACGGCACCTCTAAGTCGATTAACTCACTAGGATATCCCTGTGTATTGTTGGAGGATTGTGAGAGGATCTTTTTGAGGCTCAAGGAGTTGCTTACCACTGCTCCTATATTGACTCTTCTAGTGGAGGGCGAGAGATTCACCATTTACTATAATGCATCCGGCATTGGTTTGGGTTATGTAATGATGCAGCAGGGCTGGGTTATTTCTTATGCATTGAGGCAGCTTAAGCTGCACGAGCAGAACTAACCTACTCATAACATAGAGTTGGCGGCGGTGGTTTTTGTGTTTACAATTTAGAGGCATTACCTGTATTGTGTTCGATGCAAGATTTACATTGATCACATGAGCCTTCAGTACATTATGTGCTAGAGCGATCTTAATTCGAGGTAGGACCACTAGATTGAGCTCCACAAGGACTGTGACCTCTCTATTCTCTACCATCCAAGCAAGGCGAATGTAGTAGTGAATGCCTTGAGTTGGAAGGTGATGAGTATGGGTAGTCTGGACTTCCATTATACTATGGAGCAACCATTAACTTTAGACATCCAGTCCTTAGCTAACCAGATAATTCGACTTGAAATCTCTGATTCCCAATGCGTGTGAGCTTATATAGGGGTTCATTCATCTCTGTTAGATCGGATTTATAGTCTTCAGTTTAAGGATGAGGAGTTAGTTGCACTATGAGATTGGGTTTTGGGAGGTGATGCCATCCTGGCTATATTAGAATTAGATAGGGTTTTGAGGTTTGGTGGCCATCTCTGTGTTTCGAGAGTTAGAGGTTTGATTAAGATGATCCTTAGCGAGGCCAATGACTCTAGGTATTCTATCCATCCGGGCACTGCTAAGATGTATCGTGACCTGAGACTGTACTACTAGTGGAGCGACATGAGGAGAGATATTGTGGATTATGTGTCGCTTTGCTTCCGTTGCCAGCAGGTTATGGCCGAGCATTTAAGGCCTGGTGGCGAGCTTCAGAGATTACCCATTCCCTAGTGGAAATAGGAGCGGATCACCATGGATTTTGTTGTGGGGTTGCCTCGCACTTCCCATGGTCTTGCTAGCATCTGGGTCATCATGCATCAATTGACCAAGTCAACGCACTTTCTTCCCGTTAGTACTTTCTATAGTGCTGAGAGGTTCAACCAAGTCAATGCACTTTCTTCCCATTAGTACTTCCTACAGTGCTGAGAGGTTAGCCTATTTCTACATTCAGGAGGTGGTTTGACTTCATGGTGTGCCTGTTTTTATCATCTCAGATCGGGGCTCCTAGTTCACATCTAATTTCTAGAGGATTTTTTAGGAGGAGTTAGGTACCCGTGTCAACCTTTGCATAACTTTCCACCCATAGACTGATTGTCTATCAGAGCGCACTATACAGTTTATCGAGGATATATTGTGGGCATATGTCATGGAATTTAGGGGTCAGTAGGATCCATTCTTGCACTTAGCAGAATTTGCATACAACAACAGCTACCACTCCAGTATTGAAATGGCCCTATTTGAGGATTTTATATGGTAGGCGTTGTCGCTCTCTAGTTGGTTGGTTTGAGTCTACAGAGCCCAGGAAATGCAGTACTGACTTGATGCAGAAAACCTTGGATCATGTGAGGGTAATTCGGGATAGGCTCAAGATAGCTCAGAGTAGACACCGGAGCTATGCGGATCGTAGGCGTCAATTGTTGAGGTTTATCGTTGGTGATAAAGTATTTCTCCGTATATCTCCCATGAAGAACGTGATGAGATTTGGGAGGCAGGGCAAGCTTAGCCCCAGGTATATTGGACTTTTTGAGATATTGAGGCCATTTGGCGAGGTTGCATATTAGTTATCTTTGCCCCCGACCTTTTTAGCTATTCATCTAGTTTTCCATGTTTCGATGCTACGGTGGTATACTCCAGATGAGACCTATGTGCTTCAGTATGACGCGATTAACTTGGATGATCTTTTGAGCTATATTGAAGAGTCAGTTTCTATTTTGGCTAGAGATGTTACGCAGTTACATTCCAGAGCCATTCTTATGGTTAAGGTCCGTTGGAGGCATCATCTAGTCAAAGAGGTTACCTGAGAGAGTGAGCATGAGATGCAGGCACAGACCCCTAGCTTATTTGAGCCTTTAGGTACTTCTTGACTCTTACTTTTACGGATGAAAGTTCTTTTAGTAGTGGATGTTGTAATGACCCTACAGTTCATTTTTAAATTAAAGCATTCGTTCTATCATTTTGAGCATTCCTATAACGACCCCAAGTCATTTATGACTTGTGGGCACTAATTATTCGGTCGCCTGGTCGTTCATTTATGTTTTAGGCCCATTTCCCTAGTTTAGAGATTTTATAACTTGAAAAGTTAACTTCAGCCATAAGTTCAATAAAATGACCTTAGAATAGAGTTCTGACAATTCTATTAGTTCAAAATAGCCAAATTAGGCTAGTTGTATAGTCTGCACGAGCACCGAGGCAATCAGTACAAGTTTAGGATCATTCGGTGCTTTTACCTTTGAAATTTTGCCTATAGTTGACTTTGATCAACATTCTTGGAAAATATGCTCAAATGAAAATTCTGACAACGCACTTAGCTCTAGAATGTCGAGTTGGTCTAGAACAACCCATCATTCGCTTCTCGAGTCTTCCGATCTAATCTTAAGGCCCATTGTGGATTTTGGCTCAAAATGGCCCTTAGGTATTGGACCAACTTTCAGTCGTAATGGCCTCGTATGGAAATTTCGACGGTGCCATTGAGTTTGAAACATCGAATTTGTTGGGGTAGTATACCACTTGCACCAATTGTGTCTAGTGTCATCACTTAAGAGACCCCTGGTCCTTAAAGCGAGTGTTGCTTAAGCGTCCATGAGCTCGCTAAAGAATCAGTCCTTTTGGGCGGGTGTCACTAAAGCGGCAGGTGAGGGTATCTCTTAAGACCCAAATTTCAGATTTTTTTATCAAAGTTCAAACTTTGTTTTCCTCTTCAATTCTTGGGCGATTTGGGTGATTAAAAAAGCTAAATTGCATAGATTTTCAAAAGGGAACCAGTGGTGTGTTCAGAATCAAGAGTTGAGGCTTCCTTTGAGGTAATTTACATTTTTTTCTATGCTTCTAGTGTTCGTGAGCTTATAGTTGATCATGAATGCATAGTTTTAGCGCTGATTTGGTGTGTGAATTTTTTTCCCTTGTGGAACATGAGATGGAGTAGTAGTTAGAGCCTATTCTCAGAGTTAATTCCATGAGTTATAAAGACAGTCCTATAATTCCTAATTTTTGACTCCAAAATTGGCTTATCTCTAAATTTGATAATTTTACTATTACAATAACTGCATTAATATTGTGATTATATTATTGATAATGTGGCAGCATTCAGAGGCTGCTCGGACAGGAAAATCTCTAGTTTTGTAAGTTAGAGAATGGGTGGTCGGCCCATAGGTAGGCTATGATTTTCCAGTCGTGAGACTGAGCTTGTTTAGGCAATTGTATATTGATTTGTACGAGTTTAGAGGGGTTGGGTGTCCAGCATGTTGAATTCCTAGAATTCATGCCCTAGGTGTTATTTTTGGGAAATTATTGGACTATTTAGGTATGACTCATGTGGTTATTGGTTGTTCCTATCCTGTGATGAATGCAATGCCTATGGTTATATGTTCGGAAGCATTTTGGCCTTAGTGAAGGCTTAGTTAGACTAGTGATTGCCTTAGACTTGCACGATTTTGGTGTCGTTGGGCCTTAGAACTTCTCTGAGGACGTTTTGAACGGTTAACTCCATATAGACTGATATAGCAGAGTTGAGTCTGATAGTTTGAGGTTTAGCTAGGCAGTAACACAGGTTGTGACCTTACCTCTATAATGCCCTATTCTCTTATCGGTCCTGCATCGCTTGGTTATTGATTCTTAGGAGTCTTCTCAATAATTCAGGTTATATTTGGTTTAGGATGGGTGGTGCATTGATGACACTTGGTTTGGAGGTACTCCCCATAATAGACATTGAGTCGTAATTCTAATCTGATTCACTCCTTTATCTATAATTATCGAGTTAAAGTTTGTTGTCCAGCCTACTTGTGTTTGGCTCCTTAGCTATAGTTACCCGGTTGAAGTCTGTAGTCTAGCTTAGTTGTGACCAGGCTCCTTAGCTACAGATACTCAGTTGAAGTCTGTGGTCTAGCTTACCCATTTTTGACCTTTGGCTAAACTTCCTAGGTTAAAGTCTATGGTCTATATTACTCGTATCAACTCATTAGCTATAGTTACCCAGTTCTAGTCTGTGGTCCATCTTACACGTGGTTCAATTCCTTACTCCCTGATCAATATTTGGTTCAAGTCTTCATCTAATTTCAGCCTTGGGTTAAGGCATTAGAGTTTTGAAATGGTTCGGTTCAAGTCTGGGAAATGGTGATATAATTGGAATTCTTTTGGCTCCATTCATTTTTTTCCTTCAACTATTCTTGCATTTGTCAGGCTTATGTGAGTCCATGCAGGTGGTTACTCTTTATTGTGCATGAGCATACCCATTGAGTTTATGGGAGCCCGACAGATTTAGTTATATTCTTTCTCTTTGTTTGTTAGTACACTTGTGTACATAGCTACATTTACTTCTTGCCATGTCTTTTGTTATGATCTTTTACTCACATTTTAGTTTATTTTTCTTATCTTGCTCAGTCGGCCTATGATGCCTACTGAGTACCTATTATTTTGGTACTCATACTACACTCTGCATCTATTTTTGTGATGCAGGTCCGAGTACTAGCAAGTGACATTGATTCAAGCTAACTGCAGTCGTGATCAGAGGCGAGGATGAGCACACAACATTCTGGGTTTACTCATCTCCTTTTGTAAATATATTTTGCCTGTCTTTTTCTTTTTCAGACAACTCTTTTTTGTGGTCCATTTTTGGGACTTGTACTCTTTTACTAGTAGCTCTATACCTGTACCTTCCAAGTTTTGGGAGGGATCCTTTTTGTTTGTATATATTTAGTTTCTTCCGCCCATTCATGTATGCTTTTATTAATATTTTACTATTTTGGATTGTATCATCAATCTTCTACCCTGACATCCTATTACTCGTAGTTCAGGGATATGGGTTAGCTTGACTACTAGTGGGTCATACTCGGCGCCATCATGACATAATAGAATGGGTTGTGACACCTGAGGATTCCATTCTAATCCTGAGGCCTAGTATGGATGGGCTAAAAATGACACTTGGGTGTGGGACTCACTTTTTGTTGAGATGAACTCCAATGGAAATATTTTCTATGTTGTTGAGTCCGCAATATCAAATTTTGTGGGGTAGCATAGTTCGTTTGCACACACGGTGATCTGAACGAATCTTGAACACCCCGTCAGAGATTTTAGAGTTACCAAAATTTGATGTTGTAGCAGCATCTATTGTAGGGCCATTTTTCGTTTCGTGTTCTTGAGGTCCCTTGCCGCTTTTGCTGAGAGAAGGCCTGATGCCTTCCTTGATCCCAGGCGAGGATCTGCATTCACGAAGGCCAGTTGGCAAAGCCTCCGCGTTCGTGAAGGACAGTTGGAAATGCCTCCACGTTTGCGGGCCTTCCAGGCCGTGTTCGCAAAGAGAAAATCCCTGGTCTTTTAGTTAAGACCAAGGATACATTTAAGCTATTTTTCAACATTTCAAAACATGATTTCTCTCTTGATATATCTCCGTTTTGAGTGATTTAGGGTTGATTGTTGGTCTTTGCTAGGGGAACATATTGGAGTCTTTGGCTATGCTTGGAGCTTAGAGTGATTTTATTGATGGCACTCAGTTTGGGTATTCTCCCCTTGATTCTCGGTTGTCCGTTGATCCTAATCTAACAAATTCACCTACATTCATTATTTAAGTCCATAATTCACTTTGTGGGTATGGTTAAAGTCCAAGCCTCGATATTTTTAGCCTCGGTTTAAGTCCTGGTCCATCTTTGGTCATGGTTAGAGTCCACTTCTAGTTGCATCTTTGGTTCAAATCCATCACAACAACCTTTGTTAGATTTTTTACCATTTACAGTATCTGTTCGAGTCCCATTACTATCTTCAACCTTGGTTCAAGTCCTCAGCTATTTTAATTTTTGTTAATGTCCTTACTCCTTCCTTATTTTAGTTCAAGTCCTTGGTTTCTATTCCACGTTGATTGAATTCTTAGACACTCCGATAATTCAGTTAGAGTCCAAGGGAGGTTATAGTAATATTTGAAACATCGTCATATTCTATTTGTTGATCTTAATTCTTCTGTTCACCTTTCACGCTTTTGGGGTCCATTCGGGTTTTACTTAAAATTTTGCATAAATGTACCCTTGGTATTATGGAGGCCTATATGGATATAGTTAGTTTTTCTCCTTTCCTTTGTATATTAGTACACTCATGTGCATTCCAGATAGATTTATGCCTTTGTCTCTTGTTGTGTTTAGATTCTAGCATTTCATATTACTTTAATTTTTCCTACTCAGTTATCCTATGATTCCTACTAGGTACTTGTTGTTTTTGTTCTCATACTACACTCTGCATCTATTTTCTTGATGTAGATCCGAGCACCAGGTACTAGCATTGAAACCCAGTAAGCAGCAGTCTGACCTACAGACAAAGGTGAGCACATGGCGTAATAGATTCACTCGTCTCCTTCTATATATATTATAAGTAGGCTTTTGCTATTTGAGACAAGTCTTATTTTTGTGGTCCACTTTTGGGACTTGTACTCATTTCTTAGTAACTCTGTACATGTAATTTCCATATTCTAGGAGGGATTTTTTATTGTATATATTTTTAGTTCTCTTCTGTTTGCTCTTTTTTCGACTTTTGTTTAAATCTTGTTTAGTTTTACCCTTAATCTAATTACTTATAGTTTTGGGATATAGGTCGGCTTACCTTCTAGTGGATTATAGTAGGTTCCATCATGACTCAAGGAATCGAGTCTTGACAAGTTGGTCTCAGAGCCCTAGGTATATCGGTCTCACTTGTATAGAGCTAACCTCAAGTATAGTCCTATGGATTGGTGCGGAGACGTCCGTAATTTATCTTCGGGAGTCAATAAGATGTCATTATTTGTATCACTTTTGTACAGTGTGCATCTTATTAGCTTTAGGGAATCTCACTTGCTTCACTCTTTTACAAGATGGCTCGCATACGTGGTAGAGCGACCGAGGGTGATGCACACAAACCGTAGGTAGAGATCCAACTTGGAGAAATGGTTGATTTTGAGCTTAAGGTAATGCTGCAGCACCAACCCATGATAGATAGAGGACTCTGGAGCTAATGGTAAAGCCTCTGATAGCTCTAGTGCACCATCATCTAGTGGGGTCGGGACCAGTCAAGCCACTACCCACATCATCTATGACCTCGATGTTCATGTTACCATTACTCAACTCCTGACAGTACTTAAGGACATACAGTAAGAACCGACTCTAGCTCCGTCCCTACCTATGTTACCACCACAAGGTTAGCCCGCACCAGTGACTCTAGAGGTTTAGACACCACCCACACCTGTCGGTGCCCAATCAGATAATTTAGATGATATTAAGCTACTACGTGAGAAAACGGTACTCCTGGTGTCTATGAGACTTTCACCTCTGAGGTTTTCTGGGCCTTCGGAGAGGATGCCCATAAGTTTCTCACTACTTGCTGAGAGCGGCTACATATGTTGGGATTGGTGGAGTTTAGATGAGTCGAATTTATTGCATCTTGCTTCATGGCCATTCCAGATAGTGATGGTGTTCATGCTTAGAGAAACAAGCTAGATGGGTCTCAACGGATATCTTTGATAGAGTTCTTAGAGGCTTTATTGGAGAGAATCATCCTATAGAGCATCAGAGATCAGCTTCATGATCAGTTTTCTAGGTTAGAGGAAGGCTCTATAACTGTGTGAGAGTACGAGGCCAAATTCCATGATCTCTCCCATTATACAACTATGATTCTACATATTGAGGAGGAGAGACAGACTTCATGAACATTTCTCTAGGTTGGAGAAGGGCTTCATGACCCTCTTAGAGTTAAAGCAAGACTTTATGAGCTTTCATGCCATGCCACTATGATCTGGCCTACTGAGGAGAAGATAGTCTGTTGTTTTGTGCATAGACTCATATTTTAGTTCAGGATCGAGACAGAGCCGATGGATTTAGGAGGGAAATATTTTTTAGATGTGGTGGATCATGCTCAGACTATGGAACACATTCATCGTGAGGCCCACAAGGGTAGTCACAATAGGGATCACCACTAGGGTAGCTATAGCGGGTCCCGATAAAGGCCAAGGGACTCTTAAGATAGATCTCGCCTACAGTTTTAGTAGGGCTAGTCCAGTTGGCCTGTTCAGGTTGCATTACCTGCTTTAGAGGGTAGTAAGCTGTGCACGAATGGTCCTAGTACGGGCCAGAGTTCAATAGGTTCATATTAGGGGTCTACAGGCCGTGGTAGCCATTTTCATATGGGTCGTTCCTCCCAGGGTTGTTATTATTATGGATAGCTAGACCACTAGTATCGAGATTGCCCATGTCATGGGATAGTAGATCCATCTCCTACTGCAACTAGGCTAGTTTCAATAATATCCCCTCCAGCTAGAGGTGGCGGTTAGGACAAGGATTATCGGGGCGATCGTCAGGGTGCTAGAGGCAGAGCATGGGGATAAAGGACAAGTGGTAGGCCAGCCATACCGGGAAGAGGTGATCAATGCCATTTCTATGTAGCCCTGGTGCGGGCGGAGGCTGAGGCATCTGACGATGTCATTATAGGTACAATTTTATTATGCCATCAACTTGCCATAGTGATATTTGATCCGAGCTCAGCCTTTTCATATGTTTTTGTCTATTATGGTCCCTTTTTAGTTATGACTTCAAATTTCTTGGCAAAGTCGATTCATGTTTTAACCCCGGTGGGTGAGTCTTTAGTAGTCGATTAGGAATTTTGATCTTTCTTAGTGACTATCTAGGGTTATGATACTAGTGGTTATCTTCTACTATTAGATATGGTGGATTATTATGTAATTTATTTCATGGACTGGTTATCCCTCTATTATGCGATCTTAGATTGCTATGTTAGGACTGTTGCCTTAGTCATGCCTGGCATTCCTCTGATGTTGTGGAAGGGTTCTTATAGTCACACACTAACGAGGATTATTTCTTTTATGATAGCTTAGTGGTTCGTTTCTTCTAGATGTAGCTTATTTGGCCTATGCACAGGAAGTCAGTCGGGAGGGCACTTTGATTGATTTAGTTCCTATAGTCTGAGAGTTTGCAGATGTGTTTCCTATCGACATACTTGTCCTACCCCAAGAGCTTGATATTTATTTGGCTATAGACATGGAGCCAGAGACTCTTTCTATCTCTAATCTACCTTATCAAATGGAACCCTTAGAGCTCAAGGAGCGTAGTGTTCATCTTGAGGACCTCTTCGTTAAGGGGTTTATTCGGCATAACATTTCTCCTTGGGGTCCCTCAGTCTTATTTGTGTCACGACCCAACTCCGTAGGCCGTGACTGGGGTCTGACCTGGACCCAGTATACATAAATGTCAACTATAAGAACTATACACAAGAATCCAGAGGGTGATAGCAAATTCATCTGCATATAGCCTCTTTCATTTGCACCATATTATGCAAGGGACGACAAAGCTGCCTCAACATAATAACATTTATAATATGTCATATAGGCACAACTGAATCAAACTCGTAAACAACCAACCTACATATGTCTATAGACCTCTAAGAATATTAACAGTGGCATATGGCGGGATAGGGCCCCTGCCATTCCCCTGAATAAATAACTATATACATTATACGATTAGCACCAAAAGTTAGGCTACAAAATAGTGGAGCACTTCCGACATAGCTGAGTGGGAGTCCTAAGCTGGCAGATCTCTAAAGTAAGTATCTGTACCTGCGGGCATGAAACGCATCCCCCCTCTTCCCGAAGAAAGGGAGGTCAGTATGATCTATGTACAGATTATGTAAAACATAACACATCATAGCTTAGACCATAACTGAAACAAGGATGCAGGGGACAAGTGTAACAATTAACAAATTAATGTACCTGCACCTTAGGATACGTAGTCATATACATCATCATACGCTGTTCCTGGATCGTTAAGGAACTCGATATCATAACTATTTCATTATATTACCATATCACCATATCATCATCCCCTCTCATCATGTATATTATTTCATCAGGTCATCGTATACGGCATCATATCATAGTATACGGCATAATCTTATCATATATGTCATCATATTACATTCGGTCCACTATGGTGCTCGGGGTCACAACTGTATCCCCATATTTTCATATACATGCCTACGTAAGTATCTTTCCCTTTAGTGAGGGTCTTGGTGAAAGAGTAGTGTACATAACGTACCACACCCATCCCCTTTATGAGAGTCGGTGCCATTATAACATATTAAAATATACCGAGGAATGTTTGGCCTGATCCATAATTTAAAATAATACCGAGGAACGTACGGCTCAATCCACATTATCATCATATCATATATATATATATATATCCGGCCTGGGACTTGGTAAATAACTTCATCACATACAGCGTCATCGTATGCTTCAACTTTATCGTATATGGCATTTCATCATCGTATACTTTATACATACATATACATAGCCGGCCCGAGACTCGGTGAAGGAGTAATAAAGTTGTGCACAATAATGTTCCCATCCTATTATGGGACTCTGTGAAAGAAGGGTTACCGTATGCACGAGTAGAGTAGTGAGAAACCATATGCAACTAGGTCATCTCCTGAGACTCAATGAAACAGTCAAGTGAACCATCACTTGAAGACCAGGAAGTAATTCTTTGAGGTACCCTTTAGATGTTATTACGGATTTCATCAATTAGGGCCTGAGGAACCACAAGCGTGTACAAAGATAATGCCACACAGTTTATGCAATCAAAGACACAATTTATGCAATGAGACACATAGCTTATGCAATCAGAGATACGGCTTATGCAATTAGAGACATTTATCCTCTCAGAGCCTTTCAGAATAGGAGCTTATATTTCCACTTACTATTCAACATATAGGTGGTTCGGGAGTAGTAATCTAACTAATTTAAGACCCTTTGTTTTCAAAAGTGACTACGAGTCATGAATTATATCCAGAACCTATAAATAGAATTACCTCTAAACTCATATCAGACATCATTTCCCTTACCTTAAGCCCCTTTCAAAGAGAGAAATAGGAAAGCCTTATATGTACTACTTATCATCCTACAGAAGACTTGAAAGGCGAGGACTCCACTTATTGCAGGAGTGCTAAAATCTAGAAGTGAACAAGGGTCTTGACTCCTACTCAACGCTTTATGAATGAAATGACTCCCAAATTTTGTATATATATAACTTAAGGCTAAGACATGCCAAAAGAAAAGAAAGGGTAAGCTTCACATACCTTTTGTGGATTAACTGTAATCCAGCTCGCCTCGTTACCTCCTTGACCTAATAACATGAGAGTAATACTGAGGTTAATGATCTTTCACTTTCTGAGTTCCAACTCTAAAACCAAGTACCTATAGGAATTATTTCCTTATCTAATACCCTCGACTAGTTTGTTACTAGTTCCAAAGTTACCGAAGATCGGGCAGCATCTCCCCTATAACGTCAACATCTCCGAGATTTCACTTGGAAAAAAGGTCAACAACCATACCAACAAAAACAACCAGCAGCATATATATAAATAAATAACTTCAACATTACCCAATACAACTCCAAACAACTAGCTCAAAACTACGATACCAAAATAGAGTTTTTAACCTTTATTTCATAAAACCTTTAACCATACTAAATGCAGGGTCATGTGGCTGCAACCAGAAACACCCACACCCTTTTTAGAAACCTTTACATCCCTTCAACACACAACCACACCAGCTACAACCGCGGCCCACAATCACAACACCCTACGCAACTTAGATTTAGCTATGATGACTTCAATTTAGTTTGTTTCTAACGTCAAGCATCCTTATGAAATTTTTCCACTTCCAACTTTATTTAAGACATTTAATATACCTTATAACATCATCATAGACTCCAATCTGAAGCGGAAAACCTTACCTTTCCCGAAACTCGCCAAAACTTGCCTCAGAAGTTCCTTTAGTGCAACTAAAACTTTGAGGCTGCTTGCTAACGTTTTGGTGCTGCTCCAAACCATAAATTTACATTACTAAAATATTCATAACATTGTGATATACCCTATATAATTAATTTACATAACGAAATCGAAAGCTTACCTTTCTTTCTCCTTGGCTGAACCTACTCTCTCTCTAGTTCTAGATTTTTCTTCTCTTCTTTCTTTCTCTAGAAGTCTCTTGAACTAGGAAGATAAATGAATTTCTTGTAGATAAGAATGAGTCATAACACTTATATATATAGGCTACTTTAGGGGGTGACATGTGTCAACCCCTAAGTGGTGACATATGTCAAGGCCTAAGCGGTGACACGTGTCAAGCCCTCATTGGGCCAACACATCCCTTTCTCCTACCATAGGCTGCCACATGAAAGGTGGGTTCCACCCTCTTGATCCATCTGCTTCCATGTGCTACTCTTCCATGCTTCCATGTGGCACTCTCTTATGCTTCCACGTGTTACTCTTTTTTCCTCCTCGTGAGTTCGTAATCTCGTCTTACTCTACGAACCAATGTAATCCTTGCTACATAAGTTTAGTATGTACTCAAGTAGATTAAACATGTAAGATTTCCAAGTTTATATCTTACGTAAGTAAGTCGAGTCCTACGACTCATTATTTGGGCAATTACTTTCATATAACTATCAAGTTTGGGCAATCTTTAATGAATTTATGCTATGTCAATGAGATTTTGGTGTCATGGAATGGTCTGGTTCTCTTTAATTTTGAGAGAATTAGGCCTTACTGTATTTTCTATCCCATAACTGAAGTGCACCAATTGATATCGTGCCCAAAAATCTTCTATATATGATTTAAAAATAATAGTCCTAGTTGTTGATTACCCAAATTCAAATCAATACAATTTGGTAACCATCAGTAACCTGATTGAAAATTCCAATATTTTCTATAAATTTCACATACTTTCATCAGAGCGATATGTCTTGTGGCATGAAATCCAACTGAGAATCAATACTTTTAATCTTTACCCTTCAGTAGTCCAAGTTTTATTTGAGTGATTCTCTTTATTGGCTCAAAAGTGAGGGTAGTGTTCTAGCTTTTCATACAAATAGAGAAGAGGCTATATTACTTGACCATCCTGATTTTCTTTATTATTTTAATCTCAGATATGGTAAACTTGACTGGCCATGATACATGGCTAGGGAGGGCGCAAGGTTTACTTACCCTTGCATGCATTTTCAGAAAGTACATAGTCATTGGTGCTTATTGTTTGATTTAAGTAGAGTGTGAATTGGGAAACTAAAATTGGAAAATATGGGAGAACCAAGTGAAGGAAAGTTTGAAACTCATTTCTTCCTCATTGGTAGAAGAAAGGAAAAGGTTTTGTCCATGTATTAGAAAACACTTTCTTTAGCTCTTAAAAGGTTAAGTAGAGGGTGTCCCTTCGCTCCGTCATTGTGATCGCTCGTTTCGTCTTTGACTTTGACTTCGGCTGCAGCAAATGATGTGATTGATTAATAATTTTTTAGAAAAATTTTATTTCACAATCTCATTAATTAATTTTATTTTTATTAATATTAGTTTTCTAAATTATTTATTGATCAATAAATGCATGGAATTAATTTGAAGTAATTGCTTTAGGGAATTAATTTGAAATAATTAATTTGGGTAACAGAACTAAGTAATTAATTCACAAAAAAAATTAATTTGAAATCCGGAGAACTATTTCAAAAATGACCTATTCCCTCCGAATAAACATTTCTTTTCTCAAAAGAAACCGTTCCTATTTTGAAAAGATGAGTATGTTCTGAATGGGTGAGATCGCACCTAGTTTTGGCTATAAATAGAGAGGCTTCCTCTCAGTTTTCCTCATCAAATTTTCTCCTTCTCCTGCATACGTTTTCGTACAAGTAAAGTAGAGTTTTTGTGTGATTTCATTGCTGACTTTTGAGTTCGCTGAAGTTATTGAAGTTTGAGGTGCCGCTACTTTTTAATAGGTATATTCTTTTTATCCTAGGAGAAAATAATCCACAATCTTGGTATAGTGAGGGAATTAAATTGCTTAAGGACACAGAGTGAATTGTATAGTCTCAGATATTTGTTCATTATATTTAAATTTTCTATTTTTCTTTGTTATTCTTATATTCTTGTTGAACACAGTACCCATCAATAAGTTGTCGTGAGTAACTAAGAACATCTTTCTCAAAGTTGTTCTTTTGCTTGTGAACCCTTTGCAAAGTAAAAAAAGACAATTGGTTTTTTCTAAGAATTTGAATTTTATAAATGAAAACCAATATTCAGATATCCTGATGCTTCCCTCACCATCCATTTGATGCGACATACTCTCCATGATATCTGCTCTTTTCGTGCGGCACAAGAGAAAAAAGCCACAGTTGGATCAATCCACCACTCACAAACTAGGTAATCCTCTTCAAACTACCCTATCTCCTAATATACATCGGCAGTCCTATGCTGGATATACTCTACCATCCCACTTTTTATTTCAAAGCCAACCCATATTTCAAACTCCCCAACATGACCAAAGTCGTGTTATAACAAGGCCGCAAAACAACATCATCAAGCAATGCAAAATTGATGAATACACTACTCAAATAACCTAACATATACCTCTTATATCGATAACCCACACACAAGCACAAAAGTTTTTATATTGGAGAGATGCTATGCAGGCTGAATTTGATGCATTGATGAGGAACCAGACTTGGGAGTTGGTTCCACCACACCACACCCGAATTTTTTTTCTATAAGTGGTTGTTCTGATTCAAAACTAAGCCCGATAGCTCCATTGACAGGAATAAAGCACACTTGGTTGCAAAAGGGTTCACTTAAAAGCCTACGGTTGATTTTTATCAGACATACAGTCTAGTGGTTAAACCCATCACAATTCCCATTGTCCTCACCCTTGCTATATAAAAAAGTTGGGCATTACATTAGATCGATGTTAATAATGCTTTTCTCAGGGGAAAGTTTCAGGGAGACGTGTATATGGCCCAACCTCCTGGATAAGAAAATTTAGCACATCTCGATTATGTCTTCCCTTCAAAACGGCCATTATTGGAATAATAATTCAAAGTTGGAGTAGGAATCTTAAGTTGTTTAGGATTTGTTATTTGCTATTTATTTAATTCATGTCTACTTAGAATTTGTTTGTTCTAGTTTATATAGGAATATATTTCCTAGTCCTAATTTAATTTGATTTCTTAGTATTATAAATAGGGATGTTGCTAAGTTATTTTTAATAAACTGAAATATACAAAATATATAGAAAAAAAGATCAAGAGAGATCTTGTAGTAATATTCAAGAGATTTTGAGCTTATGAATAAAATATTTTCCTTCAAATTGGTATCAGAGCTTCAACGATTCTAGTAAAAAATTAAAGAGTTTTCGATGTCAGCGGGCGGCTATGACCCATATTTATCGTCCGTCTTATCAATGATCATGATAACAAGCGCCAGAAGAATGATATATGCATTAAAAAATCATGATAGGAGGAAGTACATTACAAAAAATATTGCAGAATTAAATAAGTGCAAGAAAACAAGGCACAAGAGGAAGAAGCTCTTCTCTAATTAAAAGTTGGAGAAAAGAAAAAGACCAAAAAATAGTGTTGATGGGAAGGGCATCAAAGAGAGTTGGAGACAATGTGATCCAACAACCAAAAAAAGAGTTGGTGGTAAGGAAAAATCAACAAGAGTTGGAGACAAAGTGCTCTAGCACTATACCGAGCCTATGAGTTGGGTAGACCAGACCTACGGGCCAGGTAGACCGAGCCTACAGACCCAATGGATCAAGCCTACAGATCGGGTAGAATGTACCTATAGGACGGGCAGGCTGTACCTACGGGGCAACATATATATATTGAATCACTAGGAAGTTTGAGAGAAACTGCTCCAATACAACTAAGGAAAAAATTGAAGATTGAAGAGAAGATCTCCTAAACAACAGCAACGACAAGAATGAAATTGAAGATTGAAGAAAAGTGTTTTACAATACAACAGCAATGACAAGAAGCAAAAGACAAAAGTATACAACTTTGAATTATGGGAGAGTATTGGAATAATAATTCAAAGTTGGAGTAGGAATCTAAGTTGTTTAGGATTTGTTATATTCTATTTATTTAATTCATGTCTAGTTAGAATATTTTTATCCAAGTTTATATTGTAATAATTTTTCTAGTTCTAATTTAATTTGATTACTTACTATTATAAATAGGGATGTTGCTAGATAATTTTTAATATACAAAAATACAGAGAAAAATATAGAATATACAAAAAAGAAAGATCAATAGATATCTTGTAATAAAATTCAAGAGATTTTGAGCTTATGAATAAAATATTTTCCTTTAGTCATCTACGGCTTATGCCAAGCTCCTAAATCTTAGTATGATACCCTCACCAATTCTTTGATCCAAATGGGGTTTCAAATGCCAGGGTCATATAATTCTCTGTTTGTTCTGTATAATTTAGGAGTAACTATTTATATTTTGATTCATGTGGATGATACCATACTCACTGGAAGGAATGAACCACTCCTTCAACAAGTCATTACCTCTCTTTCAAAAAATATTTCTCTCAAGTATCTTGGTTTACTACACTAATTCTTGGGCATTGAGGTTCATAGGGATTCCAATGGTCTTCTTCTTAGTCAATATAAATACATACAATAGGTGTTACCTCAGATGCAAGACTGCAAAAGTGTTTCTTCACCAATGAGTACGTCGGCACTACTATTGGTAGATGATAAATCTCCCAAAACTAATGGCAAAGAATATAGGTGTGTAGTTGGTAAGCTTCAATACCTTTCGCTTAATGACTTGACATCACATATGTGGTAAACAATCTTACTCAGTTCAACACATCTTCTTTGGTTGACTGAAAGTCCGTTAAACGCACCCTTCGGTATCTTAAAGAAACATTCCACTATGATATTCTTATTTTCCCAAAACAATCCACCAATCTCTGTCTTTATGCCTATGCTGATGCAGATTGGGCATGTAATGTTAATTATTTCTATCAATATCTGGTTACATTGTTTATCTAGGTATAACGCATATTTCTTGGTGCTCTCATTAGCAACCTACTGTCTCCCACTCCTCCACTAAGGTTGAGTATCGGGAAGTTACTTCTGCTTTTTTTGAAACAAGATTGATTACCCACTTGCTATCAGATCTTCATGTACCACTCAGTACTGCACCTACAATACTATGCAATAACTTTGGGGTCACTAGCATTGCTTAAAATTTGGTACATCATACAAAAATGAAGCACCTCGAAGTTGATCTTTCCTTTTTTATAACCAAGTCTGCAATGGCCGAGTTCGAGTATCACACATTCACTCCACTGATCAAATTGAAGATCTGCTCACCAAACCAATGTCCAAGAAAGCCTTTGAAAGCATGCCTCCCAAGTTATGGGTTGTCCATTCACACTCAACATGTAGGGGGTGTAACAGTGCACGTGCTACTTCGCAGTTACTAGAGAATAACTCATGTAATATAGGACTATTCACATAGTTTATCTGCTCTTATTTCCTAGGAAGTTACCTCAGCACAATCTGATCACGTTTCTTTGTATATAAACTATACTGAAGACTCATTAATAATATACAATTTTCATTCTACTTCTCTGCAATAATAATTGATGAGGCTAATGAGTGGTCAACTACAGTTCTAATTTAACTTGAGGTATTGTTGTTGCGACAAGTGGAATTGCCTACAATATTTCTGTTTCAAAAGGGAGCACTTCAAGCTTAGATAGCAAAGGAAAAGAAGTTGTTACACCCCATACTTTTGTACCTTGGAATGCGTCCTTAAGTTTCTTGAAAGGATCTTAAGCTTCTTAAGTTTCTTAAGGTTTCCTAAAGTTTCTAAAAGCTTCTTAAGAACTCTTAATCTTCTTAAGAGTTACCATGTGATCCGGGTAATCTATAACTCTATCAAACAACTCTAAGGGAAAGGAGAATGTGATACCCCATAGTACAAAAGATTGGAAATAAAGCTATAAGAATCTGGAAGAAGTTGGAGACCGAATAATGAGTCGTAGGAATCGACTTATTTACGTAAGCTACCAATTTGAAAATCTTACATAATTAAGATACTTGAGTACATACCAAGCTTACATAGCAAGTATTACATATGTTTGCAAAGTAAGATGAGATTACGAACCCACGAGGGGAAAAGAGAGTTCCACGTGGTAGCATGAGAGAGTGCCATATGGAAGCATGAGAGATACCACGTGGAAGCAGCTGGAGCAAGGGTGTTGGACCCCATATTCCATGTGGAATTCCGTGATTGAGAAAGGGATATGTTGGCCTAATGAAGGCTTGACACGTGTCACCACTTAGGGCTTGACATGTGTCACCATGTAGGGTATGACATGTGTCCCCTCTTAAAGTGGCCTATATATATATATATAATTTATGACTTTATGTTCATATTTATCCTATAATTCATCTTATTTCCAAGAAAGTTCTGGACCAAAAGAAGAGAAGAGAAACTTAAGCTAGAGAGAAGAAAGAGCTACGGTTTTGGGAGGCAAAAAAGATAAGTTCTCTAATTTTATTCCATGAATTAATTATATAGGGTATACCAAGAAGGTATTAAGTAGTTATTAATATAAATTTATGGTTTGGATCATCCCCAAATGGACAACAAACAGCCACGAAGTTTCAATCGCGCTAGAAGAACTTCCGAGGCAAGTTTTGGCGAGTTTCGGACAAGGTAAGTTTTTCCCTTTCAAATATAAGTTTATGATGTTATTATGGGGTATATTACATGTCTTAATTGAGGCTTGAAGTGGAAAAAAGTGTATAAGGAAACTTGACGTAAGAAACAAACTAAATTAAAGTCGTAGTAGGTAAATCAAAATCGGGTAGTGTGTTGTTGTTTTGGTGTTGTAGGTTGGTGTGGTTTAATTTCCGGTTGCAGGGATGGAAAGTACTCAAAAAGGAGTGTGGTTTCTTCTGTTTTCATCCACACAACCCTCCATTTCGTATGCTAAAAGATTTTACGAAATAAAGGCTAAGAACTCCATTTTGGTATCGTAGTTCGGAGCTAGTTGTTTGGAATTGTATTGGGTAATGTTGAAGTGATTTATTTATATATATGCTACTGATTGTTGTTGTTGGTATGGTTTTTGATATTTTGGCTGAGTTGAAATCTCGGGGATGTTGAAGTTATAGGGGAGATGCTGCCCAATTTTTGATAATTTGGAGCTAGTAATAAGCTAGTTAAGGGTAATGAATAAGGAAATAATTCCTATAGATATGTGGATGTAGAGTTGGAAATTGGAAAGTGAAAGGTTATTAATCTTAGTATTACTCTCATGTTAAATAGGTTCAAAAGACGACGAGGCGAACGTGGATGAGAGTAATCCATAAGAGGTATGTAAAGCTAACCGTTCCTTCTTTTGGCATGTCTTTGGCATAAGTATGTAAAGCTAACCATTCTTTCTCTTGGCATGTTTTTACATAAGTATATAATACTACTCTTTCTTTTTGGCATGGTTTTTATGAAATAATTATATGACTTTTATATGATTCCAAGGAAGTTCCTATTCGTAGAGCTGCTAGGATGGACAACTTCTTGATTTTCCAAAGGATATTTTATCGGGCTTAGATATGTGTATATGATTCCAAAATTTCTATTTGGGTATAACTCATAGTGATATTCAAATGGTACTTGATATGACTCATTTCTTAATTTTTAAATAATTGCTCATTTTGTTAACTCCATCGAGTCTCAAAAATGATTTGAAGTGCATTTAGTTTCTCACTACTCCACTCGTGGATGCCTTAATGCTTCCTTCACTGAGCCCGGGTCAGGTTTAGTTATCGTGCGTACTTCTCTATATCGTTCGTCGTGCCTCGACGTGAGGGGAAAGGTACTCCTTGTACATGGGTTTGATTTGTGGAGTTATGATGTGCCATGTACACATATGATATGACCATCTGATATGATATGATTTGTTGTGGAGATATTCCCTACTTTGGAGTTATGATGTACTGTGGCGCCAGTAACGGGGCGACAACCACGAGTTATTCACCAAGTCCCATAATGGGGCCGGATATGGCATATGTTTTTCTGCATACATTATCTGTGGTTATGAAAAGCATTTTGATATTCTGGATATTTTGCTCATTTTTGCACCTTCTATTCTGGTAATGGCTTTACCTATTACAGTCCATGCTTTACATACTCGGTACATTTTCCGTACTGACCCCCTTTCTTCAGGGGTTGCATTACATGCTCACAGGTACAGACACTCGATTTGCTGATCCGCTCGCTTAGGACATCCACCCTATTGGTTGGCAGTGCTCCTTTGTCTAGAGCCCTATTTTTGTACTAACTTGTTTGTTGTACATTTGTACATGTTGGTTAAAGGAACGACAGAGCTCTGTCCCGTCATATGACTAGGCTATCATTCTGTAGAGGTCTATAGACTTGTGATGTGGGTTATGTATATATATTTTGGGCTTTGTGTTTCATGATGGTCTTAACGGCCCTTTTGTGCTATATCTGTTCTCATGCGCTCTCTAGCGACCCCTTTTTGATTTCTACTATTGTTTATTCTGCTAAAACGCTAAGTGGGACTAAGGGTACATATGGGTACCCAACTCGGGCACCAGTCACGGCCTACAAAGTTGGGTCGTGACAGAAGCATTAATAAGTTGATCTATAATTGACAAAGTCGAAAAGGGAAAAAGAAAATAATGAGCAATATAATGATGATGACCGAGATTTTGACATCCTTATAGAAGGATAAGATGTTGATCCTTTTATATCTTGATTTTCATTTTTCTCTTCATGTAAAGGGTTTTTTGGCTTACTACTTTTTGCTTAATTGAAACATTCACACATATATACACAGATAGAGGGTTTTGTTAACGTACTACATGAAGGTACGTAGTAGGTTAACATTGTCTCCATTTATTGTTTTTCTTAAATACCCTTAGTTTTTAATGCAAACACATTTAGTATATAAGGGTTTTTGATCTTCTTATGGTAAAAAAATTGAAATAGATGGAGTATTAATTACTTGATACAACTTATTTGCAATTCATACCAAGAAGAGAAATAGTTTCTAGCTAAAGTGTCTCAATGATCTAGTGTTCATTAAATAAAATAGAACATTGAGGCATAGTTATATTTCTCACAATATAAGTGATCTAACTTCTTCAAACATTTATGAGTCTAATGAATGGCTGACCATAGTTCTAATTTCACTTGAGGTGATGTTGATGCGACGAGTGGAATTGGCTAGACCATTTATGGCTCAAGAGGGACCACTTCTAACTTAAATAAAAAGGGAAAAGAAGTAGCAATAAATCAATCCATAATTGATGAAGTCAAAAAACAAGAAAGAAGATGATGAGATATATAATGATCATGAATGAGATTTTAACATTCTTGACAAAAAATATAATGTTGATCCGTTTGGATCTTGATTTGATTATGCTAGTCATGTGGATGATTTTTTTGGCTAACTACTTTTTATTAGATCGAAAGATTCACACACACATATAGTATTTTTCTAGCCTACTACATGAAGGTAGTAGTTTAGCATTGTCCCCATATCAAAAAAGTAGAATTATACACACATATCACTAATCCAAACAAAAGTTTTCATAATTACAGTACTTATAAATACCAAGCACATTTTTATTTCATATTCATGCAAACCAGCAAAGTAAAAAGTTAACAATGACATGTATTTATTAACTATCTAAGCATACTAATGTACAACAAATTCAAGACAATGTACACAATAAATAAGGGCATTAGAGAATCCTTTGTCACCGCAGTTTAGACTTATTGTCGTAGCCTGCACAACATGGTGGAATAAATATTAAAACTGCAATCATATGCATAGAAATAAATAAATAATGCAAAAGATCCAGGTACTCTATATAATGAAATTTATAGCAAGAATAAAGCATATGTAATAATTCAAGATCAACACTGAGTTGTGCTATCAATGAATACTGAATAGGATATATATTTTCTCTATCTATTGATGGTTGTGTTGGTGAAGATAGCTAGAGTGCAACAATATGAATCATCTTCATCAAGAAAACTATATTATATGTTGTAAATACAAAGAAGGTCAAAAATTTGTCATCATATTTTTACTTTTTTTATTTTTTTTCAATGTATTTTTTCTTGAATCGGGGGTCACTCAAAAATTATATTGTATATACAAGGTCAAAATTATCTTTTGTGCGTGTATATATTAGATATAAATCCCTATTTCTTCTTCTTATATTCCATGGAATCAATCCAGGTGTGCGCAAGCATGGCTAGACCACCACACAGGGACAACTCAACCATAAAGTCACTGAAGCAATGGTTTTAGGCTCCCAAAATATAACGCCTCAAAATTAATCAATGTCAATATATATAAATTTAAATAATTATGTATTATTCTATATTTTGTTTGTATAATTTACTTCAATTTAAATTAGTCATGTTTTAACATTGTTTGTAAAATTATGTACAATTCTTTGAAGTGTCTTCTTAGACATTTCAAGCATAAACTAATTAGATTATCAAATAATTAAATATGAAAAGAAATTATCTAACATTGAATGTCTTCTAAAGTGTAAGAATCACCAAAATATTGATGATTTAGACCTAGTTTAGTAATTAAAAGTAATACAATATTTTATGCAAGTAAAAATTATACTATAATTGGCATACTCAATTAGATAAAGTCTTAATTCTATTTTTAAATATTTCTATTACTAGAATAATTTTGATAGTTTGTATAACAAATGAATCAATTGGAAAAGTTTTCAAAACTATAATCAATAAGAACTTACTTAAGACAGTTTATGAGAGCTTACTTATATCAATTTTTACCATTAAGGGTATAATATATAGAATATATTTGTTCCTCTTTTTTTAATAAAATATCAGGCTTTTATTAATCATGGAAATGTTAAACATCAGAATAAATAAATAATAAAATATGTCCAAAAACTAAGGACACCATGCCATAACCGAGAGAATCCATCACGAGCTAGAAGGATAGCTCACCTTGAAATTTTATAACCTGAAGACTGACTAGAGCTGAGGTCGAGTCGAAGTCGGTGGAATACTCGCTGCATTCCACAAAATAAAACAAGAAAAGATACAAGTAGGGGTTAGTACAGGACAACATGTACTGAGTAGGTATCATCGACCGACTCAAAATAGAAATCAACATGCATAAAGTAATAGCGAAAAATCAACAATAATACTTAACAAGTGGCAACCAATGAACAATTACATAACTAGTCAACAATATAAAGATCACACATGAGGACTCAAGCCTCCACATCACACTATTTTGAAAAATGAGTTATTGAAGATTGGGTAATATTAAGTCATTTTAATTTGTTTTTCTTTAATATTATCATGCCGGAATGTGACACCCAATTCAAATATACCATGTCGGAACGTGACACCCGATCCAATAATACCATATCGGAATGTGACACCCGATCTAAATATAATTAATTTATCATTCTTTATTATTACATTCCACTTCATTAGAAATATTTTATCAAGCCTTCTTTATTCAAATCACCAATTATATAGGGCAATTTCTGAATTATAGATTTCACGGTCTTGGGATTTCAGACCATCACAACAATATACCACCCATCCAAACCACAATAATTAAATGCATAGTAAACTTCACACATTACTCAATGACTATAAATCACTATTAAGAGTCTATTTATGATATAGAATAAAATCATAACCTACCTCCACCGAAGAACCGAAGTCAAGCAAGCTAATTTACCGATGTCTTTCCTTTCTTTGATGTCGCATAATGTTTCCAATCTGCAGTGCCTTCCCGTACATGCGCCTTTTACGAGGATTAAGCATCGATGTTGCTACTTCTTGCCGTATCACGTTATTTTTTTCAACCCATTTATCCATGATTTTAATAACAGATAAAGTTGATGCTGCCATGAATAATCTTAGAAAACCATGAGATGCAATTTGGAATCCTCTAAATGTAAGAGGTCTATGTGATATTACATTGGAAGCCTATTTAAGCCCAGCATTCTGTCCTTTCAGGCATTGACTTGAAATATCTAAAGTGGCATAACAAATTCGAGAGCCTCCGATCATAAATACTTGTTTCTTAAAATAAGAAGACGCACTCGACGAACTGCCCACATGATTCCTTTGCAAACTCTAAATGTGACTCTAGAATACCAAAGAATCCTTAAACCCTTATGTAATTAAGTGATAAACCTCATTAACTTATCTTAATAACTAAAGTGGTATATGATATTAAATGAATTAACACTTTAACCCACCAATTAAATAAGTTATCTAAGTTTACCCCTCAATTAAATAACCATAGTTATTGAATAGTCCAAAATACACATTAAACATTTACGGAATGAGCGTTTTATAAAATAAAAAAACCTAGTACTTAAAACGACCTAATGGATTATTACAACAGACAATGTAGTGATCAAGTTGGATATGGCTAAGGCATATGACAGGGTCTCCTGGTCCTTCACTTGTATGGTCATGAGAAGGATGGGATTTGGAGAAGTCATTATTGATATGGTGTGGAGGATCATGTCTAACAACTGGTATTCAGTCATCATCAATGGGGTAAGGCATGGATTTTTTCATTCCACAAGAGGTCTCAAGCAAGGAGACCCCTTGTCACCTGCCTTATTCATTATAGGAGCAGAAGTACTATCCAGGATGCTGAATAATCTTAACCAACACTACCTATATACTGGATTTCACATGGAAAGAAAGGGCCCCCAAGTGAACCACTTGAGCTTTGCAGATGATGTAATCATCTTCACTGCTACCAACAACTTCTCCATGACTCTTATAACCAAGACTTTGAAGGTTTATGAAACAACTTCAGGCCAGCTAATCAACAAGGACAAGAGCCAGTTCATGCTTCCTCTTAATACCAATCCAGATGTTATTGATAGGATAAGCAGGATCACAGGCTTCAAGTGGACACATGGTCCCATTACTTACCTGGGCTATCCACTCTACATTGGAAGGCAGAGAATCATTTACTATACAAGTATGGTGTCCAAAGTTTTAAGCAAAATTAGAGGATGGCAGACTAAAGTGTTGGGCTATGGAGGCAGAGCAACATTGGTGAAATCAGTGCTGCAATCACTACCAATCCACTTACTGTCTGCAATCAGACCTACTGCTACCACTATGAATCAGATCAGGGGCCTCATAGCTGACTTTTTCTGGGGGTGGGACAAGGAGAAGAAGAAATATCACTGGGCATCATGGGAGACCCTCAGCTATCCTGTGGAAGAAGGGGGTATTGGTATGAAGAAAATACAAGATGTGTGCTTAGCTTTGCAATACAAACAATGGTCGACCTTCAAGTCTAAGAAGACTTTATGGGGAGAATTTCTGAAGGCTAAGTACTGCCAGAGGGCTCATCCTGTGATAAAAAAATGGCACACAGGTCAGTCTATTATGTGGAAGCACATGATGGCTAATAAAATTGATATTGAGCCACATATACACTGGCACATCAACTCAGGTACAAGTAGTTTATGGTGGGATGATTGGTTGGGTATTGGCCCCCTAGCTTATCATAACAACCATCTACCTAGACTCAACAATACTAGAGTATCTGAATATATTGAGAATGGGGAGTGGAATGTGCAGAAAATCAGAAAATATGCCCCACCTCAGCTGGTGCAGCAGATACTAGACACTGAGATAGACTATCACCCTAACATAGCTGATCAAGCATGCTGGAAGTTGACTTCACATGGCAACTTTACTTCTAATTCAGCATGGGAATTAGTTAGAAAGAAAAGAGCCAAGACCCTGACTGATGGGTGCACTTGGCACACTAACATTCCCTTCAAAGTGTCTTTTCTACTATGGAGAGCTCTGAGACAGAAACTCCCTACTAATGATAAACTTGTCCAATTTGGAATAGTACCAACAGCATGTTCTTGTTGTTACAGGCCAGGATTGGACAATGTAGATCACATATTTGCTTCAGGAAATTTTGCCAAGCATATTTGGCAACACTTCTCTAGATCATGGGGGATAATGCAAGGGTCCTGCTCACTGAGAAGCATACTAATGAATTGGTGGACTGCCAAGTCCAGTAATGAGGCTCAGAAGCTCATGTTGCAGGCCACTCCTATCTTTGTATGTTGGCATATATGGAAGAATAGATGTGCAAGTAAGTATGGAGGAAAGAAATCTAGTACTACTAGAGTTAAATTCTCCATAGTCAAGGACCTTTACATGCTGATACACAATGCTTTCCCCTACATTAAGTGGCCACAGAGCTGGAAGGAACTGGTTCCTATGATAGAACAGTGTCAACAAGACATGAGAGTGTCCAAAGTTATGTGGATCAGACCTCCATCTTCCATTGTGAAATTGAATACTGATGGGAGTGCATTAGACAACCCTGGGAAAATTGGAGCAGGGGGAATAATAAGAGACCACAATGGTAACTTAATATATGCCTTTGCAACTCCATTGGGAATGGGTACTAATAACCAAGCAGAGGTGCAGGCAGCAACTATTGGCCTCACTTGGTGTATTCAACATGGACATAATAGAGTGATATTGGAAGTTGATTCTCAACTATTGACTAAGTGGCTGAAACAAGACCTTAAGCCACCTTGGAGCATTCACAGATATGTTACAAAGTTACAATCCCTGGTCCAACAATTGGAATTCTTTCAGTGTAAACATATATTCAGAGAAGCAAACCATCCTGCAGATACCTTATCAAAATGCAGCCACAGGTTCAATGATACACAACACTTCTACAACATCCAGCAGCTACCACAGGAAACAAAAGGTTACATCAAGATGGACAAGCTAGGAATGGCAAGTTTCAGAAGGAAAACTCTAAAAAGAATCAAACTACCCTCTTGACTGATCTCATTCCCAATGTATAATAGACTACTTACCTGTAATTTGTTTTACTTCTTCTTATTCCACCTAGTTATTTCCTATTGTAAGGGGAGAGTCTCCCTTGTTTATTGCTTCAGTAGAAATAAAAACACAATGCTAGAAGTAAAGCAGGGAATTCAGCAGATACAAATAACATCCACAAGAGGAGTTGCAATCACTCACAGCATCTTGGAGTTCAGAAGATACAGCAATAACACTACAACTACAACATCTATATCTAAGCTTCAGCAGGGCAACATGTGCAGGGTGAGTTGCACCATGTGGACCTGTCCAAAGCCTAGAAGTGTTAGGCGAGCGACATTGAAAAATTCAGCTACCTTAAGCCTAAAGAGAATGCATTTTGCCTTTTGGAACTTCCAACTTGGGCAAAAAGCCTTCAAAATTTGCAGGGATAAAGAAAAGGCCATATATGCAGTCTCCAAGGATAATTGGAGACGTTAGTCGAGCGACTTGGAAAAAGATAATAGTCTCCAAAGCTCTTACTGAGGTCCCTTCCTTTTTGCTAGTTTGTGCAAGCCTTGTTTTGTTTGTTTTTGGTTGTTGTATTATTTCAGGTCCCTGGAGTGATGTATCAACATTCTTTAACAACAAATACATAGAGAAAAGCACAAATACAACTTCCAACCACCCTGCAATATCTAAGCTTCAGCAGGGCAGCATGTGCAGGGTGAGATGCAGCATGTGGACCTGTCCAAATGGCACCAATATTTGCAGGGTTTTACAAAATAATATATTGACAAGGCCCAAGAAGTTTCAGCCCAAACGGACAATTGGAGGCATTAGGCGAGCGACATCGAAAATTTCAACTGCCTTAAGCCTAAAGGGAGGGCCTTTTTTCCAACTTGAAAAGAAATCTCCAAACCTTGCAGAACTAAAGAAAGGGCTGTTTGGATATATCTCAAGAAGTTTCAACTCAATCGGATAATTGGAGACGTTAGTCGAGCGTCGTTAAAAATTCTGACAGACTCCAAAGCACTCCTGGAAGAACTTTCTTTTTTGCTAGCTGGTGCAAATTCTTTTTTGCTTTTCGTTGTTTGTTGTATTGTTGCAGGTTGCTGGATTGATTCATCAACATATAATCCCACCAACTTATTCCCCATTTCATATTCTGAACTGAGGAGACAACAACCTGGCAGCTTTGGAATTCACCAACACACAAACACTACTCTCATGCCAAATTCCTTGATGCAGCACCTGCAACAGCTCTCTTACACCTCAAGATTCCTGGAGCTCCTTGCTATGTCCACTTGTTATGTGCAGGAACAGAAACATGCAACAACAAGCAGTCGAACACATCAGCTAAGAAGGAAAGAAGAAGTTGTATACAGGCACATCAAACAGCAACACTGGATCCTTCCAAAGTGCAAGCCACCTTCAGTCAAATGTTTAAGCCAGGGATGCATCACCAGCATTGTGATTCAGTCCTTTTTCTTCCACAACAACAGCCCCAGCAGCAGCATTAAACAACTTCAACAACTTCACCCTGTAACTCAGAAGGACCATCTACAATTCTTGTTAGCATGTTGTCTTGTTTTTGTGGACATGTGCAGGTACTTTAATGAGCTGAACACTTCAAAGGAGCTGATCACTCTCTCTTTGGAGGCAACAAGAAGCTGTGTACAGTTCTACAAAGAGTCAAACAGAGGGAGACAACCTTGTACTCAAAGCCCATCCTGGTTGGCACATAAGGTACCTTCAAAGGAGCTGATCAACTCCCCTTTGGAGGCAACTAGAAGCTGCCTACAGAACTGCAACAGCCCTCACAGCTCCCATACTTGTATGGCTCTTTGGTTAATTGTTTGTGCAGGTACATAAAGTCTCAGAAAAAGGGAGACAACAGCCACACATGCAAGGGCCTCACCTACTCCAATCACCTCTCCATGCATACCAGATGCATTCCATCAACATCTGCAACAGCTCCACCAACTTCCAGCAGACAAGGAACAAATACAAGCTAATAGTACTGGTTACAGCAGCTTGCACACTTCTTTGGTTGTATGTTTTGTTGGTTTTGTTTGGCTGTGCAGGTACTCCAAGAAGCTGAACCTGATCACAACAAAGAACCTCCCTTCTTGTGTAACTGACACCAACAAGCAACCTAATCACAAAGGAAGCAACAAGGAGATGCACATTTGCTTGTTTGTGGATTTTTCTATTGTTGGTTGTCTATGCAGGTATCCCAAATCCAAAAGAGGGATCTACAATAAGCATATTACCAATTCAGCTATAGAGGCAACAACAAACTGGTTACAGGACTGCAGCAAGCTTCACTGCTTGCTTCCTTGGCTATCTGTATGTGCAGATCCATATACCAGGAGCTTTCCAGCACCCTCCAACATCCTCCACTACCTGCAGCAACCATACCAAATTATTTGGATCCCCTTGCAGGTGCTTCATTGTGAATATAGGCACAAAAGAAGATCATCTACTAGCTGGGCTGAACAACCACAGCATCAATGACCTAGGTACAAGGCAGCAGCAGTTCTACTCCATAACAATAGCCACAAGCAAAGCTACTATAGCTTCAATTTGCAGCAAGCAATAAGCTTTTTCAAGGCCTTCCTCAACAACTCCAAGGATGCTGGTTGCTACAACTCAATATACTTACGCTACCTTCATCCTCCTTAGCTGATATATGCTCAATCCTGAAGTGGATGCAACCTTCCATTGGGACTTACCTGTTATGACAAGACTAAAAAGGGCAAAGATGAAAAGAATTTTCCCACCCCATGCGAGATAGAAGGTTTATATACTTGTTCTTCTTTCAATTTAGCTATGTATGGTACGTAGCATAGTTGAATAGGACTAGTGTAGATTACTTTCTTGTTTTCTCATGGAAGGGGAGAGTCTCCCTCATTTATGCTTTATTAGTCGAATTGTACCAGGATAAGTCCTCTCATAGGTTTACTGCTTTCTAGTTATAGTTAGCCCTTTTTTTGTTTCGGGGATGAGTTAGCCGACCTTAATAGGTTAGCTGACTTATGAACCACCATAGGATCGGAGGTAAGGTTTATGTCCCCCTCCTTGTATTTTTACTTTTGTTATTTATGTTAAGGCGTGGGGGTGTTGCTCAACCCCTGACTGTGCACGAGAGGTGGGAGCCTCGTGTAGGGTCTGTTCCCAAGAAAGAAAAAAAAACCAATTTACCCACCGTTCATCCCCGAACGGTCAAAAGAAGAGCGAGGGTAGAAAAGGGTACCTGACTTGACGAACAAATGTGGATATCTTCCACATATATCAATCTGAATCTCCCAAGTGTACTCCTCAGCAGGACGATTCCTCCACTGGACCTTCACAGATGCAATCTCCATTGACCTCAACTTGCGGACCTCCCTATCAAGAATAGCTACAGGCTCCTCCTCATAAGAGAAATTCTCATCAAGAAAGACCGAATCCCAGCGAATAATATACTTTCCATCACTATGATATTTCTTTAGTATAGACACATGAAATACTGGGTGCCCTCCAGACAAACCTGGAGGTAAAGCCAACTTATAGGCCACCTCTCCAACACGCTTAAGAACTTTAAACAGCCCAATATACCTCGAACTGAGCTTACCTCACTTATCGAATCTCACCACACACTTCATGGGTGAAACCTTCAACAATACTTTCTCTCCCTTCATAAACTCCATGTCCCTGACCTTTCGGTATTCATACTCTTTCTTTTTGCTCTGAGCTGTTAGAAGCTTCTCCTGAATGAATTTCACCTTCTCTAATGATTCCCTCAAAAGTTTAGTTCCCCAAGGTCTCACCTCAAATGCATCAAACCAACCAATAGGAGACCTACATATCCTCTCATATAATACCTCAAATGGAGACACATCAATACTCGAGTGATAGCTATTATTATATGAAAACTTTGCCAAGGGTAGGAACTGATCCCAATGACTGCCAAAATCTATCACACACGCACGAAGCATATCTTCCAGCACTTGAATTATCCTCTCGGATTGCCCATCGGTCTGAGGGTGAAATATAGTACTAAGATCCAATCTAGTACCTAACTCAGCATGCAAGGTCCTCCAAAAGTTAGAAGTAAATTATGTACCTCTATCGAATATGATAGAAATTGGAACTCTATGTAATCGAACAATCTCGCGGATATAGAGTTTGGCTAACTTCTCAATATCATAAGTCACCTTGACTGGAATGAAGTGAGCAGACTTAGTTAACCTATCAACATACACCCATATCGAATCAAACTTTCCCAATGTTTTTGGAAGGCCGACCACAAAATCCATTGCAATTCTTTCCCACTTTCATTCAGGAATGGGCATTCTTTGAAGTGTCCCTCCAGGCCTTTGGTGCTCATATTTTACCTGCTGACAATTTGGACAATGGGAAACAAAATCAACAATGTCTCACTTCATTCTTCTCCACTTGTAATGTTGTCTTAAATCACGATACATCTTAGTTACACTAGGATGTATAGAGTACCTCGAACTGTGAGCCTTTACAAGAATAGTTTGAATTAAATTATCAATACGAGGCCCACATACCCGCCCCTTAATCCTCAAGATGCCTTCCTCATCAATCACAGCTTCCTTGGCTTCTCCCTATAAGACCATATCATGAATTCAACTTAGCTTCTCATCATCAAACTGCTTTCCTTTAATCTTGTCAAGAAAAGAAGATTTTGCCTCCATACAGGCCAAGAATCCTCCTTTATCAATTACTTCCAGCCTCATAAGGTCATTAGCCAGAGTTTGAACCTCTATAGCCAATGGTCGTCTGGAAACCTGCAAATGAGCTAAACTTCCCATGCTCTCTGCTTTTTTGCTCAAGGCATCAGCCACTACATTAGCTTTCCTCGGGTGATAAAGAATAATGATATAATAGTCCTTTAGCAATTCCATCCACCTCCTCTACCTCAAATTCAAGTCTCTCTAAGTGAACACATGTTGTAAGCTGCGATGATCTATATACACTTCACACTTTACCCCATATACATAATATCTCCACTACTTAAATGCAAATACAGCTGTAGCCAACTCTAAATCGTGAGTAGGGTAATTACATTTATGCACCTTTAATTGCCTTAAATCATAGGCAATTACATTCTTCTCCTGCATTAGCACTGCATCTAAACCAGAATATGTTGCTGTTACACCCCGTACTTTGATACCTAAGAATGCTTCTTAAACTTCTCAAGTTTCTGGGAAGGCTCTTAAGGTTCTTAAAAGTTGTTATGTGAGTCGGATAGTTAATAATTCTATCAGATAACTCCAAGGAAAGGAGAACGAAATGCTTCATAATAAGGAAGATTGGAAATAGGGTTATAAAAATTCGAAAGGAGTTGGAGGCCGAGAAATGAGACGTAGGACTCGATTGACTCACGTAAGCTACCAACTTAGAGGTCTTACGAACTTAAGATACTCAAGTGCGTGTTGAGACTAAGTAGCAAGGAATACATAGGATCTTAAAGTGCGACAAAATGACAAACCCACGGAAGAGAAATAACGAAACGACGCACCTACTTGAAGCAAGTAGGTGACTCACCTACTTGAAACATGGCAGCACGTGATAGGTACACATGGCAGCTTAGGAAAGTGACACGTGGTAGAAGGTGACACACCATGGGGTGGACCCCCCACCTGCCACATGGCAACCATGGATTGGTTGCATAATTGAAGTGGCTGCCTAAGGGTGTGACACGTGTCACCTTTAGAGGATGACATGTGTCACTCTCCAAAAATATATATATCTATGTATGGATGACTATTAAGTCATTTTTAGCCAAAACCTTGAAGAAAAATAGAGAGAAAAACATGGAGAAGAAAGCAAAGGCAGCCATGGTTTGGAAAAACACTACTGTTAGTAAAATGCGTATAACTCCTTGTGTAAGGCTTTGTTTTAAGTGATTCAAGATGTTTTGGAAATATATTTCATAAGTATATAACTATCATGTAGACTCTACAACCCAGTTTTGCTTTTATCCCCTCGAAAAATGGTGGTGAAGCATGGGGGATCTGCTGCCCAGATTGTGTTTTGGAAATCCTACACGGACAGCTGTGAGTATTTTGGTCATATATTTTCATACAAAATTGTTGTAGGGGTAATTCAATATTGTTTACGACCTTGATACACATTTATATAACTTTCATTGAGTCCAAAAATCCTATTTCCCCCAATTACCCCTCCGAAACTAAGCGACAATATAAGATAGTGTGTTGTCCAGATTTCACATCTTGGATAGTTTTGGCGAGTTTGACAAGTTTAACGTAAGGTAAGGCCTTTCCTTTTAAATTGGAGTTTATGGTATTATTATATGGTGTATTACACCCCTTGTATGCTACTGGAATTTTAAGAATGTCGTATAAATGCTCGACGTTCGAAATAAACTAAATTGAAATTGCTATAGTTAAATTGTCGTCAAAGGATAGTGTTGTTCGTGTGAGGTGCTGTTGCAGGGGTTTGATGTGTTGTTGCAGGGACTAAATATGTTCTAATTTGGTTTAGGGTGCTTCTGGTTGAATCCACACGACCCTTCGTTGCGTATAATGAATGGCGTTATAAAATAAAGGCTAGACGCCCTATTGTGCTACCGCATTTTTGAATAAGTCGTTTGGAGTTTATGTTGTATATTGTTGGTGTGAATTGCTATAGGTTGTTGTTGTTGGTTGTCTGTAGGTCTTAGGTACCAAATTGGAAATTTGGATAGGGCACATTATAGGGGAGGTGCTGCCCAATTTTCGTCGATGCCTTAGTGAATAACAGAACTAGTCGGGAAAACAACTAAGGAAATAGATTCCATTAATACTAAGATATAACCTAGGGTGAAGGAAAGTAAAATGGGTTGATATTCATACTACTTTCATGTTGAATAGGTTCAAAGGACGGCGAGTCAAGCGGGATAAGGAATAATTCAGACAAGGTATGTAAAGCTTTCTTTTGGCATGTTTTTGGCATAAGTATGTAAAGCTTATCTTTCATTCCTTTTGGCAATGTTTAGACTTAAGTGGATGGTATACGAAGTGCGGGGATAATTCCATTCCAGAATTCCGAGTATGCCTCATAACCCCTATCCACTATTCAATATTGGAGTTCCTGTGAAGATTAAGTATTGCCTAGTAGGGCTTTTATATGTCAGAATGTAATGTGTGGGAAGCTATCTCTCATTCCCAGTGAGATGTATTTGATAAGAAAATGAGATTATGATTCCATAGTGGTTCACCGAGCCCCATGAAGGGCCGGGTAGGAAATATGTAGATGAAGATCACCTGAAGGAAAGTCCAGAGGTATGTAAAGCCATTCCTTCTTTTGGCATGTTTTGGTATAAATATGTAAAGCCTATCTGTTCTTTCTTTTGGGTATGTGTTAGATCTATATGACAAAGTGATATGTGTATGAAGCTTGGGAAACTCTATTCATGAGCTCTGAACATGATTCATGATTTATAATTCGTGTTCACTGTTGAATGTTAAGACTCTTAAAGTAGTTAAGCTTCCATTTGTCAAGTCTTCTATATGCTGAGAAGTAGTGTATGTAAAGGTATTCTTACTCTCTTTTGGCATGACTTAGATGTAAGTATTATATATATGAAGTTTGAATTTATTCCACTTTTAAAACTCTGAGTGTGAGTTAAGGCTCTTGTTCACTTCCTACTGATTAGAACTCCTGTAATTTCAAAGTTTCCATGTGATAGGAAATGGTACATGTAAAGCGTGTCTTTTCCTACTTCTAGAAAGACTAGACTAAAGGTACTATAGGACATGGATTTGGATATAGCCCCATTTATAGACTCTGGATGTAACTCATGACTTGTACCCACTTTTGAATGATAAGGGCCTTGAAATATTTGAACTACGACCCTTAAGCCTTCTATAGGTTGAATAGTGTTGGAATGTGTAAGCTCCTATACCTAGGGGCACTTGAACATGTTGTATGGTGATATCTAAGGGATGTTTGATATGTTACAGAGTTTTGCGTGCATGTATATGCATTATAATATATATATGGATCAGGTCGAACGTACCTCAATACATTTTGCTATGTAAGGATTGGGTCGTACGTTCCACAATAGATTATGCATTATACGGATCGGGCCGTCGTACCTCGGCAATATTATGCATTATACGGATCAAACCATCATACCTCAGTATTATTATGCATTATATGGATCGGGCCGTCATACCTCGGCATTGTTATACGATATACGGATCGGGCCGTTGTTCCTCAGCATTATTATATGATACATGGATCGGGCCGTCATTCCTCGGCATGCACTTTCTATATACAGGGATCGGACTGTACGTTCCACAGCGTTAATGGCATATATATACCTATCATGATAGATGATGTGTTTGTAACATCGGGTCCCCGAGTGGTCTGGATACGGTATGTGATAATGGTATACATGACTTTATTTTATGAGATGCGGGTACAGTACCCTATTAAATGCTATACTTGGTTTCATGCATCCCTATTTCAGTTGTTATCTCAAGTTATGTTATGCTTATATACTCAGTATATGTATCGTACTGACCCTCCTTTCTTTGGGGGGCTGTGTTTTATGCCCGCAGGTACAATACAGATTTTGGGAGTCCACCAGCTCAGGATTCCACTCAGCAAATTTAGAAGAAGCTCCATTGATTTGGAGCCAAGTTTTGGTACCAAACCACCGATGTATATATTTGGTTACACAAGGGTATGGCGGGGGCCCTGTCCCACCATATGTTGTCGTTCCTATTCTTAGAGGTCTGTAGACATGTATGTGTGGGTTGTTTATGAGTTTATTTCGTTTGTGCCTTTACGGCACATTGTAAATGTTTTTAAGTTATAGCAGCCTTGTCGGCTTGCATTCTCTTCCATGATACGATATGAATGAAAGAGGCCACAAGTACACGAAATTTTTTTAACTCATTGGGGTTTTTGTGAGAAGTATCGCTTCCCTCATAGTTCAATTTGACTACAGTCAACAAATACGTAAGCGGGGGTCCAAGTCGGACCCCAGTCGCGGCCTACGGGGTTGGGTCGTGATAGAAGTGATATCAGAGCAGTTCATCCTTTGAGTGTCTACAGACCGTGTCTAGTAGAGTCTTGTTTATTGGTGTGTTATGCACCACATCTATAGACAAGAGGCTACAGGACATTTAGGATGCTACCTTTCTTTTATATCTATGATTGTGCGATAGAGTTGAGTCATAGAGAATGAAATTCCTCATACTAACTTGTGATTTCAGCAGAAGGGCAACATCAATAGAAGAAGGGTACTGACGATATTGGAAGTTACACAGCATGCAGGTAAGTAAGGCACGAATGATAGGTGCCAGGTAAGGTATTGAATTACGGTTGACATGTAAAGTTGAAAATTGAAAGGAAAAGTAGACGGAAAGTCTAAACAGGTGCAGTTCGAGTTGGACATACGAGGTAAGTCCATCAGTTTATACTATTGTTGATATTGGGCGCCCTGTGAGGCTGCGATATGATGTGATATGATACGTATATATGTATCTTTATGCGTGTTGCCCCTTTGAGGCATTGTTGGCATTTTCTGCGTGCAGGTGTTGAGATAGTAAGAAATACAGAGGAAACTCTACCTAAATTTCCTTGAAATAATAGGAAAATGATTTAGGAAAGACTGGTAGTTTTGGATAGAACGATATATTAAGGATAAGACTAACTAAGAAGGGTAAGTAACCCACAGTAAAAATTGTGAAAAAGGTTAAGAAGTGTTATACTATAGGGTAGAATGCGAACAGGATATGATGTGAATATAATAAGGATAGTTATGAAAATAAGTAAAGCCTTGTGAGAAAGTGGCTTCGAATAAATTGCTATGTGACTCGAGTACCCATAATTAGACTGGATTAGCACCTATGATTGTGTTAAGTTGTCGTACCTAGGCAACCAAAGGTATGGAAGATATAAAAGAAGGCATAGATATGGTGCAGTATAACGAATGTGTTGGAAAAGAATCATACGTATTGGAAAATTTGAAATAAGAGTGTAAGGTAGAACACAACAGATAGTGACATGGGTACACCCTAAAGGGGGGAAGTGGCTTCAAGTGAGATCCCATACTGGCACGATTTAATAAGATCTAAAGGCCAGCAATAAATGAATAAAAGCCATGATATCGGAGATAGTGCAGGAAATTAATAATAAGGACTTGAATAGTATGACATCAAAGAATAGGTTCATACAAAGGGGATGAATACAACAAGAGAATTACGATGAAAACTTAAACATACTGTAAGGAATAGCCAGGCTATACTCGACTGAAGGTGAGATATTGGTAACAAAGTTACTGACTACTAGTATTGTGGTGTACAAGCAGCAAAACAAGGAAAGGACGAGAGATCTCTCCTATACTGGAATATGAGGAAACTCAAGGGTAAGTAGAGGAAGGAAGTAAGAAACGAAACAGGTTTACGTACAAACTAGTATGGTGATGCTAAAGCATCTTTCGGGCTACTTTAACCTCCTACACATGTTCGTGTAAAGGGTACAATATGATGTTTGGTAAAGGAACTGGAAAAAAGTAATGGAAAATAAATATCACCTGTTCCCTATGACTACAGGTAATCTACCTTCTTAAATAGACCATATGAGTTAATACAAGGCCTATGAACGGCAGCCAGTACAGAAGAATCCTAAAGCACTCGTAAGACCTTATGAGGCTAGTTAACATTCGGGGACGAATGTTCTAAAGGGGGGAAGGATGTTACACCCCGTACTTTGATACCTTAGAATGCTTCTTAAACTTCTCAAGTTTCTGGGAAGGCTCTTAAGGTTCTTAAAAGTCGTTATGTGAGTTGGATAGTTAATAATGCTATCAGATAACTCCAAGGAAAGGATAACGAAATGCTTCATAATAAGGAAGATTGGAAATAGGGTTATAAAAATTCGAAAGGAGTTGGAGGCCGAGAAATGAGACGTAGGACTCGATTGACTCGCGTAAGCTACCAACTTGGAGGTCTTACGTACTTAAGCTAATCTAGTGCGTGTTGAGACTAAGTAGCAAGGAATACATAGGCTCTTAAAGTGCGACAAAATTACGAACCCATAGAAGAGAAATAAGGAAACGACGCACCTACTTGAAGCAAGTAGGTGACTCACCTACTTGACACATGGAAGCACGTGATAGGTACACATGGCAGCTTAGGAAAGTGACATGTGGCAGCAGGTGACACACCATGGGGGGACCTCACCTGCCATATGGCAACCATGGATTGGTTGCATAATTGAGGTGGCTGCCTAAGGGTGTGACACGTGTCACCCTTAGGGAATGACATGTGTCACTCTCCAAAAAGATATATATCTATGTATGGATGAATATTAAGTCATTTTTAGCCAAAACCTTGAACAAAAATAGAGAGAAAAACGTGGAGAAGAAAGCAAAGGCAGCCATGGTTTGGACAAACACTGCTGTTAGTAAAATGCGTATAACTCCTTGTGTAAGGCTTCGTTTTAAGTGATTCAAGATATTTTGGAAATATATTTCATAGGGATATAACTTTCATTTGGACTCTACAACCCAGTTTTGCTTTTATCTCCTCTAAAAATGGTGGTGAAGCATGGGGGAGCTGCTGCCCAGATTGTGTTTTGGAAATCCTACACGGACAGCTGTGAGTATTTTGATCATATATTTTCGTACAAATTTGCTGTAGGGGTAATTCAAAATTTTTTGCGACCTTGATACACATGTATATAACTTTCATTGAGGCCAAAAATCCTGTTTCCCTCAATTACCCCTCCGAAACTAAGAGACAATATAAGACAGTGGGCTGTCCAGATTTCACATCTTGGATAGTTTTGGCAAGTTTGACAATTTTAACGTAAGGTAAGGCCTTTCATTTTAAATTGGAGTTTAGGTATTGTTATATGATGTATTACACCCTTGTATGCTACTGGAACTTTAAGAATGTCGTAGAAATGCTCGACGTTCGAAATAAACTAAATTGGAATCGCTATAGTTAAATTGTCGTCGAAGGATAGTGTTGTTCGTGTGAGGTACTGATGCAGGGGTTTGATGTGTTGTTTCAGGGCCTAAATATGTTCTAATGTGGTTTAGGGTGCTGCTGGTTGAATCCACACAACCCCTCATTGCGTATACTGAAGGGCGTTACAAAATAAAGGCTAGACGCCCTATTGTGCTACCGCATTTTTGAATAAGTCGTTTGGAGTTTATGTTGTATATTGTTGGTGTGAATTGCTGCAGGTTGTTGTTGTTGGTTGTCTGTAGGTCTTAGGTACCAAATTGGAAATTTAGATAGGGCACATTATAGGGGAGGTGCTGCCCAATTTTCGTTGACGCCTTAGCGAATAACAGAACTAGTCGAGAAAACGACTAAGGAAATAGATTCCTTTAATACTAAGATGTAACCTAGGGTGATGGAAAGTAAAATGGGTTGATATTCATACTAATTTCATGTTGAATAGGTTCAAAGGACAGCGAGGCAAGCGGGATAAGGAATAATTCAGACAAGGTATGTGAAGCTTTCTTTTGGCATGTTTTTGGCATAAGTATGTAAAGCTTATCTTTCTTTCCTTTTGGCAATGTTTAGCCTTAAGTGGATGGTATACGAAGTGCGGGGATAATTCCATTCCAGAATTCCGAGTATGCCTCATAACCCCTATCCACTATTCAATATTGGAGTTCCTGTGAAGATTAAGTATTGCCTAGTAGGGCTTCTATGTGTCAGAATGTAATGTGTGGGAAGCTATCTCTCATTCCCTGTGAGATGTATTTGATAAGAAAATGAGATTATGATTCCATAGTGGTTCACCAAGCCCCATGAAGGGCCGGGTAGGAAATATGTATATGAAGATCACCTCAAGGAAAGTCCAGAGGTGTGTAAAGCCATTCCTTTTTTTGGCATGTTTTAGTATAAATATGTAAAGCCTATCTGTTCTTTCTTTTGGGCATGTGTTAGATCTATATGACAAAGTGATATATGTATGAAGCTTGGGAAACTCTATTCATGAGCTCTGAACATGATTCATGATTTATAATTCGTGTTCACTGTTGAATGTTAAGACTCTTAAAGTAGTTAAGCTTCCATTTGTCAAGTCTTCTATATGCTGAGAAGTAGTGTATGTAAAGTTATTCTTACTCTCTTTTGGCATGACTTATATGTAAGTATTATATATATGAAGCTTGAATTTATTCCACTTTTAAAACTCTGAGTGTGAGTTAAGGCTCTTGTTCACTTCCTACTGATTAGAACTCCTGTAATTTCAAAGTTACCATGTGATAAAAAATGGTACATGTAAAGCTTGTCTTTTCCTACTTCTAGAAAGACTAGACTAAAGGTACTATAGGACATGGATTTGGATATAGCCCCATTTATAGACTCTGGATGTAACTCGTGACTTGTACCCACTTTTGAATGATAAGAGCCTTGAAGTAGTTGAACTACGACCCTTAAGCCTTCTATAGGTTGAATAGTGTTGGAATGTGTAAGCTTCTATACCTAGGGGCACTTGAACATGCTGTATGGTGATATCTAAGGGATGTTTGATATGTTACAAAGTTTTGCGTGCATGTATATGCATTATGATATATATATGGATCAGGTCGAACGTACCTTGACATATTTTGCTATGTAAGGATCGGGTCATACGTTCCATGATAGATTATGCATTACACAGATCGGGCCGTCGTACCTCAGCAATATTATGCATTATACGGATTGGGCCATCGTACCTCGGCATTATTATGCATTATATGGATCGGGCCGTCGTACCTCGGCATTGTTATACGATATATGGATCGGGCCATTGTTCCTCGCCATTATTATATGATACATGGATCAGGCCGTCGTTCCTTGGCATGCACTTTCTATATACAGGGATCGGACTGTACGTTCCACAGTGTTAATGGCATATATATACCTATCATGAAAGATGATATGTTTGTAACACTGGGTCCCCGAGTGGGCCGGATATGGTACGTGATAATGGTATACATGACTTTATTTTATGAGATGCAGGTACAGTACCCTATTAAATGCTATACTTGGTTTCCTGCATCCCTGTTTCAGTTGTTATCTCAAGTTATGTTATGCTTATATACTTAGTACATGTATCGTACTGACCCCCCTTTCTTTAGGGGGTTACGTTTCATGCCCGCAGGTACAATACAGATTTTGGGAGTCCACCAGCTCAGGATTCCACTCAGCAAGTTTAGAAGAAGCTCCATTGATTTGGAGCCATGTTTTGGTACCAAACCACCGATGTATATATTTGGTTACACAGGGGTACGGCGGGGGCCCTGTCCCGCCATATGTTGTCGTTCCTATTCTTAGAGGTCTGTAGATATGTATGTGTGGGTTGTTTATGAGTTTATTTCAGCTGTGCCTTTATGGCACGTTGTAAATGTTTTTACGTTATGGCAGCTTTGTCGGCTTGCATTCTCTTCCATGATACGATATGAATGAAAGAGTCCACAAGTACACGAAAAAGTTTTATTTCGCTCATAGTTCAATTTGACTCATAGTTCAATTTGACTATATTTCGACAAATATGTAAACGGGGGTCCAGGTCGGACCCCAGTCGCGGCCTGCGGGGTTGGGTCGTGACAGTTGCATCACAATAAACAATGAAATTCTTACCTGTACTGGCAGGGCAAGAATCGGTGTCGTAGTCAATAAGGTCTTGAGTTTCAAAAAGCTCTCTTCACACTCGCCGACCACACAAATGGAACTTTCTGCTTGGTCAGATTGGCCAGCTAGGAAGCAATGGAAGCAAATTCCTTAACGAACTGGCGGTAGTAGCTAGCCAAACCAATAAAGCTCCTTACCTCTGAGACATTAGTGGGTCTTTCCCAACTCTTCATTTTTTCAATCTTCTGGGGATCCACCATCACTCCCTCCTTAGAATCCACGTTCCTTAAGAAAGACACTGAATCAAGCCAGAACTCACAGTTGGAGAATTTAGCATATAGCCTTTCCTCCCTTAACAATCCCAGAACAATTCTCATATGCTCTTCAGGTTCTTTTCTACTCTTTGAGTAGATCAATATATCATCAATAAAAGCAATAATGAAAAGATCCAAATATGTCTTAAAGATTTCATTCATTAGACTCATGAAAGAAGCGGGTGCATTTATAAGCCCAAAAGACATTACCAAGAATTCATAGTGTCCATACTTGGTTCGAAATGCAGTCTTCGGTTCATCTACTACCTGTATTTTCAATCGATGGTAACCAGACCTTGAATCAATTTTTGAGAAAATACAAGCACCCTCCAACTGATCGAATAAGTCATCAATACGAGGAAGGGGATACCTATTTTTAATAGTCACCTTGTTCAGCTGCCTGTAGTCTATGCACATACGAAGGCTACCATACTTCTTCATTATAAATAAAACTGGAGCATCCTAAGAAGAGGCACTCATTCTAATAAAACCTTTACCCAACAACTCTAAAAGTTGTGCCTTCAACTCCCTCAACTCAGCCGGGGTCATTCTATAAGGTGGAATGGAAATAGGGAGAGTGATGGGCTCCAGATCAATACAAAAATCTATATCCCTATCAGGTGGAATACTAGGTAAGTCTGTGGGGGAAACATCCATAAACTCATGCACTTTCGAAATAGACTCAATCGATGGCACTTCAGAACTATCATCTCTGAGATATGCTAGGAAGGCTAAACAACCCTTACTCACTAACCTCTTAGCACGAAGAAAAGAATAATTCAAACTTGGGCGGGAAGATAGTCACCCTCCCATACCAATTGATCTATCTCAGGCTTGGCTAATGTCACAGTCTTATCATTGCAATCTAAGATAGCAAAGTTTGGAGAGAGATAAGTCATACCCTAGATTACATCAAGGTCAACCATATCCAAAATAATCAAATCTACATAAGTTTTTCTCCCCACAAAAGTCACAAGGCAAGACCTATACACTTTCTCAACTAGCACAGACTTACCAATAGTAGTAGAAACACAAATAGGCATGTTACGTAAGTCACAATGTAAATTGAGTCTATCAGCAAATGCAGAAGATACATAAGAAAATGTGGATCCAGGATCAAACAATACGAAATCCAAGCTATCGTAGACCAGAAGAATACATGTGCCTCAGAGCTGGAAGGAACTTGTTCCTATGATAGAACAGTGCCAACAAGACATGAGAGTGACCAAAGTTATGTGGATCAGACCTCCATCTTCCATTGTGAAACTGAATATTGATGGGAGTGCATTAAACAACCCTGGGAAAATTGGAGCAGGGGGAATATTAAGAGATGATAATGGTAACTTAATATATGCCTTTGCTACTCTATTGGGAATGGGTACCAATAACCAGGCAGAGGTGCAGGCAGCAGCTATTGGCCTCAATTGGTGTCTCCAACATGGATATAATAGAGTGATATTGGAAGTTGAGTCAGAACTATTGACTAAGTCGCTGAAACAAGACCTCAAACCACCCTGGAGCATTCACAGATATGTTACAAAGCTACAATCTTTGGTCCAACAATTGGAACTCTTTCAGTACAAACATATCTTCAGAGAAGCAAATCATCCTGCAGATACCTTATCAAAATGCAGCCACAGGTTTAATGATACACAACACTTCTACAACCTCCAGAAGCTACCATAGGAAGCAAAGGGCTACATCAAGATGGACAAGCTAGGAGTGGCAAGTTTTAGAAGGAAAACTCTAAAAAGGATCAAACTATCTTCTTGGCTGGCCTATTTCTCAAATGTGTAATAGACTATCTATGTGTAATTTGTTTTACTCCTTATTCCACCTAGTTATCACCTATTGTAAGGGGAGAGTCTCCCTTGTTTACTTCTTCAGTAGAACTACTAACATACATCTAGAAGTAAGAGCTAGAGTAGTGGTGTCTTCTTATTTGTTTACCTGGTGCAGGTACTTTACACAGCTGCACCCTCAAAAAAAAGAACTTCCAACTACCACAACACACAGGAGCATACAGCAACACCAATCCAGACCAGTATCCCAACATCCAACACATGGATCCACACTCAACAGCCATCAAAAATGAAGCTTAAGTTCCAATTTTGTTTCCTGTTGGGTGCCTCTTTGTGCAGGTATCATAATACTTTGAGCCTTGGATTGGAGTTGCAGCAGCTGAGTTTGGAGTTCCTTCACCAGCATCTCAACAACATCACTTGCATATACCACAATACAGCAGCAACAGTTACTGTAACTGATCAACAGCAGCAGCCACTCAGCAACAGCAATAGAGACTAGAAGCAACCAGCAACCTTCAACAAATATACCATGCTAGACCAAAATGACTCCAGATTGTGCAAGATTACAGCAAATATAACTCCTGCAGAGCCCAAGAAGTTTCAGCCCAAATGGATAATTCGAGACGTTAGTCGAGCGGCCTTGAAAAAGTTAGCCGACTTAAGTCCCCAAATGGAGCACTTCACAACTTGGAGCTTCCAGATTGTCAAAATGACCTCCACATATTGCAAGAATACAGAAAATACAATATTTGTAGAGCCGAAGAAGTTTCACCTCCAACGGACAATTGGAGATGTTAGTCGAGCGACCTTGAAAAGGTTAGTCGACTTAAGTCTCCAAATGGTGCACTTCACAACTTGGAGCTTCCATATTGTCCAAAAAACTTCCAAATGTTATAAGAATACAGAAAATACAGTATTTGTAAAGCCCAAGAGGTTACACCTCAATCGGATAATTGGAGACGTTAGTCGAGCGACCTTGAAAAAGTTAGCTGATTTAAAGCTAACAAGCTCCAAAGCACTCTTTGAGGTCTTTTCCTTTCTTTGCTTTTTTTTTGTTTGTATAAGCAGGTACTCTAAGGAGATGATCATGAGGAAAGGTCTCCTCCTGAAGGTAACTTGCAACAACAAACAACTGAGCACTTCCACTATGAAGGCACCAAGAAGTTGGCTACAGGTTTGCAGCAACCTATACTTCCCCCACATTTGTTTGGTTCTTTGGCTACTTGTTTGTGCAGGTCTACAGATATCCAAACAAAGGGATATAAATGCTAGAGATACAGGAGCCTCACCAGCCCTCACCAATAATCCAACCATGCCAGATTCCATCCTTTATTACCTGCATCAGCCCCATTACATCCAAGCTACTTGGAATTCCTTGTTTGTTTATTTGTTGGTGTGCAGGAACATAATACAGCAGCAATGGACCCTTCCAAAGTGCAAGGAACCTTCAGTCAAACATCTAAGCCAGGGCTACATCACCATCAAAACTATTCAGTCCTTCTTCTTCCACAACAACCACCCCAACAGCATCCTCCAACAACAACTTCACCCTGCAGCTCACAAGGACCATCTACAATTCTTGTTAGCATGTTGTTTTGTTTTTGTGGACATGTACAAGTACTCTAATGAGCTTAACACTGTAAAGGAGCTGATCACTCCCTTTTCGGAGGCAACAAGAAGTTGTGTACAGGTCCACAAAGATTCAAACAAAGGGAGACAACCACCAGTCATACTTGTATGTGCAGCCAACAGCTATCATATTACAATACCTACAGCAGCCCTCCTGGTTTGTGTGCAGACACACAAGAACCCTCCAATATGAAAGGCACCATATGTTGAACCTCCTGGCAGCAACAGCACCCATCAACAACACTCGCTATTGCTTAGAGTTGGTTGTGTGTTGGTTTATTTGTGTATGCAGGCTGCTGTATCATCAGGAGCTGCATCTCCAGCATTCTCTCCACCACCAACAAAGTCCCGACAAAACACATCACAAAGTTACATAAGCCATCCATCAGATTTTCAACATTCAAGAATCATGAATTATCAACAACATCAAGTATACACAGCTGCAATTTTCATAAACTCAACAATAAAATCAGATTTTGCTATTCAACAACAAATTTTGTTTTTTGCCTTTTACTTGTATTGGCAAATGGTAGCACCTCCTATTTTGCAGGTTGATGGAGAATCAGAAAAAAGATTCAGTTGCACATGCCATGTACAGCATCAACAAATCCAAACCAGCAACACAATACCCAATACTTGGAGCCACACTCAACGGCAATCAAAACTGAAACTAGTTTTCAATTTTGTTCACTGTTGGGTGTCTTTTGGTTTAGTTGTACTGACCTTGAGCCTTGTATTTTGGAGTTGTGAGGCTGATCTGAGATTTCTTGAACCAGCACCTGTAGAGCCCAAGAAATTGCAACTCGAACGGACACTTATTTTTATTTTATTAATCCTCTTGTACCGAGAGGAGTCCTCTCATTGATTTAACGCTTTTCTAGTACCTAGATAGCACCTTTTTTTGTATCGGAGGTAAGTTAGCCGACCTTAATAGGCTAGCCGACTTATCATCAACTTAGATTTAGAGGTAAGGTTTTCATGTCACCCTCTTTGTACTTGTATTGTTACTTTTATATATAATATGGAAAATTTAAATTAAAAAAAAAGAAGAGTACCTGTGATAACAACATCAAATGTCTCTGCCTCTGACTTCCCGGGGAAAGCATAACAATGGGCTCTATAGCGAAGTTATCTGGCTTCATCCCCTCTACCTCTATCACCAAATCAACCACTTCCAAAGGTCTAACCCAATTTTATATGCACATTCTTACTAAAATCTTCGATTGCCTTTACCTAAGTTTACTTGTTGGGTCTTCCGGTACCCATAATCTTGTTGTTCCTATATCGATCCACTCTCTTGGAGCTTACAATAAAGTCACCAATCCTTATTTAGAATCTTTGAAATATACTCAACAACCTAAATGCATTAATCGTATCTAAGATCTACCCCTAGAACACATTTACCTATCGAGAAGGTCGCAACCAAATAACTCGCACCTTCCTACCCATTGAACAACTGCAAAAAATTACCAAATTCGACCCATTTTATCTCTATCCCTAGAGATATACATTCTTTCATAGATACGGTCGCTAACAGAAATAACACAATCCATAACTCTAAATAAGTAAGCATCGATATCATTGTAGTAATCGTATCATGACCCTCTTTGATATACACTCAATCTATGAAACTCCAGTAGATATTCTGACCAAAATCATTTTACAAAGCGGTGAAATCTATTTTTCTAGACTGAAGCAAAGTTGTGTAGCATATTTGGAAAAGGCATGAAACCTGGCTTCATAGGCTACAACACACATTTCCCTTTCTCTATATTCAGAGACTCATCTCTCCTCTAGTCCATCAAGGTCCGGGGGATATACTTCTCTATGAAGAAGTTAGAAGATGCTGGCCAAGTCATACAGAACCTTTAACAACACTATCAAAATGTTAGATCAGTAGCTATGATTGTAAACAATTCTTAAGAGAGACAAATATAGACTAAACTATCCCCACATTCAATCACACATAGCCGGGAAGTGACCCCGATGACTAGATGAATCTTAAGACTGTCGGACAACTGTAAGTATTCATGGTAGTTCTTCTATATATTCTCATAAGTAAAGTGGTGCATGTAGAACCATTGGTGTAATTCAACTATCCCAAATAACACCAAAAGTGCCATAACTCAAATGACCAAGTCTTCCTAAGGATGTCACCCTACCAAGATGACAATCACATGATCGGTACACCCATTCCACCACTAAGAAATTACTATAGATATGGAAACACATATGAGCATATATAGAGAATCATATTCTAAGCCATATCCGAAATGAAGTAGGTGGTAACATAAGAATGTATAGAACCAAGGTCAAATAATACAAGATACTCCTTTTAGTACTCCAATTTAGTACCAGGTCTAACGAATGGCTTAGTCGTTGTTGTTACTCTAGTTCTGAATATTTGCAAAAATAGAGTGAAGAAGGTCAGATACCAATTGAATTCAAGTAATACCATGAAAGAAGGAAGGAATGGAGTTTTCCTAAAGTCCCGTAGCCTCTCGAAGAAAAGTAAAGGCGTCCCCGTATCATTATGCAAGACTCTACTAGACCTATCCTTGTGTGATGAAAGCACCGAACCTATGTCTCTAATACCAAGTTTGTCATGACCCAAACTGGGCCATGAGTGGCACCCATACTTAACCTTCTAGGTGGAAGAACTAACGATACAAACCTCAACTTACATTAATAATTCAACTTATAAACCACGACAATAATGCGGAAGCCCAATCTTATTAAAGTCAGAAATAAAAAAAGCCACTAAAATTTATTACATAACATCCCCCAAAACCTAAAACTCATCACATTAAGGACATCCAAATTCTAAAACTAAGTCTGGAAATGTCAAACACCAGAATAAATAAATAACAAAATATATCTGAAAACTAAGGACACCATGCCATAACCGAGAGAATCCATCATGAGCTAAAAGGATAGCTCACCCTGAAATCTTATAACCTGAAGACTAACTAGAGCTGAGGTCGAGTCGAAGTTGGTGGAACACTCGCTGCACTCCACAACATAAAACAAGAAAAGATATAAATAGGGGTCAGTACAATATGTACTGAGTAGGTATCATCGGCTGACTCAAAATAGAAATCAACATGCATAAAGTAATAGCGGAAAATCAAGAATAACACTTAATAGGTGGCAACCAATGAACAATTACATAACCAGTCAACAATATAAAGATCACAAATGAGGACTCAAGCCTCCACATCACACTCTTTTGGAAAATGAGTTATTGAAGATTAGGTAATATTAAGTCATTTTAATTTGTTTTCTTTTAATATTACCATACCAGAATATGACACCCAATCCAAATATACCGTATCGGAATGTGACACCAGATCCAATAATACCGTGTCGGAATATGACACTCGATCCAAATATAATTAATTTATCATTCTTTATTATTATATTTCACCTCATTAGCAATATTTTATCAAGCCTTTCTTATTCAAGGCACCAATTTTGATAGTGCAATTTTGAGATTATAGATATCACGGTCTTGGGATTTCAGACCATCACAAAAACATATCACCCATCCAAACTATAATAATTAAATGCATAGTAAACTTCATATATTACTTAATGACTATCAATTACTATTAAGAGTCTATCTATGATATAGAATAAAACCATAACCTACCTCCACCAAAGAACCGATGTCAAGTAAGCTAATCTACCGATGTCTTTCCTTTCTTTGATGTCGCATAATGTTTCTAATCTGCAGTGTCTTCCCGTACATGCGCCTTTTACGAAGATTAAGCATCGCTGCTACTACTTCTTGCCGTATCACATTATTTCTTTCAACCCATTTATCCATGATTTTACTAACAGATAAAGTTGATGCTGCCATGAATAATCTTAGAAAACCATGAGATGCTATTTGGAATCCTCTAAATGTAAGAGGTCTATGTGATATTACATTGAAAACCCATTTAAGCCCATCATTTTGTCCTTTCAGGCATTGACTTGAAATATCTAAAGTGGCATAACAAACTCGAGAGCCTCCAATCATAAATACTTGTTTCTTGAAAGAAGAAGACGCGCTCAACGAACTGCCCACATGATTCCTTTGCAAACTCTAAATGTGACTCTAGAATACCAAAGAATCCTTAAACCCTTATGTATTTAAGTGATAAACCTCATTAACTTATCTTAATAACTAAAGTAGTATATGATATTAATGAATTAACACTTTAACCCACCAATTAAATAAGTTATCTAAGTTTATCCCTCAATTAATAATCATAGTTATTGAATAGTCCAAAATACTCATTAAATATTTACGGGATGAGTCTTTTATGAAATAAAAAGCCCTAGTAGTCAAAACGACCTAATGGGTCATTACATCCATGTTTTTTCTTCTCACTTTCATCAACATACATATGTTCCTCGTAATGTTATGAATGACTCTTGCAAATGATATATTTTTTTCCTTCATGCTTCCTCTTGTTCCTTCTTTTCCATAGTTCCCATATTAGAAAGTCTAGGATGGATCTAGAATATGGTTTCATACTGGCTTTGTTGTTAGTTCCAACCAATAGAATTATTACTTCTCTAAGTGGTAGTCCTTCCATATTTAAACCTACAAAATAGCAAAAGTAGGACCAAGTCCTGTTAGCAAAATCAATTTGAGGAAGACATGGGTCATAGTCTCCTGCCTTGGTTGATCAAAACACCAACATCTAGAGGGGCCTTCAAATCCCCATCTTCTTAATACATCCTCAACTGAAATCTTGAATTTTCATAATCTCCAACTTATAAAAGTTATTTTAAAAGGCACCCCTTAATCCATAGCCACTTGTAGACTCTATTAGGATCCTCCTTATACTATCAATTCATCAATTTTATCACAATTAAACCTCTCAACCAATCATACTATCCAATCAATCCTAAAAACATCTTTCAAGAGTAGTTTAGATATGCATTTACGACAACATATAAGTCTATTCAATCATTTGGGTTTCATTTATGAAAATACAAAGGACCTTCAAGTTTCATTAAGGCTACATTCATGTTCAATCCCATTCACATTGAATACATTCACAGTTCATCATTCTAGACTCAATCATTACGTAGGGACATTCAAATATTGGTAAATTTCTAGTTAGGGTTCATATAGAAAGAGGCCAAATCCTTTGTTACAAGTATTATAGTCATAAAACAATCATCAATACCATATTATGCAAGAATGTACTAAGTTTTAAGGAAAACTTTCAAGAATCTACTCATGAAAGACCCAATTCAACTCAATTCCACACATAAACTAATACAGGCACATGGAAGAACTCAAATCTATGTTTTATTTAGCCTTACATACCTGGAATATTTACTGAGCAATCAAATATAAAAGGATTTTCTTGAATCTCTTGAACCCTAGCCTCTTCTTCTCTCCTTACCCCTAGCTATTAACTAATTTTTTGCGTAAATAGACTTAGGAATGCATTTAGGAACTGTTTTAAGACCGAAAATCCTAAGAAAGTCGGGAATTAAGTGTAGGAGGGGTGGAAAAAATTATGGAATGCCCCTAACTTAAAACTGAAAATAACATATAAATCACATTCAGTGATTGATAAAAATGAGCTATGTTGGGGAAAAATTCAATCGAGATAACTTTCCCACATAATTTTCCTTCGGATCGATATTTTGGACTTGGATTGGCCAAAAGGTTTGGGATGATATGTTATGCGAGCGTGTTATCCTCTAGGGGTATTTTGATAATTTTCAGGGTATAACAATAGCTCCTCTATGGGATCAGTTTTCCTCGAATGATTAGTAAACCAAGTACAGATTCAAGGCATGAATAACTCAATCATTCAACCAATCAAATGTTTTAAACAATCAACTATTCAAAATCAAGGATGGACATACCAATTCAAATCAAGAATAGGGACATTACCTTCAGCATTCTCATTGATGGCACAAATAGTTACGGATACTTGGCTTTCATATCTTCCTCAGCCTCCTATGTGGCTTTCTCAATAAATTGATTCCTTCACAAGACTTTGACTAAGCTAATCTCTTTTTTCCTCAATTTGCGGACCTGACGATCAAGAATTTGGATCGAAATCTCTTCATAGTACAGGCTATTCTTAGCTTTAATACTATCAATGGGAACTACTAATGAAGGATCTCATAAGCATTTTTTCAACTTCAATACGTGAAATATCGAACGATTAGCGGATAACTCAGAAGGTAACTCCAACTCATAAGACACACTCCCAATCCTGCTCATAATCTGGTAAGGACCAATATATCGAGGACTAAGATTTCCCTTCTTCCTGAACCTCATGACACCCTTCATGGGTGACACTTTCAAGTACACCCAACTATTCACCTCAAACTCTAAGTCTCTCATTCTCACATTAGTGTAAGATTTCTTACTACTTTGGGCTGTATTCAGCCTCTCTCGAATAACCTTCACCTTTTCCATATATTGATGAACAAAATTAGGCTCAATCAACTCAGCTTCACTAATTTCAAACCACCCAATTGGTGATCTATATCTCCTCCCATACAAACCTTCATATGGAGCCATCTAAATACTTTCATGATAGCTATTGTTGTATACAAACTCAATGAAAGATAAATGATCATCTCAATTACCTTTGAAATCATGTACACGTGCCTTCAACATATCCTCCAATGTCTGAATCGCTGGTCATCTGTCTAGGGATGAAAGGTTGTACTAAGATACATCTTTGAACTCAGTCCCTTCTGAAAAAGATCTCCAAATCTGGGAGGTGAATTGAGCTCTTATATCTTAGATGATAGACAAGAGAACCCCATGCAATCTGATAATCTCTCGGATGTACAATCTGTGGTATCTTTCGTCTTAACTTCCAAAAAGTGGGTTGATTTTGTCATTCTATCCATAATAACCCAAATCGAATCATGCTACTTTTAGGATCTCTACAAACCTGTAATGAAGTCCATATGATCATCTCTCACTTCCATTGAGAGATATCAAAGCTTTGAGATAACTCATATGACCTTTGATGCTCAACTTTAACCTGTTGACAATTTGGGCACATGAAAACAAATTCAGCAATATCTATCTTCATTCCACTGCACCAATAGACTTCTCTCAAGTCATGGTACATCTTTGTAGAACCCAGATGAATAGAGTATCTGAAACTATGAGCTTCAACCCTAATCTTTTCTTGGACATCATCAACATTCGGGACATAAAATCTATTTCGATATCTCAACACACCATTTCCCCCTTTGGAGAAAACCATCATCTTTTATTTGTGAACAGCTTCCTTCAACTGATGTAGGATAGGATCTTGGTCTTTCTTTTCTTTCACCTCTTCTAGTAGAGATGATGCAGACCCATTTTGAATATTAACTCCACCTTCACTAGACTCCTCAAGGTGGACTCACAATCGCGCTAATCTATAAACATTTTTAGCCAATTCTTTCTTTCCTTCCTCAACACGAGATTGCTACCCATAGACAACCTACTAAGAGCATCAACAATAAAATTAGTTGTATCTGTCATAATCCTTTAGCAACTCTAGACATCTCATCTGCCTCAGGTTGAGCTCTTTTTGACTGAAGACGTATTGCAAACTTTTATGATCAATGACCACATCAACATGCACTCCATACAAATAATGGGACCAAATTTTAAGAGCAAATATCACAACTGCAAGCTCAAGGGCATGAGTTGGGTAATTTCTCTCATGAATCTTAATTTTTCTATGTAACATTTCTCAAAATGCTTATAAGTGATTTAAGAATGTCCTGAGAATAATCTACTCATGAAATGCATTATCCTTATTCTTTTTGGCAAATTCAAGTTCGGAATGTCGATCAGGGGGTCAAAACCTATAGAAAAATGGTCTTGGTGGATTTTTAGGACTCGTGTATTAAAAGATGAATTTTGTCAAAAATTGCACAAAATAGTGAGGTGCACGACACCTCCATGTCGCCCACTTTTTTCCATTCAGTGTAATTTTTCCCCGAGTCAAAATCTGGTTAAAATTTCATTCGCTAAAAATTGGTCTATCCGGGAGAAGCTCCGTGTCGCGGACCTGGGAGATTATTTTTTGCCTGAATTCAGTTTTTAAGTAAGGGCACTTTAGACTTTTCTCTAGTTGTTATTTAACGAACATGGAGTTTTTAGGGCCTAATTCTACTCTATAAACTACCCTAAACCCTTAATTCCATTCATTCTTCTATAATTTACCTACTCAAATATTTTTCTCTCTCTACAAGAGGCTCTCACGGACTCCATTGAAGACTTCCAAGAAATTCACTCAATCTCTCCATCAAAATTCTCAACTTCTTCAAAATTCTTTTGTCTTCTCACTCAAGGTATATGGGGATTGATTTGTGTGCTTTTTTCACCCATGAAACCGAAAAGATTTCTCAAGTCTTCATTCAAATTAAAATTGATTATGAACTCTAGTTTTAATGAATTGCATTGGGCTGATTTGATTTCATTTTTAAATGTTATCAATGATCTTTATATGCATGTTCTCATATGAATTGCATGATTTCAAGTTGATTTATTGATACCCATGCAGAAAGCTATATTTTAAAGCTATGATTATGAATTTAAGATGAGTTTATGAGTTGGCAATGAGAGATGATTTTCAATGAAAGTTGTATATGAGTTAAAGTTGAGATTTATGATTCTAAAGTTAAAGTTATGATGATGATCAAAGTTAAGATCAAAATATGTTTAAAGATGGTGATAAGTACAATTCTCACTGAAGTAATAGATTCTTATGAATCACCAAGTAGATGAACTATTGCTAATATATTTTAAAGATGGATTGATAGGCAGTTACTATCTTTCCCTACTACATTATGATCATTTTTATGAGTTTTCTTTAGGATATTGACTAAGAAACAAGAGGTCTTATAGGTAGACTTCGGTCCGATAATACAGTTAGTTACCCAAGGGAATCGTAGTAGTAACCTAAAGTCCCAAACTATGTTGCTCATGTAGGTTGCCTTCATGGCCTAGCTAGTGGATCCACATAGCCCAGTTGAATAGTTATTTATGGTGTATGCCCTGGCAAGGTAGACTCCCCTATTTCGATGCAGGAGTCATCGTCCTGTCTCGATGAAGGAGTCATCGAATTCTATGTAATAGCTCACATGGTCTTAGTTTTTGATTAAAGGTCCTATCCCATAGAAGTTGGAGTTAAGTATGAGATGTCAAGTTATGAGTTTATGATAAAGTTCTTATGATATGCATTGACCATGAGTTTCTTATGTTTTAAATTGCTTTTAAGCTTTACTCAGATTCATTATGATTGGTCATGCATCTTATGGCATATTGATTATATTATTTTACTTGTTTATGCATACCTCACATACTTAGTACATTCAAATGTACTAACATATATTTTGCCTACATTGTCTCATAATGTGGGGACGGATGACACTCACGATCCTCCTACTCATGGCTAGAGATTTCTTTAGTTTTCAAAGACGTTGGTAAGTCATCATTCTACCGAGAATGGGACTTTTATTCATGTTACTATTGTTTTTCACTTTCTTCTATTGTTAGGGTGAGCTAGGAGCTTATCTTAAGCCCCCGTTAAATAATAGACTAGAGGCATGTTTAGATGATATTTATTGGTGTAGTCCAGATTGGATGTTTATAGAGTTGATTTTCCTTAGTATCATTCCCCCACTAAATGATTACTTTCGCTCATGTTTATATTATTCTTTGCCTTATGTATGGGATTTATGCTAAGATGGCTTATGGTTGGGGTCCCTCGCTTCCCGATTGTCATGTTACGACTAGGTCCTAGGTCAGGTCGTGACAGTCTAGAAGCATAAGCTATAATTTTCCCCTATATATCAACACAAAGCCCAAAATAACTCTAGATGCATCACAATAGATTACAAAATCCTCTATTCCATCGAGCAAATTCAAAATAGGAGTAGTGATCAGTTTGGTCTTCAATTTTTGTAAACTCTCCTTACAAGTATCGAACCATTGGAACTTAGCCTTCTTTTAGGTCAGCTTAGTCAATGATGATGATATGGATGAGACTCTCTCTACAAACCTTCGGTAATAGCCAACCAAACCCAAAGAGCTTCTTATATCAGTTTGGGATATGGGTCTGGGCTAATTATTCACGTACCAACAAATATACATAATTATATGTTATGTGAGCGCGCTATCCTCGTGGGATATTTTGATCATTTTCGAGGTATAACAGATTGGATGTCACATTCTGACACACACACACACATATATATAGGAATCAGGCATCACATATCGACACATATACATAATTATAGAAATCGAAAGTCATGTTCTGATACATATAGTTTGGACATAGGTCCCATGAGAGGACCAATTATGAGCTATGGTTTCTTGAGAGAACCAATTAATTGTGTGACTTTGATTATGATTTCATGGGGGAGGACTGTTGTAAAGGAAATTGGCACTACAATAATTGATCAGACCCATCTTATATAAAAGTTGAGGTGAGAAAACATCTGTTAATTATTGTATAAGGGTTGACTAGTGAATAGAGTAGTGCTTATTGTATGAAAGTGATAGTGTGATTCCTGTCTAGGCTTGACTTATCATATTATGGTGCTTAGATGTGATCAGGATTTCAGGGTTGAAAGTATGCAAGTGAGAGGCAGAGGGGTTGATATAGGAGTTAAGTGACTAGGCCAGACCTTGGGTAGAGAGAGTTTAGTCTGGGTTGGTTACTAACCTTGTTATGGTAGACCATGCGACCAAAGGACTAGGTCGTGGTAGTGAAAACTTTTATAATGTATTATAGACGGATTAGGCCTTGATCTATCTTAGAGTTTTTAGTGGATCAAAGAGAAGTGATAAGTATTACGCTTGAATGACATTGATGAGAAAAGTGGGGATGACAGAATTTTGTGCTTAAATGTTTGGCGGGTGTATTTTTCTTAAGTGCATGCTTACACTTGTTAATTGTTTATATTTATGCAATGGCTATCGGATTGAACGATGGTGGATACCAGTACGTGTTGTTTGTACTGATACTACTCTTGTTATGCCACTTGACATAGTCTGGTGTCAAGGTCAGTGATATTTCTTAGGCGAAAACAAAGATGATTCTTCACCAGCTTCTACTCTTCCTTCCTTATAGTAGGAGTTGTGTCTTGTTCTTATTTACAATATTGTACTCTTAGATGCTCTTGTACCTGTTTAGACTAGTTTCTTTGGAGGGATTTTCAGTGTACTTTATAACTATTTTGATTAATAAAGAGGTTTCTTTTGTTTTGTTAACTTCCACTTAGACTTGATTTCAAAATTGGTGTAAGGGTTCTCCTATCTAGGTGTTAGAATAGGTATCCGCACGGCCCGGTGTGTTGGGTTGTGACAAGTAACTATGGTAGAATATAAAATTTTTATTTTATTCTTTATGAGATGATTTCAACTCAATTTTTTAAAAAAATAAATATATAGTTCAAATAACACGATAATTAAATGATAATTATTTGAGGAAAATAGTAAACGACAAATTTGTCAATTGTAGAATCTTTTAATGAAGGAAAAAAAATTCAATCGACATTTTTAAAGATCTTTATTCTTTAAATATAATACTGGTTTAATATATGTCCATTGCATGTGTGTGTCACTTGAATATAAAAAATTACACACAAAAAAATGAAGTGTATAATATTGAAATAGAAGTTACAATTCATGTAATATTATATTCATTTAAATATAAAAACATATGTGTTCTTATAATTTTAGTATATATATATGTTGCACGTGTACCTCGCATCAATTAATTAGCAATATATATATAATGCCAAAGATAAATGTCATATTGCTTATTTGAATGAAAATGACAGATATTGATTTGTTTTAATATTTTAATTTAATAAGTTGTATTTCTATACATATTTTTCTTTTTAATAAAAAGAAGCAGAAGAATTCAACGTAATGCAAAATGAAGTTACACTTTTTCATTTTTTTATCGTATCGTGAGTTGAAAAATTGTGATGGATAATTATATCATTATTGGCCAAGCTTCTAAATTCAATTTATTTTTAAAAGTATTGTTTAAAATAGTATTTTTGATGAGAAGCAATTTGTGTTTAACCAATAAATTTAAAAAGCATTTTTAAGCAACAATTAGTGTTGGATTATTTTTATTTAGAAAAGTGAGTCAAAAAGTATATATTTCTCAAAAATGCTTTTCAAAAATGTATTTTTAGGAAAAATCTACTTTTTTAGCTTTTGAAAAATAGCTTCAACTACTTCACAGAAGCACATTGTTTTGTTGTAGCAACAAATTTGTAGCCATTTGAAAAACTATTGCCAGAAAACTTTATAACTTGAAGCAAAAATGTATTTATTTAGCTATAATATTTGGTTTCAAGCATTTTTGTGGTTATAAGATTACTATTGCTAAGCAACTCCAAATGTGTGGTAAAAATTATATGATTTAGCTACGTCGATTTGTTGTAGCAATAAATTTGTAGCTATTTGAAAATTTATTGGCACAAAAATTTTATAACTTGAAGCAAAAATATTTATTTAGCCATAATATCATTTTTTTCAAGCAATTTTTGTGGCTATAAGATTGCTATTGCAAATAATAAATTTAAACTCGTGGAAAAAACGTATAATTCAGCTACAACATTTTATTGTAGCAATAAATTTATAGCTATTTGGGTAATTATTGGCACATATTTTTATAACTTGAAGCAAAAATATTTATTTAGATATAATATTTTATTTCAAGTAATTTATTATGGCTATAAGATTACTATAGCTACAATAACTTCAAACTCGTGGCAAAAATGTATGATTTAGCTACAACGTTTTATTATAACAACAAATTGTAGCTATATAGATAATTATTTCCACGATAGTTAGTAATTATAGAAAAAATAAAGAATTAGCTTTGTCATATAATTTTTGTAGCTAAGAAATCTTACGAAATTGTAAATAGCCACAAAATTTTATTTTTTGAGCTATTGTTAAGTATTAGCCATGATTTTCAAATTCAAAGCTTAGAATTTGTAGCAATTGGTGCATTTTGTTATAGTGAAATAAGACATATATGGGTACTCCTCTAATAAATCGGGAGCTTCGGCTCATAACAACAAAATACGTGACATCCAGATATGCTATCATATTTTTGAAAAATAATTCCAAAAGTAAGTTTTCAATTAATATGGTGTTTGAAATGCCATTAATGATCGTGAATCAGTTTTTATTTAGCCCCCAATTGGAATATGTTTCAGTTTAATGGTACCACATCAGATCAGATCAGTCTTTATATCCTAACAAGTTATATTGAGCCTTTTTCAATGGGAATTATACATCAAACTCCATATTTAGCTCATATGATTATGTGTTGATTAATAGTATCTATCACGTTTCATACTCAAATCTTGCATTGACTTTGTATTTAATTTATTTCAGTTCAATAATAATCAGTCAGCATGTTTCTTACTTGGTCATGTTCAGTATATTAGTTTGTAGAGCATATATATATAAATTCATATTCAGCTAAACATCTCGAATTGATCATGTTCAACATATTAGTTTATAGTGCATGTCTCACATATTTAGTACATTCAAAATACAGATCGCATACCTTCTAGCACTATATTGTGTTATAATATAGGTTCATACGCTTAGCAACCAGCTCGCGGTTAGTATGATTTTCAATCAGCTCATTTCAACTCGCAGTTAGTACAAATGAATTACTTCATAATAAATAATTTATATAATGTAGTTTGACTTAGTATAAAGTTTAAAAAGGGAAGAAAGACTTTTGAAGTCTGTGGTATAAAATAAGTCATAAATATTGAAATGGCTTCTTGTTTGTAAAAAGATTTATAAATGAGTATATGGCTATAATTTATTCATTAAGGGTAAAAAAAATATTTTAAAATTAAATTTTTATCAAATATAGTAATATATCATTATTTTTAGGATTGACTAAAAAGGGAAGTGAGTCGTAGGAATTGAAATATAAGGAGTATTTTGAATATACTAATGATATTTTATACATTACACTAAACTAAACTATGTGCACCAAAATAAAATAAAGAATGAGATGATTGATGCATTCATGAATTGAACTAGACCTCTCATCCACTTAACTAATCTTTGTGGGTATTATTTCTCCTCCATTCCCTTAATTCTTTTATTAAGGATTAAATCATTATTTTTGTATACGTTATTAAATTTTGACTTCTTAACTCTATTTGTATTTAAATTTTTACTAGTTCAATTTTGATGAAATATCCTCAAGGCCTTTGCAACAAAGACCATGCAACATAAAATGAGGAATGAACTTGTGATGGAGATTTACTTTAAAAGAAGTGACTGTGCGCAAGTTTAGAAATCATGTGTTCAGTATTAATCACAAGTAGAAGTATTTAAACAACATTTCACAAGTGAAAAAAAGGAACCTTTCATAGTTGTTGTCTCATTGAGACCGAGCCCTAAGTTAAAATATTGTCGCGGCCGGTCAATAAAGGGCCAGAACCCCTACAGAGTTAAGGGTTCGACCCTTGACCATCGTTACAACAACAGGAGGGTTAAAAAAACGGAAAAAAAAATATCTATATCAAAAATATTAAAAAAACAAAAAATATTTATAAAAAAAAAACAGAGATGGGAGGACCTAAGTTAAAGTATACCTTCTTATTTATATGTATCACTTTAGCTACAATAATACCGACCCTAATGGCTCATATTGGTCACTACGACGAGGTGTGGAGGAGGAGAGCCGAAGAAGCAAAGGAGTATGCCCGTCAAATTTATGAGCCACACCCTGAAAATGTCACACTTGCATTTAACCAAAAACTTCGCGAGTAAGTTAATTTAATTTCGTGTATTCTATTTACGTTCTTCATTTTTCATGTTGATATAGTCTTGTAGTATATTTACATTATGAGTTTGACTGCAGCACAATGAAGGAATTAAAGGCAGTGAAAGTTAGCAATAGCACAAGGAGGGGCCTAGGGACGAAAAAGTACAAAGGACCTTGCATGGTTACAAATCCTATTGATAGATGCTGGAGATGTGACCCTAATTGGGCAGACAATAGGAAAAGACTAGCAGATTGTGCAATGGGATTTGCATCTAAGGTCACAGGTGGCAAAGACGGTGAATTCTACGTTGTCACTGATAATTCTGATGATTATAACGATCCAAAACCCGGAACTCTTCGTTACGCTGTTATCCAAAAGGAGCCATTGTGGATCATATTTAAAAAGAGTATGACCATTAGGTAAGTCACACATCAATGCTTATTTTATTTTATTTTTTAAAAAAAAAAGCAAAATTCATGCATGTCCAAACAGTATTTTAACTTCAAACATTCTTTATATTTTTCAATGTCACTCAAATAGGTTGCACCAGGAGATGATCATGCAGAGTGACAAGACCATCGATGCTCGTGGGGCTAATATTCACATTGCTAAAGGCGCTGGCATAACCCTCCAGTACATCAAGAACGTAATCATCCACGGACTTCACATTCATGACATTGTTGAGGGAAATGGTGGAATGGTTCGGGATGCTGTGGACCATATTGGGATACGTACAAAGAGTGATGGGGATGGTATTTCAATCTTCGGTGCATCCAATATATGGATTGATCACGTCTCTATGGAACGTTGCTACGATGGGCTGATTGATGCTGTGGAAGGATCAACTGGTATCACTATATCAAATGGACATTTCACTGACCACAATGAGGTGATGTTGTTTGGTGCAAGTGATAGTTCTTCCATAGATCAAGTTATGCAAATCACATTAGCATTCAATCATTTTGGGAAGAGATTGGTACAAAGAATGCCAAGGTGCCGATGGGGATATATACATGTTGTTAACAATGACTATACTCATTGGAATATGTATGCCATTGGTGGTAGCATGCATCCCACTATCATTACCCAGGGTAATCGTTTTATTGCCCCGCCAGACATCTTCAAGAAGCAGGTATTTCCTTAATTATTTGTTTTTCTAAAAATATTATTTGGTAATTTATTACTCAGAAAAGGCTAAAAATGACATCAAGTCATCGTGCCCCTCATGTTTTGAGTGACATAATACGATGGTCATTACATAGGGAGGATACACAAGCTCAAAACGTGACCTCGATGTATAGCTCTTTGCACGATTCTTCTCTCAAAAAGAAGGAGCCCGTTTGGGGTGGCTCTGTGTCTGAGTCACTTCAAAAGCGGCTCTAGCTTTTAAGCGCGCACTTTCTCCGTTTTATACATTTAATTTTCTCTACTGAAAAAGGGGCCAACATAGCAAATCGAATTTTTATACCATCATTGTACACTATGAAAGTAATAATGAATTTTGAATGTGTACACACATATATATAGGTAACAAAGAGGGAGTACAGCCCAGAATCAGTATGGATGCAATGGACATGGAGATCAGAGGGAAATCTATTCATGAATGGTGCATACTTCACAGAATCTGGTGATCCAGATTGGTCCAAGAAACACAAAGATCTTTATGATGGCATATCAGCTGCCCCAGCAGAAGATGTCACTTGGATTACTAGGTTTGCAGGTGCACTTGGCTGCAAAGAAGGAAAACCTTGTTAGACAAATTCATTCAATTTTTTAATCGACATCAAATAACTGTCGCTATATTTTTTTGTATGTATCTTTCGTGATCACTAATTGTAAATTAATTTTTTTCTTGTGACTATAAAAATTTATTAACTTTCATTTTTTGTTCATAGCGGCTACCTTTCATTTTGTGGTCAATGTTTTGGTTCGCTAATAAATGAAAAAAAAAACGAATTTTTACATTCATTGTGCATTTATTTTTTGTATGTATTTTCAGAGATTTTATTATACTACTATCGTATTAAGTCTGTGTAACGATCCAAAAATAGAAGTCATTATGACACACATCCCAAAACTCAACCTGATGTAAGTCTAATGATAAAACTCATAAGAGACTCCCAAATGGGAAGTCAAAGAAACAAAAAGAAGAATAACGAAGAAAATATCTCAAAACCTGATGACATAAGTGTAAAAAACATCTAATAGAATAATCAAATCCAATATACATCATAAGTTTTTGAATAATAGTAAGGATTGAAAGCAAAAGATAGAACTAATGGCAATCCAGATCACAGAATCTCACCACTAATCTGATACGACACTATCCGCTAGAGAAATCAGCTGCCGCGTGGAATACCCTAAACATCAAAGGGACACATAAGTAGGGGGTGAGCACAATCCACATGTACTCAATAGGTATTACCGACTGAGTACAAGGAATTAATCAGACTATGAAATAAACTAAGAAATGTTTCCACCTACTTACAAAAAAGTCTCACTCCGACATCGGTGCCGCCAATTTATATAGAACGGCGTGAGTAAAATAAATACATAGGGACAGTTCAACATCACATATAATCATATAAGTCAAATAATCCAAAGAGCAATACAATGCAATGCAATGAGATGATGCAATGATGTGGTGGTATGGTGGAATCAAGGATGTCGTACAACCTGTTGTATACACCTATTGAGCTAAGGCTTTCAGACAAGGAATCATGGGGGACTCGCATTCCATATATCAAATTACAATCTCAATATCTCAAAAGCTTGACACCTAGCTCGTGGTCAAGGATATAAAAAGGTACCCCATTTTCTTTCTCTAAAAGAATTTCTACACTTCTCAACTTTCCAAAATCAATGATATGTTGAATGAGGATATATGCATCACAACACATATGGCATGGAGGAAATATGAAACTCAATATATAAAATAAGGTTCAAAGTTCTCAAAACACAACCTAAACATGCATGATATATACCCTCAAATAGATAGAAATGGGAAGGAGATACATTGAAACTTAAGTTCACCCTTTTTGAAAATGTTTCATTACTCATGTGTGATTAAAAACCCCAACTCAACCACTCAAGTGGGCATTACAACTCAAATAGTATTACAAGCCTCTCTTACAGGCAAATAATGGATCACATGCTCTCAGAACAAATAGGATAGCAAATAAGACCTCTACACGAGCTAAACTGCACAAATAAGCCCCTACACAGTTAACACAATATAATCAAACCCCACACGAGCATCACAATATAATCAACAGTGTTAATTTATATTACGACCTGATCCCAAAGTCTATAACATATGAATGACTAATTACCCAATCCAGTCTCAAAGAAGGATAGTCAAACCTACCTCGAAGATTGAAACATCACACGAACACCCGAACTGGAGCTCCACTCTCAATTAGCAACTCCAAAATGATCCCCAACTATCAAGAATTAAAAGAGTTCATCAAAAGGAGCCTAACAATATCCATATTACAAGATTTTAGAACCGGGATCAAAATCATCCAAAAATCACCTCGAAAACGTAAAAGGCAAAACTAAAATTTTATTTAAAAATCGTATTCTACACATCAAGGGCAGTTCATGGATGAAAAACCCATTAAATTGATCAAGAATGAATTTGAAATAAAAGAAAATCGAATTTGAAATTTTGAAGAAAACCCTCAAAATCCATTTAAAATCTTGATTTAAAAATGATGTAAGTGGATAAAATTGATAGAAAACGATAAAGATTGGTTAAATAAACTTACTAAAATGATTTTTCCCGAAATATCTCTTTAAAGATCGTCTTCCCAATGCTCCAAGTGATTGAAAATGGAAGAAATGAGAAAACAAGATAATTTCCTGTAATAGCCACTATTCAGGCAATATTTGTTCTCTGCGATTGCGGACAACTTAACACCACGATCGCGGAGCAAACTTGAAATGCTCATGGCAAACATGAGCCCATATCCACGAACGAGGATCACAAAGGGAGACGACATCACGAACGCGGGCTAGTAGCCGTGAATGGAAAGCACAAAATAAGGTACACTCAGCGAACGTGCCCGCTAACGCGGGTCTGACCACCACGATCACAAAGAAGGATTAGGTCTGCACCAGAAACAACAGCATTCACAAAATTTTCAATTCACCGATCAGACCCTCAAGATTAGTTTCGGGTCCGATAAAAATAAATCTGCTATGCTACTACTAGGGGTGTACATGGATCGGGTTGGTTCAGATTTTTTATAAACCAAACCAAACTATTTGTGTCGGGTTATTAAATCTATAAACCAAACCAAACCAATAAAGTCGGGTTTTTCGATATCAATTTTTTTTCGAGTTTTTCAGGTTTTTTCGGGTTTTTCGAGTTTTTTTCGAATTTCTCGGATTTTTCATAGTATCTAATAAAAATCACAGAGCAGTGCTTCTTAAAAAGAGTTTTAGTACAAAATATCAACATATAAGATGGAGGCAGAACACTGTTTGAAGTATTAACTTTATAATATAACTTTATAAGATAGGCTTTTTTTGTATATTATTTAGATGAGTTTCTCAAATTCAAATTTAAATATAAGAAAGAAAAGAAAAATTATGAAAAAAAAAATTAAAAATATTTATAAATTATATTTTAATAAATATTTTTATGTATAACATAATTTAAAAGTAGTATATCTATCATCGAGTCGATTTGGATTCGGTTTGACTATTTTTAGTTAAAACCAAATCAACCCTATAATAGTCGGATTTTTTTCCAAACACCAAACCAAACCACTAGTCAATTTTTTTCCGGTTTGGTTCAATTTTTCGATTTGGTGTGGTTTATCGGTTTGCCCTATACAGCCCTAGCTACTACATTGAATTCAATATTTGGGACTAAATAAAATTGTCGAATTTCTTTTAAAAGATTGTTAAGATGAAATTTACCCTTTCGAATTCCTTTTAGACCTAAAACTCAACTTTAACCTAAATTCTCAAAATAAATTCTAAGGTCCCGGAGCTCTAAGTCAACACTCAACCACACCAAAATCGATGTTTCGTATGTAATGGAACTGATGAAATTTCCATCCGACGCTCAAATCTCAATATGTTGATCAAAATCAACTATTTCAATAAAAAGCTTCATTCAAGGTCTCAAATCACTAAAATCACATCTGATCACAATGAGAACCATGCCAACCATCCACACAACATAAACAAGGCTTGCTAAGGAAAGAGAGATTTGGATGATTTAGAGCCCATTTGGATGGGCTTAAAAAAAGTAACTTTTATGTATGAAGTGCTTTTAGAACTTTGAAGTGCTGAAAGTTATTTTTATAAATAAGCAGTTGAGTGTTTGGATAAAAGTTCTTATGATGTGAATTTTAGGGTTAAAAGAATAAAACAAGGTAGTTTGAGAATTTAGTTAAAATATAAGGGATATAAAAGTAATTTCTATGGTCAAAGAAAATGACTTTAAGCACTTTGGAAAAAAAAAGTTAGGAATCCTAACTTTTCATTTTTGACTGACTTTAAGAACTTTATGGCTTAAAGTCAGCATTAGGCAAACACGTCCAAAAGCTAAAAAGGGCTTTAAGTTGGTTTTGACCAACTTAAAGCCAATCCAAACGGGCACTTACTAGGTATCTACTAGAAAAAAGAGTTGGATCGGCATCTGGATTAGATACTTGCATGGAGCATCAGGGTATAGGCCTTGCCTCTACAGACACACTACTTATATAAAGCATCGGGGTACAAGCTCTTCCTCTACTGATTCATTATTTAAAAGACCTTCGGGGTGCAAGCCCTGCCTCTATGGAGTTGGCCATTTATGGTGAGTATCAGGGTTATAGGCCCTACCTCTACTAATTCATTATTTATAAAAGAGATTCAAGATGAAGACCCTACCTCTATTGAGTTATCCATTAATGGTGAGTATCAGAGTTATAGGCCCTGACTCTACCACACTGCCAATTAGACGAGTGTCCAGGGGTACAGGCCCGACCTCGGTCCTTAGGGCATTCACTCCTGGAGAACCGTAGCTCTTACCCTCTTTAGCATACTCATTTTGTGTGCTTGATATACTTATGGGATTTCACTCAGGTTTTACTTTAAATTGTGCACGTGTGTCCCGAAGGGGCTTATAGGAGCCCGATTAGATATACTTAGTGTAGATCCCATAGCTTATTTTAGCCTATCTTTAAAACTGATACTTTTCCTTACCCTTGACATTATATTATGACTTTTGTTGAGTTTATTCCTCTTTTTCATATTGTTATCACCTTTCTTGCTCAGTCGGTCTATGATTCCTACTAAGTACCCTATATCTGGTACTCATATTATACTCTAAATCTACCTTCATGATGCAGGTCCGAATACTAGCTATTAGCATTGATTTTGAGTCAATTGTAGTCGTGACCGAAGATGAGGGTTTGCACATAGCGTTCTAGATTTTCTTGTCTCCCTCTGTATATAATATTTTGTCTGTTTTTTGCTCTTCGAGACAGTCATGTTTTTGTGGTCCACTTTTGGGATTTGTACTCATTTTGTAGTAGCTCTGTATATGTGACTTCCAGGTTCTGGGAGGGATCTTTTGGTTTGTATATATTTTGATTTGTGTTCATGTTATTTCATTACTGTTTTTAGATTAAATTATTGGTCTTCTACCTTGACATCCCATTACTCACATTTCTAATATATGGATCGGCTTGTCTACTGGAGGGTAATAGTAAGCGTCATCATGACCTAAAAAATTGAATTGTGACAATTTGGTATCAGAACCCCACGTTCATCGATTTTACTTTTACAAAGCTAACGTCTAGTAGAGTCTTGTGGATTGGTGTGGAGATATTTGTAACCCATCCTCAGTAGGATACAGGATGTATTTATGAAGGACCCTATATGTTGTATCAGTTCGTCTATTCAGTGTGTCTTGTTAGTTTCACGAAATCTCATTTGTTTCCCTCTTTTGTAGGAATGGCTTGTACATACGGTACTACTGATGGCGATAACCCACCAGGACTGGAAAGGGCTAGAGGCATGCCCCGTGCACAGGTAGGGGAGCAACACCAATCTCCGATCTAGATATAGCTCCATAACATATAAAGGAGCATCAGGACGCCCTTATTCCTCCGCACCTAGAGGGGCCACCACCAGCAACACAACCTCCAGCCGCACCAATTATGAACTCAACTTTATAGGCGGGGATTTCTTAGCTTCTTATAGCTATCAGGATTATACCACAGGCCCCAGCCCCATCCCTAATTACTTATATACCAGCATTGTAGGACTAGCCTATGCCACCAGCACCCTAGGTATAGCCACCCCCACCAGATGTTGCACCCCCTCCAGCAGTTCCTAAGGGTGTTATGTCCTTACGGGAGTAGAAAATGTTGGGAGTATTTTAGAGTTTGTCACCCCTGAGGTTTTTTGGAACCATTGGCGAGGATGCCATGGAGTTTCTGACTACTTTCCAAGAGTATCTTCACTCCTTCGATCTTGTGGAATACAGAGGGGCAAAATTTATTGCTCACCTGTTTTATGGGCCATCCAGGTAGTGGAGGCACTCCTACTTACAGCCCAAGCTAGCTGGGTCACCACCATTAACACAGGCTTAGTTTTTAGAGGACTTCTTGGTTAGATACATCCCCAAGAGCATCAAGGACCAACTTCAAAATTAGTTTACACAGTTGGAATATGTCTAGATGATAGTTTTCGAGTATGAGGATGGATTCCACCAGCTATCCCAATATGCCACTATGATTCTACCCATGAAGAAGGAGCGAGTATGGTGCTTTGCGCGTGGGTTGAAGCCCCACTTGCTTGGGGACGGAGAACTTGGTTTCTGCTGGCCGTTATTTCCTACATATGGTGGACTGGTACGATACAGATTATTCATCACCAGGCCTAAGGGGTCAATGTTAAGAGGGCCAGGCACCAGGGCAGCTTTAGTGGGTCCAGTCTAAAGGCCAAGACAGTTATGACAGGCCTCGCCAGCATTTCAAGCATGATAGATACTAGCAGGGTTGGTCCAGCTGATCGATTCAGGTAGGTTAGGGCTCGAGGGGATCAGGTCTGCCTCCTTCTTATCGCAGATGAGTTATTATAGGGCACTCCACTTCAGGTTGTTTTGATTGTGGTTCACTAAAGCATTAGTCCAGAGAGTTCTCCAGCCGAGTTATATAGTCGGCAACAGTACCACCTCCACCTGGAGAAAAAGATCAAGTTCAGGGCAGAGGAGGTGGAGATTAGCCATAGGGCCATGGCGATAGCCACAAGGGTGTTTGGGGTGGTCCCCATGGGGCAGGTCAAGTGGTAGGTCAGATGGACATTGGGGAGGCTGACAAGGCCAATTTTATGCTGCTCTAGATAATGCAGAGGTCGAGGTATCATATGATGTAATCACAGGTACTATCCTCATATGTCAGCAGACTACGTCAATTTTATTTGATCCAGGTTCCATGTATTCTTATATGTCTAAATATGTTTCTCCTTGTCAGGGCAGACTTTATGAGCCACTTGTGGTACGTTGCATGTTTCAACCCCGGTAGGGAACTTTTTAGTAGTGGATCATGAATGTAGGTCTTATGTTGTGACTATTCAGGGGCATTACACTCAGGCTGACTTTATTCTATTAGATATGTTGGACTTCGATAATATACTGGGCATGGATTGGATTTCATCTCACCATGCGGTTTTTGACTATTATGCCAAGACTGTTACCTTAGCCATACCTGGCATTCCCCTTGTCTTGTGGCAGGGTGCTTATAGCCACTCATCGATGGGGATTATATCCTTTATAAGAGCTTAGCGACTAATTGCTTCCGGGTGCTTGTCTTACTTAGCTTCTGTCCGAGATGTGTCCAATGAGGCCCCTTCAGTTGATTCAATTCCTATGGTTCGGGAGTTTATTGATATATTTCCTACAGACCTACTTGGCCTACCTCCAAAGAGGTATATTTTCTTTGACATAGATTTCAATCCAGGCACTAAGCCTATTTCTATTACACCTTACTATATGGCTCTTGCAGAGCTCAAAGAGATTAGTACTTAGCTTGAGGATCTCCTAGGTAAGGGTTTCATTCATCCGAGTGTGTCATCATGGGGTGATTCTATCCTATTTTTTTAAGAAGAAGGATGGGACTATGTAGATGTGTGTCGACTACAAGCAGCTAAACAAGGTGATAGTGAAGAATTGTTACCCTATGCCTCATATTGATGATGTATTCGACCAACTTCAGGGTCCCGCCATGTTTTCTAAGATTGATTTGAAGTCTAGCTACCACCAGTTGAGTATTAGAGCTGGCGATATTCCTAAGACTGCCTTTCGTACCAGTTATGGAAATTATGAGTTTTTGGTGATGTCATTTGGGCTGACTAATACCCTCGCCACCTTTATAGACTTGATGACTCGGGTATTCAGGACCTATCTTAACTCCTTTGTTATAGTTTTCATTGATAATATTCTAGTATACACTCGGAGTTAAGAGCAACATGTACAACACCTGAGGATGGTACTCTAGACACAGAGAGATCAACAACTTTATGCCATTTTTTCTAAGTGTGAGCTCTTGTTGGAGTCAATGGTATTCTTGGGACACATAGTGTCCAAGGATGGTATTATGGTAGACCCGATGAAGATTGAGTCTATTCATGGTTGGGATAGGCCCACATCTATTACAGAGGTCAAAAGTTTCATTAGGTTGGTTGGGTATTACATGCATTTTATCTAGGATTTCTCCACTATTATTGCACCTTTGACTCGATTGACCAGCTAGGGTGTTCTTTTGTATGGTTTGAGGAGTGTGAGCTGAGATTTCAGAGGCTCAAGGAGTTACTACCGCTCTTATTTTGACTTTTCCAGTTGAGGGTGAGGGGTTTATGGTATATTGTGATAAATCCGGCATTGAATAGGGTTGTGTTCTGATGCACCAGGGCCGGGTTTTTGTATATGCTTCAAGACAGCTGAGGGTAGACGAGCATAACTACCCCACTCACGACTTAGAGTTGGTAGTGGTAGATTTCACACTCAAGATGTGGAGGCACTACTTATATAGGATTATCTTCGGGCAGTTATTTGTGTTTGTTTGTCAACTACTGGCTTAGTATACCTTGGATTGAAGTAGTTGGGTCTAGTTTTCAATGGAAAAGTAGCTTGTGGGCCTATGGTGTTAGTTTTCTGGAAGTCTCCAGGTGGCTGAACATCACTTGAGGTGGTCTTGGTGCAACTTAGTCATTTGCAGGTGATTATCATTAGGAGCAGAATGGTTAATCAGAAAGTGTTGTTTCAGCTCGAGTTTGTGAATTTGAGGACCTAAGAATGGATTATGGTTATTGATCTAGGTAGGGTTCCTTATTTCAATCATTGTTGTTCTCTAATTTTCAAATAGTGTGTATGGTTATTTCGAATTGGTGTGGTGAAGTGTGGTGGACAGGATATCTAAGGACCGTCAAGGTGCTACTAATGGGTAAAATGTTGGATTTTAGATTTCAGGTTGGTAGTCCAGATGGTAAGGTTATTTTGCTTTCTCATGTGGTTCTGCATTGCTTAATTCGGTGGTTCCAGCGTGGTTTGTTTTTCTCGAATGATTATGATAATTTTGGCTACTTTCGGCTCATTTGATTGGGAATTGGTGTTAAGAAAGGAATTGGAGAAGTTCTTGAAGTTTTGGGGTAAACTTGATGATTTCTTCTAGGCCAGAGTTCTACCCTAGCGTTGCTCTCTCTGTGAGGGTGCCTTAGGGTATTGCAAAACATACGGGCCCAACATCCTCATCTTTTTGTCCCTTGAGACAATGGTTGTCATTGACTTTCACACATAAAAGTCCTTTTAGTAGTGGATGTTGTAATGACCCTTTAGGTCATTTTCCTTATAGTGCTTTTGTTTCATCGTTTAAAGAGTTCATATAGAAACCCCAGGTCAATTATGACCTGCTGGTGCCTGTAGCTCGGTTTTCTAGTTGTTCATTTGGATTTTGTGCAGGTTTTCATGTTGGAAGGTCTTTATAACTTGAAAAGTGATTTTTGAGTTAAAGTGCGGGAAAATGGCCTTGAAATGGATTTTTAACAATTTCATCAGCTCTGAAATGGTCAAATTAAGTTAGAAGTGTGGTTTACTTGAGTCCCAAGATTTTAAGTGCGAGTTTAAACCATTTTTAGCATTTTAGCTTTAAAAATACGTCAGCGGTTGACTTTGGTCAACATTCTTAGAAAATGTGCTTAGATGAAAATTCTGACCGTGCGGTTAGCTTTGGAATGTGGAGTTTGGTCTAGAACGACCTTTCATTCAATCCCAAGGATTCCGAACTCATTTCGAGCCCCCAAGTGGCTTTTGGTTAAATGTGGCCATGGGAATGGGATACACATTTTGTCGTAATGACCTTATATGGAAATTTTGACTATGTCATTGAGTTCAAAACGTCAAATTTGGTGGGGTAACATAGTTTTTTTGTGAGCATGGGGTTCCAAATGAATCTCAATCACCCTGTCGGAGAAAATGGGAATAATCTATTGATGCGCGAGTGCACCATATCTGATGCACCCTCGCTCTATAAAACACTCATTCTCATGTTTCTCTCCAAATTTCAAATCTGTATATCTTGAGCTATAGAATTCCAAATTGGGTAATTCAAAAGGCAAATTATCACCATCCAAACTAGGGCAAAGCCTCAACGTAGTGATCGGGATGTGAGGGACCCCAACCATAAGTCATCTTAGCATACATCACATGCATAAGGTAAAAAAATATATTAAAAGTAAGAGGAAGAAATCAACTCAAGGGAAGGGACTAAGGGAAATCAACTCCATAGATGTCCAAATAGGACTATATCATAAGCCGTCTAAGCATGCCTCTAGTCTAGTCTTGTGATGGGGGATTAGGACAAGCTCCTATATCACCCTAAAAATATAAGAAAGTCATGTAAAAACAAGAATAAAAGTCATGTCCTCGATAAAATGAGGGCTCACCAACTCCTTGAAAATCTAGGGCAACTCTAGCCACAAATAGGATGATCGAGAATATTTTCTGGCCCTACATTATGAGACAATGTAGGAAAACTATGTGTTAGTACATTTGAATGTACTAAGTATGTGAGGTAAGTGTGAACAAGTAAAGAAACATGAAAAATATGCCATAAGATGCATGACCAATCATAACGAACACGAATAGAGCTTAAAAGCATTTGAAAATATATGTTACTCATACATAAAACTTTATCATAAAACTCATAGCTTAACTTCAACTTGTGTGGGATAGGACCTTTAAACGACATCTAAGACCATGCGAGCTATTACATGGAATCCGATGAAACCGTCATACAGAAGGGGGAGACTACCTTGTCAGCTTGCCAGGGTATACTCTGTCATGTTACTCATCTCAACTCAACTAAAATGTGCTATATGTGGATCCATAAGCTAGGCCATGAATACAATCCTTTACGGACAACATAGTTTGGGGCTTTAGGTTGCTACTAGAATTCCCTTGGGTAACTAATTGTGTTACCTCACCAAACCCCAACTAGAAGTCATCTCAGTGCTTAGTCAATATCCCAATGAAAACTCTTTAAAACGTGATCATAACATAATGGGGAAAGATAGTAACTGTCTATCAATCCATCTTTAAAACATATACGAATAGGTCATTAACATAGTGATTCATATGAATCCATAACTTCGGTGAGAGTTGTACTTATCACTATCTTTAACATGATTGTGTGAGAATTGGACTTATCACACCATAATACTTCTCTAATATTAACTTTTATCATCATCATAACTTTCATCATAAAATCATAATCTCAACTTTAAATCATGAAAACTTTACTTGAAGATCATTGAACTCATAATCTATTCATGAAAATCATATTTAACTTCATAATCTTAACTTGGAAATAGCTTTATGCATAGGCATTCATAATTCAACTTAAACTCATGCAATTCATATGAAAACATGCATATAATGATCATTGATAATATCTAAGAACGGAATTAAATCAGTCTAATTCAATTCATCAAAACTAGGGTTCATAATTCAATTAAAATTGAAAGAAATTTTGAGAAAACCATGGGATTTCATGGGTTAAAGGAACCTATGAATCAATCCCCATATACCTTAATTTAATTCACTTAAGAATTGAGAATAAACCTTGGTGAAACCTGGAAATCCTAGCTTGAGCTTGAAGAGAAACCTTGAGAAACTTTGGAGTTCTTGCCTTAGAGAATTTTAGGAGAATAAATTTAGAATGAGGCAATTTCAAAGAATTGAATAGATATAGGGTTGAACTTGGACCTCGTTGTGTCTAGGTTCATTGAATCGAATTTGGGTAGTGACACAAATTCCCTTCATTAAATCTGAAATTTGACCCTACGGATCACCTTTTACGGGTCGTCGAAGGAATGGCGAGTTGTAAAAAATGACTCATCCTGCAGGCTTTAGAAAAGGCCTAAAAATCAGGTCTTTGAGGTTTGAAAACAATTCGTGTATACAACCCATAAACTTCATTACATCCCATCAAAGCCATCCATCTTGCGGGTCTCAAAACCTGCAATTTCATAGGTCTCTGAAGTTTTGTTATGAGTCGTTCTTATAACCCATAAATAGGATGATGACTCATCCTGTTGAGTCGTAGAACCTCTTCTTAGGGAAGCATCCTACTTTGCTCGAAGGGTCACTCTACGACTCACCTTTACGAGCCGTATGAAGCTCTACGAGCCATAGAGTGACTCGTAAACATGGGTCAGTTCAAGATTTTGAGATTTTCTTCTTGGTTCTAACTTTTTGACTTCTAGGGTCTTACACAAACTTGTGAGATTTTTCGAGAGAAAGTATTGGTAAGCTCGGAAACTTATTTAGAGCGATCGATTGAGGTAAAATATTGAACTTAGCTGCTGCATTGGGTAATTTTCGAAAAGAATTTTTGAAGAACTTTGAAAATTAATTTCTTAATCTATATAAACTCAATTTTGGTGATCCAAAGGTTAAAATTGAAGGAATTTTTGAGAGAAACACGGCGGTAAGATTGGAACGTTAATTTAAAGCTTTGGTTTGAGGTAAATTTGCATTATAGTTGTATCTCTTCCTATTTTCGGATTAGATATGTGGAAAAATTTTGGAAAGTTATTTCTTGACCAATTAGGTCCGATTCAAGTGATCCAAAAGTCTAAATTGTGGGGGGTTTCATAAGGATCGCTGTGTGTGATTGGTTTTGGCTGTTGGGTCTCCATTTTGGAAAATTTTCCATCTTAAGTTGTTTTCCTATGCCATTTTTTTATTAGAGTTTTTGGTGAATTTTGAGATTTGATATCTTGAGTATATGGATCCATTTTTCAGCAATTTTTAAGGCTAAATTGTGTGATTTTCCGCAAGGAACTTTCGGGTGTGCTTGGGTTTAACTGTGGAAACTTCATTTTTGGTATTTTCTCTTAAATCATTGTTGTCATAGTTAGTTTTTTGGCTAAATTTGGGTTTTTCTTATGCATTTCTTTTGAGGTGCTTTTGGGGCCCGAATTGTGTCCCATTTTGGGATATAAGCTCAGGGAGATGATTAGGACCTATTTTGGGGGTCAACTCTAGAATTTTCAATGTGAGTCCCACTTTTCCCTACTTGAACCTAAAATTAGTCCATTTTTATTTCTTGTAATTTTAGTGTCTAAATAACCGTAATGATGTTGTGATTTTTTTGACAGTGTGGCAGCATTTAGAGGCCATTTGGAAAGAAAAAGCTCTGGCAAGGTGATTTGGAGCACGCGTGATCGGCATACATATAGGCTATGACTTTTCTTTTTGTAGATTGAGCTGAATTATGTGAAAACATATTGGAATTGATGGAATGTTGAGGTTGGATAGCTTATTTACATGCCTTAGGGTAGAAATCACGTCTTAGGTCCTATTTCAGGTATTTTGGGTATAAAAGGCAGGTGACGTAGTTCTGTTACCAATTTTTGTCTCATATTATTGGTACTGCAATGTATGTTGGCCTTAGTGTAGATTAGTGGAAACTTGCTTTAGATGCCCTGGCATCTCTCTGATGGGATTAGATCCTTGTATAATGGAGTAAAAAACTAGATTCTGGTAGTTAGCCTTAGCTAGGTAGTAATTGTGCTTCCATGAATAACCTTATCCATAATTTCCTAAGTTTGCGACTTTTGAGATTCATTAGTGTTCCAAAACCTTCTATTCGGCTTATTTTGATTCCGATTGAAGACCAAGTATATATGATGAGTTGGTTATTTATGAAAGGAGATTTATGGATGTTATACTTTCTATATTTGTGATTTGGACTTGCTAAGGAAAGAGAGATTTGGGTGGATAACTAAGTATCTTCTAGAAAAACAAGTTTGATCGGCATCTAGATTAGATACTTGTGTGGAGCATCGAGCTACAGGCTCTACCTATATGGCTCACTACTTATATAAAGCATCAGGGCACAAGCCCTTCCTGTACTGGTTCGTTATTTATAAAAGAGCTTCGGGGTGCAGGCACTGCCTCTATTCAGTTGGCCATTTATGGTTAGTATCGGGGTTACAGGACCTACCTCTACTAATTCATTATTAATAAAAGAGATTCGGGGTGCAGACCCTACCTCTATTGAGTTGTCCACTTATGGTGAGTATTATGGTTACAGGCCCTACCGCTACCACACTACCAAATTGGATGAGTATCGAGAGTTACAGGTCCGGCCTCGTTCCCTAGAGAATTCACTCCTAGAGAGCCCTAGCTCCTACCCTCTTTAGCGTAGTCATTTTATGTGCTTACCAGGCTTATGGGTGTTCGCTCGGGTTTTACTTTTAACTTTGAATGTGTGTACCAACGGGGCTTATAGGAGCCCGTTTGGGTGTACTTAGTGTAGATCTCTTAGCTTATTTTTGCCTATCTGTATTACTAATACTTTTCCTTACCCTTGACATTATATTGTCACTTCTATTGAGTTTATTCCTCATTTTTATATTTCTTTCACCTTCCTTGCTCAGTCAGCCTATGATACCTATTGAGTACTTTATATCTGGTTCTTATACTACACTCTACATCTAGCTTCGTGATGCAGGTTTGAGAACTAGCTATCAGCGTTGATTTTGAGCCAGCTGTAGTCGTGATCGGAGACAAGGATGGGCACACAACATTCTAGATTTACCCGTATGCTTCTGCATATATATATATATATATTCTATATTTTACTCTTCAATATGGTTTTGTTTTTGTGGTCCACTTTTGGGACTTGTACTCATTTTGTAGTAGCTCTATACATGTGACTTTCAGGTTCTGGAAGGGATATTTTGGTTTGTATATATTTTGATTTGCTTCTACCGTCCATTTGTGTTCCTGTTATTTCATTACTGTTTTTAGCTTCAATTATTGGTCTTCTACCCTAACATTCCATTACTCACAGTTTTGGCATATGGGTCGGCTTGCCTACAAGAGGGTCATAGTAGGTGTCATCATGACATGAGAAATCGGGTTGTGACAGATTATAACTTTGTTCAAATATCGGTAGTCAACACACATCCTTATAGTACTATCCTTCTTCTTCACAAATAAGATCGGTGCATCCCATGCTGATACACTAGGCCGAATTAACCCCTTCCTCAATAAATCTTCCAATTGTTCCTTCAACTCCTTCAATTTTGTTAGAGCTATCGGATAGGCAAAAATATAGATTAGTTTGGTGCCGGCTCCAAATCAATCAAAAAATCGATATCACAATCTAAAGGAACACTCGGCAAGTATGTAGGAAAAAACATCCATAAACTCTCTCACCACCCTTGTGGTCTCTAAATGAGATGACTCCTTAGTAAGATCATGCACACAAGCCAACTATGACAAGCAACCTTTATCCATCATGTGGCGAGCATGAATATAAGAAATGACATCTTTCGGATAAGAACTCGGATTACCCTTCCACACTAACCAAGGCAAACCGGTATAAGCTAAGGTCACAGTCTTGGCATAATAATCTAGAATCATATAATAGGGATATAGCCAGTCCATACCCAATATCACATCAAAATCAAGCATATCTAATAAAATCAAGTCTTCTCAATCTAGGGTTACTGGCCTGCCCTAATAAACCTAGATGACTATATCTGAATACTCCTTGAATGAATGGCTGCTGAACTAGCCCTGGCATGATCAGTAACACTTTGAAATGTACCGCCTGATAATGCAAGAGAGGTTGTAAAATCCTGAAGCTAACTAGTGAATTCCTTCACCAACTTACGTATTCGCTCAAATAATAGACATAGCATAATAAGAAAACTTATGAAAATGAGCCTTGTACTCAGAAACTGATAGGGAGGACTACTCCAATCTGTCAAACTCATTCCTACACTAATCTCGAAGACTATAAGGCATAAACCACTTGAGGAATACCTCATTAAAGTGGTCCTAACTCATTATAAGAGAACCAGTAGGTCTATGAGAATGAACCGACCTCCACCAATCCTTGGTCACTCTAGCAAACTGGTATAAAGTGTAAGCTACTCCATGTGCCTCTAAACTACCCAGGTTGAACAATCTGTCCTGGCATTCAATCAAGAAATCAAAGGCCTTCTCTTCGGTCATGCCATAAAATCTAGGAGGTTTCAATCAAACAAATCTCTCAAAAATCTTTTGGTCAAACACTAATATGGATGCACTAGCAGAAACTGACGAAGCTTCAAATCTCGAAAGTGTAATAGAGGGCATCAAAAAAGAATCAGGAGTCTAAAATCCCACATTAGGCCCCTAAAATAGTGGTGTAGCACCAATTGTAATAGGAGAGCCTGAAGTACCCGAAAGAACACGAGGTGTAGGAGCACATCTAATCTAGCCAATAATCAAACAAGTAGCTACTACAGTATTGGAACACTATTGGGAACCACAGAAGGCTAGGCTGGCGTCTTCTCCTCATTCTGGTGCTCAAAATTATCCCCATGCTTATATATATATATATATATGCTCAAGTGATGCCTCCCTGGCTTTTCCTCGAGTAGGTGTTGCCATTTTAGCTCAACCTCTACCCCTAAATCCACTACATTATCTGCCTCTCCCACGAACATGGGCTTGGGTATCAGGTGGAGCCTCACCCTCGGTGACTCTAGCTCTATCCCTCACCATCTGCACAAAAGGAATACATTAAAGGTAAATCACACAAAAAGAATAAAAGAAAGGAATTTCTCTTATTAAGAATCTTGTAGCCCTTTGAAGATAAGTATAGATGTCTACGTACCGATCTGCAAGACTCTACTAGACACCCTGTTCTTCAACTTATGAGATTAACAGCCTAGCATTCTGATACCAATTTATCATGACCCAAAAATCAAGTTCAGGATGGAACACATCCCAAAACTCAACCTGATGTGTAATCCTAATGATAAAACTCATATGAGACTCCCAAAGGGGAAGTCAGGACACAAAAAAATGAAAATAAGAATAACAAAGAAAATATTCCAAATTTTGGTATCATAAGTATAAAGAGCATCTAGTACAATAATCAAATATGATATACATCATAAGTCTTTGAATAATAGTAAAGACCGAAAGCAGTTATCACGTGAAACACCCTAACTAGGATCTACATCAAAAGGGACACAAAAGTAGGAGTGAATATAATTCACATGTACTCAGTAGGTATGTCTGACCGAATATAAGAAATTAATTAGACTATGAAATAAACTAATGAATGCTTCCACCAACATATAGAAAAGTCCCACTCTGATATTAGTGTCATCAATTTATATAGAATGGCGTGAGTAAAATAAACATATAGGGATAGTTAAATATCGCATATAATCAGATAAGTCAAATAATCCAAAGAGAAATGCAATGCAATGTAGTGAGATAATGCAATGGTGTGGTAGTACGATGGAATCAAGGCTGTCGAAGAACCTTTCATATACTCTTGTCGAGCTAAGGCTTCCACACAAGGACCCATGGGGGACTCGCTGTCCACATATCAAATTACAATCTCAATATCTTTTTAACTTTCCACGTAGATCGTGGTCAAGTATATAAAAAGGTATCATATTTTTTTTCTCAAATAAAAGAATTTCCACATTTCTCAACTTTCCAAGATCAATGATATGCTGAATGAGGATGAATGCATCAAAACACATATGACATGGAGTAAATGTTCATCTCAACATGTAAAATAGGGTTCAAAGTTCTCAAAACTCAACCTAAATATGATATACACTCTCAAATAGATAGCAATGGGAAGGAGATACATTGAAACATAAGTTTACCCTTTTTGAAAACATTTCATTACTCATGTGTGATCAAAACCCCAACTCAATCCCTTGGGCGGGAATTACAATTCAAAGAGTATTACAAACCTCTCTTATAGGAAAATCATGGGTCACATGCTCTCAAAATAAATAGGATAGCAAATAAAGTCCCCACATGGGCTAAACCGCACAAATAAGCCCCCACGCGAGCAACACAGTATCATCAAACCCCCACATGAGAATCACAATATAATCAACAGACCCAATTCATATTATGAACCCATCCCAAATTCTATAACATATGAAAGACAAATTATCCAATTTTAGTCTAAAAGAAAGATAGACAAATCTACCTCGAAGGCCGAAACTTCACACGAACACCCAAACTAGAGCTCTACTCTAAATTACCAACTCCGAAACCATCCCCAACTATCAATAATGAAAAGAGTTCATTAAAAGGAGTCTAACAATACCCATATTATAAGGTTTTAGAATCGGGGTCAAAATTGTCCAAAAATCACCTCAAAAAAGAAAAGGGCAAAATAGGAATTTTATTTAAAACTCATTTTCTACACATAGAGGGAAATATATGGTTGAAAACCCCATTAAAACTTATCAAGAAACAGTCTTGGAATCAAATAAAATCGAATTTAAAATTTTGAAGAAAAAACAACTAAAACTCATTTGAAATCTTGACTTAGAAATGATTTAAGAGGATAAAATTGATAGAAAATGATAAATATTGGTTAAATAAACTTACCAAAATTATTTTCCCTTAAAAATCTCTTTAAAAATCGTCTTCACAAAGCTTCAAGTGATTGAAAATGGAAGAAATGAGAAAAAGAGATAATTTCCCGTAATAGCCACTATTCAGGCAATATTTGTTCTCTACGATTGTGGACAACTTATTAACAAAATATTTTGATTTCAAGTAAAATTTTCTTATGGGTCATTCTAATTTTACTTAATAGCATGAATCATGATTAAGCTAATAACTATTGGTCTATTTTGATGCAAAATTATTTCAAATGCATGGATTGATGGTTTTGCAAGTATTTCCTCTACTTAGCTCCTTAAAGATTCTTGAAGTTTATGGTGAGTTTATTTAAGCATGATTTTAATCATTGAATTTCATAGTTTTTATGCATAATTTTATTTACATACATAATAAAAGTTGAATTGACTTAAACCCACCTAGTTTTACTCTATTTTCAATAAAGCATGACTTGAAGATCATGAACTCCAATTAAATTGTTATAAAAGCTAATGACTATGATTATGGGAGTCTTATGAATGAAAGATGAATGTTTTGGGATTCTTTCTCACAAAAGATATGGATTCTCTATGTGATAAGGACAATTCTCACATACTTGAATCACCAAAGGTTTTAAGGAGCTATTCTACCGAATGATGATTTGATGTCTCAAACTATATGTATGTTTATATTACTATGATATATGATTTCATGGAATTTAACTTAGCAATGAATGGGGCTTTAGGTGGGATTCGGTAAGGGAATCCTAGAAGCAACATCTTGTTTCATTAATTATGTGCCACCATAAGAGCCCTTGTAGGCTAGGCTAGTGGATCCTCATATGGCCATTTAATGTTAAAGAAATGAATGTTGATGGAGTTCTACCTTGGCAAGTAGTCTCCCTTCCAATGTATGGGGTTACATTGGATTCCATGTTGTAGTTCAGATAGTCTTAATGTCAGTTATGGTCATATTTCCACATATGTATGATTTAAATGCCATCTACTTAGTTACTCATGCATTCACTCATTTACGTACTTTAATTTATAAATATCCTAATGTTTTCCATTGTATTTCATGCCTACATACTTAGTATATTAAAAGTACTAATGCATACTCTTTTGCCTACATGATATCACCTTGGAGGGACCACTGCTCCTCCTTGTTCTCCTCCATATGGTTAGTTGGGATTGCTTGAAGGCTACTTTTGGTGAGTTTCCATGTTTCGCGAACAATAATTCTTTTCCTTTCTACCTTATGCTATGTTGATACCTTTAGACATATATTATGGTACTCCATTTCTATTTGGTTGAGGGTGAGAAAGGGACATGTCTTATCCTCTGCCAAGTCCAAGATTTAGAGGTATTGTTGGACATATATTTGGTGAATCTTGACTACTATGGTGCTTGTTTATAATTTTTTCCCATAGTCTCTATTTCCCCTTGTTTTCTCTTATTATTGATTGTCATTACCAATGAAAGGATAAATGAATGATAAGAGGTTTATTTGAGGTGTCTTTGAGTTTTTTATTCACTGTGCCATGCCTAGGCCCTAGGTTTGGGTCATAAAAAACTTGGTATCAGAGCCCGAGGTTTTGAATGGTCCTTGGAGTCCAACATATTGCATCGAATAGGGTCTTATTTATGGTTGTGACACATGCCATAATAATGAATAGGAAACTTTCCTTTTTTTTATGATTCATATCATGCCTTAGAGTTATTCTAAGACTTCCTTTATCTAATGAATCATTTCCACCTAGAGAAATGGATGCTAACAAGGCCCAAGTTCCTCTGGTTCCTGAGGCTCCACTTGAGGAGGGAGTTACACATGTAGAGTTTTGAAATATCAGCACTTTGTTAGCTCAAGCCGTAGACAATCAAGCTAATCAAGGCATTGCTCCTCCTCTGCCTCAAGTACCTACCCCGTATACTAAAATTTAGGACTTTAAGAGTATGAATCCACCCAATTTTGTTGGTTCCAAGGTAGATGAGGACCTAATGGAGTTTATTGAGGAAGTTTATCGGATTGTGGAAATTATAAAAGTACCGACAAATGAAAAGGCCCAGCTAGTAGCCTACCCACTCAAGGGTGTAGCAAGAGTTTGGTATGAACAATAGGTGGTTGAGAGGGGTAAAGATATGGAACCCATAGAGTGGGAAGAGTTCAATGGTGCCTTTTTAGATCGTTTCTTTCCTTTGGAGCTAAGGGAGGCAGATATTCAAGAGTTTATCAATCTTCGTCAAGGGAGCACGAGTGTAAGGGAGTATGCCCTCAAATTCACCAAATTATCTAGGTATGCTCTTTTTATGGTTTCTGACCCAAGGGCAAGACTGAGCAAATTCATCTCTGGTGTTTCTGATTTGGTGTCCAAAGAATGTAAGACGACCATGTTGGTGTAATGATTCATTAGGTCATTTTGAATACTAGAACTTTTTTTTCGTAAAAAACTCATCCCGTAAAATTTTAACGAATATTTTAGATTTTAAATAGTTTTGTGTCTAGCTTATAGTGTGCAGATTTTGTAATTTATATCACAACAATTTTGGTATATTGGGATAGATAATTAAATATTAGATGTATGGTATTATGTGAAAATTATTAGAATTATATTACTTGGAGAAATTAAGACTTAACCCTAGGTTTAAGATTTAGAAAATTGATTATAGTAATGTGGGTGTCTATAGACTCGTTTACTTACAAATATTATATAATTCATAGATTGGAAATGTTCTGAGGCATTGAAGAAAGGAAAAGCATTGGTGAAATAGCTTGCTTGATTCGATTCTTTAGTTGAGGTGGGTTATGATTTATTCTATATCATAGAGAGACTCTTAATAGTGATTGATAGTCGTTAAGTAATATTGTGAAGTTTTCTATGCCACCTCATATGATCTTGATCTTGTTGTTTGCTACTAATTAAGTATTATAGTTGATTTCTTGCTATTACTTTATACATATTAATTTTTACTTCGAGTCGACCGATAATACCTACTCAGTACATGTTGTCTTATATTGACCCCTACTTTTATTTTTTTGTGTTTTATTTTGTAGAGTGCAGTGAGTGTACGATCTACTTCGACTCGCCCTCAGCTCTAGCCAGTCTCCAGTATATCAGATTCTCGGGTGAGTTAACCTCTTATCTCATGTTGGATTCCTTTAGTCATCGCATGATGTCCTTAGTTTCGGACACAAACTATGTTATTTATATATTATGGTATTTGATACTCTTATACTTGATATTTAAAATTAGGTTTCCTTTATGTGATGATTTTCAAATTTTTAGGAACATATGTAATAGACTTTAGTGGGATTTTTATTTCTTACTTTCATAAGTTGAGCTTCTGCATTATTGTCATATTTTATAAGTTGAATCGCTAATATAAGTTGGAGTTTGCATCATTCGTTCTCCCACCTAGGAGGTTAAATATGGGTGCCACTCATAGCCCATTTTGGGTCATGACAAACTTGATATCAGAGCCTTAGGTTTGGTGATCTCATCACAATAAGGATTGATTGAGTGTATATGAAAGAAGGTTATGATACGACTACTACAACTATATCGATGCTTACTTAGTTAGAGTTATGGATTTTGTTACTTATACTAGCGACCAGATCTATAAAAGAATGCATATAGCTTGGGTTATAGACGGAACAGATTTGGTAATGTTTTGTAGCTATTTAATGGGTAGAAATGTGTAGGCTATTTAGGTACGATCTTCTCGATAGGTATAATGTATTCTAGTGGTGGATCTAATGGACTTTTACGATGTGTACTAATGGTATATGAAAATGGATACGTCGATTGTCAAGTGTGAATACTAACTACTTAAGGAGTTATCAGTTGTATCACATGCTCGTATAATGAGATTCAATGTTGAATTCACAGTTGAGAAACCAACTAGTTTATTATATGGACACTTGAGTTAAGCATTGTTTATAAGAAAGATTTTAGTGGTGGATCTTTGATGTGATTAATGTGTTCAGGTTGTCTATTTCAAAGATTCAAAATGAGGATCGGTGATTTTATCATAAGCTCAAAGAGAGTGGATCGATATAGGAATAATAAGATTATAGGTAAAGGAAGTCCCAACGAGTAAACTTGGGTAAAGGCAATGGAAGATTTTAGTAAAAATGTGGGAATCAAATTAGGTTTGTCCTTTGGATTTGGTTGGTCTAGTTGTGTTTGAGGTGTCTTGTCATTGACAAGGTTGACTTGAGGTGATGTCAAGGTCTACTGAGCATGATGGTAACAAGAGTTTGTGATAGATTATGATTGTGATACAACTATAAGATAAGAATTTTTGATTAAATAGATTCGATATAGTAATAACGACTTGCGAGTATCTAAGGTTGTGGTTTGCTACTATTTGGTGAGTAGAGTGGTCGTATGAAAATTTATAAGATGTGTTGAAACACCGCTCGAATAGAATTAAAAAGAGCTAAAGTTATAAATGGAAGGAATTAGTAGGATGTAGTTTAACCTTCGAAAGGAGATGAGAACAAGGATAGTTACTCTGATTGTAAGTCCAAAGATGTATCTTCAGAGAGAGTGGAGAATTAGATTCAAAGACATATGGTTCCATTTATTTTTCTATGGTTATGATGATAGTGTTACATGTCATTTATATGGTTAAAAATTATTGGATAAGATTTGAGAAAGAAGTCTACAGTCGATCAGCTCGAGTGTGGTGATAAGTTATTTTATGGTTTTGAGTTTGTAACTGGTAAAGTTGGATTTTTAACAAATGATATAGTAAGGTCGATGGAGAGGCAATCAATGATAAGCTAAGATACGTGAATTCATAAAGATCTTCAAGGTATGAGCTAATGTTGATATATAAGGCAATTAGGTGACACAGTTAGAATTAGAATTCAAGCTTTTCATTGTGAGTCTACGTTCGCAGTAGTATATTTTGTTAGGGTATTGATTGAGAAGGTAAGAAATGATCGATCGCATTGGGTATTAAGCATTTAGAAAGACTGGTGCATGGCTTGGATCATAAATTTGGTTACCTTGGATTGTTAAAGGACCTAAGAAGGGTTTCATTTAAAGATTGGTTTAGATGATGAGGTAAAATATCATGGGTTTGTTGGTCAAAGGATAAGATTGGTAAACGAGTTAGCGAAAGGGAAAAGAGTCTGGTATACTAAAGAGTTCAAGGTAACTGGAATTTGCATCATGGGAAGAATCTAAGAAAGGGAAGGTTTAAGACATCTCGTATAGACCTTTGGTTCAAAGTTGAAGGTTGTATGAATTTCTGTTTTGGAGTTCAAATATGACCATGCTATGCGAACTAGTTCGGCACAAGCGTACTAGGGGTTTATTAGGGACTTTTACGAAGTTTGAGTTTTGATTTGAGTGACAAGCAATGATGTATGGAAGATGTTGTGTCTTTATGTTGGTATGGATTGTTTGAATTATGGTGGATAACTTATGGGAGCGCTATAGTATGGACCTATAATTCTACATGGTTATTGAGAATTTTGAGGTGATTGAAACTACTTTGTTGATGGGACTACAGAGACTGTTGTGATTCATTACATAGATACTTAAGGGTAAATAGAGGTTCTTTGCTTATAGTATAAAGAATTGTTGGGGTGACCAAGAATCTCTCTAAGTTTTGGCATGAGGTATATGATGATTTAATTCAGATAATTCCTATAGAGGCTCACAGATCGAGGTACTCTATATATCCTAGTACAACCAAGATGTATCGTGATATGAAACAGCATTATTGGTGGAGTAGAATGAAGTGTGACATTGTTGATTTTGTAGCCTATTGTCCTAATTGTCAACAGGTAAAATATGAGCACCAAAGTCCTAGAGGGACACTTTAGAGAATTCTCATTCCTAAATGGAAGTAGGAAAGGATTGCAATGGATTTTATGGTGGGTCTTCCAAAGACATTGGGTAAGTTTGATTCGATATGGGTGATTGTTAACAGATTAACTAAGTCTGCACACTTCATTCCAGCTAAGGTGACTTATAATGCAGAAAAGTTAACCAAACTCTATATTCGCGAGATTGTTCGATTGCATGGAGCTTCGATTTTCTACATATCAAACAGAGGTACACAATTTATTTCTAACTTTTGGAAGACCTTATAAGCTAAGTTACGTACTAAATAGGATCTTAGTACCAGATTTCATCGTTAGACCTATGGGTATCCAAGTGGATAATTCAAGTGTTGGAGATACACGTAGTGCATGCGTGATAGATTTTAGTGGTGATTGAGATCAGTTCTTACCCTTGGCAGATTTTTCTTATAATAATAGCTATCACTCAAGTATTGAAATTGCTCTGTATAAGGCATTGTATGGTAGGAGATGTAGGTCTCTCGTTGGTTGGTTTAATGCATTTGAGGTAAGACCTTTGGGTATTGGTATTTTGAAGGAGTCGTTAAAGAAGGTGAAATTTATTCAGGAGAAGCTTCTAGCAGCTCAGAGCAGGCAGAATGATTATGTAGACTGAAAGGTCAGGAACATGAAGTTTAGGGAGGGAGAGAAAGTGTTGCCAAAGGTTTCACCCATGAAGATTGTGCTGAGATTTGGTAAGCGAGGTAAGATTAGTATGAGGTATATTGAGCCATTTGAAGTTCTTAAGAGTGTGGGAGAGGTGGCCTATGAATTGGCTTCACCTCCAAAGTTGTCGGGAGTGCACTCGGTATTTCATGTGTCTATGTTGAAGAAATATCATGGTGATGAAAACTATATTATTCGCTGGGATTTGGTTTTACTTGATGAGAATTTATCCTATGAGGAGGAGCCTGTAGCTATTCTAGACAAGAAGGTTCGCAAGTTGAGGTCTAAGTAGATTGCATCTATGAAGGTCCAATAAAATAATCATCTGGTTGAGGAGTCCACTTGGGAGACTGAGGTGGATATGGGTAGAAGATATCCACATTTGTTCATCACGTCAGGTACCTTTTTTCTACCCTCGCTCTTCTTTTAACTGTTCGGGGATAAACGATGGGTAAATTGGTAACTGTTGTAATGACTCATTAGGTCATTTTGAGTACTAGAGCTTTTTTTCATAAAAGACTCATGTCGTAAACTTTTAATGGATATTTTGGACTATAACTAGTTTTGTGTCTAGCTTCTGGTGTGTAGATTTCATAAATTCTTATCACAATAATTTTATTAAATTGAGATAGGTAATTAAATATTGGATGTATTGTATTATGTGAAAATCTTTAGAATTATGTTACTTGGAGAAATTAAGAATTAACCCTAGGCTTAAGATTTAGGAAATTGATTATAGTAATGTGGGTGTCTATAGACTCATTTACTTACGAATATTATATATTTGATAGATTGAAATGTTCTATCGCATTGAAGAAAGAAAAAACATTGATGAATTAGATTACTTGATCTGGTTCTTTGGTTAAGGAAGGTTATAATTTATTTTATATCATAGAGAGAATTTTAATAGTGATTAATAGTCGTTGAGTAATGTTATGAAGTTTTCTATGCATTTAATTATTGTGGTTTGGATGGTTGATATGTTGTGGTAATTGGTCTGCAATGTCAAGACCATGAAATCCATAATCTTAAACTTGCCCAATCAAAAGTGATGCCTTGAATAAAGAAGGCTTGATAAAATATTGTTAATAAAGTGAAATGTGATAACAAAGAATAATAAATTAATTATATTTTTGGATCGGGTGCCACGAGCCGGCATGATATATTTCGATCAAGTGTCTCAAGCCTCGCAATATATTTGAATCAGGTGTCATGAGACGACATAATATAATTAAATCGGGTGTCACGTTCTGACATAATAATATTAAAGAAAAATAAATTAAATGACTTAATGCTACCCAATCTCAAATAACTCATTTCTCAAAAGAGCATGGTGTGGAGGCATGAGTCTTTATGTATACTCTTGATATTGTTGATTGATAACGTATTCATTGTGTTGTCACTTGATGTTAATCTTGTTGTTTGCCACAGTTTAAGTATTATAGTTGATTTCCTGCTATTACTTTATGCATATTAATTTTTATTTCAAATCGACCGATGATACCTACTAGTACATGTTGCTCTGTACTGACCCCTACTTATATTTTTTTATTTTATTTTGTGGAATACAGCGACTGCACCATCTACTTCGACTCACCCTCAACTCTAGCCAGTCTCAAGTATATCATATTCCCGAGTGAGCTAACTTCCTAGCTCATATTGGATTCCATTAGTCATGGAAAGATGTCCTTAGTTTCGGACACAAACTATGTTATTTATCTATTTTGGTATTTGACACCTTAGTTTTGGACACAAACTATCTTATTTATCTATTTTGGTATTTGATACTCTTAGACTTGATATTTGAGATTAGGTGTCCTTGATATGATGACTTTCAGATTTTGGGGAACGTATGTAATACACTTTAGTGGGTTTTATTATTTCTTACTTTCATAAGTTTAGCTTTGTATTATTGTTGTATTTTATAAGTTAAATCGCTAATATAAGTTGGGCTTTATATCGTTGGTTTGCGCACCTAGAAGGTTAAGTCTGGGTGCCACTCATGGCCCATTTTGGATCGTGACAGTTGGTTAAGGAGATGGACATCTCCCAACTCATGACATATGCAGAATAAATTGAGGATGAGAAATTGATGAAGAGGTTAAGAGGGTTCAAAAAGTCTAGAGTTGATGGTGGAGGGTTCACTCACCAAAAGTTCAGTTATAGTAGTGGTGGAAATGGCCAAAGTGGGCAAAGGTTCATGGGGCAAGGTCCCATCAATACTCATCCTCCGAGGTTCAACAAAGACAAAGGTGTCAATCTTATGGTTCTAAGGGAGAACGTGGATTTTCAAGCTTTCCCTGCTTACAAAAAGTGTGGGAGGACTCACAAAGGAGAATGCTTAGCCGGCTCCACAGTATGCTTCAAGTATGGTAAGCTGGGTTAAAAATCTAGAGCTTGTAGGAGTGGTGGTGGTAGGCCTCAAGTCCAATTTTCTTATGGTGGAAAATCTCAAGGGAGTGGTCAACGCATAAATCAATTTTATGCTTTGCATGAAAGATAAGAAGTTGAGAAAACGCCCAATATTTGATTTTGATGTGTATGCATTATTAAATCTGAGTGTCAAATTGTCGTTTGTTACTCCAATTCTTGCAAATAGGATTGATGTGTTACACAAAATATTATTGGAACCCTGTTTGGTGTCTACCCCCATTAGTTAGTCGGTTGTTGCTAGAAAAGTCTATAATGGTTGTCCCATGTCTATCTTGCACAAAGTTATTCCTTGTGATCTCATTGAGCTTGATATGGTAGATTTTGATGTTATTCTTGAGATGGATTGGTTGCATGCGTCATATGCTTCTACAGACTGTAGAACTCGGAAAATCAAGTTTCAATTCCCAAGTGAGCTTATTCTAGAATAGAAGGGTCATGATTCAGTAGTTAAGGATATGTTCATTTCTTGTCTTAAGTCTAGAAAACTAATTTCTAAGGGATGCATCTACCATATTGTGAGAGTTCAGGATTTCAACTTTGAAAGTCCTTCTCTTGAGTCGATCCCCGTGGTTAATAATTTTTCCTATGTCTTTCCCGATGACCTCCCCGTTGTCCCTCCCTAAAGGAAAGTTGATTTTGATATTAATCTTCTCCCTGATATCCAAACTATCTCTATTCCTCCCTATCGAATGGCCCCAGAAGAATTAAAGGAGTTAAAAGAATAATTAAGCCAAGTATTTTACCATGGGGTGCTACCGTGTTGTTTGTAAGAAATATGGATCACTTCGGATGTGCATAGACTACATCAATTGAACAAGGTAGCCATTAAGAACAAATATCCAATCCCTAGGATAGATGATTTATTTGACCAATTAAAAGGGGGGAGTCCTTTCTCAAAGATTGATCTCCGATCTGGCTATCATTAATTAAGAGTAAGGGAGCGTGATATTCCCAAGACTGCATTTCAAATAAGGAATGGTCATTTTGAGATTTTGGTGATGTCTTTGGATTGAGGAATGCACCGATGGTATTTATGGATCTAATGAATAGGGTGTTTAAGCCCAACTATGATATGTTTGTAGTGGTCTTTATTGACGATATCTTAATTTACTCTCGGGGTGAGGAAGAACATAAGGGTCATTTGAGAATTATGCTTCAAACTTTGAGGGATAAGCAATTGTTTGCCAAGTTTAGTAAGTGTGAATTTTGGTTGAAAGAGGTGGCATTCCTTGGTCACATAATGTCCGGTGATGGAATCAAAGTTAATCCTAAGAAGATGGAGGCAGTGAGAAATTGGCCTAGACCATTGTCTCCTTCATACATTAGGAGCCTTTTGGGTCTAACCGGGTATTATAGAAGGTTCATTGAAGGGTTCTCTTCCATTTCATCTCCTTTGATGAAATTGACCCAAAATAAGACAAAGTTACTATAGACAGATGAGTCTGAAAGGAGCTTCCAAACCTTGAAAGATCAACTTACCTCCGCTCCTATTTTTATTTCACCGAAAGGTTTGGAAGGGTTCGTTGTATATTGTGATGATTCAAAGGTTGGTTTGGGTTGTGTTTTGATGCAAAATAGCAAGTTTATAGCCTATGCATCTAGGCAATTGAAGGAGCACAAGTGTAACTACCCTACCCATGATCTTGAGTTAGCGGACATTGTGTTTGCCCTAAAGATTTGGCGGTATTACCTCTATGGAGTACATGTGAATGTATTAACCAATCACAAAAGTCTCCAATATGTGTTCACTCAAAAGCATCTCAACCTAAGGCAAAGGAGGTGGCTTGAAATCCTCAAAGACTATGACATGAGTGCGCATTATCATCCGGGTAAGGCCAATGTTGTTGCCGATGTGCTTAGTAGGGTGTCTATATGATATCACTGTGTAGGAATCGATGTTCCTCCTCTTTATCCTCCATGTGGTTAGTTGGAATTGCTTGAAGGCTACTTTTGGTGAGTTCCTATATTCCAAAAATAATACTCCTTTTCCTTTCTAGCTTATGCTATGTTGAGACCTTTAGACATACATTATGGTACTCCATTTCTATTTGTTTGAGGGTGAGCTGGGAAAATGTCTTAGCCCTTCCAAGTCCAAGATTTAGAGGTATTATAGGACATGTGTTTGGTGAATCTTGACTACTATGGTGCTTATTTATGATGTTTTCCCTTAGTCCCACTTTCTCCTTGGTTTCTCTTGTTATTAATTGTCATTATGAATGAAATGATAAATAAATGCTAAGAGGCTTCTTTAAGGTATCTTTGGATTCCTCATTCATCGTGTCACGCCTAGGCCCTAGGCTTAGGTCGTGACAACAACTTAGAAGCACTTCAAATGAACCTTCTTGTTGAAAGCACGAGATAGATAGGCCTGATAACATTCAAGATTTTGTTAAGATTCCAGCCTCTTTTCATCAAGTTCTTTTAACTCAACAAGATGTAGTCGAGCATTTTCTTCTTAAATGAGCCCTTCTTAGATAGCAAGTCTTAAGGAAGATATTTGACACTCAAGTGGTAGGAATGCTTCAACTCTAAAAGTAAGTGAATCTGGGGTGGCTTAAGTTGGTATTTGATATGACGTCCTATATGTCCACAAAGCTTCTTCCATTTTTTCATGACAGTATTGCTTGGACTTGGAGACAACTTTCTTCAGCAAATTGCATAGAGTCTTATTGAATGCTTCGGCTAGACCATTGGCGGCAGTATGATACATAGAGGATTTATACTGCTTGAAACCAAAGAGATCATAAATTTTGTTCATCAACTTGTTATCAAACGGTTTGCCATTATCCGTTATTATGCAGCAAGGAAGGCCAAATCGTTAGATGATATTGACCCGAATGAAATTTGCAACATTCTCCTTCTTCACATATTTAAGAGTGACAACTTTGGCCCATTTTGAGAAGTAATCTATTGCATCCAAGATATTCAAGTGTCCACCAAAACACTTTGGCAGTGGTCCAACAACGTCCAATCCCCAAGTGTCGAATGGCCAAGATGCGATGGTAGGATGTAATACTTCGGGCGGTTGATGTATGAAATTTTTATGAAATTGGCAAGCCTTGCACCTTCAAGCATAGTCTAAACAATCTTTCACCATGGTTAGCCAGTAATACCTCATTCTCTTTATGTGGAAGTGGAGCTTTTGTCCAGATTGATGTGATCCACACACTTCTGTATGTGCTTCTTATAAAGATTGGACTGTTTCTTCCTCTCCCAAACATCACAAAGTATTCCCTCAAGTGACCTTCTATATAATGTTTCCTTGAAGTATAAGAAGCAAGGCGCATGACGAAAAATGTTAGTCCTTCTCTTTGAATTTTCTAGAAGTATCTCATAACACAAATAATCAATAATAGGTTGCCTCCAATCTTCCTTTGCTACCTTATAAACATCAACGATATACTCAAGGTTATTTTCTATATATTCATCCTTATTTAGCGGTGGTACTACCCATTGTTTATAGATGGTAACATGCGTCTGATTTGGAAGAATCATAGTTGAAGCGGGGGAATCTAGGGCATTAGATTTCTTGTTCTCCTTCCTTGGCATATGTTGGAGAGTCACATATCCAAGCCATCCTATCAACTTCTAAGCATAACAATGATAGGGGCGTAGTTTAGGATTCTTGACCTCATAGCCTCCCAAAAGTTGATTGATCACCAACTGAGAGTCACTAAAGATTTGTAATTGCAATTACTTTATGTCAACAACCATTTCAACTCCAAATATTAATTCTTGATATTCAACGATATTATTGGAACAACATTGTTTCAAAGTAAAAGAGAATTGTAGAACCTCTTCTTGTGAAGTGACAAATACCATGCCAGCACAAGCTTCGCCATAATGTGAAGCTCTATCAAAGTACATCTTCCATGGAAGTAAAATTTCAATAACCATCGCATCTTCATCAAGAAGCTTATCGATTAACTCTCAATCATCTGGTATTGAATGGTCTGCCAAAAAATTTGCCAATGGTTGCCCCTTCACAATTTTCTAAGGGATGTATACATTCTCAAACTGTTGGAACTTAAGGTACCACCTTGCTAATCAGTCACTAAGGACTAGTTTTGACATTAAAAACTTGATGAGATTTGTTGTGGACACAAGGAAAACAATGTGAGCTTGAAAGTAATGCTTCATCTTTTGGATTGACAAGACTAGCGCCAAGCATAACTTTTTTATTGGAAAATAATTCAGATCATTTGGTGTCATCATTTTTCTGAAGTAATAAAGAGATTTTTCCGTGCCTTCACTATTTTCTTGAGTTAATAGGGCTCCTATAGACCTTTCTTTTGCTGCAATATAGAGTATCAATGGCTTTCCAGGGGCTAGAACTGGAGGCTTTACCAAATATGTTTTGATACTTTCAAAGGCATTGTTATACACTTGGTCCTACTTGAAAGGAGAACCCTTCTTCATGAGATGGATGAATGGTTGGCATTTTCCAACTAGATCTGAGATAAACATCCTCAAGTAGGCTAACTTTCCTTGAAGAATTTTTAGCTCATAAATGTTTCGAGGCTCGGGCATCTTCAAAACCAACTTTATCTTGATCCATATCAATTCCTCGATGTCTCACAATAATGCGAAGAAACTTTCCAGAAGTAACTCCAAAGGCATATTTCAACGGATTTATCCTTTGTTGGTATCTAAGCAACTCAAACACCGTTCTTAAGTCTTTCAAATGGTCGCTCCTATTTCTTTACTTCATCAACAAGTCATCAACATAACATTAGACATTTTTGTGGAGAAAGTCATCAAATATATTTTGAATATCCCTTTGATATGTGGCGCCGATATTTTTTAAACCAAAAGGCATTACTTTGTAGCAATAAATACCTTTAGGTGTGCAAAATGCAGTGAGTTCTTCATCTTTTAGTGCCATATGAATTTGGTTGTAGCAGGATGGACCATCCATAAAAGACATTGCCTCATAACCAGTTATAGCATCAATCACCAGCTCTGAAATAGGAAGTGGAAACTTATCATTAGGGCATATACATTATTGAGGTCTCTAAAGTCAATACAAACTCAAATTTGGTCATTCTTCTTCCTGAAGGGAATAATAATTGAAATCCATGTAAGGTATTTGATTTCACGAATAAAGCCTATTTCAATGAGTTAACTTTATTCTCACTCAATGGAATCAAGTCTGGCCTAAATCATCTTTGATCTTGCTTAACAAGGCGAGCACCATTCTTGACTGTCAATTTATAGACTGCTACTTAGGATTCAAGCCAAAATTTTTGTTATAACTCCAAGTGAAGACATCTTTATATTCTCTAAGTATATCCATGTAAGCAATTTCTTCATCAGCTTCTAGAGAAGCACTTAGGTAAGTTGGACAACAAAGTGATGATATTTCAAAACTCCATATGTGTAACTCCCTCCTCAAGTGGAGCCTCGGGAACCAGAAGAACTTGGGCCTTATTAGCATCCATTGCTCTAGGTGGAGTTATTCTTCCTCGAGGCATTATCTAAAAAACACAAAATGATTCCTTGGATAAAAGAAGTATTAGAACAACTCTAAGTCATGATATGAATCATAAAAGAAGGGAAAGTTTCATAAACGCAGTCATAGTCTCCTATTCATAATTGTGGCACACTTCACAACCATGAACAAGACCTTATTCGATGAGGTATGTTGGACTCCGAGGACTATTTTTCAAAACCTCAGACTCTGATACTAAGTTTGTCAAGACCCAAGCCTAGGTCCTAGGCATGACACGACGAATGAGAAACTCAAAGATACCTCAAACAAGCCTATTAGCATTCATTTAGCCTTTCATTGGTAATGATAATCAATAACAAGAGAAAACAAGAGAAAAGAGGGACTATGGGAAAATATCATAAACAACCACCATAGTAGTCAAGATTCACCATACATATGTTCAATAATACCTTTATATCTTGGACTTGGCGGGGGCTAAGACATGTTCCTAGCTCACCCTCAAACAAATAGAAATGGAGTACCACAATATATGTCTAAAGGTCTCAACATAGCATAATCTAGAAAGAAAAAGGAGTATTATTCCCGAAACATGGAAACTCACAAAAGTAGCCTTCAAGCAATTCCAACTAGCCATGTAGAGGAGAACGACGAAGAGTCATGATCCCTACATGGTGATATCATGTATTCAAAAGAGTATACATTAGTACTTTGAATGCACTAAGTATGTAGGCATGCAATACAATGGAAATATTAGGACATTTACAAAGTAAAGTACTAAATGAGTGCATGTATGAGTAACCAAGTAGATAGCATTTAAATCATACATATGTGGGAAAATGACCATAACCGACATTAAGACCATGTGAGTTATAAAATGGAATCCAATGTAACCTCCTACATTAGAAGGGTTTTGAACCCCATGGGTGGAAGAACCCATGGACAAATACCAACATACCTTGATAAATTTTGATCTTGCGATTGAAAAAGGAGACTTGATCTTGAAAAAACCCTAAAATTTACTTTGTGATGAAGAAGACCTTTGATAGGAGCCTTGGGAGGGAAGGTTTTGTGAATTTGAGAGTCAATGTGAGAATGAAAGGTTTAGGGTTACTTAGGATAGTCAATAAGTAAGAACATAGTCCCCAAAACATCCACATTCGTTAATACAAATATAAGGAAAGACTAAAATACTCCTCATTAAAATTTGGCTGAAAGACCCTACGAGTCACTCTTTACGAGTCATAAATAGTTCGACGAGTCATAGAAATGACTCATCCTGCAGAGTCTGAAAATCCCTAAAAACCCTGAGCCTCTGAAGTTTTCCTATGACTCATTTCTACGAGTCATCATCTCTTCTACAACTTGTCCTGTCTAGTCGTTAAAAATGTTTTGTAACTTGTCATGTGCAGACTCAGGCACTGACCCTATGACTCTCTTCTGCGAGTCGTAACATTTTAGATGGGTCGCAAGCCAACTCGTAACTTATCATCCAGACTTAGCAAATTTTCCAACCCTCAGCATCAATCCTACGAGTCCCTTCGATGACTCGTAGGAGTCCCGACGACTTGTAGGTTGAATTGTAGACTCTGAATCAATCCATTTTCCCAAGCTTTTTCCTTCGTTTCGACTCTTCAACTTATGGGGCCTTATAGTTAGAGATCAAGTCATTGCAGTAAGAAGGCCTATTATCACTTCACATAAGTTTGGGGGTAAATTCACCTCGAAGTGGGATGGATCATATATCATACAAGAAGCATATTCAAATGACGCTTAAGTTTGTCAATGTTGATGGCATGAGGATCGGTCCTATTAGTGCAAAATTCCTTAAAAGGTACTACCCTTGAAGTGAGATAATGCTCCTTAAGGTACAAGCATAAACTGCATGTTAATCCTAGCCCGCAAGAGTATAAACTATGCACGGCACCCCAAAAAATGTCTACTAGGTTGAAAATATTGAAAAAGCCGGCCTGGACAAAAGTTAGGACACCAAAAATAATTACTCCTCCAAAACTACGTTGTGACTTGATCCTCTTCACTGAGGTATGTAGGTGCTTAGAATTAAATTCTAAGTTTAGTTGTATAAGTGTCAAAAAAACTACATGTTCCCGCTCGATCTGTCATATGTAAGCTAAGGCTATGAATACTCTTTTATCAAACTTAGACTTGCACCAAATGATGGTGACTCGATGGGGGCAAACCTTATGAAATATTATCTTCTGTAACAGAAGTTGAAGTCTTCAAATTCTACAAGTCTGCAAGTTAGAGTCTCAAAGACACAAAGTTTTCAAGCTTAAGTCTTCAAGTTCTTCAAGTCTGGAAGTTAGAATCTCAAATCAACCAAATTTGCAAGTTGAAGTCTTCAAATCTTTCAAGTCTGTGAGATGGAGTCCTAAATCAACCAAATTTGCAAGTTGAATGTCACACCCCAAATTAGGGGAGGCACAACAAGCACCCGGTGCCTCATTCTTAGAACAATAGCTCGCTAATAAATATAATGAATAAGAAATTTGACAGAAAATATCCTTAACCATCCAACATACTTCACATCACAATTGTACAAGCACGATAATGATATGATTTAGTCAAAAAAAATAATAGAATTAGCTGACACCCTAGTGCTCTTCACAGAGGGTCTTCCTAATAATAGAATAGTAAAAATAACTTATTTGATAGATTTATAATTTTTAAAATTCGTGCGGTATGAAAAAAAAAGTTTTTTCTTAACATACCTTGAATATTGACTTGTATAACTTGATGTAGATAATCGATTTTCTTTAGACGATCACAAATAGAGTAGAAATATATTTTTTCCTAGAAAATCTTTTTCAATCATGCAAGGGTGACTACAGTAATTTAAGGAAAGCATTTAAGCATTCCTTCTGATTAAGCAAGGAAAATAAGGTGGATAAGTATATGCGCAGGTGTATATATAGAGAGATATGCATAGTAGTAGATTAAGTACATGTATCTTCGTAGAGAAAAATGGATAAGAAGTGGTTGTATATTTTTCATAAGGTGAAAATGAAAACAATAGTAGAATTTCCAAAGATATGCATTTATTATATGATGTAAAAGGCGGTGGTTTCTTTTATATATATATAAAAGAATTCCTTTAGTTACTTTTAATAAAGTATTGATCTCCACAATTTAAATTTCTGAATATTTAATGCACATATTTGTAGTACTATTTACTCCACTTCCAAATGGGAAAAAAATGGAGGTGACACAATTCCTACGCCGTTATGTATTTATTCGGGGTATTGCATATGTTCATGGTAAAATATATATAACTTTTTGAATATATCATAATTAATAAAAAATTATTTTGAACAAAGCCTACCACATATACTAATAATTTCTTGACATAACAAGACTTACCATCTCCGTTAAAATATTATTAATTGATAAAACTCTTATAAAAATAAATACACATATTAATATATCGTAACTAAGATATTTTCATAAATATTTAAGACATTTTAAGAAGACAATAAATATATGTATTTTTTAGATTTCAATTAAAAATATGATGTTATCAAATCACGCGTGGTGCTACGATAAAACTCTCAAATTTAGGGCTCGTAAGCCTTCTATATGAGACAAAGGACACACGTAAACACCTGAGGTGTTACATTGAAGTCTTCAAATTCTTAAAAGTTTGCAAGTTAGAGTCTCAAATCAACCAAGTTTGCAAGTTGAAGTCTTCAAATCTGTAAGTTGAGTCTCAAATCAATCAAGTTTGCACGCTGAAGTCTTCAAATTCTTCAAGTCTGCAAGGTGACGTCTCAAATCAAAAAGTATGTAAGTTGAAGTCTTCAAATTCTTCAAGATCACATGTTGGGGTCTTAAATCAACCAAGTATGCAGGTTGAAGTCTTCAAAATTCTCCAAGCCTACGAGTTGAAGTCTAAAATTGACCAAGTCTATGTTGAAGTCTTCAAATCATTTAAGTACTCAAGTTAAAGTTTTTAAATTCTCCAAAAATGCGAAGGAAAGTTTCAAAATTCTTCAAGTCCGCGGGTTGAAGTCTCAAATTGATCAGGTCCATAAGTTGAAGTCTTCAAATCCTCCACGTCTTCAAGTTGAAGTTTGGAATCAACCAAGTTTGTAAGTTGAATTCTTCAAAACCACTAAGTGTGCAAACTTCAAGAAAATCTTCAAAAATTATAAGTTGAAGTCTTCAAATCCTCCAAGTATGGAAGTTGAAGTGTTCAAATTGAAGTTTTAGATTTACCATGTCTGCAAGTAAAAAATTTTAAAGATGTTGAGTCTGAAAGTTGAAGTCTTTAAGCCTTGACCTTCTGATTTACTTTTTTTAGGGTGGGAATGAGTATTCATCCCCTTGTGCTATAAGAATACCTTTGAATTACCTTTCTTAGGGAGGGAATGCGTATCCATTCTTTTTCATCTTAAGAACATCTTCAAATTACCTTTCTTAGGGCGAGAATACGTATCCAAACCTTTTTTCCATAAGAATACCTTCAAATTACCTTTTTTAGAGCGGGAATGCATATCCATTCCTTTTCTCAATAACAATACCTTTGAATTACCTTTCTTAGGGCGGGAATGCGTATCCATTCCATTTCGCCATAAGAATACTTTGAATTACCTTTCTTAGGGAGGGAAGCATGTTCTCGTCATAACTCATCTATTCTACAACTATAAATAGGAGACCTCATAATTCAGAAATCACACCAGAATTCTAACAAGAAGCCAGAGAGAGCTCGTGGATCAAACACCGCAGATTTCTCTACAAGCTACAAGTTCAAGAATTCAAGAACTCAATCATTCAAATTCAAGAACAACTCAAGATCAAGACCACTAGATTCAAGAACAAGCTCAAAAACTCTTGAATTCAAGTACAAGTCAAGATCAAGTTCAAGGACAAGTCCTTATCAAGTTCATCAAATCCACAAATCAAGATCAAGACCACAAGATTAAGATTAAGCTCAAAAGTTCTTGAATTCAAGTACAAGTCAAGATCAAATCTATCAAGTCCCACGAGATTCAAGATTAAGCAACAAAACCTTGAACTTATATTTGAAAAGACACAGAGAGGATTCACAGAAATTGTACTCATATTTGAAACAAATACAATGATTGTTGCGATATTTTTTGTTCTTGATTATTATTTTCTCGACGCAAATTTTATTATCTACAATGATAATTAGGAAAATAATGAAATAAGATATTATATATAATCACTTAAATAAGTTAATTTTATCATAGCATGTATACCTAGAAAGTGTCGGTTCTTGATTATTACAAAATCAACACGGCACATTCATTTACTCCCTCTTTTTGTTTGAATTTGTTGGTTTTGATGCGACGGAGAGTTTAGCAAAAATTAATACTAAGATTTTTGAATATTATGGTTCTAAACTAAATATACATAGAATGTATTAAATTTTTTAATATTTTATTTTTAAATATGCTACGTAGAAAATTGGCATTAATGAGTTACGAAAAGAGAAAAAAATATTTTTTTTTAAACGGATTAAAAAGAAAAATAAGATAAACATATTGAAAAATAACGAAATTAGGTACTCCTAATATATCCACTTAAATACATTAATAATGTAAAAATTATTTAGAATATTGTTGTCTCCCCCCCCCCCCCCCCCCCCCCCCCCCCTAGGAATACGATATAAGCCACAGTTGTGCAAAACCAATATTTAAGGAATGACACACCATGTTTACCGCTCCATATTTCAAGTAATGGACCAAAATAATCTTCATTATCAGTATATAAGTAACGGGGTTCTATGAATGAAACTAAGCAAAAAGAGGAACAAATAATGTTGCTTGTTTAGGAATAATCAATAATCCTGATTTTAGAATTTTTCTCACAAAACTTTTCTAAGGGTCGTAGTGGTGTAAAGGATTGACCTTACACCAACTACCATCAACACCCCCCAACAAATTTTAACAATAACCCCAACTTACCTTAGCTTATTAATTATAATGGAGTACTCGTATAGAACAAAACTCAATGTATTCATTGTGCTCAGTCTGTTTGTATTTGCTGCAGTAGGGACCGCAACAAACGCTCCGAGGAGGAAACTCTCAAAGAAATACAAAGGCCCGTGTATGGCCGTGAATTCTATCGACAAGTGCTGGAGATGCGACCCTAACTGGGCCGAAGATCGCCAGAAAATGGCCGATTGTGCATTGGGTTTTGGTATCAATGCGATGGGAGGAAAGTATGGTCCGTACTACATTGTCACGGACAATTCTGACGATGACGTTATTGATCCTAAGCCTGGAACTCTCCGATTCGGGGTGATCCAAAAGGGGCCCTTGTGGATCACATTTGCCAAAAGCATGAGAATTGAATTAACCAGGGAACTTATTGTTAGTAGCAATAAAACAATTGATGGACGTGGAAAATACGTTCACATAGCAAATGGAGCTGGCATTAAGATACAATCTGCATCTAATATTATTATCTCTAACCTTCGAATTCATAATATTGTACCTACCCCAGGTGGCCTGCTTAGGGAATCCGACGACCACCTTGGCCTAAGGGGCGGAGATGAAGGTAATTGTCAAACTGACCATCTCTCGTCAAAATTAAATTGTTAGCAAGAACAGTAGACTTGTTAATTATTTAATTATATTATGTCGTCTTAATTTAACAGGTGATGCCATCAGTATTTTCAATTCTCATGATATATGGATTGACCACATCTCTATGTCCCGTGCCGCTGATGGTCTTATCGATGCTGTTGCTGGTTCCACTAATATTACCATATCTAACTGTCACTTCACTGACCATGAAAAAGTAATGTTGTTCGGTGCTAACGATCATTCCGAAGAAGACAGGTCAATGAAAATAACATTAGCGTACAACCACTTTGGAAAGAGGTTGGATCAAAGGATGCCTCGATGCAGGTTTGGATTTTTCCATCTGGTGAACAATGACTACACTCATTGGGAAAGGTACGTATGTACGGACAAATAAAATTATTGAATTATGTAACCATCGATCTAATCATTTTAAAAGTTTATGTTGAATTATGTGTTGATTATATTATGTCTGTACAGGTACGCTATTGGAGGAAGCAGTGGAGCGACCATCATCAGCCAAGGGAATAGATTTATTGCGGAGGATAAATTGTTGGTGAAAGAAGTGACATATAGAGAGAAAAGTACATCAAGTGTGGAAGAATGGATGAAATGGACATGGATATCAGATGGTGATGATTTGGAAAATGGTGCTACATTTACACCATCTGGGGATCAAGATTTACTCGCCAAAATTGACCATCTCAATTTGATAGAGCCAGAACCATCTTCTAAAGTTGGATTACTAACTAAGTTTTCTGGTGCATTGTCTTGCAAAGTTCGACGCCCATGCTAAAATCATTTTTTATCAGAGAACCCCCTCCCTATTCCGACGAAAACTAAAGCAAAAAGGATTTTACATTTCTTCATTCTTTTGGTAATTGGGGTAACAACGAGGACCATTATAATGTTACATTTTATTTTCCTGATAAAGCAATGATAATTCTCTTCTTTTCTTCTCTTGCAGCAATCCTATATATATATATTTACATGCTGATCTTTCTTTTTTCCCATTTTTTGCTTTTTTTGGTTTTCTTCTAGTTCCTTCGACAATCTAACTCTTACTTTTCAAGAAATTGAAACATATATTGTTGTGTGGTGATCTAAATATAATAAACAGAGGCTTCTGAGAAGAACATGGATGGAATAAGGATGGATTAATGAAGTCTGACATTGATGACAAATCCGAAGAGTTATATATTATGTTTCTCGAATTTTCCAAAAATGTCATTGTATTCGTGTCCTTCAAACATGCATTATTTGGAAGGATCCAATACTAAGTGCGAAGACATTTTAAGACAATCTGAATACCATAGATTTAAGACGATGACACTTCTTCGTGTAAGAATTTTAGAAATAGTAATGGTAACGTAGAATTAAATGGACGACGCTTGACCTTGAATTTTGGTAAATATCTTGAGAATTAAATAGTAATGTAACATAGAATTTGGTAAATATTAGGGCTCAGGTATTTTTTAAGCTAGTGTGAGAAATCAATATCTTCTTGTTATTGAAAAATACTGCAACTTCAACAATACACCTGCTTTAGAAATCGATACCTGCAACTACCCATAAAACCGTAAAGTTGAATTTGTATACGTGGTTTAAGGACATATGAGTTAAAATGATCAGATAGTGAGGTTATTGGTGTGGAATAAAAAAAATCTGGCCCTCTCTTAATTTCGACGCGTGGAATCATGATTGGGACAGAAAGCTTGGTACAAATGACAGATTGATCGAGTGAAGTCAGGACTTGGACCACAATAGGTCTCGATAATTCAAAAATAGAAAGAATATAGATAAAGGTGCCCCTTCTTAGAATTCAACATTTATGATATTTTTTGCATCTTGTTCGCTCACTCTTCATTCAGGGTGATTCGAACCAGGGGAGGATCTTCCACCTTAAGATCATAGCACTAGTATTTGAACGCTTACTTTTACTGGTCTTCTCAGGTTCACCTCTTTTGGATGCCTGGGTTCTCCTCCTAACGAATGAAGAAACTCTCCGTACCCGGCCGACATCCACTTCAGCTGCCGGAAGCAATATCTTCAAGCCTGGACTCTTTGCTTTATGCAAGGAGTAAAGCACGATGATAACAAAGTTTTCACTAATCAATCTCGAAACGTGCGATAACCTGCAGCCAGTTGATAATACTAGAATGGAATCAAGAGTACATTTTTAATAGGATCTAGACTAGACTTTTTGTAGGTATTCAAGAGATTTTGCCTTTCTTAAAAATGAGCAAATTGACCTACTTGAAAGAATAGGAAAAACAAATTCTATAAGTTGCATTTTAGAGGTGAAAAATGGACAAGTTGGATCGAATTTGGATGGATCAAACTGGGTCAAAGCACTAATTTAACTGTTTGTAACAAATTACTTGCCGCAGAAAACTGACCAATCACCTCACCAGACTCCTCGAATGATTCAACATTGTTACATTGATAGCATCTTTGTCGGGAGTAATTTCTTGCAAGCAATGTCCATATTGCAGCTTGTTTGGGTTCTACTGTTGGCGAAGAACAAGCTTAGGCCAAGCATAATTACTAGTCAAGTTTGGGCTCAATTATGTGTTCTGTAGTTTTAACTTATTCATGGACTGAGCTACAAAGCTATATTGAGGATCATCTTGATTACTTTTTTATGGAGTATGAGCGGCATTCCAGTAAAAAAAACTCCATTCTTAGGATGTCAAGGTGGAAATCTACTTGTGTCAACAATGTTTTTGTGCAAGATTGGGAGCGGTTAATGGGGAACCAGTTGAGGGCTGCACGAAGGCAGAACAAAGGGATGGTATTGAGTTCTCCTCCTTATTTTGTGTGCAATATTTTCATAATGACTCTATACAGCCTTTCGCCGAAAAACGATTCTGCCTGGAGCATGGCTCTTCAACCTTATTGTTATTCCTCACCACGTTTCGTTGTTTCTCTCACATTAGCAAATAGTCCATTTGATCCTGGTATACATGATATTCCTCTATTCTGTGGTGCCAACGAGAATATGTTTCCAAGTAGTAGTTTTGTCTCTACTTATTTTCTGAAAGTTCATGCACGGCTCCGCAGGATCTGTAACAATCAAGAAGTTTTTCTCTTGACGGACATGACACATATCAGTGGCTTGGTTGCTTCTTGGTGTTAGAATTTTAAACTTTTAAGAAAAGAAAAGATTCGGCAGAATGTTTATTTCATTCATATAGCATACTACAAAATACTTATACATACATCTATATAAGCTTTTCAAAAGGTAGTAGATACCATACCTATCCAACCACTTACAAAACATATTTCATAAAACAAGGATTACCTTTCCTTTACAAACCAAGCATAATATTTAAAAGAGACACTATTAGACTAAAGACTATCTAGAAAATCTCATTTTCTAACACTCCTCCATGAGATTTTTCTTGGATACTCCCAACTTAGCCCTTAGAACTGCAAATTTCCCCTTAGGAAGAGCCTTGGTCATGATGTCTGCAATCTGCTGATCTGAGCTGCAATGAACAAGTTTAACTTCGTCATCCTTCTCTTCTTGTCTGATAGCATGAAACTTCACATTTATATGCTTGCTACGACCATGTTGATTGAGATGCCAAAGCAAATAGAAGCCTTATTGTATCATGTCGTGCAACTGGTGCAAATGTGTCTCTATAATCCAGACCTGCAACTTGCGCATAACCTTTCATAACAAGACTTGCCTTGTATTTATAAACTGAACCATCTAGATTAAGTTTGGTTCGATAAACCCATTTCACTCCTATTACATTTCTGTCTTTGGGTTTATCAATCAGCTTCCAAGTGCCATTCTTTGCTATCATACCAATCTCCTCCTTCATAGCTTCAATCCAAACTTCATGTCTTGATGCTTCTTGATAGATATTTGGTTCCAATATTGCAATATTACATCTTTCATATATCTCAGAAAGGGACTTTGTTTTCAAAATGGGCAAATCAAGTAAGGATTCCCCATCTAATTCTTCATCTTTTTTCAAATTTTCAGAGCCAAATGATTGGATTTCAGGCAGCAGACACAAGTTCTGAAAAATCTGCATTATCTTTCTCAATTTGCTCCTTATCCCAATTCCAATAACCATACTCATCTACTACGACATTTCTTCTGATGGAAATACTTTTTTTTGCAACCTGAAAACTCTATAACCTTTGGCTTGCGACGAATAATCAATAAAGATCCCCAATTCACCTTTCGTTTCAAGTTTGCTTCTTTTGACTGAAGGAACATGAGAATAGAAAATCGTACCAAAGATTTTTAAGTCCTTGGCAGATGGTTTTATTCCACTCTAAGCCTCAATAGGAGTTTTTTCATCCACAGCTTTAGTTGGCAACCTATTTAACAAATATACTGAAGTATAAACAGCTTATGCCCAAAAGCTTTGCGGTAGTTTCTTTTCAAGCAACAAACATCTAGCCATTTCAACAATAATCTTGTTCTTCCTCTCCAAGACTCCATTTTGTTCGGATGAATAACTTACTGTCAACTTGTGATCAATCCCCATATCTTCACAATACTTATTGAACTCATTTGAAGTGTATTCACCACCATTGTCCGATCTCAAAGACTTCAGCTTACAACCACTTTGCCTTTCAACAAAAGTTTTAAATTTCTTAAAACTGAAAATACTTGAGACTTGTTAATCAAAAAATACACCCAAGTCATCCTTGTTAAGTCATCAATAAAGAGAAAAAAATATTTATTTTGTCCTAAAGATGATGTCTGCATAGGTCCACACGCATCAGTGTGAACTAGTTCAAGTTTTTTAGTTGCCCTCCAGGTAGCACTTTTAGGAAATGATTTCCTGTGTACCTTACCCATCTGACATGCCTCACAAACTTCTTTAGATAGTGAGATCTCAGGTAACTCTTTAGTCAAGACTTTCTCATACATAGACTTTAAAGTAGCATAGTTAAAATGCTCATATCTTTTGTGCCACAACCATGATTCATCCATACTTGCAAAATTTGCACTATCAAACTTCCCATCTAAAGAAAAAGATTTATCCATACTTTAACAATCAAACTATCTTTAGATTCAAAAACCAAACAATGTTTGCCCTTAAAAAATTAGAAACAACCTTTCGACATCATTTGAGCCACACTTAACAAGTCACATGCTAAACAAGGAACATACAACACATCATGTATAAATTTGTACCTTGTGTAGTTTGAAAGGCAACTGAACTCTTTCCATATGCATCAATTGTTTCACCATTTCCCATCCTCTTTAGCTTTGAACGACTTGTCAAGTGTTTGAAACAAGAGCTCATTTGTGACATATGACTCGTACATCCACTGTCTATGAACTATGAGGATTTGTTGCTTGTGTTTTCTTCGTGAGAAGCCATAAACAAGCTTTCTTCTTCCTTTTCCAACTCTTCAAAAAAAATTACCTGTAGCGCATGATGTTGTTGTAGTTGATTCTACTTGACCCTACAATTTTTCTCAATATGACCTATCTTTCTACAGAATCTACACTGAATAGATGGCTCTCCTTTGAACCAGCAGTCTTTTTCTTGATAACTGGTTCTTTTACGGTGGCTGTAAGGTGGAACTTCCCTTTCTTTGAAGATTCCTTTCATGGTTTTCCCTTTGCTACTTTATCTCCTTCCATCCTTCTATTGTCCTTCACAGGCTGCTTGCCTTTATGTTGTGCCTGAAATGCCATTTATGCTACTTCTCTATCTCTTATACTTGATCTTTGTTCTTGGGCTTGTAACTTGATGATCAGTTCTACAAGCGATAAAGTCTTCAAATCACAAGATTCCTCTATTACTGAAATCTTGGACTCGAACCTTGCTGGTAAGCTTATCATCATCTTTTCCACCACCTTTGAATCTGGAAAGGTTTCACCAAACAACCTTGTTTTGATTACAATTTCCACAATTTTGGGAGAATACTCTTTCACAGTATCTCCTTCTTTCATCCTTAACATCTCAACTTATCTTTTGAGAGTTAAAAGTTTGACAGCCTTCACTCTGTCACTTCTATCGAACTCCTTTTTTAACTTCTCCCATGCTTCTTTAGGTGTTTCACAAGTCATTATTCTTGTGAAAATCACATCTGAAATTGTTGAATGAAGACATGTGAGAGCCTTTGGTTTCCTTGACTTCTCATCTTCATAAATCTTCATTTGTGCAACTGTTGGATTTGGTCCAAGTGGAGGAGGATTATCTTCTCTTTCAATTGTTTCTCATAGACTAAGAGCTTTGAAATAAGCCTTCATCTTTATCAGCCATATGTGATAATTTTCCCTTGTAAACATAGGAGGGTCTGTACCTAAGAAATTGTTGGATATCATGTTACTGCTGCTCAGCTCACCTTAGAAGAACTAGAGTAAACCTTAGCTTTCTTGCCTTCACAAGCCCTCAAGAAGAAGGGCTCTTGATACCACTGTTAGACTTTTAAACTTTTAAGAAAAGATAAGATTCAGCAGAATGTTTCTTTCATTCATATAGCATATTACAAAAGACTTGCACATACATCTATATAAGTTTTTCAAAAAGTAGTAGATACCATACCTATCCAACCACTTACAAAACATATTCCATAAAACAAGAATTACCTTTTCTTTATAAACCAAACATAATATTTAAAAGAGAACACTATTAGACTAAAGACTATCTAAAAATCTCATTTTCTAACACTTGGGTCATGTGTTCTCCTTTTGTGTATGGAATTGTTGTTACATATGCTACACAATTTATGGGTGCTAAAGTTTACACTACAACTGTGTTTGGAAAGAGCTTGTTTGAACTTGAGGGTTTTGGTAATGAGCAAGCCTCTTTTATGTTGTTTCCAGGATAGTGATTGTTGCAAGAATTATACAAGATCACACACTATTTTTTGCCAACATTGCACAATTTCTCTTGGCTACAATTGGTGGGGAGCGCACTACTAACATTGTTCTTGACTCGAACCTTGAGGACAAGGTTCTTATTGAGGACGGGAGTAGTGTTATGAACCAGCATCGGCCTAATATCGATACCAACACAATGCCACAAGACTAGTTATTGGGCTGATAAGAAGCAATAAAATTAGAAGTCCTTCATAAAGATTGATTTGGGACCCACGCTCAATTAATAACTAGCTAAAAGGACGGCAGATGATAAAAATGATTTATGAAAATTGTTGAGAAAAATATTTAATCCTCTCATCTCTTTTCATAGAGTCTAAGCTTCTCATTCCCTTCTAGTTATCTTCTTCAATAGTTCTATTTTATTACTAGTCCATTGTTGTTCTGCAATTTTTTTGTTAGTTCTATTTTGCCGTTGTAATTTTGAGTTTAGTGATTATAATATCTGAATGATTTTATTGTGAAATTGGAGTTGTTACAACAACTATAGATAGTTATTTTATAATAAGTGAGATTAGTAATACGGAAAGAATTGTTTTTTACTACATGTAGAATATGCTAAAAGTGAAAGAAGAAGAAAAAACTATATGAAATTAATGTGTGATAAAAGCCTTGTCAATCAGATTATCATTGATGCGACTTACTATGTATTGTTACCTGCAATTGACTTTCTAGTTTTTGATAGGGTCTATCTTAGCTCGAAGGAAAGAACAACCAAAGCGGTCGAAGCTTGCCTCTAGCCGATAGGCTAGCAGTAAGCTTGGCTACAGCGAAGCGCTTACCAAGCGCGAAGGAAAGATTGAAATTCAATTTCTTGATCTGCATCTTCAATTTTTGGAAACTTATAAAGTTTTTTCGATCCCGAAATAAAGAGAGTTCGGCTCTCTTTTTTCGCTCATTCAGATGAAGAAATTCCGTGAAGATGATGAGAGATCCTCTCCTATCTTTAAACTGAGAAAGAAGAAAGAAGGACCAAGTCTTGCAGATCTGCTGCTTCAGATTCATCGATCCAATATGACCACTTAGGTCTACGTTGCCACGATATTGTTCTATGGAAGCGGGCGGTTTAGAAGATCTTCCTTGGAATATCCATCATCTTGGTCTCAACCTAGGAAGAGTTGTACGCCTACATAACAGCCCTCCCAGCCCAAAGGAAAATGCCCAGATCACATTCTTGTTGTTGCTGGAGGTACACATCCCTCTTCTCGGTGTGGAACGATATACGAGAAATAGATGCTCAGCGGATAACTGCTTAAAGCATCTAAGTAGTAAGCCCACTCCAAGATGAGTGCTCTACTATTCCGGCTTCCCCAGAGCTTCCGGTAGCACAGCCACCCTCTGTCATCCATTGCAGCAGAGCCGTTTCATGGGCGGGGGGGGCTGTTCGTTATTTGATACAATTAGTGGTGGCAAATAGAGAGTCCGGAGCCGAAAGGGTATATTTGTTTTGTAAAAATTTTAAAACATCAATTAATTTTTTTTTTGAAATTAAAAGGGCAAAAACGTAAGGCTGCTTGCGACTTGCCTTTTTGTCAGTGACGACGTTAACGCCCTCCGTTAAAGGAAGTCGCAAGGCAGCTTACGACTTTCTTTAACAGTGTAGGCCCACGCCACTCTTCCCACCCCCACGCCCCACCACTCATTCCCGTTGCCACACCCTCCCCCAGCCAACCCCAATGCAATGTTTTATATTAAGTTTTTTTTTGTATATTTATATTTTAACTTAATATTTATTTGATATTACAAATATTTTCTCTTTAACTGTCATTCTTTATTTCATTCACTATCTTTAGTATTATAATAATGCCATTATCACATGACTTACTATGTTTATTTGACATTTGTATGTATATATATACATACTTTTTATCCACGATTAGTCATTATTTTCAGCATTTTATTCAACTACACATATATAATTCGTGAATGTAGGTTATATGTAATTATGCATGAACAAATTTACATATAGGCCTCTTTTGGTGTGTGAAAAATGTTTTTAACAAGATTGAAATTGAAGTAAACTCCATGCTATTGGTGAATTGGTTATATAATAAGAAACAAATAAGGGTATATACTAGTTATTAAATGTCTGTAGATTAAAGTGTATAGTTTTAAGAATATTTAATTGAATTATGATTTACGATTTGTCTCCATTTGGAACAAACCTGTACTTCTCAAACAATAGAATAAGGTTTAAAACATACTTTGTGCATTCTTATATATTGTGTGTATATATATATACTATAAATAATTTAATTAGAGATATTCTTTAATAACCAGTAGTATGTCCAACTACCTTTACCCATTTCTACCCACCTTATAAATTAGTTGGATAACAACAAATTTAGTTCTTTTTTTAAAGCAAATCACTTATCTAAGACATGGAAAAAATATTTTTATGTTTAGCTATAGCAGAATATTTCTCGAGTAGGGGGGTTATTTTCATTCGCATTGATTTCTCTAGTAGGCCAATATTGAAAATTCGGTCTTAATTGATTAAATAAAATTTACACTTATAATTAAGAGAAATCAATTCATTTCTTCAATCATTGAGTCATATTGTACAAACCAAAATTTAGGACATGAAAAAAAGAACTAAACTTCTATACATCATTAATAATAGATATTATAATCTACATCGACGCAATTGTTGTTATTTATGTGTATCCGTACCACACATTGTTGGTACATGCGACCTTATAGTTCTTCGGGGATTGTTTATGTCCTGCAAAATTAATTATTATGAGTTTTATTTTTAATAATTTAACACTTCTAATATTGAAGTTTTCTACAGTAAAAATATTACAACATACATATTGTTGTAAAAATTCATCTTCATCATCATCTTCATCTTCATCTTCATCTTCATCTTCATCTTCATCTTCATCTTCATCTTCATCATTTTGAGTTTCAGACATATCTTGTAATAAGATGATAATTTATTATTACATACTTTTATTAAAAGTTATTTACTTAAAAAATTATTTAAAGAGTATATTAATTACCGTTGAAAAATTCAACCTTCCAGCCTGAAAAGATGAGTTTTGAAATTCATGTTTTTGTGTATTTTGGCCAAAATTAAAATTTGCACCACTGAATTGCTCAAAACCCGTAAGAACATTAGGAGTATGAAAATCACTAACTTCTTCTTATGTATAACCGGGCACACTTGACGATGTTCCACCATAGTCAAAATTGAATAATATGAAGTGCCAAAAGTAGCATCCGAAAATTCTGTATTAACTTCTTGCATATGAATACCTCGTGTGTTATGTGGACCGGTTCTATGAACCGGTGATTGTGGTTGATATTGGAGAAGAGCCCAAACACATACTGAAATGATGAACATAGTACAACTTCAGCTGTATGTGAGATCCTCACATTTGCAAAGAATGGTAAGGGAGGAAATGTTCACAAGTTTTTGCAGATTCTAAAAAATGTTCATGCGGAAAATGGTTTAATTATCACATGCCATGATCGCATGCAATTAAATTTTGTGGTGTTCGTGATTTCGAGCCAAAAACTTATGTGAGCAAATACTACAACACGAAGTACTACAAGCAAACGTACAGTGGTACTTTTACACCCGTAGGAGATTAAGTTTATTGGCTGCCTGCGAGTTTTTATTTGGTTGCAAATACGAAATATTTGCGAACATCTGGTCAGCAATCAAATACACGATGGAAGAATGAAATGGACATTTTTCCATCTCGCATGTCAAGAAAGTGTAGTATTTACAAGCAAATGGGACACACCAAGGCTCGTTGTCCTCATAGAAATCATTTGTAAAATGTATTTATTTAAATTATTATGTTTATGTTTATGAATTTTAAAGTAGAACTACTTTTTTGTTTATTTTTGTAATCGAAAATTCCTATATATAAGCAATTGATTTTTATAAAAGAATCTCATTTATTTTAACAACATTAATAAGTACAATATACTTTACACTTTACGCTAGTAAAGACAAACAATCGAAATCAATAATTATATAATTTGATAATCGTAATCTTATTCTTCTGGAGTTTCAGGAAAGATTTCAACTTCATCATTTATACTATAATTTTAAACTACTATATTGTGTATGATTAATCAAAGATAACTGATTTATACAACAATAAGGCACACCAAAATTTAGTGTTTCTGGTAAATATTTTTGAAGATCTATCCATTCTTTAACTATTGAATATACAGGATAGATAGAATCTCTATGTAAATTTTGATCTTCTAGTACCTTCTAGTGCTCTTCTTCATTTGCTCTTTTAAAGTTGAGATCGTCTAATGCATGAAAGAGTTGTAGCGCTTTATTCATTTCATCAATCTCCTTCACCAAGTGTTCAATAACTAATGCTTCATCCCTGAATTTGCATGTTTGATAAGTTGCAAATACTGCTTGTGGAATGACCAAATCATGCCAGCGACAAAAAACTTCGTAGTCGCACCTCTAAGAATATAAACTAGGTCATTCAAGTGTTTCATCCCAAATAATAAAATCATCCATTTTAGAAGAGTTTGTTTCTCCCTCAATGATGTGTCCAGCAATTTTTAAATCATAATAAATATCAATGAATTTATTTTCTAGCGGACGAATTCTGCCATACCATTTTTTCCACATAAATCAGTGTAGCACCCAAATACCTTTCTTGGGTCCTTGGGAACATTTCTATTTTTATTTTTGTTGGTAATATCGAACCAACGTTGCAACTATTTATTTCAAATGTGGAATTTCTTTTTTAAAAAATATTAATTAGTAATGAAGTACTATAAATGTAATTTATAGTAATAACAACATATTATAAAATTAAGAAAACAACATTGAATAATTATATAGTAAAAAATACATGAAATCTCTACTAGAAACAATAATAATATCGTATGGTATGCAAAATGTGCTACTTTATTTGAACTGATAAAACAACAAACTAATGATGAAAATGTGTATACATGAATAATTGGACAATGCAATAAGAATCTATATCCTACATTACAAGTACTATAAATTTATCAGAAACACATAAACTTCAAAAAAAAATCATAAATTTAAAAGAAATGAAATAAAGAATGAAAGTTTAGGAGAATCAAATAAATATTAAGCTAAAACATAAATATACAAATTTACAAAAAAAATTAATATAAAAGATTGCATTGGACGTGAGCTGGAGGAGGGTGGGGCAATGGGAGTGGGTGGTGGGGGTGGGGTGGGAAGAGGAGCGTGGGCCCACACTGTTAAAGAAAGTTGCAGGCTGCCTTGTAACTTGTAAGTCGCAGGCTGCCATGTGACGTACAAATCGCAGGCTGCCACGCGACGTACAAGTCGCAAGCTGCCACGCAACTTCCTTTAACAATGGGGATTAACATCGTCACTGACAAAAAGGCAAGTCGCAAAGCCTTGCGTTTTTGCCCTTTTAGTTTCAAAAAAATTAATTGTCATTTTGAAATTTTTGCAAAAAAAATATACCCTTTCGACTCAGGATTCGCAAATAGATAGGTTAGGTCAAATTTGGGCGAGTTGAAAATAAATCAACAAAAAATGAATAATAATTATTTCCGCTCATATTTTATATGGCTAAAAATGAGTTGCGTAAAATACTATTTACCCATATTTTCATGAGTTAATAGTATTCTACTCTAAAATTCAATATGGAAAAAATATTTTAGTCTTTTTTTGTATCAAAAATGTTGAAAATATTCCATTTAATTTTATTGTATTATAAAATCAAATCTGACACCCAATGCGGATCCGACTGCTAAATCGAGACCCAACTCCTAACCAAACCCAGGATCCAACTTTTAAATTTGGACCCAACACCCAATTTCGGACCTGACTTTCAAATTGAGATTTGACTCCAACACCCGACCTCGACGACAAATCTGAAACCCGATCTCGATACCTAAGCCGGATTTTTTGTTTCAAAGAAGTAGGATTTGGGAATCGATGCCAACTCCAAATCCAAAACCCGACTTTCGAATATAGATTCGAGACGACTCCAAGGGCCAAAGACGTCACCTTTTCAATTATTTTTTTATTACTTTTTTATTTTTTAAAATTTATAAAGCAGAGTAATTAGTTTTAACAAAGAACATTAAAAGAAAGAGAAGTTACAACATATTTTGTTATATCATGAATTTTGAATGAATAAAAGTTGAAAGTTTAACCCATTTAGCTAGCCTCTAGTTTATCCATATTTTACCCATGAATACTCATATTTCTATGGGTAACTCTTCCTTTTCGATGCCCACGAAACTACCCATATTTTACCCATCTAAAAAATTACTCACCCGACCCATTAAAATATGAACGAATTGAACGGATTATCAAAATATGGACTTACTTTGCCATCGCTAAATACAATAAAACTCCAAGATAATAGGGATTAAAATACTGGAAAAGAAGTTGGGTTAGCTTGAACAGACACACAAGAAGAGTGTCAGTTGCAGAGCAGAGCTAGTATACAGATTATGGATTCAACCGAATTTAGAAACTTTGGTCAAAATTCTATATTTGTCTCTAAAAATCTGTTGAATATATATAAATTATTAATTTAAAACCAATAATTCAAATGGACTAAAGTTTTGAACCCATAAACTTCAAATCCTAGCTTCTCCTCTAATTATTTGCAGGTGCATATGACATTGTAGAAATAGAATATAGAGAGGAAATGAGGAATCAACGCCATTACCAATTTCCACCAAAGTTGTTAAACCTGTGACGACAAACAACGTTAACAATCAAGTTTTCTGTAATCAAGTTCCAAATTCAATCAACTACATTATTAAAGCCTCAATTATGCCACCATCTAACGAGTGGACAAAACAAATAATCTAAGGAAATGTCATGTCCCTGTCAATTCTAGCAAGAAAAATTTGTCTGCCACGGCACTTGGTATATTCTGAATTCAAATATTACACAGTATGCAGCTGAGATGGATGTTCTACGATGGACCAATAGAGACCTAATTCGATCCTTCTTCCAACAATAATGTTCATCAAAAAAGGTTATTCAATGGGCTAAATTATCCCATCTCCAGCACACGAAAAAAGGGGTCACCTTTGACCACAACAAAACATTTATACATCTCCAGGGATAAAATGAGAATGAACTTGGGGTTTTATAGCCATGCCCTTTGAACTTTTTCATCCACTCATCTAACAAAGGTAGCTTGTGCAATGGAACTTAGTGAATGTACAACGTCTGCTGTGTGGGTGGGTATCCATCACTGTATATGACGACATCTCATGCAAGGAACAAATAGTTGTGTTAACCGAGCTAAAATGGTACTGAGTAACACTAATTACTACTACTAACTATTTTTTCATTAGACGGGGAGTTTAAATCATGTGATACAATTTTCTCGTCAATCTAGTGTTCCCATTTTCTATTCACCATCGTCTCTCCTGTCTGCTAAAACTTCTATCAAAATTCAATTATCAAGAACCTGCCCCTAAAAGGGCAAAACAATACCCTTATTAACTAGGAAGAAACAGAGGAATTCCTTCATTTACCTTTTGTACCTAGAAATCTTGTAGGCATTTAAGATAGTCTTCATGAGACCTTGAGTAACTCGTGGAATGCCTCTTGGGGTATGTCGACGGATCCCACTCGCTTCATTCGCTTCTTCCCTTCTTTCTGTTTCTCCAACAACTTCCTCTTTCTTGTAACGTCACCACCATAACACTTTGCCAGAACATTTTTTCTCATAGCAGAAAGCCTGAAACAAGATATATATATATATATATATATATATATAAATCAAACAGCAAATTACAACAGTTCATCTATGAAACTTTAAGCCCGAGAAGTTTTAAAACTCTAAAAATGTATACATGGCATATAGAAGAAACAACATCAGGTGAACCACCCCATTTCTCCTCTTGCAAAATACAAAACCAGACACAAACATCTATTCCAAAATTTCCCTCTCCCTACTAACTTTCTTTTCCCTCCTACACTTAAAAAAAACTAAATATTTTAAAAGGAAGTTGTCTACTACCAAAAAAAGTGTTGCTTGCAGACCCTAAAGGAAAAGAAAAAGTTGAGACAGGGAACAAGGTGGAATAAGATAGCCAGTTAAATCCCTAATCTAGTAAACAGTCAGCCAAAAACAGCTGTTCAACAGCATGTTTTTACATCAATGGTGGCCACTCATTATGGGGAGGAAACCATAAATAATCACCACAGTTTTGCATAATAACAGACGTGTTATAGAAAAAAGCTGAAACAGGGATAACTATATTCACAGGATAATGTACTAGTCTGCCAGATGTATGATATCGATGGAGAAATTAAACTTACGTCTCCCTGGCGATGACCTTAGATCCAATAGCAGCTTGTATGATAATTTCGAACATCTGCCTGCTCAACTATCTGTATTAGGAACTGGACGTAGCAATAAAACAAAATGAAACAGATAATAGGGTGGTGAATAAGTAAACCTGTCTATAAACTTTTTAAGCTTCTCCACAAGCTCGCGGCCAACACGTGGAGCTTTTGATTTGTGGACAATGGTTGCCATGGCATCAACTGGTTGGCCATTAAGGAGAATATCCAGCTTCACCAAATCCGAAGCCTGATATCTATCCAAAAACCAAAAAAAAAAAAAGAGGATGAAAGGAAAAGAGGAAGAACCAAAATTGGATCAGAAGCACTTGCAACTAGAAAAAATTGTTTTTGGAAAATGTTTTTGCTGAATGAATTAAAATTTTATGTGCGGATAGATGCTCAGGTGAGTCCTTCATATGTATATATAATCGATAAATTTCCGAGTTGTGTTTGTATGTTCCTGAGAGAAACAGAGGAAGAAGAGGAGAGGAGGGAACTTACTCCGAATCCTCATAATCAAACGAAGCATATCCTGATGTAAGACTTTTCAATTCATTGTAGAAGTCCACAACAATTTCCCTCAGAGGCATGCGATACTTCATGAAAGCCCGTTGGCTGCGCAAGATGGAAAAGACTTGTATACCATCAATCTTGAAGTTAATAAGAATTTGAGAAAAGACGAAAAGAAATTCCTCATGAAAGTTAAAAAAAAATCAATTGCAAATCAAGCATGCTTTGCTATATGAAGTGTCTTTCTAGAAGATATTTGGCAAGATATTAGAAGGCTGTAATCACCCACTAGTTTCACTAACAATTAAATGATTGAAAAGAAAAGAATAAAGTTAAAAACCAAAAAAAATAAAAAAAAATGTAATAGCTTTCATGTAACTCTGTGTGCCACATCTTTCATGAGCAGTCATCAAATCAGAGTAAGAAGAACAGTTACCTATCAATGAATGAGTACTCCAATTGCTCCCCGCGACGCTCAGCACATAAAGTGATAACAGACCCCACATACCTTTAAGCAGAAGTATGATGTGAGTAAAAATATACATCTTTAACACCAAACAATCCCAAGAAGAGAGATCAAGAAACTGCCACATATTGCTGAGAAAAATAATGAAAAATGTTAAGTTCATGGGAGCTTACTCACTAGGGATTATAATAGTAGCTATCACAGTAGGTTCCCAGCAGGCAATAAGTCGATTTTTGGGGTTTGAAGGCAAAGCAGCAGGATTCTGAACCTGTAACTTGCTACAAGGATAGAACAAGAAAAGGAGGAAACAGAAGCAGATCGGTAAGGTTGGTGAAGAGCGTTTAAAAAGGTTAAAGAAAGCAGGCAACCATACCTTCCATCTGAGTACTCAAAGATATATGGCACTGTAGGAACAGTGGAAATGACATGTGCTCCATGTTCCTGTCAGCCATTACACTAAATAAGCAACTTCTGAAGTAAAATACAGTTCTATCTTCATTTGTTCCAAACAGGTATAGAAACCAGAAGAGGGATGAATCAAGACTTCATTCTTCTTGTGTAAGTACGCGTGCAAGAGAGAGAGAGAGAGAGAGAAAGGTTCCAACATGAAAGACCAGCATCTGGACCAGTACTTGCTTATGCAAGAGATAGGCTGTCTTCCTTGTCTGATATTCATCAATCTAGGTTTTAATTGAGGCAGATACATTTAAAATGACTTAATGAACATGCCTGCTCAAGTCGCTGATGAAAAACATCCATGTGAAGTAAGCCCAAGAAACCACATCTGTTAGAAGGGGTTAAGAGACTAAATTAAGAACACGAAATGAAGTTAAACTATTATGTCTTAAGAATTACGATTTATCCATACCTGAAACCCAGACCTAGAGCTGTGCTGCTTTCTTTAGTTACAGAGACACTGGCATCATTACACGTCAATCTCTCTATGGCATGGTTAAGTGCCTCAAAATCAGATCCATCAGCTGGATATAGGCCAGAAAAGACCATATGTTTTGCTGGCTTGAAACCTTCATGTATCACCAAGGAAAATATTGTGATGAGACAAGATTTGCTAACAAGAATAGAAAAAGACAACCCTTCGCATAATGAAATCTTTTAGAGGCAAAGATGACAATGGGCATAGCTAAACCTTTCAGGGTATGAAGCTAAAATTGTTGATAGGATGTATTGTCCAATCATAAGCTTTAACATAATGCATCTTTTGCTTTTGTTTGTGGAACATCAACCAAAATCTATTGTGAGGCATTTTCTTAGCTCATTTGGAAGATCCACCATAAGCTTCATTCTTTCAATTTTTCTTGGGGATGCAAGGGGAGGTCGGTGGGGCAAAAGAACTCCGAGACATCATAAATAACATGGACATCTCGACTATGAAAGATATATTATCCACAGCCCACAAATAAGCAAGTTGCTGAGCTTTTCTAAATATTCCAATTTTCTTCTAAAATCTATGGCATAGACACAGCAAAGATACCTGGAAGGGGCTGTATAACTGTTCGGGTATGATGTAGAGTATCTCCAACACGGGCCTCTTTTGTTGAACGCATTCCGCTGACTATGTATCCAACTTGACCTGTTAAAAGGATTCCTGTCGGCACAAGTTCTGGGTGCATGATACCAACATCGGAAACTTCATAACTTTGGCCAGTCGCAGCAGAGCAAATCTTGTCACCCTTGTGCAGAGCACCATCAACAATAGCCACATGGCAGATAACTCCTTTGTACTCATCATAATATGAATCCAGCAAAAGCATTCGCAAAGGTGAAGTGTTTTTACCAGGGGGTGCAGGAATTCTCTCTATCGCAGCAGGAAGAACCTGCTCTAGACCTAGACCAGTTTTTGCTGATGTCAATAGCACATCGCTAGGATCAAGGTCAAACATGGATTTGAGCTGTGCTTTAACCCGATCTGGATCAGCAGTGGGCTGATCAATTTTGTTTATGACAGGAATTATGGCCAGGTTTGATTCAAACGCGAGGTAAAAATTAGCAACAGTCTGTGCCTGCACACCTTGGGCTGCATCTACAACCAAAAGAGCACCTTGACAAGCTGCCAAAGATCTGGATACTTCATAGCTGAAATCCACATGCCCAGGTGTGTCAATAAGGTTTAACAAAAAATCTGTGTCACTGCCAAGGAACTTGTGGCGATGGAACATAGTTACTGTTTGGGCTTTAACGGTTATTCCCCGTTCCCTCTCTACCTAAGACAAATTACAGATTTTTCACATAAATATACCAAACAGTATCATGAGTTATTGCACATATATGAACAAAGGGCACAGGTACTTAGTTCTCTAATAATGGCAAATGACAAACAGTACAGATTAAGTTAGCTGCTCAGTTCTAGTGGGGTTTTGAGGGTGTGTATTGTCCTGCAAGGGAGGGGTCTAAAGCGGTTTTTTGCGATTAGATGACGGTGGCTTTGGGGGATTGGAACATTCTGTGAGTGTTAGGTGGAGACTATAATACTATTAGATTCCTTGAAGAAAGAGTGGGTTGTCAGGTGGTGTTCAGGGCAATGGAGGAGTTCTCAGAGTATATTGATAATCATTTTCTTATTGATCTTCCTTTGATAGGTGCTAGTTTCACTTGGGCCAGGTCAGAGGGTTCTACATCTTAGATCAAGAGTTGACAGGTTCTTGGTGTCTACCACTAGTGAGGAGTTGACTCCAAATGTCATACAGGCGTCCTCCAAATTGACACCAGATCACTTACCTACCATGTTGGAGGGTAGAAGACGCACAAGCATCAGATAATCTTTCAGATTTGAGAACATGTGGTTGCACGCAACGGACGTTGGTGACAGAGTGAACGATTGGTGGAATAGCTATGAAGTGGTTTTGAAGTTGGAACTCCATCTTGCAGACTTGCAAAAAAATTAAAAGTGAAAAAAAATATAGGGTGTGGAATAAGATTTTGGAAGGGTAAAGGTGAAAATGAAGGATATTGTAAATGAGGTTTGGGAGTTAGAGAGGGTGGGGGAAGGGGGCATATTGGTGGAGAGGCAGAGGTTAGAGGTTTTGAAGAGACAACAACAACATACCCAGTGAAATCCCACAAGTGGGGTCTAGGGAAGGTAAGAGATAAAGAGGTTGTTTCCGAAAGACCCTCGGCTCAAAAGTCACAATCCCAAGTAAGAGAGAAAAATAATATATATAGCATAATGGCAAAATAAGTGAGGCAAATTTTACAAGACAAGAACAATAACAACAGCAAAGTAATGTGATAATCAAAGGCAATAACAACACAACTATAAAGGCACGCCTAGACCTACGACCCCCCTAAATTGACACTCGGCAAGACACTATTCTATCCCAACTAACCTACTACCCTAATCCGCGACCTCCACTCTTTTTTATCTAAGGTCATGTCCTCGATGATATGAAGTAGCGCCAAATCTTTTCTAATCACCTCTATCCAATACTTTTTCGGTCTACCCCTACCCCTCCGCATAACCCCCAACTCCAACCACTCGCACCTCTTAACTGGGGCGTCGACATCCCTCGTCTACACATGTCCAAACCATCTCAATCTCGCTTCTCTCATCTTGTCTGCCACAGATGTCACTCCCACCTTCTCCAGAATAACCTCATTCCTAATCTTATCACACTTAGAGTGTCCACACATCCATCTCAGCATCCTCATTTCTTCAACATGCATCTTCTGAACATGAGAGTTCTTTACTTGCCAGCACTCCACTCTATATTAGGTGGTATTTTCTTATCACACAAGACTCTAGAGGCAAGCCTCCATTTCATCCACGCTGCCCCAATGCGATGCGTGACATCATCATCGATGTCCCCACTACTCTGGATGATGGATCCAAGGTATTTAAAACTTTATGTCTTGGGGATAGGTTGAATGGCAAGCCTCACTTTCGTGCCCTCTTCATCCATCGCACCACTAAATTTGCACTCCAAGTATTTTGTTTTGGTCTTGCTCAATCTTAACCCTTTGAACTCCAGCGTTTGTCTCAAAACCTCCAACCTATCATTAACTCTGTCCCGAGTCTTATCAATCAAAACTATGTCGTCCGCAAATAGCATATTGTAATGACCCTCAAAGTCATTTTAGCCTTTCTCAGATATTTTCAACATTTTGAGTTTTCCTGTAGCGACCCCAAGTCATTTATGACTTGCTGGAATTGACAGTTCGGTCGCCTGGTCAAACACTCAAAAATGCTGAAAACAACTTATAAATAACTTATAAGCCAATCCAAATGGACTCTTACTGATGTAGCCATTGTTGGCGGGAGTCTCTTAGACTTAGTTTCCTTCGCTATTTCCTTCTCTATTGTAGCACCTATTTTGAAGCCTTGGTGAAGAGATTTTCACTCGGTTAGGCTTGAAAACTATTGTTGGATCCCATTTTTGGATTTAGAGCTAGAATTCTCTATGTTTTTTGTTGCCATTTGGTGGGGCTAGCTGTGGTCGAAATCTCAAGGTTGTATTCCCAATTGGATCTAGAGGTACTAATTGACTAGCTAAGCACCTGTTTCCTCATTCCCTCTTCCTTGTTACCCAGTTAGGGTTGAGTTCCCTTTTAGGCCTTGTGATTGAATTAAAGGAATAGAGTTGGGCTTTAGGCCTTGATTGGAGGTCGGTTGTCTTTGTTAGCCCTGTTTTCATGCTCTAGAGTGTAAGGTGCTTGTGGAGTCATTATTGTATGTGATTGTGCGTGTTGTTTGGATGCTGGTGATGGCATGCATTGCATTGGATCATTGTTTTCTCACAAATGTAGTCGACCCCAGTGCATGCATTGGTTCTTGGCATTTATTGGAGAAAGTTCGGTGGTAACCCAAACTATTTTATACTGATTTTCGAAAATGGGGGTCATACTACCTGTATTACTAGTATTTTCAGTGGACGGAAGGCATCAAGGATGCGCTCATTTTTATGATATTGATTTGAGGCATCGAGGATGCGCTCATTTTATAATGTTGATTCGAGGCATCGAGGATGCGCTTATTTTATGACACGGGCCTGGTCATAGAGATTTCCAACCCTTTTTTATAATGATTTGACTATTTATCTCCGGTCATCACGATGAAGCGGATTTTATGATCGGATACAGATTGATATAAGACCTAAATCGGGACCAGACAGGTATATAGGGGCATTCTCGAGCTCCCACCCCCCCTCCCCCGGCAATCCCAAAGAGGCACATGGGTCCTACTTCCTGGCCGGGACTGGAAGTAAGTGTATATATCTTGGTATGAGGCACTTGGCTCTGATGGTACTACTGGTTTTATTGTATGACTCTCATTCATATATGCATTGCCTATCACCAGCATAGTTGTTTGTACCTGTCGGTAGTATGGGATGTCGTACGGGTTTACCTATTTGTGAGTGAACTTTCTGGGCACATAGGTGCTCGGGAGGTATTGTCTTAATATTTGCGAACTTGTGGCGGTATAAAGGGTGGTCTCTTGTTTGAAGGTAATTACTGCCTTGTTCTTATTTATCTAACTTTTGTGTAGGGATTTAGTTGATATGGTCCTTTGGACCGTTTTGTGATATCTGTGTTTACTTCTGTTAGTTGTTTCCCCTTTTGTAGTGTGTCGTCGTGTTTAGGTCTTGGGCTGGCGCCACCAAGTACGTCCTTGCTTGTTTCCTATTTTCTCTCTCTTTCTTATATTTGATGTTTCTTATTGTAGGTTTCCATATTATTCTTGTTAATTACTTGTGATATATACTCCTTGCTTACATGTTCTTTATACTTGCTTTATCTTTGAAGCTCAGTCGGTCGATGTCTACTGAGTGCCACTTGTTGGTACTCATACTACACTTACGCACCATACAGATCATAGTGCGGATTTTCACTACTGACCCGGATATCGTGCGGAGCAGCTCTTGGATTTTGGAGACTTGGGTGAGCTCTTGGCATTCAAAGTTGCCTATCTCCTTCTACTTTAGCTTGGACTAGTCTTTATTTGGTATTCGGAGCCAGTCTGTATTATTATTACTATTATTGTATATGTATAAACCTTGTACTTCCTTATTTGGTCTAGTGGCTCAACTACCGACTGATACCAGGTCTTGGGGTCATCTTTTTGTATTATTAATTATTATTCTTTCCTTATCATTGTTATTATTATTACTCGGTTCTTTTCCTTCCGCTTGTGATGGTCCATTGCCGATGGTTTCGGACTGTGGGTTAGGCTTACCTACTAGCTGGTTGATAGAAGGTGCCATCATGATTTGAGAAATTGGGTCGTGACACATACACCATAGGACCTCCTCCGGAATAGACCGTGTCAACTCATCCGAGGTTTTGAAGAGAGAGAGAGTTTATTTAGCAATAGCCTAAGAAACTAGTTTGAGACACATATCGAAGGGGGGAAGTTGGCGGAGAGGCAGAGGTTAGAAGTTTTGAAGAGAGAGTTAGTTTATTTAGCGATAGCCCAAGAAACTAGTTCGAGACACATATCGAAGCGTTGTGGTCAGACAAAGGGAATTCAATACAAAGTTCTTTCTCAGGATAGCAGGAGGAATTTTAGTAGAGGTTTATGGGGAAGTGCATATGAATGAAGCAGGAGTAGAGGCGCAACTGTTAGGTTCTTTGAGTGTTTATTCATTGAGAAAGTAGATTGTAGGTCAACACTAGAGGGGGAAGGGTTTAGTCAAATAGGTGATAAAAAGCAACAATGGCTTGAAAGGCTAATTGGGGAAGAGGAGGTGAGGGAAGCGGTGGAGAGTTGTGAATGAAATTAGGCTCCGTCACCGAATAGTTCCACTTTGGCTTTCTCCCAATAGTGTTAGAATACAGTCAAAATTGAGGTGATGGAGCCTATTAAGGAGTTCTAGGAAAAGGGAGACCTTGAAAAAAGTCTTAATACACTTTCTGCCATTATTCCAAAAAGGGAGGACGCAATGAGCATTAAGGATTATAGACCTATTAGCCTGGTGGGAAGCATCCATAAGATAATTCCTCAGATGCTTTCCAATAGACTTAAGAAGGTCTAAGATGAAAATGAATCTACTTTGCAAAATGCTTTTACAGCACAACTGTTGGATCTTTTCCTCAACATAACTAACACCAGCTAGATCATGCCAGAGCACACATCTGATCTCCTAAGTTGTTGAATTAGGAGGAGAGGAAGCAAAAGACAAAAGAGGTGGTAGAGATTAATACCATCATGCATATGGTAAGACAACGTGGAGAGAAAGAAATGGAATATGTTTTGAAGATAGGTCCAATTCTATTCACAAAGTAAAATAGAATTGTATTGTATCTTTACTTTTTTTATGTAAACAACTTTGTATAGAGGATATAGGTCAAATTGTAGATTCTATAAGTTGTTTGTCTTGTTTCTCTTTTTGGATGTGGCTCATGTATGTTGAAGAGGACAGCTTTACTAGTTTCAACCAGAAAAAGATGGAGAAGTTTTTTGGGACTTGAGGTTTAGAATGAATTTCCAAGATTGGGAGATGACTAAGTTCTAAAGTTTGATCGGTTTGTGGGAAAGAAGGGGTATTTCTTTGTCAAGCCTTCTTATGAAAAGCTTATTAGGTTGTTTCCAAGACCTTTTTTTTTTTTGTATAGATCACTAAGGTGTCAAGAAATGTGTATTTTTTCACCTGGTAGCAGCAAGGGGAGTGACTTCGACGGCCAAGAACTTGATAAAGAGGAAGGCTACTAATGTTAGTTGGTGCTTATGCATAAGGAATCAGGTGAAGATGCAGATCATCTCCTTTTACATTGCCGAGATGCTTTGAGATTACAATGGGAAATTTTGAGTTGATTTGGAATCTCTTGATGCAAGGCATTATGAAAGGGTTAATGTCCAGTTGGCGTTACAGGAGGAGAAGAAGACACATTACTTGGAGCGCTGCCCTACTTGCACTTGTGTGGTTGTTTGGAGAGAGAGAAAAACGAAGAGCTTTTGAAGGTGTAGGGATGAATTTGATGCATTTACGGAATAGCGCCTCCCTTATTTCTTTTTGGTGCACTCCTGAGGTTCCTTTTTGTATAGAAGTAGGGTGGCATTCATAGAAAACCAACTCTTTTGTAGGGTTTTTTACTTTTTGGTATACCTTTTGTATACAGGCTTTGGCAATATTCTAGTGATATTTATTTACCTTGCAAAAAAAGAATCTTGGAAGGCAAAGTTGACCTCTGCACTTCCATAAGCAGCTAGTAAAACATTTGCGAGTGCAGAAAAGCAAAAGACTATCAGTTTATGAATATAAGGACGGTGAAGTTTTAACTAGCTAATCTCGAAACAATTAGTGAACCACTACAACAACTATGCCTCAGTCCCAAAAGAGTTGGGATATGAATCCTCATTTCTTCATTTAAGCTCATATCATATCATCATCATAATAAATAAAATATAACTGAAAATACATTAATATATTTTATATATATATACACACACACACATAATAATGATACTGATAATAACAACAATAATAAAAGTTTCATACGAGTCTAAAACCTATTCTCAAATAGTGGCTATCTCCTATATGAATCTTTTTCTTCCATTTTGTCATATTTATTGCTACCAAGCATTTGGACGTCTTTTGAGACACTTCCTCCCATGTGATTTTAGGTCTAAAATGTGGGGCCACTAAAAATAAAAAGATTCACTACAAACCAACAAAAGCAAGGGTTTCCCACCTTTCAGCTTTTAAAAAGATACTCATTTTCTTTCACTAACTTTCATTTAAAACCTCCTGCAAATAGATCTGTCAAAGTCCACCTCATACCAAACACAATTTCTCTTCTAGTTCCATCCTCGAATAGTTGAACAGACAATTATATTCTTGTTCAAAGCCACCAATTCGAACAAACAGAAAGATAGTTATCACTTCAGATCAGCATCACTCTCCTAGGGTGTGAACATCTGTCTCAACTGTATTCATTATTTAGAAGGATAAAAAAAACAAGATGATTATCACTGCTGTGTCACACTTCACGTCTAGTTCTCTCTCATAAAGATGTGATCTGGAATTTCATTTGATAACCGGAGAGTAGGAAAAATAGGCATAAATCCATGATGTGCATAGCCTCTTAACCGAACTTATCTCCTTCCTCTAACCCTGTGTCCGCTCCTAAAGAATACAATAACAAACTCCTAAGAGTATAGATTTTACTAATTCCTTTGTTTGTTTTTTATAAGGGTGTGAAATTGTCATAAACCTCATACCAAAATAGTACTTCCTTCATTCCAAGCCAAATATGTATGTAAAGGTTCACATTCACCTAAAGCTAAAAAGCAATTGCAAACGCATTACAACAGCTAACTCACAATTTCCCATTGGGAAATGAAAAATTTATAAATACACTAAAAATAACAAAGCGAACCAAAAGTCTAAAAGAATCTATTCAACCCAAATATTTTGATAAAAGCAAGGTTCTTTTTTTCTCACTATTAAAAAAATAATGTTGAAGACATAATTCAGTAATATAAGTGTACTCTTTGTAGTAACTTAAGTTTTATATGAGATGGTCACACATTTCTACCCATGAAAAAAAGAATCTTCATGTGTGACCATGAAAAAGTATTACGCTAGCCCATGTAAGGGTGTGTTGAAGACATAATTAAGTTAACTTGAATAAGTAACCTCCAAATGCCTTGACTTCGAGCTAGAAACATAAATTTTTCACAAGGAAGAGTATTCCAGTTTATGTGCCAATATTTCCTTTTTAGTCTCATTCCAAAAAGAATGACTTTTTTCTAAATTTAGTTACAATTTAGCTTAAACATCTCTTTTTATCTTTTATAATCACACATATGTTATGAAAATATTTCAGACGGCATGTTAGCAAAATCTTATATTATAGTTATACAAATGTTATAGCATATTATGATGTGTCTTCACTACTTTCTTAACCTCCATGCCTATTCAAACTTTACATATTTTTTTTTCTATGACTTGTGGTATCTGGGCCAGCTTTGCGCACCTTGATTAAACTCATGGAATATGTGTCACCTCCCACCAACTATAGATACAAGGTAACTATGTCCACCAAGCTTAGAACAGATGAGAAATGTGTTCTTTTGGCTCTGCTAGAATTTGAACCTCAGACTACATGGCTCTCAACCACTTGAGTGCTATTCAAACTTTACATATATTGGAGTAAATATTTTGAAGAAACAGGGGTGGCTCCATTTCAAAAATAAAATAAAATAGAGTAAACTCAAACTTATGGACCATTTTAAACATTACTTTATAACATGAATGAAGCACTAAAGTGGGAATTTACCTGCAATTTATCTAAGTACTGAGGCTGACCATGTCCTTTTCTAATGGTTCCAGTAAGTTCCAGAAGTCTGTCAGCTAATGTTGATTTTCCATGATCAACATGGGCAATAATTGAAAAGTTTCGAATGTTATCAGAAGGGTACTGATTCAAATCTATATTTGATCCTTCTTTATTGTTTTGGCGAGGACGAGAGCAAAATGAAGCATTTTGACTATAAAGAAAATGAGATAAAGAGGGTCGACGATGAGAATTGCAAGTATAAATTGCATATAATTTGGATGTGAGAGCTCTTGAAGCTCTCTTGAAACTACTCATTTTCCCAGGATTAATGTTTGGAGAACCAGAAAGGCGATGTTTTTACATTAGGGCTTTTGCGTTTCAAAATTGCCAAAATGCGGTGTGGGCGTGGAGGGCGGGTTGATCCGAAAGTGGATCAAGTTAGAGCCCGTTTGGATTGGAGCCCTTTTCAGCTTTTGGACGTGTTTGTCTAATGTTAACTTTAAGTCAGAAAGTTCTTAATGAATTACTTTTATATCCCTTATATTTTAACTAAATTTCCAAACTACCCATTTTATTCTTTTAATCCTAAAATTCACATAAGTTTCCTCATTTAAGCACTTTTATCCAAACACTCAACTGCTTATTTATAAAAATAACTTTCAGCACTTTAAAGTTCTAAAAGCACTTTATACATAAAAGTTACTTTTTTTAAGCCCATCCAAATGGGTTCTTAATAAATAAGGGGTCGTTGAGAAAATGAAATAGAGGATGTTTGGATTGGCTTATAAGCTCTTTTAAACTTTTTTTCAGTGTTTGCCTGGCTAATTTAAAGTCATTTTGTGCTTAAAATAAGCCTCAATAAATAGTTAGGTTTATTTGGATGAACTTATTTTAAGCAGTTTATAAGTTGAAAACAGCTTATAAGTCAAAAAAAAAAGTTGGCATGCACTTACTTTTTTTAACTTATAAGCTACTTAAAAATAAGTCAATCCAAACAGACTAATAGAAGTCCCATATGAACAGATAAGTAATTGGCAACTAATAGCCAAACAGTAAAAGAACCGAAAATATATAGGTTAATTTTTATCAAACGTGTATTCAACCGTCATTAAGAGACGTGGGTTGAAAAACCTCAAAATCTTCCAATATTTATTAATCAAAATAGCTTTTCAGTTTCCCAAAAGTTTCTAACCAAAAATTCAGTATATCATCGCAAGATCGATTTTCAAAAGTCAAGAGAACGATTAAAACATTACTTGTTATGATTCGTTATAACGGCGAATGGGACAGTAACAACAATTTTGTTGACTATTCCATGGAAGGGATAGTTATAAATATAGAATTTACAACCCACTATCAAGAATCACATATTCTCAAAGTAGATAAGATAGCAATAAGGCTCCCACACGGACTACACAACACAAATAAGCCCTCACACGGGCATCTCAAAGTAAATTAACCGTCTCAAACTCCACTACGACCCCATCCCAAAATCCACAAGATAGAATTGACTAATTACCCAACTCAGCCCTAAGAAAAGATAGTCAAACTTACCTCAATTGTCGAACCTACACTCGAACACTTCTACTGGATGATCAACCCTCGAATTCAATGCCTGAATTGACAACCTACTATCAAGAATGAAACATACACATCACAAGGAGTCCAATGACCCTGATATTGATAGGTTTTGAAACTAGGGGTAAAATGGTCCAAAAATTAATTAATTTCGAAAAGGGTAAAATCTGAAATTTTATTAAAAAATCACGTTCTACTAGTAATAAGGAACTCATGATTGAAAAACTCATAAAAATATAGTACAAAATGAGTTAGAAATCATCATTTTCCTTAAATTCGAGTTAGGGAAGAAAATAAGAAATTTGGGGTTTGAAACTAAAAATTAGGAGTTGAAATCACCATATAATTAATGAAAAATGAAGGTTTTAGGTCAAAATTCCCTTAGACAACAATTTTTCTCGAAAACCTCTTCTCAAATCGCCTCTCCAAGCTCCAAAGACTCAACAATGGAGGAAATGGGGTTTTTCACAAATTAACACAGTTTTGGCATCAAATAATCCTTCGCGATCATGAGTCACTAACTCTCGCGGTTGCGAAGAGTACTAGACAAGAAGACCCATCATGATCGTGGAGCCCACTCTCGCGATCGTGATGAGTTAAATCACCTGCACCAAAAACCAATTCTGAAACTCATATTCTCTGATCGGACCCTCGAGATTCGTTCGGAATCCCGTATACACAAATCTTATTTGCAATCCTACTAAATTCGACGTTCCGGACTCAATGGATTCATCAAAATTCCAATTCGAGGTCTCCTTGACCCGAAATCCAATAAATCGGAACTAAACAAGTTTTGGCACTTGAAATACCCAAACTATCCCCGGAACCTCTAAAAATTACAATGAAGTCATTTCTAGCGTTAAAATCACCCCCGAAGCCATTGGAATAATCATAAATCTAATATGAGTCTCCGAACTCAATTTATTGACCAAAGTCAAACTTAGCTCATTTAAAATTAAATTTTCCAATTTGAGACCTCAATTTCACAATACAACTCCAAATTTGAAAACGAAGACACTCTTAGACCAATTTTCACATTTTGGAGCTGATGAAACTGACGAAATCCCATTTCGAGACTTAGAGCTCCGGTTGATACCAAAAATCATTTTTTAGCAATTTAACTCCTTAAAATCCAGAAACTTGCCCAATTCACAAACCATTAAGATTTTGACACATTCAATTGCACAAACTGATCAAATAACATTTGAGGGTACTAACGAGAGGGGTAAAATGATAATTTCTCAAAAATTTTCAAAAATGACCCTCAAGGTCATTACATCATCCACCACCAAAACACACATTCGTCCTCAAACATAAAGTAAAGTAAAGTACTTGTAGGGGCAAAAAACTGAGGGTATCTACGATACATGTCGGACTCCACCTCTCATGTAGCCTCCTCGACAAGCCGATGACTCCAATGCACCTTCACTGAATCCATATGCTTTGATCTCAACTGTCTATCCAAGATAGCAACAGGCTCCTCCTCAAATGAAAAGTCATGAGCCAAAATAACAGAGTCTCATTGAATCACATGAGAATCATCATGCCGATACCGCTTAAGCATCGATATATAAAACACAGGATGAACAGCTAAAGGATTCAGAGGCAAAGCCAATCTATATGCTACCTCCCCATACTTCTCCAAAAGTTTAAAAGTGTCAATAAACCTTGGACTGAACTTCTCTTTCTTCCTAAACCTCATCATACCCTTAGTGGGTGACACTTTGGGCAACACTCGCTCACAAATAGCAAATGACGCATCACGAACACACCTCTCTGCATGACTCTCTTGCCTACTCTGGCAGTCACAAGGCATTGCTGAATCAACTTCTCCCTATCCATGGCATCTCTCAACAAATCGGTACCACAAGGCCAAGTCCTAAAAGAATCAACCCAGCCCACATAAAATCCACACTTCCTCCCACACCAGGCCTCAAATGGCGCTATCTGAATGCTGAAATGGTAACTGTTGTTAAATGTAAACTCCACAAGAGGAAGAGATTGATCTCAATGACCACCAAGGTTTATGACACAAGATCGGAGCATGTCCTCAAGCACCTGAATAGTCCGCTCTGGCTGACCATCGATCTGACGATAAAAAGTTGTGTTCAACTCAAGCTTTAAGGAAATGACCTCTATGGAGACTTAGTTGTAGAGTTGGAATTGGAAAGTGAAAGGCCATTAACCATAGTATTACTTTCATGTTAAATAGGTTCAAGAGACGATGAGGCGAAAGTATTAGGAGTAATTCGTAAGAGGTATGTAAAGCTAATCGTTCCTTCTTTTGGCATGTCTTTGGCATAAGTATATAAAGCTAACCGTTTTTTTTTTGGCATATCTTTGGCATAAGTATGTAAAGCTTATTTTTTTCTCTTGGCATGTTTTGACATAAGTATATAAAGCTAATCTTCCTTTCTGGCATGGTTTTTGTGAAACAAGTATATGACTTTTATATGATTCCAAGGAAGTTCCTATTCGTAGAGCCGCTAGGATGGCCAACTTCTTAATGTTCCAAAGGATATTTTATCGTGCCTAGATACGTGTAAATGATTCCAAAAGTTCTATTTTGATATAACTCATAGTGATATTCAAAAGGTACTTGATACGACTCTTGTCTTGATTTTTGAATAATAGCTCATTTTGTTAACTCTATCGAGTCTCAAACATGATTTATAGTGCATTTAGTTTCTCACTACTCCACTCGTGGATGCCTTAATACTTCCTTCACCGAGCCCGAGTCAGGTTTTGTTATCGTGCGCACTTCTCTGCATTGTTCGTCATGCCCCGACATGAGGAGGCAGGTACGACCTGTACATGGGTTTTGTGGAGTTATGATGTGCCATGTACACATATGATATGATATGATATGATATGATATGACCTTCTGATATAATATGATCTGTTATGGAGATATTCCCTACTCTAGAGTTATGATGTGCTGTGGCGCCAGTGACGGGGCGGCAACCACGATTTGTTCACCGAGTCCCATAATGGGGCCGGATATGGCATATGTTTTTCTGCATACATTATCTGTGGTTATGAAAAGCATTTTGATATTCTGGATATTTTGCTCATTTTTGCACCTTCTATTCTGGTAATGGCTTTACTTATTATAGTCCATGCTTTACATACTCGATACATTATCCGTACTGACACTCTTTCTTTAGAGGCTGCGTTACATGCCCGCAGGTACAGACGCTCGGTTTGCTAATCCGCTCGCTTAGGACATCCACCATGTTGGTTGGCAGTGCTCCTTTGTCCGGAGCCCTATTTTGGTACTAATTTTTCTGTTGTACATTTGTACATATTGGTTAAGGGTACGACGGGGCCCTATACCGTCATATGACTAGACTATCGTTTGTAGACTTGTGATGTGGGTTATGTATACATGTTTTGGGCTTTGTGTTCTGTGATGGCCTTAACGGCCCTCTTGTGTTATATCTATTCTCATGCGCTCTCTAGCGACCCCTTTTTGATTTCTACTTTTGTTTATTCTGCTAACATGCTAAGTGAGGCTAAGAGTACGTATGGGTGCCCAACTCAGACACTAGTCACGGCCCACGGAGTTGGGTCGTGACATAACTTCTACTTTATCAATCTCTGAAATACGGCCCTTAGTCAATCTTAGAAAACACCGATGCATCTTGGAGTTGGTCAAATAGATTATCCATGCAAGAAAGAAGATACTTGCTCTTGATTGTAACTTTGTTCAATTGTCGATAGTCAATACACATTTTCATAGTACCCCCTTCTTTTTCACAACCATACTGGTGCACTCCACGATAAAACACTAGGCCAATTAAACCTTTTCCTCAATAAATCTTTCAATTGTTGCTTCAATTCCTTCAACTAGGTTGGAGCCATCCGACAAGGAGGAATAGAAATGGGCTTAGTGCCCGTCTCCAAGAAAATAACAAAGTCAATATCACGGTCTGGAGGAACACCCAGCAAGTCTATAGGAATTACACTCATGAACTTTCTCACCACTCTCGTCATCTCCAAAGGAGATGAGTCCTTAGTAATGTCACGAACATGGGCCAAATAAGAAAGGCAACCTTTCTCCAACATACAACGAGAACGAATATAATATATCACTCCTGTTGGATAAGAACTCGGATTACCCATCTATACTAACCTAGGCAAACCAAGATGAGTTAAGGTCATAGTCTTGGCATAGCAATCTAGAATTGCATGATAGGGAGACAACAAATTCATACCCAATATCATATCACAATCAAGCATATCTAATAAAATCAAGTATGCTCGAGTATCTCTTCCCGTAAATGTCACTACTCATCCCCGGTACACTAGATCCACCACTAAAAATGCACCTACAGGGGTAGAGACACAATAGGTACTGCAAGGGGATCACATATATAATCGATATCCGCAGCAAAATAAATTGACACATAAGAATAGGTAGACCTGGGAATCCAATAACATTGAAACAGAGGGATGAAAAACTAGGACGATACATGTGATCACCGCATTAGAGGCCTCTGCCCAGATCCACCTGGCATAGCATAGCATAATCTCCAATCACCACTACTACTCTGAGAACCACCATGACCCTATCTCGAGTTCCATAAGCTCCACCTTTGGTACCCTATGAATCATATTAACAGTTGAAACTGGTGTATCATGGATAGATTGTGACTCTGCTTGAATAGAAGAGGAATCACACTTGGGGAAATTCTTTGCCTCATGCTCAAACCCATCATCATCACGACAAAACATCCTTGAGGATTGGAACCTCACTATGGATAACCAGAAGATCCACCAACACTATTGTTACCCCAAATTACTGCATGCACTGGCCTACCCTGATATTCTTGGGTAATCGGACCCAAATAATCTCTACCTCTGTATGAATGACCATTGAACTGACCTTGGCGACGAAACATCTTGGCACCACCTGTTTAGCATGTATGATACTCTCGATCATCCTGGCATGATCAATAATACTCTAAAAGGAACCGCCTGATAACACAAGAGAGGTTGTAGCCTCCTGAAGATAATCGGTGAATCCCTTCACCGACTTGTGGATCCGCTCGAACTCAGTAGGTATACTCAATATATCATAATGAGGCAACTCATGTAAGCGAGCCTCGTACTCTAATACTAATAGAGAGCCTTGTTCTAATCTGGTGAAATCATCTCTACATTGATCATGAAGACTATATGGCACAAACCTCTCGAGGACACTTCAGTAAGAGGTGCAACACACTCCATGTGCCTCCAAAATACCCAAATTGAACAACTTGCCCTGGCACTCGATCAAAAAGTCAAAAGCCTCCTTACCAGTTATACCATCAAACTTGGAAGGCAAAGATCTAATGAATCTCTCAAAACTCTTCTGCTCCGATGCAGACATAGCAACACTAGCAGAAAAATAGGTGAAGCCAAAGATCTTGGAGGAATGAAAAGCGGGGCTGAGTGGATACCCAAAATCTGTAATCCAAATACTCAAGGTCTAACCCATCACTTCTCCACTTCTTTAGCTCGATGCTCCACGTTCTCATACTCATAAACAGGCTCGGGTGGGGCCTTACTAGATTATCTTCGAGCAGGAGTTTCCCTCTCAAGCCCTGTCAATACCTTTAATGCGGAAAGAATAGAATAGAGGTTTACAACACTTGATATGAATAACTCGCATGAAAGGAATCAATGGAAGGAATTTCTCCTATTAGGTATCTTGTAGCCTCTCAAAGATAAGTACAAACGTCTACGTACCAATCTACAAGACTCTACTAGACATTCTACTCTTTAACTTATGAGGCCGGTGAATCTAGCGCTTTGATACTAATTTTTTATGACCCAAAGTCAAGGTTATGATGGCACACATTCCGAACTCTATCCCGATGTGTAAGCCAAAAAGATAAAACCATACAAGACTCCTAAGAGAAGACAGACCACAAATAAATGAAATATAAAGGGCAACAAAGGAATTATCCCAAAATCCGGTGTCATAAGTTTAAGAGCATCTAATACAAATTTGAGGCTGAATACACAATATATATTTCTGAATGTAGTATTGTAAATGAAATATCGACTAGCGGCGATCCGGATACCAAGATCTCACCACTAGTCGGATGTTGGTATATCCAGTAGAACTCACCTACCACGTTGGATACATTAGCTAGAATCTGTATCAAAAGGGACACAGAAGTAGGGGTGAGTAAAATTCACATGTACTCAGTAGGTTTAACCGACTAAGTATAAGAAATTAATCAAACCTACGAAATACACTAAGGAATGCTTTTACCTGCACACAGAAAAGTCTCACTCCGACTACGATGCCGTCAATTTGTATAGAACAACGCAATTAAAGTAAACACATAGGTACATTTCAATATCACGGTTAATCAGATAAGGCAAAGAATCCAAGGTGCAATGCAATGAGCTACAATGATGTGGTGGTACGGTGGAATCAAGACTGTCACACAACCTGCCGATCTGTGCTACCAAACAGGACTCATGGGGGTCTCGCAGACCATATACTTTATCACAATCTCAATGTATCAACTACCTCACCACTCAGCTTGTGTCCAAGGACTCGTGATACTAATATTTCTTCTGCTTACCACCTAACTCGTGGTCAAGAATATAGAAAAGGAGTCGCATTTTCTTTCTCAAAAGGATTTTCCAAAGTTCTCAACTTCCTAATGATCAATGATAATATAAATGAGGATGTGCATTCACAACACACAAGAAATGAAGGTAATATACAACTCAACATGTAATACAAGGTTCAAAATTCTCAAAACTTAACCTAAACATGATATTCACACTCAATAGACAGTAATGGGAAGGAAATACCTCAAATTAAGTGTTCACACTTTTAAAAAATATTTTATTGCTCAGGTATGCTCAAAAACCCCCAACTCAACCCCTCGAACGGGTATTACAAGTCAAATAGTCTCCTCACGCCTCTCTCATAGGAAAATCATGAATCACATATTTTCAAAGTAAATAAGATAGCAAATAAGGCCCCCACACGGGCTACACAGCACAAATAAGCCCTCATATGGGCATCACAATATAAATAAGCCCCCACAGGGGCATCCCAAAGTAAATTAACATTCTCAAACTCCACTACGACCCTATCTCAAAGTCTACAACATAGAATTGACTAATTACCCCAACTCAGCCCTAAGAAAAATAGCCAAACCTACCTAAATTATCGAAATCACACTCGAACACTTCTACCGGATGATTAACCCTCGAATTGAACGTTCGAATTGACAATTCACTATCAAGAATGAAGCATACACGTAAAAAGGAGTCCAATGACCTATGTATTGATAGGTTTCGAAAATGGAGGTAAAATGGTCCAAAAATTAATTAATTTCAAAAAGAGTAAAATCTGAAATTTATTGCAAAATCACGTTTTACTAGTAATAAGGAACTAATGGTTGAAAAAATCATAAAAATAGAGTAAAAATAAGTTAGAAATCACCTTTTTTCTTAAATTTGGGTTAAGGAAGAAAAAAAAGAAATTTGGGATTTGAAACTAAAAATTAGGAGTTGAAATCACCCTATAATTAATGAAAAAGGAAGGTTTTAGGTCAATATTCACTTACCCAACAATTTTCCTCAAAAACCTCTTTTCAAATTGGTTCTTCAAGCTATAAAGATACAACAATGGAGGAAATGGGGATTTCCCCAAATTAACACAGTTCTGGATCAAATAACTCTTCGCGATCGTGAGTCACTAACTCTTGCAGTCACGAAGAGTACTGGACAAGAAGACCCATCGCGATTGCGAAGCCCACCCTCGCAATTGCGAACAACAGTGACCCAATACATCGCGATCTCGTGACCTAGGGTCGCGATCGCGATGAGTTAAATGACCTGCACCAGAAACTAGCAAAATCCAAACTCAAATTCTCCAATCGGACCCTCGGGATTCATTCGGAATCACATATATACAAACCTTATATGCACTCCTACTAAATTCGACGTTCCAGAATCATCGGAATTTGAATTTGAGGTCTCTTTGATTCGAAATCTGATAAGTCGTAACTAAACAAGTTTCAGCACTTGAAATACCCAAACTACTCTCGGAACCTCTAAAAATTACAATGAAGCCATTTCTGGTGTTAGAATCACCCCAAAAACCATTGAAATCATTAGAAATCTAATTCGAGTCTCCGAACTCGATTTGTTGAGCAAAGTCAAATTTAGTTCATTTAAAATCAAACTTTCCAACTTGAGACCTCAATTTCACGGTACAACTCCAAATTCAAAAATGAAGACATTCCTAGACCAATTTCCATATTTTGGAGCTGATGGAACTGACGGAATCCCATTTCGAGACCCGTAGCTCTGGTTGGTACCGATAACCACTTTTTAGCAATTTAAATTTTTAAAACTCAAAAACTTGCCCAATTCACAAACCATTAAGATGTTGACACATTCAACTGCACAAACTGATCAAATAACACTCGGAGCACTAACGAGAGGGGTAAAATGATAATTTCTCAAAAATTTCTGAAAATGACCTTCAAGGTCATTACACACTACATATGATGGTAAAATATTATATATGTATACTTATTATATATTCATTACTTTTACTTCTTTTGAATTGCATAGTGTTTCTTGAATGGGTGAGGCCCTCAAGTGATTATCTGCACACCGTCACACATCTGGAAAAGACATCTATTATTTGTATAAGGGAGCAAAAATGTACATTAAACATTTTCAACTAGATGAAATACCATGTTCCCATGCCTTAGCAGTATTAGCTTCCCAGGGATTGGATGGAGAGAACTACAGTCCTTTGTATTATACTAAGGAATACATGATGAAGACATATGAAATTTCAGTTAATCCAATGCCCAATCCAAGTACTTGGGAAGTACCAGATGAGGTCACTGCAGAAATTTTATTGTCACCAACAGAAAATAAAGTGCCTAGTCGACCCAGAAAAAAAAGGCATGAATACCATAAACACAATCATGTAAGACATCACGTGGACAATGTGGACAAGAAGGGCACAACCGACATACGTGTAGAAACATGCCTAAAAGAAAATAGCTTAGATATACTATCTTCTATAATGTGTACTAGCTTTAACAAACATTTTTCGGATTTCATTAATGTCTTGAACAGATTTTTAATATAATGATATTATTACTTCTAATTCATGTATGTGTTATATTACATAGTGTAATAAGTTTGCCATTCTACTTTCTTAGAAAATATAGTTAGTTATAAAATTCACATATACCTATGTGCCTATAAAATAAAGTAATTCAAAATAAGAGCGTTAATAACATATAGATTTAACATTGTTTGCCCCTTCAACTAATAAATTTGAATTAGTTTAACTCAATTGATGAACTTTAATTTTTAGCGTTAAAAAATGCAACAATGACAAAGCCTTGGGATTTCAGTTTTGACTGCAAAGATATAACTTTACTCTTTATTTATGTGAAGACGTGAATTATTTTCAAAAAAAAGTCATTTCAAATACAATCAATGGAAGTAAATTGGGACGCAGCTAAATGGATACATTTGAGACTAATGAAAAGACGTCAGATCATTTCCACACCACCGTACACTATCATAAAAATATCAAATTACATAAGTACAAAAACAACGAGCATAGAATTCAACAAATAAATATAACTACTTCAAATAGCAAAAATATCCAAACATCAACTTTAAATCATCCAAGCAAGATAATAATTCATAATAAAAATACTGTCATTACACAATTTCTACATTTTCTGTCTCTTTTTGATAACCTTCTTCTCCAGTATTTTCTTCGGAAACTCTGAATCACTTTCTGCCTGCTGATTTTGCTTGATCATACCATAATTCCACAAAAGACATGCCAATCTGCTTCGATATTGATTTTTATCAAATTTGGCTGGAATCGATCTTTTACGAATGAAATAATTTATAAATACGGATATATATATATGCCACAATTCCTATTTAAAAGAATTAACAAATTATAGTACACAAACAAATGAGAAACATTCTATATAATAAATAAATTCTAATAATACACTTTATTAATAGAACTTACAGATCACTTTGAGTTGGCAAACCATCAACAAATTTTACATTCAGTGGTTTAATAATCGCTTCGTTGGAAAATGGAGGTTGCTGAAAATCTACACCTTTCTTATTTGTATAAAACTCCGTAACTGACAAGAGATGAGGAATCAATACTGCATATGGTTCAATAGCATCTAGAACCTTATGATCATGTACATCGCCTCGCATGGAATCATAAACATGAATGTCCCTATCTTTGATTGTATAAATTCCTAATACCCAATGCCGTAAGAATCAATACATGATTAACAGTATGTCAAGGACAAACACAAGGCATGGAAAAGCCAAGGATATACCTAACAACTTCATCTGCCTCAGTAATACTCCAAAATCCATGTTATTCTCAAGAAATAGCTTGTACAACGAATTGATCTTACCATTAAAATGAAAATTAGTTATTGTAAATTTCATATCTATATTGGCTTCATATTTATGCATCTTCCTCATGTAATAGAATATGACGACAATATGCTGAAAATAAGTACAAAAAAGAAGAACAACTATTAAACATACATTTTTTTATAAGCAAAACAAAATAAAAACTCTAAAAACTCATCTTATAAAACAAAGTTGAACACAAAATATTTCACATTCATTATGTATATAACAAATTCTAGACTATACTATAACATATATTTATCTCACAAACTAAAAGTTTTACCCTAACACATGATAAGTGTCATGTTATAGATGAATACTACATATTTTATAGATATTTTATTGTCACGACCCGACCTAGGACCTAGTCGTAACGCGGTGATCGAAACCCCGAAGGGCTCCAACCAAGCCTCTTGTACATATCATAAGCATACATAAAGTAAAATATAAAAGTGGAAACATCATAAGAGAGTCTAAAACCATGAATAGAAATCGGAAAATGTCTTATGACAACATAGACTCAAACATACGTCCAACTAGATGCCTTTAAACATGAGTATGGGCGGGGGCTAAGACATGTCCCTTTGTCACCCTCAATATACAACGTAAATAAAAGTCTTTTGAAAAAAAAAACAGTAACCAACTTGAAACTAGTCCCCGATCAATGAGGACTCACCACAATACCTTCGGATAGGAACACCTACTAGTTACGTGGATGATAAGGATCTTCAACCTCAACCCCTACATTATGAGACAATGTAGGCAAAAAGTATGCATTAGTATGAGGGCGTGACATGCAACGTAAATCATGGAATGCAAAGGTCAAGTAAATCACATGATAAGATGGAATATGTAAAGTCATGAGAAAATCATATTGACCAAAGCATTTAAAAACATAAAATTCAAAATTATAACATACTTAAGAGATCATACATATGTGGGATAGGAACCATAACCGACAATAAGACCATACGAGCTATAACATGGAATCCAATGATCCCACATTGAGAAGGAGGAGGCTATTTTGCCAAGGTAGACTCCTAATCATGAACATGTGTTATTTGTGGATCCACTAGCTAGGCCAAAAGACAATCCTACAGTGGCACGTAGTTATGAGACAAAAGACTTTATATACGGACCCCTTGCTTCGAGCCCCCACCTCAAGTCCACATTCGGTGCTAAGTCAAATCCCACGGAATACATACATAACATAAAATCATAATATCATATATCATAGTAGTAATCATAGGCTTGAAATCATAGAGTAGCTCTTTTTCATAACATACTTGTAATGTGAGAATTGTCCTTTCATCATTACAATCGTATTTGCATAATTCATATCGTTAGGCCTTAGATCACCACATAGGGCCCTAAGTCACCTTACTTCATATCTTGCATGAAATTTCATAATTTGAGACATACTTATAATTCATGATCATAATGGAAATACATAGTCATAATTCATACTTTGAAAATTCATGACCATAGCTTGAACTTGAAATTAGGGTATGACATGAATGCATAATTAATTGACTTGAAAATCATGAAATTAACTTGAAGATATGCATGATCATAAACTTTATATCAGCCCATACATAATTAGAAGGATAAATCAAAATACTCATAATTTACATCATGAACCCTAGGAATCAAAATAGGAGAATTTATGGAAAAACTCTTCAATTTAATTCAATAACCATCAATTTATATCAAAATAGACTTATGATCATACTTTAAATTAAAATTCATGCAATTGAAATAGAGATCACAAAACCCATAAAATACCATACTTCAATTTGATAGAAAACCTTGAGAAGTATATTGGGCTTCATGGGTGAAAGTATCCATGAATCAATACCCACATACCTTAAGTGAGAACACCAATTAATTTGGAAGAACTTGAGAGTATGGATGGAGAAATTGAGTGAATTTGCTTGAAGTCTTCAATGAAAACCCTTGAGAGCCTTTTTTGTAGAGAGAGAAATATTTGATAGATGAATTGTAGAAGAATGAATAGAATTAGAGGTTTAGGTTAATTTTTAGAGTTGAATTAGGTCTTAAAAACATCTAGGTTCATTAACTAATAATTTGAGAAAAGTCTAAAACGCCCTAAGAAAACTTAATTCGGCTAGAACTGCTTCCCAGGTCCGCGATGCGGTCCTGTCGCGGACCACACTGTTTTGTGGATTCTTCGAAAATCTTTCTTTCGATCTACGGGGCCTAAAAATCCACCGAGACCATTTTCCCGCAGATTTTGACCCCCTGATCGATATTTCGAACTCGAATTTTCCAAAAAGATTAAGGATAATGTGTTACATGAGCGGCCTATTTCCAAGGCATTCTTAAGGTATTTTGTGGGCATTTTTTTTAGGGATGTTACATTTATTGGCTGTTTGTCCAAATATATTAATTCCAAATTGATTAGAAAAGTATCTTAAAGATAATTATGATTTATATTTCTATTATGAAATGAAACAGAGTTTCATCACATTTTTATTCTGTACAGAGGAGTGAACTATTACTTGTCTCTTTTAGTATCAATAATTCAACTTTACAAACCTAAATAGAGTAATATTTTTGTGATTATCTACTAAAATATTACAGAATTTTTTTTGAACAACGTCTCACTTAGAAATGCAATGGAAGGCCTCTTACAAACCACTTTCTAATTCAACAAGCGTGTATTTTTATTAGAAACACGTAATGCTATTTCTGAATCAACTTTCGAGCAACACTCATACAACCAGATCTGGAAAGCTAAGGGACACCCATTAAATCTATGAAATTTTTTAACAAAAGACATTTTATCTCTGATTGAGGCCATCAAAGCTTTAAACACAATTTTCCCCCATGGAAATGACATGAATTCTCCACTTTCAATTAAATAAAAATAATGATCACTTATGAAGACTCTCTTAGCAACAACAGACAATAAAAATGTATATATGGAGTAAAGAACAGCAATCTTGACTGCATCTTCACCAGATTTTCATTTTTTACCCAAGAAACATTCCTCAAGTTGATTCTTATCTACTTTCTGAATATTTGAAAAAATATGTCAATTTCAATCTATTTGACTCCTCATAAAAATCTCTCTCCATCTTTTCCTACACATTGTAATTCAGTTACTACGGCAAACTCATCTATTCCAAAGCACAATATATTGCCATGAATATTAACATAAAATTTGTCACTACAATTCTGAACTAGCTCTCTTTTCATCAAGTAACAAATAAGTTGATTCTGAACAACGAATGGAGGCATATCAAGAATGTGTCCAAAAATTGATTTTCTAAACATATTTAGTTGCACTTCAGAAAGAGTTGATTCTAACAACTCTACAATACATGTATTCACATGACAGCTAAAGAGAGCATTTGTGAATTTTTTTTTTCCTTCGTTACGGAAAAATTCCACTCCTGCAGAATCAAAATAATAAAACTTAAAAATAACATCAATTAGTATGAAGCTGTTTTCATTCAGATGATTAATAACACACAAGTAAGTAACTTGTAAAACTAATGATGTTTACAAGAAATCATTACAAAAAAACAACAATTTGAATGCAACACATCAAGAATAAAAACAACAACAACAACAATCTAAGGTAGGCAGTGGGACCGATACCTACAGGTCCATTCCAATCCGGATCCGATTCCATCTCGGTCCGATAAGTGTCGGTAGGGGTAAGGGGTACGGGGTTCGGGATAGGGAATGGGACAGGGGGGGTAGGGGTTACCGGCCCGTCTCGGTCCGATTTGTGTTCGTATGGTCCGCCAAATTTTTTTTAAAAAAAAATTAATTTGGAGACGTTAAATTAGCCGTTAGGTGGGCCCACCCCAACGACTAGATCACCCTCCAGCCCTTCAATTCACCCCCTACCCCCTCTTTATTTTTTTATACCTAAAGTTTATAAAAATAGCATTTATATCCTATTTTTTAACTATAAAAATCTCCCACCCATTCACAATTTTTTCACACTCATTTCTACTATTGCAACTCTCAACTCTCAACTCTCAACTCTCAATTCTTTCAAGTGTTCTAAAATACTCTCTTAAGTGTTCTAAAGTTATATTAGTTGGAAATTTTTGGTGGATTAGTTTGGAGCATCTTAAAGCTTCAAGTTTCATCTATCAATTTTCGGTTTTCTCGTCTGTTTTTACGCAGATGTTCGGTACATTTGTTCCAACTTATATTTTTTATCTATTTAGTCTCTACTAGTTTACTTATTTATTTATTTATTTTTGTTTAATTTTCGTATTATATTTAATTTGCCTATTTCTAAAATTTTAATGGATTTTGGTGACAAAAATATTTCAAGAAAAGGTAAAAAATCAATTTTGGGTAGTGTTGCTAATGTTTTAACCAGAAAAACTAAATTTGGTGGTAGTTCTTCTAAATCTAAAATTATACAAGCATAATTACATATTAATATGGATGATTATACGCATGTAAATGAAACTTGTTTTGATATTGATAGTAATACTTAATTAGACTATGAATATTTAGAAAGATGATTTGGTAATTTTGATGAATCACTAGATGATGTAGCTAATGATACTTTTGAAGATGATAAAACTAAGCCACTTACGGCTACTAGTCCCCTTTTCCGCTCCAACTTCCGCTCCCCCTGTACATCCTAGTAGGGCTAAGCCTAAGCCGGAACGTAAAAAAAATCTGTTGTTTGACAATTTTTGACTCAGAGTGAAGATAAAACTAAATTAATTTATAATAAATGTAAACATGTTATAAACCATAAAACTGCGGAAAAGAGGGGTGGTATGGGTCATTTAGTGAGTTGTTGTAAAAGAGAATTTGAAGAAACTAACGCAATAGCGGAGGCAATAAAACATGGTACGTCCTTTTCTGATGCATCTATAGGAGTAGGGGGCTCTAACTTGGTACAATCACAATTAAATCCTTCTAATATTTTTGGCCCTAGTACACATCGATCTTATAGTAGAGAAAGAGATCTAGAAGAATTGACTAAAATTATTGTTGTTACTGAATTGCCTTTTAGTTTTGGTGAAAATTCTGATTTTGTTCATTATATTAAATTAGTGTATAATCCATCGTTTAATGGGTTTTCAAGAAACACTATTAAAAAGACCATTTTTGATTATCAAGGCCAACATTATTATTATCTTCTTTGTTTATTTAATTATAATACTTGTAAAATAGTTATAACTTCTAATATGGGCCGTAGTGTAAATGATAATGATTATTTTACAATTACAGGTCATTGGATTGATGAAAATTTTAGTTTACAAAAACGTATTTTGGGTTATAAAAATTGTGAAGTTACAAAAACTGGTGTCCATATTTCTCAAACTTTAGGAGTTACAGAATTTTTTGGAATAAATAATAAAATAATGAGTGTCACTTTAGACAATGCTTCTAATAATACATTAGCTTTTGATCTTTTAAAAGACGTACTTAGCCCTATTTATGATAATGACTTTCATATTAGATGTACAGCACATATATATAATTTAATTGTTAGAGATGATATAGCAATGTATAATAATGATTGCATTAAATGTGAAGATGCATGTTATTTTATATTTAAATGTCTAGTAAAATCTAGACGTAAAAATTTTGAAAATAGGTGCCATGAATTTAATCTTCCATATAGAAAAATTCCAAAAACAACTGCTACTAGGTAGAATTCTTTATACGAAATGCTAGGGTAGCTGATGAATATAAAAAATACTTGCAAATGATTTGGAATACTCATAATGTAGATATGGATTATAAACTTCAAGATAAAGATTGGGATGACGTAAAAGAACTTATAGAATTTTTAAAAGTTTTTTACTTAGCTACAAAATAATTTTTTGGACTTTATTACCCTACTATTTGTTCTGTTTTACCAAATATTTGTGCAATTTTCACTAAATTTTATGACTATAGAAATAAACAAAGATTTAAAAATTCTATTGATGTAATGATTGATAAATTTAAAGAATATTTTTTTCGTATTCCTCAAATTTATTTAACTGCTTGTTTATTAAATCCAACATACAAAGAATTTGGTGCATCACTAATGGTTAAAAAAATATATTTAAATTTAGGTATTAAAAATGACAAGAACCTAATTTAGCAATGGTTAAATATAGTATTAAAAATAAAACTAGAAAATTATATGACTTGTATAATTTTGCTATATTAAATGATGTAGTACGTCAAGAAGAACCCAAACATCTAAGTATAAATATTATGAAGATAATATTGATGATATGTTAGAAAGTTATCTAGGACTTACTTCTAACAAAAAAAATAATTTTGATGAATATCTTAATCAGGGAACGAAAAGCATTAAGGATTGAGAAGGCAAACCCGACCTTTTGAATTGGTGGAGGAATCACGACAATGCATTTCCAAAACTTCAACGGGTTGTTCGAGATTTATTTGCTATTCAAGCATCTTCAGTAACTTCGGAGGGAGCTTTTTGTGCAATCAAATTTCAAATAGGAGATCATAGGTATTCGTTAGCATCTGACAGCTTAGAGATATCAGTATTATTTAGGAATTGGATCAATGCCGAGCGTGAGAATTTTAGGCGTCCAAGCTTACCTGCCAATTTGAATATGATGTTAACAATATTTTGGTAGATTTAAGTGAAGATGGAATGGATGCATTACAGGAATAAGCTATACAACCACTTTCGGAACAAGTAACTAGAGAAATGTTAGAAAAATTAAGACGAGACTATTTTAGAGAGTACAAATATTAGATAATTCGAGGCCTAAATAAAACAGAACCCTTCCTAGAAGGTGGTTGCATAGATTAGGTACTCAATTGTAATATAAATTGTACTAATTAATTTTTTATGAATAAAATTATAGGCTATTCGCCTTAATTTTTTTTAATTATTGTCTTCAATTTAATTCAAGTCTTTTTTATGTATTTCAATTTTCAAATGTTTCAAACTTTAAAACTTTAACCGCTTAAAAGTTTAAAACTTCAATTTTCAAAATTAATTTTTTCAAATTTGAAAGTTTTAAAGTTTGAAACTTCAATTTTCAAAATTAATTTTTTCAAATTTGAAATTTAAACTTTGAAAATTTACAACAACAACATGCCCAGTGAAATTCCACTCAGTGGGGTCTGGGGCAAACTTTTAAAGTTTAAAATTTGAAAATTAAACTTCGTAAAAGATTAAATTTTGAAATTTAAACTTTGAAAATTTTAAATTTTAAAATCTAAAATTTAAACTTAAAAAAATTAAAATTTGACCTTTTAAAAAAGTCTTAGCCTTTTAAGTTATACTTTTGGAAGAAATATTTTAAAAAATTAACAGAAACCCGGATACCGGTCCGGTCGGTCCCAATATATATCGGATCGGGACGGCCTCTATTAAATCTATCGGGTCGTGTCGGTACCGGTCCGATCCGCACGAAACCACCATTTTCATGGCCGATTTCGATCTTGTTCTGGTAGATACCGATCCGATTATTTCAATTCAGATATCGTTGTCAGCCCTACAACCACCCAATGCAAAAAGTTATCAGACCTTAAAAAAATTGACCTAAGCACCATTAGTATTTACATTATTTAACCAATATTGGCTACACACACAAAAGCACAAATTAATCATAGTGTGAAACAACTATTTCGACAGAACCCAATAATTTGGCTCAAACACTATATTTGTGATAAAAAAGCCAATCAATACATACAAATAACTTATCAAGAATCCAGCAAGCTACATTTTCTAAAATTTAGAATTCATAAAACTCAAATTTTTAGCTCCACCTCTAAAATCACTCTTTTATCTTTTCTTTTTGTCCTCTATTTTTCTATAAACAACACTATATTTATTACTAACTTAAAATAATTGAATCCACTTATGTACAATTGAAGCCCCAAAATGTCGACACGTGATAAAAAAGAAATATAACAAGAACTAAAAAAAAAGGCAGCTCTTGATTCGAAATGGTAGTATGTCATTTTATCAGGCACATAACAATCATCCTGATATAGATACAAATAAGTACTATTAGTGTATACATATACATAAAGCTAAAATCCATTAACCATTTCCTCCCAATTCAGTACTCAACAAGATCACAATTCATCTAAATTCATATCATGCAATTTCACATAAGGATCCTCTCATGGGATCTACAAACACTTTACTTGTGTCGGAACGTGACACCCGATCGCAGGTTTGTGTTGGAACGTGACACCAATCCCAACATACAAAACAACCATAATTGCATTCAGTATTTTGTCACCGAGAACAGGTTCATCATACAACAGGCCAGCAAGTGATTAATTCACATAAAATCTAGCATGTTTCTCCATTTATATACACATGCATATCATGAAGTAATTTAACAAGTACATGAAACACATACGGAAAATAAAATCACTACCTCGAATTCAAGCTTCAATAACCTTAAAATGCAAGAGCTTTTCCTTTTCGGGTTCGTTCCGCTTGTTCTTGATCTAAAACCAGTAAATATATAAAGGATCAACAAAATGACCTAACTATCATGAAAAATAACACAATTCTCATTCTAGGCCAAACCCATGATCCTAATCCCACCCTAGAGTTATTTTCCACCCTTACCCATAGGCCAAAACCCTCCCACAATGATCACCCATGCTCTGGCGTGATATGCGAAAACAGTGAGCTCGAAGTTTGAGCTCCAAACCCCCATTTCACAACGCACCCCCTTCTAAAGACGTATTAAATTATACCCTTCACGCTAAGTTCAATTTCGGGAGTTTTACTCACCCAAATGAAATTTCGCGAAGCCGTAAATGTTCCGCATTATCTTGGCTATCAGCTTACCCAATCAAATTAAGGATTTGATCCCCCACCATTCACAAAGTCACCCTAGACCTCACCTGACTTAGAGTTCCTCTAAATCTGGCCCAGGCTAAATTTTTTCAAAATTACTATCCGAAATTTTCTGACTCAAAATCCCTCCCCATTGACTTATCCATAATGACGGGGACATATCGTTACATATTTACAACGAACCCAATAAAGATAAAAAAAACTAAGTTATTATACTATTTTTATGAACCCATTAGATGAAAATCTAATGTCAGTGCATTGTAAATTTTATTGAATACAAATAATAGTCTAGGTGCTATTATTTGAATACAAATTGAATACAAATTTTACGTAAAATACTTATAAACTATTAACTGGACAAAACTTAATTTAATAATATAAAAAAGACTCCTAAATCTAAAAGAGTTCAAAGTGCTAGAAATTTTCCCAACGTTTACTGTGATGGTTACTTTTATATATATATATAATTAATATGAGTCTTACACAGTTCCATTTTCTTTTTACTAATTATGATTCCATTTTTAACAAACAACCGGAACACTGTTTGTAAATGTCCTAGATGTTCTTGTATGTCTTTGCTAAATACTAACACATCATCTACATATACTAATACGAAATTTTTATATTCTCCAAATATAGTATCCATCTTTCTTTGAAATATAGGTGGTGCAGTTTTTAGCCCGAAAGGCATGGCTAACCATTCGAAATGTCCTTCTGGACATGTGAATGCTGTCCATTCTATACTTTCTGGGTGCATTTTCACCTGCCAATATCCTGATTTACAGTCAAATTTACTAAAGAACTTTTTACCTTGTATTCTATTTATTAATTCATTTTTGTCTGGTAATTTGTAAGCGTCTGTTTTAGTGTTATCATTTAACCTTTTATAATTAATTACCATTCTTGCTTTTCCTCTTACCTGTTCACTATGATTTCTAACCATGAATGCGGCTGATCTATGTTTAGAAGTGGATCGTCTTATTACTTCTAACTTTAGTAATTCTTTAATTTGTTTACTAAATTCTTCTGTATCTTCATTATTAGCTTCTATAGCAGCAGTCTTTATAGTATATTCTGGGTTAATTATTTCTAATTTACACATTATCTTGTTATTATCCCAATGTACTAGGGGTCTTTCTCCAATTATTTCCATTTCATCTAGTATTGAAATTATTTTGTCTAAGTCCTTAGGGTTATTTATCTTTCCTAGTGCATTTATTCCCTTTTGGAAATTATAGAATTCTGTTTCTATATTTATTAGTGTATAATCTTTTTCTATATCTTCTAAGTATGTATCTTCTAAGTATTCTTTTTGTTCTGCATACAGGTTTTTTGTGGCACATGTATTTCCTTTTGTGCACTCTGTACAACAGGCATTTTCTTCTTTTGGTTTTGTATTTATTTGAGATCTTCCTTTTGTAAGAAACTTTTCAGTCTGTACTAGGGTATAAGTAGTGTTTTTGAATAACATTATTCCATCTCTAGAAAATAAACAGCTTCCATTATTTTGTATGAGGAAATGTAAACCTATTACTAAGTCAGTTTTTATATCTAAGTCTTTTGCTAGTATTTTGTACATATTGTAAGTAGGTTTGTAGAATTCATTACAAGTATTAATGAAGCTTATTTGTGCTTTTTCTATGTAATGATTATAAAAGTTATAAGTTCCATCCATTTGTATTGCTGATATAGGTTCTTTAAAGGTTTTTAATACTTTTTCTGGCAATATTTTCTTATTTATAAGGCAGCTTGTACATCCTGTGTCTACCAATGCTAAGGTTTCTATCTCTATATCTTTAATTTTTATTCTAGCTAATACTTTTACCGTTCCAAATTGTTTATCTTCATTACAGATGAGACTAGTATTATTTTCTTCTATATTCATTAGTTCTGTTTCAATATTGTCTAGATGTATAGTTCCTAATGTTTCATCTTCATCTTCTATCTTTAATTTACCTTTTTCTAAATACATTAACCTTTGTTCTATTTCGTTTATTCTGGTTTCTAGAGTTATTAGTCTTAAATCTGTTACTGAGTCTTTTGCGATTGTTTTGTTATGTTGTTGTTCCTTTTGCTTTCCTATTTTTATTTCTAATTTGTTTTCTATACATGTTATACATGCTTCCATATAACAATTATTACATTTTGCTCTGTTTGTTCTACTGGGATACCATTTACATATATTACATTGGTTACTGTCTATTCCTTTATATCTTTCAAAATTATGATTACATTTTATTCCTATATTTATCATGGTACTTAATTGTAGGTCTTCTAAATTTAGCATTCCTCTATCTAATCCTATTTCATTTACTAGGTTATCGTCTTCTGAATCAGAAGATTCAGATTGGGTCTGTTCTACTACTTCCACACTTACAATGGAATATATACTTTCAGTATCTGACATACATTCGTCTACATTTAAGAGTGTTTCCTGTAGTTCTTCGATTAATTGAGAGTTTCTAGTTCTAATATTATTTCTTTTTGGGCATATATTAGCTAAATGGTCTATACTTCCACATGTATAACATTCTAATTTATTTTTGTAGTTTCTATCACTTCTATATTTTCTAACATGTCTATCCTTATTTAAATATGGCTTTCTTGCCGACGATCTTTTTAGGTAGTATTTTTTACGTCTATAGGGTTTGGGATTATAATATGATTGTCTTTTATGCTTTTTTGCTTTTTGTGGTCTTTTATCATAGTTCTGAGTTGTATAGATAACTGATTTACAAAAGTTCATTTCATTTTGTTTAAGTTGTTTCTGGATTTGTATATTGGTACATTTTTCTTGTAGTATTTCCATTACATGTTGTATCTTTTGTCCTATTGACCATAAAGCATTTGGGTCTTGTATTACTCCTGCCCTTTTATACCATCTTCCTTCTATTTCTCTTCCTAAAGCTCCTGGTAATTTATGGAATAGTTTTTTACCTAGTTCGTCATCAAAAGTATTACCACTAACTGTGCAATAATAGAAATAATCCTTTAAAAAGTCTTTAATATGCATCCAATTTGTTATGCTTAATTGTTCTAATTTTATTATTGCATTCCTTTGTAAAGCTAATAATCCACTATTTGGATCTTCTCCTGTTAACAAAACATGTATTTTATTAGCAAAATTGTATGGATTAGGTCCCATTTCTATTAATCCTTGGAATTCTTGGGGGTAAGTCTGTTTATATGCTTTCCAAACTGCTTTACATGATTCTCCTAGAAAAGTCTCTAAATATTTATACATTGTTTCTGCATCTGTTTCTTGGTAGGTTTTTATGAAATCTGCTACTATTATTCCTTTCCATACATCTATTACTGTGTTTCACATTTGTGGATCATGAGCTGCTATATTAAGTATTTTTCCTTTATTTCCTCCTTCTTGTAATTTAATTGGTTCTTCTAAAGGCATCCGTCTACCTGCTGGTTTAATGTTATCTCTTATTTCTAGGTCTGGAGTGGTAGGCCATGCTTTCCTTGGAAGATTTTCAGAAGTATGTGTAACATTTGCTGCTGGACTAGTTCTTTGGAAAGGGCTCGCGCTATGAGCACTAGTTGCTTCATTCATTAATTCTTTGTAACTGATTAGGGATTCTATATCATTAAAATATTCTGAGTTTTCTATGGTTGGGGTCTTTTCTATACTTTCATCTGTATCCTGTATTCGGTATATCAAATTATCGTCTCTTTCTGAGCAAGATCTAAAGTGTTCTATGATTTCTAAAATATCCATTTTATCTTTTTTACACCCTTTACATTTAAACAAACTATATTTATTTTCTTTGTATAATTCTTTTGCTATCTCTATGACATTATCTACTTCGTATCATGTTTGTATTACTTCTATATTCATAAATCCTTCTTCTTGTGCTATAGTACTTTCTGTATTTGTGTCATCTACTAGGTTTTGAGTTATATAATTATAGTCTGTAAATCTTATCGAAGTTTCTCCTTTAGAGCTAGTATACATTAGATGTTCTTTAGGTGCGAATGATTTAGGTTTACTTAATTTATCTAAATTCCATTCTAATCCTGCATATTCTTCTGGATTTATTTTAATAGGTTTGATTAATTTTATTCCTTTGTTTCCCATTACTTCTACTACATCATTTACTTGTAATCTAAATTTTGTATTACTATTTAACGTTAGTTTTCCTATAAATTCTAAACACATTAATAAATTATTACCGTTAACCGTTTCTTCATAGCCTTTAGTTTGTATGCCTATTTTAATATTATTACCAAAATCCTTTAAATTCATTAGAAAGTCTGGACTAATATAAAAGATCCCTCCGTTGTTCGTCATATCTACTTCAGTGAGTCCTATTATGGATTTCTTTAAGTCTGACCATCTATCATCATATATTACTATTAATACTTTTGTACCTAAATTTTTTCTAGTTAGACCTTTGAGTCCGATAACAATTAGTCCCATATGCATCATCATAAGTTTAGGATTTTTTATTGTTTTTAAAAAATTGGGAGTGACTAAGTTTAAGATAGAGCAATTTTCACCTAGGGCTGAGATTTGTTCTTCTCTATAGTGTCTGTATAACTGATTATCTTTTGAGAAACAACCTACTTTGTATAAGGTCTTGGGATTTAGTAGTTTTAATTGATTTTGCTGAAAAATCTGTAAATCTTTATCTACGTCTATTATTTCATTTAACTCTTGGTTTTGTTCTTCAGTAAGATTTCTTCTTCTAGATAGTATTCGTGATATAAGATTATTTCCTATTCTATTATCTGAGTAGCTTACACTTGGCCTGCTTCTTTGGATATTTTCTTCGTCTGTTAATCTGGACTTGTGTGAAAAAAGGTCCATAGTTGTGGTTTTTTGACGACTTGTATCTTTTCTTTGTGGGGGGTTATTTCTATTCTTTTTAATTGTTTTACTAAATCGTCTATTTCTCTGTTAGGAAGTTGCGATATTGGTAATTCAGGTTGTTTTTCTTTTAGTATCTTATCTATTTTAATATTTAAGTCTATCAATAATGCTCTTATTGTATTGTTTTGTTTTACAATAATTTTGTCTGAAGTGCTAGTCGGAATATGTCTTGTAAATCCTATTGGTTCATCATGGTATAATTTTGAGATTTCTATGGCTTTTAGATAATTTATATCTTGTTCTTGTTCGTTCATGAAAGAGAAATTTGTTCTAATCTTTTTATTATTTCCTTTAAATTATTTATTTCAGAAATAATATAGTCTATTTGTTCTGTGATTTTTGTTATTATCTGGGTGTTTTGTATTTCTAACTCTTTAGGTGTTTCTAGAATTGTCTTTATTAATCTTTCTATTTCTGATTTAGTAGGTATTTTTTCAAGGTTAAATTTAGTGTTTATAAAGTGTACTTTTCTATCAACTTCTATCTGTTGCGTTTTTAGAAAATCAAAGTTTTGTTCTAACTTATTTAGAGTCTTTATTTGTTTGTTTACTACAGAGTCTATTGTTTCGAGAAGGCGTATTACTACCTTATCTTTTAGCTGAGTATTATCGCTAAGATTTATGATTAGGTCTACTAGCGTATTATGATGTTTATCTTCCGAATGTAATATATGTTCTCCTTGCGAGAAATTACACCTAATTGTATTAGTCTTATGTATAATTCTGTATTTCTTTTCTGGATGTATTCTAAGGTCTAAATATTCTAAGTGTTTTAGGGAATCTATTTTGTTTATCCTAATGTATTATTTTTCCAGATTACTTCGTATAAACTTTCTCTATATGCACTGAATCTAATGTCCACCTCTATTTGGTTTATTTCTTTGATGAATTCTGCTCTAAGTTCTGTTTGCCCTTTAGTCTCCAACTGACATTATTGTCCTAATTCTTTTATTTGTGTTGCACTTGTAGAGTTCTTTCCATGTTAGTCACTATTGTTTCTATTTTATGAGTATTCCGTAAAGTTATATTATTGTCTTGTCGCGCTGGAGAAGTCATATAATTATTTTATGAGCATTTTCTTATTGGATAAATCGAAAATTGAACCGTTAAGGACCAAAATCGATTAATCGAAAATCGATAAAAAATAGCTTATTGATTTGTTATTGACTTAGCATATTTCAAAATTGAAAGCCGATAAATCGAACCGATAATACATGAAATTGAATCGTACCAGCCGATGCACACCTTAAGGGCATTTCCAACCCTAACACCAAATTTTACACCAATAAATCAACTCCAACCTACTGCACCAAATTTTACACCAAAAATGAATATTTTTTCTCTCTTCATTATTATATATTATTTCTTATTTTATTTATATTTTCTTATTTCATAAAACAAAATTCTTTCTAAAAAACATTCACTATATATAATTTTCATATTGTTTCAAATTATAGTCGTTTAATATACAATTATTTTATATCATAATTTTTAAAATAATATAAATTGCTAGCAAATATTACATATTTTACATAATAATGGATAACACAAATAAAAGTGAAATTATTAACGAAATATAATTAAATAAATATTACACAATTGAAAATTTTATTTTAAGTTCTACATGAATAGTCAACTTTCAAGATCACTAGGGTGCTCCCATAAATGCACTATTAATGCATTGTGTAATTCAAAATAAGCTTCTTTGTCCTTAATTTTTTTATGTCGAGATTTATAGTTTTGCATATTTAATTTTTATCAAGGTTAATTTTACTTATATCCAATTCAACTTTATATTAGAATTAGCATAAATTTAATTTCAAAAAAATTCAAGTAAAGGATAATAATATATAAAAAAAATTAAAATTTTAATTTAAAATTAATATTATAAAAATATTACGTACTAATAAAATGTTTTAATTAAAATATACCAATTTATATAATATTTAATTAAAAATATTATATAGTAAAATAATAATAAAGGACAATTGATGTTACATAACAACTTTGGTGGAAAATTTGGCATAAATTGAAGAACTTTGCACCAATTTTACATCAAATATAACATTTGGGGTAAAATTTGGCATGAGTCGGAGAAATGCTATGCCATTTTTTCAATCGGAACCACCCGTTTCCGTATGGGGACAAAAATGTAATCCTCTTGCATAGAGAAAAACAAGAGCGATGCTTCCTTGATTGATCAACAGAAATGGCTATGCTCTTGCCTTCACTTTCTGTTTCTTACCCTAAAGTACCAGGTACTCCAAAATACATTCTACAAATATTCATTAACTGGGTGTTTTGTATCTCAAAATCCCCTAAATGCAATTACTAAAGAACGTTTTCTGATTAATTTTTGGTAGGTAAATGGAAACATTGCAGAAAATTTCTGCATATTAATAGGGTTGCTAGAATGTGCGCATTTACACCTTCAAAGTCGAAGAAGAAAACTGTATGGATTTGGACAGAGAACAAGCAAGTGATGACGGCTGCTGTGGAGAGAGGTTGGAGTACTTTTATCTTCCCTTCCGATCGCCAAGATCTTGCCCTTGAGTGGTCTTGTAAGTTTTTCATTTCTTCTTATACTTTATTTCTTCTGCAGTTGTTGGTGATTTCAAATCCAGCATTTAAACAGTGAATGCACATACACCCACTTTTTATTGACTTAATACATAAATAAATATGTCATTTAACTTGAATGGAGTCATCTATGCCGTTCAACTTTGGAAGTGCATAAGTAGACACTTAAATTTGTATAAAATTGAATAGATAGACACACACGTGCTACATGGCGTCCTACGTGGAAAATCACATCCTACACGGCGTCCTATGTATAATATGTTACGTAGGACATTTGTGTCTAGTTGTTTAATGTATAATTTTATACAAGTTTAAGTGTCTATTTGTGCACACTCAAAGTTCGAGGGCATAGATGACAGCTCAAACCAATTTAAATGACACATTTATGTATTATGCATTTTTTTATTTGTTCAGTATTGACTTGGTAAACCCTTAAGAGTAATAATTAGAATGACAATTTTATGTTATCATCGTTTGAATATAATTAATTCAGTGCTTTGGAAAATGACTAGAGTTAATAATAAGGTTAAATTAGGAACAAAGTGATCGTGGTCCATGTCTATTAGTCGTAGTACTTTAGGGCTTGAGTGGAGCATTTCTATTGGACAATTTTACTGCTTTCATACTCGTTTTCCAATTCTTTATTCGTTTATTGCACAATATTCAACTGTCAATAGCTAACTTAACCGGCTAAATCGATAACGCGTGTCCTTGACCTTATATAAATTTAACTGTACTGTTTTCCCGGTAAGCAAAAGTATCTCTTGATTTTCTAAATTGGACAAGTAAAAGTGGACATCTATTTTTAGAATACGTAGGGAGTAGTTTGACAACCTATGTTTGTGCGAACTTAGTTTTGACTTTTTATGTTTTTAATTAGAGAAGGGGCTGACAGAGAGCAGATTGTTATCACCCCTGCCATAGTCACTACTTTGTTTATAGTCGTGACTATTTGTTGTAGTCAACAAGGTTTAATCTTTCAGGAAAATCAATTCCTGTTGGGAGGACTGTACCCCGAATCGAAAACAAGTAATAATTGTCTTTAAATCGGAGACCCGCCTTTGAATTGTGAGAGTTTCAGTATTCAACGCTATGTAACAAAATCCAGTGTCAAGGTAAGATAATGAGAAACAAGAGGGCTTTTCCTGATTCTATATCCCATACATGTTTTCTTCCTGATTAACTATGAATACTGAGCATGGATTTACATTATGCTATCCGAATCGTGAAGTTTTCTACAATGTTTGATTGTGTTCTGCTACATTTCTGGTTCTATCACATGCAGCAATTGCATTGATATATCCTCTCTTTATAGAAGAGGGGAGACTAATTGATCATGAGCATCAGAGAGTTGCTGCATTTGCTGAGATTTCTTCCCCTCAGCAGTTGGAACAGTTTCAGATATCAGAGGAACATGCAGATACAGTTGTTGTTAATCTACTAGATTGGCAGGTACTAATTGTGCTTCTCTTTCACAATGTTATTTGCTGTCAAAAGATACTTTGCAAACTGTCACCACAGTAATGGAAAAACAATTTCTAAATGACTTCTTTTTCCAAAATCTAAACCTTTGGAAGTTGGTTGCATATAATCATCCTATCAACAATCTAGCAACGATGCCTCAATCCAAACTAGTTGGGGTGGACGAGTTGGTTTCTATGTATTACTGTATTGAATTTGTATGGGTTCATCTGGATGCTCCCTCTAGTTGTCAATTGGCTGACCCTTGCATTGCTCCAAGTACAGTAAATTCTCCATCTTATATAAGTCCACTTCAATTGTTAGTTTATGTTTGTTCATTCCATAGGTGATTCCTGCTGAAAACATTGTTGCGGCTTTTCAAGGCACTCAGAGAACTGTACTTGCTGTCTCAAAGACACAATCAGAAGCTCAAGTCTTTCTTGAGGTAGTATACTAGGTTGAACTTTTAAGTCATTAAGAAAGTAAAGTCTCGCACAAAGTTGGGGATTTTACGGTACTTAGAGTGGTGTTTTGCTATGAAGAAGCACCAAGTTTCACTTCATCTTTTCTGCTTTGCTAGGCCTTGGAACACGGTTTGGGTGGTGTAGTAATGAAAGTTGAGGATGTTGGTGCAATCCTTGAGCTGAAGGTAGTGCCTTCCTAGAAGGGAATTCTTCCTTGGTGAAGAGTTGGTTTTTGATGTCAGTTGTCATTGTTAGGGTTATTTTGATAGAAGACGTGAAGTGGACGGTCTGTTGAACTTGACGAAAGCCAAAATAACTCATGTTCAAGCGACTGGAATGGGTGACCGTGTCTGTGTGGATATATGCAGCCTCATGAGACCTGGTGAAGGTCTTCTGGTTTGCTCCTACTGTCCTGTCTATTTCTGTTTGTCTACTATTTGCAGATAGTCTTAGTTTTTGGCATTTCAATTTCATTCTTACTGCATAAATTGTCCCTTAGGTTGGATCCTTTGCAAGAGGGCTTTTCCTTGTTCACTCAGAGTGCTTGGAGTCAAATTACATTTCTAGCAGGCCTTTTCGAGTTAATGCGGTGCGTCTCATGCCATTTAAATGTTCAATAGAGTAACGGAAGGACAAAAACTATTATTGGAAGGATAACTTGACGGTGAAAGTATCATTTTTGTTATTTCAATATTTCATTACCATTTCTAGTGGTTTGTGAAATAGTTATCTCCATAAACTGGATCTTAATGCTAACCTCTAGAGAAGACGTCTGTATTACCATAACTGAATTGTACCCTGTGACTTTTGTAAGTTTTTGTTCCAGATCCTCAACTCTTTTCGGTGTTGAATTTTGTTAATGCATCTCAAACTATAATGTACAGCCAGTGCTCTTCAGTATGACAATTCTTTGGACTTTAGCAGGGGCCTGTTCATGCATATGTTGCTGTTCCTGGAGGAAAGACTAGCTATCTCTCGGAACTCAAGTCTGGCAAAGAGGTCATTGTGGTTGATCAAAGGGGTATGCAGCGAACAGCAATTGTTGGGCGTGTAAAGGTAGAGACCAGGCCACTGATCCTTGTGGACGCAAAGGTTTGTGAAGCTTTCCATCTCTGCTAAAACAAAAGGTTCTTCGCCTTTTTGGTTGTTTGTGTGATTTTTTTGCTTGTGTAACTTTGGCGTAGTGTGGCTATGGATACAAGCATAATACAACTATTAATCATAAAGTATCTCAAATAGGAAAATAGAGATCAAATTAGCTGGACAGATGTTATTTGACAAGAATATCGTAGCTTCTTCTTTGTAAAAAAAAAAAAAAAGAAAAGGAAAGTTGCAATCTGCAAATGTTGGTGTACGCCTGACATAGTTGGAAGTATTTAACTTCTGGCTGAGACTTCTTGTTCAAGAGTAAAATAATTGGGCATAAGGCACACACGCACCAGCAAAAGAACTAGGTGAAAAATATCTTTAGGTTTAGCTCTGTTGTATAACTCATTGAACTGTTCTTAATGCTACTAGTTTCAGCATCTGCAACTTGCAACATGTTCACGTGAAAATGAAGAACTAGTGTAAAATTTCTTGGACTGGTTTAACTTTCAATCAATTTACATTTGTCTCTTTGTATCTCTAATCCTAATTTGGAAATTGGCAATTATGCAGGTAGAATCAGAAAATGAAATTTATTCTATTCTCTTGCAGAATGCAGAAACTGTTGGATTAGTCTCTCCCCTTCATGGTAAATATTCTAGTCGAAGCATCTCTCTCTTTTTGTCTTTCTATGGCTCAATACTCCCCCCGTCTATTTCTGCAGGCGAGGGGCATCAGCGAACAGCAATTCCAGTGAGCTCACTAAATGTTGGTGATGAAGTTTTGCTTCTACTACAGGGAGGGGCTCGACATACTGGAATAGAAATTAAAGAGTTTATTGTTGAGCAATGAGTTATTTTCTGCACATTCACACATTTTGTTGACAGATGAGTGGCCTTAAGCTCTTAATGATGATACAAATGTGTCTTTTACTAATTTCTTTTATTTTGTACCCATAAAAAGTTTTCAAATAAAACAAGTTCGGATGGACTGCTTATCACCTTGCCCAATGGTTCAGGCTGACATATTTTTCAACAAAATATTTTCTTTTGTACTGAATGCACCCTTAATATATACCTAAGCAAATAAAATATAACCTCCCGTAATATCATCCTCAAGGACGGGGATTTAATATTCTTAACCAATAAACATTACGAGCATGTTTGGAAAGCCATAATGTAATTGAAATTTGGTGTTTTTGAGTGTAATTGAACTTTTTGGCATGTTTGGTAGGCCAAGTAATTACTTGGTAAGAGAGGAATTTGGTATAATTGAAGGGGAGTAATTATCCTCTTCAATTCCCAAGGTAGAGTAAGGAATTTGTGTAATTATATCATGTAATTATATGAAGCTTTTTAAAAATCTTCTTTTATTTATATTTATATTTTTTCATTTTAATTTATTTTTTATTTCTACTATTTTTTTAAAAATATTTTATTATTCTAATATTTTCTAAATATATATTTTTTATTTTTTTTATTTATATTTCATTTTATTCTCATTCTCAACCTTTATTTTTTCATTCCATGCAAGTTTTCATATTATTTATTTATTATTCTATTTCTTTTTAAAAATAATTTTGTTAGTATTCTAATTTTTAAAATTATATTTATGTATGCTGTGTTAAAATTTGATATAAGAGCATTATGTTAATTTTTTTGTTTTGAATTTAAGATTTATGTCATATTTTCAATTTCATTTGTTTTAGTACTATTGACTTGATAATTCACATTGCAAAACATTTGTTTTTAGTTAAACTTGATAGAATATTTTTTTGTCAAATGTTTTAATAATTTTATGACATTATGTTTATAATATTAACATTTTTGTCAAACATGCATTTCATGATGTTCATAAAAATCTTATACTTTTAGTTTATTTGATTAAATTATTTAAAATATACTAATTGAAGAAATATAAATAATTTTTTTTTATAATATTAGTTAAGAACATATATTTATTAATTAATATTTAATTTAATATCATTTATAAAGATCCTTATTTGTCTAATATAAATTTTAAATTTAAAAAATTAACTTTTATTTTTAAAATTTAATACAACCTTTTAATTATACTTGTGCAACCAAACAGAACAATTGTAATTACACTGAAATTACACTGTGACAAACAAACAGATCATCGTAATTACTAAACTGTGTAATTACTAGGCTAGTAATTACACCCTAGTAGTTAAACCAATTTCAATTACCATATGACTTTCCAAACAGACCCTAAGTATCATTATATTTGTAGGAATTCAACTTTTTTAGGATTTAAATTCATAAAAATTTGAATTCCCAAAATAATTATAATTGTGTTTTAAATTTAAAGCCCAAAATAATCTCTTTTAATTTTTAATTCAAAGCCACCCTTCTTTTTACATGTACAACTTCAATAATCCTTCATCTTTGAAATATTGGAACTTCACAGTTTCCTGACACAATTTAAGTTTCTTCTTGGACTTATCCTTGTAAATTGCAAATCAAAAGCTTGGATTATCAAGTTAATTGCTTTGATGATCATTTGAATTAGTAGAATTATTTAGTAAATTAATTTTTAAAACAATAAATTCGTTCAGTTAGATTTATATCTCCTATAAAACAAACCAAGCTAGAAATCCATCGAATTTCATAATTTGGCACTCATTTCACCTATCTTAAGAAAGAATATAGAGCCTAAAAGGTGTTTTTTTCAAGCAAACAGATTAAAGAGGTAGGGGTGTACAAAATCGAATAAAAAATTGAATCAAATCGTATATTGAGTCAAATCGAAAAAAAAAACTCGACTAGTGATTTGGGTTTGACTTAATTTCGTACTGAAAGAAAAAACTTGACTATACTTAGGTTAGTTTGGTTTAAATTAAAAAATGTCAACCCGAGACCAAACCAACCCGTCATTATATATAATTTTTAAAATTTATTTTATACATAAAAGTATCTACTTTATAATTTATAAATATTTCTTATACTTTTTCATAGTTTTTGTCTTTTAACCTATTATTTCACGTTTGAAATTTAAAATTTTGAGTGGTCCAATGAAAATTATAGTTTATAATCTCAAATCAAAATCAAATCACTACTAATGCTAATAAAAAAAAAATTATTCAACACTAAGAATGAGAATTATGTTGAATGTTTGTTATTTAGTTTACTTTGGTTTAGACAATTAAAATATATAACCTAATTTTAGTTTTTCTTTAATGTTTAGTAATTAATACTTATTATACTTATTTTAGCATGATATAGTACTTTTAAATTATGATCATTTTCATTATGAAATATTAATTTGAATATTTACTTTATGCGATTTTATTTTTATTATTATTATTATTATTATTATTATTATTATTATTTGAATATTTAAGTGTCATCATTCATCTCATATTTTGTATTATTTTTTTAGGAAACACCTTAGATAATTGTATTTTGGTAGGACAAAACAAATATTTAAAGCACAAGTTAATTATATATTGATATGAATACTTTGTCAGGAAAACCAGAAAATCCGAAAAACATGAAAAAATCCGAAAATCCCCGAGGATGAAAAACCTAAGTTTAATTAGTCTGATTTGATTTATAGATTTAAAAATCTGTGACGAATAATTTAATTTGATATTAGAAAAATCCGAATTAACCCGACCATATACACTCCTAACAAGGGCTTGTCAAAAATTTGATATCCAAAAGGGGTTTGTCACGCAACAACAAGCCACATCCTAGAATTGTGATGGCCCAAATCAAATAGTCGTTGGGCTTGTTGGCCCAACTATATTTTTAGGGTAACTCACATAAATCTCACTATTTTGGGAGCTAATTATTTAGATTCACTCTAATTTGTAATATTATGAATCTTATCAGATTTTGGACTTCTGATACATGTATTTGGCGCGTTCAGATACATGTATTTGGGATATGTGAGGTTAAAATTAGGTGTAATTTGTTCTAAATGTATTGTATCTAAGTAGGTTCCCATGTATTTGACTCTCTTCTCTCGCTATATCTGATATCTCAGATACATCCATATAGTGTGGTTCACATGTATTTGGGATACATAGACTATTTCTCTTGCCTCCCTCCTATCTCACTCTCCTCTCTCTTTTTCTCGCTCGTCTTTCTCCCTATTTTAGTTTATCTTATTTTTGCTTCCTACATTATAACTTAACAAAATATCCAAAAAGCGGAGGGGGAAAAATTACAATGAACACATGACTGTACATGATGAGGATGCGTGATAGAAGAATAATATGAAAAGGCAAGTTGAGTTAAGGGCTATGGAGGGTAAGCTGTTTTCAAAAAATCACTAGCGAGAACAACCAGACTACTAGCTAGTACCAATAACTTCCAATGTGACCATCAGATCTTCGGGGTTTGTGGCCTGAACATGTTAGAGGACAGAAGGAATTTGTGGCCCGAAGTTATAATTAGAAGAAAGAACGGACACGTTAACCAATTCCATACAGAAGCCCACAAATTACCACAGATTTATAGTTGGCGTGTGTAACGATACATTCAAATGGAGCATTTTCTTTGAACAACGTACTTTAGGATCCAAGTAGATCAGTTTCATTTGATTTGATGTGTATTCTATTTATTTTCTATAAATATATAGCTGAATTTCACTTGTAAGGGATTGGATATTCTTGAGCAACACAAGACTAAAATTTATATTCTTGCACTTTTATTTCCCTCTCATTCACTCGATACAAATCACCCGATTCCGAAATTGATAAAGCCGTCATAGAAACCTTGACTAAAACAACAACTCACCGTGTTTATTATTTTATTCGTTTATTTAATTCAATCAACATCTTTTATATTCATATTTAGTATCAACATTTTTATTAACTTAATCTTCATTTTAAATAGATCTGGATGTCTTTGACCTCGTGATAAATTTGACTATATCAAATTTCAGGTAAACATTTATGACAGCTGCATGAAATAAAAAGAAAGGAAACTTACACGAATACAGTCAATTCAAGTATACACTATTATCGAGATAATAATAAACTTGTCTCATTAAATATATTACCAATCTTTACGAAATTAGGCAAAAGAAAGCTTTTAATCTGGCCTGTCAGTGGTATGTGTTTGTTGGATTTCAGTCATTATAATCATGAAGAAATGAACAATTAAATTGAGATTTACAAAGATCATTATTTTTAGTGAAACATTACCACTTTGGTAACCTAAATTCTTAGACAAGAAAAGGAAAGTTCACGTGCTATAAAGTGATGGCCATACCCAAGTTGCATGTATGAAATTATGAGCTAGCTAAGAAGCAATCTCCATGCAGATACATTGTTTCCCTTGATGTAAATGTGAATAAAAATAGGTGCAAGCTTGGTCTAGCAGTGGATTTAAATTATATGCTTGAATAGAATATTTATATATATATATACCTATAGCTAATTTTAATTAACTAATATTAGGTTACTTATACTATTTACTAAGTTGCTATTACTATTAATATACATGTAAATCTTTTAAATATAATTTGATTGGATCAATTATGCGCATAAAACTTAAACTCATTTCAACTTTTCAAATGAAAAAAATTTGGAATGGCATTAGTAACATGCACTAAATTACACATTCGATAACAACAAGTGCTGTTATGTGAAATATGCAATTTAAATAATTATGATGGAGTAAGAAAATCTTTTCAACCATTTGTTATATATCAAGTTATGGATAATCATTAATAGCATACTTTCAAATGTTATGTTTTTCTGATGGATTTGGTTGAGGCGTATTAGATGAAAATGACATGTAATTAGATCAACTTCATGCTTATTTCCTCTTATATATGCTTCGTCTTGGATTAATTTTCACTAAAAAGTGCCTTTGTACACCTCACGTACTTTAATTTTCACTAAAAGAGCCTTCAAGATAATGAATTAGCTCCATATTAATGTTTTACACTTATCTTTAGAACTACAACAACAACAACAACAACCCAGTGAAATCCCACAACGTGGGGTCTGGAGAGGGTAGAGTGTACGCAGACCTTACTCCTACAAAGGTAGGACGGCTGTTTCCGAGAGACCCTCGGCTTAAAAAAGGCATAAAAAGGGGGTCAGATAAGGTTAAGAAATTCAAAGAGCTATAGGAAAATAAATAACGACAGCGTCACAGATAAAATAGAGTAATTAAAAGTACAGAAAGTAATAAATAGTAACAAAAATAGTAGAAATGAGAGCACAAGGAATTGTAATGTGCTAATGCGCCTACGAATAGGGAAGAATAACGAGACAATGTACTAGCCTTCTACCCTAATGTGGGTCCTCCACACCCTCCTATCTAAGGTCATGCCCTCGGTAAGCTGTAACTGAGCCATGTCCTGTCTAATCACCTCTCCCCAATACTTCTTCGGCCTACCCCTACCTCTTCTGTAACCATCCATGGCCAACCTCTCACACCTCCTCACTGGGTCATCTGTGTCTCTCCTCTTCACATGCCCAAACCATCTCAGTCGCATTTCCTGCATCTTGTCTTCCACCGAGGCCACTCCTACCTTGTCCTGAATAGCCTCATTTCTAATCCTATCGCTCCTGGTGTGACCAAACATCCATCTCAACATTCTCATCTCGGCAACTTTCATCTTTTGAATGTGAGAGATCTTAACTGGCCAACACTCTACCCCATACAACATAGCCGGTCTAACCACCACTTTGTAGAACTTGCCCTTAAGTTGTGGTGGCACCTTCTTGTCACATAGCACTTCGGAAGCGAGCCTCCATTTCATCCACCCTGTCCCAATACGATGAGTGACATCATCGTCAATCTCCCCGCTGCCTTGCATGATAGACTCAAGATACTTGAAACTACTTCTCTTTTGAATGGCTTGGGCACCAAGCTTAACTTCCACGCCAACCTCCTGAGGTGTCTCACTGAACTTGCACTCTAAGTACTCTGTCTTGGTCCTACTCAGCTTAAACCCTTTAGACTCCAAGGTATGTCTCCAATCCTCCAACTTAGCATTAACTCCACTACGAGTCTCATCAATCAGAACTATGTCATCTACAAAAAGCATACACCATGGCACCTCATCTTGAATTTGTCGCGTCAATGCATCCATCCCCAAGGCAAATAAAAATGGACTAAGAGCTGATCCTTGATGCAACCCCATCCCAACTGAGAAATGATCTGAGTCCCCTCCTACTGTCCTTACCCTGGTTTTGGCTCCCTCATACATGTCCTTGATCACCCTAATGTATGCCACAGGTACACCTTTAGCCTCCAAATATTTCCATAGTATTTCTCTTGGGACTTTATCATAAGCCTTTTCTAGGTCGATGAATACCATATGCAAGTCCCTCTTCCTCTCCCTATGCTGCTCCACCAGTCTCCTCATAAGATGGATGGCTTCTATAGTTGAGCGTCCCGGCATAAATCCGAGCTGGTTCTCTGAAATAGACACGCCTCTCCTCACCCTCATCTCCACCACTCTTTCCCACACTTTCATAGTGTGACGTAGTAACTTGATACCTCTATAGTTGTTGCAACTCTGGATATCCCCTTTGTTTTTGTATAGAGGGATCATTATACTCGGCCTCCATTCTTCGGGCATCGTTGCCATTTTAAAGATGACATTAAATAACCTAGTCAGCCACTCCAAACCTACCGAGCTGGCGCTCTTCCAAAATTTCCCAGGAATCTCGTCAGGTCCGGTTGCTCTTCCCCAGCGCATCCTACGAACAACATCCTTAACCTCTTCGGCCTTAATACTCCTACAATATCCAAAATTGCGATGCCTCCCTGTATGTTCCAAATCTCCCAATACAAAGTCTCTGTCCCCTACGTCATTCAAGAGTTTATGGAAGTATGACCGCCACCTCTGTTTAATGAGAGTCTCCTCTACCAATACTTTTTCATGCTTGTCCTTAATGCACTTCACTTGATCCATATCGCGTTCCCTTCTCTCCCGCGCCCTGGCTAGCTTGAACAATTTCCTATCCCCACCTTTTTCTTCTACTTCAGCATAAAGGCGTTCAAAAGCTGCCGTTTTTGCCGTCGAAACAGCCGACTTTGCCTCCTTCTTCGCTATCTTATAAAGTTCCTTATTCGTCCACTTCTCCACCTCATCCATGCTTTCTATTAACTTCACGTACGCCATTTTCTTTGCTTCCACCTTCCCTTGCACTTCTCCATTCCACCACCAGTCCCCTTGATGTTGACTACGACTACCTGTCGAGACTGTGATAAAACATTATAAGGTAAATTAAACTAAATGCTAAAGGTGTTAAGTGGGCCGGGCTGGGTCAGATCGGCCCACCTTTTTTTCCAGATCACTGGGGTGCCGGGATGGGCCGGATCGGCCCTTAATGGACCGATCCGATCCGATTTCAATAGCGAAAATGTATTAAAAAACTCGATTCATGACCCATTAAGGGTATAGGGTCCGGGCTTAATAGGCCGAGCAGGGTTGGGCAATTTGAGTCAATCATCAATATAGTGTATCATTATCTAGTTAATTTAGAAATAATAATAACAATTTATATACTCACAATATACTATCTATTATAATGATATACTTAATTATATATTATATATATATTTACAATCTATATCTAATATACTAACATTATACTATATATTATAGTGATATAATTAATTATATATTATATATATACTTACAATCTATATCTAATATACTAACATTATACTATATATTATAGTGATATAATTAATTATATATTATATATATACTTACAAAGTATACCAAATATACTCACAATATACTATCTATTAGTATGTATATACTTACATTATACTATATATACGTACTATGTATATCAAGTATATACCATTATATATAGTGATATACTTACATTATATATAGTTACAATGTATATCTAATATAATCACAATGTATAATCTATTACTTACATTATATATTATATATATACTTACAAAGTATACCAAATATACTCACAATATACTATCTATTATAATAATATACTTACATTATAATATATATACTTACAATGTATATCTAATATACTCACAATATACTATTTATTATAATAATATACTCACTATATACTATCTATTAGTATGTATATACTTAAATTATACTATATATATGTACTATGTATATCAAGTATACTAATATTATACTATCTATTATAGTGATATACTTACATTATATATAGTTACAATGTATATGTAACATAATCACAATGTATAATCTATTACGTATATTTTTATATTATATATGTACTTACAAAGTATACCAAATATACTCACAATATACTATCTATTATAATAATATACTTACATATATTATATATACTTACAATGTATATCTAATATACTCACAATATACTATCTATTACTTACATTATATATTATATATACTTACAATGTATATCTAATATAATCACAATATACTATCTATTACATACATTATATATTATATATACTTACAATGTATAACAAATATACTCATCATATACTATTTATTATAATAATATATTTTCAAGTATTGAAATCTTATAGTGACTACAAATTTAATTTCCTTAGATGATTATGTAAAGTAAAAATAATTATTTAATTGAATCATACAAAATTTATACGGAATGTTTTTTGATTTTATTAATATATTGATAAAATTCAAAACATACAAGTTACAAACTTACAATTAGTTGTATATAATAAATTGTAACTTCTACATATTTTGAATCATTTTCTCCAATTCATTTGTATTAACATTAACAGGAATTGACTCATAATTTTCAAAATCAACAAATCCGTAATTTGGACTATTGACATTATTTCTTCAAGTTCTTCGTCTTCTTTCGTGTCTTCTGCTCTTCCTTTATTCCTACGCTCTGATCTAATCCAATCTCTGAGGTAAACTAAAACATTCATAGTATTGCTCCCTAAAGAGTGTCAACTGTCTCCGATCTACTGCCTTTCTAGACTAAATGCGCTCTCCGATGCAACAATTGACATTGGAACATTTAGCATATCCCTAGCCATGGTTCATAATACTGAATATTGTTTTTGATTGTTCTTCCACCATTCCAGTGTAGTGACACTATTTTCATCATAGGTCTCTGTACTCTATCTCAAATAATAATTAATCTTGTCCCAATTTATGATCCGTTGTGATGTAAGCTATATTCTATACCAAATAGATAAATTAGAAAAAATATGGGCAAGCCTACCACGTGCCTGCCTTTTAGAAGATGATGGCTCGTCAGAAGGACGAGATAGAGGAACAGTATGACTAGGGGTAACATTATTAAGTAAATTGATATAATGATTATATAATGTTTGAATACAATCATTTCTATCACTCATCGCCTTAAACATACTAGGATCTTCATTTTTTCCAATTTCTATAGAAGTATATAGAAAGGCGAACACATTCAGACATAGTATTAAATTTTATATACGGATTTAACATAGCACCAATTAAATAAATAGGAGGAATAGAAAAAAAATATTTTTTAAATTCTTCTATCATTTGAGCAACAACATCTTTGTAATCAACTTTCTTTTTATATTCCACAAACAATACATAAATTTCGGCTAAATAAGCTAAAATATTAGAAACAGTAAGATAATAAGCACCGGAAAATTCAAGAGTAGCCAAATAAATTATTTTTTAAAATATAACAACATCATTAATTTTAGTCCAATAAGATTCTTCCAACATGAGTTCGGAAAATTTGTATGCATATTGATTAAAAGTTGTAATTATAGGAACTTTATAAATACTACAAATCTTTAAAAAATCATAAGTCGAATTCCATCTAGTCTCAATTTCTTCGGGCATTAATCTAGGTCTAAAATTATTTTCCTCACATTTTCTTTTAAATTCTTTAAGTCTAGTTTTTTTATTATTTCCTTGAATAAAACCAACTGCATGCCTATTTTTTTTCAATTGTTGGCTCAAAAAAATAAAGTTCATCTTTTACAATTAAATTATATATATGACAATCACATCTAATATGAAAAATATCATTTAAAATGGGGGGGGGGGATTCAGTTTTCAAAGAATTAATAGCAGCGGTATTGTTAGTTGCATTATTAAAAGAAATACATAAAAATTTGTGTTCAAAACCATAATATTTTGCAATCATTGATATAGAATTAGAAATAAATTGTGCATTATGCCTTTGGTCTTCATCATATTGAAATGCTAAAATACGTTTTTGCATAATAAAATCACTATTTATCCAATGAAAAATAATAGTTAAATAATTATTTTTATTTATAGCACGACCAAGATCAGAAGTCAGTAAAACTCTACATGGAAGATTTGTTAATAACCAACATAAATAATATGCATATTGTCCATGAAGTCTAAAAATATCTGATTTACAAGTACTTCTAGGAATATCGTTAAACACGAGATTATAAATTGATTGCATATGATAAATAAAAGCATTAGAAGAAGCAAATGAAAAAGGTAGACAACCCACAACTATCATTTTCACTATCTCTTCACGGCCCCTCATTTTATTATACGTCCTCGTTAATTTTTCAGTTTATGGGTTTATTCTACCATGAACTGGCTCAGTAGCACCCCCTATTCGTTCTTTCCAACCAGGATGTTCATTGTCTAGAAGTCTAGTCAATTGATCCGTTCCACCTCTATTACCCCCGGTCTTATGCTCGAATTATTTTTGGCACACTTTACATTGAACTTTAGTTTTCCGGTTATGCGTTCAAAGTAATGCCATACTAGACTAGTTTTTTTCTTTTACAGGTCGTGGAGGAAGATTAACAATTCTAGATTGAGCATTACCTAAATCTACATTAGGACTAATTGGTGTAACATCCACATTATCATTATCATCTTGTTCTATTTCTACTTCAAATTCATTTGGTTCTTCTATACTGTAAGTTTCTTGAAATTCATTTTCATTCATATCATGTGCACCTATAGGTTTCTCCAAATTCACTAGGTGGTGCTTCAGACATACGAAAATAATTTCTACTTATACTAGCTCTACCGAAAATACTTTTTTTCTTATTACCACTACCTCCGCTGAGACATAAATTTTTAACACTTTTACCTATATTTTTTAATCTATCAATTATGCAAATTAAACTAATAAAAATTATAAACATAAAAATTAAATATTTAAATATACTAGAATTAATTTACTAAATAAAAGCAAGAGAAAGAATGATTATACCAAATTGCCGGAATCAAACAAACAATCGTAAAATTGACGAAATATTGAACACTTGAAAGTTGAAAACTTCCACTTGATGTTGTTAATTGCAAAAAATAATAAAAGATTGATATCACTTTAAGAGAGATTTGAGAAATTGAGAGAGTTAGATGATTGTTGATGGAAAAAAAATGATTAAATGTTGTAGGTATTTATAGAAAAAAAAATTGATTAGTAATTATTTTTAAAAAAAAAATTGCCAAATTTTAGATTTGGCCGTTGGGCCCAATAACTCTTTTCCAAATTGGCTCATCAGATTAATCAGAAAAAATAAATAATTTTTTTTTGGAGAACTGGGCCGTTGGACCGGTGGGCTGGTACCGGTCCTTACCGGTCCAAGGCAAAAAATTGATCGAATCGGACTAATTTTTTTTGGCTGGACCGATACCTGATCCGATCTCCCCCATGCCGAGCCCTTAATGGGCCGGTCTTAGGGGGCTAACTGGCCCAGTCGACAGATTTACTAAATACCCCTATAATATCACGTATTTTAAATATAGCTCATATATTATTTGTAAATCAAACACTTAACATCCCTATACTATGAAAATCCTAATTAGGCACTCTTATTTCATTAATGTAATAGTCAATATACAGACAAAGTTGCCTTTATTCCCGTTCTCATTTTCTCCTTATATCCACTACAACAAATAAAGAATTTAGCAGCAACAATATAATTATTACTATACTATATTTAGCGGTAATAATAATTATGAGTATTTATAACCAACACTTTATATAAATACCGCTAAAGGCTTTAGCGACTTGGGATGAAATGACATTAACTCCATTGTAGCTAAATATTTTTATGGTATTAAAGAGAATCTATAACCATTAAATGTCTCTTTTGTTGTAGTGGCCATTCGTATCTTCAAGGTTTGATGAAAGAGTTGAAAATGTATAATTTGTTTTTCTAATAATGTCTGGGATTAATTATTTTTTAAACTAATTTTTTTTTGAAAAATCACCTACATTAGACCCAAGACAAGTAATTTAAGGCATAAAATATGCAAAATCCATTTTAAATATATACGTAACAACTAATTCAAGACACAAAATATATACAAGATATATGTCCTATATATCTAATAAGACATTAACAAATAAAGTTAATACGAAAATTTGTATTTTTGATGATTATGTAATTGTAATCTAATTAGTGAAAGAAATTATTGTACTCCTATTTGAACAACAGGGGAAGTCCTAGGTAGGCTATGAATTTATATAATGTTGTAATATTGTGAAGATTGAATAACAGAAAAGGAAGAGGAGATTTCTCCAAAAAATTCATTTCTTGTTCTTTATTTTTATATTTTTATTTTGACATGGTATCAGAGCCACGATAAATGAGAAACAAAAAAATTTAAAGAAACAGTGAAAGGAGACGATAGCAAAGCAACCAAAGATAATGAAAATAAGATTGTTGCTGAAGAAGACAAGAATAAAAGTAAAACTATTTTCTCGTAAGATCTAATGCTAAGGATAGTCCTACTTCACTATTTTGCAAGCCAACTTTAGTCTATGCTTCTAGTGTTAGGATATACTATTAATCATGCGTTTAGATATAATATTATTTATTGAACAATTATTTATTTATTTATTTATTTATTTATTCAGTTCAATAAAATGTTACATTAAATAGATCATTTTGTCATATATGTGTCTTCAACTTATATAGTAGATGATTTGGTGTATAGAGTTTGATCTTATACACCGAAGATTAAATCATCGGTTCTTATAAGTTAAAAGTTATAGTTTACAATCGTATATGAAAATTTAGATAAATCATCAGAAAGATTGTAGCACGAGATTAAATGTAATTTATCTTGATTATGAGAATGATATAGTTCTAACTTCTCATGTTCTTGCATTTTGTATGTATTGAACGATATCGAGTAGAGATAGATGTTTTAGACTGACTGATAAAAACATATTCTCTAAACTATTAAATGTACATATATTCTCAATCTTGATATAATTATTATGATTTGTGTATATTAATTATCATTTTGATTTATTAAAAGGTGAGATTCTGAGATGAGTCAATATGCCTGATAGATTGAATGATAATAATAAATATTGATGAAATAATTAGTTAGTTGATGGAATCCATGTCTCAATATAGAGATTGATGATACACCTTTTTATGATAAGCTTATAAGTTTTCATGTGCAGACCCGGTCGGTAGATTTATGAATTTGGCGCATGAAATAAGTTAAGTATTGCTCTAAAAGAAATTAATCATTGAATTAAGTTCGTCAGTAATTTAATTTATTGATTAGTATCTGTAATCTTAACATGGGGAATTACATAAGTGTTTAATAGAGAATTTCGAAATATAAATAGAGGAGTGCAATTACGAATTTATAGTGGAATGATTTATAATTTATTATGGTAAGAATAATTCAAATTAATGGTTGAAATTATTTCCATAATAAGAAGCCTCAGTAATTAATTCTGTGCTCCCTACAGTGTGCATATTTAACTATAACTCAGAATCCTATTTCTAAGGGAAAAGGGAGGATGCACGTGGGTTTTCTATTTTTTTAGAGAAAAGCGTGGTTTTCTTCTCTGTTTTGGACTGGAAAGAAATCTCTATAAATAGGGATTCTTCTGACCTAGAAAAACAATCAGTTTTCTATATGATACTTGCCCATCCAAGTATTGAGAGAGTTCAGTTATTAATTAATTTGAGAAAACTGTAGAAGACCTAAAACTAGAGTCTGACTTGATTCAAGATATTTGTTCACGTTTCAAGAGGTATTCTTGAGTTAATTTTCAGCATACTTTGTATGTAATATGTATTTGTGGTTGTTGTTTGTAATTCATGTAAGCAGTATAATTTTGGAATGCTTTCGCTGTGTGCTATTTTCCAACCATTGGTATCAAAAGCGGTGCTTCCATCTTTATAGATAGTATAAGAATATACGTATGTGCAAGTTATGTGTTAACATATTGTTCCTTGATGGGAATTATCGGCTGTCTAAAGCCGTGAAGCAATTTTTTTTTTATTGGAGGTTTCCCGCAGTTCCTTAAATTTTTCTCTTAATTTGTGATTAAGTTTGAATTTTTTTTTAAAAAAAGGGGAACAGTGAGTGCAAAATTGAATTGCTGTACGTGTATATGGCAGTTTTATGAAAAAAAAAATTATGCTGTTTTTGTTTCCTTGAAATTGATGAAACAAAAGAAAAAAAAGAGTGTGGAGACGGGTAGCAGCTAGGCTGCACAAAGTAACACTATTTTTTAAATTTGCTTTCTGTGAAAGAAAATAAAAACAAAATCAATGTTAAGTGAATTTTTTTTTTTGATGATGGCAATGGTTTTACAACTGTTATTGTAATTAGTTCTATTATTAAATTATTTTTTTTGGTTAATGAACCAATGGTGCTTGATTCTTGAAATTTTGTTTAATTGCATCTACCAATAAATTTACATATGTACAATTTTTTTTACAGTAAACTATAGGTCTCATAAGCATGTAATTGTTTATCTATGTGAGATGGAGTTTTTAAGTAAACTGTAAGTCTTTGTTTTGTTACAAAGAAAAAATATTTTTTGTCCCATGATAATTAAGATTAAATAGTAATGACGTATTAAGTTTATGTGTTGGATTAGACTTTCCTCTCTATCAGATGAATTTAATACAAGTCATTATGTATTTAATTGTTAGTTTGATAATCTGTATTAACTCTCCTAAACTAAGTAATATATGATTGGATCAATGTAACTAGGGTTTTGATTTTCACTTGACTTAAACTAACAGTAGACTCTCCATCTGAGTTAGGTCTGTAAGAGTTCATGGAGTGAATAATTAGTCATTATATATGTATATTATATGAGTAGTTATCCAATCCCATCGATTGGCTATTCAAGATCATGAATGTATATGTATGTGATGAGTTTGAATGTAAATATTCAACGTTTATATGACTGTTAATTGATCTATTGTAACTATTTCTTCAATCTCAGATTCAACATGTCTACTTTTAACCCCCTTAGCACTATTTTGGGTCAAAATAAGCTTGAGGATCCTAACTATGTTGATTGGAGGAGAAATCTTTACATCATGTTAACTGCTGAAGAGTACAAATTTGTACTCTATGAAGAGTGTCCATCGAAATCAAGTGATTAGTCTAGTGATGAGGATAAGTTAGCTTATCAAAAATGACAAAAAGCTGATGAGATGGCACGATGCTACATTCTGGCTTCAATGTCAAATGTGTTGCAACATCAGCATCAAGCTATGTTTTCTGCTTTTGAGATTTTGGAGAATCTCAAACAAATGTTTGGGGACCACAGTCGATCAGCTAAGCAGACTGCCATGGGAAGTGTTATACATGCAGTGAGTCGGGGCATTTTTCTAGAGAGTACCCTACAGTCACACATCGCAGGCAATAGGCCTGGTAGGATCAGGCCTATAGGACCTAAGAACAGTTAGCTAGAGGTGGTCCCTGGGGTGTTAGTGATGGTCTTTAATTTGGCAGCGATAGCCAGGGCGGCTCATCATATCCTCTACACTAGACTTTAGCCTTTATGGTTAGCCTTGCTGTTGGTGGGATTGACCATCGGTCCATAGAGTATCCCTGGCATGGGACCATTGCACACTCATCTCAGTCATGTTAGTCTTTTAGGTTTGTGGCACCTCTGATTAGAGATGCTTCCTTGGGTGGTACAGGTGGTGGTTTGTATGCTTAACTTGGGGTCATACGTCTGTTTTTTGCTTTTATAAGAAGGCTGAGGGTCGAGGCTCTAGGTATCACTAGCTTAGATGTGATTTCATTGTTTATCCCTTGTTACTTATATTGTGTATGGGGTTTTCATACCTATGTATGTCTACTTATCTTGTTGTTCGCCTATTAATTGTTATGATAACATTATTTGGAATTATGTGTATGTGTTTATCTCTTGTAATTTATTTCTTTTAGTAGTGAATTATTTTAGCGTTGTTTCTTTGTTCGGAGTAGTGGTTGAGTAGATCCCCTTATCATTGTGCATGACTCAATTTGCTTAGATTAGTAGTTCTTTTTTGCTATTCTGGTTTACTTGGATTTGATGGCTGCCTTCGTTGCTTGGCATCATTCGGTTAGTAGGTGAGAGGTTGGTTGTTGAGATAGTGTGTGAAGGGATGTATGACCTTTTGTAGTTTGCGGTAGATCCCGCTTGTCAATTATTTTCCTATGCCTTAATCTTTTCTTCAGTTCCTAAGGCTGCAAAGTTGAGGCTTGCTCTTTTGACCTACCTGGTTGATTCTTGTATGGAAGTTTTGGTGTTTGGGTTTCATGGTTAAGTTGGGAATTCTGCTCTTTTCATATTATAGTGTCAGATAGTTGTATTTGAGCTGGGGAGGTTGGGAATAGAGTTATTTCAGAATGTTCTAAGAATGGAGATGACTTAGCCTAATGTGTTCTGTGGATGATTTTTGTGGGATTCAGGCAAAAGATTGAGTAATTTGCTTATGTTCTACCAGTGGTCGGTTGAAAGAAGTAAATATTGAGCATGAGTGTCCATCACGTTGATTATTGGTTTGTTCGACTAACTTTGGGGTATGTTCTCCATTTATGGAATTCTTGGTGTCTTGTATCATTATTTGGAAATCGCAGTTATAAGCTTGTTCTACCTTACAATCGGGTACTTTTAGTTATGGTAATTCTGTGTTATGCCTGTGTCCTAGATCGGTTGTATCGATAGTTTATAAAGTCAGACCCTTGATATGGGTTATGTGTTGTGGTTTTCATTGACGACTTCAGACTCTAGCTCTCATAGGAGGATGGGAATTTTCACAGAAGGTTCCACTTCAGGATGGGATCAAAGTAATTGGTGGAATCATCTATTATTTACTTATTTAGGAAGCAAGGTTCACTTTTTTCTTGGTGGTTGGCTTGCATTATTGTTGTTGTTTTTGGTTCCTTTTGTATCATTATCGACTGGTTGGATATGCTTATACACTATCTACCGGCTCAGTTTCCTTATACTAGGGTAGTTGTCTTAGACTTGCACTCGAGAGGTACTTTATGGTTTCATGGCATCAGTTTCTATCGCATCTAAATTAGATTTTCTTCTTTCATCAGTTTCTAGAAGCTTCTTTGATGGAAGGAAGACACAAGAGTAAACTTAGTGTGATTTAACCCATGGATTTGTTCCATTGGTATAGCTTGTTCAATTTCTAGAGGGTGCATTCAGATTTAGGTTATTGGTGTTGTTGGTTTCGTAGTCACTGGGATTGGATGTTTATTTATTTCCTGGGATGATATGCTTAGTAGTGGTCTTTGACACTCTTCGGTGTTCAGATGGAGTATGTTATGATTTTGAGGTTTGTGTTAGTGAGGTTTTCTGTCTAGGATTCAGATGATGCTTGAAAGGTTTAATAGGGCTGAAGACTGATGGGATTCTCTAGTTAACTAGCAAATGTTTGACTTGGAGAATGAGGCAGCTAATACGATTTGTGAGCCTGGTTGTATCTTCCCTTGTTATATGTTTCTCAAATTTTATGGCATCAATGTGGTTTGGTGGTCTCAGTTGAGTCATGTATGTTCAGTAGAGTTTGGTTCTGTTGAATGAAAATGGAAGCAGAGGAAAGAGTTGTGGGGTTGGTTTTTAGTTTTGGAGCAAAAGAGCTTAATTTAGGAGGCCTTCTCCTAGCTAAGTTCTGGGTTGGCACTGTTCGATCCGAGAGGGCTTCTAGAAGTCTGGCACAGCTTGCAGATCTAGTTCCCTTATCTTTTCGTGCCTTCTGGCTTTTTCCTATTCTTTGACTTTCGAGGATAAAATTCCTTTAAGTAGTGGATTTTGTAATGACCCTCTAGGTCATTTTCATCCTTTTCTAATAATTTTATCATTTATAGCTTTTTTGTAGCGACCCCAAGTCATTATGACTTGATTGGATTGACATTTCGGCCACCTGATCATTCATTTATTTTTTTGCAAGTTTTTGTATTTTGGAGCTCTTGGAATTTGTGGTTTACTTCAATCAGAACTTCAGAAAGACGACCTTAGAACAAAATTATGATGGTTCTGTTAGCTCTAGAATGTCAAGATTGGTCTAGTAGGACAATCTCAAGGTTTCCGCTCCCATTCCTAGATCCCTCGTGGAATTTGGCCTTAAATAGAGCTTGAGTGTGGGACCCACTTTTCACCGAGACAACCTCTATTGGAAGTTTCAACATCTCCATTGAGTTCAGAATGTCAAATTTAGTATGGTAGCATATCTTGTTTATTATTATCGTGTCCAAAACAAAATCCAGGGGTCCGTTCGGAGACTTTAAAAAATAGCAAAAAACTGATTTTACTGGTGCAGAATTTTAGCGACAAATCCAACGAGATTGCTGATATTTAAATGCTAAATTTTTGCTTTAGTCCTCATTTTCTAAATTCAATTTCCTGAGGTTGAAAGCTCCAATTAAGGCGATTTCAGTTGCGTTGGGTTGGGTTTTGGAGTGGCTACATGTTGAAGTGACTAGAAAAGCTTTAAAGACAGTATTTTGAGGTAATTTCTGCCCCAAAGGGGCTGCCAGAGCTTGATTTTGGAGTTTTTATGGTTATTTTATTGTATGGGCTGTTTTTGCCCCTTTTTGAGCTCAGATTGTGCCCATTTTCATGGCACAAATTCCTAGAGCTATTTAGGAACTTTAGTCGAAGTCAATTATGGGATTTCCAATGTGGTTCTCACATTCTCATTTTGACTCGATTTTGGATTTGTCTTCAGTTATTGCAATATTTTTGGTGTCAAAACATATATTATGATAGTGTGGCAGCGATTGGAGGTGATTCGGAAGGGAAAAGATCTAATTCTATGGATTTGGAGCGCACATGATCGACTTCGAGATAGGCTAGGGTCTACTTTCTTGTGATATTGTATGTCACAACTCAATTTCTCGAGTCATGATTGCACCCACCATAACCCACCAATAGATAAGACAACTTGTAACCCAGAACAACTATTAATAGGTTTACAGGTATAAACTAAATAAGAATAAGCAATCTGATATAGATAGGATAAATAAGTGGAAGACAAACCAAAATAACTATATACAATTGATCCCTCCCAGAACCTGAAAGTCACTAGTACAGAGCTACTACAAAATAAAGATAAGTACAAGTCCCAAAAGTGCACCATAAACCAATATGACAACTGGATAGTCTCAAAATGCAAAAGACGGACCATCCATACTGAAGGAGACAATAATGATCTCAAATGTCGAGTACTCACCCTTGTTTTTGAAGTAAACTGTTGTAGGCTTGATAGGTCAACATTGGTAACTAGTGCTTGGACTTATATTTTGAATGTAGATATAGAGTATGGTATGAGTACCAAGAAAATAGGTACCCAGTAGGTATTATAGGCCGATTAAGCAGGAAAGGTAAAAGCAATATGAAAAAGAGGAATAAACACAAACAAGAGTTAGAAATAGAAACCTATGATAAGAAAGTGAGTAATCATATGCGAATGGAAAAAGTACCAACTAGGAAAGAATAAAACTAGATACACCCAACTAGGCCCCCATAAGCCTAACCAGGACATTTGTGCGTAATTTTAAAATAAAAACTTGGATGAACCACCATAAGCCCGTTGGGTACATAGTATAGCTAAGACTACATGGACTAGAAAGCAATGAATTTGAACCTTTGAGAACTGAAGGACCACACCGAATCCTAAACTACAATTGACAAGAATACTGAGGTCAGACCTGGACACTGGTTGCTCATTAGAATTATCAGCATAGTCGAGGTCGGAACTCAAATACAGATACTCATCATGAGAAATAAGTCGGTCAAGACCGGGCCTGTAACCCGAATACTCTCTAATGGGATCTCAGAGGTGAAGGATGGAACTCGAATTTGGATACTCACAGAAAAAATAACCGAAGGTGCCGAAGATTCTGATTTTTACATTGAGTTCTAGTAGCCACCATGAATCACCGTCGCCAATGAAGTAAATCAACACAACCATCTGAGCTCGTCCGAACCAAATATTGTGCCAAGAGAGTCAAATATTACTAACGTATCTCATCATTCGTGGGAATTGGGAAATTATGGATAAGTGTTTTATAAGTGCCCGGTTACTGCCTAGCTAAGGCCCAACTATCGGACTCCAGTATGCTACACCATCCTAGAGGGATCTATGCCAGCTGAAACAACGTTGGGGAATCTAACGCAAGTTTTTATCACCCTAAACTAAGGTCAACATGCTCCAGATAATCGTAAACAGGAATTCATTAACACACGAAGCATATGTAAAGAACAATAAGGGATGTATGCTCTAAACTACATGAAATTCTTGAAAACAAGCCTAACACATGAATCTAGTCACCTAAGATACATACAATAGCTACCCAGCACAAATTCCTTCAATTTCAACAAGTATTTACATATTCCAGCTCAATCTAAGGAATGGGAAGCTGTAGCCTACCGGTAGGCTGAAGACGCATGCTCCAACTCACAGTGCCGGATCTTTTCTTTTTCGTATGACCTCTGATCGCTGCCATATTGTCAAACACAAATTGACAACGTTAATATGGTTGTTTTAATACTAAAATCATCAAATTTAGGAATAGAACAACTTTGGAGTCAAAAACAAAAATGTGGTACCCGCTATGGTGATCCTGGAATTAACTCTGTAAAAAGGTCCTAAATACTACTCCGAACTTATGTTCCAAAATATAACACAATTTGGGGCTCGAAACAATGGATAATCAAACATTCAAGGATTTCACCATTTTAAGCTAAAACTAAACAATTGCAGCAGGTTCTAGTCCGAATTTACCTCAAACAGGAGTTTACAACTAATTCTGAACACAACACGATGTTCCTCTAAAAAAGCCCCATAATGTAGCCTTTTGAATCACCAATTTCCACCAAGAAATGAGAGTGACGTATAAGATTGAACTTTGAGAATAATTTGAAATTTGAAGTTTAAAATAACTTCCAGGAGTCACAAAGCAACCCCAAAGTTTGCTTAATCCAACTCCACCAAAAAGGAAGGGCTCGCTAAAACGAGACTCATGCTGCTAAAGCGATATTTTGCTTTAGTGAAGGGCCTGTCGCTTACGGGATACTTAGAACTCTATGCACGCAAATGAGATATGATACCTTACCAAATTCAAAATTTTGGACTCAATGGAGCCTTTAAAATTCCCATATGAGGTCATTTTAACAAAAAATGGATCCCACACCCAAGTGCCATTTTTAGCCGATTTCCATAATGGGCCTCAATATTAGACTGAAAGCCTCAGAAAGCCCATGAAGGATCATTGTAGAACAAAATCAACATTTCGGGACTAATTGCGCTGATAGAATATTCATACGAGCGTGTTTTCTAAGAATATTGACCAAAGTCTATCTTAAGCTAAATTTCAAAGGTTAAAGCACCAAATTGCCTCAAACCCATACTGATTGCCTCGATACATATACCGACCATGCTACTAGCCTAATTTGGCCATTATGGAGCTGATGGAATTGTCTAAATGATATTCTGAGGTCGTTTACCAAATGTTGTGACCAAAGTCAGCTTTTCAAGTTATAAAAGCTCCAAAATAGGGAAACGAGCCTAAAACCCAAACAAATGATCAAGCGATCAAGCTACCAGTGCCAGCAGGTCATAAATGACCTAGGGTCGCTATATAAAGGATCTACACAGGGAAAAAGAATTAGTACAAGGAAAATAATCTTGGAGGGTCATTACAACATCTACTACTAAAAGAATTTTCGTTCGTAAAAGTAAGAACAAGGACATACTTGAGGGCTAAAATAAGCAGGGGAACTGCTCCCGCATCTTCTGCTCATTCTCCCAGGTAGCCTCCTCAAATGGATAATGCCTCCACTGGATCTTAGCTACAAAAGTAGACTTGGAAGGGAGTTGGAGAACATCATAGGATAAAATAGCAACCGACTCCTCAACAAAGGTCAGACAGTTATCCAACTCAACTGAATCATACTGAAGCACATGAGACTCATCTAGAATGTACCAGTGTAGCATCGAAACATCATAAACTAGAATGTATGGCTGTATATGCGGGAGATAGAGCTAACTCATAGGCAATGTCACCAACTCTCCTCAAATTCTCAAAGGGTTCGATATACCTGGGGCTAAGCTTGCCCCGCCTACCGAATCTCACCACACCTTTCAAGGGCAATACCCATAAGAACACCCGATTACCAAAACCAAAACATAAAGGACGGCGCCTATAATTCGTATAACTCTGATGTCTACTCAGACCCATCCTAAGCCTATCCTGAATCACCCTCACCTGATCCAAAGCCCCCTGAAGTAAGTCTGTACCATGTGTCCTAGGCTCTCATAGACTCAAACCAACCAACTGGAGAGCGACAATGCCTACCATATAAAACCTCAAACGGAGCCATCTAGATACTCGAGTGGTAGCTGTTATTGTATACAAACTCTGCCAAAGGCAAGAACTGTTCCCATTGACCCCTAAACTCTAATATGCAGGATTACAACATATCCTTCAAAACCTATATAGTGCACTCTAACTGTCCATTAGTCTGTGTGTGGAAAGCGGTGCTGAGATCAACCCAGGTGCCCAACTCTCTTCTAAAATTTCTCCAGAAGCTAGAAGTAAATTAGGACCCTCGATCAGATATTATCAACATTGGCACCCATGAAAATAGACTACCTTTTGAATATAAATATGAGCTAACCGCTCTACACTAAATGTAGAACGAATCAGAAAAAAGTGAGTTGACTTGGTCAATCAATCAACGATGACCTAAATGCTATCAATACCCATGGATATTTGAGTTAAATACCACCACAAAGTCCATGGTGATACGTTTCCATTTTCATTCGGGAATGGGTAATCTCTAAAACTCTCCACCAGGTCTCTGATGCTCGGCTTTGTCCTACTTGCAATTCAAATAATGAGACATATAGTTGACAATATCTCTCCTTATACCATACCACTAATAGTGCTACCCCAAGTCATGATAAATCTTTGCGGTTCTCGAATTAATAGAGTATCTAGAGTCATATGCCTTATGAAGGATCAACTGAATCAAGCCTCCCACTCTAGCAATGCATAGCTTACCGTCAAACTACAATACCCCATATAAATCAATACAAGCTTGGCCACCCTCACCCTATAATACCCGATCTCTAAGCTCTGTTAATGACTCATCCTTGAACTATCGGGCATGGATCTGATCAAGTAGAGAAGATTGAGCCCCCACAAAAGCCAATATTCACCTAGAGTCCAAAATATCCAATCTAACCATCCTGTTAGGTAAGGACTGGATGTCCAAACCTAGGGGTCACTCCATAGTCGAAAATTAGGCTAGGATACCCATACTCTCTGCCTTTTGGCTCAAGACGTCCGCTACTATATTTGCCTTGCCCAGATGGTAGAGAATAAAGAGATCATAGTCCGCCAAACTCTCAATTCAGCACCGCTGTCTAGAATTAAGATCCCTCTGAATTATGATATACTATAGGCTATGCTGATCTGTATATATCTCACACTGGACCCCGTACAAGTAGTGCCTCCACATCTTGAGCGCAAAAACAACCACTGTCAACTCTAGATCATGAGAGGGGTAGTTTTGCTTGTGTACTCTCAACTGCCTAAAGAAATATGAAATAACCCTACCCCACTACATCAAAACCCATCCTAGAAAAACACTATATGCGTCATAATACACTGTAAAGCTCTCGCCTTTAGCTAGAAGAGTCTGGATAGGAGCGGTGGTAAGCAACTTCTTGAGCCCCCAAATGCTTGACTCGCACTCCTCAAACCATACAAATGGGACATCCTCATGAGTTAATTGGGTCAATGGGGCTGCAAGGTAGAGAAACCCTCAATGAAGTTTCTGTAGTAACCTGTTAATCCAACAAAGCTCCGAACCTCTGTGATAAATGTGGGCCTATCCTAACCACGAATAACCTATATCTTTACCAGATCTACCGCAATTTCCTTTTTAGACACAATATGTCCGTCTGGTAGAATGCTTGTCCTTCTGCTCTAGAAGCAAGACCCGAAGGGTGACCAAAAATTCCATAGACACCAACCAAAATTTTACACTTTGAGAACTTGGTAAAAAGTCGCTAATCTCTTAAAGTCTGGAGCATAATCCTCAGATGTTGTGCATCTCCTCTCTATTCCGTGAGTACACTAAGATATCATCGATGAACATGATCACAAAGGAATCAAGATAGGTCTTGAATACTCGGGTCATCAAATCCATAAAGGCAGAAGGGCATTAATATGCCCAAATGATATCACAAGAAACTCTTAGTGGCCATAGCGAGTCCAAAAGGTAGTCTTAGGGATGTCTATAACCATAATCCTCAACTGATGGTAGATGGATCTCATATCAATCTTAGAAAGTAGAGCGGCACCCTATAGTTGATCAAATAGGTCATTGATGCGAGGCATGGGGTAACGGTTCTTTACTGTCACCTTGTTTAACTGTCTGTAATCGATACACATCTGCATGGTCCCATCCTTCTTCTTAACAAACAAGATAGGATCACCCCATGGTGATACACTCAAATGAATAAAACCCTTACCTAGGTGGTCCTCAAGCTTAATACTAAGCTCCTAGAGCTTTGCGGGAGCCATCCAGTAAGGTGGACCTGAGATGGGCTTAGTGCCCGACTCCAGATCTATAAAAAATTAATAGATCAAATAAAGCTGAAGCATTCTGTTGGCATATGAGGATAATACCTATGATAACATCATCCGATGCCTCAGCCTCTGCCGGCGTTAGAACGGCATACAAGTGGCTTTGTCGGCTTCCACCATGACCGTTTGTCCTACCACCTGACTTGCCTCCATGGGGACCTTCCCGAATACCCTAGTGAATACCTCCATGGCCCTGTATTTGATCTATGCCTCTATGGTCCTGACTCTGGTCTCTGCCTCTAGGTGGAGGTGGCACTACTGATATCGATCTAGCTAGAAGGAGAAAATCTCTGGACCAGTGATCAAGTAAACCACAGTCATAACACCCCAAAACTGAATTCCCTATAATAACCTGACTGCAGTAGAAAGAAAGAGAATCTGGTCCCCTCGAGCTCTGGCCCATACTAGAGCTATCTTGACGGGGATGGCTGCCATCTAAAGCTGGTAGAGCCCCCTGAACAGGTCGGCTTGATTGATCTTTCTTATATTTGTCCTGCTAAAACCTCTTACAGGGCCTATCATATCTGTCCCTGTCCCCTAGTATGGTACCCACTATAGCTACCCTGGTGTCTAGCCCTCTTATTGTTGCCTTCTTAGGACTCGCAATGAATGTGCTCTATGTCAAAAAGTGAACGGCCCGCTGAAAGCAAATGCTCTGTCTTTAACTGCAACTGATACCTCAACCCATGCACAAAGTATCACACCCTCTCCTCTTTAGTGGGCAAAATCGTAGTAGCATAATGGGAAAACTGATGGAATTAGGCCTCGTACTTGGTAACCACCATAGGGCCTTGCTCTAGCCTTGTAAACTAATCTCGAAGTTGGTCCCTAAAACTCCTAGGGATATATCTGGCCAGGAAAGCCTCTGAAAACTCAGTTCATGATAAGGGAGGTGTCCCAGTTATTCTAAACTATAAATAAGAGCGCCACCACTTCTGGGCTGGGCCCCAAAACTGGTGAGCAGTGAAATTAGCTCCCCTGGACTCCACATGTCTTAAAATCTAGAGCTTCTTATGGAAAGTAGTCAAAAACTCTAGAGCATCCTCCCCGCTCGCTCCTAAAAATATCAGAGGTAACAATCTCTAGAATACCCTAACATCTTCTGCTCCTGTAATGTCTTAATTCCCTCTGGGCTATTGGCTGTAGTGCTATAAGTGCTGGGGGCAGTTGAACCTCAGGAACTGGCAACGCAAGCTGATCCGGTTGTGCTGGCATATCGCGAGCTGGTGCTGGGGTCTGAGGTATAACCCTAATAGTTGTGAGTAACTATGTGATGGCCCCCTTGTAGAGATGAAGTCATAATCGGTGCGGCTGGGGGTAGTGAAAATCCTAACCCCTCCGTCTGAGGAGGAATAGAGGCATCCTGGTGCTTCTCTACGTGCTCTGGAGCAATTTCTTCATCTAGGGCTGGTGATACACCCCTACCCCTACCTTAGGCTAATTTTTGTGTATGCTTGGGGTTCTATCTATCGATCCTGATGGATAATCACCGCCGGTAATACCATATATATGAGTCATCTTTGCAAAAGAATGAAGCAAGTGAGATTTCATGAAATCAACAAGACACATACTACACAAAGTGATACAACATAGAGAACTTTTCTAATGACATCCTGTAGCCTCCCGAAGATGGGTCACAAATGTTTCCACACCAATTCGTAGGAATCTACTTGATATTAGCTTTGTATAAGTGAGAACAGTAAACCTGGGCTCTATTACCAACTTTTCATGACCCAATTTCTCGAGTCATAACGACATCTACCATAACCCACCGGTAGGTAAGCCAATCCGTAACCTAGAATAGCTAGAATACGTTTAAGGGTAGAAACTAAATAACAATAAGAAATCTAATTTAGACAGGATAAATAAGTGGAAGACAAACCAAAACAACTCTATACAATTGATCCCCTCCCAGAACCTGAAAGTCACTAGTACAAAGCTATTACAAAATATAGGATAAGTACAAGTCCCAAAAGTGGACCATAAACCAATAGGACAACTATTTAGTCTCAAAATGCAAAAGATGAGCCATCCATGCTGAAGGCGATCATAATGATCTGAAACATTAAGTGCTCACCCTCGTCTTCAAAGTAAACTGCTATAGGATCGATAGGTTAGCACTAGTAATTGGTGATCAAACCTGCATCATGGAAGCAGATAAAAAGTGTAGAATAAGTACCAAGACAACATGTATCTAGTAGGCATTAGTAGGAAAGGTAAAAGCAATATGAAAAAAAGGAATATACAAACAAGAGTCAGAAATAAGAACCTATGATAAGAAAGTAAGTAATCATATGTAAATAGGAAAAGCACCAACTAGGAAATACTACACCCAACTACATCCAACTAGGCCCCCATAAGCCCAACCGAGACACTCGTGCAATTTTTTTTTAAAACCAGATGAACCCATATAAGCCCATTAGGTACACAGAATAGCTAAGACTACAAAGACTAGGAAGCAACAAATTCGAATCTTTGAGAACTGAAGGATCACACCCAATCCTAAACCACAAGTGACAGAAATACCTAGGCGGACTTGGACATCGATGCTCATCAGAATTACCAGTATGGTCGAGGCAGGACCTGTAACCTAGATACTCTCCAATGGGATTTTAGAAGCGGAGGCTGGAACTGGAATTCAGATACTCATAGAATATAAAATCGAAGGTGTTGATGATTTTAATTTTATGTTGAGTTGTAGTAGCCACCATGGATCGCCGTCCACAACAAAGTAAACCAACACAAACATCTTGAGCTAAAAAGAGTCAAATATTACTAATGTATACCATAAGCTGCGAGACTTGGGAAATTGTGGATAAGAGTTTTACAAGAGACAGAATACTGCCTAGCTATGGCCCAATTATTTGACTCCAGTTTGCTACACCAGCCTACATGGATCTATGCCAGTCAAAACAACATCGAAGAATCTAAGGCAAGTTTTTATCATCCTAAATTAAGGCAAACATGCTCCAGATAACCATAAATAGGAATTCATTAAGACACAAAGCATAGGTAAACAACAATACGGGATACATGCTCTCAACTACCCGAAATCCCCAAAAATAAGCCTAACACATGAATTCTAGTCACCAAATATATGTACAATAGCTACCCAACCCTAATTCTATCAATTTCAATAAGTATTTACACATTTCATCTCAATCTAAGGAATAAGAAGTCATAGCCTACTAGTAGGTCGAACACGTGTGCTTCAACCCACAATGCTAGAGCTTTTTCTTTCCATACGACTATCAAAAATGGATTCACAACATCAATACGATCATATTAACGCTAAAATCATCAAAGTCAGATATAGACCAATTTCGAAGTAAAAACTGGAATGTGGGACCTTCTTTGGTGATCTAGGAATCGACTCTGTAAAAGTGTCCTAAATATTACCACAAACTTGTGATCCAAAGTGGAATATAATTCAGGGTTCGAAACAATGGATAATCAAACATGCAGGGATTTCACCATTTTAAGCTAAAACTACACAATGGCAGCAGGTTCTAGCCCAAATTACCTCAAACGGAGAGTCTACAGCTAATTCTCAACAAACCACAACGTTCCTCTCAAAAAACCCCATAATCCATCCTTTTGATTCACAATTTCCACCAAGAAACGAGAGATAAATATGAGATCAAACTTTGAGAATAATCTGAAATTCAGAGTTTAAAATAACTCCCAGCATCGCAAAAGCGACCCCGAAGTTCCCTTAAGTGAACTCCACTAAAAAGATGGGCCTCGCTAAAGCGATAAGTCACTTTAGCAAAGGGCCTATTGCTTAAGCGACAACCACCTAGGTCTAGTCATCGCTTTAGAGAAAAATAGCCACTTTAGCAACAAATCCAGACTCAGCTATATCAGTTGAGTTTGGAACATGCCAGGTCTCTGATGGGATTCTTAAGATTCATTTAGAACCTCGTGCATGTAAATAAAATATACTACCCCACTAAATTCAACGTTCTAGACTCAATGTTTGAAAATTCTTATACGAGATCATTTGAACGAAAAGTGGGTCCCATATCCAGTGTTATTTTTTGCCCATTTCTACAACAGACCTCAAAATTAGACTTAAACCCTTGGGAAGCGCACTAAGGGTCATTCTAGACCAAACTCAATATTTTAGGACTAATCGCGCTGACAGAATTTTAATCTAAACTCCTTTTCTAAGAATATTGACCAAAGTCAATCTTAGGCTAAATTTCAAAGGTTAAAGCGTCAAATGGCCTCAAACCCGTAATGATTCTCTCGATACTCATACCAATAATGCTAATAGACTAATTTATCCATTTTGAAACTGATGGAACTATTAAAATTCCATTTCGAGGTTGTTTACCTGATGTTAGGGCCGAGTTAACTTTTCAAGTTATAAAAGCTCCAAAACAAAAAAAAAGAGCCTAAAATCCAAATGAATGATCAGGCGATCGAGATACCAGTGCCAGCAGGTCATAAATAACCCAAGGTCTCTATAGAAAAGTTATAAATAGCAAAAAGAAAGTAGTATAAGGAAAGTGACCTAGAGGGTCATTATATTGTTCTTCCTAAGATAATGTCTAGTATTGATTGCATATGGGTTAGGATTGTAAATGGTGGGTTTAGGATATTTTTCTATATTCTTATTTTTTTGATTCTCGTAGAAGCCTCAAGCTAGTATAGTATTATGAAATCCTTAGTCTAGGCTGGAGGTGCCTTGTTTATGGATTAATGTGATGTTATTAGCCTCTTCAGGGTTAATGTTGGAGACATTAAAATATTTAGTGATCTAAGTGCCTCAAAATGAGATTTTATTGATCCTTTAGATAATTTAGTTGTTTTGTGTAGAAATTACTATGGTTTAGTACCCTCCGCTTGTGCATGGACCATAGGATTGCTTTGGTGTTATGGGAATTTATCCCGATTAGCCTTGCAGATTTTATATTGGTACCTTTTTTGGGCTAGGCTCTAGAATATCATAGGCTTCTTACATTCATAGGTAGGCCTTAGCTGTTCTTAGTGTTACTTTAAGAAATACCATTGGGTAAATATTGAGATCCTTGAGTTGTTGGAGTATTGTTGGGCCCAAGGCCTTGGTCTAGAACCAACTAGATTCCACTTTAGTTTTCTACTCTCTGAAAGCAAGTTGTTTTCAGTTTTGTATCTTAGGTTGACATAGGTTATTTTTTGGATGCCAGTGATGGCATGCATCGCATTAGAACTCATTTTCACATGTTTTGTAGTACGATCCCATAGCATGCATTTTTTTTTACTATCATTTTTGAGAATGTAGGGTTGTTTCTCTTTTTACTACTAAATTTATCTTTTATGGGAGTCGTACTACCTTTAATTCTTTATAAATGTACTTTTGAGATAAAGAGGAATCAAGGACATACTCACTTTTTACTTGATCGGTCAGAGAGTCATTGACCCTTTCTATGTTATTTTGGCATTATGTATATTTCCGATCACCATGGCGGAGAAGATCCAAGCAAATAGATCATTAAGTCCTGAATTGGTACAAGGTAGGTATATACAGACTTCTCGAGTTTTATATAGATTCCTTTATCCATGTGATCCACTTAGCGGGAAGAGGGAGATGCATGAGTCCTACCTAGTGTGTCGAGGCTAGGTGTAGGTGTATATATTTGGTACTAGGTACCTGGCAGTATTGATTATTGCATAACTTGCATTTATATGCATAGCCTATCTTCAGCCTGATTGGTTATTGATTGTACCTACCAGTTTTATGGAAGGCGGCTGGGTTAAGTTTGTTGTTTCGTACCTTCTTGACATACAGAGGCTTGGTAAGGTTATTGTTTGAGTAATTGTGTACTTGTTGTTGTATGATAGGTGATCTTATGATAATGGTAGATATTTCCCTTGTTTCCCTCTATTTGATATCTTTGGATTGAGTTGGATTAGTAGATCTTTTTGACTGTTATAATATGTGATGGTGGTTTTTGTTAGGTTATGTAGTGGTAGTTTCTGTTAGGTTATCTTCTGTGATTAACCTCTGTAGTAGAATCTTGTTGTGATTAGGTTTTGGTCAAGCACCTCCAGGTGCATCCCTTTGTTTCAGTTACCCGTTCTTTTATCCCATATCATTACTTCTTTTACTATTATTGCTCATTCACGTCTCTTTAGCTACTTCTATATATGATCCTTTTTTACTGGTTTTTATACTTGCAGTGTCTTTGGAGATCAGTCAGCCTATGCCGATTGAGTATCATTTTTTAGTACTCATACTACACTTCTGCATCCTACAAATCATGGTACAAGTTCTTTTTGTTGATTATGCCTTTTGTGGAACAGCTTTTGGAATTAGAGATTTGGGTGAGCTCCTGGCATTCGGGGTTGTCATTCTCCCTATGTTTTTACTAAGTCTTATCTTTATTTTGCAGTTGGAGATGATTTTGTATATATTTGTATTTACTTTGCACTTCTGTTTTTGATTAATAGTTCGAATATTGATTGATACCAGATATTCAGGGTATGTATATTTAATTTTCACTCTTTGGCTTAGTTTCTGTAAATTTGTTCTTATCTATCGCATTCTGCGGTTTGGTGTGATAGTCCGTTGCTTCTGGATCTGGACTTTGAGTTTGACCTACCTACTGGTGGGATGTAGTAGGTGTTATCATAACCATATAAATTGAATCGTGACAATAACAGGTACAAAATATACAACATGGTCCCTAGGTGTAGAGCTACAGTGTAATAGGGGGTTCGTTGAACCCTATTATTGTTGCTCAGGTTCTGAATTTATATTAAAAAGGAGAGTAGATATAACTAATGTTTAACTTGCAAAATCATAACAAAATAAATATATGATTTAGTGGTAAAGAATATGGTTTGAAGTCTTATAAACAGGCGTGTTTGTGGGTTTGAAACCCACTTGTGTCACTATTATTTTCTTTTTATCTATATGCTTTCTATTCTCATTTTAAAAGAAAACATAAATCTACATAATTTTTTCTTTGATGGCTTAAGTTTTTCATACAAATTTTCTTTTTTAAAAACAAAACATAAAATACAATTGAAAAAAGTAAAAAGCATTTCCTAACTATTATTTCTTTTTACTGTGTTTCAAAAATGCAATTCCAAAATTAATTTTTAAAACAAAAGTTAACTATCAATACTCGTTTGTTAAATTGTCGGCTATTACATATTACCAAAAAGATAAAATTTCCTTCGTACCAAACAAACTCTAAAAGGAAAAATAAAGAAGAAGAAGAAATGTTTGTACTTTAAGATTAGTTTTTTCTTTTATATAATAAGAAGAAATAGATAATATAGATATCCATTTATCCTTTGATTTAACCATTTTTATTCATATTAAATATGAGTGGCTCAGATATATTAATGATTTTCACTTGACTCATTTTTGAATCGTCAATATCCGATTCAACCTGCATATTTGCCACTCCTATTCGAATTTATAAAACTCAAATCTTGGCTCTGTCTCTAAATTGGTCTCTATCAAAACAAGTGAAAGATAATATACACCAATATTAATTTCAAATCATGTGTCAAGGATATAAAAGCTACTAAAAATATGAGAGTAAAGTTGTACAATATAAAACTGCATGACAAGATAAAAAATATAGACAATCGGTACAAGAATTAAAGCAAGAAGTCTTTGAATGTCAAGAGATCACCATGATTTGATTAACAATACTCCACGAATGAGTAGAGAATCAACACGGGTGACTCATACTGGGTGCTGCATTGAAAATTGATGTAGAATTATAATATGAGTATCAAAACATGGGGTACCAATTAGTCATCATAAGAAGAACGAACTCAAAAGATATTATATAATATAAAAGACACGAAATGAAACTAGTTATCGAGATCAACCTAAGACTATAGTCAAAGCGAGATCATAGCAACAATAAAATAGAAATAATACTACTCACAGTAAATATACACACATATATACATAAATGAATGGTGTAGTTCAATATAGAATGATGCAATGCGGTATGTGGCCAATGTAGGAAAGTAAAACTCAAAATTTATTTCTTGAGCCGGCTAAAATCGTACCTTAGGCTTATCAACATATGCAGAAAAGTAAATAAACTCAAAATTTATTTCTCGGGTCACCCAGAATCTTACCTCGTACCTCATCAACAAAAGGTAAATGAAGAAAAGTTCTAGAAAATCCCTTGAACCGAATATAAAAGTGGTACAGTCTTTTTAAAATATAAATTGATCATTAAAGAATATAATTTTTTTATAACCCAAAATTCATAGAAAACGATAAATTTCTAACTAGTAAAATGATTATCACACTTTCCTCGGAGCTCAAATTAGTAAAAGCTTGAGGCATTTTAGTTTCAAAGCTAAAAATTAATATTTTACCTCTAAATCCTATCATGATCCATGAGTATGCATATGTGAATGCATGCATGCCAACTCAACTATACATATAGGTATATAATCACACGCCAAGTAGGATAAATTACCCTCCCACACATGATCATACCAATTTGGTCTCCAACCAGGTTAAATCCAAGGCCTCAATTCCACAATCTCAAACGAAAGAAAATATCAAAGGTAGAGTAATAATTAGCGCAACTAATCCATAAACAACTCAATCTAACCAAAATTCTTTTTCTAAGATTATACTATGGATCACTAATCTAGTAAATATACAATAACCAAAAACCTAAACTAAGGCTTGAGAAGAATAACTATTTAAGGTTCCCAAAATGGACTATTACTCAGAATAAATATAAATCTAGTCCTATTCAACCAATATCTATAACCAATCATGAAACTTATAATGCATATTATCTAACTGAGCTAAGTTTGAAGAAGGAAAATCATAACCTACCTCGTAGAAGAATGACTGATACTTAAAGCACCTAGACATAAACTCTACAATATTTTGCTTCATCCCTTACCATTAGTAATGTTTCCTCAAGCCACAGTACATCTTCACTGCCCCCGGATGGATAGAATATCTAAAACATTGGAACTCCTTCAGAATCAACCAAAGCACGTCTTCAATTCTGGGAACACAAATACAATCCTTAATCCTAAAGACACCCTTCGGATTTAAGGTCCCTTTCTTAACCTCGCACCTTAATACCTTATCATAAATTATCCTTAACTTCATATTCTCAAATTTTATACTCGAATACACTATGATAACATAAACCTTGGTCTCTCCTCTGCTACTAAAAATGTCAAACTCTTTATACTCACTGCATTCTGGCTCAAAGCATCTACCACCACATTTTTCTTGCTCAAAAAATGGAGAATTAAAATGTTGTATTCCTTAAGCAACTCCAACCACCTATATTGTTTCAAATTAAATTCCTTTTGGATGAAAATATACTAAAGACTACAACGGTTGGTGAAGATCTCACAATGAACCCCACATATATAGGTTCTTCAAATCTTTAATGCGAAGGCCACTGCCGCCAACTCTAAGTCGTGAGTGGGGTTAGTAGTTTTTCTTGTGAACTTTCAGTTGCCTACAAGAATATGAAATAACTCTATCATGCTGCATTAACACACAATCCAAACCAACTCTGAAAGCACTATAATATATAGACCATAAACCTTTTCCCTCGATAGGAGGAGTCCGAATTGAAGTTGAAGTCAAAAAGACTTTGAACTTCAGAAATCTCATATCACACTCATTGGACTACTGGAAAAAACATTCATTTGAGTCATTTTAGTCAATGGTGCTAAAAACAAAGAAAACTCCTTGACAATCCATATGTAGTAACATATCAACCTGGGGAAACTTTGAACTTAGGTAGGAGAAATAGGCCCCTAATCATAAATTTTCTCTTATCTTTGTTGGATCCACCATAATCTCATCCTGGGACACTACGTGTCCCAAGAATGCCACACACTCAAGCCATAACTCATACTTAGAGAATTGGATATACAATTGTTGATCCTGCAAAGTCTAAAACACAACCCTCAAATGCTGCTTATGCTTCTCCCTACTCCTTGAGTAGATTAGAATGTCATCGATGAATACTATCACAAATAAGTCCAAATTATGCCTGAACACACGATTCATTAAATTGTTAAATAATGTTTGATATTGGTCAAACCAAAAGACATAACTAAAAACTCCTAGTGACTATAAAGAGTCATTTAAAAACTTTTTGGAATGTCCGCAAACCTGATCCTTAAATGATGGTAACCTAATAAAAAATCTAACAAAGAAAAAATTGTCACACCTTGTACTTGGTCAAACAAGACATCACTACGCGAAACCGAATATCTATTTTTGGTAGTCATCTTATTCAATTGCTGGTAGTTCATGTACATTCATAAGTATCCATCCTTTTTCTTCACAAATAGAGAAGGAGTAGCCCACATAGACATACTAGGCCTAATAAAATTCTTACTCAAAAGTTTCTAGGGTGCTTTTTTAGTTTCTTCAACCCAACAGGTCCCATCCAATATGGTGGGATAGAAATGGGCTGAGTGTTCGACTCAATATCAATGTCATGATTAGGTGGTAGACTAGTTAAATCAATAGGAAACACATCAAAATACTTGCTAACTATTTGAACTGACTCAAGAGAAAGAACATCAACACTAATATCACAAACATAAGCAAGGTAAGTCTAACATTCTTTCCCTATTAACCGTCACGCCCTCAAAAATTATATAACAACCTTTGGCATATGTATATTAGTACCCTTTTACATAATAGGGGGGATATCAGGCATACACAAGTAACAATCTTGAAAAAGAAATCCAAAATTGCATGATAAGGGGAGAGTTAATCCATGCCTAAAATCACATTGAAGTCAATCATATCTAGGATAATAAGGTCTACCCATGTGTCATAGACCAAGATAGTCACCACAAAAGATTAATACACTTCATCCACTACTAATTATCTACAGTTATAGCTACACACATAGGAACAAAAAAAGACTCACATAATAACTCCATACGTGTTGCAAAGTAAGTAGACACAAAAGAATATGTAGAGCTTGAATCAAATAATACAAAAGCTGGCTGATGAGAAACTGAGATCGTACTGGTAATGATAACATCTGAAGATTCCATCTTTGGTATACCTATCCTTTCTGATTGAGGATCATCTCTAATACCTTAGGGACCACCCCAACTATCCTAAGTACCACCTCTGACCGGGTGTTCAAGTCCTAAGGGCCAAAATCTGCTAACCTTATTGTCTAAGATGTGGGGCCCTAGATAATATCTACCAAAGTTTTCCCACTCACCATATTCATATCACTCTCTACCAGACATGCCCTGGTGACATAACGCAACAAATTAGATGAACTATCACTGTCTCAATATCCAAAATGCGAACTCCGCGATGTCTGACTTAAATTATATACTATGATCACTAGAAATCGAATAACTATATTTTTTAATCTGTACCACTTTATGAACAGGACTGCTACGTTGAGAATTCTAAGGGAAACTTCTACCTGAGGAACTCTTACCTCAAGACTGAGGTCCACTTAAACCACCCTGATGGTGGGGCCTCTTGTCGTCGCCTTCATAAGTCTCACGATGTAACTCCTCAATAGTCTAAGAATGATCAACAACTTGACTAACATTATCTTTAAAATAAAAGAGATTGGATGATAAGGGCTCTCTTATAGAAATAGATTTCAGTAGGTACTCACACGGTCTCATAAATTGGGTCATGATGATTTAATATTTTTATTATTTACTTTTATAAGATTTAACATCTAAATAATTATTTGCTACAATTTTAGATTTATATAAAAACCTAATAAATAATTTGGTACTATTATATTCTACTGGTTAATTTGATTTACAAAAAAATATAAATACTCTTACTATCAAGAACTTTTCATTAATTACTATCAAACATAATATTTTTATTCATCTTTTAGATTATTAAGAAAATATATTGACTTTTTTATTTTGAAATATTACATTTTCTAGTCATTGGATACATTATTGTGATGAATTGACTCGTCGCATTTTAACAAGAATGCATGTTATGATTTATCTGATGAGTTTTTTCGGTGTTTCATGAATGTACATGCTAGTTGAGAACTTTTGGTTTGGTGCTGAACGTATTTGTGTTAACTATGTGAAAATATTTGTCTACATATTTTATAACTATGATTATATATTTACTACTAATCTTAATTGGCCTATGATACCTAACATTATATAGTGTTTTTACTAATGCTACTCTTGAACTTTTTTTGAGTGCAGACCGAGATTCAAAGGTGTCTACCAGATACCATATTTAGTAGAGTTTGCATTCATATTGAGGGTGAGCTACTTTCGTTCGAGTTGACGTAGATCTTTTTATTTCTAATGTTTTTCTTTTCATACATTGAGACTCCTTATTTATTAGTTATTACTATTTCCTTGTAATGATCCTCCAGGTCATTCCTCCACTTTTAGATATTTCAATGTTTAGAGCTTTTTTGTAGCAACCCCAAGTCATTTATGACTTGCTGGCACAAATATTTTGATCGCCTAGTCATTATTTTGGTTTTTTATACCCGTTCCATTTTTTTGGAGCTTCTAGAGTTTCAGTGATTTACTTTGGTAAAAACTCTAAGAAGAAGGCCTCAAAATGTACTTCTGACGGCCCCGTTAGCACTTGAGCATCTAGTTTGGTCTAGAAAAACTTTTGTTCGAGTCTTGGGGCTTCTGGGCTCACTCTGAGCCTCCTTGTAGAATTTGGATTAAAATAAAGCATGGGAATGGGACCCATTTGTCATTAAGATAATCTCCATCAAAAGTTTTGATAGCTCAGCTGAGTCCAAAATATTGTTTCTGAGTGGGTAGTATAATCGGTTTACATTGGTGGAACCCTGAACTATTTTTGAAGGTCTAATAAATACTTAGGATTTTTATCCCAAGTGCTAGTGCAACAGTAATTGGTGCAGCCACTCCCGCTGATCCTAGACTCGCTCTTGTAGAGCTATTCTTTTAGAGAGTTATCATGCAGGCAAAGTCTCCTAAGCCAATAGGCTTCGCTCTTGCGGGTTGTTGGTTATGCCTGCGACCTCACGCCTATGGAATTAGGGCCCGCTCCTAAGGGATGACCAATCTGTTGACCATCACCCCAACAATTTTCTTTTGCACCTGTGGCATTGCGCATACGATGCCGGGTTGCCGGTGCAGCTATATCAAGGACTTAAATAACTGAAGCAAAGAAGATATTGAGAATAATGAATAATAAAAAACACAACTTATAAAGGAGCAGTTGTAGAACAATACCTTGGCACATATCCCTCAGACACAAACACAAACTACTGCTGTTCGCAATAAGGAAAATGGTTGGCAAACCCAGAAGAAAAAGCAAAGTAAGGGACCTAACACCCTCTAGCACAACCAAGGTCCAAGAAATATAGGAGCACAGGCTAAAGGTAAATATGTGACTGTACAACAGAGCCATATCCAGTTAGGTAAGATTTCTAATCCTTTTTTTACTCCTAATACTTATGTTGATCTTGTTACACAAGATCAACCCACTAACCAAAATGTAGGATCACAACTGAGCCAAATAAAGACTTCCATCAGGAAGCAACCAAAAGGACAGGCTAGCATCACCACTCAAGGGCTAGTTAATGCCATCCAGAATATAAATAATGAATCAAGGTCCCCAGGTATTGTGTTTCTCCTCCCAATCCCCATGATGCCCCCTTTGTTAATGCTGTTGATTCTAAAGCTATTGGGGATCAGGATGGAAAAGTACGGGAGACATACCCTAACCTGCAGGAAGGGGAGACCAAAAAAGAAGGGGATTTGTCTCATGTTTTGCATGAGAACCAAAACACTGACCCTAGGAGTGACCCTAGAGCTCCTGCTACCATTGAGCACAATGACCTTAATGAGACAACACCTCCTGAAACTACAGAAGGAAATGATACTGTACAGGGTTTTACTATGCTAACCAACAAAGGTTCTATGGCCAAGGACTTGGGATCTATTGCCAGTACTAGTGGAAAAAACTCTACTGCAAAGAAGAACAAGTTGAGTAAGAAAAGGAGGGATACAATAAAGAAGAAAATTGATGAAAAGAATCATGCTGAGAAATGCCAAATTCCTAGGCTTCTTGACAGTATGACACTGTAATAAACTGATCAGGGTTGCCCATAATTTGTGATTAATGATGATCAAGTGGTTATGGATATCACTCCCCTCCAAGCTCATTGCATCCTCACATTTCCCAGACATTCAGCAGGCAATACTCCTGAGATAACTACAAAATGCCCTCAACTCAACTATACTCTCAACACCAATACTGAAGTTCCTCCTGAGTTTGATGAATATGCAGTGTGTTAGTCTGAGAATGAAGTGAATAATGATAATCAGCCAATGAATGATCATGATGAAGATGATGCTGTGAGTGAATAATTAATCAAAGCTTTCAGCCCCTCCAGGGACAATGTATATAAAGATGAGATCCAATAAGTGTCTAACTCTCAGGGCTTGTCTCCTAGAGGTATACACAGGAAAAGATTCAGTTCTAAACCAAGCAACCATGTTAATTCTGCCCCCATAGGTAGACCAAATACTAGACTATATACATCCAAAACCTCCCAATGATTAGTACTCTCAGCTGGAATATAAGGGGTATTAATACCCAAGGAGCCATGGAAAGGATTAAACTTCTCAAGAATATCCATCATATTTCCCTTATTGCTATTTTGTAACCTTTTTCTAATAACACTCAGTTGCAGTAACCTATATAGTAAGATTTGGATCTTTTGGACCAAGGATGTGTGCTGCAAAATCTTGGAGAATGATGAACAGTTGATCACTTGTGAAATTACTCATGTAATGAGCCCTAATCAGTTCATTACTACCTTTGTCTATGCCAAATGTAACTACCATCTCAGAAGGCCTATATGGGAAAGTTTTCTACAGCAGTCATCCACTCCTCTTCCTTGGTGTACTCTAGGTGATTTCAATATTATCACTGACCCTGAAGAAAAACTTGGGGGTGTCATGTATCATATGAGAAAGAGTCTTGAGTTCATTAGCATTATTGAGGCTTGTGGTTTGCATGATCTTGGCTTCACTGGTCAGAAATGCACCTGGTTCAACCAGAAGGGCATTATGTTCAGAATTTGGAAGAGACTAGTTAGGGGAATGGTTAATGATAAATGGCTGGAAACCATGCCTCATACCTCTATTAATCATCTCCCTTTTGTGGGTTCAGATCATTGTCCTTTGCTTTTGGAAATGGTTGATCAACATCACAATCCCATCAAGTACTTCAAATTCTTAAACTGTTGGCCTGAACAACCTTTTTTATAGACATTGTCAAGAATTGTTGGAGCAGATCTATAGAGGGTAATACTATGTGGGTCTTTCACCAAAAAATAAAGAGACTTGCTACTACTCTTAGTAGTTGGTCCAGAAACCAGTTTGGAGACATCTATGCAAAGGTTAAATAGTATGAGGAGGAAGTTAGACAAGCTGAAGAAAACTTGATTAACACGAATTCCACTGAAAAAAGGTCCAAGCTTCATGCTATCAATGTTGAGTACATTAGATACCTGAAAATGGAAGATGCTATTCTCAGACAGAAGACTCAGCTATAATGGTTCAAAGAAGGTGATATGAACTCTAAATATTTTCATGCTTTGATTAGAGGCAGGAGAAGAAAGCTGTATATTCACAGGATCCAAAATGAGGAAGGCTCTTGGGTGTAAGGTGATGCTGAAATTGCTGAAGCAGCTTATGAGCATTTTCAACAAATTTTTACTGGGAAGGAGAAGTACATCCACCAGCAGGCCCTTCAATGTATCTCTTCCATGGTTACTGACAAGGACAATGAAGACCTCCAAGCCTTGCCTTCTATAGAGGAGCTGAAAACTGTTGTGTTTGCCATGAATACCAATTCAGCTGCTGGTCCAGATGGGATTAATGACAATATTTTCCAAGTGTGCTGAGATATCATCAAAGAAGACCTTCTCAGTGTAGTCAATTCTTTCTTTTGTGGACAAACCATGCCTAAGTACTTCACCCATACTTGCTTGGTTCTTCTACCTAAAGTTAATCATCCTACCAAAATCAGTGAATTCAGGCCCATAAGTCTTAGTAACTTTACCAACAAAATCATTTCCAAACTTCTCTTTCTAAGACTTGCCCCTATTCTTCCTACTCTCATCTCCCTTAACCAGTCAGGCTTTGTTAAAAATAGAAGCATTTCTGAGAATATCATGCTTGCCCAGGAAATTATCACCAGATCAAAAAGCCTAACATAAGAGGCAATGTTGTGATCAAGCTTGACAAAGCCAAAGCCTATAATAGGGTCTCTTGGTCCTACACTTGTCTGGTCTTGAGAAGAATGGGATTTGGTGAAAGATTTATTGACATGACTTGGAGAATTATGTTTGATAATTGGTACTCAGTCATAGTTAATGGCTCAAGGCATGATTTCTTCTACTCTACAAGAGATCTTAAACAGGGTGATCCTCTTTCCCCTACCTTATTCATCCTTAGTGCTGAAGTGCTCTCTAGACTCATGAACAAGCTTCATCACCACACTTAATTCCATGGCTTCTATATGGCTCAAAATGGCCCTCAGATCAATCACCTTAGCTTTGCTGATGATATCATTATTTTTGCCTCTAGAAGAAAACAGACCTTGCATCTCATCATAGAGACTTTAGGTGCTTATGAAAAGGTCTCTGGACAATTGATCAACAAGCATAAAATCCACTTCATGGTCCCTTCCAATGCCTTTAATCCTACTGTGAAGAGGATCAAGAGTATTACTAGTTTTAACCAAAAGAATAGCCCCATAACTTACCTGGGATGCCCTATTTATATTGGCAGGCAAATGGTTATTTACTACTCAGACCTCATTGCTAAGGTAGTAAACAGGATCACTGGATGGCATGCAAAGATTTTGAGCTATGGATGAAGAGCTATACTTGTCAAGCATATCATCCAAGCCATGCCAATACACCTGCTTTCAGCTAGTACCCCTCTCTCAACCACCATCAAACAAATTCAGAGTATCACTGCTAATTTTTTCTAGGGATGGAAGAATGACAAGAGGATGTACCACTGGTCTTCTTGGAAGAACCTGAGCTTCCCTTATGATAAAGGGGCATAGGGGTAAGACAAATCTCTGATGTGGCTAAATACTTTCAATACAAGCAATGGTGGACATTTAGAACAAAGAACTCTTTGTGGGGAGATTTCCTTAAAGCTAAGTATTGCTAAATGGCTAATATTATCACCAAGAAATGGTATACTGGTCAGTCCTTAACTTGGAAGAATCTGATGAACAACAAGAACAACTTAGAGTCCCATATTCAATGGCAACTTAGGTCTGGTTCTTGTCTATTTTGGTGGGACAACTGGCTGGGTGTTGGTCCTTTAACACACTTCTCTACTACCAGCTGCAGGTTCAATAACACTCAGGTTTCAGCCTTCATGATCAATGGTCAATGGAATATTGATCTTATCATTCAAAAAGCCCCTCCACAGTTTGTATCTACCATATTAGATACCCACATCAACTATCAACCTTCCAAATAAGACCAACCTTGCTGGAATCTTGATAGCACTGGGAGTTTAGTTGCTCTGCTGCTTGGGAGCTTATCAGAGATAAAAGACCCAAGACTAGACTCAAAACTTGTACCTGGCATAAACTCATCCTTTTCAAATGTTCCTTTCTGATCTAGAGAACCATTAGAGGGAAATTGCCCACCAATGAGAAGCTTACCAGGTTTGGAAAGCCCTATTCTCAGTGCTACTAATGTTACAGCCCTGGCTAAGACACCATAGACCACATCTTTGTAGCAGGAGCCTTTGCCAGAAGTATTTGGATGGTATTTTCTGACTCCTTAGGCATTAATAATGAGTACACACCTCTTAGAAACTTGTTAATGAGGTGGTGGACCTCAAAGCACAAAAATGAGCCCCACAGGTTCATTTTATAAGCTGTTCCCATTTTCATTTGTTGGAACCTTTGGAAGAATAAATGTGCATCCAAGTATGGTGGAAAGCAACCTAATCTTGCAAGAGTCAAGTTCTCTATCTATAAGGACACATCTCACCTGCTCAACAATGCTTTTCCTTATATCAATTGGACAAACAACTGGAGAGACCTGGTCCTTTTGACAGACCAATGTTACCATAATGTTAAAATCACTCCTGTTTGTTGGACTAAGCCATCTAATCACATGGTGAAACTGAACATAGATGGCAATGCCCTTGACAACCCTGGCAATATTGGGGGAGGAGGAATCCTTAGAAATGCTTATAGTGATCTTATCTTTGCCTATATAGTCCCCTTGGGTGTAGGAACTAACAACCAGGCAGAGATTAAGGCTGTAATTTTTGGTCTATCTTGGTGTGTTCATCTTGGTTATACACAGGTAATTCTAGAAGTTGATTCTCAGCTTCTAATTAGATGGATGCAACAAGAAGCTAAGCCCCCTGGTCCATCAAAGAGCTGCTGGACAGGTTGAATAACATTATCAACCAATTCCAATTTTTCAAATGCAAACACACCTTCAGAAAAGCCAACTTCACAGCCGATTCTTTATCCAAATATAGTCATAAATGCATTTTTACAGAACTCTATTTCATAAAGCAATATCTTCCCAAAGAAGCTAGAGCACATATGGAATTAGACAAGTTGGGCATGGCTAATTTCAGAAGAAGAAGACTCAAGCGGATCAAGAAACCACCCTGAGTTCTCATATATATTTTTTCTTTTATGTTCTAACTTTTTCTTCAACTTGGCTGTCTCTTATTATAGTTATAGCTTCTTTGAAGATTCTTAGTTAGGACCAATGTAAAGGGGAGAGTCTCCCTTGTTTATTGCTTTTATAGAGTAGAATTTTCCTCTTTTTTTTTATTGTGCAGCTGCAGGGCTGAACTGCCTCTCTTGGGCCAACATTAGGAATGCCAACAAGTTTGCTTCCTTGTGCAAGTATAATAAAGAGTTGTAGTACTCTATAGAGTTGCTACACTCTTCCAGTTCATGCAGAGTCCAACATGCTGCAGGCCATGCTGGGCAAGCTCACCAATCTTCCAAGCTACAAGGCTGATCTGCATCCTCAGTTGGTCATCCTGCAGTTACTGAGCTACATCTTCCTTTCAATAATGTTTTGAGCTACAATAAAGTGCAGACATGCACCTTCATACCTCAAACCTGTAGCTCTACCAAAGCTGCTGCACTTGAGCTTCCAACAACATACAACAACAGCTTCTAACAACTTCCAGAGCTGCATCCTACAACAGCCTACATGAACTATATCAACTCACATCACTCTGAGCAGCAGTAATCCATACATCCTATGCATGTTTCAATTTTTTTTCATGGACAGACTCGGTATAACAAGACTAAGAAGGACAAAAATGAAAAGGACATTCTCGATCCATGCGAAATAAAAGTTTCGTATACTTGCTCTTCTTCATTTTAGCTATGTATGAATAGTGTAGGTTACTTTCTTGTATCCATATAAAAGTGGAGAGTCTCCTTCATTTATGTTTGTCTTAGTTACAGTGTATCGAGAGGAGTCCTCTCATAGGTTTATCACTTTTATAGTTCTTAGATAGCACTCTTTTGTATTGGGGATGAGTTAGCCGACCTTAGTAGGTTAGCCGATTTATGAACCAACTGAAGTTCTGAGATAAGGTTTATGCCCCCCTCCTTGTACTTTTCCTTTTTATGTATAATAAGGCTTGGAGGTGCTGCTTAACCCCTGGCTGTGCACGAGAGGTGGGAACCTCGTGTAGGGTCTGTTCCCGTAAAAAAAATAAAAAAAATAACTGAAGTCCTTCTTTATTTTAGTTCATTTAGGATGGGTTCTAATGGAAATTTCTCAAGCTCTAGACCTCTAATTAAGATGATATAAATTATATCTGGTCCAGATTTAGTGTGGGTTCATTGGGGAGTGATTAGAGAATTGTGGAGAGCATTATGTGAAAGTAATTTCTACCCCAAAGGAGCTGTTCTAGCTTTTAATTGGTGTCTTAATAGTGACTTTGGATAAATTAGTACATGGGCTGATTTCTTCCTTTATGAGCATCAAATTATGTACCAATTTAGGACACAAGCTCAGTAAGTCAAAATGAACCTTTTTCATAGTCAAATTTGGGCTTCCTATGCTAGTCCTATAGTCCCATTCTAGATCTAATTTTTGGGTTCGACTCTGATTATTGTGAATTTGGCGTCTAGATGTCTGTAAAGATCTTGTGATCGATATTTTATTAGCATGGAGGAAATTGAAGGTGTTTCAAAAGCAGATAACTCTTGTACAGTGGATTTAAAGTGTGCATGATTGGCATCTATATAGGATACAATCTCCTATCTTGATTTTGATTTATTAAATAATGTTAAGTATGAACTATATATGATGTAGGTTGGTATTTGTCGAATATTAGAATTTATTCCCCATATTCTGTGATTTCTTGATTCTCATAGAAGCATTGGGTTTATTATGGGTGACAAGATCCTTAGTTTAGGTTTGTAGCCTTGCTTAGGGTATGACTTAGCATGATTATCCTTATTGGGATTGACATTAGCTAGGTTTGAGCCTTAGATGCTTTAGAACGTATTTTATTGATCTTGTAGCTAGTTGTGGCTTCCAGTGGGGCATGTTTTGGATATTGTATCTTGTGCTAATGCTTGAAACCTTAGGTTTGATTTAGCTGTACTCAGTTGTGAGCTGGAGTGGTATGGTTGGGTTAAGGCATTGTCCTTTGAGTTTTCTCCTCCTATTTGATTTTGAGCAACTTTTTATTTCCTTTACTTTATAGTTAGCGGTAGGTTTGTAATGCTTTTTTGAGCTGTTGTTATATTGTTAGGACTAGGCCATGTTCCAGGAGCAGTTGGACCCCAAGTTAGTTCTCTACACCTTAGTAGCGTGGTAGGATTGGTATTATATTTTTGATTATGTATACCTTGTTTGGATATTAGTGATGGAATACAATGTATTGATTGAGCATTTTCATGTATTTTGTGGTACACTCTTAGTTCATACATTAGATTTTCACTATTATTTTTGAGAAGACATATTTTTAAACTTTTCACTACTTTTAAACTAGTTATGTCGTACCACCTGGATCACTTTGATAAATAATTTTGAGACTGATAAGGCATCGAGGACATACTCCTTTTCTACTAGAAACACTTGAGGCATATAGAATGTGCTCGACTTTTACTTGACTAGCCAGCTCATCGTCGCCCTTTCTTACTTGATTTGGCTACTTATTCCTTTGTTACAACAATGGAGATGACTTGTTGTAAGACTAAGTTCAGGCCCAAGCAATGTATACAAACTTCCCATATCCTTTAAGGGCCTCTCTAGTTGTGAGTACTATGATACCAAATAAGAAAGCTATACGGGTCCTACCTGGCAGGCCGAGAGCCAGGTTGGGTCTATACTCTTTATTACAATTGGAATTGGTTATTAATGGTAGTTCAATTTTACTACAAACATACATTCAAATACATCACCTATCACCAATATTATTAGTTATTATTTGGAACTCCCGATTTATGGGGCTAGGGGTTATATTTGTTTTGTACCTTCCGAGGGTATGGGCGTCCAATTGGTTATTATTTGATCATAATTATGATAATCTTTTGTTTTAGTGAAAGTTGGTTAATCGTGTGGCTTATTCTAGACTTGTTGGTATTCCCTATTAGGTTGAGTTGGATTATTTTTTAGGTTTGTTATGTGGTTAGCGGTGGTCGTCGGCTTTCTGTCCTTGTTTAGTTGACTCATGTTGCAGGTCTTATTGCGAGTAGGTTGTTGGACTTGCTCATTTAGGTATGTTCTTTGACTTTGTTTGTTTACTCCGTGTGTTCTAGTATTTCATTCTCATTTGTTATTCCAATAATTTATATCTCCTGTGTAAAGACTTATATTGTACTTTTCTTATTTATATATTATTTATACTTGCTTTATCTATGGAGCTTAGTCGACCTATACCTACTGAGTATTATTCATTTAATACTCATACTATACTTCTGCACCCTATAGATCATAGTATGAGTTGTCACTATTGATTTGGATTTTGTGTAGAGCAGCTCTTGATTTGGAGATTTAAGGAGCTCCTAGTGTTCGGAGTTGCCGATTTCCATCTACTTTGGGCTAGAACTAGTCTTTACTTTGCTTTCAAAGACAATTTGTACTTATATTTATATTTGCAAAAGCCATGCACTCTTATTTTGATTAGATGCTCGAACACTGAATGATGCAAGGTCTTGGTAGTGGTTTTTTGTATTATGTTTTGGTTGTTTATTCTTTGTTTCTCATTATCATTAGCTTCTTGTTCCAATCGTCTCTTGTTTCAGGCTATGGGTTAGGCTTACATACTAGTAGATTATAGTAGGTGCCATCTTGACTTGAAAAATCGGGTCATGACAAGTTGATATCAGAGTACTAGGTTGACCGACATCATTGGTGTGAGAGAAAATACCTAGTACATTCATGTGGATCAGTGTATAGATGTTTGTATCCTATTTTCGAGAGGCTATAGGGCATTCCTAGAAAATTCTTTTCTTGACTCCTTTTTGTGTGTTTTTGCTTTGAATAACCTCCAAAATTGAGTCTTTGAGATCTGCTCTCTCTTAAATGGATAGCATGAGGGTTTTGATGGACATGATTAGAGCATCAACACATTCTACTCGAGGTGTAAAAGATGGTTCTTAGACCAGAGATGGATTGGTTATTCCCCTACAGGGTTACTCACCTATTTTTTATTATATATTAGGATTTCTTGAGGGGATAGGGATACCTCCATATTATTCTGTACAGACCAGGATATGAATCAGAAGTTCATTAGGAGGTTGTCTTTACCACTCTATTTGGCATTGGAGCATCTAATAGCAGCTGGGTCTACCTTTCTCTAGGTTGCTAGTCATGTGAGGGCCTTGGAGAAGGCATGCCTTAAGACTTATGGTAATAGTGGTGAGAGACCTCGTTGTAAGCACAACAGTGATAATATTCCACTTTGAGGTAAGTATCAGTTCAGTGAGTTTTATCTTTTTTCTCAGTGTATTAGGCCTATGGCAATAGCACCTCAGGTTCCAAGTTGTTCTGAGATGGTAATAAGACCTACGGCGAACAGAGTTCAGGTCAGACTTTTAGAGGGGAGTACTTTGGTCAATCGGGTGTTGGAGCTCATTTTATTCTAGTTGGGTCTCTTTAGAAGGTTAATCTTGGTGACAATTACTGTGAGTGTAGTGAGGTAGGGAACTTTATTAGAGATTATCGTAGGGCCTAGTGCAGCTAGATAGGGGTGATTTTGAGTTTGGCAGTGGTAGACACGATAGTTCATCGCGGTTCTTCACATCAGAATTTAGACTATGGAGGTTGTTATGATTATGGGAAAATTGGCCACTGGTCCAGAGATTACCCCAGGAGGAGTTGATTATCCATACATTATTGACCACTATTAATCCCCATGCTAGGGTGGTCTAAACTTGTTATATTTGTAAAGAGCTTGGCCATCGGTTTAGGTCTTGTCCCTAGCATGGGACGATGGTGGGAAATGTTCAGTTAGGTTAGTCTAGTGGGCTAATGTGACATCCGGTCAGAGGTGGTACTCAGAGTATTGCTGGTGGTGCTTTAGGTGTTTATGTCAAGGTCGAAAATGTTCCCCTTATGCTTTTATAGAGATGGCTAGAGGACGAGGCTCCAGGTATTGGTTGTATTTGTGTGATCTCATTGTTTTGTCCTTCATTTCTTATATTGTGTGGTTTTGGGGTTTTCATACCCATACTTTCCTATTTGACTTGTATTTCATCCTATGCTGTTGTGACAGCCTTATTTGGACTTGGATGTATGTATTCTACTACCGTAGTTGTTTTTTTAGTAAAGGATGACTAGGTTGTGTTTTTGTAAATGAGAGTAGTGGCTGAGCAACTCTCCATGACTTTGCCTTGGTGGGTTGTTATGAGTTTGCAGCTAGGCTAGTTTGCTTTCCCTTTTTGTCTCCCTTACCAATTTTTTTTTATGATGATGATCCTTGTTAGATAGGTGGCGACACCAGCTTTATCAGTTCTGAAAGTTGTAGTGTTGTTAGACCTAGTAGGTTTAGAAGGTTGCCTTATTTACGTGCTGTCCTTTTGGGTTAGTGGGTTGGAGTTGTTGGTTTTCAGAGTTGTATGAATTGTAGTTTTTCCTTCTGTGGTATTATGGTAGTCCTAGTTGGCTGATTTCTTCCCTTGCCTTAGTCTTATCCTCACGCTTTGAAGTTGTGACTCGCAGGTTTGGCCTTTTTAAATTAGTTGTCATCTGGTAATCTTGATGTTTTGTTATGACTATCTGGGATTTAGAAGTATGATTCTTTGTTGTACCTTGTTATTGCTGTAGTTTGATTTTCGCAGTTATGTTGGTTGCTCTCAAGATTTTTTATGTGATTTGGAGTCGGTGGGGTAGTATTCATGGTAGCTTTGGATGTAGCCTTAGCTTAAGGGAGTAAAGTTTCTTAGAAGGTTCATCTATAGGATGGGGTCAAAATAATTTATAGAATTAGTGATTTGGTATTTATTCAAGATGCAAGGTCTGCTTTTTCATATTTGGTAGCTTTTGGTGTTCGTTGATGGGAGTTTGTGCCCTTGGACCATTACCTGTCTGTTTACTATATTTGTATTTCGTCTACCGGCTTGTTTCCCTCGAATTAGGGTGGTTTGCTCAGATTTATAGTAATAGAGTAGTTTGTCGGCTAATGGTCTTGGTTTTTCTAATGCTTCCCTTGGTAAAAGATGGTCACTAGGGTTGGACTTAGTGCAGCCTTGTCATTCGTGGGAATGATCATCCTTTGGAGTAGAGTGTTCAGTTTCAGAAAGTGGTGTTTTAGCATGGATTGTTGTTTTAGGAGGTGGAGTTGGATTTTGGGCTTTGCCCTGAGTTGATTTCCTTATTTTGGCTATTGTAATTCCTAAATGTTCTAGTGGAGTATGTAACTCTTTCGAGGTTGTATGGTGTGGTCTTTAGGAGAAATTCAGATAGTGCAAGAGATGTTCAGGATAACTAAGGATCGGAGGAGCGCTCCTGATGAGTAAGAGGTGTTAGGTATGGAGCATAAGGAAGGTATTTTGATTGTTGAGTTGGGTCTTATGTGGCATGGTCTTGTGTTTTCGTAGTTTGGTGGTTTTGATGTGGTATTCATTTCTCTAGATGGATCTAGTACTTTCGGTGGTGTTCGGTTTTGTTAAGTAGAAGCTGAAGTCAAGGGAAAGAATTAGAGGAGTTTATGGAGTTTTAAAGTGAACTTGAGAATTTTCCTCTTAGCCTGAGTACTAAATTGGCGTTGTTTGATCTGAGAGGGTTTTTGAGGGTTTGGTGGTGCATGCGAGCCCGATACTCTCATCTTTTTGTTCCTTCAGGTTGTAACTTTCCTCTTACTTTTGAAGACGAAAGTCCTATTTAGTAGTGGATGTTGTAATGAACCTCTAGGCCATTTTCTCTATTTTTTGATCTTTTCAGTATTTAGAGCTTTCTTGTAGCGACCCCACTGATAGTTCAATCGCCTGGTACTTCATTTGGTTTTTTATGCCCATTCCTGTGTTTTGGAGCTTCTGGAGTTTCAACAGTTGACTTCAGTAAAACCTCCAAGAAGATAGCCTCATAATTTAATTTTGATGGTTCCATTAACTCTGGAACATCGAGTTGGTCTAGAAGGACCTTTTATTCGAGTCTTGAGATTTTGGACTCATTTCGAGCCCTCTTTTGGAATTTGGATTAAAATAGAACTTGGGTGTGAGACCTACTTTTCATCAAGACTACTGTATTGGAAGTTTCGTAAGCTCCATTTAGTCTAGAATGCTGTTTCTGAGTGGGTAGCATATTTGGTTTGCATTGGTGGGGTCCCAAACTATTTATGAAGGTCCGATGGAGACTTGGAATTTTAATAACAAGTGCTGGTGCAACGGTAACTGGTGCAGCTGCTCATGCGGGCCTAGGCTCCCTCTTGCAGAGAGATGGTCGCGCCAGCAAACTTACCCAGGTTAGTAGGCTTCGCTCCTGTGGGGTGTTGGTCGTGACTGCGAAGCAAAGGCCCATTCCTATGGGCTAACCAATCTGTCCATCACCCAAGAAGAGTTCTTCCACACCTACTATGTCGCTCCTGTAAAGCCAACGTCGCCGGTGTGGATATATCAGTGACCCAAATCGTTGAAGTCCTTTATTTCAGTTTATTTGGGATGGGTTCTAACTGTAATTTCTCAAGCTCTAGACCTCCAATTGAAGTGATTCGAAGTGTGTTTGGTCCGAATTTAGCGTAGGTTCATTAGAGAGTGATCAAAGAAGTATGGAGAGCATCGTGTGGAGGTAATATCTGCCAAGAAGGGGCTGTTGTAGCTCTTAATTTGTGCCTTAATGGTGATTTTGGATAAATTAGTGCATGTGCTGATTTCTTCATTTCCAGCATCAAATTATGCCCCACTTTAGAACACAAGCTCAGAAAGTTGAAATGAACCTTTCTCGTAGTCGAACTTTGGATTTCCTGTGCGGATCCCATGGACCCGTTCTAGACCCAATTTTTGGGTCCGCCTCCAATTATTGTGAATTTGGCATCTAAACATTCGTAATGACATTGTGATCGATATTTTGTTAGAATGGATGCAATTGGAGGTATTTTACAAGAATATTGATCTTGTGTGGCAGATTTAGAGTCTGCGTGATCGGTTTCGAGGTCAGCTACTATAATGATCCTCTAGTTCATTTTTGCCATAATGCCTTCTTTTGGTCATTTAAAGCATTCCTATAATGACCCCAAGTAATTTATAACTTCCTGGCACTAACTATTCAGTCGCCTGGTCATTTATTTGGGTTGTATGACCTTTTTCCCTATTTTAGAGCTTTTGAAACTTAAAAACTTGACTTCAATCATAACTTTAGGAAAACATCCTCATAATAGATTTCTAACGGTTCCATCTGTTCTAAAATAGATAAATTAGGTAGTAGCATGGTCGACATGAATATCAAGGCAATCGATGCAAGTTTGTGGCCATTTGGAGTTATAGCCTTTGAAATTTGACCTAAGGTTGACTTTGGTCAGCATTCTTAAAAAACGTGCTTAGATGAAAAATTTTGTTAGTGCAGTTAGTTTTGGAATGTCCAGTTTTATCTAGAACGACCTTTCATTTGCTTTTTGAGGCTTCAAGTCTAATCCCGAGGCCCATAGTGAAATTTGGCTAAAACTAACACTTGGGTGTGGAACCCACTTTTTATTAAAATGACCTCATATGGGAATTTTTAATTCTATATTGAGTCTGGAACATCAGATTTGGTGGGGTAGCATTTCTCGTTAGCACGTACAAGATTCTGAATGAATCCCGAGCACCTTATCAGAGACTTGGACAACGCCAAAAGTTCCATGTTGCAGCAATTGTTTGTGTAGGTGACTTTCTTCATCACATTTGCGAAGAAACCTTCACGGTCACAAAGGGTCATTGTGCATGGTCTTTATGATTGTATGACCATTGGATGCGATCGCAAAGGAGAGTTGATCAGGAGTTGACCCAATTTTTCATCATAGTCGCGAGAATTGGCCCCCATAATCCCGATGGTCATTTAGGGGAATAGTCGCGATAGTGATAGGGAGCTGTGCCCGATCTTTATTTAAAATACTAGACGCAATCCACTCATAACTCCCAACTTTATATAGCCATAACTCTCTCGTATCTTGTGCAAAATTGGTGATTGAAAGTTTGGTCTATGGGGAATTGCTAAGAGAATCCATGAGTAGCTTCGAAAAGTGTCAAATAAGCTTCATTTGAGGTAATTTCACAGTATTAGCTGCTGCTATTGATGTAATTCTTAGCTTAAATGGTGAATTTATTGCATGTTCAGTTTGGGGCTATTTCAAGCTTGGAATTTTCAATTTTGGAACATAAATTTGGGGGTAGCATTTAGGACCTTTTCATGGAGTCAATTCCAGAATTACCACAGCAGAACCTACATTCTCGTTTTTGACTCCAAAATTGTTTTGTGTCCAAATTTGATTATTTTATTATTAAATCGACTGTATTTATGTTATGTACCTATATTTGAAAGTGTGGCAGCATTCGAAGGTCGTTTGGAAGAAGAAAGATCTAGTTTAGCAATTTTGGAGCGTGCATGATCGGCCTACAGGTAGGCTGTGAATTTCGCCTATTTAGATTTAGCTTGAGAGTGTGAATTCTTCTTGATTAGTTGGAATTTGGGTTGGTTATCCATTGAATCATGCTTAGACATTAGAAATCATGTTTTAGGCCTATTTTGGGGTTTCACTAGGTACTTGTGAGATGCTACTTGCTTTTGTTGATCATCTATGCCTGTGGTATATTTGTATACTTGCTTTCCCATTTGTTTGGAGCATGTTTGGCCTTACCTAGGTTTAACTAGTGTTTTCCTTAGAAATGCATGATTCAGACCTGATAGGCCTTGGTTTTGCTCCGATGTCGCATCGGCTAACTTAGATCCTTGTAGACTAGTGTAGCAGAGTTTAGTCTGATAGTTTGAACCTTAGCTAGGTGGTACGCTTGCTACGATGACTTTCTATACTCACTTCCCCAATTGAGCGGCTTTACGAGTTTAGGTGGTGATACCAAGTTCCATTCTATGATTCAAGATTCATTTGGTATTCAACTTTGATGGGTTAATTGATTGGCTAGGTGTAGAAAGAATTCCATGAAGATCAGTGACTATGGACCATTGGGATCATTTGTAGTAGCTATATTTTCCTTTTTTTTTGGCATCCATACTCAAGCTCTGACCTCTACTACATTGATACTTTCAAAGACCATCTAGTTAGAGGTCTGGACCCAATCATTTGAATCCTTATAAATAGCATTCGGTTAGAGGACCGGCCTTAGTCACTTGACACTTTTGATCAGTTACTTGATACTTTTGGTGAGCATTAGGTTAGAGGTGCGGCCTCTATTCTGTTAGATTCTACTGGTTCGGTTGAGATTCTTGTTCTACATTCTTCAGTATTCGGTTCTAAGATTCAGCTCTTTTAGTTATAGCTATATACCAAACTCTGAGAAATTCTTTATTGGTAGAGATTTTAATGTCCATATCAGGGCAACCTCTAGTGTCTTTGGTGATGTCCATGGAGGATTTGGTTTTGGGGAGAGAAATGGAGGTGGAGCTTTGCTTTTAGATTTTGGTAAAGCTTTTGAGTTGGTAGTTGCTAACTCGTGCTTTCCGAAAAGGGAGAACCACTTGGTTACCTTTTATAGCATATAACTAAGACTCAGATAGATTACTTACTCCTCAGGAAGGGTGATAAAAGCCTTTGTAAGGCTTGCAAGGTCATTCTGAGTGAGAATCTTACTACCCAATACAAGCTTTTGGTTACGGACTTGGAGATTAAGAGGGATAGGCAAAAGAAGACCTTGTATGACGGACCAAGGATTAAATGGGGTGGCTTGACCCCTGCCCTTTCTCATGAGATGGGGGTTGGTGTGGGGGCTTGGAGTAGTAGCGGGGATGTGAACAACATGTGGGATATGACTACAAATTGCATATGGGATGCAGCTATAGAGGTGCTAGGGATATCGAGGGGTATTTTTGGTGGCTATTTAGGAGATTCGTGGAGGAATGGAGAAGTTCAAGGAAAAGTAGAATCAAAGAAGGTTGCATATACAAAGTCAGTGGAGTGCGCGGATGAGGAAGAGAAGAACAAACTTAAGGAAGTATATAAGATGACGAAGATGGAAGCTAAGGTAGCAGTCACGACTGCTAAGACGACAACTTTTAAATGTTTGCTTCCCGAGCTAGGGGACAAAGGTGGGAATAAGAACTTGTCTAGGATCACAAAAGTGAGACAGATAAAGGCTCGTGATTTACATCAAGTAAAGATCATCAAGGATTTGGAAGGCAATGTGTTGGTAAATGAGACCCCTATTAAGCAAAGATGGCAAACATACTCCCGCAAACTCTTAAATGAAGAAGGGGATTGAGACATTGTGTTGAGTGATTTAGCGCACTCTGATAGACTCTAGAACTTTGGGTATTATATATGTTAGGGTTGAGGAGGTTAGATGCGCTATTAGCAGGATGAGAAGGAGAAGAGCGACCAGACGCAATGAGATTCTGATGAAATTTTGGAAGAGCACTGATAAGACATGGCAGAGTGGTTGACTAGGTTGTTCAATGCTATTTATAAGATGGAAAGAATGCCCGATGAATGGAGGTGGAGTACAATGGTTTCATTGTACAAGAAAAAGGGTGATATCCAAAACTGTAATAACTATATGGGTATTAAATTGCTAAGTCATACTATGAAGGTTTGGGAAAGAGTGGTGGAAATGAGGGTTAGGAAAGGGGTGTCCATTTTTTAGAATCAATTTGAACTCATTCCAGGACATTCGACTACTGAAGCCATCCACCTTATGTGGATATTAATGGAGAATTATAGGGAAATGAAGAGGGACCTTCATATGGTGTTCATTGACCTTGAAAAGGCTTATGACAAAGTCTTGAGGGATATTCTCTGGAGGTGTTTGGAGGCTAAAAGTATCCCGATGATGTATATTAGGGAGATAAAGGCATGTATCATGGAGCTAAGACTCGGTTTAGGATGGTGGGAGAAGACTCAAAGCATTTTCCAGTTGAGATGGGGCTACATCAAGGATATGTTCTTAGTCCTTTCCTATTCGCCTTGGTTATGGATGAGTTGACACGGTCTATTCAGGAGAAGGTTCCTTGGTGTATGTTATTTGTAGACGATATAGTATTGGTTGATGAGATGCAAGATAAAGTTAATGCTATGTTGGAGGTTTGGAGACTCAAGACTTTGGAGTGCAGATTGAGCAGGGCCAAAATAGAGTATTTAGAGTGCAAATTCGGTGTTCTGGTAGATGAAGCAGACGTGGAAGTGAGGCTTGACACACAACCTATTCCCAAGTGAGAAATTTTTAAGTATCTTGGGTCCATACTCCAGCATAGTGGGGACATTAATAGTGATGTCACACATCATATTGGGGTGGTATGGATGAAATGGGGGCTTGCTTCTAGAGTCTTGTATGCCAGAGATAGGCCAAAGAAATATTGGGGAGAGGTGATTAGACAGAATTTGGCGCAACTCCATATTATTGAGGACATGACCCTAAATAGAAAAAAATGGAGGACGTGTAATAGGGAAGAAGGCTAGTAGGGGTGAATGTTAGTGGAAGTTTAGCATTTTATGTTGTGTATCGTACTTCTATTATCACACTATTTTACAGTTGTTATTGTTTCTTTCTTGTAGACTTTTACATTTTCTTTACTTATTAACTGTCATGCTTTCTTCATTGTTTCTTCATCTTTTTTACTTGGGTTTGAGGCATTTGAGCCGAGGGACTTTCGGTATCAGCCTCTCTACCTCTCCCATGGCAGTAGTAAGGTCTGCGTACACTCTACCTTCTCTAGACCCCACTTAGTGGGATTTTACAGGATATGTTGTTGTTGTTGTTGTTACTTTAGACTTCCTCTTTTGACCTTGTTCTGTCCTACTCCTCCATTTTCTTATTGCTTTTACTTTTCAAGATTAGTCGACCTATGATGCCTAATAGGTACCTATTATTTTGGTAATCATACTATGCTTTCCATCTGTTTTCATGTGCTGGTTCAAGCACTTGTCACGACCCAGCCCCGTACGTCATGACGGGTGCCCGTACTGGACACACACGTGTACCCCTGCCAACTATACATAACCCGTCTCCTGTTTATACTCAAAATGCATCAAAATGTAAGAAATATACAAGCCGACGAGGCTGTAGTAATGTATAGGGCTGTTCCATAACATACATATAAGCGAGCCGACAAGGCCGCCACAACACAGGGAACGCTCCAAATCATACGTCATATCGGTACAGCTGCACATACACACATATACGACTCATATACAACCCATATACAGCTCATATACAACCCACGTACACTCACAACCCACATCCGTATCCACAGACCTCTAAGAGTAAGAAACAGTAACATAGGGCGGGACAGGGCCCCCGCCGTACCCGTGAGCAAAATAAGTATATATAATAAGGTTTAGTACCCAAAATCAGGCTCCAGCACGATGGAGCACTTCTGGACCGCTGAGTGGGACTCCTATGCTGGTGGATCCTCAAACTGTGTACCTGTACCTGCGGGCATGAGCGCAGCCCCCCGAATAAAGGGGGTCAGTACGATATATCTACTGAGTATGTAAAACATAACATAGCTGGAACATATCTGAAACAGGGAAGCAGGGAGTAAAATATCATACAAGGAACCTGTACTTGAATCCTAGGAATCGTAATCATGCATGCTGAAATTACACAATATAGCCGGCCCTTTCAGGGAACCGGTGAAGCATACCTGTAGGACCATCATAGGTCCGGCGCCATCACCACCCTATTCCATCCCATCATCATATATATACATACGTACCCGGCCCTCTAGTGAGGGACTCGGTGAACAATGCAGTAAGATTAAGCACGAATCTGTAGTCGGCCCGAGACTCGGAGAAAGATGTATTACAGTACACACGAGTTGAGTAGTGAGCAACTATATGCAGTTTAAATCATTATCGGGGACTCAACCGTATAAGAAAATTAAGCTATCGCCTAAGAACCTGAGTAGTACTGTAGTTATCTCGAGTGTCCTCTAAATGCCATTATGGGAAGTATCAGTTGTACTATCGGGGACCCTAGACACGTACTAAAGCAAGACCGAATTGCTTATGGGATCCGAAACACTTGTTATCATATAATCTTTAAGACTTGAGGCATGTACATTTGTTACCTTTTTAACATACAGAGGTTTCTAGGGAAACAGTTCAACTACCATAGGAGTTCGATATTCACAAGTACATAAGAAATGCTTAAGAATGGAATCACCCTGGAGCTTGTATCATATTTAACTTACGACTAAGACATGCCTAAAGGAAAGAAAGAATAAGCTTTACATACCTTTTACGAGTTACTCGTTATCTATCCCATTCGCCTCGTATTCCGTGAACCTAGGTAATATGAAAGAAATGCGAGTATCAATATCCTTAGACCTTTCAACATCTTACATTACCTACGAGTGTTCATAAAACTCCTTTCCTCGTTCGCCTTCTACTAGTTCCTTAATTAGTTAGGGAGTTAACGAAAATCGGACAGCACCTCCCCTATAATGTGCCCTATCCGAATTTCCAACCGTGTCCCTAATACCTACAGACAACCAACAACATAACCAGCAGTTCATACACATATAAAACCTAGCAACATTATACAACACAACTCGAAACGACTCGCTCAAAATTACGGTACCAAAATAGGGTCTCTAGTTTCTATTTCGCAAAACCTTTAATTGTATGAAGCGGGGGTTCATGTGGCTGCAACCAGCAGCTCCCCCACCCTTTTTAGAACATATTTATGCCCTGAAATACATACCACACAACCAGCAGCCGCCTCCAAACGCACAACACCTCACTTCGACTATAATTTAACTACGATGACTTTAATTTAGATTATTTCTTTCGTTGAGCATTCCTACGATTTTTTTATACTTTCAGCAGTATACAAGGTACATAATACACTCCATAACAACCCCGTAAAGTCCAAATTTAAAGGAGAAATCTTACCTTACCCGAAATTGGTCAAAACTAGCCAAAATTGCGCCTCGGAACTTCTCTAGCGCGATTTAAACGCCGTGGGTGCTTGCTATCCGTTGAACCTTGATCCCCTTGTTTAACTACACGGAGCTACCCTTATACCCCTGCTCTATCTCACCGAAATTACTCCTCACGCCACCTTGAACTCTTATTAACGCAACTCTTAGATAGCCACTATCTGAGAAGCTATTTATGCTTAACGTAACTTAGATTGGACAAGTACATATCTTAGGGTCTTATTGAAGCAACAGGAAAATTTCTTGGAGAGAACTACTGATTCATCAATAATATATGTGATGAAAAAGATTTCCAATACTAAGGCTCACATATATATGTATAAAGGCTACTGGCGGTGGGTTTTACTATATTTAAAGTAGAATAAGAGACAAACTATCTACTAAGCCTACATTTATTCAACAACTATATTATGCTAGCTTGTTAATTATATATTACAACATAATCACATGGGTGCACGTGGAAAGTGAGAATATATCATCATATGCATGACAGAAGGATAACTTCTACACATACTACAAATGGACATTCTTTTTGGATAACTATTAATTAATATAATTAGAATCTCCCCACATAGATAGAATTCACATGTCTCTATTAAAATATTTAAAATTTATATATATAAAAAATAACTTATAAGTGCGGGGTGTAACATCCTTCCCCCCTTTAGAACATTCGTCCCCGAATGTTAAATAAAATTTCCCTGAAGACTTTATACAGTTCGTAGGGAGGTTCCTTTCTACTGTGATAACACACATTTTCATCCAAGTAATCAATATACAAGTTTCAGGAGTTGGGGTTACCTGTAGACGTCGGGAACAAGTATGGATACTTGTGTTTCATGTCCTTTTCCGCTTCCCAGGTCATTTCTTCATGATTCCTATTTCGCCACAACACCTTGATAGAAGCCATGTCCTTAGACCGCAGTTTTCTGATCTGCCGATCCAGGATGGCGATAGGTTTCTCTTCATAAGCTAACTCCTCTGTGACCTGGATCTCATCTAAGGGATGTACCCGGGACGGATCACCCACACACTTACGAAGCATTGACATATGGAAGACTGGATGTACCGCTTCCAGATCCGCTGGTAAGTCTAGCTCGTAGGCAACTTTGCCTATTCGGCGGATGATCAAGTAAGGACCAATATATCTCGGACTCAGCTTCCCTTTCCTGCCGAACCTCATTACCCCTTTCATGGGTGATACTTTCAAAAATACCCATTCACCCATTTGGAATTCCAAAGGTCGACGTCGATTGTCTGCATATGACTTCTGTCGACTCTGGGCAGCTAGTAATCTTTCCCGAATAAGCTTTACCTTATCTACCGCCTGTTGGACCATGTCTGGGCCTATTAGTTGTGTTTCGCCAACCTCAAACCAACCGATAGGTGACCTGCACTTCCTGCCGTATAAAGCCTCATACGGCGCCATCTGGATGCTGGAGTGATAGCTGTTATTGTAGGCAAACTCAATAAGTAGTACATGATCATCCCAGCTACCTTTGAAGTCAATTATGCAGGCCCGCAACATATCCTTTAGTGTTTGAATAGTACGCTCAGCTTGCCCATCAGTTTGAGGATGAAATGCTGTACTAAGGCTTACCTGTGTCCCCAAGCCTTTCTGGAATGACTTCCAAAAATAGGCTGTGAACTGAGCTCCCCTGTCCGAAATAATAGATGTAGGAACTCCGTGAAGTCGTACTATTTCTTTGATGTACAATTTCGCATAGTCCTCAGCTGAGTAAGTAGTCCTAACTGGAAGGAAGTGGGCTGATTTTGTCAGCCTATCCACGATAACCCATATGGAATCCTGCTTTCGAAGAGTACGAGGCAAACCTGTAACGAAGTCCATGTTAATCGCTTCCCACTTCCAAGTTGGAATCTTCATCTCCTGTAGTAGCCCACCCGGTTTCTGATGTTCAACTTTAACTTGTTGGCAGTTTGGGCATTGGGCTACGAACTCTGCTATATCCCTTTTCATACCGTCCCACCAATACAGACATCTGAGGTCGTGATACATCTTGGTTGACCCCGGATGAATAGAATAGCGAGCATAATGTGCCTCTCCCAGTACTTGCTGTCGTAGCCCTGCAACTTTCGGCATGCAAACTCTGCCTTGATATCGTAGTACCCCACCAGCCGTGATTTCAAATGGAGCCTTTCCCTTTTGGAGAGTTTCATCCCTATACTGTGTTAGAACAGGGTCCTGGTACTGACATCGTTTTACTTCTTCCATGATCGAGGATTCAGCAACTCCTCAAACAGAAACCCCGTCATCACCCGAATCAGCTAAGCGGACTCCCATACTAGCGAGCTGGCAAATGTCACGGGTTATCTCTTTTTGTTCCGGTTGTACATCTGCCAAGCTACCCATTGATTTACGGCTGAGTGCGTCCGCCACCACATTTGCCTTCCCTGGGTGGTATAATATGTCGATGTCATAGTCCTTCAGCAATTCTAGCCACCTTCTCTGTCGTAAGTTCAATTCCTTCTGTTTGAAGATATACTGGAGGCTTTTGTGGTCTGTATAGATATCAACATGTACACCATATAAGTAGTGCCTCCATATTTTCAAGGCATGAATCACCGCTGCTAATTCCAAGTCATGAGTTGGATAATTCTTTTCGTGTTTTCTGAGCTGTCGGGAGGCATAAGCTATAACTTTACCCTGTTGCATCAATACACATCCAAGCCCAATACTGGAAGCATCACAATAAATAACAAGGACATTTGGTCCTTCTGGAAGGGTTAGAACAGGAGCCGTAGTCAATTTTTCCTTTAACAACTGGAAGCTTCATTCGCAAGCATCAGTCCACTAGAACTTAGCCGCCTTTTGAGTCAGCCTTGTTAAAGGCGCTGAAATGGAAGCAAACTTTTCCACGAACCTCCGGTAGTATCCTGCTAACCCCAAAAAGCTACGTACCTCCGTAGGGGTTGTAGGTCTTGGCCAGGCCTTCACGGCCTCAATCTTCTGCATATCTACGCGAATACCATCAGTTCCAATAATATGCCCCAGAAAAGCCACTGAAGTTAACCAAAATTCACATTTAGAAAACTTAGCGTATAATTTTTGGTGTTGGAGTATTCCCAGTACCACCCACAAATTATCCGCGTGTTCCTTTTCTGATCGTGAATAGACCAAAATATCATCAAAAAATACGATCACGAACAAATCTAGAAATGGCTTGAACACTCGGTTCATCAAGTCCATAAACACCGCTGGAGCATTTGTCAACCCAAAAGACATCACTTTGAACTCATAATGCCCGTATCGAGTTCTGAATGCGGTCTTTGGGATATCCGCTTCTCTTACCCGTACCTGATGGTAACCTGACCGCAGGTCTATCTTCGAAAAGCATTTAGCACCCTGCAACTGGTCAAACAAATCATCAATCCTGGGGAGGGGATATCTATTCTTGATTGTTACCTTGTTCAGCTGCCTATAGTCAATGCACATTCGCAGCGATCCATCTTTCTTCTTAATAAATAATACCGGCGCTCCCCATGGGGATGTGCTGGGCCTAATGAAACCCTTCTCTAGCAAGTCCTTCAGCTGCTCCTTTAGCTCCTTCAACTCCGCGGGTGCCATTCTATATGGGGGAATAGAGATAGGCTGAGTATCTGGTGGCACGTCTACAGTGAACTCTATCTCTCGTTCGGGAGGAAGACCTGGAAGTTCATCTGGAAACACATCTAGATATTCATTAACCACGGGCACCGACTGAGGAGTTGGCACCTCTGCTTCCAGATCATGCACACGGACTAAATGATAAATACACCCCTTTCTGATCATTTTCCTTGCCTTAAGGTATGAAATAAACTTACCCTTCGGCGATGTTGTGTTCCCTACCCACTCAACAACTGGTCCACCTGGGAACTGGAACCGAACCACTTTGTTCCTACAATCTACATTGGCCTGACACGAAGCTAACCAGTCCATACCCATAATAACATCAAACTCCACCATATCTAATTCTATCAAATCAGCTAAGGTATGATGACTGTATACATTCACCGGGCAATTTCTATATACCTGCTTCACCACAATAGAGTCTCCTACTGGTGTAGCCACCTCAAATGATTTTATTAACTCAGGCTTAATTCCAATTCTATTAGCAACAAAAGGAGATATATATGATAAAGTAGAGCCGGGATCCATCAACGCATATACGTCCTGAGAGAAGATTGATAATGTACCTGTGACCACATTTGGCGACGCTTCTTGATCCTGTCTACTGGCCAAAGCATACATACGGTTGGAAGGACTGCCAGAACTGGAAGCTCCACCACGACCTCTACCACGGCCTGCTGGTATCTGCATTCCCCTCCCCATCGGGCGTATAGCCACAGAAGAAGAAGAACCCGCAACTGACCCAGTTGGCTGAGCCATACCGCCTGGAGTACTTTTAAGTGGACATTCCCTCGCAATATGGCCTTAACGGCCACAAGAAAAACAAGCACCTGTAGTCCAACGACATTCCCCAAAATGAGGCCTATTACAATGGGGACATTGGGGTATCGGTGGTCTTGACTATCGAGAACTCTGGTTCACCTGTGTACCTGAAGCTCTAGAGCTTTGACCGGCCCCCGAATATCTGGTGCTGTCAACTCGTCCACCTGCAAACCGTAGAGGTACACTCTGAGCCGGCTGGGAGGGATATCTACCAAACTGCTGGAACCGCCCATTGCAAAATTCCCCCGGATAACCAACTGACCTAGCCCTCTTAGGCTGACTTCTATCAAACCCTCTGTCAGGCTGACGCCTTCTATGTCGCTCTTCTACCCCTTGGGCGTATGCTTGTACCCGGGCAATATCCATGCCTGGCTGAGAAGCCATGGCCATGCAGCTATCAACCAAATAAAGGTCCACGCCCATAACGTACCGATGCACCCTATCTGCCATATCAGCTACAACTGTGGGGGCATGTCTTGCCAATGAGTCAAACTCGAGGCTATAGTCGCGAATACTTTTGCCGTTCTGCTTTAACTGCAAAAATTTATCAACCCTGGCTCGTTTCATTTCTGGAGGCAGGAAGTGGCTAAGAAAAGCTTCTGCAAATTCATCCCATTCAGCTGGAGGAGCACCCTCGCCCCTCGATAACTCCCAAAACTCGTGCCAGTTAGTAGCCACATCACGCAGCCGATAGGAGGCTAATTCCACCGACTTAGTCTCCGAGGCCCTAATGATTCGCAGTGTACACTGCATCTGTCGAGTGAACTCCTGTGGGTCCTCTGTAGGTCTTGACCCATGAAATTCTGGGGGATTACAGGCTAGGAAGTCACGAACCCTCAAGTTATCTTGTCTATTTGCATCATCTGGGCCATGCCTCCGAGCCTGTCCTGCCATCAGTCCAGTCAGCAACTGTACTGCATCTCTCATAGCTCTGTCTTCCGCCCCAGGCTGTGGGGCTGGAGGCTCCTGTCCTGGAGGTTCAGGATCTGCAGCTGCTGCTGCCCTAAACTCTTCTGAGGGAAACGGCGTAGTAGAGCTCGCTGACTGGAGTCCCATCCTCGGCATAGACTGGGCACGGGCCTTGGTAACTCTCGGGGTCTGACTAGTTTCCCCCGCTGCTGACTTGCCCTTTTGGGCAGTGGTTGCTTTTCGTGGAGGCATCACTGTAAACATAAAGGTCGGTCAGTGAAAAGTCATCCTAAAACATATCTCTATCGCACGATCTAAGACAAGAAAGAAAGTAACATCCTAAATGCCCTGTAGCCTCCTGTTTATAGATGTGGTGCACAACACACCGATAAACAAGCCTCTACTAGACACGGTCTGTGGACACTCCAAGAAAGAACTGCTCTGATACCACTTTTGTCATGACCCAGCCCCGTAGGTCATGACGGGTGCCCATACTGGACACACACGTGTACCCCTGCCAACTATACATAACCCGTCTCCTGTTTATACTCAAAATGCATCAACATGTAAGAAACATACAAGCCGACGAGGCTGTAGTAATGTATAGGGCTGTTCCATAACATACATATACGCGAGCCGACAAGGCCGCCACAACACAGGGAACGCTCCAAATCATACGTCATATCGGTACAGCTGCACATACACACATATACGACTCATATACAACCCATATACAGCTCATATACAACCCACGTACACTCACAACCCACATCCGTATCTACAGACCTCTAAGAGTAAGAAACAGTAACATAGGGCGGGACAGGGCCCCCGCCGTACCCGTGAGCAAAATAAGTATATATAATAAGGTTTAGTACCCAAAATCAGGCTCCAGCACGATGGAGCACTTCTGGACCGCTGAGTGGGACTCCTATGCTGGTGGATCCTCAAACTGTGTACCTGTTGTACCTGCAGGCATGAACGCAGCCCCCCGAATAAAGGGGATCAGTACGATATATCTACTGAGTATGTAAAACATAACATAGCTGGAACATATCTGAAACAAGGAAGCAGGGAGTAAAATATCATACAAGGAACCTGTACTTGAATCCTAGGAATCGTAATCATGCATGCTGAAATTACACAATATAGCCGGCCCTTTCAGGGAACCGGTGAAGCATACCTGTAGGACCATCATAGGTCCGGCGCCATCACCACCCTATTCCATCCCATCATCATATATATACATACGTACCCGGCCCTCTAGTGAGGGACTCGGTGAACAATGCAGTGAGATTAAGCACGAATCTGTAGCCGTCCCGGGACTCAGAGAAAGATGTATTACAGTACACACGAGTTGAGTAGTGAGCAACTATATGCAGTTTAAATCATTATCGGGGACTCAACCGTATAAGAAAATTAAGCTATCGCCTAAGAACCTGAGTAGTACTGTAGTTATCTCGAGTGTCCTCTAAATGCCATTATGGGAAGTATCAGTTGTACTATCGGGGACCCTAGACACGTACCAAAGCAAGACCGAATTGCTTATGGGATCCGAAACACTTGTTATCATATAATCTTTAAGACTTGAGGCATGTACATTTGTTACCTTTTTAACATACAGAGGTTTCCAGGGAAACAGTTCAACTACCATAGGAGTTCGATATTCACAAGTACATAAGAAATGCTTAAGAATGGAATCACCCTGGAGCTTGTATCATATTTAACTTACGACTAAGACATGCCAAAAGGAAAGAAAGAATAAGCTTTATATACCTTTTACGAGTTACTCGTTATCTATCCCGTTCGCCTCGTATTCCGTGAACCTAGGTAATATGAAAGCAATGCGAGTATCAATATCCTTAGACCTTTCAACATCTTACATTACCTACGAGTGTTCATAAAACTCCTTTCCTCGTTCGCCTTCTAGACTAGTTCCTTAATTAGTTAGGGAGTTAACGAAAATCGGACAGCACCTCCCCTATAATGTGCCCTATCCGAATTGCCAACCGTGTCCCTAATACCTACAGCCAACCAACAACATAACCATCAGTTCATACACATATAAAACCTAGCAACATTATACAACACAACTCGAAACGACTCGCTCGAAATTACGGTACCAAAATAGGGTCTCTAGTTTCTATTTCGCAAAACCTTTAATTGTATGAAGCGGGGGTTCATGTGGCTGCAACCAGAAGCTCCCCCACCTTTTTTAGAACATATTTAGGCCCTGTAATACACACCACACAACCAGCAGCCGCCTCCAAACGCACAACACCTCACTTCGACTATAATTTAACTACGATGACTTTAATTTAGATTATTTCTTTCGTTGAGCATTCCTACGATTTTTTTATACTTTCAGCAGTATACAAGGTACATAATACACTCCATAACAACCCCGTAAAGTCCAAATTTAAAGGAGAAATCTTACCTTACCCGAAATTGGTCAAAACTAGCCAAAATTGCGCCTCGGAACTTCTCTAGCGCGATTTAAACGCCGTGGTTGCTTGCTATCCGTTGAACCTTGATCCCCTTGTTTAACTACACAGAGCTACCCTTATACCCCTGCTCTATCTCTCCGAAATTACTCCTCATGCCACCTTGAACTCTTATTAACGCAACTCTTAGTAGCCACTATCTGAGAAGCTATTTATGCTTAACGTAACTTAGATTGGACAAGTACATATCTTAGGGTCTTATTGAAGCAACAGGAAAATTTCTTGGAGAGAACTACTGATTCATCAATAATATATGTGATGAAAAAGATTTCCAATACTAAGGCTCACATATATATGTATAAAGGCTACTGGCGGTGGGTTTTACTATATTTAAAGTAGAATAAGAGACAAACTATCTACTAAGCCTACATTTATTCAACAACTATATTATGCTAGCTTGTTAATTATATATTACAACATAATCACATGGGTGCACGTGGAAAGTGAGAATATATCATCATATGCATGACAGAAGGATAACTTCTACACATACTACAAATGGACATTCTTTTTGGATAACTATTAATTAATATAATTAGAATCTCCCCACATAGATAGAATTCACATGTCTCTATTAAAATATTTAAAATTTATATATATAAAAAATAACTTATAAGTGTGGGGTGTAACAGCACTAGTGACCAGTGTTGATTCAAGCTTGTAGCAGTCTGATCTGTAGAGGGGGTGAGAATTTGGAATTTTTTATTGATCTAGTCCTATCTATATTTATATATATATATGGCTAGTCTTTTGTTTTTGAGATAAGTCTTATTTCTAGGGTCCACATTTTGGACTTGTACTCTTTTGTTTAGTCAGCTCTATACTTGTGACTTTCAGGCTTTGGGAGGGATGTTTTGTATATATATAGTTTGGCTTGTTTCCACTTATCTATCTTATCTATCTTGTTTATCTTAGAATTGCTTATTCATGTTTACTTCCTACCCTTAAACCCATTACTAGTTTTTTCGGGTTATGAATTAGCTTTCCTACTGGTTGGTTATAGTAAGTTCCATAATGGCTCGAGAAATCATATTATGACAAGTTGGTATCAGATCCACACATTCATCAGTGTCAGTTGTACAGAGCTAACGTCTAGTAGAAATCTGTGGATTGGTGCAAGTACATCCGTAACTTATCTTCAGGAGGCTTTTGGATGTCGTTAGGAAGATTTCCTCTTTTGTTTTGATTTCTTGCGGTGTGTGTCTTATTGGTTCCTTAAAATCTCACTTGTTTCATTCTTTCATAAGATGTCTCACATGTGAGGCACAACATCCGGGGACGTGCACCCAAGCCCATAGATAGAGCCCTAGCTAGGGGTAGAGGTTGACCTAGAGGTCGTACAATAGATGCAGCACTAGCCCATTAGAAAGAGGAGACTCTGGAGCTCTAGGAAAAGACTCAGGCTGCTTTAATACCTCCATAGCTGGTAAGGCTAGGACTAGCCCAGCCAGCACCCACACCAGCTACAACACTAGAGCTTCATACCATGCTCACCCAAATTTTAGCGGTTAAAGGTGATATACGGTAGGTACCAGCTCCATCCCCTGCATCACAAAGTCAGCCTGCAGTAGTGGCCCAAGAGGTTCAGCCACTACCAGCTCATATGGCCGCACAACTAGATCTAGATGATAGGATTATGCCACTATACAAGCATAAGATGCTCGGGGTATTCTAGAGACTGTCACCACCGATGTTTACTGGGGTGATTGGAAAGGAAGACCATGAGTTCATAACTACATGCAAGGAGCAACTTCAGTCCTTAGGCCTTGTGGAGTCGAGAGGAGATGATTTCATCGCACATTTGTTCCATGGCCTCGCCAGGCAGTGATGTCGCTCGTACTTACGGTCCAAGCCAGCTGGGTCACATCTTATATCTTGGGATGAGTTATTAGAGGCTTTCTTGTCCTGTTTCATACTATGAAGTGTCAGGGATAGGCTTCGTGATTAGTTCTCCAAATTGGAGTAGGGCTTATGACCATCTTAGAGTATGAGGCGAGGTTTCATGAGCAATCTCGTGTTTCCACTATGATCATACCCACGGAGGAGGAGATAATCTATTGCTTTGTGTATGGGTTATGATACAGACTGAGGGTTGACACAAAGTATCTGACTTTAGTAGGCTGTTAATTTCTTGATGTGGTTGACCATGCCCGGTCCATGGAGCATATTCATTGTGAGGACAAGGAGGAAGCGATAAGAGGGCTTTTTGAGGCGACATTACCTATTTTTAAGGGCATCAGTAGGGTGGTTCAGACGACATTACCTACTTTTGAGGGCATCAGTAGGGTGGTCCTAGCATGGACCAAATTTTGAGGAGATTAAATATGGGTTCTTCAGGCCGTGGTGGTCGTATTCTTATGGGTCAACCTTTTTAGGGATGCTATGACTATAGTAGCTTAGACTATTAGTCCTGAGAGTGGCCCTGGGAAGGGTAAGAGGCAATTGTACATGATCCCCCTACAGCTAGACCAATGACAACAGTTCCTCCTCTAGTTGGAGTCAGAGTTCAGGATTAGGATCATCGGGGAGGCCGAGAGGGTGCTAGAGGTGAAGCACTAGAAGGCACCATAGGGTTATTTGTATGTGTCTCTAGCGAGGGCAAAGGATGAGGCATTCAAAGATGTCATTATAGGTACGCTTCTATTATTCCACGTCTGCCACATATTTACTTAATCCAGGATCCACCTTTTTATATGTATTTGTTTATTATGCTCCCTGGTTGTGTATGAGGTCAGAGTCCTTGGTGGAGACGATTCATCTTTCAACCCCGATGGGTCAGTCTTTAGTAGTGGATTAGTTGTTGCAGTCTTGCTTAGTAACCATCGAGGGTTATGAAACTAGAGTTGACCTTATTCTGCTAGATATGCTAGATTTTGATATAATTCTTGGCATGGTCTGGTTATCACCTTACCATGCAGTCTTGGATTGCTACGTTAAGACCGTTACCTTATCCATGCCTGGCATTCCTCTAGTATTATGGTAGGTTGCTTATAGTACACACCAATAGGGATTATCTCTTCTATGTGGGCTCGGCGATTGGTTGCCTTGGGGTGTCTTGCTTACTTGGCCTATGTGTATGATGTTAGTAGAGAGGGCCCTTCAGTCGACTCATTTCCTGTGGTTAGAGATTATGCAGATGTGTTCCCTACGGACCTACTTGGCCTTCCCTTAGAGAGTGATATTGACTTTGCCATAGAGTTAGAGCCAAGAACTCATTCTATTTCTATTTCACCTTATCGGATGGCACCTGCAGAGCTCAAGGAGCTTAGTGTACAGCTTGAGGAACTCTTAGGTAAGAGGTTCATCCGTTTAAGTGTGTCGCCATGGGGTGCTCTATTTATGAAGAAGAAGGACAGGACTACAAAGATATGCGTTGACTACAAGAACCTGAATAAGGTGACAGTGAAGAACCGTTACCCATGCTTCACATTGATGACTTATTTGATCAGAGTTAGGGTATCGCGGTATTTTCTAAGATTGACTTGAGATCCGATTACCATCAGCTAAGTATTAGGGCAGTAGACATCCCTAAGACTGTATTTAGGACTCGTTATAGCCATAATAAGTTCCTTATGATGTCTTTTGGGTTGGTTAATGCCCCTGACGCCTTCATGGACTTGATGACTCGAGTGTTCAGGACATACCTTGATTCATTTGTCATTGTATTCATTGATGAAATATTGGTATACTCGCAGAGCTGGAGTGAGCATGAGTAGCATTTGAGGATAGTGTTCTAGACTTTTAGAGATCAGTGGCTTTGTGCCAAGTTCTCAAAGTATGAGTTTTGGCTTGAGTTTACAGTATTCTTGGGGTACGTGGTGTCCAATGAGGGTATTGTGGTTGATCCGATAAAGATCGAGGACATTCATGATTGGGACAGACCCACTTTTGTTACTAAGGTTCACAGCTTTGTTGGGTTAGCGAGTTACTATATACATTTTGTTAAGGGCTTTTTCACTATTTTAGCCCCATTAACTCGCTAGAATGTTCTTTTTGTGTGATCAGAGGAATGTGAGATGAGCTTTCGGAGGCTTAAGGAGTTACTTACCATCACCCTTGTTTTTTCTCTTTCAGTTGAGGGCGAGAGCTTTATGGTATATTGTGACACATTTGATGTTGGCTTGCATTATGTATTGATGCAGAAAGGTCAAGTTATAGAGAAAGCATTAAGACAGCTTAATTTGCATGAGCACAACTACCCCACCCATGACTTGGAGCAGGCGGCGGTAGTTTTTCACACTTAAGATTTGGAGGCACTATCTATATGGGTCAGTTGTGAAATCTGCACAGATCACAGTAGCCTTCAGTATATTATGAACTAAAGAGACCTTCATTCATTGTAGCGTCGATGGATTGAGATCCTGAAGGACTATGACCTCTCTATTCTTTATTATCTGGGCAAGACTAATGTAGTAGAGGAAACCTTGAGCCGGAAGGTGGTGATTATGGGTGTCTAGCCTTCATTTCTGTTTCGGAGAAACCATTGTCTTTGGATATTCATTCCTTAACTAATTAGAAGATTCGGATAGATATTTCATATTCAATACGGGTATTAACTCACTTGGGTATTCAATCATATTTGCTAGATCGAATCTATGGTCTTCATATTGAGGATGAGTCTTTTTTTTTCTTTTTTTTTATGGGAACATACCCTACACGAGGCTCCCACCTCTCGTGCACAGTCAGGGGTTGAGCAACACCCCCAAGCCTTAACATAAATAACCAAAATAAAAGTACAAGGAGGGGGACATAAACCTTACCTCCGATCCTATGTTGGTTCATAGGTCGACTAACCTACTAAGGTCGGCTAACTCATCCCCGATACAAAAAAGGGCTAACTATAACTAGAAAGCATTAAACCTATGAGAGGACTCCTCCTGGTACAAATCAACTAAGAAAGCATAAATGAGGGAGACTCTCCCCTTCTATGAGAAAAAATTAAGTAACCTACACTAGTCCTATTCAGCTATGCTACGTATCTGACATAGCTAAATTGAAGAAGAACAAGTATACGAAACTTTTATCTTGCATGGGATGGGAAATTCTTTTCATCTTTGCTCTTTTTAGTCTTGTCATACCAAGTAAGTCCAAGGAAATATTCAGCAACATCAATAGTAGCAGCTAAAGAGGATGAAAGGATAGGAAGTAAATGGAGCTATAGCAGCCAACAACCTTTGGGTTGTTGTCGAAGAAGATGAAGACTAGAGTAGTTGTATAATGCAACTTGTATGTGATACATCCTTGGCTTGAGCAGTTGGTTGGATGTCTATCAGTGTGTGCCTTGCATTTTCCATGGTTCCATTGCTGTCGAAGCTGATCAGGGGCATTCATATACCTGCATACCCATGAATATACCAAGAACCAAGTGTCTTGGATGTGAAGGGGCTATTGTAGGTGTTGAAGGAGTACATCTGGTGTGCAGGGAGAGTTGATGGGAGTAGGTGAAGCCCTTGCAATTGTGGTTGATATCATCCTTTGTCTGTGGCTTTGTTTACCTGCACAAACAAGCAACCAAAGAGCCAAACAAGTGTGAGAATTATGGGGGCTGTTGCAAACCTGTAGGTAGCTTCTTATTGGCTCCAAAGAAGAATTGAGCAGCTCCTTTGATGGTATCTTATGTGCCTGCACATAACAATTAAAGGAGCAAGGAGCTTCAATAGTTTTGGGGTACAATGGATCTGCTGCAGGTGTTGTAATGTAGGCATAGGTATGGTTGTAGGGCTGGTGTGTTGGTGAGGTCCTAGCTTGGAAGGTCGTTATCTCTATGTTGATTCCTTTTATTTGCCAAGGTTCCCCATCAGTTGTTGTACCTACACAAAAATCATCAAAGAAAAACAAACAGCCAACCAGACAGAAAAACCAGGATGGGCCTTGTGTAGGGGTCTTGGAGATTCTATTTGATTTGATGGTTGTATCTGTGATGTCCTCTATGAATTTGTTGTTAGTGCATGTTGATGAATCCTTCCATCAACCTGCAACAATACAACAAACAACCAAAGGCAAGAAAGAACCTGCAACAGCTAACAAAAAGGAAAGGACCTCCAAGAGTGCTTTGGGGTCTGTTAGATTTTTCAACGTCGCTCGACTAACGTCTTCGATTATCCAATTGAGTTGAAACTTCATGAGGTTTGCACATAAATCCTTTACTTTATCCTTGCAAAATTTAAAATCTTTTTGCCCAAGTTGGAAGTTCCAAATTGCAAATTGCTCTTTCTTTAGGCTTAAGACATCTGATATTTTCAAGGTCGCTCGCCTAACGTCTCTAATTGTCCGTTTGAGCTGAAAATTCTTGGGCCTTGTCAATATAGTATTTTATAAAATCCTACCAATTTTGGAGGCCTTGGTGCAAGTCCACATACTGCAACTCACCCTGCACATCCTACCCTGCTGAAGCTTAGATGTTGCAAGGGGTTTGGAAGTTGTATTTGTGATTTTCTCTGTGTATTTATTGTTAAAGAAAGTTGATATATCACTCCAGCAACCTACAATAATACAAAAAACAAACCCAAGCAAAAAAGAGCTATCACAAACTAGCAAAAAAGAAGGGACCTCAGTAAGAGCTTTGGAGCCTGTTATCTTTTTCCAAGTCGCTCGACTAACGTCTCCAATTATCCGTTTGAGCTGAAACTTCATGAGGTTTGCATATATAGCCTTTTGTTTAACCTTGCAAAATTTGAAGGCTTGTTTCCCAAGTTGGAGGTTCCAAATTACAAAAGGATCTCTCTTTAGGCTTAAGACAACTGATTTTTTCAAGGTCGCTCGCCTAACTTCTCTAATTTTCCGTTCGAGCTAAAACTTCTTGGGCCTTGTCAATATAGTATTTTGCTGCAATCCTGCAAAGTTTGGAGGCCTTTGGACAGGTCTACATGGTGCAAAACACCCTGCACATCATACCCTGCTGTAGCTTAGGTTCAGATGTTGTAGGGAAGAATTTGGCATGAATGGGAGGCTGAAAAGAGGTCCTAGTATGTCATGCTGTTGTCCCTCTTCTGGTGAGGTGCTTTGAACCTGTATAGACAAGTGGTAAAGAGACAAACAAGGGAAATATATGCACAGGCTTCTACAAGTCCTTGTGTAGGTCCATGTTACTTCTATAGTGGAGGAGGTTGAGATGCTTGTTGTTGCAAGCTACTCCTAAGAGGAGACCTTTAGTTGTGATCAGGATCAGCTCCTTAGAGTACCTGCACCCACCCACAAAAACAGAAAAACACACAAACAAACAATTCTGCAAGTTATAATAACTAATACTAATGACCTGTAGGTGTTCCTTGAGTATTGCAGGTTGGTGGATCTGTTGCTAAAGGATATTGTTGTTGAGAAATGTAGAAGTTTTGTATGTACCTGCACAGACAACCAAGAGAGGAAAAGAAAGAAGAACTACCCTACTCCTTACCTCAAGAGGCAAGTTGTTATGTCTAGGATGAGTCTTTGGGGCACTTGAGATAGGGTATTGGCAAGTGATGTTAGTCAGGCTACTTTGGATTCAGATGGGATTTGAGATTCGTTGGCCGATTGTTTGTTCCAAGGGTTGGGGGTTTGATTACGCTGATTCTTAGTGAGGCCCATGATTCCAGATATTCCATCCATCCGGGCACAACTAAGATACATCGTGATTTGAGGAAGCATTACTGGTGGAGCAGTATGAGGAGAGGCATCTCAGATTATGTGTCTCATTTTTTGTATTGCCAGCAGGTAAAGGCCGAGCATTTAAAGTCTGGTGGTGAGTTTAAGAGATTACCCATTCTAGAGTAGAAGTGGTACTATATCACTATGGACTTTATTGTGGGTTTGCCTCAGACTTCTAGAGGTGTTGACAATATTTGGGTCATCATGGATCGATTGACCAAGTCTGCACACTTCCTTCCCATTCATACTTCTTTGAGTGCCGAGAGGTTGTCTCGTATCAACATTCGAGAGGTGGTTCATCTTCATGGTGTTCCTGTATCCATCATTTTAGATCGGGGTTCACAGTTCACTTCCAACTTTTGGAGGGATTTTTAGGAGGAGTTGGGCACCCGGGTTCACCTTAGCATAACATTTCACCCACAGACTAATAGCCATTCATAGTGCACTATGCAGGTCCTTGAGGATATGTCGTAGGCTTTGTTATGTATTTTGAGGATCAGTGGGACCAGTTCTTGCCTTTGGTAAAGTTTGCGTACAACCACAACTATCACTCTAGCATTCAGATGGCTCCATTCAAGGCCTTATGTGGTAGGTGTTGTCTCTCTCCGGCTGGTTACTTTGAGTTTACAGAGCCTAGGATGCGTGGTACAAACTTGCTTCAGGAGGCCTTGGATTAGTTGAAGGTGATTCAGGATAGACCCAGGATAGCTCAAAGTAGACATCAGAGTTATGTAGATCACATGTGTCGGCCGTTGAGGTTTGTAGTTGGTGACCAGGTATTTCTCCAAATATCTTCCATGAAAAGCGTGATGAGATTTGGGAGGTGGGGCAAGCTCATCCCCTAGTATACAGGGTCGTTTGAGATTTTGTGGACAGTCGGAGAGATTGCTTATGAGTTAGCCCTACCTCCAACACTATCAGCTATCCATCCAGTCTTTCATGTTTTAATGATGCGCCGGTATGTTCTAGATAAGTCTCATGTGCTCTAGTATGATTAAGTTGAGTTGGATGATCGTCTGACCTTTGTAGAGAAGTTGGTGGCCCTTCTAACCAGATGTTAGGCAATTGCTTTCGAGAGCCAATCCTGTTGTTAAGGTCCATTGGAGGCACCGTCCAGTCAAGGAGGCCACCTGGGAGACAGAGCAGGAGAACAGGGAGCAGCTCCCCGGCTTATTTGAGCCTCCAGGTACTTCTTGATTCTTACTTTTGTGGATGAAAGTTCTCTTTAGTAGTGCATACTGTAATGACCCTCCAGGTCATTTTTACCTTAATGCCTTCTTTTAATTGTTTAGAGCTTTCCTATAGCAACTCCAATTCATTTATGACTTGTTGGCACTGATTATTCAGTTGTCTGGTCGTTCGTTTGGATTTTATGCCTGTTTCCCTATTTTGGAGCTTTTGATACTTGAAAAGTTGAATCCAATCATAACTTCAGGTAAATGACCTTAGAACGTAATTCTGACTTTTCCATCATCTTGAAAATGGCCAAATTAGGCTAGTATGGTCGACACTAGTATCAAGGTAATCAGTGCGAGTTTGGGGCCATTTGGCATGTTAGTCTTTGAAATTTGGCATAAGTTTGACTTTGATCAGCATTCTTGGAAAATGCGCTCAGATGAAAATTTTGTCAACTCGATTAGTTTTGAAATGTCAAGTTTGATCTAGAACAACCTTTCATTTGCTTTTTGAGGCTTTTGATCTAATTCCGAGGCTCATTGTGAAATTTGGCTAAAAATGGCACTTGGGTGTGGGATATATTTTTTGTTAAAATGACCTCACTTGGGAATTTCGAATGCGCTATTGAGTCTAGAATGCTGAATTTGGTGGGGTTACATATCGTGTTTGCGTGCACGGGAGCGAACGAATCCCGAGCACCTCATTGAAGACTTGAACAATGCCAAAAATTTCATATTGCAGCAGTTGCTGGTGTAGGTGACTTTCTTCATCACGTTCGTGAAGAAGCCTTCACGGTCACAAAGGGTCACTGTGCATGGTCTTCACGATCGCGAAGGAGAGTTGACCTAGTTGGTCATTGTGGTTGCGAGACTTGGCCCCTGCGATCGCGATGGTCATTTTGGGGGATAGTCATGATTGAGACATGTGTCCCCATGATCGCGATAGGCAATTGTGTTTGGTCTTTATTTAAAAGACCAGACGTGATTAGCTCATAACTCCCAACTTCATATCGCCATAACTCTCTCGTTTCTTGTCAAAAATTGGTGATTCAAAGTTTGGTCTTTGGGGAATTGCTAGGAGAATGCGTGGGTAGCTTCGTAAAGTGTCAAATAAGCTCCGTTGAGGTAATTTCTCAGTATTAGCTGCTATCATTGATGTAATTCTTAGCTTAAATGGTGAATTTATCGAATGTTCGGTTTGGGGCTGTTTCGAGCCCCAAATTGTGTTCCATTTTGGAACACAAATTCGGATTAATGTTTAGGACCTTTTTCCAGAGTCGATTCCAAAATTACTAGAGCGGATCCCATATTTCTATTTTTTTACTTTGAAATTGGTCCTTCTCCGAATTTGATAATTTTAGTGTTTAAGCGATCATATCGACATTGTGTACCTATATTTGATAGCATGACAGTGTTTGGAGGCCGTTAGGTAGGGGAAAAGCTCCAACTCAATGATTTTGGAGCACGCGTGAACAACCTATGGGTAGACTACTGTTTCCCCCTCTTCAGATTTAGCTTGAGAATGTGAATGCTTGTTGATTAGTTGAAATTTGGATTGGATAGCCATTGAGTCATGCTTAGACGTTAAAAATTATGTTTTAGGCCTATTTTGGAGTTTTACTGAGTACTTGTGAGAATCCTTCTTACTTTTGTTGATCATCCATGCCTTTTGCCTTAGAAATGCATGAATTTTTGGATTTGTTTAGCTATTTTATGTTGTAGATTTTATTCTTTAGTAATACGTATAACTTAACACTAGCGGACAATATTAAGATTTAGTTTTAAAATTTTTAAAGTAATTTTATTTAAATAATTAATATTTTTTAATATTAAAATAATTTAATGAATATCATATAAAGTGTTTTCATTTGACTTTCATTCAATATTCACTTTGAAATTCAATTAATTCAAATTTGCTTTTAATTTTTTTTACTTTATGTGAAACAATAAAAAAAATTACATGTTTAAATCTTATATTTTTTCAGTATAGTCAACTCCAACATCCAAAATTCAGGTACTACAAAAAAAACTAAAAATAAAAATAATGCATGTTTTATGATCCAAGAAAATCTGCTTAATATGATAAAAAGGAAAACAAACACTGACAAATTAAATATATTGCATTAATAATATGAGACCTTTTAAATATTGTGACTTTCGTTGAGATAACAGATATTATGAGTACACATTTAATTATCCGTTAGGAGATAAAATGAGAAAAGTGGGAGTAATGGCGATTTTTAAGTCTTCTTCTATGATTTAAAACGGTAAGTCAAACTTAAAATTGCTCCATTTTTTATTAATGGCCTATTTTTCTATTAAAGAAGTTAAAATAATTTTCTTGTGTTTTAGTTTCTGTCATTTGGATAAGATCAATTGTGTTCCAAATTATTAGAATTTTGTCCACAACGTTATTTTTTAGTTCAATATATTTTGTTAATTTCAAAATTATTAGTTGTTTTGTTTTTCGATCTTTATTTGTTTTTTTTTAAAAAAGAATTTACCTACGTATTTATAACTATCCTTTATTAGTGTTTTCTTCTTCTTCTTCTCTTCTTTTGTTCTTAATTGCTTTATTTTTAATTTTATTTTTGTCAGGGCATTTTTTAATTTATTTTTTGATCAAATAGTGAATTATAAAATTTATTGATTTACTTTTTTTGTTTTAGCCTTGTTTCTATAACACCCAAGTGTCTTGATATTAGGCTGCCACTTGAGAGAGAATAACTATTTTTAAAATTTATTTTTCTCTAAATTCATCATTACTAAGTATAATAATATTTTTCTTTAATGTCGAGTGCATAACCTTTAAATATTATCATTTTTACCATGATTTTTTCATATTGTTGTTACATCATCTATTATTTCTATTTTTTAAATATTATTTATTAACTCTATCCCATTGGTCAAATAAGTTGATCAATGAATAGCATTAATTATATCTGTTATGAACTTTATATATTTTTCGATATTATGATAACATAAATTAATTTTAAATTGACCAAACATCATATCATATCAAAATTGCTAGGGGTATTTTATTATAATGCTAAAGAAGATTAATTTTAAATTGACAAATGAATAGCATCATAGTGTATCAAAATTGCAAGAGGCATTCTATTATAATGCTAAAGAAGATAAACACTTTTGATGAAAGAAACATGAGATAGAGCCCGTTTGGATTGGCTTTAAGTTGATTGTCCCTTTTTAGCTTTTGGACGTGTTTGTCTAATGCTGACTTTAAGCCATAAAGTTCTTAAAGTCAGTCAAAAATAAAAAATTAGAATTCCTAACTTTTTTTTCCAAAGTGCTTAAAGTCATTTTCTTTGACCATGGAAATTACTTTTATATCCCTTATATTATAACTAAATTCCCAAACTACCTTTTTTTATTCTTTTAACCCTAAAATTCACATCATAAGCATTTTTATCCAAACACTCAATTGCTTATTTATAAAAATAACTTTCAGCACTTCAAAGTTCTGAAAGCATTTCATACATAAAAGTTACTTTTTTAAGCCCATCCAAACGGGCTCATAGTCTGCTTGTTGAGTAATTTCAAGATTTAACTTATCATAAAATGATATTATAAAGTTTTTAACATATTTAGTACCTCGACATGTATTTAATAAAATACTTATGAAGACAAATCAATATAAGCTTAGTTCATTATAATATTTAAATTTGTCAATAATAATTTTTAGAATTATTTTATTTATTTATTTTTCAAATGAATCAAAATCATAAATGGTAGTTATTAATTTTAAAAATCACAAAACAAATGGTAGTTATTAATTTTATCTTATAAATTACTACTATACATTTTAATGATTATGGCTGCAAACAAACGTGAGAGGAAGGTTTTTTTTTTGTTTTTTTTTGGGGGAGGGGGGGATGATTCTGCACTTTTAATTATATTATAAATATAATAATAATAATAATTTATTTAATAATTTAAATATGTTAGGATACGTATACAGTAGATATTGTTTAGAAGTTGTGTAATGGAAAGTTTTAAAACTACCTATTTAAATTTTAAATTGTATTTTGCCTATTTTACCAAATACATATTCGTAATATTTCTTTTAAAAAATTAAAACTGATAATTTGAGAACATTTTTGGTGTTGACACTTGTCCTTGTTTGAAAAATACATGTTAGTAATATTTAATAATATAATTTTTTTAAAAGTAAAAATTCAATGATTTTTGTGGTGCTGACACGTGGCACTAGTATACGTACTCACGCGTTGCACAAATATTTTAAAATATAATAATTTTTAAACTTAAAAATAACTAATACAAATTATTATTGAGTAACAAAAGTGCATGTATAATCATATATAATGTTTTGATTTTATACATACGCTTAATGCTAACAAAATTTTACCTTAATATATGTGCAATGAGGATATGTTTTTCAAAGACACCAAACATTATTCTAACAACTTCTCCTTCTTTTAGTATAACGAAGATTAATAGCATATTGGCATGTATTGAAATGATATTTGTGTTAATTAATTAAATTTTAAATTCATAGATTAATCTAAAACCTAGTATTAAGAATATTAATTCTACTTTTAGCTAAAATCTAAATATAATTTACAAAGCATGCAAACTCTTTAGTCCACTCCTCTCTATTCAATCCTACAAAATAGATGATTTTCATTTAATCAAATATAATTTTATAAAATAAGAATGCACAAATAAAATAAATTTCAGTGATCATTATATATAAAAAAATACTATAATCAAATTAATATATACCACATAAAACAAACTATTTTCAATGCAGAGAAAAATTTGAAAGATAGAAAAAAAGGGATCATCTTCTATTCCTTTGATATACTATAAGTCTCTTCTTTTTACTTTATGGACTTTTAGATTTGTTTAGCCTTTTTTAGATATGCTGTAGATTTTATTCTTTAGTAATACGTTGACTTAACAGTCGCAGATAATATTAGGATTCAGTTTTAAATTTTTTAAACTAATTTTATAAAAATAATTAATATATTATTTTTAATATTAATTAGATAAAGTTTAAAAGTTATAAACACCACCAACATGTTATTATGTTAACGTAAAGATATATATGACAATTCATTTCAAATCAATTCTAATTCAAAATTTTGAAAGCATTAATATCAATTATTATCTTAGATTTAATTACGTCTGGAGAGATAAAAATGATAAGAATAAAAATCTACAATAGCACTTTGCAAGTCATCATCCATTTTACAGGGATCTTCTCATCATGTTAGATTGCTAAAGAAATAATATCTACACCACAAATTAAGTTTGGCTATATGAATTCTCAATAATCTAAAGCTTAATTTTTAAAAAGAAACTCATCCATTTTCTCCCATCATCAAATGTGATTTCTAGTATAGTAAGATAAATCATATACATTTATAAAAAAATTCAAATATCTTTTATTTGTATGTACAATTCATCGTTAGCTTTAATTATTATTTATTTATTATTTATAAGGGGTAAAAGGCTCTAATACTATGATTTTATATGATGACAATTCAGTTTATATGATAATTAAAAAATTTAATAGAAAATGCTTTTTATCCTAAGTTTGCATATATATTAAAATTAAAAATATCATAGGAAATGCTTCTTATCCTAAGTTTGCATGTATATTAAAATATATAATTTGATGAATACTCATAAAAAGTATTTTAAATTTATTCTTTTTATAAATGATAATTAGAAAATATTTCTGTCGATGATATTTTTCATTTTGTTTTTGTGATGCTGATATGTGACACTTTTGCATTTTCTATTCTATACGTATAAGATTAAAATATATAATTGAGTTTTGAGAGATTAGCGTAGTTAGGGGTGAGAGATTTTAGGATTGTTTTAAGTTAGTTGTTGTTTTTTTAATCTTTATCTGTTTTTTTTTTAACTATCCCTTTAATAATGTTTTCTTCTTTTTTTAAAATTATATTATTTTTATTTATATTTTGTCATGAAATTTTTAATTTAATTTATTTTTGTTGCTATCGTCACTTCCAATATTCAAAATTCAAGCAGTACAAAAAATAAAAATAATGCATGATTTTTGAACCAAAAAAATCTGCATATGATAAAAAGGAAAAAAGCAATTAACAAAATTAAATATATTGCCCTAATAATATGAGACCTTTTAGTTATTGTGATTTTCGTTGAGATTTGAAGATTTTATGAGTAAGAATTTCATCACCCATAAGATAAGGAGAGAAAATGAGAACAGTTGGAGTTGTGGTAATTTTTAAGTCTTCTTCGGTTAGTTTTTATTTTTGACAGATTTTTACATAATTAAATTATATATATATTTTTGGAGATAATTGAAGCAAACATTGATCTATTAGAGTCTTCGGAATTTGATTTCCTATTCCGTATTTTGATTTGAAAAACAAACAGAGTATATTAAAGAGAAGGAGTTAAGAGGATACTGGCACCATCATTTTCATATGATTTTGATTATAATATCTTGATATAGTGATTTTGACTACTCAGTACAAAGGAATAAACAATTATTGCAGAATAGAAACAGAACTTTGTATACGTTGAAACTTAATGAATTGGAAAAAAATTCTTACAGATGATTAAACTCTCTCTTTGTTGATTTCTTCTTGTCCTTGAATGTATGTTGGTGGGTTGAATTGTTTTACTTTGTTAATTATTAAAATATCCTATTGTTGCATTGTTGAAGAAGGGGAAGAATTTGATTAGATATGATTACCGGAGAACGTTGTGTTGTTTGTGATTCCTTTTTTTTATTATTTTTTTATATTAAAAGTTGTAACTGCTAATTATATTTTAGACATAATAATTGAGTATTATGTGGAAATATTAAAAAGAAGGCCTAAAATATTGGGAAATAGATAATGCGTGTTTCTATTTTAATGTGGAAATATCCTTAAACTGTCATGTAAGTTGTAAGCTCTAACTTGTCTTTTAAAATTGTAACTACTTTTAAAAAAGAAAAGCAAAACATTATTATTATTATTATTATTATTATTATTATTATTATTATTATTATTATTATTATTATTATTATTATTATTATTATTATTATTATTATTATTATTATTATTGTTATTATTGTTATTGTAAGGTTAAAAACACCAACTTATCTTTTAAAACTGTAACTCTTTTCATGCAGTAATTTTTTAATTTAAAATTTCTTCAATTTGTTTAGAAGTAGGAGTATAATGTGAAGTTTTAAAACTCCCTAATTTTATATTTTAATTAATTTTTAGTAATTCATAAATTATGTTTTTGTGGTGCTGACACGTAGGCATTTTACCTCTCCTGTTATATATATTGATGTTGTTAGAATATATGAAAAATATATTCTGACAGATTGTAACATATTTATATATTTAGTTCCTAATATAAAGATATTTAGTTTATTTAGTTTCTAATATCGAGATATTTAGTTTCCTTAATTATAACTTAATTATACTCTTGTATTTGTGTATATAAACTATTGAGGTTAATGAAATAAATTAATGGATTAATCTCTTTCATGGTATCAGAGCTCTAGGGCACGATCCGACCTTCTTCTTCTTCTTGGATTCCTGCTACCGCCGCCCCCATCCTCTCCCTCTTCCTCTCTTCTCTATCACCATGTCTAACTTCAAATCTTCCTTTCATCCTACTCTTGCTGTATCCAACATCAAGAATCATGTTCCAATCACTTTTGAAATGGAGAACGTACAATATTCCACATGGGTGGAACTCTTTAAGATTAATGCAAGATCCCATCGGGTGATTCATAAGATTATTCCTCCGGCAGCGGGCACGAAGAAACGGCCTCAATAAGAGGAGGACAAAGAACTGTGGTCCACCTTGGATGCCACCATTCTCCAATGGCTCTACGCTACTATCTCTCATGATCTTTTGCATAAAATTCTTGAACCCGACACCATGGTGATGGAGGCTTGAAATCGCTTCCGTGACATATTCAAGGATAACAAATACTCTCATGCTGTCACCCTTGAGTACGACTTCACTCATGTCGACATGACATATTTTTCGAATGTCTCTGCCTATTGTCAACATCTCAAATCTCTGGCAGATCAACTCAAGAATGTCAGCTCCCCAGTCGCTAACGATCGACTAGTTCTTTAACTAGTCTCTAGCCTTACCGAGCCCTATCAAGGTGTGGCTACTCTTATTCGTCAACGTGACCCGTTGCCTTAATTTTATCAAGCTCGTTCGATGCTCACTCTTGAGGAGGTTGGCCGTGCTAAGAAAGCGGCCCAAAGCTCCTCTGCTGCATTAGTTGCTCGCTCGTCCAAGGGTCCTCCTGATGTTCCTGATAATTCCTCTTCTAACCACAATTCTAATAGTGGAAAGAAGAACCACAATCGGAGCAATAATGGGGGAACATATCGCGGCAACAATCGTAGTCGTGGAGGCGGCAAAGAAGCTACCAGCAGCGATGGTAATACAGACCATGGTGGTCAGCTAGGAGGCGGCAACAGCCGCGGCACTGGGCAGCAGTCTACGGGGCAGAATCCTCTGCCCTATTCTCCATGGACTGGCGGGCAGCAATGTCCATGGATGGCATCATGGGGTTCTTGGGCTATACCATCGTGTCCATATCCTTCAACTTCTTGGTCCCGACCTAATTATGAACAACAGCAGCCACCACGAGCGGGTGTTCTTGGCCCTCGACCTCAACAGGCCTACACGACAGCCCCTACTCCTACGGACATTGAAGCCGCCATGCATACTCTTGGGATTACTCCTCCAGATGCAAATCGGTACATGGACACCAGTGCCACTTCTCACATGACATCCACGCAAGGTAGCCTCACGTCTTAATTTAATAAGAGCAATAAACATGGTACAATTATTAGTAATGGTCAATCAATTTCAATTCATGGCTATGGTCACACGGATTTGTCTTCCCCGTGTCCTCTCTTGCACTTAAACAATGTCCTTCATGCCCCTCACCTAGTTAAAAATTTGGTGTCCGTCCGCAAATTTACTACTGATAACTTTGTCTTTGTTAATTTTGATCCCTTTGAATTTTCTTTGAAGGATTTTCAGAAGGGGAGACTGGTAATGAGGTGTAACAATCAGGGAGAGCTTTATCCGATCACCAATCAATTCACTTCACCATCTAGTTTTGCTGCTTTGGCACCATCTCTTTGGCATGTTCGTTTGGGTCACCCGGGAGCACCTGTGTTGAAATCCCTTAGGAAGATTAAATTGATTGATTGTAATCCAAGTAGAGATGTTCGTATTTGTCATTCTTATCCTCTTGGAAAACATGTTAAGTTGCCATTTTTTTCTTCGAATTCTAGCACTCTTATGTCATTTAATATTATACATAGTGATCTTTGGACATTACCCGTTTTGAGTTGCTCAGGCCATCGATATTATGTTTGTTTATGGATGATTATTCTAAATTCTTTGTTTACTGCTTAGTACTAGCTTTATTAATGTCTCCATAGGGAAAGAAATGACCATTATATTTACTTAATTATTAGATGGTCTATCATCATCACAAGTCTAGTAGAAAAACATTCAATTAGTGACAAAGATCAATAAATCCATACACATAATAGCAAAAGGGTGAAAATAGAAACACCACTGCTCATTTTTGGACCAATGACTTGTCATTAAGTTTGATATTGAAGTACACTTGGAAAAAAAAAGTACACCTGTAAATTGATCTATCTCTAGTCCAACTCTTGCTCCTCGAGGACCCAAAAAGTGGCTTCTTTTTCTTGTGCTGCATCCCAATTGTTTAAACCTTTGAGTCAAAAGCAGCTTTAGTGGAATAATCCACTGTTACCTGATATCATTTCTTCCTCCTGCTCCATGTGTCTGACAATGAGTGTCTTTGCTCACTTATAGTTTGAAGCTTCTCTACCTTTTTCTGTTCTTTTGGTGTGTGTACGATATTACGATATTCATTAATTTTTTATATGTAAGTTTAGAAAATGTATTTCTTATATCCTCTGTTTTCTAATTTATGGGATGTTCTTTTTTTTTAGTCTATTGTAGAAAAATGTCTATGTTTTTATAATTAAAAATAATTTAACCTTAAAATTCTTCTTTTGCCGTTAATAAAATTCTTTATAACCACATAAATGTATAAGTTTTTTTTTAAATTTTTTTAAAACACATTAGTTTGTATCTTTTCATGTTAATTAGGAACTCATAAATAGTGATTGTTTGCGTCAAATTTTAATGAATAAGAAATAAGCCCAACTATAAACAAAATATGAATAAACAAGAATTTTTTACTGATAAATAATGTGGGTATAATTCTTTTTCTTAATTTATTGATTTTTCTCTATGGGTAGAGGGTTACATGGTTTGCACCTTCTTAATATTTATTTGATCTCCAAAAAATTTAATAAATTTATATCTTAATTTCTTTATAAATATTTCAATAATTTATAAGATATTTGAAATGTCTATTCAAGATAAACCAACAATAATGGATAGTGCCATAAAAATTGAATGTGTAGAGTGATACTAGTGAGCGGCTCCAGCCATCCATTTCTCCTGGTCTCACTCAAAAGAGGGTTGGGACAATTGATTTTGATTTGCCCAAAATCCACCCGGAAGCTCATTTTGATGAGTTTCCAACTCTCTTAATTCACTCAAAAAGTTGATTTATTTTTCACCACTCATTCCCCTTCTACCTACTGATAGGGTCTTTTTTGTTTTTGTCCATTTCCCATCTTTTCCTACACAGGGAAACCCCACCAATTATATCTTACATAGAGAAAGCGAGAGAGAATGTCCTCAAGGAAGGAAAAAAGAATTACAGATAATTAGCTGCTCATGTTTCTCTTATCCTTGTTCCTTCTCTCTCCCTAAATTTTCTTTTGTATTCTTCATAATCTTATTCATATTCTTATCAATCTCAAACTGTAATTCTCTTTGTTTTAAGGTAATTGTCTTCTTGTTCACATTCTTGTCGTCTCGTCAATTATGATAAAACTGTTAATAGTACCTTTTTTTTCCTTTTGTAAACCAATTCATTAATGCACATTTTTAGTACCCTTTTTCTCACAGAGCAAAAGCTTCCGATCCCTCTATTGTGATATTTTTTTTCCTAATAAATATAACAAGGGGTACAATACAATTATATTCCTATTCTTATTTCCCTTTATTCTTCAACATCATAATCCATAATTCCTTCATTCCCGCATAAATTCTTATTTGATTCCCTTCTTTCTTCATTTTCTTCCATCAAATCAATATGGGTTGTGCAACTTCAAAGCCAAAAGTATGCCAAAATTGCCACACGCCATATTCCCCTGTACGCAGAAGTTGCTCAATGTACATACCGAAAAAGAAAGATATTAATGACGACAGTGAACAACAACAACAACATATGGTGAATCTCACATCATCCACATTAGGATCATTGAAACTTGATTCAATGAACCTGAGCCAAAGTCTCAGAAATGATCACTTTGCATTCGAAATCGATGACTACAATGCGGAAAAAGATGAATTGTTGATTGAGGCAAGAACATGGTCACAAATGATCAATGACAAAATCCCAAAAGTAGTAGTAGTTCCTATGACACCAGTTAGAACCCCACCAGGTGAGCCAGAAACTATTAATGCCTGGGAATTAATGGAAGGTCTTGAAGATATTACTCCTCTTAAACCTTCAGCCCATCATCACGAACATAGTTTCTCTTTCCCTGTTTCTCCCAATACTAATGAAAATGCCGATGAGTCGCCAAAAATGGCTGATAATGAATCTAGCTTACATTCAAATGGCACATCTATAGTGTCTGATTTTGATCCTGAAGTGATTTCCACATTCAGAAAAGCACTTGAAGAGCTTCCACCAGCTAACCCTTTTCATCTAAAGCCATTAGTCATCGAAAACACGCAGGGATCGGATGATGAGGCTGAGTCAGTAAGCAATTCAAACAGGGAAAATGTTGAAGTGATAACAGAGTATAAATTGGTGGTGCCTCATGAGAAAGACAAATTGGTTATTTACTTCACGAGCCTAAGAGGGGTGAGGAAAACATACGAGGATTGCTGTCACGTTCGTGTGATTCTGAAGGGACTAGGCGTTAAGGTTGACGAGAGAGATGTTTCAATGCATTCAGGATTCAAGGAGGAGTTGAAAGAATTATTGGGAAATGAATATGCTGGAAGGGGATTACCAAGGGTGTTCATGGGGAAAAAGTACGTTGGTGGGGCTGATGAAATAGGGAGAATGAACGAGGATGGGAAGCTCGAGAATTTAGTAGAAAATTGCGAACGAATAGAGGATGGTGGTAGTGTTGTTGGAAATGGAGTTTGTGAGGCCTGTGGAGATATTAGGTTTATTCCATGTGAGACATGTTCGGGGAGTTGTAAAATCTACTATGAAGCAGAATACGGCGAATTGGAACTTGAGGAAGATGAATATGGCTTCCAAAGATGCCCGGATTGTAATGAGAATGGACTTATACGATGTCCAATTTGTTGCGATTAAGGTTCATCAAAATTTTCTTGTTTCTTTCCTCTCATTTTTTTTCTTTTCTTGTAAATTGTTTTGATAACATAATTGTTGTATAGTAAGGAGTTTTTATTTGTGCTAGGAAGATAACGTAGTTTTCAGTATGATAAACCAGAATCCTGTTTTCATGCTCTAGATCCTGTAATACATTCCCAATTAGTATTAACACGCATACTAATACTGATACTACAACATACTCTCTATGTTTCAGGTGGGCAACAATATATAGTTTTTCTGCTTACCGTTTGATTGCTATTAGTAGTTATATTGATTCAACAATTGCATTTCCAAGAATCATCATATGAAAGGAAGCAGGGTCCAAAATTTAGAAACCGTTAGTTTTCATCGTTGAATCTATAAAATGGGCTGCATCTCGCTCTGATAAGGGAGGCGTCAGTGCCGAAACAAAGCACATTTACTAGCACTGGCTTTGTATGCTTTCAAGTGCAAAAAAGAGACACAGGCAGTGTAATTCTTATGATTACTTTATCGACATTACACCTTTTTGGTGGAACTAGTCCCTTCAAGGATTAAAGAATATTGTTATAAGAAAAGGTATGATGACAGGCAGATTTGGAAGTCTCATGCTGATTCTAAAGTAAAAAAGTAGACAGATTGGAAAGCAATCATGCATTGACTCTGGGTTGTCCACAGTACAATGTATCTTTTTAATATAAAGTGCTAAAGTCGAGTATTTCAGCTTCACTTGTTTGTCTCCCCAATTTAATACGACCACCTCAACATGAGCTACGCCTTGTGTTTAACTCTTGTCAAGTTGAGAATAACGGATAAATAGTAAATAATTTCCACGCATTGCTAAGTGATCGAAGGAGTTCCCACAATTAAGGTCTGATGAAAGAGTTGAAGCGCGTTCAAGCTGATCTGGCCACCATTGTAATTTTTATGCTGCTGGCTATGAAAAATCCTTTGCGGCTTCACGGGCTCAACTTTGCCTCTTGAGTGTGAGAGGATATCTCTAGATGTCACCATCCAAAATTTGACACCTATCTATATCCTACTGAGAGGTAAGTCAATCTTCCATTAACCAATTAATTTGATAGATCACACGAAATCAAATAATTAAGAAATGGAAGTAAGTCTCGAATAAATTATTTCTTAAAACAAGTGTGAAACCTGAAAAAATGGTATATAAACTTTCCAAAGCCTGACAACACAATTACAAGCCTCTAAGATCTCAAAACATGAAACAAGAACTACACTGTCTGAGAGTAAGGAAAAACAGGGATAAGACCATAGATATAGGAAGTCTAGATGCTACGGAACAACCAAACATCTACCTCCAAGACTTCAAAAACTCTGAATAGGTGCGAGAATCTCCTACCACTCGTACTGAGCTAAGAACCTGTGCAACAAGGTACACAAAAGCAATGGTGAGTACAACGAATGCATCTACTAAGTAGCATTGTCGACTGGTCTCTAACATGAAGCGATGCTAAGGGTCGGTCCAATACTGCCCTGTTCAGTACTAAATCACAAATATCCATGCATGCATGTAAAAGACCCGAATTGGTAGCTAATCACAACAATAGTGTATTCAACACAATATTCGACTCTTAGTCAATATCATATATGTCAAATCAAATACACTAGAAGCTAAAGATAATATTTTATCAGTTAAAGCATGTCATGACGCGAAGGTATCCCCTAGTCGCGACATGGTGCTTAAAGACACAAGTGACCCAAGCTAACCTCATGGTATGGCGTGACACCAAGATCTACAAGAAATAATAACTGAAGATAACAAAATGCGGAAGCTAAACTGAAATAGTCTATAGCACTCAAATATAAGATAGACAAAATCTGAATCTTTAAATAAGTTGAAAACTAGCATCTGATAGTTTGAAAGCTTTACTAATATGAGTTGCTAGGACGAGCCCCTAGCTGACTCCAATTGTCTGAAACTGAAAGTAAATAATAAAAACAAAGATAGAGGTCATCCTCGAATGATGAGGACTCACCAAAATACTATTGGGCTAGTCGGAGATTGTACTAAACGTGGCCTGAATGTTGAACGTCTGAACCTATATTAACAAATAATATAGGCAGAAAGTATGCGGTCAGTACTTTGTAATGAGTATGTAGGATATGTATGATAAATATAGTAATTGAATATGATGCACTATAAAGACACACTGATGCATTGACCAAGTAAATAACATGAAATCTTATAAATCTTGTATTGAAAAAACTGAATGCTTGGTCATGCAATAACAAAAAGACTGAACTGTGGAAAATACTAAAACTGACATATAACCATGTGAGCTACTATATGGAGTTTGATGTATAATCCCCATCTAAAGGGCTCAATATACTTTTTCAAGGTATAAAGGCTGATCTGAGCTAATGTGGATCTAGTAAGCTAATATCTGCAATAAATTAAGGAGTCATGCCTAAACCGACGGAGGACCCTTATAATCCTATAGTGGAACATTATTCTGAGACTTAGGTTGCTACTAAAGGTCTCATGCCTAAACTAACCGGTGAGCTCATTCGTAGGTACGATCGGTGCTAAGTAAAACTTCCAACGGAAACATGCAATTAAACAGAAGACAGTAATAATTTGATAATACTGATCATGTTGATAACTGATAATACTGAGTAGCTTATGAATTATGATACTTCTAAAATACTGATAATATCTGCGAGACACTTTATCTAAAAGTATCTTAAATCATGAAACTTGGTAATCTGAAATATGCATCTGAAAGAACATAAGTACGAGTCATGAAAATACTTATATACTGAGATTTCATGAAAATATCATTCAAATGTATGGAATCACCAGTAAAACATGCAATTAAAAGCTATTCATTAAGAAGAACTGAATTGCACTGAAAACCTATGTAAAATAGAAATTCTAGATTTTTGTAAGAATCATAAACTTGAAAAGCTGAGGTTTTTGAGACTCAATAGGAGAGAGGATCCCATTGATTAAATACCACATACATGGAGTGAAGACACTAGTTGAATTCTTTGACGGAAGACTTGAAGTTTTGGAACCCTAGTTCTTGCTTGGGAGAGAAGAAATCTGATTTGGAGAGTTGTGCATGTGAGGGAAGGGTTTAGGTCATTAAATTTTCCTTAATTCCACTTAGAAAAGGCTAAACCGATATGGTATAGGAATTAAAAGAGTAGAAAAAGATTAAAATGAACCTAAAAAAGTTGTTGGCATGTTCTATGAAGGCCATCAACAGTCCATAGAAGGATCTACGAGTCATAGATATCTCTTGTAAAAGTCAAACATGATTTACTAAGTTTCTAAAGTTTTGATCTACGAGACCAATTTATGATTCGTAATTCATTTTACGAGGTATAAATGTAGTCCGTAAGAATTAGGCTAAAATTTGAGTTTAAGGACTTTCTTTATGAGCATAATTTATGATTCGTAAATGAATTTATGACCAGTAGAATATTTTTCCTATCGAGTGAACAATCAGGTTTTTGAAGGAAGAAAGAAACTCATAAGCATACATTGGGGATTTTTTTTAGAATGGAGCAGAATCAGAATGCAACTACAGTACTGTAGGATCTTAGAAGGAGCTTACTAGTACACATCTCAACAAAATCCATCGATGATATCGTGATGGAAAAGTGATATCGTTTCCACGTCCATCCAATACCTTACCAGGGTAAGGGACATCACCTCACTAGATCCATATTTAAAAGTCCTCTTTTGGAAGAAATGAGGAGTCGTCCGAATTTATGATACGATTATATCCTTTGGTAGCTACGTAGTTTATGGGGTTCAAGTTGTTGTAAATCTTACCCAAATCGGTGCTCAATACTACTCCCCCCAAAATACATTTATATTGCTCATACCTCAAGTGAGTGTAACTACTCAATTAACTCATTTAATCTCTTTTGGACTTAACTCAAAACTCAATTTTTGCTCAACTCAATGAAAATATTTTAAAACATACTTCAACTCCTTAACTCAATCTTAAGAATATGTTTAATGCATTAATACTCAACTAATTCATACTCAAAATATTCATGCTCAAAGTAGTAGTTAAGGGACTTCTCAAAACTCAAATCATGCTCAAACTCTTTCTCAATCAAAGATGAAATATATCAACCTTTAAACTCAAAAATAATATATAAAATAATTAACGCAAAAACTCAATTAGGATTCATGTGAATGTAAACATGTACAATAATCTCAAGAACTCAAATTCATATGAATGATCTCAATAAAATTAAATATATATAGAACTCAACGAAAGATTCATCATTAGATCAAAACTCAGTATACAAAATTTAATTCAAACTCAGAACTTAACTTGACTGAATGGAGATGTAGGGAACGGGGACTAACTTAGTCTAATATTGTGATTAGCCTTACATAACTGGAACAATGATAACCTACTCGAAACTCGAAGACCTTGGCACGAACGCTTGAACCCTAGCTTCTTCTCTTCTCTCCACTCCTCGCTCTCAAAAGTTCTAAGTGTTAATGAGAGGGAAAAACACATTGGGTACTGATAAGAGACCCAAAATAGTCCCAAAATGTCAGGGTTTTTGTTTGAAAAGGGTGGGAAAAGACTAGACTACCCTTTATTAAAAACTGACTCTGGTTGCCTACGGACCCTTCTACGGACCGTAGAAGGTCGATCGTAGAAGCCATGGTCCAAAAATTGGACATTCTTGAATTTGCATCATGGGTCTATGGACACTTTTCTATGGGTCGTCAAAGTCCCTCGTGGACTTCACTGAAGGAAAGGCTTTAGGGATATGCTTGCTTTTCTACGGTCGTACAAACTTATACAGGTCGTAAACTTGGTCGTAGGACCTAAGTGCATATTCCAGTAGAGAAAACTTGCCACTTTCAGTGTTCTACAAGTAGGTTGATGAGTTGTAGACTGATCTACAATCCCGACCTCTTGAAACTTAGCCAAAATTTCAGTCTTCAAGGTCCCTTCTACAACCTCACCTTACGACTGTCAGTTGTTCTACGACCCAAAGGGTCAATTGTGGAACTAAGTGACACATTCCATTAGTTCCACAATTGACCCTTTGGGTTGTAGAACAACTGACGGGTCGTAAGGTGAGGTTGTAGAAGGGACCTGAAGACTGAAATTTTGGCTAAGTGTCAAGAGGTAGGGATTATAGATCAGTCTACAACTCATCAACCTACTCGTAGAACACTGAAAGTGACAATTTTTCTCACTTTTCTCTGGGTTTTTGAAATTAATCTAAGCTAGGATATTACAGAGTGTTATAATATCTCCCTCTAGGGATCATTCGTCCTTGAATGATGACCAAGCTAAGGATATACTTAAGGCATGAATACAATGCAAGAACTTGAAACTCAAACTCAAGAATAACTCACTTCATTACTCAAACTCAAGAAGATACTAACTCAGAGACAAGAATAGGAATAAGAATAGTACCTTTAACATCGACACTAGGAGGGATAAATAGATGTGGGTACTTTGCCTTCATATCCTCTTCAGCTTCCTATGTATCCTTCTCTACAAACTGATTTCTCCATAAGACTTTGACTGAAGTAACCTTTTTCCCCCTCAATTTATGAACTTGGCAATCAAGAATCTGAACGCGAATCTCCTCATAAGACAAGTTATCTTTTACCCTAATGTTTTCTATTTGAATAATGAGTGAAGGATCTCCCAATAACTTCTTAAGAATGGAGATATAGAGCACTGGATGAACGAAATCAAACTCTAGCAGGAGCTCTTACTCATAGGTGACATTGCCAACCCTATTGATAATCTGATAAGGACCAATGTATCGGGGACTCAACTTTCCTTTCTTCCCAAATCTCATAACATCTTTCATGGGTGAAACTTTAAAATACACCAAATCATTTACCTCAAACTCCAAGTCTCTTCTCCTCACATCAGTATAGGACTTCTGGCAATTTTGCACAGTTTTCATTCTCTCTTGAATGATCTTCACCTTTTCCATAGCTTGATAAACTAAGTCAGGACCAATCAACTCAGCTTCACCAATCTTGAACCAACCAATTGGTTCTCTACATCTCCTCCCATAGAGGGCCTCATAAGGATCCATCTGAGTACTCAAATGAAAACTGCTATTATACACAAACTTAAAAGTAGTAAGTGATCATCCTAATTACCTTTGAGATCAATGACACAAGCCCTCAGCATATCCTCAAGAGCCTGAATTGTACACTCTGCTTGACCATTTATCTATGGATGAAAAGAAGTGCTAAGATTAACCTTTGAACCCAAATCTTTCTATCACGCTCTATGCTAGGCCCTAGGCATGACATGATGATCGAAATATCGAAGGACTAAAACCAAGCCTCTTAGCATTCATCGTATAAATAAGGTAACTTAAAACAACATTAAAAAACATAGATGAAAGGTAAGTCTCAATAAAGCCTCAGTAAGAGAAACACTTTAAGCAACATGACCGAGCAATCAAAACTACAACTCATGATAGTCTAAACATGCCTCTGCATTGTCTAGATAGGGGCATAAGACATGTTCACATCTCACCCATAGAAGAAAGAAATATCAAGACAAAATAATATAAACTCATATTGGATACTCCATCAAGACAGTAGGACTCACCTATGAAGTGATAGCAATCAATATAACTCTAGCCATGAGGGGGAGGAGTGAGATCATCAGACCCTTAAAATATAATATAGAAAAAAGTATGTGTTAGTACATGATATGTATTTAGTATGAGAGAAGCATACATGGACAATGATAATAGGACATAAACAATATGAATGTGAGATGTATGACCAATACCTTTGAAAGCATGAGTAAAATGTGAAAATATTTAAAACATTGTAATCCTGTGATCAATGCATCATAAAATCGGCATAAGAGACCATATCATAACACATACCTTTGTGTGGGATAGGACCTTAATAGACACTTAATACCATGCAAGCTATAACATGGAATCTGATGTAATACCAAATTGAGAAAAAAGAGGCTACTTGCCAAGGTAGACTCCGTGAGAACATTTAAACATCATGAGCCATACATGGATCCACTAGCTAAACCATAAAGACAACCTACAATGGCGACATATTTAGAGGCTATAGGTGCTATTAGGATTCCCTTAGGCTTCTACTTTGGCTACCGGACCGAACCCCACCTAAAAGTCCTACTGCGTCCTTAGTCATTATCCCAACATAATTTATTTTTAACATTATCATAACATCATCATAAAATAATCATAAGAGTAGATCTTACATGAGTGATTTATAGGAATCCATAAGTCAGTGAGAAAAGCCTTTCACAATTCTTAATACATTGCTTGAAACATCATTAAAATATAATTCATCATCACCCTAGCTTTTCATAAAATACATCATCAAAATTCATGATCATAGTTTCACAAGTTTAACATTTACAATTGAAAATCATAGCTCAATATATGGGTCCTTGTGAAATAATTTGAAAATCATATATTATAACGAATTCATCATGATAATTTAGAATAACATTGATTGAAATCAGATAACAAGGACCCATAAAGAGTTGACATAAAACTCTCATAAATTAGGCAGAATTAAACTTGTAGAGTTGGGATCTTTTGGGGCCCAATGAATGAATGGAATCCATTGGTGAACTCCCTGATACCTTGATCAATGGAACCTTAGTGCAAGGGTTATGGATACTTTGAACTTGATATTTCTTGAACCCTATCTTGCTTGAAGGTGAAACCTGTTGGAGAATGTTTTAGAGAGAAGAATCTTTGCAATATAGTATTGGGGAGTGAATGAGGGGAATTCAAAGGGTTTGGGTAGTTATAGTCTTAGGTATTAGGCTTAAAACGAAGTGTTTTAGGGATTAAATGAGCTTGAAAGGAAAAACTACCCTTACTTAAAACTGGCGGAAGGCTGTTAGGAGAGATAGGCCGTGCTCGCTGAACCAGTCGGCAAGTCACTGTTCTCCCCTTCTACCTTCCCAATATTTCCATAATTCTGAGGAAATTTCTCGAATCCTTTCTGTGGGCTTGACTTAGATCGCCTTTCTATTTTGGCGTGTTGCCGAAGTTACCTTTCCCTCGCCAATCGAACACAATTTTCTAACTTTTCTGAACAAATTGGCGAGATCATCTAGCTCGCATAACATGTTTTGTGAGTCACCAAATCTCACACTTCTGCGCCAAACTGCCCTGCTCTTTAGAACCCTTCTTCATTAATCTTTCTAATGCTTTAGGCGAGTTAGACTTTCTCGCCTAGTCAACTCGGTGAGTCACCAAATCAACCCTCGCTCGCCTAACTCCCTAACCCTGAACCTTTCTTCCAGGTAGACTTGGTGAGCTCATGGGGAAAAGGACAGGTCTCTCAACCCATTTGGCGAGACACCTATCCCTTTAGGTAAGCTTCAGGCTCAAATTTTGTTTTAACTCAAAATTCCATATTTTCAACTTCTGGGCCTCACACTTTCTAAAATGACTTCCAAAAGTATGTAGTAAATTGGGAACCCCTATATGAGATGATGGATAAGGGAACTCCATGTAATCTGACTATCTCTCGAATATATAACCTCGAATAGTCCTCTGTTGAATCTGTTGTCTTAATGGGTAAGAAATGGGCTGATTTGATCTTCCTATCTACAATCACCTCAATAGAGTCATACTATCTGTAATACCGCGACAGACCTGCAATAAAGTCCATATTGATCATCTACCACTTTCATTCTAAAAACTCTATATTCTGAGCTACACCACAAGGCCTTTGATGTTCAACCTTGATTTTTTGTCAATTTGGGCAATTTGAAACAAAGGTTGCAATCTCGCTCTTTATACCATTCCAACAATAGTATTCTCTCAAGTCATGATATTTTTTTATAGAACCCGATGAATTGAATATCTGGAGCTATGGGCCTTTGCCATGATTCTATCTTAGAGTCCATCAACACTTGGAACACATAACCGGCCTTGATATCTTAATATCCAATCTCCGCCTTTGGCAAAACCATCTCTTTCTATTTATGAACATCTTCTTTCAACTGATGTAGAATAGGATCTTGGTCATTATTTCCCTTCACTTCATCAACTAATAAAGACTCAGCCTCATTATTAATAATTGCACTATCCTCACTAGAGTCACTAAGTTGAACTTCCAAATGTGCAATCTTATGCACTTATTTAGCCAACTCTTTCTTTCTTTCATCAATATGAGCGGTGCTCCCCATATATAACTTTCTTAGAGCATTAGTAACAATATTATCTTTATCTAGGTGATGGAGAATACTCATATCATAGTCCTTGAGTAACTCAACTTATCTCCTCTGCCTCAGGTTCAACTCTTTCAAAGTAAATATATATTGCGAGCTTTTGCGATCCGTGAACACATCCACATGCATGCCATAGAGGTAATGATGCCAAATCCTAAGAGAAAATAATACCACTGCCAACTCTAGATCATAAGTCGAGTAATTCCTCTCGTGGATCTTAAGCTATCTGGAAGCATAAGCTATGACCTTACCTCTCTACATCAACATAAAATGCAATCCAACTTTGGGCACATCACAATAGATAACAAAGCCATATATTCCCTCGGGTGGAGCAGGAATCGATCTCGTTTTCAACTCTTGAAAACTTTTCTCACAAGCATCGGACCATTGAAACTTAGTCTTCTTTTTAGTCAACTTGGTCAATAGGGATGATATGGATGAATAACCCTCAACAAATCTTCGGTAATAGAAAACCAAACCCAAGAAGCTTCTTATGTCTGTCGGAGATATGGGTTTGGGCCAGTTCTTTACTGTCTCAATCTTCTATGAATTCACTCGAATACCATTACCATAAATAATATGGACTAAGAATATCATGCAATCCAGAACTCACACTTCAAAAATTTGGCATATAACTCCTTTTCCTTGAGAGTTTGAAGAATAATTTTGAGATGGTTGGTATGCTCCTTCTAATTCGTCAAATATATCAGTATGTTATCGATAAATATGTTACAAACATATCTATATACTGCTTGAATACTCTATTCATGAGGTCTATAAATGCTGTAGGAGCGTTAGTCAAACCGAAGGACATAACCAGGAACTCATAGTGACCATACTTGGTTCTGGAAACTATCTTCAGAATGGTACTTTCTCTCACTTTCAACTGATGATAGCTTGATCTGAGGTCTATATTAGAGAAACAAGTGGCACCTTGTAGTTGGTCTAACAGATCATCAATTCCCGAGAGAAGGTACTTATTCTTTATGGTAACCTTGTTCAACTAATGGTAGTCAATACACATTCTCAAGGAACCATCTTTATTTTGTATGAATAGGACAGGAGAGCCCCAAGGTGAGACACTCAACCTAATGAATTCATTATCTAGAAGATCCTTTAACTGCTCTTTCTACTCTTTCAACTCTGCTTGACCCATTTTATATGGCGAAATAGAAATAGGCTGAGTATTGGGAAAAACATCTATGCCTAAGTCTATCTCCCTATCGGGAGGGACTCTAGGAAAATCATCAGAGAAGACCTCTGGAAACTCATTAACAAGTGAAATTTATTAAAGGGATGGTGTCCCCAAACTAGAATCTTTAACTCAAACTATGTAGTAAATACACCCATTGAAAACTAAATTTCTAGCCTTAAGGTATGAAATGAATCTACACTTAGGCACTGTAGGACTACCCTTCCACTCTATGACAAGCTCATTAGGAAACTGAAACTTGACAACTCAAGTTCTACAATCAATTGTGGCATAACAAGAATAAAGCCAATCCATTCCTAGAATGACATCAAAATCAACCATGTCTAATTCAACTAAGTCGGCCATGGTATCTCTATGAAAGATTAAAACTACACAATCTCTATAGACTCTGTATGGAACAATGGACTCACCGCCATGAGTAGAGATATTAAAAGGCTCAAGAAGACGTTCTACATGGATCCCAAACTTAATCGCTATATAAGGAGTCACAAAGGACAAACTTGCACCCAGATCAAGTAAAGCATAAACATTATGAGAAAAAACTCAAAGGATACTAGTGATGACGTCTGATGAGTTCTCCTGATCTTAGAAAATTAGACAACGCATATAGACAGTTTGCTCCTCTACCTGTTCCTGAAGTAGCACTTCTCTAGACAACTCTTCCTGGTGGTGCTACAGAAAAAGATTGGGCCTTACTGCCCCCATCACACTGTCTCCCCATCGGACACTCTTTATGGAAGTATCCCATATAACCACACTTGTAGCACCATCTATGCTATCATGACACTCTCCTAGATAGATTTTACCATACTTACTACAAGGTGGCTTCCGTATAGGACCTTGGGGCACACTTTCTTGGAATTATGAACCCTGCACTCAAAAGTTCTGATTGCTCTGCGACCTTTGATCATTCCTGTTATTGGGTGCAAGAGAACTTTTTGAAGAGATGAATAACCTCTAGGCCTCTTCTAAAAGAAGAACTTGTTACCATTAGCTTATTTCTACAAACTAGGCTCATGTCCTGCTGACTTGGCATTCTTGCTTAAATGCTCCTCTCTATCTTTCTTCTTATCTTCCTCAACCTTGTGCATACACCATAAGTCTGGTGATATACATATATGAGATTAATAAGATAGCATTTCTCTCTATCTTGACATGCTTGCCCAAACCAGATACAAACTTCCTTATCTTAGACCTTATGTCAGGAACCATTCTGGAACATACCTAGACAACTGAATAAACTTAAGGCTATACTCTTTCACAGTCAATCCCTATTGTTTCAAGTTCACAAACTCCTCAACCTTTTCTTCACTTAGTTGTTAAGGAAAGTAGTGATACAGAATTCACTCATAAACTCATCCCAAACTATAGGCTCAACATCCTCACCACGACTTTCCTCCCACTGGTTGTACCTAATATTAGCAGCATCTTTGAGCTAATAGGAAACAAGCTCAACTTCCTCAACCTTAATACCATGAATAACTTTCAATATCTTTCACATCTCATCAATAAAGTTCTGAGGATCCTCCCCAACTTTGGACCCTGTGAAGATTGGTGGATTCATCCTCAAGAAGTCTCTAATCCTTGTGGCAACAGATGGATCTTAAGAAGTAAATCTTGGGAATGGAGTTCTTTGACTACCCGACTGAGCAGCCATCAACTAGGTGAGCATAGATATAGTTATCCTAAATTTTGCCTTTGAAGTCATTGCAGGCTGAGCAATTTGTGGAACCTCTTGAGTCCCATTGTTGATTTCTTAGGCTCGATTCCTTGTCTGCATTCGAAAATGTTATGGAATCTCTTTATCGGCGACCTTTATCAAGCCTAAGGTTTTTTCAGACGCATGATCTGGAAATGCAAAACGCACGAGTTAAGAGGGACTTTATAGAGTTAAATTCTATTACACTAACTAGAGTGTGAAAGAAGTGAAATAATTACTAAAAGTCCTATAGCTTTCCCGTTATAGATGTAACATGCTTCACACTAATAAGGAGGACTTTACTAGACTTGGCTACATAGATACCCTAAGACTCTTAAAATCTAGGCTCTAATACTAAGTTTTTCACACCTCGAGTTTACCCCATGGATGTGGTCGACACATGAAAATCATTAGTGGTCCCAATCCACTCATCAAAAGACTCAACTCAAAGTAAAAAGAACTCAAGTGGGTATCTAAAACATCGACATCAATGAGTGTATAAAACAATATTTTAAAATACTCAAAACAATCATAACTCAATGTCGTATTTCAATAAATGAAGTTATAATTTAAAATAGACTCAAAAGTAAACATATTGACTCCACTCTACTATGTCTATGAAGCTTCTACCTCAATACTAGAAAGGTGTCAAGATAAGCTCAAGGCTACCTCAAATAAGTACTAAGATAAAGAAAAACAACTGAAATAAATAAAATCCTCCAAATGCAAGGAGGTCTCACGAAAAGCTAGATGAAAATCTGGCCTTCAACAAGGTTCCTGTTGAGTACCTCTATCACCTGTGTCTGTATCATGAAATGATGCTGGCCAAAAGGCATTAGTACATGAAATGCATGAGTATGTAAAAGGGCAGTAAGAAAACATGCTCAAGAGTACTCAATAAGATAGATGCTGAAAATAACTCAACTCAAAATAAGGCTTGCAATGTGAGTAAACCAATACTCTATAAAATATTAGTAAGTAGCTGCAATTCATTATAAAATAACAAATTTACTCATAGAAGAGTTTCTCTAACCAACAACCATCAATTATGAGAAAGTGATGATATAAAAAAGTGATGTCGTTGCAATATCCTTCCAATACCTTTCCAGGGTAAGGGACATTACCTCACTGGATCCATGATAAAAATTCCTCATTTGTCCCCAAATGAGGACTCGATCGAATCAACGACACGATCTTATCCTACGTTGGCTACATAATTTATGAAGTTTGCGTTGTTTTATATTCTTACCCAAATTGATGCTCAATACTAATCCCAAAATATATTTATATTTCTCGTACCTCAAGTGAGTGTAACTATTTAATTAACTCATTTAGTCTCTTTTGGACTTAACTCAAAACTCAACTCTTGCTCAACTCAATGAAAAAATTTAAAAACATACTTCACCTCCTTAACTCATTCTAAAGAATATGTTTAAAAAATGCATTAATACTCAACTCGTTCATACTCAAAATATTCATGCTCAAAAGAGTAGTTAAGGGACTTCTCAAAACTCAACTCACGCTCAAACTGTTTCTCAATCAAAGATGAAATATATCATCCTTTAAATTCAAAATAATGCGTAAAATAATTAAGGTAAAAACTCAATTAGGGTTTATATGAATTCATACATGAACAATAATTTCAAGAACTCGAATTCATATGAATGATCTCAATACAATTAAATATATATACATGAACTCAATAAAAGATTCATCATTAGCTCAAAACTCACTATACAATATTTAATTCAAACTTAGAACTCAACTCGACTGAATGGAGATGTAGGGAATGAGGAAGAACTTAGTCCAACATTTTAATTAGCCTTACATACCTGGAACGATGTTAATCAACTCAAAACTTGAAGACCTTGGCATGAACGCTTGAACCCTAGCTTCTTCTCTTCTCTCCACTCCTCGCTCTCAAAAGTTCTAAGTGTTAAGACTTGGAAAATCATGTTGGGTACTAATAAGGAACACAAAATAGTTCCAAAACATTAGGGTTTTGGTTTATAAAGGGTGGAAAAATACCAAACTATCTTTCATTAAAAATTGACTCTGGCCGCCGCAGACACTTCTACTGACTATAGAAGGTCGACCGTAGAAGCCTTGTTCCAAAAGTTGGACATTCTGGAATTTGCATCACGGGTATACGACCACCTTTTTATGGGTTGTAGACCATTAGATGGGTCTTCAAAGTCCCTCGTAGACTTCACTAAGAAAAGGCTTTAGGGTCTACACTTTCTTCTCTACAGGTGGTACAAACTTTATAAGTCGTAGGACCCAAGTGCACATTCCAATAGGTATTGGAATATGTTACTTAGTTCCATGATTGACCCTATGGTTCATAGAGCAATTGATGGGTCGTAAGGTGAGGTCGTAGAAGGGACCTTGTGTAACATCCCTCAAAATTTGAAATAATAATAATAATAATAATAATAACAATAATAATAATAATAATAATAATAATAATAATAATAATAATAATAATAATAATAATAATATACCTTAAGAAAGCCTTGGAAATAGGCTGCTCATGTAACATATTATCCTTAATATTTTTGGAAAATTCGAGTTTGGAATATCAATCAGGGGGTCAAATCCTGCGGAAAAATGGTCTCGGTGGATTTTTAGAACCCATAGAAAGGAAGAAAGATTTTTGAAGAAACCACTAAAATAGTGTGGTCCACGACAGGACCCCTGGGAAGCCGCACAAGATAAAGTAGTCCACGACAGGACCACATCGGGGACCTCGGGACAGTCTTCTGGCCGAGTTGGTCGCAACAGGTCCGCGTCACGGACCTGGGAAGGTGTCCTAGCCGAATTTAGTTTTTTTAGGGCATTTTAGAGTTTTCCCAAATTATTAGTTAATGAACCTAGATGTTTTTAGGACCTAATTAACCTCTATAAATTTATCTAAACCTCTAATTCAATTCATTCTTCTACAATTCATCTATCAAATATTTCTCTCTCTACAAAAAGGCTCTCAAGGGTTTCCATTGAAGACTTCAAGCAAATTGCTTTAATTTCTCCATCAAAACTCTCAAGTTCTTTCAAATTAATTGGTGTTCTCACTCAAGGTATGTGGGTATTGATTCATGAATCCTTTCTTCCATGAAGCCTAATCAATTTCTCAAGTTTTCTATCAAATTAAAATATGATATTTTATGGGTTTTGCGATCTCTATTCCAATTGCATGAATTTTGATTTAAAGCATGATTATGAGTCTATTTAGATATAATTTGATGGTCATTGAATAAAATTGAAGAGTTTTTCCATGAATTCTCTTATTTTGATTTCCAGGGTTCATGATGTAAAATATAAATATTTTCAATTATACTTCTAAATGATATTATCTATATGAATTATGTATGGGCTGATATAAAGTTTATGATCATGCCTGTTTTCAAGTTAATTTTATGATTTTTAAGTCAATTGATCATGCATTCATGTCATACCCAAATTTCAAGTTCAAGCTATGGTCATGAATTTTCAAAGTATGAATTATGACTATGTATTTCCATTATGATCATGAATTGTAAGTATGTTTCAAATTATGGTTTTTCATGCAAGTTATGAAGTAAGGCGACCTAAGGCCTAACGATATGAATTATGTTGTTATACCCCACACTTTTGTACCTTCAAACATGTTCCTAACCTTTTTAAAAGTGGCCATATGACCCCTACTCTCTATACACTTATCAAATACCTCTAAAGAAGGGAGGATGTGATGCTCTATAGTAGGGAAGGTTGGAAATATGGTTATAAGAATTCGAAAGGAGTTGGAGGCCAAGTAATGAGTCGTAGGACTCGACTTACTTACGTAAACTATCGACTTGGATGTCTTACATACTTAGGCTACTTGAATGCATGTCGAGCTTACATAGCAAGGATTACACGAGTTCTTAAAGTAAGACGAGATTGTGAACCTACGAAAAAAAAGACAACGCATGGCGGCCTAAGGAGATGACACATGGTAGCATGAGGGAGTGATACCTGACAGTAGGTGATGCAGCTACTTAGGGTCAAATAGGTGACCCACCTACTTGAGAGTGGGCCCCACCCCACCACGTGGCAGCCTTGGAGGCTATGCATAGATTTGGTGGCCCAATAGGGGATGGACACGTGTCACCCTTAGGGGATGACACGTGTCACCCTTAGGGGATGACACATGTCACCTCCTAAGGAGGTTTATATATTTATGTTTTAATGACTCATTCTTCATTTGCAGCATCTATGCTTAGCCAAAAAGGAACTAGACAAAGCTAGAGAGAAAGAGAGACTAGCTATGGGTTTGGCCTAGGAAAGGTAAGCCCTTCGATTTTGTTCCGTAAATTAATTATCTATGGTGTACTACGATGAAGTAAAGGTGTTAATAATGTAAATTTACTGTTTGAAGCTTCTAACTCAATACTAGAAAGGTGTCAAGACATTTTAAAAGATGTTTGGGAGCTTCTGATTGTAGCCACATAACCTTCCGTTACGTGTGGTTAATTGTTTTACGAAGTAAAGATTAAAAACCTTACTTTGGTACCGTAGTTTTGGGCGAGTTGGTTGGAACTTGTATTGCATAATATTATAGTGATGTGATTATATGTAGTTGATGGTTGTTGTTTTGAGTATTTCTGCTAAGGTTAGAGGTTAAAATTGGAAGTTTGGATAGGGCCAGTTATAGAGGAGATGCTGCCCAATTTCTGCTAACTTCAGAACTAGTAATAAACTAGTCAAGGGAAATGGATAAAGAAATAATTCCTATGGATACTTGAATGTGAATTTAGGATCCGGAAAGTCAAAGGTCATTAATCTTAGTATACTATCGTGTTAAATAGGTTGAAGGAGTACCAAGCAGGTTGGGTTCTAAGTGAGCTACTACAGGTATGTAAAGCCTATCCTTTCTTCTCTTTTGGCATGTCTTAGATGTAAGTGTTACGTATGTGAAATTTAAGAGTTATTCCATTCCTAAAGCTCTGGGTATGAGTCAAGACTCCTGTTCACTTTTTGATGTTAGAACTCCAATAATAGTTGAGTCACTACCTTCCAAGTATTCTAGGAAATAAAAAGCAGCACATGTAAAGCCTGTGTCTTCTTACTTGTGGAAAGACTTGACTGTATGTAATGTAGAATATGGATTTGAAGGTAACTCCCTTATAAACTCTGGGTATCACTCGTGAGTTGTAGGCACTTTTGAATATTAAGAGTCTTAAAGTGGTTCGAACACTACTCCTAAGCCACCTTATGTTGAATAGTAAGGGGAGATACAAGCTCCTATTCCTAAAGGCTCTGAAATGATCAATGTCTCCGATTGCATAAATTGTGCCTCTGATTGCATAAGTTGAGTCTCTGACCACGTAAGTTGTGTTTCTGATTGCATAAACTATGCTTCTGATTGCATAAATTGTGTGGCATTATTTTGATGCATGTCTGTGATCTCTGAGGCCCCAACTGATGTGAGCCTTATGACATCTAAAGGGGTACCTCGAATAATTACTCCCCGAGTTTTCAGATGATGGTTCACTTGACTATTTTATCGAGTCTCAGATAATGACTTAGTTTCATATGGTTTCTTACTACTCCACTCGTGCATGTTGTAACCCTTCTTTCTTCACGTATCACAATGGGCCAAAAATTATATCGGGCGCAACTTTACAACTTCTTCACCGAGTTCCGGGCAGGCTATATATATATGTATGAAGTATACGATGATTAATTGCCGTATATGATGAAGTTGAAGCATATGATGATGCCATATTTGATGATGTTATTCATCGAGTCCCGAGATGAATATATATATATATACGATGATATGAAGAAAACATAGATCAAGCCGTATGTTCTGCGACATTGTTTTAAGTTATGGATCGGGTCGAATGTTCCTTGGCATATTTTACCATATGATAATGGCACTGAGTCCTTCCCTAGAGGGTCAGGTATGGTATGTATATATATGATGATGGTATGGTATAAACATACACTACTCTCTTCTCCGAGTCCCTCACTAAAGGGCCAGATACTTTACTAGGCATGCATATGAAAATATAGGGATACATTTATGACCCCGAGCCCCATAGTGGACCGAATATAATATGATGACATATACGATAAGATTGTACCATATATGATGATATGATACCGTATATGATGACATAATGAAATAATATAAATGATGGAAAGAGATAATGACATGATGATATGATGATATGATGAAATAATTATGACATCGAGTTCCTTAGCGGGCCGGGCACAGTGTATGATGATGTATATGATTACGTGTCTTAAGGTGAAGGTACAGTAATTTGTTAATTGTTATGTTTGTCCCCTGCATCCCTGTTTCAGCTATGGTCTCAGTTATGGTGTGTTATGCTTTACATTCTCAACATATATATCGTACTGACCTCCTTTCTTTGGGGGGCTGCATTTCATGCCCACAGGTATAGGTACTTACTTTGGAGATCCGCTAGCTTAGGGTTTCCACTCAGCGATTTGGAAGCGCTTCATTGTGCTGGAGCCCAGATTTTAGTACTGACCCTTGATGTATATGCTTACTTATTCATGGTACGGCGGGGGCCCTATCCCGCCATATATTACTGTTGATATTCTTAGAGGTCTGTAGACATATGTACGTGGGTTGTTTACAAGTTTGTTTTAGTGGTGCCTATACGGCATATTGCAAATGTTATTATGTTAAAGAAGCCTTGTCGGCTTGCATGCCCTTTCATGACATGATGTAAATGAAAGAGACTATATGTCTGCACATATGTTATCACCCATAAGGGTTCTGGTGTATAGTCCTTATATTTGATAGTTAGGTAGACGGGGGTCCAGGTCGGACCCTAGTCACGGCCTACAGGGTTGGGTCGTAACATATGCAAATATGATTGTAATAATGAAAGGACAATTCTCACATTACAAGTATGATATAGAAATGAACTATTCTATGATTTCAAGCGTATGATCATGAATATGATATATGAAATTATGTTCTTATGTTATATATGTATTTCGTGGGATTTGACTTAGCATCGAATGTGAACTTAAGGTGGGGGCTCAAAGCAAGGGGTCCTTATATAAAGTCTCTTATCTCATAACTACATGCCACCATGAGATTTCCTTTACGACCTAGCCTATCGATCCACAAGTAGCACATGTTTATGATTAGGAGTCTACCTTGGCAAACTAGTCTCCCCCTTCTTGATGTGGGGATCATCGGATTCCATGTTATAGGTCACATGGTCTTATTGTCAGTTATGGTTCCTATCCCACATATGTATTATTTCTTAAGTATGTTATGATTTTGAACTTATGCTTTTAAATGCTTTGGTCAATATGATTTTCTCATGACTTTATGTATTCTATCTTATCATGTGATTTACTTGACCCTTGTATTTCCATGATTTACGTTGCATGTCACGCCCTCATACTGAGTACATTCCAATGTACTAATGCATACTTTTTACCTACATTGTCTCATAATGTAGGAGTTGAGGTTGAAGATCCTATTCCTCTACGAAACTAATAGGCGTTCTCTATCCGACTGTGTTATGGTGAGTCCTCATTAATCGGGGACTAGTTTTCAAGTTGCTTACTGTTTTCGTTCAAAAGACTTTTGTTTACATCATATATTGAGGGTGAACTAGGGACATGTCTTATCCTCCGTCCATACTCATGTTTAGAGGCATCTAGTTGGACATATGTTTGAGTCTATGTTATCATAAAACATTTTTTTCCAGATTTGTATTAATGGTTTAGACTCTCTTATGATGTTTCTGCTTTTATATTTTACCTTATGTATGCTTATGATATATACAAGAGTCTTGGTTGGAGCCCTTCGAGGTTTTGATCGCCATGTTACAACTAGGCCTTAGGTCGGGTTGTGACAAACTTGATATTAGAGCACAAGGTTTTCTAAGTGTCCTAGGATGTCCAACATGCCACATTAAGTAGAGTCTTATTCATGGGTGTGAAGCACACCACACTTATGAGTAGGAGGCTATGAGGAATTTTAGGAATTCTCATTTCTTTCATGATCCATGTCATGCTATAGAGTTTACGTTAAGACTTCTTCTCCATAATAGTCTTTATTTGCAATTTTTAAAAAACAATGGCTCCAAGAAGACCACCATTTCTAAGGTGAGAGAATGTTAATGAAGCCTAAGATCCCCCGACTTCTTAAGACAATGGTACTCTACCAGACTAAGTGACTAATGTGGAGTTCTGAACTGCTATCACTATACTAGCCAGAGTAGTGACCAATCAAGGTATCATGGCTCCTTCTAATATTCCTACTCCAGCCTCAAGAGTTAGGGACTTTGCACGAATGAATCCTCTGGAATTTAATGGCTCAAAGGTTGATGAGGATACTCAAGAGTTCATTGATGAGGTCTACAAAATAGTGAGTATTATGAGGGTGACTTTGGAAGAAAAAGTGGAGTTGGCGGCTTACCAACTCAAAGGTGTTTCTCAACTATAGTACACTCAATGGAATTTTGAGAGGGTGGATGAAGGTCCTGTCGAATGGGCAGCTTTCAAACTTACTTTCCTTGATCACTTGGACTATGCCCTCAAGTTTACTAAGCTATCCAAGTATGCTCCTTTATTGGTTGCCGATCCATATGCTCGAATGAGTAAATTCATATTGGGGGTGTCCGACTTGGTTTCTAAGGAATGTCGCACTGCTATGCTTGTTAAAGAGATGGACTTATCTCAGCTCATGACTTTTGCCGAACAAATTAAAAGGGAAAACCTCAAAGAAATGAGGATGAGGGATTCTAAGAGGGCTCGGTATGAAGGTGGATTCTCCAATGCTAGGATCGTTGGTAGCAATGGATGCTCTCATCGAGGTCAAAGCTTGGGGAAGAAATTTGCTAAGGATAGGGTTCCATACCCTAAAGCTCAAAGTGAAGGAGGTGCAAATGCTAGTAACCCTTCTATTCCAAAGTGTACAAAGTGTGGAAAATATCATGGAGGAAGGTGCCTAATGGGAGTGGATGCTTGCTATGGATGTGGAAAGATGGGCCATAAGCGATCTGAGTGCCCTCTTATATCCAACAAGGGTGGATATGGTCATCCAATAAGAGTCCAAGTGCAATAAGGTGCCCAAGCTCAACCTAAGAGTAGCCAATGCAACAGCTAATTTTATGCTCTTCATGCTAGGCAAGAGGTCGATGAGTCTCCCGATGTGGTCACGGGTATGTTACGAGTCTTTACCTTTTGATGTATATGTATTTCTTGATCCGAGTGCCAACTTGTCTTTTCTTACTCCTTACATTGCTATGAGGTTTGATGTGTACCCCGAAGTGTTAATAAAAACTTTCTTGGTTTATACTCCCATTAGTGGTTCAGTATTAGCCAAGAGAGCTTATAGAAATTATCCCATATGGGTCTTGCACAAAGTCATTCCATGTGATCTTGTTGAACTTGATATGACTTACTTCAACATCATTCTTGGTATGGATTAGTTACATGCCGCTTACACATCTATATATTGTAGAACTCGTATGGTTAAGTTTTACTTCCCTAATAAGCCTATTCTTGAATGGAAGGGTAATGATTCAGTGGTTAAGGGTCGAATCATCTCATGTATTAAGGCTCGAAGAATGATTTCCAAAGGGTGCATTTATCATATTATGCGAGTTAGGGACATTGACTCCAAAACTCCTACTCTTGAGTCGGTCCCTATAGTTAATGAGTTCTTCGATGTGTTTCTCGATGATTTACCGGTGTTCCTCCCAAAAGAGAGATTGACTTTGGCATAGATCTCCTTCCCGATACCCAACCTATCTTTATTCTTCCTTACCGTATGGCTCCGGCGGAACTTAAGGAGTTGAAAGAACAATTAAAGGATTCATTGGATAAGGGTTTTGTAAGACCAAGTATTTTACCATGGGGTGCTCTCGTGTTATTTGTTAGAAAGAAATATGGGTCACTCCGAATGTGTATAGACTACTGGCAATTGAATAAGGTCACCATAAAGAACAAATATCCAATCCCAAGGATAGATGACCTATTTGATCAATTAATGGAGCAAGCTATTTTTTCCAAGATTGACCTCCATTCCAGCTATCATAATTTGAGGGTAAGAGAGTGTGATATTTCCAAGACGGCCTTTCAGACAAGGTATGATCATTTTGAATTTGTAGTAATGTCGTTTGGATTGACAAATGCTCCCGCTATATTCATGTATTTAATGAATCACATTTTAAAGACATATTTGGACATGTTTGTAGTGGTGTTTATTGATGATATCTTGATTTACTCTTGAAATGAGGAAGATCATATGGGTCACTTGAGGATTGTGTTGCAAATGTTGAGGGAAAAGGAACTATTCGCTAAATTTAGTAAATGCGAATTTTGGCTAAGAGAGGTTGCATTTCTTGGCAATGTGGTATCTGGTGATGGGATTAAAGTAGATCCAATGAAAACGGAGGCAATTAAAAATTGTCCTAGACCATTATTTTCTTCAGACATTAGGAGCTTTTTGGGCTTAGCCGGATACTATAGAAGGTTTGTTGAAGGGTTCTCATCTATTGCTTCGCCTTTAACTAAGTTGACACAAAAGAAGGTAAAATTTCAATGGTCGGAAGAATGTGAGAGAAGCTTCCAAATATTGAAAGATTGTCTTACGTCGGCTCCTATTTTGACATTGCTCGAAGGTTCAGATGGGTTTGTTGTTTATTGTGATGATTCACATGTTGGTTTGGGTTGTGTCTTGATGCACCATGGTAAGGTTATAGCCTATGCCTCTAGGCAACTTAAAGTACATGAAAGAAACTACCCAACCCACGATTTTGAACTTGCGGCGGTTGTGTTTGCATTAAAAATTTGGCGCCACTATTTTTATGGGGTGCATATTGATGTGTTTACCAACCACATAAGCTTGTAATATGTGTTTAGTCAAAAGGACTTAAACCTTAGGCAAATAAGGTGGCTTGAACTCCTATAAGACTATTGCATGAGTGTATTTTTACCATTCGGGTAAGACAAATGTTATAGCCGATGCTTTAGTCGATTGTCTATGGGTAGTGTTGCACATGTTGAAGAAGGTAAAATGGAATTAGTGAAAGAAGTCCATAGATTGGCACATTTAGGTGTGTATTTGGTTGATTCCAATGATGCAGGTGTTCTTATATATAATGGTTCAACATTATCTCTTATGGTAAACGACAAGTCAAATAAGATAATGATCCAATTTTGGTCTAATTGAAGAAGTCGGTTGCCAAAACGGCCATTGAGGCTTTCTCCCTAGGAGAAGATGGGGTATTACGTTACCAAGTTTGGTTGTGTGTTCCAAATATGGATGGAATAAGAGAGTTGATATTGAATATGGCCCATAGTTCTTGGTATTCAATTCATCCGGGATCTACCAAGATGTATCTTGACTTGAGGGAAGTGTAGTGGTGGAATGGCATGAAGAAGGACATAGCTGAGTTCGTGGCTAAGTGTCCTAATTGCCAACAAGTGAAAGTTGAACATCAAAGGCTGGGAGGTTTAACTCAAGAAATTGAAATTCCTACATGGAAGTGGGAAGATGTGAAATGGACTTTATCACGGGTTTGCCTCGTACTAGAAGACAACATGATTCTATTTGGGTCATTGTGGACCGAATGACCAAATCAATGCATTTTCTACGATAAAAACTTCTTATGGTGCCGAAGACTATGCTAAGTTGTACATTCGTGAACTTGTGAAACTTTATGGTGTTCCTTTGTCGATTATATCGGATAGAGGTACTCAATTTAGTTCACATTTTTGAAAGTCATTTTAAAAAGGTCTTGGCACTAAAGTCAAGTTAAGTACCGCTTTTCATCCTCAAATCGATGGGCAAGCCGAGAGAACAATTCAAACCTTGGAGGATATGTTAAGGGCATGTGTGATTGACCTTAGAGGAAGTTGGGATAATCATTTACCGTTGATTGAGTTCGCTTACAATAATAGTTATCACTCCAGCATCCGTATGGCTCCTTTTGAAGCCTTGTATGAGAGAAGATGTAGGTATCCGGTGGGGTGGTTTGAAGTTGGTGAGATGGCATTGATTGTTCCAGATTTTGTAATTGATGCAATAGATAAAGCAAGGTTCATAAGAGAAAGATTGAAAATGGCTCAAAGTCATCAAAATTCCTATTCGGACACTAGGAGGAGAGAGCTTGAATTTGATGTGGACGATATGGTATATTTGAAGATTTCAACTATGAAAGGGGTAATGCGGTTTGGTAAGAAAGGAAAGTTGAGCCCTAGATATATAAGACCGTATAGGATATTGAAGCGCATTGGTAAGGTAGCATATGAGTTAGACTTGCCACTTGAGTTGGCTTTGTTTCATCCGATATTTCATGTGTCGATGTAGAAGAAGTTTGTGGGTGATCCAAATTCAATTGTACCAAGGGAAAACGTGAGTATTGAAGAGAATTTGACTTATGAGGAGGTTCCGATTGAGATTTTAGACCGGCAAGTGAAGAGGCTGAGAAATAAAGACGTTGCATCTGTCAAAGTATTGTGGAGGAATCAACAAGTAAAGAGTGCTACGTAGGAAGCGGAATTAGACATGATGAAGTGATATCCTTATATATTTCCTTTCACTCAAGCCTAAAGGTATTAAGTTTCTCATGATCAAATTAATTAAACTTCTACGCTTCAGTTCCATATGTCATTCATATGCATGCATGATTCATGAAAATGATTTCTCTCAAGAAATATGTTTTATTTTAAGTATGAAGTTTACATGTCATATGCATTTTTCAAAGTGTCCTCATGTCCATGTTGGGGTTCTAAATCCTTTTTCCATGTCTTTCCTATAGTGGTTGAATCTCTTTCGAGGACGAATGTTCCCAAGGGGGAGATATTGTAACATCCCTCAAAATTTGAATAATAATAATAATAATAATAATATACCTTAAGAATGCCTTGAAAATAGGCCTCTCATGTAATGTATTATCCTTAATCTTTTTGGAAAATTCGAGTTCGGAATATCAATCAGGGGGGAAAAACCTGCAGGAAAATGGTCTCAATGGATTTTTAGGACCCATAGAATGGAAGAAAGATTTTTGAAGAAACCATAAAATAGTATGGTCCGCGACAAGACCGCGTCACGGACCTGGAAAGCTGCACAGGATAGAGTAGTCCACGATAGGATCGCGTCGCAGAGCTAGGGACAGTCTTCTGGCCGAGTTGGTCGCGACAGTCCGCATTTTGGACCTGGGAAGGTGTCCTGGCCAAATTTAGTTTTTTTAGGGCATTTTAGACTTTTCCCAAATTATTAGTTAATGAACCTAAATGTTTTTAGGACCTAATTCAACTCTATAAATTTACCTAAACCTCTTATTCAATTCATTCTTCTACAATTCATCTATCAAATATTTCTCTCTCTACAAAAAGGCTCTCAAGGGTTTCCATTGAAGACTTCAAGTAAATTCACTCAATTTCTGCATCAAAACTCTCAAGTTCTTCCAAATTAATTGGTGTTCTCACTCAAGGTATGTGGGTATTGATTCATGAATCCTTTCTTCCATGAAGCCTAATCAATTTCTTAAGTTTTCTATCAAATTAAAGTATGATATTTAATGGGTTTTGTGATCTCTATTCCAATTGCATGAATTTTGATTTAAAGCATGATTATGAGTCTATTTAGATATAATTTGATGGTCATTGAATTAAATTAAAGAATTTTTCCATAAATTCTTTTATTTTGATTTCCAGGGTTCATGATGTAAAATATAAATATTTTCAATTATACTTCTAAATGATATTATCTATATGAATTATGTATGGGCTGATATAAAATTTATGATCATGCATATTTTCAAGTTAATTTTATGATTTTTAAGTCAATTGATCATGCATTCATGTCATACCCAAATTTCAAGTTCAAGCTATGGTCATGAATTTTTAAAGTATGAATTATGACTATGTATTTCCATTATGATCATGAATTGTAAGTATGTTTCAAATTATGGTTTTTCATGTAAGTTATGAAGTAAGGCAACCAAAGGCCTAACGATATGAATTATGCAAATATGATTGTAATGATGAAAGGACAATTCTCACATTACAAGTATATTATGGAAATGAGCTATTCTATGATTTTAAGCCTATAATCATGACTATGATATATGAAATTATGATCTTATGTTATGTATGTATTCCGTGGGATTTGACTTAGCACCGAATGTGGACTTGAGGTGAGGGATCGAAGCAAGGGGTCCTTATATAAAGTCTCTTGTCTCATAACTACGTGCCATCATAGGATTGCCTTTATGGCCTAGGTAGTGTATCAAAGAGTAGCACATGTTCATGATTAAGAGTCTACCTTGGCAAAGTAGACTCCCCCTTCTCGATGTGGGGATCATCAGATTTCATGTTATAGCTCGCATGGTCTTATTATTGGTTATGGTTCCTATCCCACATATGTATGATTTCTTAAGTATGTTAAGATTTTGAACTTATGCTTTTAAATGCTTTGGTCAATATGATTTTCTCATGACTTTATATCTTCCATCTTATCATGTGATTTACTTGACCCTTGCATTTCCATGATTTACGTTGCATGTCACGCCCTCATACTGATTATATTCCAATATACTAATGCATACTTTTTGCCTACATTGTCTCATAATGTAGGAGTTGAGGTTGAAGATCCTAATCGTGTACGAAACTTGTAGGCATTCTCTATCCGACTGTGTTTGGGTGAGTCCTCATTGATCGGGGACTGGTTTTCAAGTTGATTACTGTTTTCTTTCAAAAGACTTTTGTTTACATCATATATTGAGGGTGAGCTAGGGACATGTCTTATTCCCCGCCCATACTCATGTTTAGAGGCATCTAGTTGGACATATGTTTGAGTCTATGTTGTAATAAAATATTTTTTTTCATATTTCTATTAATGGTTTAGACACTCTTATGATGTTTCTAATTTTATATTTTACCTTATGTATGCTTATGATATGTACAAGAGGCTTGGTTGGAGCTCTTCGGGGTTTCGATCGCCGTGTTACGACTAGGTCTTAGGTCGGATTGTGACACCTTAAAGACTAAAACTTTTGTTAAGTGTCAATAGGTCTACAAGCCCTTCCTATGGCCCGTAGAACACTTTACGACTCATCAACCTACTTGTGGACCATTGGCAGTGGCAAGTTTTCTCACTTTTCTCTGGGTTCTTGAAATTAATCTAACCTTGGATATTACGGGGTGTTACAACACCATTAGTTTCCTTTTTTTACTTTGGTCAAGTAAAAAAAGAGATAGGCTTTTCCAGATAGTTTCTAAAGATAAGATTTGTCTTTTGTTTTTTAATTGGTTTATTTCATATTTTTTTATTTTTTTGGCTGATCACTTATGGACCAACCCTTAGACTTTGCGGTTTACATTTTGAGCTTATATAAAACTGTCTCAACAACAAAATTAATTTTTTTAAAAAAGATAAGGAGTAAATTAAACCTAGTTTTATATTCAATCAATGAAATACTATCCTAAGTAAGTGCTCAAACTAGTTCCTTCTTTCTTCTCGGTTGTTACTATGGATGTACTACTCCATTAAAACCTGAGTAAACTAATCCCAAGTCAATTAAGAAGACCCTAATGGTCTGAAATCAACATAAGATCACCCCAATTACTTGGTTGGGCCATATATCTAGAAATCAGTGTATTCAAATCCATGGGACTCCACTAATTCTAGATTCTACAACCTCTCATGACAACTAAAGAGAAACGCATACACATCCTCTCCATGTCTACCTTTTCAAAAGGGTGGATTTATCTTTTTCAGGTACTCAAATCTCTTCTGCTCATCTTCAGACAAAACATACCTAAACGCTAGTGGTACTCTAATGCCAAGAAGTCATACCCCTAAATCTGGTAGCTACTGATGTGGCTAGCTAGTCTGCTAGGTTTTGAAAACTTAGAACTGGATGTTGGTCAAAAGTCTGTCCCCTTTTCTATTAATGGAGTACCAGGCAAAACATCGACTTGAGTAATACCCTCTGTTATACCCCAAAAATTACCAAAATACCCATAGAGGATAGCGCACTTGCATAACGTATCATCCCTAACTTTTTTGGCTAATTCAAGAAAGAAATATCGACTAAGGAGAAAAATCATATAAAAAAGTGATCTCGGTTGAATTTTAGGCCACATGCATCAAAAGATAATTTTTTAGGGCAAAATTACTTAACTAGAAGAGTGCATGACAGGTACGCATCACAGACCTGACCAAATGTAGCTTATTTTCATCAATTGTTCATAAAACGCATTCACTGAATGCGATTTAAGTGTTAATTTTAAAAATATACTGAAATGGAAAAAGTCCGCATCGCGGACTTACTTTATTAGTACCCGATTTTCAATTTCAAGTGAGGGGCATTTCAGAATTTTTTCCACCCCTCCAATACTTAACCCCTGACTTCCTTAGGCCGTTTTGACCTTAAGACAATTCCTAAATGCATTTCTAAGTCTTCTTACACAAAATTAACTCAAGAGCTAGGGCTAAGGAGAGGAGAAAAACTAGGGTTCAAGAGATTCAAGCAAAACCTTTGCAATTTGATTGCCCAGTCTACATTCTAGGTATGTAAGGCTAACTAAAATATGGATTTGAGTTCTTCCATGTGCCCTAATTAGTTGGCGCATGAAATTGAGTCTTCCATGAGTAATTTCTTGAAAGTTTTTCTGAAACCTTAGTATATTCTTGCATAATATGATATTAATAAATTTTTTATGAGTATAATACTTGTAACAAATGATTTCGGCTTTTTCTACATGAACCCTAACTAGAAATTTACCAATATTTGAATATCCCTATGTAATGATTTAGTCTAGAACCATGAACTATGAATGCCTTGAATGTGAATGGGATTGAACATAAATGTAGCCTTAATGAAACTTGAAGGTCCTTTGTATTTTCAAAAATTGAACCCAAATGATTGAATAAAATTAAATGTTGTCATAAATGCATATCTAAACTACTCTTGAAAGATGTGTTTGTTATTGATTGGATAGTATGATTGGTTGAGAGGTTTGATTGTGATAGAATTGATAAAAGTCCAAATGAGACTTGTCAAATGACTAAATTTAATTGATCGAATAGAGTTTTATTAGCATTAAGTCTTGGAAGGAGTATCGAACACCAAATTGGATGAGAGTAACTAATAACTCGAACTTAATAACTACGTAGACAATGTAGGTAAGGATTGTATCGTGAATCATATGAATTCCCTTATTGTCCCTAAAGTGGACTTGACTGATTAATTGTGGATCCTTGGTTGGTTAATTTTTCCTTTACCCTGACAAAATATTGGATGGATGTGGCAATGACGTTGGCTTGTTGTACCTCAATGGATCATAGGTGGTGGTTATTAGATAAGAGAAACTCCAGATAGGTCTTGATAGTACTCTAAATGATTGGTTTGATTGGCATAAGTTTGTTCCTGTCTAAGTCATATTTACTTTAGACTTGTGATATCCTGATCGAGTTCCATATTCTAATTTGAGCTCATTCCATCTTGATGATTATTATTTTCCTTGCGTTTTACATTCTTGTACATTCCACATACTAACATTCATTTGGGCCTGCATCTTTTCATGATGCAGAGATAGTATTATAGATCATCAACAGGCGCTTCATTGAGGATTAGATTTGTCATCAGCTTTGGTGAGTCCTCCCTACTTTCTAAGGATTCCACATATATCTTTCATTATGTTGGGATAGTACTTTTCTTTCATTGAGGTAGCCATGAACTTGTCATGATCCCCATATGGATTGAAGAGGTAGAGGCTTCATAGACTAGACAATGATGGTTTGAGTTGATGTCATTATATATTTACTAGTTACTCTCAGAGTATTCTTATAACTTAAATTTGGATTTGATTGTTAGACTTTGGCCTTTATTCTTTGAGTTTTTGATCGTGTTACCCTCTATGAGGTGTTTTTCCTTACTTTTGAGTCTTCTACTATATGATTGGACCAGTGATCAGGCCAAGTGATTCTCTTAGGGACCAACTATGGTTTATGAGTTTCGACCACGTTTAGGGTACCCTTCCGGGGTGTGACAAATTTGGTATCAGAGCACAGAGTTCAGGAGTCCTAGGGAGTTTCTAAAGTCATGTCTAGTAGAATATTTCTTATGGGTGTGTTACGCACCATGCTTATAAAAAGGAGGCTATAGGACACTAGGAATTATTTCACTTCTTTCACATTCTGAGTTCGTGCAATATAGTTTATCTCTATGAAAGCTCTCTTTTAATTCGTGCGTTTGCGTTTTGATTTCAGATCATGATTCCAAGAAGAGCTACCAGAATACTTAGGGGTAGAGGATGCTCAACTAGGCAAAATGTTAACCAACCTGAACAATAAGTTCTTGAGGGGCAAGGAGACCCTGCTATGCCTGCAAAACGGCCACCAAAAGATGACATTTCAAATGCTAAGCTTCTCCAGGCCATCCAAACTTTGGCTCAGGTAGTGATAACGCCAGTGTTCCAATAAAGAGAAGGTAGACAGGATGCTTCGGACATATCCAGGATCCGTGAATTCTTGAGGATGAACCCATTTAAGTTTAGTGAGTCTACACTGAATAAGGATCCAGAGAACTACATAGATGAACTTCAAAAAGTATTCTAGGTGATGCATGCGGGTGATACTGAGTGGGTTGAGTTGGCTGCCTACTAGCTCAAGGGTGTTTCTAGATTCTAGTTTGACTAGTGGAGGAAGGCTAGAGGAGTGGGTACACCAGTTCTGAGTTGGGCAGTATTTTGGGGAGCTTTTTTGGGATGCTTCTTCTCAAAAGAGTTGAGAGAAGAGAAGGTAAGAGAATTTTTGAACTTGAAATAGAGCTCTATAACTGTGTAGGAGTACAATGTTAAGTTCACACAACTGTCCTGTTATGCTCTGGAGATAGTTGTTGATATGAGGAGTAGGATGAGTTTGTGTGTGGCTGGACTGGTTTCTTCGACAAAGAAAGAGGGAAGGAGACCAATGCTAGATGGAGACATGGATATTGGTAGGTTTATGACTTATGTGCAACAAACAGATGAGTAGAAGTTGCAGGATAGCGAGGAGTTTAGGAGCAAGAGGGCTAAGATATCTAGTCATGAGGTTGGTAAGAGAGGGAATGGAAACCATTTTTAGACAAGGCCATTTAGGCCTGCTCTATTATCTGCTAGTGCACCTGCACTAAGGATCAGAAATGAACAGAGGTCCCAAAACTGTAGAGCCTAGGGTTCTCAGTCATAAGCTAGTGTGGCTCAAGGTTCTAGAGGTAAGCCACCATGTGGCAAGTGTGGCAAAATTCACTTGGAAAATGCCATGAGGGAGGGAATGAGTGCTATAATGTGGAAAAGTGGGTCACTTCATGAGAGAGGGTCCAATGTAGGCCAATAAAGCCCAATCTTCTGCTCCAGCACCACCAGTTTGAGGAAACCAAAGGGGGTGCTACTTTTGGTATAAGCCGGGGTTTAAACCGTTTGTATGCCATGGGTAGTCGCCAAGATCAGGAGAACTCGCCAGATGTTATCATTGGTATGCTTTGAGTCTTTTCTTATGATTTTTATGCTTTATTGGATCTGGGTTCCACTTTGTCATTTGTAACCCCTTATGTGGCTAACAAGTTTGATAAAATCTCTAAGTGTCTTCGTGAGCCTTTTCAGTGTGTCTACTCTTGTTGGTGAGTCTATCTTAACTGAGAGGGTCTATAGAGATTGTACTGTGTCAATCTATCATAGGAATACCATGGCTGACTTAGTTGAGTTGGATATGGTTGATTTTGATGTGATTCTTGGCATATACTGGTTTTATGTCTGTTATGCCTCTATTGATTGTAGGACTCGAATTGTTCAGTTCGAATTCCCGAATGAGCCTATCTTAGAATTGAATAATAGTCTTATTTTTCCTAAGGGTAAATTTATTTCCTACCTTAGGTCCATAAAGTTAATCTCGAAAGGATGTATTTATCAATCGTGCGAGTTAAAGATGATAGTGTGGAGTCTCCATATCTTGAGTCATTTTCGATTGTTAATGAGTTTCATGAGGATTTGCTAGAGTCCACTCCCCAAAATAAATGATTTTTTTAGTAATTTTAGGGTACCACTTATTTCTCAAAGATAGACCTTAGATCAGGTTACCATCAGTTGAAGGTGAGGGAGTGTGATATCCCGAAGACAGCTTTTCAAACCCATTGTAGCCATTTTGAGTTCTTGGTCATGCCTTTGAGTTGACTAATGCACTTGAAACCTTTATTGATCTCATGAATTGGGTGTTGAAGCCCTATCTTGATATGTTCGAGATTGTTTTTAGTGATGATATTCTGGTCTACTCCAAGAGTGAGAGCATCAAGTCATACACAAATATAATTGGAACAGACTAATTACCATATCCACCTAGCATCACCGGCATAACCATCCGAGGGTAGCCTGATGATTAAGGGATAGGGATACTGTCAACAGGGTATGGTTCTTTTTTATTACCCCGAACATCAAGTACATCTATCTTTATCGATTAACTAATTTTTAAAGGCTGAAGTAGATCCTAAAAAGCTACCACTTTCTCATGAATTTATCTTGAATTGAGATCTTTTGTCTCAATTTTAATTACAAGATGTCCCATGGGGTCTTATATCGGTGCATTGGTGTTGAAAAAGCAGGTAGTTCGTAAACTCGCAATTGACTCCAAAGTCATTATTGATTGCTTCAATGAAAATAAAAAAGCCTGGAGAAGCATGCCTATTACCCTAGAGTTCTCCTCCAGAATCTTAAAGAAAAGGAATTGTATGAAAAGTTCTCCAAATGGGAATTCTGGCTTGCATCAGTGGCTTTCCTAGGCCATATGATAGCTGGAGATGGTATTCGGGTTGATAACAAAAAATTGAGGCAGTGAAGAATTGGCCCAGACCCACATCCCTAACTATATAAGAAGCTTTTTAGGTTTGGATGGCTATTACCGAAGTTTTGTAGAGGTATTCTCATCCATATCATCACCATTGACTAAGCTGACCCAAAAGAAGACTAAGTTCCAATAGTTCGATGCTTGTGAGGAGAGTTTCCAGAAATTGAAGATCAAAATGACCACCGCTCTTATTTTGACTTTGCCCGATGGAATAGAGGATTTTTTAATATATTGTGAGACATTTATAATTGGTTTGGGTTGTGTGTTGATGCAGAGGGGAAAAGTATTAGCTTATGTTTCTAAAAAACTTAAGATTCACTAGAGAAATTACCAACTCAGGGCCTTGAGCTGGCAGCTATGGTATTTTCTCTTAAAATTTGGCCCCGCTATTTGTATGGAGTGCATGTTGATGTGCTCACTGATCATAAGAGTTTGCAATACATCTTTAGTCAGAAAGAGCTCAATCCGAGGAAGATAAGATGGCTGGAGTTGCTCAAGGACTATGACATGAACATTCTCTATCACCTCGGTAAAGCTTATGTTGTTGCTGATGCTCTTAGCAGGCTGTGTCATGACCCAATCTAGGGCCTAGTCATAACATGGCTATAGAAACCCCGAAGGGGATCCAACTAAGACTCTTGACATATCATAAAGAATACATAAGGAAAAGTAAATGTGTAGTTATCATAAGAGAGTCTAAACTATGATTCATAATGAAGAATGTAACTCAACAACATAGACTCAAACATTTGTCCAACTAATTCCTTTAATCATGAACATGGATAGGGGCTATGACATGACCCTAACTCTCTCTCAAAATAAAAGAAAGATGTTTTTGAAAGTAATAAAACAACATCTCATAAGTAGACTCAATAGATCAGGACTTACTGCAACTTCGCTGATAAGAAAGCTCTACTAGCCACGTGGATGGACATGATCCTCAACCTCAACCCCTAAATTATCAGACAGTGTAGGCAATAATATGCGTTAGTATGTTTGGATGTACTAAGTATGTGGAAAAGATATACAATGTAAATCATAAGATATGATGATCAAGAATATACATGATATAGAGGATAAGTAAAACCATGAGGAAAGTCATAATGATCAAGCATTTAAAAGACATAGTTGAACATCGTAAAATAACATAATACTCATATACATATGTTGGATAGGAACCATAACCAAAAGTAAGACCATGCGAGCTATAACATGGAATCACGTTGTCTCCCCATATAATGAAGAAAAGAGGAATCTACTTTTCAAGGTAGACTCTACCCCGCTAGATGGGTCATGTACATATGCTATGTGTGGATCCACTAGCTAAGACATGAAGTCAACCTACAGTGGCATGTAGTTTAAGAGACTAGCTAAGACATGAAGTCAACCTCGGTGCTAAGTCAAATCCGCACGGAATACATAATATAACATAGTAAACATACTTAACATATAACATAACTTGTTCATAAACTTCATAATTCATAGAATAACTCATTCATAACATAATTGCAATGTGACTATTGGCCTTTTATAATTACAAATCATACTTGCATAATTTATATCATTAGGTCCTAGGTCACCACATAGGGCCTTAAGTCACCTATCTTCATAACTTGCATGAAAGTCAAAAATTGGACATACTTACATTTCATGATCATACTTCATATTTGAATTTAGAGTAAAACTCATATACATAATCAATTGTATTGAAAACCATAAGAATACCTTAAAACATTGGGCTCCATAATCATAGTTCATATAACTCATCCTAGAAAATATCTTTATGCATGGGAATTTATAATTCATCTTGAAATTATATAATTTATGTAGAAAGATAATTATAATGATCATTAGTAATGTTTACAAATGAAATCAAGTTAGCTCAACATAATTCATCAAAATTGAAGTTCAAAAGTAATGAGATTTCATGAGAGTTTGAAATAAACCTTGGACTCCATGAGTGGAAGAGACTCATGAATCAATCCACACATACCTTTATTGAAATTAGACTTGAATTTGAGAAAGGAGACTTGATCTTGAAAAAACCCTAATAAAAACTTGATGAACTCATGACGAACCTTGGGAGAGAAGTCTAGAATTTATTTGGCAAAATAATGAGGGAATAAAAAAGTTTTAGGAGTATTTAGGATACAATTCGTAAAGAATCTAGTCCTTAAAAACCTACACATAAAATATTAGAATGTAGGGAAACTAACTTCTATGACTTGCCTCTTGCCTCTACAATCTATAGAAGCAGTGACGAGTCGTCATTGCAACTCGTCCTACAGGTCCTAAGAAAGAACTAAAAATTAGGTCTCTGAACTTTTGTTATTGATCGTGTTTATGATATGTCGTCGCCTTTGCGAGTCATCAAAGTGACCCGTCTTGCAGGTCTAAAAACTTGAAAGTTGAGGATGTCTAAATTTTCACCATGACTAATTTCTATGAGTCATAAGCTTCTCAATGACATGTCCTGTTGAATCGTAGATGAAGTCCTGAGAGTGACACCTGAAGGCCATCCTACCTTGCCTCGACGACTCATTTCTACGAATCTTCATTTCCTCTATGGGTCATCAAAGGACTCGTAAACCCCACTTTTGCCTTAGTCAAATTTCTATTTCTTTACTTCACCTCTATGGGTCAAGTTTACGACCAGTAGTAACTCCTATATGTCGTAGACTGACTCATAGACTTGGGTAAGTTTCCAATTTTTTTGAAAATTTTCTTTCATTCAACTTTTTGTCTTACAGAGTGTTACGATATCTCCCTCTTGGGAACATTCATCCTCAAATGAGATTCAACTAGCATAGGAAAGACATGAAAGAGGACTAGCAATCCCAACATAATCATGTCGATACTTGAAAATGCATAGAACACGTAAACTTCACACTTAACATAAAACATGGCTCTCAAAAATCATTTTAATGAATCATGCATGCATATGAATAACATAGGAGGGACTGAATACGTAAAAGTGTAATTGATTTTGATCATGAATAGGTTAGTACCTTGGTCTTGAATAGAAGGAAATATATATGAATAATACTTCATCATGTCCGCTTCCGCCTTCCCATGTAGAATTCTCTTCTTGTTGATTTCTCCACAACACATTAATGGACACAACATTTTTATTCCTAAGACTTTTCACTTGCCGGTCTAATATTTCTACCGGAACCTCCTCATAAGTCAAACTCTCCTCAATGTTCACAAATAGCACAATAGAGTTTGGATCATCTACAAATTTACTCAACATAGACACATGAAATACTAGATGAAGCCTAGCCAGCTCAAATGACAAGTCCAACTCATATGCCACTTTGCCAACATGTTTCATTATTCTATAGGGTCCTACATATAGAGGATTCAACTTTCATTTCTTGCCAAAATACATTACACCTTTCATAGGTGAAACCTTGAAGTACACCCAATCATCCTCACCAAATTCTGGCTCCCTCTTTCTAATGTCCAAATAGGACTTTTGATGACTTTGAGCCTCCGTTAATCTTTCTTTTATGAGCCTTACTTTATCCATGGCATCAAATACCAAATCTAGACCAATCAATGCTATCTCACCCACTTCAAACTATCCTACTGGGAATCTATATCTTCTTCTATATAAGGCTTCAAAAGGAGCCATTTGGATGCTAGAGTGATAGATATTTAGTAAGCAAACTCAATCAATGGTAAATGCTCATCCTAACTTCCTTTAAGATCAATCACACATGCCCTTAACATATCCTCCAAAGTTTGGATCATTCTTTCAGCTTGTCCATCGGTTTGAGGATGGAATGCGGTACTTAGCTTAACTCTAGTACCAAGACCCTTTTGGAATGACTTTCAAAAATGTGAAGTGAATAGAACACCTCTATTTGATATAATCGACAAAGGAACATCATGAAGTTTCACAAGTTTATGAATGTACAACTTAGCATAATCTTCAGCACCATAAAAAGTCTTAACATATAGAAAATGTATCGATCTAGTCATTCGGTCCACAATGGCCCAAATAAAATCATGTTGTCTATTAGTTCGAGGCAAACCCATTACAAAGTCCATATTCACATTTTCCCACTTAAAAGTAGGAATCTCAATGTCTTGAGCTAAACCTCTCTAGTTTTGATGCTCCACTTTAACTTGTTGACAATTAGGAATCTTAGCCTCAAACTCCACTATGTCCTTCTTTATGCAATTCCACCAATACACTTCCCTCAAATCACGATACAGTTTGGTGGATCTTGGATGAATTGAATACCGAGAACTATGGGCCTCTTTCAATATCAACTCTCTTAACCCATCAACATTAGGAAAACATAAATTAACCTTGGTAAAGTAGTACCCCCTATTCCCCTTAGGATAAATCCACAATGGCATTTTTGGCAACCGACTTCTTCAAATCAACCAACATCGAATCAATGTCTCATTTGGCCTTAACATCTGCCATAAGAGATGATTCCAAGCCATTATGTACAAAAACACCTCCATTATTGGATTCAACCAACCGTATACGTAAACGTACCAATCTATGGACATCTTTAACCAATTCCCTCTTACCTTTCTCAATGTATGCAACACTATCCATGGACAATCAACTAAAAGCATTGGCTACTAAATTGACTTTACCTGGATGGTACAACACACTCATGTCATAGTCTTTTAAAAGTTAAAGCCATCTTCTTTGCTTAAGATTAAAGTCCCTTTGAGTAAACACATATTGTAAGCTTTTGTGGTTAGTGAAGACATCAATATGCACCCCGTAAAGATAATGACACCAACTTTTCAAAGCAAACACAACCGCCGCAAGTTTAATATCATGGGTTGGGTAGTTCCTTTCATGTACCTTAAGTTGTCTAGAAGCATAAGCAATAACCTTATCATGTTGCATCAAAACACAACCCAAACCAACGCATAAGGCATCACAATAGACAACAAACCCATCTGAACCTTCCGGCAATGTTAATATAGGAGCCGACGTAAAGTGACTCTTCAATATTTGAAATATTTTCTCACATTCATCCGACCATTGAAATTTCACCTTCTTTTGAGTCAACTTCGTCAAAGGTGAAGAAATAGATGAAAATCCTTCAATAAACTTTCTATAGTATCCGGCTAAGCCCAAAAAACTTCTAATGTCGGAAGGAGATAACGATCTAGGCCAATTCTTAACCTCCTTCATTTTCTTTGGATCAACCTTAATCCCATCATCGAACACCACATGGCCAAGAAATGCATCCTCTCTTAGCCAAAATTCGCACTTTGTAAACTTAGAAAATAATTGCTTCTCTCTCAATGTTTGTAACACAATGCTCAAGTGACCCATATGATCTTCCTCATTTCGAGAATAAATCAAGATTTCATCAATGAACACTACTACAAACATGTCTAAGTATGGTTTGAAAATACGATTCATCAAATCCATGAAGATAGGGGAAGAATTAGTCAAACCAAATAACATTACAATAAATTCGAAATGAACATACCTTGTCCAAAATGCCATTTTGGGAATATCACACTCCCTCTCCCTTAATTGATGATAACCAGAACAAAGATCAATCTTAAAGAATTAACTTGCTTCTTGTAATTGGTCAAACAAGTCATCTATCCTCGGGATTGGGTATTTGTTCTTTTTGGTGACCTTGTTCAATTATCGGTAATCTATACACATTTGGAGTGACCCATCTTTCTTCCTAACAAATAATATGGGAGCATCCCATGGTGAAATACTTGGCCTTACAAAATCCTTATCCAACAAATCCTTCAATTGCTCTTTCAATCCTTAAGTTCCGCCGAAGCTATATGGTAAGGAGGAATAAAAATAGGTTGAGTATCGGGGGTGAGATCGATGCAAAAGTTAATTTTCCTTTCGAGAGCAATACTGGGAAAATCATCAGAAAACACATCAAGAAATTCATTAACTATAGGGATCAACTCAAGAGTAGGAGTTTCAGAACCAATATTCCTAACTCGCACAATACGATAAATGCACTCTTTGGAAATCATTCTTTGGGCCTTAAGAAATGAGATGAATCGGCCCTTAACCACCGAATCATTACCCTTCCATTCAGGAATAGGCTTATTAGGAAAGTAAAACTTAACCACACAAGTCCTACAACTTATATATGCATAGGAGGCATGTAACCAATACATACCAAGAATGATGTCAAAATTGGTTATGTCAAGTTTAACAAGATCACATGGAATAACTTTATGCAAGACCGACATAAGACAATTTCTATAAGCTCTCTTAGCTAATACCAAATCACCAACGGGAGTAAAAATTGAAAAAGGTTCTAACAATACTTTAGGATCAAGCAATGCATAAACATCAAAGTTAAAGACCCATAACATACCCGTGATCACATCAGGAGTCTCATCTATGTCTTGCCTATCATGAAGATTATAGAATCGGTTGTTGCATTGACCACCCTTAGGTTTATCTTGGGTGCCTTATTGCACTTGTCCTCCTTATAGATGACCTTCTCCACCTTTGTTGGAAATATGAGGGTACTCAGATTGCTTATGGCCCATCTTGCCATATCCATAGCAAGCACCCGTTCCCATCAAGAATTTCCCCTATGATTGTTTTCACACTTTGCACACTTAGGAAAACAAGGGCTACTACATTCACACCTCCTCCTCCTTGAACTTTATGGTATGGCACCCTATCTTTAGTAAACTTATTTCTTGAACCTTGGCCTTGTTGAGAGCGGCCAATACTACCACCACTGGTCCTAGCTTAGAGAGCCCACCTTCATACTGGGTCCTCTTAGAATCCCTCATCCTTATCCCTTGAGATTTTCTTCTTCAATATTTTTGGCAAAAGTCAATAGCGGATATATGTCTATTTCTTTCACAAGTATGGCGGTACGACTTTCCTTAGAAACTGAGTCAGACACCCCGATATAAATTAACTCATTCGGGCACATAGATCGACAACCAATGAAGGAGTATACTTGGATAACTTAGTAAACTTGAGGGCATAGTCCCTCATTCCCATATTGCCTTGTCGAAGATTTATGAACTCTAACGCTTTAGCTTCCATTAGCTCAAGAGGGAAAAAGCGATCAAGAAAGGCAAGTTTGAAGGCTCCCATTTAATAGGACCTTCATCTACCCTCTTTAACTTCCATTGAGTGTACCAAACTTGAGAAAAACCTTTGAGTTGGTAAGCTGCCAACTCCGCTTTCTCTTTTGAAGTCACCCTCATGATACTTACTATATTGTAAACCTCATCAATGAACCCTTGGGGATCCTCATCAACTTTTGAACCATGAAACTCTGGAGGGTTCATTCGTGTAAAAGTTTTCACTCTAGAAGCCGGAGTAGGAGCATTAGGACGAGCTACAACCCCTTGGTTGGCCACTACTTGGGCTAGCATAGTAAAAGTGGTTTAGGACTCTGCATGTGTCACTTTCTTGAGCAAAAGGTCATTGCCCTAAAGAGATGGAGGAGATTGGGCCTCATTAGCATTATTTTCCCTTGGAAATGGTGGCCTTCTTAGAGGCATGTTTCTGAAAATCTCAAAGGAAGATCATTAGGGAAAGAAAGTCTTAGGGTAAACTCTATAACATGACATAGATAATAAAAGAAACAAGAATTCCCTAAAATGTCTTATAGCCTCCTATTGATAGATGTGGCGCACTTCAAAACCATGAATAAGACTCTACTTGACATGGCATGTTGGACATCTTATGATATCTTAAGCCGTGCTCTAATACCAAATTTTTCACAACCCTGAGTGAGGGCCTAGTCATAACACAATGATTAAAACCCCAAAGGGGCTCCAACCTAGCCTTAACATATCATAAAGCACATATAAATTAAAGTAAATGCGGAATTATCATATGGGATTCTAAACCATGATTCATAACGAAGAATGTAACTCAACAACATGGACTCAAATATTTGTTCAATTAATGCCTCTAATCATGAACATGGACGAGGTCTGACATGTTCCTAGCTCACCCTCAAAATAAAAGGAATATATGTCTTTAAAATTAAGAAAACAACATCTCAAAACTAGTCCTCGATAGATGAGGACTCATCACAACTTCGCTGATAAGAAAGCTCTACTAGCCACATGGGGATATGATCCTCAACATCAACCCCTATATTATGAGACAATGTAGGCAATAATATGTGTTAGTGTGTTTGAATGTACTTAGTATGTGGGCATGACATGTAATGGAAATCATAAGATGTGATAATCAAGAATATATACATGATATAGAGGATAAGTAAACCATGAGGAGAGTCCTAATGATCAAACATTTAAAAGAAATAGTTAAAGATCGTAAAATAACATAACACTCATATACATATGTGGGACAGGAACCATAACTGAAAATAATACCATGCGAGCTATAACAGTCTCTCCATACAATGAAGAAAAGGGAAATCTACTTGCCAAGGTAGACTCTACCCTGCTAGGCAGGTCATGTACATACTCTATATGTGGATCCACTAGCTAAGGCATGAGGGAAACCTAAGGTGGTACGTAATTTATGGGATATGAGGCTGCTACTATGGCTTTCGGTATGGCCCCCACATTAAGTCCACTCGGAGCTAAGTCAAATCCCATGGAATACATAACACAACATAGTAAACATACTTAGCATATATCATAACTTGTTCATAAACTTCATAATTCATAGAATAGCTCATTCATAACCTAATTGCAATGTGAGTATTCGCCTTTTATCATTACAAATCATACTTGTATAATTCATATCATTAGGTCCTAGGTACCACATAGGGCCTTAAGTCACCTATCTTCATAACATGCATGAAAATCATAAATTGTACATACTTACAATTCATGATCATACTTCATACTTGAATTTAGAGTAAAATTCATATACATAATCAATTTCTATCACCACCCGACCTAGGGCCTAGTCGTAACATGGTGATCGAAACTCTGAAGGGCTCCAATCAAGCCTCTTGTATATATATTAAGCATAAATAAGGTAAAATAAAAGAGAAAATATTATAAGAAAGTCTAAACCATGAGTAGAAAATGAAGAATGTCATATGACAACATAGATTCAGAACGCTTGTCCAACTAGATGCCTCTACTCATGAGCATGGGCGGGGGCTAAGACATGTCCCTAGGTCACCCTCAATATAAAACATAACAAAAGTCTTTGAAAACAATAACCAACTGGATGATTAGTCCCTGATAAATGAGGACTCACCACAAACACCGCTGGGTAGGAAAGCATAACTATCCACATGGATGGACATGATCTTCAATCCCAACCCATACATTATGAGACAATGTAGGTAAAAAGTATGCATTAGTACATTGGAATGTACTAAGTATGAAGGCATGACATGCAACGTAAATCATGGGATATGATGGTCAAGTAAAACACATGATGATATGAGATACGTAAAGTCATGAGAAAAACATAGTGACCAAGGCATTAGAAAAGAATAATTTAAATCATGACATACATAAGAGATCATACATATGTGGGATAGAAACCATAACCGATAATAAGACCATACGAGCTATAACATGGATTGGATAGTTCCTTTCATGCACTTTAAGTTGCCTAGAGGCATAAGCTATAACCTTACTATGTTGCATCAAGACACAACCCAGACAAGCACGTGGAGCATCACAATAAACAACAAACCCATCCGAACCTTTGGGCAATGTCAAAATAAGAGCCAATGTGAGATGATCCTTCAATATTTGAAAACTTTTGTTACATTAATATGGCCATTGAAATTTTGCCTTCTTTTATGTCAACTTAGTTAAAGGAGAAGCAATAGATAAAAACCCTTCAACAAATCTTCTGTAGTATCCAGCTAAGCCCAAAAAGCTTCTAATATCCGAAGGAGATAATGGTCTAGGCTAATTCTTAACCATATCAGTTTTCTTTGGGTCTACTTTAATCCCATCACAAGACACCACATGGCCAAGAAATTCAACTTTCCTCATTCAAAACTCGTACTTACTAAATTTAGCAAATAATTCCTTTTCTCTCAATGTTTGCAACACAATCCTCAAGCAACCCAAATGATCTTCATCATATCGAAAATAAATCAAGATGTCATCAATGAACACCATTACAAACATGTCCAAATATGGATTGAAAATATAATTCATCAAATCCATGAATATAGCAGGAGCAATAGTCAAAGTAAATGACATTACTACAAATTAAAAATGGCCATACCTTGTCCGAAAAACCATTTTGGGAATATCGCACTCTCTTACCCTCAATTGATAATAGACGAAACGGAGGTCAATCTTAGAAAAGTAGCTTTCTCCTTGTAATTGATCAAATAAGTCATCTATCCTTGGAATTGGATACATGTTCTTTATGGTGACGTTATTCAATTGCCGGTAGTCTATACACATTTGGAGTGACCCATCTTTCTTCCTAACAAATAACACGGGAGTACCCCATGGTGAAATACTCAGTCTTATAAAGCCCTTATCCAACAAATCCTTTAATTATTCTTTTAACTCCTTAAGTTCCACCGGAGCCATATAGTAAGAAGGAATAGAAATAGGTTGGGTATCGAGAAGGAGATCTATGCCAAAGTACATTTCCCTTTCGGGAGAAATACAGGGAAAATCATCGAAAAACTCATTAACTATAGGGACTGACTCAAGAGTAGGAGTTTTGGAATTAACGCCCCTAAATCACACAATATGATAAATGCACCCCTTGGAAATCATTTTTCGGGCCTTAATACGTGAGATGAATTGACCCTTAACCACTGAATATTACCCTTTCATTTAAGAATAGGCTCATTAGGAAAGTGAAACTTAACCACACTCTTCTTATAACACATAGATGCGTAAGCATCATGTAACCAATCCATACCTAGAATGATGTCGAAGTCAGTCATGTCAAGTTCAACAAGATCACATGGAATAACTCTTCGCAAGACCTATACGTGACAATTTCTATATGATCTCTTGGCTAATATCACCAATGTGAGTATAAACCAAAAAAGGTTCTCTTAACACTTTGGGGAACACATCAAATCTTATAGCAATGTAAGGTGTAACAAAAGACTAGTTGTCACCCGGATCAAGCAATACATAAACATCAAAGTTAAAGACTCATAACATACATGTGAACACATCAGGAGTTTCATCAACATCTTGCCTAGCGTGAAGAGCATAGAATCGGTTGTTACATTGGCCACCCTTGGGTTGATCTTGGGCTCGTTGTTGCACTTGGCCTCCTAGAGGACGACCTTCTCCACCCTTATTGGAAATATGAGGGCACTCAGTTTTCTTATGTCCCATCTTTCCACATCCATAACAAGCACCAATTTCCATCAAGCACTTCCCTTCATGATTCTTTCCATACTTTGAACCCTTTGGAAGAGAAGGGATACTAGCATTCATACCTTCTTCTCCCTGAGCTTTAAGGTATGGCACCCTATCCTTAGCAATCTTCTTTCTCGACCTTTGTCCTTATTGACAGCATCTACTACTACCACCAATCCTAGCATTGGCGAACACACCTTCTTACTGGTCCCTCTTAGAATCCCTTAGCCTCATCTCCTTAAGCGTTTCTCTTTCAATTTGTTCAACAAAAGTCATGAGCTGAGATATGTCCATCCCCTTAACAAGCATAGTAGTACTACATTCCTTAGCAACCAAATCGGATACCCCTGATATGAATTAACTCATTCGGGCACGTGGGTTGGTAACCAATGAAAGAGCATACTTAGATAGCTTAGTAAACTTGAGGGCATAGTCCCTTATCCCCATATTACCTTATCAAAGATTTATGAACTCCAACAGTTTAGCCTTCCTTAATTCAATAGGGAAAACATGATCAAGGAAAGAAGTTTGAAAGCTTTCCATTCAATAGGACCTTCATCCACCCTCTCCAACTTTTATTGAGTGTACCAAACTTGGGCAACACCCTTAAGTTGGTAAGCTGCCAACACCACTTTTACTTTTGAAGTCACCCCCATAATGCTCACTATCTTATAGACCTCATTAATGAACTCTTGAGGATCCTCATAAAACTTTGAGCCATGAAACTTCGAAGGATTCATTTGTGCAAAGTCCCTCACCCTTTAGGCCGGAGTAGGAACATTAGAAAAAGCTGTAATTCCTTAGTTGTCACCACTTGAGCTATCATAGTAATGGCGATTTGAAACTCCACATTAGTCACTTAGTCTGGTAGAGAAACATTGTCTTAAGTAGCCGAGTGAGCTTGGGCTTCATTAACATTATTTCCCCGTGGAAATGGTGGTCTTCTTGGAGCCATTCTTCAGAAAATTGCAAAGAAAGACCATTGGGGAAAAGAAGTCTTAAGGTAAACTCTATAGCACGACATAGATTATGAAGTAAGTGAGAATTCCTAAAATGTCTCATAGACTCCTATTAATAAATGTGGTGTGCTTCACAATAATGAATAAGACTCTATTTGACATGGCATGTTGGACTCCCTAGGAAACTTGAACCTTGTACTCTGATACCAAGTTTATCACGACCCGATCTAGGGCCTAGTCATAACATGGATATCGAAACCCCGAATAGCTCCAACCAAGCCTCTTGTACATATCATAAGCATACATAAGGTAAAATAAAAGAGGAAATATCATAAGAGAGTCTAAACCATGAGTAGAAAATGAAAAATGTCACATGACAACATAGATTCGAAATGTTTGTCTAACTAGATGCCTCTACTCATGAACATGGGTGGGGGCTATGATATGTCCCTAGCTCACCCTCAATATGAAATATAACAAAAATCTTTAAAAATAATAACCAACTCGATGACTAGTCCTTGATAAATGAGGACTCACCACAAACACCGTCGGATAGGAAAGCTTAACTAGCCACATGGATGAATATGATCTTTAATCTCAAACCCTACATTATGAGACAATGTAGTCAAAAAATATGCATTAGTACGTTGGAATGTACTAAGTATGAGGGCATGACATGCAATGTAAATCATGGGATGTTATAGTCAAGTAAAACACATGATGAGATGAGATAAGTATAGTCATGAGAAAATCATAGTGACCAAAGCATTAGAAAAGAATAATTTAAATCATGACATACATAAGAGATCATACATATGTGGGATAGAAACCATAACCGATAATAAGACCATGCGAGCTACAACATAGAATCCCATTGTCTACCCATAAAACAAAGAAAAGGAGAATCTACTTGCCAAGGTATATTCTAACCCGTTAGGCGGGTCATATATACGCTATATGTGGATCCAATAGCTTGTCCATGAAGGCAACCTATGGTGGAACGTAGTTTAAGAGACATGAGATTGCTACTAGGGCTTTTGTTAGGGCCCCCACTTCAAGTCCACTAAGTGCTAAGTCAAATCCCACAGAATATATACATAGCATAGGAATCATAATTACATATGTCATAGTCATGATCATAGGTTCAAAATCATAGAGTAGCTCATTTTCATAACATACTTGTAATGTGAGATTTGTCCTTTCATCACTACAATCATATTTGCATGATTCATATAGTTATGTCCTAGGTCACTCCATAGGGCCCTAAGTCACCTTACTTCATAAATTGCATGAAATTCATACCTTGAACTTAGAGTAAAACTCAAATGCATAATCAATTGACTTGAAAATAATGAAATTTACTTGAAAACATGCATGATCATTTACTTTCTATCAGCCCATACATAATTAATAAAGATGATATCATTAGAAAGTATAATTGAAAATACCATAATTTACATCATGAACCCTAGCGATCAATATAGGAGAATTCATGCAAAAACTCTTGAATTCAATGCAATAACCATTAATTTGTATCAAAATAGACTCATAATAATAATTTGAATCATAATTCATGCAATTGGACTAGAGATTATAATACCCATAAAATACCATACTTTAATTTGATAGAACACTTGAGAAATTGATTGGGCTTCATGGATGAAAGAATCCATGAATCAGTACCTACATACCTTAAGTGAGAAAACCAAATAATTTGGAAAAACTTAAGAGTTTTGATGGAGAGATCGAATGAATTTATTTGAAGTCTTCAATGGAGTACTTGAGAGTCTTTTATAGACAGAGAAATATTTGAGTAGGTGAATTATATAAGAATGAATAGAATTAAACGTTTAAGTCAATTTATAGAGCTGAATTAGGTTCTAAAAATATCTAGGTTCATTAACTAACAATTACGGAATAGTCTAAAGTGCGCTTACTAAAAAACTAAATTCAGACAAAAACCATCGTCCAGGTCCATGACGCGGAGGTATTCCCTGATAGGAAAATTTTAAGCGAATGAGATTTTGGCCAGATTTTAACTCAGGAAAAATTGCACTGAACGGGAGCAAGTCCGCGACACGGACTTGCCCGCACTTTACTGTTTTGCGCAGTTTCTTTGAAAAATTTGTCTTTCGATATACGAGTCTTAAAAATCCAACGAGACTATTTTACCGTAGGTTTTGACTCTCTGATCAATTTCGTACTCGAATTTGCCAAAAGAATTAAGGATAATGTATTACGTGAGTAGACTATTTCGAAGGTATTCTTAAGGAACTTGTGAGCATTTTGAGGAATATTACAATTTCATTGAAAACCATAAGAATACGATGAAATATTGGGCTCCATAATAATAGTTCATATAATTCATAGAAAATAGCTTCATGCATGGGAATTCATAATTTAGCTTGAAATCATGCAATTTATGTAGAAACATATGTATAATGATCATTAGTAATGATTAAAAATGAAATCAACTCAGCCCAACATAATTCAACAAAATTGAAGTTAAAAAGTAATGAGATTTCATGAGATTTTTGAAAAGAACCTTGAACTCCATGAGTGGAAGGGACTCATGAAACAATCCACACATGCCTTTATTAAAATTAGACTTGAATTTAAGAAAGGACACTTGATCTTGAATAAATCCTAATCAAAACTTGATGAACTCTTGAGGAACCTTGGAAGAGAATTCTAGAATTTGTTTGGCAAAATAATAAGGGAATAAAAGAGTTTTAGGAGTATTTAGGATATAATTAATCTTGAATCTAGTCCTTAAAAATGTCCACATACATTAAATAGAATGTAGGGAAAATACCAAATGACCCCTTATTAAAATTTCGATCGGGCACTTCTAAGACTTGCCTCTATGATTTGTAGAAGCAGTGACAAGTCATCATTATGACTCATCCTGTAGGTCCTAAGAAAGACCTGAAAATTAGGTCTCTTAATTTTTGTGATGATTCATGTTTACGACACATCATCGCTGTTATGAGTCATCAAAGTGACCCGTCTTGTAGGTCTGGAAAACCTGCAAATTGATGGTCTCTGAAGTTTCACCATGACTCATTTCTACGAGTCATAAACTTCTCTACAATTAGTCCTGCTAAGTCGTAGATGAAGTCCTGAGAGTGACACCTGAAGGTCATCCTACCTTGCCTCTACGACTCATTTTTATGAGCCACCATTTCCTCTACGGGTCATCAAAGGACTCGTCAACCCCCTTTTATCTTAGTCAAATTTCCAATTGTTTACTTCACTTCTATGGGTCAAGTTTACATCCCGTAATAACTCCTACATGTCGTAGACTGACTCGTAGACTTGGGTCAGTTTCCAATTCCTTTGAAAAATTTTCTTTCATTCGAATTTTCATCTTATGGGGTCTCACATGTTGTCTATGGGTAGCACTACCCATGTTGCAGAAGGAAATAAAGAATTATCTAAAGAAGTGCATAGATTAGCCAGAGTAGGAGTCTAGTTTGAAGAGTCTAATAAAGGTGGAGTTAATGTTCAAAATGAGTCTGCATCCCTGGTAGCAGAGGTGGAAGAAAAGCAATACCAAGATCCTATCCTACTTCAACTGAAGGAAGTTGTTCACAAACAGAAGGTGATGATTTTTTCCAAAGGGGTAGATGGTGCGTTGAGGTACCAGAATAGATTGTGTGTCCCAAATGTTGATGATGTCCGAGAAAGGATTATGGATGAAGTTCATAGTTCTAGATACTCTATTCATCCTGATTCTACAAAGATGTACCATGATTTGAGAAAAGTTTATTGGTGGAGTGGAATGAAGAGAGATATTGCTAAATTTGTTTCCAAGTGCCCGAATAATCAATAGGTAAAAGTTGAGAATCAAAGTCCATGTGGGTTGGCTCAAAACTTTAAGATCCATGAATGGAAGTGAAAGATGACCAATATGGTCTTTATTATAGGTTTGGCAAGGTACCGAAAGCAGTTTGATTCGATTTGGGTTATTGGGGATAGAATGAGCATATCAACCCATTTTTAGCAATTAAGATGATAGACACCGCAGAGGATTATGCCAAATTGTACATATGGGAGATTGTCAGATTGCATGGGGTTTCTTTGTCTATTATCTCATATAGAGGAGCTCAATTTACCTCCTAGTTTTGGAGATCTTTTCAAAAAGGACTGGGTTCAAAGGTGAATCTTATACAATCTTTCATCTAGACTAATGGCAAGATAGAGCACAATATTTAGACATCGGAGGATATATTGAGGGCATAAGTACTGGAATTGAAAGGTTATTGGGATGATTATTTATCTCTTATTGAGTTTGCATACAACAATAACTATAATGTAAGTATTTAGATGGCTCCCTAGGAAGATTAATATGAGAGAAGATGTAGATCACCATTTGGGTGGTTTGAAGTTGGTGAAGTTGAGTTGATTGGGCATGATTTTGTTCATCAATCTATGGAGAATGTGAAGCTTATTCGAGAGAGGCTGAAGATAGCCCAAAGTCGCTAGAAATATTATACTAATGTGAGAAGGAGATACTTAGAGTTTAAGGTGAATGATCGGGTGTACTTGAAAGTTTCACCCATAAAGGGTGTCATGAGGTTTGGAAAGAAGGGAAATCTTAGTCCTCGATACATTGGTCCTTACCAGATTGTGAGGAGGATTGGGAGTGTCACTTATTAGTTGGAGTTACCTTCTATTCATCCGATATTTTATGTCTCGATGTTGATGAAGAGCTTGGGAGATCCTTTATTAGTAGTTCCCATTGATAGTATTGGAGTTAAGGATAACTTGTCCTATGAAGAGATTCTGGTCCAAATTCTTGATTGTCTGGTTCAAAAATTGACAACCCAAGATATTGCCTTAGTCAAAGTCTAATAAAGGAATCAATTTGTTATGGAAGCCACATGGGAAGCTGAGGAAGCTATGAAAGCCAAATATTTGCATCTATTCATGCCCATTGATGAGAATGTTAAAGGTAATGACCCTATTCTTGATTTGAATTAGTATGTCCTTCCTTGAGTTTGAATAGTTTATTGTTTAGAGCACTTGATTGGGTGAATGATTAAGTATTGATTGTTATTTTTGCCTCGAGTCTATCCTTGTTTTACTCATCATCCGAGGATGAATGATCCAAAGAGGAGATATTATTGTTGACACCCAATTTTGGCTCTCTGTGTTCAAAATTAACGTCTTAAAATTTCTTGATCATAAAAAAAAACAAATTATTATTTTTACACATTTTTATTATTATTATTATTAATAAGTATCCTTAGGATTTTCATTAATTTAATCTCATCTTTTCCTTTTTTTTTATAATTCATGAATAAACGTTCTTAGTTTCGTAAATAATAGGATTCTTATCTATGTTGACACCCAATTTTGATCCTCTACAATTTAAATTAATAATCAAGTTTCTTCAATTTTAAACAACTTTAAAATAATTTGTTACCATTTTTATAATTTTTTTTTTGAACGATATGTACATTTTTATATAATTATAATTATTATCTTTTATGAACATTCGAAAATGATCTCATAAAGATTTTAATTAATTATTTTTTAAATTAGTAGCTTTGGTTTTTTTTCGAATTAATTATTTTTTAATTAGTTTAATTAATTTATTTTGTTAAAATAAACAAGCTTGATGATTAATTAATATTAAGTCATTTAACTTTAATTTTAGTCGAGTTTTCTAATTAAATTTTACTTGGCTAAAATTCTATGGCCATTTATGTTGCAGCTTATTCAAAATTACAACACATACTACACCCAAACCTATTTTACATTTAAATATAGAAATACTCCCTATACTACTACTACACATATGCATTAACCAGCCCATGCTACTTTAATTCCCTAATTATATACTCCTACAACCAATCCCAAATTCCCACCTCAATTCTCCACTACATCCATATAATAACACATGGCAACAATCATTCCACCCCAACTTTCAATCCCACCTCACAACATTACATATACAGCAGCAGCCCACTAATATTTGTCTATTAATATTTAAACCATTACAATACTCCCACTAATATTTGTCAGCTAATATTAATACTACTCACAACAACACCCTACAACTAAAAAGAAAAAAAAAGAAAAAAAACACCAACCATTTCTCACATTATTCCCTCAATCTACGGACATCACCACAAAAAGGTAAAATTAAATCAAAATTACACCTACCACACAATTGACTTTTCTTGATTTTTTATTAATAACCCAACAAACTTCTACCCTTCTCCGGTTTCCAAGCTCTGACCAAACATACCTCTCTTTTCTCCTCCTTCACAAACTCCGGTGGGCTAACAACAACCACACTACCTGTTTCCCACGCCCACAACCAACGACAAACAACAACTCCAGCGAGCTTGAGCTCGCACAACCAACAAACAACAGCAATCTCACGCGAAGCAGCAACCCGCGACGCCATTCCTGGTGAACCAGTGATGCTGCCAAGCTTCACCATAGTTCCAACCTCCAAACCACCAAACAAGATGCAAGATCTACGGATCTCAATCATTGAAGCTCCGTCTCCGTCAAACTCTATCTCTGATGAATAACAAAACTAGAAACAAAACAACAACACCAATACTGTCGAACTCCGGTGACTCTTTCTCCCTTTTATATATTTTTGTCCATACTTATGAATTTTTTATATAATTTTGTCCATAACTATGAATATTATATTTTTTAGCCTTCAAATATTATTATTCTAATATTCTTCATCTATTTTTTAGTATAAATATTAAATTAGATAGTTTTGTGTGCAACCCTTTTTTGGGGGCAGTACCATATCCCCTCCTTTCCCTTTTCTTTATTATTTTCTCACTGATTAATTATTTTTGATCTGAGTTGTCTTTCTTTAGGAAAGAACAATTTTTCAGTGACACCATTATTTCCAACAACTACTTTGATAATTTGGTCTTTGTTCGAATTTATTTTGATGTTTTTGTGACTATGGGTTTATGATTATGAGTTTTAGTTGATTGGATGATGTTTTGTCTTTTGAAAAAGATGTGACTGTTTTGTTTAGTTATTTTATTTAGTGTTGTTCATTTCTTTCTATTTTCTATCACTTTTAGTTTATGTTTGATTCAATTATTGGTTGTTCTATTTTATTTATTATTTTTGTTAGTTTCACACATTTTGTATAAGATTTACAGTAAATTATTTTGATGTCAATGCCAATTGTTGGTTTATTTTAGGCATCCTTTTAATGTTTTCTATTATTTCATTTTTTCAATTACTAATTTTAATTTAGTTTTGTGCCTAGAAAATTCATTCAGGTATTAACATGTTTACTAGTTTAATTGATTTGAACAAATATTGCAAGTTTTGGCCAATGAAAAAATATCTCCGTCGATTTTCGAGGCCGCTATATTTTAAAAAAAAGACGGAAATTTTAGTTTAAGTTTAACTTTGGGTTTGGTTTTATTTTATTTATTTTTCTATTTTTGTATTTTACATTGGTTATTCTTGAAACATTTGCTATTCACTTAGAATATAATATAATAATGCTACCTTATGATGCTTAGCAATAACTTTGTTTAAAATATTCATTTTTTTTGTTGATTAGTGCTTTACTACTATTATTTTTCTTTCATTACCTCTGCTCTATTTATGATTGATTGGTGTATGTTTATATATTTCTTTTGCTCGATCTTAATTAGCATACCATTGTTTGTGTTACTTTTTCTTTTGGGGTAATATTACTGATCTTAGCACTATTTAGCTCCATCCTTAATTCTTTTACTTTAAATTATATTGTTATTTCCTCCATTTATGTGAGTGTCAACTTCAATTATTGGAGTTTTGCTTTGTTATTTGCTAATTGTTTTTAATTTTTTTTTGTGTCTTGCCTTTTGTTGTATGTTACTAGTGGACTAATTTATAAATAAATCAGATGCTTTTTAATGATTCGATTAGCTTTTGTTTAGCTAGTTTAGTTTTATTTTGTCCATATATTGTTTTTGTGGGATTCGTTAAGGAAGGTTTTGACATTCTTTTGTATTTTCTAAATTTATTATGCTATACATTATATTTGGCAAGTTTGAAAAGTTGGTCGATGAAGAAATTACCGTCGATTTCCAAGGCCTTCCATGTTTATAAGACGGATTTTATTTTTAGTTATTATTATTATTATTATTATCATCATCATTATCATCATATTTATTCCTTACTAACACTTCTATTAAGTCATTTACAGGTACTCAGAATTGCTTCCTGAGAAAGCTATTCGAATTAAATTCGAATAATATATTTAATTTATTATTGTGTATATTATTGACGTTAGGCAAACATTAGGCCGTTCCTTATATTATTGTTTTAATTTATTCTTTATGTATATTTCATTACATATTTGCGCAATATTTTCATCTCCTCAATTTAAAAGCTGAGTTTAGCTGGGACCTGCAGTTGTGAATTTCGAAGAATACTGATACCTTCCCTTTGAAATAACTTGAACCCCTTACTTAGGATCCATTGAATTTGTAGAAATTTTTAAATAATTGATTGGTTTCTAATTATCCTAAAATTATGGTGACTCCTTAAATTAAACTATTTTCTTTTAAAATCTCTTTTGAACAATTGAATTAATTTTTTTACGAATCACCATGACGTTCTAATAGGAATGTAACACTTATTACAGTTACGCCTCTGAGCTTACTATAAAATAGAATTCTGTTTTTTGTAGTATATATACACATATTTTAAAATTATTTTGATAATAATTTATTCATTATTAATATTTTATCAAGTGTCTGTACATGTATTCGGAGATATTTTCTGCAAATGATATTCAAAATTATTTTTCTTTTCATATGATAAAAGAGTTCTTTGTTCATATGAATAAAGGGCTATTCTTTTAATATTGCATAAAAACTACCTTTTTTATATACATATACCTTTCTCATATTTTTCTACACATAATTGGTGATAATATACTTTACTTACTTAGTACATACTTTTTTTTATACATATATTCTTATACAATTTTAGTGTATATATTTTTATATATATGTTTGTTATACTTGCAAATAATAATTTTATCTCCTCCCTTTTTGATGAATTAGGTCTAGCTGGGTACCACATTTTGTGGATTTCGAAGGATGCCTAACACCTTCCCTTTGGAATAATGTAAACCCTTACCTAGAATCTAAACTGGTTTTTCACAGATTGAAACGTGAGTCATACAGGTCATGCATCAAATAGGTTTTCCTTATTTTCCTTAATAAATTAGGTGGCGACTCTATACAATAATTAATCCTTTTAGAGTCTGTATCTTGTGCTTTATCTAACCTCGATTAAAAATAGGGCATAACAGTTTGACGACTCTGCTGGGGAAAATCCAGGTTTTAACCATAATAGGCTCAATTTTTCAATTGAGGGAGGTATTGTTGTTCATATTTTTCACATGTTAATATATTTCTTTTTCTCTCTTTGATTCTTTTCGCATCCTGTGAATTGTGTATGTCGTACCTAAACTCTTCATATTATTATCAATCTTTTAATTTAATATTTATTTATAGACTGTAGTTGTATATTTATTAACACTCTATTGGTTATTTTATTTCTATCGTGTCATAATTGTACACTATCACACACTGAGCATGCGATGAAGCGTCTTGCGCTTTTTTGAAATCTTTTCAAAACTTCTTAATTTTAGAGACGGCATGTTTAGATTACAATGCATCTTCTCGCATTGCCCTGTACATTCTAAAATACATTGGTTCAGAGTTGAACTCTAACTCATAGTCTCACCTCTTTTAAACACAATCATTAATCCATAATAGTCATAAAAAATACACATAGGTATATTTATATTGGAACTACGTTTGATCTGATTCCTTCTTCAAAGGGATACGTAGGCGCCACCACGGCTCGGTCATGTTCCCCATGAGCTTTCTAATATTTTACAACAAAAACTAGGGCAAAATTTTTGAAAAGATAAGAAAAAAAATTACAAGAAGACATTTGTCACAAGATTGAATACCAGAGTTTGTTGAAGCTGGAACAGGTGCAAAATGTTTGAGAAAAATCCTCAAAAATTCAACTAAGGTTGCACTCAGACACCTGACTAGCGAGGCATCGCTCCGAATTTGTCTATCTCTTCATATTAACTTTTGTATAGGATATTATGTTTAGTTAATATCTTTGATTTTCTTTTCTTACATTTCTTAAAAAAATAAAATAAAAATTATTTGATATTTTTCAAAATTTGGGTAGTCTACCCTTCAATGTGATCCATTTTTAGTTTGGTTAGTCCGCCTTTTAATGACTCATTGGATTTTCATTTTGTTATTTTTTATTCAAAAGGTATATCGTTGTTCAAAATATATATCTTGTACCATGTATGCCTGAACTACGCAGACCTGATTCTTGTTTTCTTCAAGATACGTAGGCAACCCTCATTTGGGTTCGGTCCCATTTTTTTTTCTTTTTTTTTCCAAAAAAAACATGCAAAATGAATCAAAGTCTGAACTTGATTGGTACCAACATAGTTAGGAGTATGCATAAGGAAGAAATATTTGTTATGATGGAGAAGATCAACTTCATGGTAAACCATAGATTCTTTTGGTACCTCTTAATTGCACCTTAGTGACACTTGAGAAAATTCTCTTGCATACATATAATTCAAGAACGACATCTACCTCATTGTTTAATGTGCATTTGTGTGGTGAGCCTTAGATTAATTCATTGCATTGCAATGTTGATCCAGAACTTGGCCTAATTGTTTATTGAGGCGAAATCATGAGTAATGTTTGATTTGAAAAATGATTGTAGGCCTTCTTTGACCTGTTTGTGCCCTTCAAAACCTACCAAATGATATTAATCCTTAGCATGCCCCACTTTGAGCCTAAACATTTTCTTTGGACAACCACATTTAGCCTATATCCTTTCTGAGTGCTAATATGCACTATCTCTCTTGGCCTGACCTTTTTGAGCGCACTGAAGTTGTGTGAATTACAAAGGAATATTCAAGGTTCAAAGTTGTCAAAAAAATAAATAAATTGAGAAGTCCTTCAAAGTTTAGGATGCAAAAATGACTTCAGAAGAAAAGAAAGTTGAAAGTTTCCCAAAAGTCCAGAGAAGCAAAATTGCAACAAAAGAAGAAAAATACTCCAATCAAATAGGAGAACTTCAAAAAATGATTAAAAAAAAGGCTCAGAAAAGTTAAGCTTTAAAAGAAGTCCAAAAGCAAACAACAAAGGTACAACAATAAGGATTAAGCGCTAAAAGCATAACAAAACGTTGAAAGCACAAATTCAGTGCAATGCTCAAGAAGGAATTAAGTCACTTTTATCCCAAATGACTATCCTACCCATCCTTAAGCCTACATTACAAGCCAATAACAAGTCCTACATGATTTTATTTCAAATATTCTCACATTAGTGGAGATTTACATGAAGGCCAAGCCTATGATATCACAATTGCATGCATGAATATCATTCCGAGCGTGAGCGTACTTCCCAAAATATCCTAAATTATAATATTCAAATATGTAAAAATTAGGACTTTCTTTGTGGTAAGAGCACTTGAAACATGAGGGACAGATATAGTTCGAAACTTTGATTGGAAACAAGACGAACAAATTGCGTTTACACTTAGGTAATATTTGAGGTACTACTTGAAACTATAGGAATTACTTTGATGTTGATCTTGGTTAGCTGAGAAAAGACGGTGAAATTCTTATGCACAATACTAATTGTTGGTACCAATTGAAGTCAAGATGTGATTCTGTCTTGTTTACTTTTCAAGTTTTGTAACCAGTGGCTTCAATTTTAACTAATACTATATTATTTTATATTATAAATTAAGTTTTAATATATTGAGATAGGTAACTAAATATTATGTGTATTATGCTATATTAATTTCATTAAATTTATGATATTGGAAAAAAATTAAGACTTAACCCTAGGCTTAAAATTTAGAAAATATAAGATTTGATTTATTAATTGGCATCAAGATTTGGGAACTTGATTATAGATTTTTGTGAGTTTTTGGGTCTAGGATAGACATGGGTGTTGTTAGTTTTGAAATCTTATTTTGATTATTTATTTGACTAGATTACGTTGATTTGGAGGCCCAACGAAAAGGGAAGGCTCAAGTCCCAGAATAATTGCTTGATTATTTGAGGTAAGTGAATTTCTAAACCTCACTTTAAGCTTGTAGATGCTTGTATTTCCATGTTATGTGTACTATGGAGTAATGAAAATTGGAATTGGTTATTGACTCCATGATTGACCTTAAAAATGGAGATGAGGGATATAACATGGTGATCTAATGACATGTAGTGGTGGAATTGATATGTTGTGATTATGGGTTTATTTTGGACATATGAAATGTCTACATTGATGTTGAGATAGGGAAAATTATTGTTTTTGTCATGTTATTATCGTGAATCATATGAACATGAATTGATTGCATTGGTTCTGACATATTGTATTGAGACTGAAAATGATATGAAATAAAGGGGTCGGGCCACACGCTCCGTGGCAGATATTATAAAATAAAGGGGTCGGTCCACATAATTCGTGGTAGGATATGTATATTGATGGGATGGGGCACATGCTCCGTGGAAGGTAACATGGACAGAAATGTTCCCCATGGATTCTGGACTGTAATTCAGTGGATATGTACCGATAGGACAGAAATGCATCATCTCATTGCATTACATCGCATTTTGTTGATATTTGTGAATTCGTGTTTACCACTTATTACTCTGTATATGTTAAACTTGACTTGATATGATTCACTTGATGAGACTATCGATGAGTGTTCGTAGACTGTATTATTATTATTGTGTAGAGTGTAGAGTTGGGCTGGTTTTATGCAGGTTATAGTGAAGAAGGTTCGGTTGGGATGACAGGAGTACTTGTATCTAGTGACCTTTGCTTAGTTTTAGTAATCCACTTATTGAGTACCATATTGTTTGGAAATCACCCCTTGCTTCTACACTTGTGTAAGTTGTGAGCCCGGACTTGCTTGATTTCCTCGCATTTTCTACCACATCCGCGGCCGTCATTTTGAGGGTTGAGGTAACTGTTACATCTATCTAGCGGACACCTCTTACTCTTTTATTATGTTTTAGTCCTATTCTAGAGACAAAGACATTGTGACTGTATTCTCATTCGTACTTCGGTAATGTATTAGTGGCTTGTACATGTGACAACCAGTCTTGAGGGATTTTGAGATTTTTTTTTGACTAAGTTAAACCTTGTTTTATCTCAAATACTTTCGCATTTACTTTTCGTTGAGTTTTAGGCTGACTTGTCTCGGTGAGTTGAGATGAGTGCCATGACAGTCGGATTCGGATCGTGACATGAACTTTGCTATATCTCCAAATTAGGAGTGATTTTCAAGCCACAAACTAACCCATGTACCCAATATGAACGGAAACCCACTGGACAATAAAATAACCATCGAGATGCGTTTTTCCATACATAACCGCGATAAAATTCTGAATCAATATCGCTACAACCAAAAGTGAACCTGAACCAACCACCCTACACTTATAATGCTCAAACCATCACAGATCTTGTCAAGATTCTATTCTCACAGCTAAACCTTTTCATGTGCTTAAGTTATAAAAAAATGATCTTTTGACATCAAATACTTATTACGGGTGAATCAAATTTATTTGACCCAAGCAGGAAATGATTAAGTATCCACCTAGTGAATGATACGCTCAAGCATACAAAATCTATAAAAATTTATTGAAAATGCTAGATCAGTCGTTGTGATTGTAAACTACACTTAAGAGCAGCACAACTGGACACAATGGTCCCACATTTAATCATACATAGCCAAAACGTGAACTCGATGATGAAATGAAAATTAAACTGTCGGACAACTCTAAGTATCCATTGTAGCTCGTCTATAGATTCTCAAAAGAAAAGTAGTGTGTGTAGAACCAGTGATATACTTCATCTATCCCAAACAATACCAAATCTCTCATAACTAAAATGACCAAGTCAGCCCAAGGATTCCACCCTATCAAGAAATTATCGCATAATCAGTATACCCGATCCACCAATAAGAATTTATCCACGAAAGTGGGAACACGCGTGACCATATACAATAAATCATACTCCAGACCATGTCTGCAATGAAGTAGGTGGTCATATAAGAATGTATGAAACAAATATCGAATAACACAAGATGCTCCTTCCATAGTGCTTATATCAAACATTTTTATTCACCTGACTCCATCTCTTTGATTTTTAGCTACCCATAATCAACCAATCTGGTCCCCATTACAATTGTACACATACTCTATTTATGAAATCCCACATACTCCTCACAGTACTCCACTGAAGCCAACACTCTCAATACTAACAAAACATCATAGTCACGCCAGCCATTTACCTTACTCTCAAACCATTACTAGTATCAAATTCTTCTTAGCAATACATTATTGCCTTCATATATTTTGAACTACGGCTCCCTCTCTTTTCATTTAAGCATCTCATGACCGATATGGGTCACACCCATGACTAATAACACAAATTTCAAATCTGATAGTACTTTTCCATTGAGGTAAAGCTATTGAATCACACCCCATGTCAACTCCACGCAACCTTTCACATACTAAGTTTCAACTACCATTCAAACCATCAAATACCTCGTGCGAAAACTTAGAGAAATTCTTGGTCACCCCAAGAATTATGTATACTAGGAGCATATAACTTCTATTTACCATCAAGTGTCTATGTAACTCAGCACAACACTCTATGTAGTCCCATTAATAGAATAGTTTCATTCCCCTCAAAATTTGTACTAACCATGTAGAACTTTAGGTCCATACCGTAACGCCCCCATAAATCACCTACCATAATTTAAGAAATATAACCCCACACAAAACAAAAAATCTAAAAAATCTTCCCTACCCCTATACTTGTCACCCAAATCAAAATCAAATCTTGAGAAAAGTCTCTATACATCCCTCATAAGTCTGTGTCAAACTAGTCCACATTGTATAGTCATAACTGAACTCAAAGGAAAAAATCCATGCGACTCCTAACTTTGAATCAAAACTATATGCAAGATGTCTTATTTCTCCTCATTTCTTAAATTCTTCTCGTGACGCAAATTTCAAGGAGCTTAAACTCTTCAATATACTAGACTTTGGTTCACTTTGCTAACTCATTTACCAATCTTATCCTTAGACCAACGACCCATGACATTTTATCTCAACTTATTTGGTTAGTGATCCAACAATGAAAAAGAGCACTTGTGTGTCTTATACGATATTTGAAGTGGTGTGAGAATGGAGAATAGTATAATTAGGGGAATGACTATGTTGTGAGCACTATGACTTTAGATTCTTTATTATTTTGCTATATTTAGATTATTTTTATTCATATTTATCCATTACTAACATTTTTACTAAGTGTCTTACAGGTAACAATTTATTTATTCATTATTATGTATATTATCGACGTTAGCCAAATATTAGACAGTTTCTAAATTATTGTTTTACTTTATAACTTTAACCCGTACCTATAATCTATCGGTTTCGTAGATTATTTTTGTTTATTAATTGGTTTCCTAATTATCTTAAAATTAGGTGGCGACTCCCTAAAATTAAGTTTTTCTTTAAATTCTTTTTTAAAACAATTAAATTAATTTTTAATGAGTCCCACAACGTTGCTCATTAAATTTTGAAAATAGGAATTTTAACACTAGTTATCTTCTATTTTTTCTTCTATAATTTGGAAATTATTCGTTTTTGATATTTTGTATTATAAGTAGTTTACTGGGTATGTTGCTGTATTATAAGTAATTTGCCTATAAAACATATATTAACTCAGACCAATTTCCTACATGTCGTGATTTTTATATTGTAAATGCTTATATGTTATATCTTGATCAACATGTAAAATATGGTATAGATTATAAACCACGAATAAGATGACTCTATTGAATGTTGTAGTTGGTCATGACATTGAATTCCTATAAGAGTAAGTCGTTAAAAATTTATCTTTGAGAATATGTAACAATACATTTGCTTGTAAAATTAAATGTGAAACGCGTTCCCTGACGAAAGAATATACGTGGTACTATTTCCATAAATTCATTAGTTTACCCTCTAATTCCCTTTTGGTTTAATGATTTACACATAATTCGTACCTTAAACCCCTTTTCCACAGTTATAGAGTATGTGATCATTATTTATATACTACTGATTTTTTTTAAAGAATTTGCTTACTTGTTGCATGTTATATGAAGTGTTGGAACGTATGTATTGTCCTCAACATGAATTTTTGTGCATAAGTAATTTTTATGAAAATATAAAGAAATACTAGTCATAATTATTTTATTCACAATGTTGATTATCAATCTCGACATATTTCTCCACCCTCTATAATTGAGATGTTAATCATGGTTTGTATTTTGGATAATTTTTTTAATGTTCCAATTCTTTAGAAATTATTTTTCTATATGAAATGACAATTTTACCCTTTCTCCTAGCATTTTCATACTTTATTTGTGTTGTGGGAATGATCGGTACAGTTTCCTAGGCGATAGAGGGTGATTTTGGTTATTTGAGATCTTGAGTGGAGCCTTTATTGAGATAGTTGACTTTGATCAATATTTTGAGATCCGATCGTCGGATAAAAATTTTGTCAGTTTTGTTATGTACGGAACGTCGGGTTTGGTGTAGTTGAAAGTTGACTTAGAGCCTCGGGACTTTAAAATGCATTTTGAGTATTTAGGCTAAAATTTGAGTTTAGGCCTAAAGAGAGGTCCAAGAGGGCATTTTGGTCATAACAATAGTTTTTTGGATATCCAACTATTTCAATAGTTTCGAAACATGTTTTATAATTAATTTGCACGATTGATTCATGTTTATAGGGTTCCGAATGAGTTTGAAGGTCAAAAAGATATTCTGAAGGTTGTTGTTGCATACTTTTAGAGATGAAAATATAGACTTTTAGTGATGGCAAATGGTTTTAGCGATGAAATCACTTTGTTAAAAATCTATTTGAACCCGTTTTGTATTTTTGATAATTTGGGAGCTAGAAAGGTCCATTTAGGTGATTTTTGATGTGTTTTTCTCCTATAATTATTGGGTATGTATTTCTAATCCTATTTTAGTTGTTTCCCAAGAATATCTGTTTCATATTTCAATATTTTTATTTCCTAAGCGGAGATTTTAAATCCCAAAGTAGAGAAAAATCATTTTTTTGATTTGTAGGTCATTTTGGAATGGGTTTTCATTGATTTTTGGGATTTAAGGTCCTTGTATTGTGGGTAAACTAATTATGACAAAGGTTTTTTTTGAAAATTTCCTATTTTAAATTGCATTGCAAATGTGGGATTTGGTGTTTCTTCTCCAAGTTGGAAGATTAGTATTTTTGTGATTTAGAGCTCGATTTCTAATCGACTTTAATGGGGTTTTCAACCACAAACTCTTTTTTGCTTGTAGAACTTGATTTTGAATAAAATTATGATTTTGACCTACTTGATTTCAGAGAGATTTTTTGATGATTTTCACCCCGACTCCTAATCTTAGCAATATGGGTATCGTTGATCTCCTTTTGATGAGTCCTTTTAATTCTTAATAGTTGAGGATAATTTCAGAGTTAGATTTTGAGGCTGAAAGCCTTGGTAGAGCATTTGGGTGAAGTTTTCAGCCTTCTAGATAGGTTTGGCTATCCTTCTTTGAGACTGAAATTGGGTAGTTGATCATTTTATGTTGTAGACTTTGGGATGGGGTCGTAATGTGATTTGGAACTGTTGATTATATTTTGATGCCCATGTGGGGCTTATTTGTGTAGTTTAGCTTGTGTGAGGGCCTTGTTTGCTATTCTATTTTCTTTGAGAACATATGATTCATGATTTCCTGTGAGTGAGGTTTGTAACACTATTTGACTTGTAATGCCCATGTCAGGGATTGAATTTGGGGGATTTTGATAACGCATAAGTAATGAAATGTTTTCAAAAGAGCTGAACACTTATTTCAATGTATGTCCTTCCCAATACTATCTATTTCAGGGTGTATATCATGTTTAGATTGAGTTTTGAGAGCTTTATACCTTTTATTATATATTGAGTTAATTATTTCCTCCATGCCTTGTGTGTTGTGATGCATTCACCCCCATTCATGATATCATTAATCTTGGGTAGTTAGGAAATGTGTAAATTCTTTTTGAGAAAGAAAATATGACACCTTTTTATATCCTTGAACACGAGCTAGGTGGCGAGTTGATGAGATATTAATATTATGATTTGGTATATGAACTATGAGTCCCCATGGGTCCTTGTTTGGAGGCCTTAACTCGATAGGTATATGCACAACCTTGATTCCATCATACCACTACATCATTGCATCATTTCATCACATTGCATCACATTACTCTTTGAATTATTTGACTTATCGGATCATACGTGGTATTAAATTTTCCAGTATGTTTACTTTACTCATGTTGTTCTATATAAATCAACGGCACTAATTCTGGAATGGACTTTTCTGTATGTAGGTGGAAGCGTTCCTTAGTTTAATTCATAAGTCTAATTAATTTCCTTATACTCAGTCGATCAAACCTACTGAGTACATATGGATTGTACTCATTCCTACTTCTATGTCACTTTTGATGCAAATCCTAGTCAAGGTATTCCATGCGGTAATTGATTTCCCTCTAGCGGGCAATATTATATCAAATTGGTGGTGAGATCCTGTGATCCGGATCACCATTAGTTCTATCTTCTATTTTCAGTCTATATTATTTTTCTAAGGCTTTTAATGTATTTCAAATTTCAATAGTTGTATTAGATGTTTTTTTACACTTGTGATACTTTATTTTAGTATATGTCTTCATTATACTTCTTTTCTTTTCATTTGTTGCTTGACTTCCCCTTTGGGAGTCCCTTATGTGATTTACAGTTAGGCTACGCATCACATTGGGTTTTTGGATGTGTGCCATCATGACCTTAGCTTTTAGATAATGAAAAACTAGTTTAGAGCGCTAGGTTAATCGATCTCTAAGTTAAAGAGTACGGTATCTAGTAAAGTCTTGCAGATCGGTATGTAGACATCTGTACCTATCTTTGATAGGCTACAAGATATTAAGTAGGAAAATTCCTTTCATTTTCTTCCTTTCATACGAGTTATTTATATTAAGTTTTGTAAACCTCTAATCTATTCCTTTTGCATTAGAAGTAATGGTTGGGTTTGAGGGGGCAAATCCTGCTCGATAATGATCTAATAAGGCCCCACCAGAGCCTAATTATGAGTATGAGTTTGTAGAGCATTAGACTGAAGTAGTAGGGAAATGGTCGATTACACTTTCAATGTTAGATTTCAGGTTTTGGATATCCATTCAGCCCCACTTATCATTCATCTAAGATCTGTAGCTCCACCTATTTCTTCTAGTGGTGCTATGTCTATTTCAGAGAAATATAATTTTGAGAGATTCCTCAGGTTATTGTCTTCCAAGTTTGATGGTATGACTAGTGAAGAGGCTTATGGATTTTTGAATGAGTGCCAAGATAGGTTTCTCAACTTGGGGATCATAGAGGCATATGGAGTAACTTATATTTCATACCAGTTTGCGAGAGTGGCCAAAGAGTGGCAGAGATCGGTTCTTGCTTGCATACCTACTAGTTCTTCTATTGTGGGTTGGGAGTAGTTCATTGAGTTATTCCTTGAGAGGTTTGTTCCATACAACTTTTGTAATCAGCGTAAAGATGGGTTCGATAGATTGGAGCAAGGTTCTTTATCAATATTTGAGTACGAGGCTCATTTTCATGAATTATCTAGTTATGCTATGTCGAGTATCCCTATATGGTTTGAGCGGATCCATAAGTTGGTGTACGGATTCATCGGTTATCTACATGAGCCACAACCCCTCTTGTGTTATCAGGTGGCTCATTTCAATGTACTATTGACCAAGCCAGGATGATCGAGAGTATCTGGCATACTAGATAAGATGGCTCAAAGAGGTTTCATCACTAGGTTTTGTTCAGTGGACATTCATCCAAAGGTAGAGAGTATTTGGGTTCAAGAACATAGGGTTATCAGGGTAGACCAGTGCATGCAGCTATTCAAAGTAGAGATGGTACATGTGGATCCAAGCCCAGTATGATTAGTTATAGTAGTTCTTCGAGTTGAGAAGGTTGTGTTCATACTTTTGGTTATCCTATGGAGGATTCCATTCCTTGAGGCTTTTTTTGTGATGAGTTTGTGCATAAGGCAAAGGATTTCCCTAGACATGCTTCTTGTAGTGTTTAGCCTAGGTCAAATACTATTTATGCTACACCTGCTCTGTTGGTTTGAGTTGCTTTACAAAGTGTGAGAGGTCGCACCAGGGGTGCCACGGGTGGACCTCAAAGTTGTACTCATGATGATTCACAGGCTATTGGTAATCGTAAATTATTCTATGCTATACTGAGTAGATTTGAGGCCGACGCCTTAGATGCAGTGATTACATTTATCATCCTAGTTTTCCATCACCCTACTTTAGTATTATTTGATCCTGAGTCTACCTATTCTTATGTGTTGACTAATTTTGTTTTAGTTATTAATTATGTGTGTGAGCCACTTATAGTACCTAGTATTGTCTTTACCCTGGTAGGCGAGTATTTAGTGGTGTATCAGGGATTTGTAGTGATATTTTTGGGTAAAAAGACTCGGGCTGACTTGATCTTATTAAATATTCTTGATTTTGATGTGATATTGAGTACGGATTGGTTATCTCCCTTTTATACAGTTCTAGATTATTATGCCATGATCGTGACCTTACCTTATCCTTCTTTGCCTCAACTGGTGTAGATGGGTACTCGGAGTTCATATACGAAAGAGGTGATATCTTACATTCGTGCAAGCTATATGATGGAAAAGGGTTACTTGTCTTATTTGGCCCATGTATATGATCTTACTAAGGATCATCTTCTTTAGAGGCCATGAGAGTGGTGAGAGAGCTCATGGATGTATTTCCTACAGACTTACTGGGTGTTCCTCCAGATCGTACTATGAATTTTGTGATTGATTTGGAGTTGAGCACCAAGCCCATCTCTATTTCTCCTTACCAGATGGCTCCAACTGAATTGAAGGAATTGAGGGAACAATTGGAATATTTGTTGCAGAAAGGTGTTTATTTACCAGTGTTTCACCATGGGGTGCCCAGTGTCATCTGTGAAGAAGGATGGTACTATCAAGATGTGTATTGACTATCGATAGTTGAACAAGGTTACTATCAAGAACAAATATCATCTTCCTCGGATTGATAATTTATTAGATCAGCTTTATGGGGCATTGGTGTTTTCTAAGATTGACTTGAGGTTGCATTACCATCATTTGAGAGTTCAAGAATCTTATATCCCAAAGATAGGTTTCAAGATTTGTTAGGGGCATTATGAGCTTGTAGTCATGTTCTTTGGGTTGACTAATTCCCCGACTGCTTTTGTTTAGTTTATAAATCAAGTGTTTCAGCCTTATTTTAACTCCTTTATGATTGTATTAATTGATGATATATTGGTTTACTCCAAGAATTAGGCCGACCATGTTCACCATTGAGGGTCGTACTTCAGAGATTACGAGAGCAGGAGTTGTATACAAAGTTTAATAAGTGTGAATTTTGGCTTGGGTCTGTGGTTTTTTTGAGTCTGTGGTGACTAAGGATAGTATTATGTTGATCCATCAAAGGTTGCAGTAGTTCGTCATTGGAAGCAACCTACAACAATTACCAAGATTCAAAGTTTTATTAGGTTAGTGGGCTTTTATCGTCAGTTTATTCAGAGTTTTTGTTCCATCACTACTCCATTGACTAGGTTGACTCAGAAGACCGTAGTATTTCAATAGAATGATGAGTGTGAGATGAGCTTTCAAAGGTTCAAGGAGTTACTGACTTCACGCATATTCTAGCATTACACAAAGAATATGTGGCGTTATTATATTCTGTGATGCTTTGGATATTAGTTTGGGTGGTGTATTGATGCGGAAGGGGAGGGTCATAACCTATGCTTCTCGAATGCTAAAGTTAGATGATAATAACTACCCTACTCACGATTCATAAAACTGATTCTCCTTATAGTAGCCACCCTCAACTTAGGATTTTGGCGTGAGTTGAGATACACATTGTCCTTGGAGGGACCAGGGCCAAAATAAAGATTCACAGATAGTAAGGGAAGTAGAATTTTGGTTAATCAAATAAAAGGGTCATTAAACTTTTGGTTCAAAGGGTATAATTTTATTTGGTTGGATAAATTTAGGCTAAGTGACTCATTATCAACAGAGGCCTATGATCATGTCCTAATCCAGCTATATAATTGCTTTAGTAAGACTAACCAGGGAAGTTCTAGCTTACAAATGCATTAATCAAACTACACAAATTTAGCTCACACACATATGGAACTGATCTTATGCTATTTAGCACTAATCAAAATAGTCATAACTAGAAAATCACCATGTACAATGTTACAAAGATCCTAGAAAATGAGTCATCATATTTGAGATGTAATCACACAATCATTCACAAATTTTTGAATAGGGGCCATTTTTTTGTTTACTTTCATGAGCTTACTACAAAATCCTATAGACACTTGTATTAATACAAAAACCTAAACATGCCATTTCTACTAGATAATACACCTTCAGAGAAAAGAAACATGGTAAGAAAAACTCCAAAGGGTTTTAAGATGCCTACTCTTCCCTAAAATCTATGCGTTGTCCCCAATGCACTCAAAAACTCCAACATTGAAAACAAGGGAAGTGATTATATATTTAATTCCCTAGGCATCAATAGTGGTTTACCTGAATACTCAGACTTCATCATGTATCCACTTGGTTGTACTACAGAAATAAGATAATAATGCATTGACAAATAAACAAGATTGAAGTTGTAAACTATATGAAGACTAGACCATGTTGTGTTCCCCATGACTTGGAAATTAATAGGCTAAGCTATTCATTATATCGTTCAATGTATTGCATGCAAAATCTAGCAAGTTGGGTAACATCTAATTCACCTCCCGGTCCTTCTTAGATATTTCCCATTCATCTTCTCACAGTCTTAGAATGTATGATTTACTAACCCTCGCCCTGGATCCTAGAGTACTATCTCCTCCCGGCCTCAAGTAACTTAGATAGAGTTTGTCCCTTCTTTGTAAGCTAGACTTTCCAAATTTCTATTGTGAAGTCTTTTCCTAATCATTACCTCCCTCCTAGACAAGAAACATATAAGGGAAAGTTATTAATGTTTTTACTCACTAAGAAAAACTTTTGAACGAAGAAATTACAATACATGTAAAAACAATTCACAAATATCAATCCTACATTTGCCTATTCTAGTTGAGTCTTCATGGTTCCTACAACCTTAGTTGTGGGTTTAGCCTTGCATAATTTGGATGGATAAATCAATAAAAATGAATGAAACATGTATTATATGTCTTACAAATAACATGATTCAAACTCACAATTGAATAAGAAGATTTAGATTCAAATCACAAAACTAGAGCTCAAAGAATCCGAGTTATGTCTTCTTTCTCCCAAATCTGTCCAGCTGCCTTTGATCAGTGATTCCAACTATAAATTATAGATTTTTTCATGTATTCTAGACTTTAAAAAGTAGTAAAAACGTTTGGAAAGTATAGAAAAGGTGTATCAAAAGAGTACCCTAAAAATATAACACAAGTGGGTATTTATAGAAACCTAAAACTAATGCTAAACAAACTAGGAAACCAACTTGGTTTTGGACTTGGATAGCACTGGATGGGAGAAGCCACTAGTGGTGGGCACCACGGCTTTTGGTGGCCTTCCTTGGTCATTTCTTTAGCCTTTTATGGCTGTCCATCCCACCACGACACCCACCACGACCAGTGGTTAGGACCACGAGTCGTATTAAGGCCCTTGGTGGTTGCCTTAGCCATGTTGCTCCTTGATTTGGCTCCTGGTTATTTCCTTGTCCTTGATCCTTATTGCCTTGCCATTTTGATGGCTGGATACACCGCCATAGTGCCTTAGCTAATTTCTTAGCAGCCTTCTTGTGAAGTCTTCTTCACAACTTGGTGGGTCTTTTCACGGCCAGTACTGCCTACCACAACCCATGGTGGTTGTCTTGGTTGACATACTTTGCCAAAACATGTTGATTTAATCTCCCAACTCCCATTCCAAGGTCCTTTAAGTCCTGGTTAAGTTCTTTCTTTAAGTTCTCCTTTTAAGTTGTTGCGAAGCCTTGCCAAACACAAGTCAACCTAGAACTTCTTGCATATTTTTCTTTCCTTTTGACCTCACCTCAACACCAAGCTACCAACATCCTTAAAGATCAATCAAAGTTCCACATAAACATGCCAAGTACCATCAACCCAAGAGTACTTCAATTTCCTTGAAAACTAACTAAAAACACATATCAAACTAACAAAATGTGCTAGAGAGTTTACAATAACTCCTTATTTTGGATGTCATAAATGTTGTATTTTACCGATACATCAAATACCCTAGGTAATCCATCATTCACTCAAAATAATGCTTGATGAAAAGATATTTGAGCTCAGGAAAGGCGGAGAGGTTATCAGTGAAAACAACTCATTTAGCCAAGCCTTTGAATCCTTTAGTTAGGGCATTTGCAAAGATGTCGTACAGTCCCAGAACAAGCCACTTGTTTCTCAGAAAATCAATAACTTTTCGGCTTGCAATTGGGTCACTTTCATTTTCGTGGAAATTTTATTTCTATATCATCCAGCTCATCATCCTCGTCACTAGTTGCACGTGCTTCAGTATCCTCCTCATCGAATTATATCGCATCCCCGCTTGCCTCATTGACCTAGTCGACTGCCACCTCTTTAGACTAGGAGGTAGTAGCATCGTCCTCAGCATCCACTTTGGATCTAGTCGTGGGAGGTGCATCAAGAAAGATAGTGGTGGAAATCTGTACCTCAGATCCACTAGAAGCATCACTTCCAGACCACTGCTTTGACTCAAGTTGTGATTCCTTGGATGTGAAGTCGTGGAGTTGGTATCGGGAAGCATTCTTGGGGTGTGGTCGTTCTATGGTACCTATGGAAGTGACAAATGGTTAGTGACTTGACAATATGATGCAATGATTTTAAATGGGCACTCAGACTTTTTTGTGTTTCATACAAGCATGACGATAACCCTTAATAAATGATGTCTCTCAATCTATCATAGGGTGATCGCAAGCGAAAACTTAAATAAAAACTCTTTTTGGATTTTTCAGTGTGTTAGGAAATTTTCAAAGTGTAATAGTATGGTGCACCTTCACGGGCCGTGAAGGTATTCACGGACCATGAAGGTATCCGTGGTGCCTTCTAGAACCTAGGCCTCTGGAGATGCCCATAAAATTTTACAAGTGTTGGTACAATGGAGCAACACCACGGACCATGATGAAGTTCACAGTCCATGATGCCTTCCATGATCCTACACTTAGAATATTTTTAGAAGTGGGGACAACGGGCGTTCATCAAGGATTGTGAAGTGCAATACGGTCCATGGTGAATGTCATCATCCCCAAACTCTCAGTTATATAAGTGTTCGAGTGTCCTCATATTTCACAACTCAATATTCATAAATGTCAAGCACTTTCCATACATTAAACCACTTGAGTAATGCAAATTAGCATTCAACAACTTATGTTTAAGCAATCACAAATAAAATTTAACCATGATGTTAAGCTACTTAAATTCAGAATACCCTATGTCCACATAGTTAGCATATTCATAGATACACTAAGTTCAAACGTACCCCACAAATTATGCATAAATGATTTAAAATATGTCACAACCTCCATTGTGCATCGATGCAACGATTTCAAACAGGAACTTAGTTGATACAATGTGATGTTTCCTTGCACAAATTTGACCCTCTCAGATCGTGGTACTAAGGCATGTGAAGTATACACACTAAAAAATAATTATGACCTGAATTAGTGGGAATAGGAATGGTTTTCAGGATTTGGAAAAATGGAGGGACTTTAGATTTTGTTGGTTCGTAGTAGGCAAGAAGGGAAATGACCCTAATTGATTTGAAACTGGGTTAGGCTAAAATGTGACTACCAGTTTGAGGTGTCACGATATGTAGTGGCTACTCGCATAGGGTACCATGGGTCATATTGGCTTTTGTGACAAGAGAATCTCACATGGGCTTCATGATAGGGAAAATGGTCTGTGAAGTTCTTCACGGTCAGTAAATCCCCCCGTAGTCTGGACTTAGAGAAAAAATAGGTGACCTTACCTAGGATTCACGGAAGGAAAAATAATCTGTGAAGCTCATTATGGGCCGTAATCCCTCCCGTAATCTTGAGGCTCCTTAAATATGGGTTCATTGTCCTAGTCCTCCATGGGACGTGATGCCCTATACGTCTATATAGGTTCTCGTAGTGGGGAACCTTTGCTAATTTTCAATGTTTTTGTACTCTTTTGAGACCCCACATTCACAGAGCACGCCATGACACTATAAAAACATCAAATAATAGAAATTAACTATATATTACAAATACAATCCTTGGGTTGCCTCCTAAGAAATGCTTGATTTAACATCTCAGCACAATGCGGGTTACTCCACTACTCAGACTTCGCGAAGCATTTCCCATGGGTTGCCTCCTATACAACACTTGATTTAATATCGTGTCACGATGCAGGTTCCTTGACTACTTAGAATTCATCAAGCTGGAGCTCTTTAACAACTTTAACTTCTTCAGGAGATCCCAAATATAGTTTTACCTGACACCATTCACTTTGAACCTATGACCATCTTGAGCTTCTATCTTGACTACTCCATAAGAAAATACATATATGATGGTGAAAATTCCCGACAACTTTGACCGTAGCTTGCTTAAAAACAACCTCATTCTGGAATTAAATAACAACACTTTGTCCCCAATACTGAATATGCGATTCTCAATGTGCCAGTCATGAAATAGTTTCATCCGCTCTTTGTAAAGAGATGCTCTCTCATAAGCACGCTATAAAAACTCCTACATATCATTGATTTGATCTAGCCTCATATGCTCAGCTTCACTCCAACTAAAGTTTAACTTTTTCAGAGCCCACAACTCCTTATGTTCTAGCTCTAAAGGTAAATAACATGTCTTTCAAAACATGAATTGGTATGGGGAGTTAACAATGAGTGGTTTGAAAGCTGTCCGATATGAACATAAAGCATCATCCAACTTCCTAGACCAATTAGTCCTATTAGCATTCATAGACTTGGCCAGAATCTCCTTTATATTGCAGTTTGACACCTCAACCTTCCCACTAGCTTGGGGGTGATATGGAGTAGCTACCTTGTCTTTCTGCACACCGTATTTTTCTAGCAAGGTCTGAAATATCTTATTGTAAAAGTGGGAACCCCCATGACTGATGACAACCCTAGGGATCCCAAACCTGGAAAATAGGTTTCTTCTTAAAAAACCAGTAACACTTTTGCTCTCATTATCTGGTTAGGCGACCAATTCCACCCATTTTGAGACATAGTCTACTGCCACAAGAATGTACTTCATCCCATATGAGATCACAAAAAGACCCATGAAATTAATGCCCCATACATCAAACAACTCTACCTGCAGGATTGGTGTCATAGGCATCTCTTGATGCCTGGATATGTTCCCTTTCCTTTGGCACTTGTCATAACTCTTCTCCAAATAATGAGTATCTTTGTATGTAGTAGGCTAGTAACCACATTGCAGTATCTTTTACATGGTACAACTATATCCATAATGTCCACCTACCTGAGATGAACGGCAAGCCTCCAAAATATCAGTATTTCTGCTTTTGGAATACACCTCGTAATGACATTGTCAGCACACATCCTGAATAAATATGGATCATCCCAAAAATACCTATAAACATTGTGCAAGAGCTTCTTTCTCTGTTGGAAAGAAACATAGATGAACTTGTCCACTCTCGGTCTCAAGTAACTTGAACAAAGTTTTGTTCCTCTGAATTATTATTGTGATAATCTTTAAATAATCACTACCTCCCTCCTAGGCAAGCAATGAATTCCGGCAGGTTCCCAATATTTGCACTCATTAAGAAATACTTTTAGAATAAGAGAATCCCAATGCATGCAAGACAATCACGATAATCACTTTACATATTGCTTACTTTGTTATGTTGTCATGGTTCCAACAACCCTAGTTATGGTATTAGTTGCTCGTAATTGTAAGTAAAGGAATATGAATTTGTGTAGAATTCATAAAAACATACCTACGCGAATGAAGAAGTAAATCTTAAATCACACACACGAACCACCTATCAAGAATGAAATCCAAAATAGTATTTCAATAATCAATCTCAAAATATAGTAGAATATGTCTTCCAATGTCATTCAGAATCATAATCAAAACTAATAATAAAAGGCATAGCCTTAAAACAAAGAAGAAATTCGGGTATTTATAAAATTACAAAACCTAACCCTAAAGTAACTAGGAAAACTTAAGCCGGCACAACTTCATGCCCACACACTATGGATCACACTGATCTTTATAGTTCATCGGCCTTCTCCATGGTCTTTGAATTAGTTTCACCGCATGGTGGAGGCCTTCAATTCTTCATGGGAAACCACCATATCTTATGGTCACTACTACAACCCGCATTAGGTTTCATAGTGATTCCTTCTATAGAACTTCCATCTTCAATTAGCCAGCATGCACGAGCCACCTTCCCAATCCATTATGGACTCCATGGTCCATGAAGGGTACCATGGAGTTTTAGTTGGTCAAACTTCAATCTAATTTCAGCTTCACACATTCAGCATTAAGATAGCGACCAAGGCTCATGCAAGGCACTATGGTCAGTGGTGAGGCTTGTAGTCCTAAGTCCCCAATCCTCAACAAAACATCAACTCGAACCCAACAAATCATCCAAACTCATGTGCGATTTAGTTTTCCTACAAAATAAATAAAACCTATATCATATCTACATATACATGCTTGTAACACACACTAATTCACTATTTTGAGCATCAAAACTATCATAAATATGCGACACATCAGATTTGATTCAGCTTATCCTTAGCAAGGCCCATAATTCTGGATATTTGATCTATCCACGCATAGCTAATATGTATTATGATTTGAGGTAGCACTACTACTAAAGTGGTATAAGGAGAGACATCTCAGACTATGTATCATGTTGTTTATGTTGCCAGTAGGTGAAGGCCAAGCATATGAGGCCTGGGGGTGAGTTTTAGCGATTGCTCATTCTAGAGTAAAAGTTGGAGCATATCACCATGGAATTTTTTATTTGGTTGCCTCAAACCTCTAGAGGTGTTGAAAGTACTTGGGTCATTATGGATCGATTGACCAAGTCAGCACACTTCCTACCCATTCATACCTACTTCACTACCAAGAGGTTGGCTCGTATCTATATTTGGGAGGTGGTTCATCTTTATGGTATGCCTGTATCTATAAATTCACACTAGGGTTCACAGTTCACTTCTAATTTTTAGAGGGCTTTTTTAGGAGGAGTTGGGCACCCATGTTCATCATAGCACAACTTTTTACCCGCAGACTAATGTCTAGTCATAGTGCACTATTCATGTCTATGAGGATATGTTGCAGGCCTATGTTATGGTTTTGGGGGTTAATGGGACTAGTTCTTTCCTTTGGCAAAGTTTGCATAGAACAACAACTACTACTCTAGTATTCAGATGGCCCCGTTCGAGGCTTTTTATGGTAGGCCTTATCGCTTTCTAGTTGGTTGATTTGAGTCTATGGAGTCTAGGCCATATGGTGAAGACTTGATTAAGGAGGCCTTGGATCAGGTGTGGGGATTCAATATACGCTCAAGACATCTTAGAGTAGACATTATAGTTATACGAATCACAAGCGTCGATTGTTGATTTTTGCAGTTAGTGACCAGGTATTTCTCCAAATATCACCCATAAAGGGCATGATGAGATTTGGGAATTAGGGAAAGCTCAACCCCAAGTATATAGGGACATTTGATATTTTGAGGACAATCGAAGAGGTTTCCTATAAGTTAACCCTACCTCCAGCACTATTAGGTATCCACCCGATCTTTTATGTTTTGATACAGCACCAGTATGTTCAGAATGAGTCTCACATTCTCCAGTAGGATTCAGTTGAGTTGGGTGATCGTTTGACCTTTGTGGAGGAGACTGTGACCATTCTAGCCAGAGATGTCAAACAACTGCGATTGAGAGCCATTCCTATTGTTAAGGTTCTTTGGTGGCACCGTCAATTTAAGGAGGCTACCTGGATAACCAACTAGGAGATGCAGGAGAAGTTCCCTGACCTATTTGGGCCTTCAGGTTCTTCTTGACTCTTATTTTCACGGATAAAAGTCCATTTTAGTAGTGGATGTATATGGACCTTCCAGGTCATTTTTTCCCTAATACCTCTCTTTCTTCATTTAGAGCATTCTTATAGTGACCCCAAGTCATTTATGACTTATTGGAACTGATTTTTTGGTTGCATGGTTATTCATTTGGGTTTTAGGTCCACTTTCTTGTTTTAGAGCTTTTAAAACTTAAAAAATTGACTTCGATCATAACATTAGGTAAACAATGTCAAAATGGAATTCTAATGGTTGAATGGCTAAATTAGGCTAGTAGCATGGTTGATATGAGTAACAAGGCAATCAGTACGAGTTTGAGGCCATTTGGCACTTTACCCTTTGAAATTTGGCCTAAGATTGACTTCGGTCAACATTCTTTAAAGCGTGCTCAAATGAAAATTCTATCAGCGCTGTTAGTTTCAAAATGTCGAGTTTGGTCTAGAATGACCCTTCCTGCACTTATCGAGGCTTACGGTCTAATCTTGAGGCCTATTCTAGAATTTGGCTTAACATGACATTTGGGGTGTGGGACCCATTTTTCATTTAAATGACCTCGTATGGGAATTCAAATGCGCTATTGAGTCTAGAAAATTAAATTTAGTGGAGTAGCATATCTCGTTTTCACTCACAAGATTCCAAATAAATTCCGAGCACCCCGTCGGAGACTTGGACATGACAAAACTCATTTTTACACCAGCTGTATCTGGTGCCATCGCTAAAGAAATACCTGGTTGCTAAAGCAACAAGGGAGTCGCTAAAGCGACCAGGCCCTAATGGGTGGTGGTTGCTAAAGCGATTGGTCCATCACTTAAGAAACTAGTCACGTACGCGACCCGATGTTGCAAAAGCGATCCTCACCTCTCCGTGTTTGTTACTTAAGGAAACTGTGAAGTCACTTTTTTGAGACCTGATAGTCATTTTAAGAATCAAATTTAAGTTATTTCCCTTATGTTCAAACACTGATATCTCTCTCATGTTAAGGTAATTTTTGGGTGATTCAAAGGCTCTTGTGGGAAATTATTAGGAGAAGGCATTGGGGGATTTGGAAAGTGATTTTGAATCTTTGTTTGAGGTAAAATTGCTTGTATACCTGCTGTCATAACTTAACGTTAACTTAAAAATGGTGACTTCTTGCATGTTTGATTATCTGCTGATTTGAGCCCTAAATTCTGTTCCATTTTAGAATATAAGTTTGGGTAGTATTTAAGACCTTTTCACGGAGTTAATTTCAGAGTTACCAGAGTGGGTTCTCACATTCCCATTTTTGACTCTGAAAATTTGTCTTTCTTTGAATTTAATTATTTTGATGTCAAAACTACCATAATAACATTATTTACCTATTTTTGATAGTGTGGTAGTGTTCAAAGACTGTTGGGAAGAGGAAAGCTATGGTTCTTTGATTTTGGAGCATGCGTGATTGGCCTACTAGTAGGCTATGGTTTCCCCTTCTTTAGATTGAGCTTGAGGATGTAATTACGTGTTGATTAGTTGGAGTTTGGGATTGGGTAGTATTAAATAATGCTTAGATCTTTAGAAATCATGTTTTAGGCCTTTCTAAGGTTTTATCGGATACTTTTGAGCATGCTACTTGATTTGTTGATAATTCATGTCTTGTTATGCATTTTTATATTTTATTTATTATTTTTTCGAAGTATGTTTGGTATTAGTCTTTGTGTGAGTAGTACTTGCCTTAGAAATGTATGATTCAAACTCGATAGGCCTTATTTTCCCCTGACGCCGTTCGGCCGACTTAAATCCTTGTAGATTGGTGTAGTAGACTTGAGTCTCATAGTTTGGGCCTTAGCTAGGAGATACACTTGATTTGATGACCTTCCAACTCTACCTTCTCAATTTGGCAACTTCACGAGTTTGGGCAGTGACACTAGGTTTTAATTTGTGATTCCGAATTAGTTTGGGGTTCATCTCTAATGTTATACTGATTGAGTAAGTGTGGATGGTGATCCACGAATTTTGGAAACTATTGATAGTAGGAGAACTTACAGTAGCTATATTGGGAACCTTTGTCGAACATCTAGATTCAAGTTTTGGCCTCGGCTCATCGGGCTTATGGGGGTTCGGTCATTTTTTTATTTAAACTTGCACACGAGTGTACCTTTTAGGCTTATGGGGTTCCAATTAGGTGTAGTTTAGCCATAGATTACTTTAGTTAGTTATTTCTGCAGTCGTGTGAATCGCATTACTTTACTTTACTTTAGACTTCCGCTTTTGACCTCTCTTTTGTTCTACTCCTTATTCTCTTATTGCCTTTACTTTTCAAGCTCATCTAGCCTATGATGCCTATTGGGTACTTGTTGTTTTATTATTCATACTACACTCTGTGTCTATTTTCGTGATTCAGGACCGATCACTAGCAGCAACGTTGATTTGAGCTTGGAGCAGTCTGATTCGGAGATGGGGATGAGTACTTGGCTTTGTTCACTATTATGGTTTCCATCTCTCTCTCTCTCTCTCTCTATATATATATATATATATATATATATATATATATTCATTTTGGTCTGTGTTCTGCTTATTTATGTTATTTATGTTAGAATTTCTTATTTCTGTTTAATTTCTACCCTTAAAGCCATTACGAATTATTATGGGTTATGAGTTGGCTTACCTACTGGTGGGTTATAGTAGGTTTCATCATGACCTGAGAAATTTGGTCGAGACTTTAAGACCCCAGAATTGAAAAAGTCTGAACCAAGGAGAAATTTCTGGAAATGTGGATTGGATTCAAGACTACGACTTACTCTATGATTTGTAGAGGATACTATGACTCATAAAAATAACTCGTAAAGGGATTCCTTTAAATTTTTCAGGACAAACCTCTGAAGGATTTACTATGAATCAATAGGCGGTTGTCCTATTGAGGAGTCGTAAGGACGACACATAATGAAACTTTTGAGACCCTCAGTACTTACAAGTTTTTAGACCTATAGGATGCGTCGAGTCAACGACTCCTAATCACGATGAGGAGTCATAGATAAAACTCGCAGATAAAATCTAGAGGCTCCAAAAATCTCATAAATTCAAGACCTGCACTACGACTCAAGTCTATGAGTTGTTGACTTGAGGATGAATCATAAAAGTTGACTCATAGGTTCAAAGTTTAGTTTTAATAAAGGGTAATTATGTCTTTTCTCATGTTCGGTTCAATGAACCTAGACACTATCATGGCCAAGTTCAAACCTATAAATACCCATCTCTTCAAAATTCCCTCTATTCTAAATCATTCTCCAAATTTCAGAAGGCAAGAGCACAAAATATCCTCTCAAGGTTCTTTTTTAAATTCGAAGCTAGGGTTTTAATAACATCAAGATTCTTCTTCAATTTTTAGTAGATTTTACCATGGTATTTGGAGATTGATCTATGGGTTCCTTTCACCTATGGAGTCCCAAGGATTTCTCAAAATTTTGTTCAAATTCCCATTGTCTGTTAACCCTAGTTTTGATGAATTGCATTGGGTTGTTTTAATTTCATTTTTAGATGTTATTAATAATAATTATTAGCATGTTTCTATATTAATTTCATGATTTTAAGTTAAATTATAAATTCTCATGCATTAAGTTACTTTCAATTATGATTATGAAGTTCAAAGAGGAGTTTTCATGAGTTGATTATGAAATCAATGATTTTCACAAGATAGCCTTTATGTATGAAGTTGAAATTCATGATTTAATGATGAAAGTATGATGATGATCAACTATGATCCAAGTAAGTTATTATTGTATGATAAGTACAACTCTCACAAAAATTATGTTGAGATGGTGTTAAGGACAATTCTCACTAAAGCTATGGATTTCTATGAATCACTAAAGATAATGAGCTTTTATATGATTATTTTCATGATGAAGTTAATAATTATGTTTACAATATTTTAATGAATTCCTTTGGGATATTTACTAAGCACCAAGAGGACTGGAGTTCAGTCCGATAACATAGTTAGTTACCCAAGGGAATCCTAGTAGAAACCTAACATCCCAAACTATATTGCCCCGTAAGTTTCCTTCATGGCTTAACTAGTGGATCCACATATATTTATTGAGGTTAAAGTTGCTTCTCATGGATTATACCTTGGCAAGTAGCGTCTCTTTTCTCGATGGGGGAGTTACATCGAATTCCATGTTATAGCTCGCATGGTCTTAAGATGTCGGTGAAAGGTCTTATCCCACATTCAAGTCATATGCAAAGATAAAAGGTTTGTTATGAAGTTTATGATGCTTGACTATAGTTTACATGATATTTCAAATGCTTTCAGTTAATTCATGCTCATTAGGTTGGTCATGCATCTTATGCCATATTGCTCATGTTCCTTTACTTGTTTATGTATATCTCACATACTTAGTATCTTCTATGTACAAACACATATTTTTCCTATATTGTCTAATAATGTAGGAGCGGACGACAACAGTCTTATTCCTAGCAAGAGTTGTTTAATACTCAAAAGTTGGTGAGTTCTCATTCATCGAAGACATGAATTTTCTTTCATATTGCTACTTTGATTTTACCTTATGATTTGGGTGATCTGGGACATGGGACTGGCTTTACTTTCCTTGATATTTGTGTTGAGTTGATTCTTTCACTTATCTTATTATGTTTCTTTTGCCTTATGTATGTAATGTATGCTAAGATATCTTGGTTGTGATCCCTCAAAATCCCAATGGCCGTGTTATGTCTAGGAGCTAGGTTTGGGTCTTGACAAACTTGGGATCAAAACACAATGTTTAGGGGTGTCCTAAGTAGTCTAACATGCATCGTTTATTAGAGTCTTATTCATTGATATGAAGTGCGCCACATCTATGAATAGAAGGATATGAAGCATCTTAGGAAAATCACACTTCTTTCATGATCAATATCGTGAAATAGAGTGGTACTCTAAGGCTTTCCCTTCTAAAAATTGTTCTTTGTGATTTTCAGAAAATACCTCCATGAAGAAACCCCACTCGAAGGAATGTGGTTGAAGAGGGAAACAAGCTCCGAATGAGCCTTTTGATGACCAAGTTACTAATATCGAGTTTCGAGTGGCCTTCCAAGTGTTTTCTCAAGATGAGACGCCACAAGTAAAAAGTGAGGTGGTTTCTCCCATGAACCCAAGTGTGGGTACAGCAGTAACAAGGGTTCGTGACTTCATGAGGATGAATCCTCTAGTGTTTTGGGGTTCTAAGGTGGAAGAGGATTCATGAGAGTTTGTTGATAGTGTTCACAAGATTGTGATTATGGGGGTTATCCCAATTGAGAGGAAGGAGTTGGATACTTATCGATTGAAGGGTCTTTCTCGTATTTTGTTTAGTCAATAGAAAGTGAGTGGCCTAGAGAAGCAGATCTTATGACTTTGGATGTATTCAAAGAAGTATTTCTTGATAAATTTTTCCCATTGGAGTTGAGGGAGGCCAAGGTACAAGAGTTCATGAATCTTAAGAAAGGTGGTATGAGTGTGATAGAGTATGCCCTCAAGTTCACCCAATTGTCGAAATATACTCCATTCATGGTTGCCGACCCAAGGGCTCGTATGAGCAAGTTTGTGTTGGGTGTGTCAGATATGATTTCTAAGGAGTGTAAGATGGCTATGTTGATTCAGAAGATGGACATTTGTAGACTTATGAACTATGAACAGTAAATAAAGAGTGAGAAGCTAAAGAAGAAAACTAGGGAGTCCACGAGGGCAAGGATCGATGGTGCTGATTCCTCTTATGCTAAGTCTGGAAGTGGTGGACGTCCTTATTTTTGCCAAAGGTATTTCGAGCAAGGTTCTTCAAATGCTACTACTCCAAGGTTTGAAAAATATAAGGTGCCCAACCTTAATCCCCAAGGAGGTGATCCTATTGTCCAAGATACACCCGCATGCAAGAAGTGTGGGAAGAACTAGAAATGGGAGTGTCTAGTGGGTTTGAATGCGTGATATAGATGTGGCAAACTGAGTCATCATGCTAGGAAATATAAGGTGAAAGATGATCATCCTCTAGTCCAAGTTGCTAATGATGGCCAAGTTCTGCAAGGTACTCAAGTGTAACTAAAGGGTGGTCAATGCAATAATAGGTTTTATGCTCTTCATGGTAGGCAAGAGGTAGAGGAGACTCCCGATGTTGTACTGGTATGTTAAGGGTCTTTAACTATGATATTTATGCTTTGCTTGATCCGGTGCAAATTTATTTTTTGTTACTCCTTATGTAGCCCTGATATTTGGTGTTAGCCTCAAAATATTGTTAGATCATTTTTCCATTTATACTCTCATAGGTGAGTCGGTTGTGGCCAAAAGACTCTATATGAGTTGTCCACTTTTGGTTTTCCATAAAGTTACTTTATGTGATCTAGTTGAACTTGAGATTATTGATTTTGATATTATCCTTGATATAGATTGGCTATATGCATGCTATGCTTCCATTGATTGTAGAACCCGATTGGTTAAGTTCTAATTCCCTAATGAGTCAGTCCTAAAATGGAAGGGAAGTAATTTCATGTTAAAATGTCAATTAATTTCATTCCTTAAATCTCGGAAAATGATTTTCAAAGGTTGCATCTACCATTTTATAAAGCTTAGGGATACAAATTCCGAAGCCTCTACTCTAGAGTCGGTCCTTATTGTTAATGAGTTTCTAGATATGTTTCCCAATGTTCTACTCAGTGTTCCTCCTGAAAGGGAAATTGATTTTGGCATAGACCTTGTTCCCGATACTTAACCCATTTCTAATCCTCCTTACCAAATGACTCTGGTGGAACTAAAGTTGTTAAAGGATAAATTAAAAGACTTGTTAGATAATGATTTTATTAGACCAAGTATATCTCAATGGGGTGCTCCCATTTTGTTTGTTAAAAAAAATGGTTTGCTAAGTATGTACATTAATTGCCGAAAATTGAATAAAGTAACCATCAAGAATAAATATCCACTTCCAAGGAAAGATGATTTGATTGATCATTTGCATAGTGCGAGTTATTTCTCTAAGATTGATCTCCGTTCCGGCTACAACTAATTAAGGGTGGGGGATTGTGATATTCCCAAGAAGGCATTTCAAACAAGGTATGGCCATTATGAGTTCTTAGTTATGTCATTTCATTTGACCAATGCCCCCACGACATTCATGGACTTGATGTATAGGTTATTCAAACAATATTTGGACATGTTTGTAATTCTGTTTATATTTATCGATGATATTTTGGTCTACTCTCGGAATGAAGAGGAGCATGCTAATCACTTAAGAATTGTATTGCAAACTCTAAGGGATAAGCATCTATTTTCCAAATTCAATAAGTGTGAGTTTTGGCTAAGGGAGGTTTTTTTTCTTTGTCACATTGTGTCCAGTAAAGGAATTATAGTTGATCCTAAGAAAACTGAGGTGGTTAAGAATCGGCCTAGACCATTGTCTTATTTGGATATTAGGAGTTTCTTAGGTCTAGCCGAATATTATAGATGATTTGTAGCAAGTCTCCTTTGACTAATTTTACCAAAAAGAAAGTGAAGTTCCAATGGTCTAAAGCTTGCGAGAAAATTTTCTAGGAGTTGAAGGATTGTCCTACTACCACTCCCATTTTAACCTTGCCGGAAGGGTCCGATGGTTTTGTTGTGTATTGTGATGCCTCAAGGGTTATAATTGGTTTTGTATTGATGCAACATAGTAAAGTAATAACCTATGATTTTGTCAACTTAAGGTGTATAAAGGAAATTATCCGACTCATGACTTGGAATTAGCGACGATTGTATTTGCCTTGAAGATTTGGAGACACTATCTTTATGGTTTCCATGTGGATGTGGTCACTTACCATAAGAGTTTACAATATGTGTTTAAGAAAAAGGACTTGAACCTTCGGCAAAAAAGATGACTTGAATTATTGAAAGACTATGACATGAGTGTATTGTACCATCCGGGTAAGGCTAATGTGGTTGCCGATGCACTTAGTATATTGTCTATGAATAGTGTTGCCCATGTTGAAGAGGGTAAGAAGAGTTGTTTAAGGATGTGCATAGATTGGCTTGATTAGGTGTTCGGTTGGTTGATTCCAATGATGGAGGCATTTTTGTTTGTAATGATTCTGAATCTTCCTTTGTGGTGGATGTCAAGCCTAATCAACATAGTGATCTGGTGTTGGCTGAATTAAAGAAGTTGGATGCCAAAAAAGCCATTTAGGCTTTCTCCCAAGGGTGATATGGTGTACTTTACTAGCAAGGTTGGTTGTGTGTGCCAAATATTGATGGGCTAAGAGAGCTGATATAAGAAGAGGCCAATAGTTCACGGTATTCAATTCATCTGGGATCCACCAAAAAGTATAATTATTTAAGGAAAGTGTATTGGTGGAATATCATAAAAAAAGATGTAGCGGAGTTCGTGGCTAAGTGTCCAAATTGCCATCAAGTTAAGGTTGACATTGAAATTCCTACTTGAAAGTGGTAAGATGCGAATATGCACTTTGTGATGGGTTTGCCTCGTACTTAGAAATAATATGATTCCAATTGGGTTATTGTGGATCGAATGACTAAGTAGGCTTATTTTCTACCCATTCAGACTTCTTATGGTGCCGAAGATTTTGCTAAGTTGTATATTCATGAATTGGTAAAACTTCATGGTATTTCCTTGCCGATTATATTGCTTTGAGGTACTCAATTCACTTCGCAATTTTGGAAGTCATTTCAAAAGCTCTTGGTATAAAAGTCAATTTAAGTATCGCTTTCAATCCTCAAATCAATAGTCAAGCCAAAAGAACAATCCAAACCTTAGAGGACATGTTGAGATCATATGTGATTGATTTTAAAGAAATTTGGGATAAGTATCTATCATTGATTGAAGTTGCCTACAATAATAGTTATCACTCTATTATCCAAATGGCTCCTTTTAAAGCATGGCATGGGAGAAGATGTAGGTTTCCGGTGGGATGGTTTGAAGTAGGTGAGATTGTATTGATTGGTCAATATTTGTTAATAGATGCTATGGAGAAGGTGAGACTCATAAGGGAGAGGTTGAAAATGCCTCAAACTCATCAAAAGTCTTATTCGGATGTTAGGAAACGAGAGCTTGAATTTGAGGTGGATGATTGGGTCTATTTGAAGGTTCCACCCATGAAAGGTGTAATGCATTTTGGTAAGAAAGAGAAATTGAGTTCTAGATATATTGGACCTAATAAGATATTAAGGGGTATTGGCAAGGTGGCTTATGTGTTAGATTTTCCATTTGAGTTAGCTATGGTTCACCCGGTGTTTCATGTATCTATTTTGCGGAAGTTTGTGGGTGATCCAAATTCCATAATACCATTGGCAGATGTGAGTGTTAAAAGAGAATTTGATTAAAAGAGAATTTGACTTAAGAGGAGGTTTCAGTGGAAATTTTAGATCGGCAAGTAAAGAAGATAACAAACAAAGAGGTTGGGTGCATTATAGTATTGTCGAGAAATCAATTAGTATCAAGTACTACTTGGGAAGTGGAGGTGGATATGATGAAATGATACCCATATCTCTTTCCCTCTACTCATGTCTAAAGTAGTAAGTTGATCTTATTCAATTCGATTGAACTTCTACGTATCTAGTTCCTCATATATCTTTCATATGCACGCATGTTCATGGAAGTGACTTTAAGGCATGTTTTATGTTATGTTTGAAATTTTCATGTTCTATGCATTATAAAGTGTCATTATATTAATGTTGGGTTGCTAGTCCTCTTTCCCTATCTTTCCTATGCTAGTTGAATCTCATTCAAGGGTGAATGTTCCCAAGGGGGAGATATTGTAAGACCCCGGAAGTCAAAAAGTTATAAACAATGAGAAATTTCTCAAAATGTGGACTAGATTCAAGACTAGGACTCACTCTATGATTCGTAGAGGTTCCTACGACTTGTAGAAATGAGTCGTAGAGCGAGTCCTTGAACTTTTTTAGGACAAAGGACAAACCTCTGAAGGAGTTAGTATGACTCAATAGGATGAGTCGTCGTTCTGTTCACAAGTCGTCATCCTGTTCACGAGTTGTAAGGATGACTCGTAATGAAACTTCAGAGACCCTCAGCATTTGAAAGTTTTCAGACCTATTGTAAGAGTTGAATTTACAACTCGTAATCACGATGATGAGTCATGGAAACAACTCATAGATAAACTTCAGAGGCTCCCAAAATCTCATAAATTCAAGACCAGTACTACGACTCAAGTCTACAAGTTGTACACTTGAGGACGACTCGTAGAAGTAGACTCATAGGTTCAAAATTCAGTTTTAATAAAGGGTAATTGTGTCTAGTCCCAAGTTCAATTAAATGAATCTAGAAACTATTATGACCAAGTTCAAACCTATAACTACCTATCTCTTCAAAATTCCCTCTATTCTAAATCATTTATCAAATTTCACTAAGGTAAGAGCATAAACAATTCTCTCAAGGTTTTTCAAATTCCAAGCTAGGGTTTTAAGCTCATCAAGGTTTTTTTTCAATGTTTAGTAGATTTCACCAAGGTATATGGGATTTATCCATGGGTTCTGCCAAGACCCATCCCTATAGGCTGCGACTGAGTTCCAACCGGGACCCCCATGTATATAACTATCAATTATAACAAAAAATATAAGACTCATACATGGGGACCTCAGTGGGTCATACATTTTCACATACATGTAGCTGCGTTCATTTGTCTCCTAAGGAGTTACATTACTCAAAATATGAAAGGGCGTGCAAGACGACAAGGTTGCCATACCATAATAATATTACAACACGCCATATAGGCACAACTGGAACAACTTACAAATGACCTACATACATATATCTATAGACCTCTAAGAATAGCAACCATATCACATGGCAGGACAGGGCCCTTGTCGTATCCCTGAATAAGCAAATATATACATCCAATACTAAGTACCAAGAACTCGGCTCCGGTACAATGGAGCTTCTTCCAAACTGGCTGAGTGGAATCCTAAGCTGGCGAACTCCCAAAACCTGTGTTTGTACCTGCGGGCATGAACGCAGCCCCCCAAAGAAAGGGGGGTCAGTATGACGTATGTACTGAGTATGTAAAGTACAAAACATCATAAGGAAATTACAGTTACCATAGGGGTGCAGGGGACAAGTATAAAATTTAGTAGAGTATTGTACCTGCACCTTACAAAATAAAGTCATGTATATCATTATCACATACCGTATCCGGCCCGCTTGGGGATCGATGTTACAAATGCATCATTTTATCATCTTAGACATATGCATACTATTAGCGCTGTAGAACGTACATCCCAATCCATATATATAACATGTTAGTGCCGAGGAGCGTTCGACCCGATCCATATATATAATAGGTTAGTGTCGAGAAACTTACGACCCGATCCTTATACATATAATACGTTAGTGCCGAGGAACGTATGGCCCAATCCCTTTACATATATTATGTTAGTATCGAGGAACGTACAGCCCGATCTCTATACATATAATACGTTAGTGCCAAGAAACGTTTGGCCCAATCCTTATATAATATAATAATGCATATATGTGTATGTAAACCTTGGTAATATCTCAGACATCTCCCAAATATCATCATAAAATATGTCAAAGAGACTCTAGGTATAGGAGCTTACACATCCAATCATCGTTCAGTATGCAGAAGGCTCAAGGGTCATAGTTCAACTACTTCAAGGCCCTTATTATTTAAAAGTGAGTACAAGTCATGAGTTATACCCGGAACCTATAAATGGAATCACCTCTAACTCATATCATAGATTGCTTCATGTACCTTAAACTATTTCAAGAGAAGGAAGGGATAGGCTTCACGTGTACTACTTTTCATCATGTAGAAGACTTACAAGTCCATAACTTAACTACCGCAGGAGTTCTAATATCGAGAAGTGAATAAGATTGATGAACCATACTCAGGGTTATATGAATGGAATTATCCCCAAATTACATACACAATCCACATAAGACTAATACATGCCAAAAGAAGGGAAAGATAAGCTTTACATACTTATGCCAAAAATATGCCGAAAAAAGGAAACATTAGCTTTACATACCTCTTATGGATTCTTCTTAACCATGCTTGTCTCGTTCTCCTATGAACCTATTTAACATGAAAGTAATACTGATATTAATAACTTTCAACCTCCATCCCCTTAATCCAAAACCTAGCATCCGTAGGAGTCATTTCCTTATTTACTCTTCTTGACTAGTCTATTAGTTAGTTACGGAGTTAACGGAAATCGGGCAGCACCTTCCCTGTAACTTGCCCTATCAACAATTCCATTTTACCCTCAAACCTTAGCATCCACAAAAACCACAACAACCAGAAGCTATACAACACAGAAATACCACAATACGATGCAATATAAGTTCCAAACAATTCGCCCAAAACTAGGATACCAAAAGAGGGTTTTTAATCTTTATTTCATAAAACCTTTAGCTATACGAAATGGAAGGTCGTGTGGAAGAAACCATCAGAACCCATGCCATATTTAGACCATGCCCCATACCTGAAACATACCACCACACACCTTCAGCCGCACACCATAAGCACAACACCTTGCTTTGACTATAATTTAACTATAGCGACTCCAATTTAGTTTGTTTTAATCGTCAAGCATCCCTGTGAAATATTTATACTTCCAGCCACATGAAAGGTATATAAAAACTCCATAAAAACCCTCATAACCTCCAAATTTAAAGGTAAGACCTTACCTTACCCGAAATTGGCCAAAGCTTGCCAAAATTCGCCTCAGAAGTTCTCTAGTTTCGGCTGAAATGTCGTGGCTGTTTGCTATCCGTTTGGTGCTGCTAAAAATCATAAATTTAAATAATTAACACCCTCATAAAATGTTAAAACCCTTACCAAAAAATGGGAGAAGATAACCAAGCCATACCTTGCTAAAACTTACTAAAACTTGTCTCGGATGTTCTCTTAACATGCTGGAAATTAGCGGACTGTTTGTATCTCTTCCTTACTACCCCAAAATTAAATTTTTACGTTAATAAACACAGCTATATCACTGTAGGATATCTTAAATAATTAATTCCCGGAACAAAATTGGGAACCTTACCTTTTTCTCTCTTAGCCGTCGCTCCTTTCTCTCTAGGTTTCGGGTTCCCTTTTCTTTCTTCTTGGCTGAAGTATTTTTTGATATGGAATGACTTTAAGAGTGATAAAACATTATATATGGTATTCCTTGGAGGTGACATGTGGCATCCCCCTAGGGCGCCACCTCAGCCCTTGCGACCATTTACACGCTACCATGTGGTAGTGGGGTCGACCCCCCAGCAGGCAAGTGAGTCACCTCCTTGCTTAAGATGATGCAACATGGCTCTCTCTTTATACTACCACGTGTCATCCTCTTCTCTCCCTCATGAGTTTGTAATCTCGTCTTACCATAAGAACTCGTGTAATCCCGACTACGCAAGCTTAGTATATACTCAAGTAGCTCAAGTATGTAAAACTTCTAAGTTAATAGCTTACGTAGGTGAGTCGAGTCCTACGACTTATTACTTGTCCTCCAACTTCTTCCGACTTCTTATGACCCTATTTCCAACCTTCCCTAGTATGGGGTATCATATTCTCCCTTCCTTAGAGTTATTTGATAGCGTCGTAGATTATCCGACTCACATGATAAATTTTGAAAAGCTTAAAAGACATTACGGGCTCCAGAGTGTGGGGTGTAACATCCTTCCCCCTTTAGAACATTCATCCTCGAATGTTCATTAATCTTATGAGATCTTTCCAGGACTTTGGGAATTCTCTATACCAGTTGCCATCTACTCTATTTAGGAGTTCAGATTACCCCTGGATATAGGGAACAAGTACAAATATCTTTTTTCTATCTCCTTTTTGAATTCCCAGGTCATCCCCTCTCTGGTTTTTATTTTGCCACAATAGCTTGACGGAAGTCACGTTCTTAGTTTGCAACCTTCTATTTTATTGATCTAAGATGGCGATAGGCTGTTCCTCGCAAGATAACTCTTCTATTTTATGGGAATCATTTATGGGACATACTCTGGGTGGATCATCTGTACATTTGTAAAGTATCTGTATCTGACGTACTAGGCGTATAGTTTTGCAATCAGGTGGTAAGTCTAACTTACAGGCAACTTTGCCTATTCTATGAATGATCCGTTAAGGACCAATGTATCCCCTTCTTGCCAAATTTTATTAAACCCTTCCTTGGTGACGCTTTCACAAATACTCATTCATCTACTTCAACTCAAAAAGTTGATGTCGACTATCTGCGCATGACTTTTGTTGACCTTGGGTTGTTAATAGTTTTCCCTGAATAAACTTTACTTTATCAATACTTACTGGATCATATCTGGTCCTGTCCATTAATCGAGGGGTGAAATGCTATCCCAAGATTCACCTGTGTCCCCACTCCTTTCCGTAATGATCTCCAGCGGTTAGCTTTAAATTAAACTTCCCTGTATGAGATAATAGATATGGGAACTTCGTGAAATATCATTATCCCCTTGCTATGTCATCTCCCATAACCCTCAATTGAACATGCCTTCCTAGCTGAAAGAAAATGGGTTGATTCTATCAGCCTATCTACCATAACCCGTATGAATTCATAGTTCCTTAGAATGTGAGGTCAGCCTGTACTATAATCCATATTAACTTCTTTCCATTTCTGAGTCGGGGTTTCCATTTCCTATAATAGGCTATCAAGCTTCTGATGCTCCATTTTGTTTAAGCTATTGTACAATCCCTCTTAACCTAGCTTGTAACACTTTAGGCATGTTATATTACACTTTTACTCAGTTCTTCCTTCTAGTTCTTTTATCACACATCATATCGTAATCTTTATACAAATGTGTGTAGGTGCTTAGAGCAGTCCAGAAAATACCTTAGCGTCGCTATACTAGCCTTTTTTTGTCATACCTGTTTTGCTTCCTTCACTTACTCTTAAGTTTTTCTCATATTCCAGTATAGGAGAGATTTCTTATCCTTTCTCTTTATTTACTTGTATATCACAATGTCAGTAGCCAGTTACTCTGTTACCAACATCCTAGCCTTTAGTCAAGTGTAGCTTGGCTATCCCTTACAATATCTTTAAGTTCTTATTGTGATTCCCTTGTCGTATTCATCCCCTTTATATACAGCCATTCTTTGATGCTATACTATTCAAGGTTCTTACTAATAATTCTCAGCACCATCTCAGGTATGATGGCTTCTATCGGTTCACTGCTGGATTTCATATCTTGTTAATTCATACCAATATGGGATTTCACTTGAAGCCACTTCCCCCCTTTAGGGTGTACCCATGTAACTACCTATTTGTGTTCTACCTTACGCCCTTATTTCCAATTTTAAAATATGTATGATTCTTTTCCAACACCATTGGTATACTGTGCCATATATATTCCTTCCTTTATATCACCCATACCTTTGGTTGCCCATGTACGACATCTTAACATAATTGTGAGGTGCTGATCCAGTATTATTGTTGGTACTCGAGTCACGTATACACAATACTTCTTTATGCCTCATGAGCTTTCATCCTTGTTGTGCGCCCGATGTTCACTTTCTCAATAGCATATCGAGCTTGCCTCAATAATAGGTCTACCTTAACACCATGCTGTTGTACTACCCCTTTAAATTTATAACTATACATTCTCCTTTCGTTCCGTCCTTGTATTCACTTACTTATGTCTATCTTGGGTGCCTCCATTAGAACTTTCTTATTTATTCCATACCTTATTTTTCCATTTCACACCTGTCTTTATATTCCAATTACATGGACCACGTCATGCCTTTTAGTTACTTCCTTACTGAGCTTTCCTTATTCTCATAACGATCTTGGTTATATTCACATCGTATCCTGTGGGCATTCAATCCCATAATATAACACTGCTTAACCTTCTTCACGATTCTTACTATGGGTTACTTACCCTTCTTAGATAGTCTTATCCTTAATGTCTCACAAGCTGTCTTATTAACACTTCGTATCCGTCATAATTCTTTTTCCTTGTACTCTTGTCTTAATCATATTGTTACTTCTTTTAACTGTAACTCATCATAGTCTATCTCTGTGTATAAATTCAGTCGGTGTCTCAATTTATCATTCTATCCAGATTTATCAGTTTTCTCTAAATCATCTTCTTTGGATTATAAGTCTTTTCCAATTTCATTCTACCATACCAGTATCAACCTCCTAGTTAATATTGCCATCAATTCAGCCATTAACTCACTTCTCGAGGTCATCCATACTCGTGGTTTAACCAAATATCATTATTGTTGTAGGCATAACCTTTCAAAACATACTACATCCCTGTATCCTATTCTTTTCTTATTTCTAGGAAGATTTGGGTAGAGTTTCCTCTGTATTTCTTACTATGTCAATCCCTGCACGCAGAAAATGACAACAGTGCCTTAAAGGGAACACATATAAATAGTCACATTATCTCATATCACAACCACACAGGGCGCCCATAATTAGCAGTATAAAAATGGACTTACCTCGTATGTCCACTCGAACTGCACCTATTGCACTTTCCTGTATACTTTTCCTTTCATTTTTCAACTTTATATGTCAATCGTATTTCAACACCTTACTGGACATAGGTCCTTCGTGCCTTTGCTTACCTGCATGCCTTGTAAATTCCAACATCATCAGTCACTTTTTCTATCGATGTTGTCCTTTTGTTGAAGTCATAGGTTAGTATGAGCAATTTTATTCCCTATGACTCGGCTCTATCGCACAATCTTAGATCTGAAAAAAAGTAACATCCTAAATATCCTGTAGCCTACTATTTATAGATGTGGTGCATAACACACCGATAAACAAGACTCTACTAGACACGGTCTGTAGACATTCTAATGACAAACTACTCTGATACCACTTCTGTCATGACCCATCCCCGTAGGCCGCGACTGAGGTCCAACCGGGACCCCCGTGTATATAACTATCAACAATAACAACAAATATAAGACTCATACATGGGGACCCCAATGGGTCATACATTTTCACATACATTTAGCCGCTTTCATTTGTCTCCTAAAGAGTTACATTACTCAAAATATGAAAGGGCGTGCAAGAAAACAAGGCTGTCATAGCGTAATAATGTTACAACACGCTGTATAGGCACAACTGGAAAAACTTACAAATGACCTACATACATATATCTACAGACCTCTAAGAATAGCAACCATATCACATGGCGGGACAGGGCCCCCGCCGTACCCCTGAATAAACAAATATATACATCCAATACTAAGTACCAAGAACTCGGCTCTGGTATAATGAAGCTTCTTCCAAACTGGCTGAGCGGAATCCTAAGCTGCCAGACTCCCAAAACTTGTGTTTGTACCTATGGGCATGAACGCAGGCCCCCGAAGAAAAGGGGGGTCAGTACGACATATGTACTGATTATGTAAAGTACCAAACATCATAAGGAAATTACAGTTACCATAGGGGTGCAGAGGACAAGTATAAAATTTAACAAAATGTTGTACCTACACCTCACAAAATAAAGTAATTTATATCATTATCACATACCGTATCCATACCTCTTGGGGAGTCGGTGTTACAAATGCATCATTTTATCATTGTAGACATATGCATACTATTAGCACTGTGGAACATGCAACTCGATCCTTATACATAACAGGTTAGTGCCGAGGAGCGTTCGTCCCGATCCCTATACATATAATACGTAGTGCTAAGGAACGTACTGTCCGATCCCTATACATATAATATGTTAGTGCCGAGGAATGTTCGGCCTGATCCCTATATAATATAATAATTCATATACGTGCACGTAAACCTTGGTAATATATCATACATCTCCCGAATATCATCATAAGATATTTCAAAGAGCCTCTAGGTAGAGGAGCTTACACATCCAATCATTGTTCAGTATGCAGAAGGATCGAGGGTCATAGTTCAACTACTTCAAGGCCCCTATCATTTAAAAGTATGTACAAGTCATGAGTTATACCAGAAACCTATAAATGGAATTACCTCTAACTCATATCATATATCGCTTCACGTACCTTAAATAATTTCAAGAGAAGGAAGGGATAGGCTTCACGTGTACTACTTTTCATCATGTAGAAGACTTACAAGTCCATCACTCAACTATCACAGAAGTTCTAATATTGAAAAGTGAATAAGATTGACGAACCATACTCAGGGTTCTATGAATGGAATTATCCCCAAATTAGATACTCAATCCACATAAGACTAAGACATGCCAAAAGAAGGGAAATATAAGCTTTACATACTTATGCCAAAAACATGCCGAAAGAAGGAAACATTAGCTTTACATACCTCTTATGGATTCTTCTTAACCGTGCTTATCTCGTCGTTCTCTGAACCTATTTAACACAAAAGTAATACTGATATTAATAATTTAAACCCCAAGCCCCTTAATCCAAAACCAAGCATCCGTAGGAATCATTTCCTTATTTACTCTTCTTGACTAGTCTATTAGTTAGTTACGAAATTAATGGAAATCGGGCAGCACCTCCCCTATAAATTGCCCTATCAACAATTCCTTTTTACCCTCAAACCTTATCAGACACAACAACCACAACAACCTGAAGATATACAACATAGAAATACAACAATACGATGCAATATAAGTTCCAAACAATTCGCCCAAAACTACGATACCAGAAGAGGATTTTTAATATTTATTTCGTAAAACCTTTAGCTATACAAAATGGAGGGTCATGTGGATAAAACCAGCAGAACCCATGCCCTATTTAGACCATGATCCAACCCTGAAACATACCACCACACACCTGCAGCCGCACACCACAAGCAAAACACCTTGCTTCGACTATAATTTAACTATAGCGACTCCAATTTAGTTTGTTTCAATCGTCAAGTATCCGTATGAAATATTTATACTTAAATCCAAATAAATGGAATATAAACACTCCATAACCACCCCATAACCTAAAAGGTTAAAGGAAAGACCTTACTTTCCCCGAAATTGGCCAAAGTTTTCCAAAATTCACCTCGGAAGTTCTCTAGTTGCGGCTGAAATGTCGTGACTGTTTGCTATCCATTTGGTGCTGCTACAAACCATAAATATAAATCATTAAAACCCTCATAAAATTTACAAACCCTTATCAAAATGTTGGAGAAGACAACCAAGCCATACCTTGCTAAAACTTACTAAAACTTATCTCAGAAGTTCTCTTAACATGCTGGAAATAAGCGGACTGTTTGTATCTCTTCCTTGATGTCCCAAAATTAATTTTTTATGTTATTAAACACACTATATCACGGTAGGATACCTTATATAATTAATTCACAGAATGAAATCGGGAACCTTACTTTTTTCTCTCTTGGTCGTCGCTCCTTTCTCTCTAGGTTTAGGGTTCCATTTTCCTTTTTCTTGGATGAAGTATTTTTTGATATGGAATAACTTTAAGAGTCATAAAACATGTATATATGGGAAGACTTGGAGGTGAAATGTGGAAGCCCACTTGGGGTGATACGTGGCAGCCCCCTAGGGCGCCAACTCAGCCCATGCAGCCATTCACACGCTGCCACATAGCAGTGGGGTCCACCCCCAGCAGGTAGGTGAGTCACCTCCTTGCTTGAGCTTCTTCCACTTGGAACTTCCTCCTATTGCCATGTGGCACTCTCTTCTTGCTGCCATGTGTCATCTTCTTCTCTCTCTCGTGGATTCGTAATCTCATCTTACCTTAAGAACCCGTGTAATCCCGGCTATGCAAGATTATTATATACTCAAGTAGCTCAAGTATGTAAAAGTTCTAAGTGAATAGCTTACATAGGTGCGTCGAGTCCTACGACTCGTTACTTTTCCTCCAACTCCTTCCGACTTCTCATGACCCTATTTCCAACCTTCCCTACTATGGGGTATCACATTTTTCCTTCCTTAGAGTTATTTGATAGCGTCGTAGATTATACGGCTCACATGATAACTTTTAAGAAGCTTAAGAGACATTCTGGGCTCCAGAGTATGGGGTGTAATAGGTTCCTTTTACCCATGGAGTCCCAAGGTTTTCTTCAAATTCCAATTATCTATTAACTCTAGTTTTGATGAATTATATTGGTCTATTTCAATTTCATTTTTAGATGTTATCAATAATCACTATTAGCATGTTTGTATATGAATCACATGATTTCAAGTTAAACTAAAAATTTCCATTCTTAAAATTACTTTCAATTATGATTATGAAGTTCAAACGGGATTTTTCATGAGTTTATTATGAACTCTATGACTTTCATAGGGAAGCTTTTACAAATGAAGTTAAGCTTCATGATTTAATGATGAAAGTATGATGATGATCAATTATGATATAGGGAAGTTATTATGGTATAATAAGTACAATTCTCACAAAAATCATGTTAAGATGGTGATAAGGACAATTCTCACCAAAGTTATGGATTTCTATGAATCACTAAAGATAATGAGCTACTCTATGACTATTTTCATGATGAAGTTAATGATGATGTTTACAATGTTTTAATGAATTTCTTTGGTATATTGACTAAGCACCAAAAGGACTTATAGGTAAGTTTCATTCCGATAATATAGTTAGTTAGACAAGGTAATCCTAGTAGCAACCTTCCCAAACTACGTTTCTCTCATTGGTTGCCTTCATGGCTTAGATAGTGGATCTAAATATAGCTATTGAGGTTAAATTTGTTTCTCACAGATTCTACCTTAGAAAGTAGCCTCTCTCTTCTCGATATAGGAGTTACATCAGATTCCATGTTATAGCTCGCATGATCTTAAGATGTTGGTTAAAAGGTCTTATCCAAAATTCAAGTCATGTACAAAGATGAAAGGTTTATTATGAAGTTTATGATGCTTGACCATAGTTCACATGATATTTCAAATGCTTTAAGTTTATTCATGCTCATTATGTTGGTCATGCATCTTATGTCATGTTGCTCACGTTTGTTTACTTGTTCATGCATATCTCACATACTTAGTACCTTCTATGTACTAACACATATTTTACCTATATTGTCTCATAATATAGGAGTGGACGATGACCATCATATTTGTAGCTAGAGTTGTTTAGTACTCAAAAGTTTGTGAGTCCTCATTAATGGAGGACATGACTTTTCTTTCATATTGCTACTTTGATTTTTTCATATGATTCGGGTGAGCTAGGAGCTTGTCCTAAGCCCCACCAAGTCTAGAATAGAAGCATGTTTAGACATTAAAAATGATGTAAGTCCATTTTGGACATTGGGATTTTCTTTACTTTCCTTGGCATTTGTGTTGAGCTGATTCTTCTGCTTATCTTATTACGTTTTCTTTACCTTATGCATTCAATGTATGCTAAGATGGCTTGGTTGGATCCTCAAAATCCTGATCGCTGTGTCATGTCTATATTCTAGGATCGGGTCATGAAAATGACAGTACCGTGTCAAAGTTTAAGAGGCAAATATTAAGAGTTAATGTAACTTTGCTCGTGTACGGAAAAATTGATTTTTAAATTAAATTTGATATATCTATTAGTTTCTTGCAAAAATATCTTAAATATTGATGAAAGTTTTTTAGTAATGATATATATGGATATGTCATTATTTTTATAAGAGTTTTATCAATTAGTAATATTTTATTGGAGATAGTAAGTCCTGTTAAGTTGAAATAATTATTTTATGATGATTGCATTGGGTCTTCTTATTCACGATATATTCTATGAGTATTAGAGGCCATTTGGATTGGCTTATAAGCTGTTTTCAACTTTTTTTGAGTGTTTGGTTGGCCAACTTAAAATTATTTTGTGCTTAAAATAAGCCTCAATAAATAGTTGAGTTGATTTGGATGATCTTATTTTAAGTAGCTTATAAGTTGAAAACAACTTATAAGTAAAAAAAAAGTTGGCCTGCACCTTGTTTTTTTAACTTATAAGCACTTTTTAACTTATAAGCTGCTTAAAAATAAGTCAATCTAAATAGGCTATTAATTAAATTATGGACAATTCACATGACATTGCATGATTTTAAGATGAATTTTAAATACCTATGTAGTATGATAGTGCAAAGATGATTTATGAATTATGATCATGATTTTCAAGATAAGTTTTATGAAAGTTTTATCAAGGGTATTCAAAGCTTCTTTTAAGTAAGAAGTTATGAATGATTTTTCAATGATACAATATGCCCCTGCAGCTTTTATGGATTCAATGAGAAAAGTGTTCAAGCAATACATATGTTCATTATTGTGTTCATTGATAATATTTTAATATATTCTAGGAGTGAGGAAGAGCATGCCGATCATTTGAGGATTGTATTGTAAATTTTTAAGAACCATCTATTTTTTGCTAAGTTCATTAATTGTGAATTTTGCTTGAGGTCAGTTTCTTCCTTGTCCATATTATCTCCAGAGAAGAAATTATGGTAGATCCCAAGATGACAGAGGCGGTTAAGAATTGGCCTAGATCGTTGTCCCTTTCTCATATTCAAACTTTCTTGGGCTTAATAGGTTATCATAGATGGTTCATGGAAGGTTTCTCTTCCATTTCATCACCCTTGACTACTTTGATTCAAAAGAAGGTGAAGTTCTAATGGTCCTAAGCTTGTGAGAAGATTTTTTAAGACTTGAAGGATAGACTTACCTCTGCTCTGATATTGACCTTACTGGAAGGTTCTGATGGGTTTGTTGTCTATTGTGATTCTTCACGAGTTGGTCTTGGTTGAGTGCTTATGCAGAGTGGTAAATTAATAGCCTATGCTTCGAGGCAACTTAAGGTTCAGGAAAAATAATTACCCAACCCATGATTTAGAGTTAGTTGTTGTGGTATTTGCTGTGAAGTTGTGGAGATACTATTTGTATAGAGTCCATGTGGATGTATTTATCAATCACAAGAGTTTGCAATATGTGTTCACTCAAAATAATTTGAATCTTCAACAAAAACAATGGCTTAAACTGTTAAATGATTATGGTATGAGTGTTTTATACCATCCGAGAAAGGAAAATATGGTTGCTAACACTCTTTGTAGATTGTCCATAAACAATGTTGCCCATATTGAGGATGAAAAGAAAGGTCTAGTTCCGGATGTTCATAGATTAGCCCATTTGGTTGTTCGTTTTGTTGATTCTGAGGATGGTGGTGTGATTGTTCAAAATAGTTCTAAATCATCTCTAATGGTGGATGTTAAGGGGAAAAAAGTTGATGATCCTACTTTGTTTGAGTTGAAGAACGCGGTGGTTGAATAAGCCATTGAGGTTTTCTTTCAAGAGTGAGATAGTGTTTTGAGATATCAAGAAAGTTTGTGTGTTCGCAATTTAGATAGTCTATGTGAAATAATATTGTTCGAGGCTCATTGTTTGCTGTACTCTATTCATTTAGGTTCCATGAAGATGTATCATGATTTGAGGGAAGTGTATTAGTGGAATGACATGAAGGGGGATATTATGGAATTCGTAGCTAAGTGTCTAAATTTTTTAGAAGTGAAAGCTGAGCATCAAAAATTGGGAGGTTTGGCTAAAGAATTTGAGATTCTTACTTGTAAGTAGGAAGCCTTGATTATGGACTTCATTAGTGGATTGCCTCATACTCGTAGGCAATATGATTCTATTTGGGTAGTAATTGATTGAATGACTAAGTAGGCTGTTAAAACATCATGTTTAGTTGAGTTCCATGCTTGGTTATATATCCGAGAGTAATTTAAGCTTCATGGTGTCCCATTTTCTATCATCTCAGACTGAGGTATTTAATTTACATCTCAGTTTTGGAGATATTTCCAGAAAGGTCTTGCTACTCAAGTGAAGCTTAGTACAAATTTTTACCCACATATAGATGGTCAGGCCAAACAAACCATCAAGACTCTAGAGGATATGTTGAGAGCCTATGTTATGGATTTTAGAAGTAATTGGGATGATCATTTGACATTGATAGAGTTTGCATATAATAGTAGTTATGATTTCAACATTCAAATGGTTTTATTTGAGGCCATATATGGTAGGAGGTGTAGGTCTCCAATCGGTTGGTGAAGTTGCTTGTATAGGACCCGAGTTAGTATTTAGAGCTATGGATAAGGTTAGAATTATTAGAGAAAGATTGAAGACAACCAAAGTCGACATAAATTCTATTTAGATGTGAGGAGAAGCGAACTTGAGTTTGAGGTAAATGAATGGGTTTACATGAAAATCTTACCAATGAAGGGTGTGATGCATTTTGGTTAAAAAGGAAAACTTAGTCCCTGCTATGTTGGGCCATGTCAAATTTTGAGGCGTATTGGCAAGGTGGCTTATAAGTTGGATTTACCTTTGGGTTTGGCATCAGTGTATCCAGTGTTTCATGTGTCTTTGTTGAGGAAGTTTGTTGGTGATCCGAGCTATATTGTGTTATCGGGCAGCATTGAATTAATTGAGATTCTATCATATGAGGAGGTTCCGGTTGAAATCCTAGATCGACAATATAGAAAGTTAATGAACAAAGAAATAGCCCCGCTAAAAGTATTATGGAGGAACCAAAAGGTTGAGGTGCTAAAAGAAAAGCCGAAGCTGATATGATTCCACGATATCCTCATCTATTTCCTTCCATGCCTAGTTGAGGTATTTATCCCCTTCATGATCCAATCAGCCCAAACTAAGTGTTTTAGTCATTCTCGTATTTTCTTATGTATTCATGTTCATGAAATGAGTTTTAAAGTCATATTTTAGCTTGAGATTGAATATTTCATGTTTTATGTATTTACAAGAGGTTTTGCATTCATGTTGGGCTGCTACGTTCCTTTCCTATTCCATTCATGCTAGTTGGAGTCCCATTCGAGCAAGAATGTTCCTAAGGGTGAGATATTGTAAGACTCTGGATGTTGGAAAGTCAGAAAATGAGGATCAAAAGATGATTTCCTAGAAAAGTCAGTTTTTTGGAGAAAAGTGGCCTTCAAGATGCCCTCTATGGACCATGAAAAGGACAACGGGCTGCGAAGGGCCACCGTTGTCCAGCTTTGCAAACCTGAGTTCTTAGGTGGTCACCACAAAGGGCACCATGAGATGTGGTGGCCCTTGTGGTTAACCCCTCCTTCAGGACTCTAACAAGCTCCTCACTACGCCACCCCACCACGGGTAGTGGCGAACTCCACGGACTGTACTCATATCTGTGGTGGGATCCGTGCAAACCATGAGGTTTCCCAAGGCCAAGTCCATCACCATGAACACCACCATAGGCCATGGTGATATTCACAGACCATGCTGGTTTCCCCATCCAGGTGCAATTCCAAGTTTAAGTTGAGGGTATGTTGGTCATTCACCATATTTCATTCATGTATGTGGACTATTTTTGGGACTATATCCTAAACTATTAACTACCCTAAACCTTCCTGACTGTCATGACCCAACCCTGTAGGCCGCAACAGGGGTCCAACCTGAACCCTCGTATACATATTTATCAGCTGCGGTCAAGTCGAATTATAGACACGTAATGCATATACATCAAGTGTAGTCAAATCGGACTACAAACAACATGATACATACATGAGAACTCCCATGGGTTATAGCATTTCATATATCTGTAGCCTCTTTCATTTGTATCATAACATGAAAGGGCACACAAACTTACAAGGCTGCCATAACACATGCCTGTATAATACATCATGTAGACTCAGCTGAATAAAACTTACACATACCACCCACATATACATATCTGCATACCTCTAAAAATTTTAATGACAACATATGATAGGATAGGGCCCCCGCCATACCCCTGAATAAACATAAACAATTACATAAATTAGTGACCAGTGCCAAAAACTAGGCTTTAATACAATAGAGCCTCTTCCAGGTGAGCTGAACGGAATCCTAAACTAACGGACTCCCAAAACCTATATTTGTACCTGCGAGCATGAAATGTAGCCCCTCAAGAAAAAGGGGTCAGTACGACATATGTACTGATTATGTAGAACATAACATAATATGACTGGAGACATATCTGAAATAGAGAAGCAGGGCTAAAATCTCGTATAAGAAACCTGTACCTGTATCCTGTGAATCATAAAAGATATGCATGCTCAAATTATACAATATAGCTGGCCCTATCAGGGACCTGGTGAGTCATATATATAGGACCATCACAGGCTCGGCGCTATCACCACCTTATTACAACACATCATCATATATATACATACGTACCTGGCCCATTATGAGACTCGGTGTCATAATCATATCATCATATACCGTACCCGGCCTACTATGGGACTCGGTGTCATAATCATATTATCAAATACCATACCCAGCCTATTATGGGGCTTGGTGTCATAATCATATCATCATATATCGTACTCGGCCTATTATGGGGCTCGGTGTCATAATAAACCATACATAGGTAGATCATCATCTGAGACTCACTAAGGTAATCATATAGAACTATCAGTCATGGATCAAAATGCTAATCACATCAGGTTCTTTTTAAGTACCATTAGGGCTACATTAAATGAAGTCTCAGGAATCATAGACATATTTTAAGGTAATGCCAACCGACTTAAGAAATCAGAGACATTTGTCATCCTAGAGTCTTTAGGAATAAGAGTTGTCCATCCCACTACTAATCGACATATAAACGGTTCAGGAAAGGTAGCTCAACTACTTTAAGAGTTTGACACCCGAAAGTGAGTAGGAGACACGAATCACATTCAGGGCTGAAGAATAGAATTACTCTAGTGCTCGTATCATATGTCATCTATCCTTAAGCCAGGTCCAAAGAAGGAAGTGATAGGCTTTACATATTTATCACTTCCCATCCTACAGGAGTTTGAGAGACAATAACTCAACTATTATGGGATTTCTAGTATTCAGAAGTGGATAAGAATCAGGAAGTATGCTCTGTGATTTATGCATGGGATTATGCCCAACTTGTATACGTATATATAAACATTGCACTTCTATTAAGAATATGCCAAGAGGAAGGACATAGCTTTACAAACCCTCTATTTTTCATCATCTAAGAGACCGTGGGAGGCACTAACTCGATTAGCATAGGAGCTCTCACTTAAAGAAGTAGGTAGGGGTCATGAATCATATTCAGAGATTTATGAGTAGGTTTGTCCCCACATTTCATATAAACATCACACTTAAAAGTACAACATGCCAAAAGAGAGAAAGAATAGGTTTTACATACTTATGCCAAAAACATGCCAAGAGAAAGCTTCACATACCTCGTACAAGTTACTCTTTGTCACGTTCACCTCATCGTCCTTCAAAACTATTCAACACGGAAGTAATACGAATATCAATCACTCTTGACTTTCCAGCATCTTAAGTTGCACATTAGTATTCATGGAACCTATTTCCTTGTTTGTCTCCTCGACTAGTTCTTTAATTAGTTAAAACGTTATCGAAAATTGGGCAGCACTTCCCCTGTAACATGCCCTATCCGAATTTCTAATTATATCCCTAAGTAATAAAACAAAAAACAACAATAAACTTCATATCATATACACATAAAACATGGTAACATTACACAATACCAACTCCAACCAACTTGCTGAAAATTACGATACCAAATTAGGGTTTCTAGTCTCTATTTTGTAAAACATTTAATTATACGACACGAGGGGTTGTGTGGATGAAACCAGAAGAACCTGACCTATTTATACCATATTATATCCGCAACAAACCACCACACGCCTGCAGTAGCACACCAAAAGCACAGCACTTTACTTCGATGACAATTCAACTATAACAACTCCAATTTAGATTATCTTCAATGTCAAGCATTTCTATGATATTTTCACATTTACAGACACCTATAGGGAGTGTAAAACACTCCATAATAACACCATAAAGTAAAAATTGAAAGGAAAATTCTTACCTTACCTGAAATAGGCCAAAACTGCCAAATTGTGACTCGGAACTTCTCCAAACATGCTGAAATTGCGCAGATTGTTTATATCACTTCCTTGCTGCCCCAAAATGGAATTTTATTATAAAACACCATTATATAAGTATGTTACATCTTAAATAATTAATTCATGGAATGAAATTCAGAGGCCTACCTTGGCAGCCCTAAACCCGTAGCCCTCCTTCTTTGGCTTTCTAGGTTTTCCTTCAACTTTCTCCGATCTTTTACAAGTGTAGGGATGAAGACATGGTTCCGTAGGCATAATAATATAAATATATACATCTTCAAGTGATTAAGGAACATTGTAGGTAAGTAATTTACAGAGAAAAACTTAGAAACTTACCTTAGTTTCCTCTAAACCATGGTTGCCTACTTTTCTTCTCTACATTTTTTTCCTTTGTTCTCTCCAAATGTCAGCTCGAATTGGATAAGAAATGACTTAAGAGTCATCATACATGTATATATACATTTCCCCAAGAGGTGACACGTGTCATCCCCTAAGGGTGACACGTGTCCAGCCCCCATTGGACCACCACGTCCATACAGCCAATTAGGGGATGCCACATGTCCTTGGTGGGCCCACCCCTAAGTAGGTGGGTCACCTACTTGACCCTAAGAAGGTGGGTCACCATCTGCCATGTGGAACCTTCCCATGCTGCCACATGGCACCTCCTCTTGCTGCCATGTGTTATTTTCTCCTCTTTCCCGTAGGTTCGTAATCTTGTCTTATTTTAAGAACCCATGTAATCCTTACTACGTAAGCTTGGTATGTAATCAAGTGGCTTAAGTATGTCAAACTTCTAAATTAGTAGCTTACATATGTAAATCGAGTCCTATGACTCGTTACTTGGCCTCCAACTCTTTCCGGACTCTCCTAGCTCTATTTCCAACCTTCCCTCTCACGCGGTATCGCATTCTTCTTTTCTTAAAGTCATGTAATAGTGTAGTAGATTATCCAACTCACTTCATAACTTCTAAGAAGCTTAAGAGACATTTCGATCTCAAGAGTGTAGGGTGTAACACTGACCCTCTCATTAGCTCCAAAATACTCTAAATAAAAATCCTCTCTTTTAGAAGTGTTCTCTCCAAGTCTTCTTCTTCCTCAAACAAGTTCTAAGGAAATATTCAAGGTTAAGCTTTAATTCTCTAAAATTTAGGGCTTCTCATGGTTAAGGTATGTGGGACTTCATCCATAGACATCTTTCACCTATGGAATCTCAAGTTTCTCTCTAATATTTTTTATGATTTTTATCCAAAAGCCCAAATTTTATGATGATTACATTAGGACTTCTTATTCATGATATATTCTATGAGTATTGAATAAATTATGCACAATTCACATTACATTTCATGATTTTAAGATAAATTTTAAAGACCTATGCTATATGATAGTGCAAGCATGATTTATGAATTATGATCATGATTTCAAGATAAGTTCTATGAAAGATTTATCAAGGATATTCAAAGATGCTTTTAAGCAAGAAGTTATGAATGATGTTTCAATGATGCAATATGCAAAAAGAATGTTTCAATAATACAATATGCAAAACATTATATTGCAATAAGTACAATTAATTGCACAATCATGTTAAAGAAGTTAAAGATTGTGATGGAAATTCCTCACATATTCATGATGAAGTTAGATGAGATATTTATATGATTTTACTATGATGATAATAGATTATCTACTTGTATGATATTTTATGAAAGTTGGATTGATATTAACTATTATTTTTCCTTATGATGATTAATGATGATATTTTCATGGAAGTTCCGCTGGGATAATGACTAAGCACCGAGAGAACTTTAAGGTGGGGTTCGGTCCGGTATGCCATTTTAGCTAGCTAAGGGAATTCTAGTAGTAACTTTTAGTACCAACTATGATCCCCGTGTAGGTTTAAAGATGCTAATATGGCGAAGCTAGTGGATCCATATATAGCACAGTAAATAAGAAGAGTACCATCAAGAAGTCTACTCTAGAAAGGTAGTCTTCCCCTTTTGGTGTGGGGTTTATTGGATTCCATGTAATAGCTCGCATGGTCTTATATGTCGGGTAAAGGTCCTATCCTACACCAATTAAAGTAAAGTTAGGATTCCTATGATGATAACAATGTTTTGATGCATTGACCAATGAGTTTAAATATTTTAATATTTTCATGGTTTTACTCGCGTTTGAAGATATTGGTCTTGCATCCCATGATTTGTATTGCCTATGTTCTATGATTATTTTTCATGCATCTTCTCACATACTTAGTGCATTTCTTGTACTAAAATATACTTTTTGCATAAATTAATAATGTAGGGAGCAACGATCACGCTCATCCTCCCATTCATGGATAGAGCTTGTTATAGTTGTACTTTGGTGGTGAATCCTCATATTTCGAGGATATGACATTTTACTTTCATATTGTCATTTGACTAGTTCATTACTCTTATTTTGCCATGGGTGATCTAGGAGCTTGTCTTATGCCCCATCAAATTAGTAGAGGCATATTAGATATTCATGGAGTCTATGTTGTCTTACGTTCCTTATTTTGGAGACTTATGCCCTTTTATTAAGACTATGGATCATGACTATGATTTAACTCCTCAAATGCTTATTGATCTTATGAATGCTCATGAATGATATGCTAAGAGGCTTGGTTGGGGTCCCTCAGGATTCTAATCGCCCAGTCAGATTTAGGGTCTAGCTTGGGTAGTGACAAAAATTTACACAATATATGTGTAGCATAATGATATAAAATGAATTTTATATTATCACCTCCACTTCCATGTGGAATTGGATAAAGTGGAAAATTCATTTTCTTTAAGTGGTTATTTGATTATTACATGACATTTGTCAAAACAATTAAGTAAATAACTAAAGTCATCCATTTTTTTTTATATTTATATATTTATATATATATATATATATATGTGTGTGTGTGTGATTCAGTAATTTTCATGGATTTATTTTGTACGAATTAGTTGTCATATATTACATATAGTGGTCATTGGATCCAAACAGTAGCTCAAATGGCTAGAGGCCACAAATATAAGTGTATGGATACCAAGAGAAGAAGAGTTTAGACTAATAAAGTACATGTAAATTCGGATCAATATGTCACGACCCAACCCCGTAGGCCATGACGATTGCCTGAACTAGACACTCGCATATACCCCTGCTAACTATAAGTAAACCTGTCCCCTATTTGAGTTATAATGTATCAACCAGCATGATAACATATAAGCCGACGAGACTATCATAACATATAGGGTTGTCCCATAATAAAACTTGCGCGAGCCGACAAGGCTGTCATGACAAAGGGGACGTCCCAAAACATCCATCTTATAGGCACAACTGCATATACATACATATACAACCCATATACATGTCCATCGACCTCTAAGAGTAAGAACAGTAACATAAGGTAGGACAGGGCCCCGCCATACCCGTAAATAATTAAATATATACATCAAGAGTTAGTACCAAGATCTAGGGACCGGCACAATGGAGCACTTCTGAATTGCTGAGTGGAACTCCTACGCTAGCGAATCCCCAAAGTGTGTATTTGTACCCGCGGGCATGAAACGCAGCCCCCCCAAGAAAAGAGGGTCAGTATGACATATGCACTAAGTATGTAAAGCATAACATAGTATAATTGGGAGCATTTCTGAAATGGAGAGTCAGGAGATGTCGGTGTTACTTAAGGAACCACTGTACCTGTATTTGTGAATCATACAAAAAAAATGAATGCTCATATAATACAATATAGCCGGCCCCTTCCGGGACTCGGTGAATCATATCTATAGGACCATCATAGGGTTCGGCGCTATCATCACCTTATCACATCACATCATCATACATATATATATACATACATATCCGTCCTTCTAGTGAGGGACTCGGTGAGTTGTTCATGTCATTGCATTATTATGTTCTCATATAGTGTACCTATCCCTTTAGTGAGGGACTCGGTGAGTTATTCATGTCATTGCATTATCATGTCCTCGTATAGCGTACCCATCCCTTTAGTGAGGAAATCGATAGATAATGCGGTGAACTGCACATGATTACATACCTAGCCTGGGACTCAGTGATAGGAGGGGTTACAGTATACACAAGTAGAATAGTGAGTAACCATATGCAATTTAAAACATTGTCCAAGACTCAAGTAAATAATTAAAATGAATTGTCATTTGAAAATCATGACGATAGTCATATCAATCATCTATGAAATAACACTATTGAATATATCAAAAGAGCCTTAGAAACCATAGGCATGAATCAAGATGATACAAAATAACTTATAAAAGTCTAGGACATTAATTAGATAATAACATATGCCGAGAAACGTTCGGCCCGATCCTTAGATAGTAACATATATCATACTTGGCCCATCAAGGGACTCAGTACCATAAATATTTCATCATAACATCACAACTTATGTCAAATACATATCAAGAGAGAAGAAGGGTAGCTTTACATACTTATGCCAAAAACATGCCAAGAGAAAGAAGATAGCTTCACATACCTCTTATGGATTATCCTTAACCATGTTTGCCTCATCGTCTTTTGAACCTATTTAACATGAAAGCAACACTAAGTTTAATAACCTTTCACTTTACAATTTCCAACTCTACAATCAAGTATCCATAGGAATCATTTCCTTATCAATTTCGCTCGACTAGTCTATTACTAGTTCTGAAGTTGGCGGAAATCGGGTAGCATCTCCCCTTTAATTTGCCCTATCCCAATTCTAATCTTGGAAGCCATATTACCAACAACAACCATCAGATATATATACAAGTAAATCACTTCAACATTACACAATAAAACATCCAACACACTCACTCAAAACTATGATACCAAAATAGAGTTTTTAATCTTTGTTTCGTAAAACCTTTAACCATACAAAATGGAGGGTCGTGTTACTGAAACCAGAAGCACCCACACCCTTTTTAGAACAATTTACATACCTGAAACACACAACCAACCCATCTTCAACCGCAGCACCACAATCATAACACACTACTCGACTTTGATTTAACTTTAACGACTTCAATTTAGTTTGTTTCTAACATCAAGCATCCTTATACAATTTTCCACTTCCAGCCTCATTTAATACATGTATTATACTACATAACAACATCATAAAATCTGATTTGAAAGAGAAATCCATACCTTGCCCGAATCTCGCCAAAACTCACCAAAACTCGCCTCAGAAGCTCTTTTAGCGCGGCTGAAACTTCGTGGCTGTTTGTTATCCTTTTGGTGCTGATCCAACAAATAAATTTATATTAATAACACCTTCATACCCTCAATTTATACCCTAGATAATTAATTCAAGGAATAAAATCGGAGAGCTTACCTTTTTGGCTCCAAATCCGTGGGTCCCTCTCTCAAGCTTAAGGTTTCTCTTCTCTCTTTGTTTTCTAGAATTTTCTTGATAAGGATGAACTAAAGGATAAATATGAAGCTAATCAGTCATAAAACATATATATAGGCCACCTTAGAGTGTGACACATGTAATCCCCTAAGTGGTGACATATGTCAAGCCCTTATTGGGCCAACACATCAAGCCTCCACTCATAGGCTGCCACATGGAGGGTGGGGTCCACCTCCCTTGCTTTATCTTTTGCCATGTGGCACTTCTAGATCCTGCCACATGGCACTCTCTCTTGCTTCTACGTGTCACTTTCTTTTCCTCCTCGTGGGTTTGTAATCTTGTCTTACTTCACGAACCTATGTAATTCTTGCTATGTAAGCTTGGTATGAACTCAAATAGCTTAAGAATGTAAGATTTTCAAGTTGGTAGCTTACGTAAGTAATTCGAGTCCTACGCCTCATTACTTGGCCTCCAACTTCTTTTGGATTCTTATAACCCAATTTCCAATTGGCTCACTTGGTGACATCTATGAAGCCTAAGAACCTTTCAAGAAACTTAAAACGCTTAAGAAGATTAATAAACTTAAGAAGCTAAAGAACACGTTCCAAGGTACAAAAGTATGGGGTATAACATCCTTCCCCCCTTTAGAACATTCATCCTCGAATGTGAACCAAAAACCTTCCTCAAGATCTTATATAGATTACATGGAAATTTCTTTCTATTGTAACAACACATACTTTTATCACGTAACCAATATAAATGTTCAGAAGTTTGGATTACCTATGGATGTAGGGAATAGGTACGGATACTTGTGTTTTATTTCCTCTTCAGCTAACCAGGTCATTTCTTCACAATTCTCATTTTGCCACAGCACCTTGACGGAAGCTACGTCCTTAGTTTGCAATCTTCTAATCTACCGATCCAGGATGGCGATAGGCTGCTCTTCATAGTATAACTCCTCTATGACCTAGATATCATCTACGGGATATACTCGGGATGTATCACCAACGCACTTGCAAAGCATTGATACATGAAAGACTGGATGTACTGCTTCCATATCCGCTGGTAGGTCTAGCTCATAGGCAACCTTACCTATTCGGCAAAGGATGGTAAGGGCCAACATATCTCGGACTCAACTTCCCTTTCTTGCCAAAACTCATTACTCCTTTAATGGGAGACACCTTCAAGAACACCCAGTCACCCTTTTGAAATTCCAAAGGTCAACATCCATTATCTGCATATGACTTTTGCCGACTCCGGGTAGCTAATAATCTTTCCTGAATAAGCTTCACCTTCTCCACAGCTTATTGGACCATGTCGGGGCCTATTAATCGAGTTTTGCCAACATCAAACCAACCAATAGGGGATATGCACTTTCTGCCGTACAAAGCCTCATACGATGCCATCTAGATACTGGAGTGATAGCTGTTATTGTAGGCAAACTCAATAAGTGGTAAATGACTATCCCAGTTACCTCTAAAGTCAATAATACAGGCATGCAACATATCTTCTAGCATTTGAATAGTATGCTCGGCCTGTCTGTCAGTCTGAGGATAAAATGCTACACTAAGATTCACCTACGTTCCCAAGCCTTCTTAGAATGATCTCCAAAAGTTAGCTGTGAACTGAGCTCCCCTGTTAGAGATAATAGATATGGGAACTCCATGAAATCTTACTATTTCCTTGATATATAGCTTCGCATAATCCTCAGTTGAGTATATGGTCCTTACTGGAAGGAAGTGGGCTAATTTTGTCAGCCTATCCACAATAACCCATATGGAATCCTATTTTGAGAGAGTGCGAGGTACTCCTATAATGAAATCCATGTTAATCGCTTCTTATTTCTAAGTTGGGATCTCCATTTCTTGTAGTAACCCACCCAATTTCTGATGTTTAATTTTAACCTATTGGCAGTTCGAGCATTGGGCTACGAACTCTGCTATATCCTTCTTCATATCATCCCATTAATATAAACATCTGAGTCTATGATACATCTTGGTTGACCCTAGATGAACAAAATAACGAGCATGGTGTACCTCTCCCAGTATTTGTTGTCATAGCCCTGCAATTTTCGGCATACAAACTCTGCCTCTATATTATAGTCTCTGCCAAGTGTGATCTCAAATGGCATATTTTCCTTCTGGAGATCTACTTCCCTATACTATATCAGAACAGGGTCCTTGTACTGACATTGCTTTATCTCTTCCATGATTGAGGATTCAGCAACACCTCAAATAGAAACCCCACCATCATCTAAATCAGTTAAGCGGACTCTAAGGCTAGCTAATTGGCAAATCTCATGCACTCTCTCCCTTCGTTCTGGTTGTACACCTGCCAGGATACCTATTGATTTATGGATGAGTGCATATGCCACCACATTTGCTTTCCCTGGGTGGTATAGAATGCCAATATCGTAGTCCTTCAACAATTCTAACCACCTTCTCTATCGTAGATTCAGCTCTTTCTATTTTAAAATGTACTGAAGGATTTTTTGGTCCGTATAGATATCAACATATACATCATACAGGTAGTGCCTCCATATTTTTAAAGCATGAATCACTGTTGTTAATTCCAAATCATGAGTTGGGTAATTCCTTTTGTGCTTCCTGAGCTATCAGGAGGCATAAGCTATAACTCTACCATGTTGCATTAATACACATCCCAGACCAACACCGAAAGCATCACAATAAATAACATAGCCATTTGGTCCTTCAGGAAGGGTTAGAATAGGAGCCGTAGTCAATTTATCTTTTAGCAACTGGAATCTTCGCTCACAAGCATCAGTCCACTAGAACTTAGTCGCCTTTTGAGTTAGCCTGGTTAAAGGCACCGAAATGGAAGCAAACTTTTCTACGAACCTCTTGTAGTATCTTGCTAGCCCCAAAAAACTACGTACCTCCGTAAGGGTTGTAGGTCTTGGCCAGGCCTTCATGGCCTCAATCTTCTTCATGTCTACGTGAATACCATCGGTCCCAATAACGTGCCACAAGAATGACACTAAAGTCAGCCATAATTTATATTTAAAGAACTTAGCGTACAACTTCTGGTCTTAGAGTACTCCTAGTACCACCCACAAAAGATCTGTGTGATCCTTTTCTAAACACTAATGGAGCATTTGTCAGCCAAAAAGACATCACTCCAAACTCATAATGTTCGTATCAGGTTCTAAACGTGGTCTTTGGGATATCTGCTTCCCTTACCCGCACTGATGATAGCCCAACCGCAGGTCTATCTTCGAAAAGCACTTAGCACCCTATAATTAGTCAAATAAATTATCAATCTTAGGGAGGGGATATCTGTTCTTAATTGTAACCTTGTTCAGCTGCCTGTAGTTGATGCACATTCGCAGTGACCCATCTTTGTTTTTTACAAACAGTATCGGTACACCCCATGGCGATGTGCTGGGCCTAATGAAGCCTTTTTCTAGCAAGTCTTTTAGCAACTCCTTTAGCTCCTTTAACTCTGCGGGTGCCATTCTATATGAAGGGATAGGGATAAGTTGAGTATCTGGTAGCACGTCTATAGTGAACTCTATCTCCCATTCAGGAGGAAGACCTATGAGTTCATCTGGGAACACATCTGGATATTCATTGACTACGGGCATCGATTGGAGAGATGGCACCTCCGCTTCCAGATTATGCATATGGACTAGATGATAGATATACCCCTTTCTAATCATCTTCCTTGCCTTGAGGTATGAAATGAATTTACCCTTCGGCAATGCTGTGTTCCCTAACTACTAAAGAAGAAGAACCCACAATTGACCCAGTTGGCTGAGCCGCACCACCTGGAGTACCCTTGAATGGAAACTCCCTCACAATATGTCCTTGGCAGCCACAAGAGAAACAAGCACCTGTATTCCAATGATATTCTCCAAAATAAGGTCTACCACAATGGGGACACTGGGGCAATGGTAGTCTTGATTGTCGAGAACCCCGGTTCACTTGTGTACTTGAAACCCTAGAGCTTTGACCGGTTCTCAAATACCCGGTACTCTCAAATCTTCCACTTGGAAACTGTAGAGGTGCACTCTGAGCTGGCTGGGAGGGATATCTATCATGCTGTTGAGGATGCCCGCCTCAAAAGCCACCATAATAACCTGTTGATTTAGTTCTCTTATGTTGGCCTCTTTCAGAATCTCTCTCAGGCTGACGCCCTCTGTGCCAATCCTCCACTCCTTGTACATATGCCTGTACCTAAGAAATATCCATGCCTGGTTCATAGAAATGCAGCTATCAATTAGGTGATGATCTAGCCCCATCACATAATGATAAACCCTATCAGCCATATCATCCACAATAGTTTGCGCATATCTTGCCAACGAGTCAAACTCAAGGCTATAGTCTCTAATTCTCCTACCATTCTATTTCAACTTTAAGAATTTCTCAACTTTAGCTCATTTAATTTTTGGAGACAGAAACTGGCCAATAAAAGCTTCTACGAACTCATCCCATTCGGCTGGAGGATCACCCTCACCCCTCGACAACTCCCATAAACTCATACCAGTTAGCGGCTATATCACGCAGCCGATATAAAGCCAATTCAACCGACTCGGTCTCTAAGGCCCTAATGATTTGCAGTGTGTGCTGCAACTACTGGGTGAACTCTTGTGGGTCTTCTACAGGTCTCGACCCATGAAATTATGGGGGATTGTAGGCTAGGAAGTCACGGACCATCAACCCATCTTGTCTGTTTGCATCATCTAGGCCATGCCTTCGAGCCTTTCCTTCCATCAGTGCGGTAAGCAAATGCACTGCGTCTCTCATAGATCTATCCCCTGCCCCTTGCTATAGGTATGGAGGCTCATGTACTGGGGCTTTAGGACCTGCAGCTGCTGCGCAAACTCCTCTGGAGGTGGCGGTATAGTAAAACTTACTAATTAAGGCACAATCTTCGGTATAGGCTTGGCACAAGCCCTAGTAACTCTCGGGGCTTGACTGGTTTCCCATGCTGACGAATTTCCCTTCTAGGCGGTTGTTTCTTTCCTCAGAGGCATTACTGCAAGCATAAGGGTAGATTAGTGAAAGGTCATCCTAAAAACATAGCTCTATTGCACGATCTAAGACAAGAAAGAAAGATAATATCCTAAATGTCCTGTAGACTCCTATTTATAGATGTGGTGCACAACACACTGATAAACAAGACTCTACTAGACATAGTCTGTGGACATTCTAAGGAAGGACCACTCTAATTCCACTTCTATCATGACCCAACCCCGTAGACCGTGACGGGTGTTCGAACTAGACACTCGCATATACCCCTGCTAACTATAAGTAAACTTGTCCCTTATTTGAGTTATAATGTATCAATAGGCACGATAACATATAAGCCGACGAGGCTAGGATAACATATAGGGTCGTCCCATAATAAAACCCGCGCGAGCCGATAAGGCTATCATGACAAAGGGGATGCCCAAAACATTCGTCTTATAGGAACAACTGCACATACATACATATACAACCCATATACATGTCCACCAGACATTAACAGTAAGAACAGTAACATAGGCGGGACAGGGCACCTGCTGTACCCGTAAACAAATAAATATATACATCGAGACTTAGTACCAAAATCTAGGCTCCAGTACAATGGAGTGCTTCTGAACTTCTGAGTGGGACTCCTACACTGGCGGATCTCCATAGTGTGTATCTGTACCTGTAGGCATAAAACGAAGCCCCGCCGAGAAAAGGAGGTCAGTACGGCATATTCACTGAGTATGTAAAGCATAACATAGTATAACTGAGAGCATTTCTGAAATAGACAGTCAGGAGATATCGGTGTTACTTAAGGAACCACTGTACCTGTACTTGTGAATCATACAAAAAAAATGGATGCTCATATAATACAATATAGCCGGCCCCTTCCGAGACTCGGTGAATCACATCTGTAGGACCATCATAGGGCCCAGCACCATCATCACCTTATCACATCACATCATCATACATATATATATACATACGTACCCAGCCCTTTAGTGAGGGACTCAGTGAGTTGTTTATGTCATTGTATTATTATGTTCTCGTATAGCTTACCCGGCCCTTTAGTGAGGGACTCAAAGAGTTGTTCATGTCATTGCATTATCATGTTCTCGTATAGCATACCCGTCCTTTTAGTGAGGAACTTGGTGGATAATGTAGTGACCTGCGGATAATTTCCTACCTAGCCCGGGACTCGGTGATAGGAGGGGTTATAGTTTACACGAGTAGAATAGTTAGTAACCATATGCTATTTAAAACATTGTCCAAGACTCAATGAAGTAATAAAAATAAATTCTCATTTGAAAATTAGGACGGTAGTCATATCAGTCATCCCTCAAATAGCACTATTGGTTATATCAAAAGAGCCTTAGAAACCATAGGCGTGAATCAAGATGATACAAAATAACTTAGAAAAGTCAAGGACATTAATTAATAGAGAATATCTAAGAACAGGAATCATGAATCACCCTCGAGACTTATGAATGGAATTAACCCCAAAGCTCATATTAATCCTTACTTAATTCTAATACATGCCAAAAGAAAGAAAACACTTATTTACATACTCTCTACATTCCCTCATGTAGTCGCCATATACATATATGCCATGGAACGTACGACCCAATCCTTAGATAGTAACATATGCCGAGGAACATTCAGCCCGATCCTTAGATAGTAACATATGTCATACTTCGCCCATCAAGGGACTCGGTACCATAAACATTTCATCATAACATCATAACTTATGTCAAAGACATATCAAGAGAGAAGAAGGATAGCTTTACATACTTATGCCATAAACATGCCAAGACAAAGAAGGTAGCTTCACATACCTCTTATGGATTACCCTTAACCACGTTTGCCTCATTGTATTTTGAACCTATTTAACATGAAACCAACACTAAGTTTAATAACCTTTCACTTTCCAATTTCCAACTCTACAACCAAGTATCCATAGGAATCATTTCCTTATCAATTTTCCTCGACTAGTTTATTACTAGTTCCGAAGTTGGCAGAAATTGGGCAGCATCTCCCTTGTAATTTGCCCTATACCAAACATAATCTTGGAAGAAATATTACCAACAACAACTAGCAGCTATATATACAAGTAAATTACTTCAACATTATACAATACAACCTCCAACCAACTCGCTCAAAACTACGATACCAAAATAGAGATTTTAATCTTTGTTTCGTAAAACCTTTAACCATATGAAATGGAGCATCATGTGTCTGAAAAAAACAGCACCCACACCATTTTTAGAACATTTTCCATCCCTAAAACACACAACCAACCCATCTGAAACCGCAGCACCAAAATAACATCACACTACTCGACTTCGATTTAACTTTAACGACTTCAATTTAGTTTGTTTCTAACGTCAAGTATCCTTATACAATTTTTCCACTTCCAGCCTCATTTAAGAAATTTATTATACTTCATAACAACATCATAGACTCCGATTTGAAAGGGAAAGCCTTACCTTGCCCGAACCTCGCCAAAACTCGCCTCGAAAGCTCTTTTAATGGGGCTGAAACTTTGTGGTTGTTTGTTATACTTTTGGTGATGATACAAACAATAAATTTACATTATTAACACTTTAATACCCTCTTTTTATACCCTAGATAATTAATTCACGAAACGAAATCTAAGAGCTTACCTTTTTGGCTCTAAATCCATGGCTCTCTCTCTCAAGCTTAAGGTTTCTCTTCTCTCTTTGTTTTCTAGAATTTTCTTGATAAGGATGAACTAAATGATAAAGATAAATCTAATAAGTCATAAAAATATATATATGGGACAACTTACGGTGTGACATATGTCATCTCCTAAGTGGTGACACGTGTCAAGCCCTTATTGGTCCAATACATAAAGCCTCCACTCATGGGCTACCATATGGCAGGTAGGGTCTACCTCCCTTGCTTCAGCTTCTGCCATGTGGCACTTCCATCTACTACCATATGGCAATCTCTCTTGCTTCCATGTGTCACTTTATTTTCCTCCTCGTGGGTTCATAATCTCGTCTTACTTCACGAACCTATGTAATCCTTGCTATGTAAGCTTGGTATAAACTCAAATAGCTTAAGAATGTAAGATTTTCAAGTTGGTAGCTTATGTAAGTAAGTCGAGTCCTATGACTCATTACTAGGCCTCCAACTTCTTCCGGATTCTTATAACCGTATTTCCAATCTTTTCTATTATGGGTTATCACATTCTCCTTTCCTTAGAGTTATTTGATAGCGTTATAGATTATTCGGCTCACGTGGTGACTTCTAAGAAGCCTAAGAACCTTTCAAGAAATTAAAAGGCTTAAGAAGCTTAAGAAACTTAAGAAGCTTAAGAACACATTCCAAGGTACAAAAGTATGGGGTATAACACAATGTGTTTATATTTATGCTTATATATTGATGAGATTTAATGGATTCCAATGTCATAATTAATAAATAGAAAGTTGATTACCTACGTCAAGTTATTCAGGCCCATATTTAAGGTATGTTAAGGAGAAAAAATTTCTTTTAAAATCGCACGAATTCTAGAAATTACAAATCATCAAGTTAGTTCTACTATTCCATGGCTTGGAAGACCCTCTAAGAATGGCATTGGGATGTCCACTGATCTTATTTCTTTAATTTATCATATCATTATCAAGCTTATACTATTGTGAAGTATGTTTGGCGATCAAATTTATGTTCCGTAATGTTTCTTATTGCTTATATCTATTAGCAAGCTATTATTTTAAGAGTGAGGCTAAATGTTAGAGATTAGTATGTTATATCTAAGGGTGATGTTAAACTATTCTTTCTTGTGTGAAGTTCTTACAAAAAATTATTTGAAAATAATATTCATACTAAATCTTGTACTCCATTCTTTTGGCTATATACTTGTCAAGCAATCATGTTTCTAAAAAGGGTTATACTATTACCAAAATGTAGCCATTCATAAATCAAGTCAGACATGTCAATCTCCTTTTAATTTCCAAAGTGATTAACTTGTTAATTTAAAGTCGAATCAAGAGCTTCAAGTCTATTATTAGTTTTATAGGCCTAAAGGGTCATATAAAGGTTAGATGAAGTTACGATGAGATTCTTTAAGCACCTTAAACTCTTTATGAATATTCTCAAGTTTAAGTACCTTTCTCAAACCGAGTTTAGTGTTCAAGTTTATTCTAAAAGCATATTAGGTTCTACAAGATATTTGCATGCTATACAAAAATAGTTATGAGATTATGAGAATAGGACTACCAATGAGCCAAGATTGGCTAAGTTCTTGTTATGACCTACTATGTGCATTCAAAGTTTATATCATACATGGCATGTTATGAATGGACTTTGAGCTATAATTTGAGAGATGGGGGCCTATTTGTCCAGAAAGCTATATATATGGAAACAAGTTAGCAATATGATGTCGCTTTTTACTGGAAGAGATCGCCATTGCTAGATTTGGCTGGGTATATTATGAATTTGCATCTATATATAAGTATTCACTACATACGATTACATGATCATACCATGCATATTTGATTATTATGAGGTCAGATGTCGGCCATGCAGGCTATAAGAGTTTCTCTTTCAGGTGGTATCTCTATTACCCTTTCTACTACATCTACTTATGATTCTACTTGCCACCTTTCATACCAGTATATTGTTATCCATACTTACATCCGATTACCTGGAGATAACGTATTTTGTGCTACAGGTTCAGATAGAGGTCTTGATTAGCCTTTGCTATAGGGGTGTTGTCTCAGTTGAGGATTGGTAAGCTCTATTCTTCCTTGAATTGTTGATTGTCTGTTAGTTTTGTATAAATGAGTTTGATACATAATGGTATGTATTATTGGTGCCCTTTCCCAACTAGTTGAGTTTTAGTATTCGTAGATACTTATGGACATACTTTGTTGGGTCTCCTTAACTTCTATTTATAGCCTAGTTGGCTTATCATATATATGATCTTAGTTGCAGCCTTGTCGGCTTGCTATTTCTCTATAAGATAAGTTGGCCTTGTCGGCCTTTCGATTATATTATTGATATTTTTGTGACCTCATTGGTCCAATTATCGTGTTCAATAGTTGATTGTGATGGCCTTTGCGTCCCTCAATGTTTTCTTTTTATTATGTTTTAGTTGCTAGCTCAGTTAAATAAATTATTGGGTGCCTGTTGCGCCTCCCATTCTCTGGGCATGAAAGAGACAAGAAACGAATGATCATATTATGAAGATAATTCTTGAAGAAGAACCCCGAGATATAACAAATGATAAGATCATAGAGAACGTCCAAATAACTAACAATGAGGAGAATGAAAAAATATCAATAAATTATGTGTTAACGATATAAAGCTGGAATCGAAACAATATTGTGGTTGACAATATTTGTTTCTTATAATTTTATTATTGAATTATGGAAAAAGATGAGGATTGGGAACTAAAACTGTCAATGAATTCAGACAGAGAAATGATTGGCCAAAATAGAAGGACATAGTTCAAGCGGCAATGACTCACTTGAAAAATGTGAAGTTTTTGGACCAATAGTCCGGACATCTGAAGGTGTCAAGCCAGTGAGGTACAAATGTATTTTTTGTGAAAATGAAATGAAAAAGGTGAAGTCGTAATATATAAAGGATGACTTATGGTACAAGAATTTTCTCAAAGGTCTGTATCAATTATGTGGAGACATATTCTATAATGACCTGACCTGGAGCCTAGTCGTAACACGGTGATCAATACCCCGAAGGGCTCCAACCAAGACTCTTGACATATCATAAGCATACATAAGATAAATTAAATGTGGAAATTACATAGGAAGAGTCTAAATTATGAATCATAAAGAGATGTAAACTTCACTACATAGACTCCATAACATTTGTCTAATATATGCCTCCACTACTCAAGAAGGATGGGAGATAAGACATATTCCTAGCTCACCCTCTATACAAATATAAAATATTCTTTAAAATGAAAACAACAACATCATAACTAGTCCTCGATAGATGAGGACTCACCAAAAATCCACCAATATAGAAGCTCAACTAGCCATGTGTGCATGGAATATGATCCTCGACATACATGATAAAAAGGGATAATCAAAGTCATGAGAAAACTATAATGGTCAACTATTTAAAAAACATCGGTGAGATCATAAAGAACATAAATAAAATATATATATGTGGGATAGAACCATAACCGATACTAAGACCATGCGAGCTATAACATGGAATTCCGATATCTCCCCATACAATGGAAGAAAGGAGAATCTACTTGCCAAGGTAGATTCTACCCCACTAGGTGAATCATGCACATATGCTATATTTAGATCCACTATCTAAGCCAAAGGAAATCCTACGGTGGCATGTAGTTATGAGACAACAGACTTTATGTAAGGACCTCATAAGTCGAGCCTCCACCTCAAGTCATCATTCAGTGCTAAGTCAAATCCCATGGAATAAATACAGAGTGATCATACTTACCTATATCATAAAACTTTTACATAGGTTTAATATTCGTAGAGTAGCTCATTTTCATAACATACTTGTAATGTGAGTATAAGTTTTTCAACATCACAATATCATACTTGCATAATTGATATCATTAGGTTCTTTTTTCACACACATCGGGCCCTAAGCAACCTTTTCCATAACTTGCATGAAATTCATAATTTTATCATAATTGAAATTCATAATCATAATTCATACTTGAAATTAGGAAAAACTTGAATACATAGTCATTTGGTTGAAAACCATGAGAATACTTTGAAATCATTGAACTTCATAATCATACTTCATGTAAATCATCATGTAAAATATCTTCATGCATGGGCATTCATAATTCAACTTGAAATAATACCATTCATGAAGAAACATACTTATAATGATTATTGAAAACAATTAAAAACAAAATTGAAACAAACCAATTAAATTCATCAAACTAAGGTTATATACCAATTGAAATTCATGAGATTTTGAATGAAAACCTTTGGCCTCCATGGGTTAAAGGGACCCATGGATCAATCCCAACATACCTTGAATGAAATTGAACTTGAAATTGAGTTTAAAAGGAGACTTGTTCTTGGGGAAACCCTATCCAAAATTTGAAGAAAATGAAGATATCCTTGAATAACCTTGGAAGAGAAGTCTTAAAGTGATATTAGAGTTTGTAAGGGAAAAAAATAGACTTAGGAGTATTTAGGACAATTACATAATGAATCTAGTTCAGAAAACATCCACATACATTAATGAAAGAATAGGGAAAATACCGAATTACCATTTATTTAACTGGACAATAGGACTTCATAAAGGACCCATCATGGTATGTAATGCCATCACGGACTGTGGTGGTATCTGTAATGCTAGACTTGGTCTTGAATCTTGAGATTTCATGGGAAGAGTTACGGGGTTCCCTCTACGGAGACTTTCATGGTCCGTGGAGGTCATTACAGTCCATGAATCGCAATCGTGGTGCAGAACCTGCAGGATGGTCTACAGGAGTGAACACCATAGAACCCACCATGTTATGTAAAGGGAATCACGATCTATGGTTGTGAGGCATGGTCCTAGCCTTGGGGAAATTCCTAAGGGTCTAAGGAGAGGGGTCACCACAACTTGTGGTTCTTACCACTGCTCGTGGTCCCTCATCATGGTCTCTTCCCTAAAGTACTGGATTTCAGAACCACCACCACGATGGCTCACCACAATTCATAGTGCTAACTACGGCCCATGATGGCCTTCGTGGTCATCACCTAGTGCTAAAAGCTACATTTTTCTGGGGTTTTGTCTTTGGTTCTTCATTTTTCTACTTTCCAACTTCTGGGGTGTTATATATTCTCCTTTGGTGGATGCAATTATCTTCAGGTAGCTAAAAAATCTGGCAACTCATGAAAAACTTGAAATGCACCTAAATGGTCACGGCCTATTTATATGGCTCATTGGACCACTATATTTTGCTGAAAATCCCTAAAGCATTCAAAGTACCAGAAGAAAATAAATTTTTGCAATAAAATTGTTCAATAAAGCTTCAAAAATACTTATATAGATTGAAATAATCAAGGCAGATGTAGTACAATCACCTTACCCAATTTTTGCTAAAGAAAGGGTACAAAAATGACCTTATTTGTATTTTAATAAAAAGGTCTGGATCTGAATTTTTATAATAGTTGTGTATATTGATGATTTGAACATCATTAGCGATCCTAAAGATCTTTAAAAAGTTGTTGAGTGTTTAACAAAATAATTTAAAATGAAAGCTCTTGGTAAGATAAAATTTTGTCTTGGCCTACTTAATAAACATTTGACAAATGGAAATTTGTCCATCAATCAACATATATTGAGTAGTCCAATGGCCGTGAGATCACGTGACATACATAAAGATCCATTTTTAACTCAAGAAAATGATAAAGATCTTTTTGGTGACGAAACTCCATATCTTAGTGCCATTGGTTGTTAATGTATATTGCCAATATTGCTAAACCAGATATCTATTTTGTAGTATTTTTATTGGCATGATTTAGCTTCTCCCCAACAAGAAGACATTGAAATAGAATCAAATATATATTCAGGTATCTTCAAGGGAGTATTGACATGGGATTATTTTATTCTAATAAAGACAAGTCAGAAATGGTTGGTTATGTAGATGCAAGATATTTATCTGATCCACATAAAACTCGATCTTAGACAGGCTATTTATTTAGATACGGAGATATAACTATATCTTAGCACTCATTAAAGAAAACTTTAGCTGCTACTTCTTCAAATCACGTAGAAATAACAGCCATCTAGGAATCAAATTAGGAGTGTGTTTGGTTGAGATCAATGACTCAATATATTCATGAATATGTGGTTTTTATTTGAAAAAGGATATTCTGACTATATTGTTTGTAGACAATGTTGTATGTATAGCTCCTCTGACATGAAGAAATAATAAAGAGATAGGACAAAATGTTTATCTTGAGAAAAAAAGTGAAATAGATGTTCACAAATTCGCTCAGTTGATAATTGGGCGTATCTCTTCACTAAAATACTACAAACCTTAACATTTGAAAAGATGGAATTCAATATTAAAATGACCCATCTTCAAGAAATTAAATTATGTTTTTTCACAACCCAAATCTGGGTCATGATGTGTTACACCCCGTACTTTGGTACCTTAGAATGCTTCTTAAGCTTCTCAAGTTTCTGGGAAGGCTCTTAAGTTTCTTAAAAGTCGTTATGTTAGTCGAATATTTTATAATGCTATCAAATAACTCCAAGGAAAGGAGAACGAAATGCTTCATAATAAGGAAGATTGGAAATAAGGTTATAAAAATTCGAAAGGAGTTGTAGGCCAAGAAATGAGTCATAGGACTCGATTGACTCGCGTAAACTACCAACTTGGAGGTCTTACGTACTTAAGCTACTCGAGTGCATGTTGAGACTAAGTAGCAAGGAATATATAGGCTCTTAAAGTGCGATGAAATTACGAATCCATGGAAGAGAAATAAGGAAATGACGCACCTACTAGAAGCAAGTAGGTGACTCACCTACTTGACACATGGAAGCACGTGATAGGTACACATGGCATCACATGAAAGTGACATATGGCAGTAGGTGACACACCATGGGGTGGACCCCACCTACCACGTGGCAACCATGGATTGGTTGCATAATTGAGGTGACCGCCTAAGGGGGTGACACGTGTCACCCTTAGGGGATGACATGTGTCACTCTCCAAAAAGATATATATCTATGTATGGATGACTATTAAGTCATTTTTAGCCAAAAAAACTTGAACAAAAATAGAGAGAAAAACGTGGAGAAGAAAGCAAAGGCAGCTATGGTTTGGAGAAATACTAAGTTGGTAATACGAGTATAACTTCTTGTGTAAAGCTTCTTTTTGAGTGATTCAAGATGTTTTGGAAATCTATTTCGTAGGGATACAACTTTTATTTAACCTCTAAAACCCACTTTTGCTTTTGTTTGCTCGAAAAGGGTGATGAAGTATGGGGGAGGTGCTGCCCAGATTTCGTTTTGGAAATCCTACACGGACGACTGTGAGTAATTTGGGCATATATTTTCGTACAAGATTGGGGGTAATTCAAAATTTTTTGCGACCTTGATACACATGTCTATAACTTTCATTGAGGCTACAAATCTTATTTCCCTCAATTACCCCTCCGAAACTAAGCGACAATATAAGACAGTGGGCTGTCCAGATTTCGCGTTTTGATAGTTTTGGCGAGTTTGACAAGTTAAACGTAAGGTAAGGCCTTTACTTTTAAATTGGAGTTTATGGTGTTGTTATAGAGGGTATTTTACGTTGTGTAAGTTGCTGTAAATGTGAAAATATGATAAATATGCTTGACGTCCGAAATAAACCAAATTGGAATCGCTATAGTAAAATTATAGTCGAAATGAGGCGTTGTGCGTGTGGGGGCTGTTGCAGGTGTGTGATGGTGTGTTGCATGTCCTAAAGGTATTCTAAAAGAGGTGTGGGAGCTGCTTGTTGCATCCATATGGTCCTCCGCTTCGTACGGTTAAAGGTTTTGCAAAACGGAAACTTGAAACCTTATTTTGGTATCGTGGTTTCGAGTGAGTCGTTTGGAGTGTATGTGTTATAAGATTGATGTGAATTGTATATATATATATTCTGCAGGTTATTGTTTTTGGTTGGCTGTAGCTATTAGGAGTATAATTGGAAATTCGGATAGGGCACATTATAGGGGAGATGCTGCCCGATTTTTGTTAACTCTTTAACTAACTAAGGAACTAGTCGAGAAGGCGAGTAAGGAGATGAGTTCTATAAATATTCGTGTGTAACCTAAGGTGCTGAAAATACTAAGGTTGTTGATACTTGTATTGCTTCCATGTTACTTAGGTTTAAAGGACGACGAGACAATCGGGATAAGAAGTAACGCGTAACAGGTATGTAAAGCTAACGTTTCCTTCTTTTGGCATGTTTTGGCATATGTATGTAAGGCTTATACTTTATTTTAGTATTTCTTTGGCATAAGTATGTAAATATTATTCCTTCTGTTAGCATTATTTGACATAAGTATATAAAGCTAATCTCCCTTTTTGGCATGGTTTTTACAAAACAAGTATATGATTTCCATATGATTCCCAAGAAGTCCTAATCTTAAAGCCACTAGGATGGCCAATTTTTCGACTTCCAAAAGATATTTTGTTATGACTTGATACATATATATGATTCCCAGAAGTTCTATTTTGATATAGTCCATAGTGACTTTCAAAAGGTACTTGATATGACTTTTGTCTCGATTTTGAAGGAAAACTCATTTTGATTATTCCGTCGAGTCTCAAATATGATTTAAATTGCATATAGTTTCTCACTACTCCACTCGTGGATGCCTCAATGTTTCCTTCACCGAGCCTGGGCCAGGTTTTGTTATCATGCGAACTTCTCTGCATTGTTTGCCGTGCCCCGACGTGAGGGGGCAGGTACGACCTGTACATGGGTTTTGTGGAGTTATGATATGCCATGTACACATATGGTATGATATGATCTAATATGACCATCTGATATGATATGATCTGTTATGGAGATATTCCCTACTCTGGTGTTATGATGTGTTGTAGCGCTAGTGAAGGAGCGGCGTCCACATTTTGTATTTGTTCAACGAGTCCCTTAATGGGGCCGGATGTGGCATATGTTTTTCTGCATACATTATCGGTGATTATGAAAAGCATTTTGATATTCTGGATATTTTGCTCATTTTCGCACATTCTGCTCTGGTAACGACTTTACTTATTACAGTCCATGCTTTATATACTCAGTACATTTTTCATTCTGACTCCTTTTTCTTTGGGGGGCTGCATTTCATGCCCGCAGGTACAGACGCTCGGTTTGCTGATCTGCTCGCCTAGGACATCCACCCTGTTGGTTGGCAGTGCTCCTTGTCCAGAGCCATATTTTGGTACTAGCATTTTGTTGTACATTTGTACATATTGATTAAGGGCATGGCGGGGGCCCTATCCCGCCATATGTTGTCGTTCCTATTCTTAAAGGTCTGTAGACATATGTGTATGGGTTGTTTAAGAGTTTATTTCAGTTATGCCTATGCGATATATTATAAAAGCGATTATGTTGTGGTAGCCTTATCGGCTGGCTTTCCCTTTCATGACATGATGTAAATGAAAGAGGCCACACGTGTATGAATATTTTATCACCCACTGGGTTCATGTGTTTGGTTCCTATATTTAGGAGGCTTTATGAACATGAAAAACTTTTAACCCATTGAGGTTTTTGTGAGTAGTATCACGTTATACATATTCCAATTTGACTATAGTCGACAGTTACGTAAACGGGGGTCCAGGTCATACCCCATTCACGGCCCACGTGGTTGGGTCGTGACAAAAGTGGTATTAGAGCAGTTTGTCCTTGAAGTGTCTATAGACCGTGTCTAGTAGAGTCTTGTTTATTGGTGTGTTTTGCACCACATCTATAGACAAGAGGCTACAGGACATTTAGGATGTTACCTTTCTTTCATATCTACGATCGTGCGATAGAGCCGAGTCATAGGGAATGAAATTACTCATACTAACTTGTGATTTCAGCAGAAGGACAACATCAATATAAGAAGGTTACTTACGATATTGGAAGTTACACAGCACGCAGGTAAGCAAGGCATGAATGATAGGTTCCAGGTAAGGTATTAAATTATGGTTGACATGTAAAGTTAAAAATTGAAAGGAAAAGTAGACGGAAAGTCTAAACAGGTGCAGTTCGAGTTGGACATACGAGGTAAGTCCATCAGTTTATACTATTGTTGATATTGGGCGCCCTGTGAGGCTACAATATGATGTGATATGATATGTATATATGTATCTTTATGCGTATTTCCCCTGTGAGGCATTGTTGGCATTTTCTGCATGCAGGTGTTGAGATAGTAAGAAATACAGAGGAAACTCTGCCCAAATTTTCCTTGAAATAAAAGGAAAATGATTTAGGAAAGACTGGTAGTTCTGGATAGAATGATATATTAAAGATAAGACTAACTAAGAAGGGTAAGTAACCCACAGTAAGAATCGTGAAAAAGGTTAAGAAGTGTTATACTATGGGGTAGAATGCGAACAGGATATGATGTGAACATAATGAGGATAGTTATGAAAATAAGTAAAGACTTGTGAGAGAGTGGCTTCGAATAAATTGCTACGTAACTCGAGTACCCATAATTAGATTGGATTAGCATCTCATGATTGTGTTAAGTTGTCGTACCTAGGCAACCAAAGGTATGGAAGGTATAAATGAAGCATAGATATGGTGTGGTATAACGAATATGTTGGAAAAGAATCATACGTATTAGAAAATTGGAAATAACGGCGTAGGGTAGAACACAACAGATAGTGACATGGGTACACCCTAAGAAGGGGAAGTGGCTTCAAGTGAGATCTCATACTGGCACGAGTTAATAAGATCTAAAGGCCAGCAATAAACGGATAGAAGCCATGATACCGGAGACGGTGCAGAGAATTAATAGTAAGGACTTAAATAGTATGACATCAAAGAATAGGTGCATATAAAGGGGATGAATACAACAAGAGAATTATGATGAGAACTTAAACATACTGTAAGGAATAGCCAGGCTATACTCGACTGAAGGTAAGACGTTGGTAACAAAGTTACTGACTACTAATATTGTGGTGTACAAGCAGCAAAACAAGGAAAGGATGAGAGATCTCTCCCATACTGGAATATGAGGAAACTCAAGAGTAAGTAGAGAAATGAAGTAAGAAACGATACAGGTTTACGTACAGACTAGTATGGTGATGCTAAAGCATCTTTCGGGATATTTTAAGCTCCTACACATGTTCGTGTAAAGGGTGCAATATGATGTGTGGTAAAGAAACTGGAAAGAAGTAATGGAAAAGAAATTTCACCTGTTCCCTATGCCTACAGGTAATCTACCTTCTTAAATAGACCATATGAGTTGATACAAGGCCTATGAACGACAGCCAGTACAGAAGAATCCTGAAGCACTCGTAAGACCTTATGAGGCTAGTTAACATTCGGGGATGAATGTTCTAAAGGGGGAAGGATGTTACACCCTGTACTTTGGTACCTTAGAAAGCTTCTTAAGCTTCTCAAGTTTCTAGGAAGGCTCTTATATTTCGTAAAAGTCATTATGTAAGTCAGATAGTTAATAATGCTATCAAATAACTCCAAGAAAAGGAGAACGAAATGCTTCATAATAAGGAAGATTGGAAATAAGGTTATAAAAATTCGAAAGGAGTTGGAGGTCGAGAAATGAGTCGTAGGACTCGATTGACTCGCGTTAACTACCAACTTGGAGGTCTTACGTACTTAAGCTACTCGAGTGCGTGTTGAGACTAAGTAGCAAGGAATATATAGGCTCTTAAAGTGCGACGAAATTACGAACCCACAGAAGAGAAATAAGTAAACGACGCACCCACTTGAAGAAAGTAGGTGACTCACCTACTTGACACATGGAAGCACGTGATAGGTACACATGGCATCACATGAAAGTGACACGTGGCAGCAGGTGACACACCATAGGGTGGACCCCACTTGCCATGTGGCAACCATGGATTGGTTGCATAATTGAAGTGACTGTCTAAGGTTGTGACATGTGTCACCCTTAGGGGATGACATGTGTCACTCTCCAAAAAGATATATATCTATGTATGGATGACTATTAAGTCATTTTTAGCCAAAAAAACTTGAACAAAAATAGGGAGAAAAATGTGGAGAAGAAAGCAAAGGCAGCCATGGTTTCGAGAAACACTAAGTTGGTAATACGAGTATAACTTCTTGTGTAAGGCTTCTTTTTGAATGATTCAAGATGTTTTGGAAATCTATTTCGTAGGGATACAACTTTCATTTAACCTCTAAAACCCAGTTTTGCTTTTGTCTGCTCGAAAAAGGGTGATGAAGTATGGGGGAGGTGCTGCCCAGATTTTGTTTTGGAAAACCTACACGGACAGCTGTGAGTATTTTGGGCATATATTTTCGTACAAAATTGCTGTAGGGGTAATTCAAAAAACATTTCGACCTTGATATACATGTCTATAACTTTCATTGAGGCCAAAAATCATGTTTCCCTCAATTACCCCTCCGAAACTAAGCGACAATATAAGACAGTGGTCTGTCCAGATTTCGCATTTTGATAGTTTTGGCGAGTTTGACAAGTTTAACGTAAGGTAAGTCCTTTACTTTTAAATTGGAGTTTATGGTGTTTTTATAGAGGGTATTTTACGTTGTGTAAGTTTCTGGAAATGTGAAAATATGATAAATATGCTTGACGTCCGAAATAAACCAAATTGGAATCGCTATAGTAAAATTATAGTCGAAATGAGGCGTTGTGCGTGTGGGGGCTGTTGCAGGTGTGTGATGGTGTGTTTCATGTCCTAAAGGTATTATAAAATAGGTGTGGTAGCTTCTTGTTGCATCCACATGGTCCTCCGCTTCGTACGGTAAAGGTTTTGCACAACGGAAACTAGAAACCCTATTTTGGTATCGTGGTTTCGAGCGAGTCGTTTGGAGTTTATGTGGTATAAGATTGATGTGAATTATATATATATATGCTGAAGGTTATTGTTGTTGGTTGGCTGTAGCTATTAGGAGTATAATTGGAAATTCGGATAGGGCACATTATAGGGGAGATGCTGCCCGATTTTCATTAACTCTTTAACTAACTAAGGAACTAGTCTATAAGGCGAGCAAGGAAATGAGTTCTATAAATATTCGTGTGTAACCTAAGGTGCTGAAAAGACTAAGGTTTTTGATACTTGTATTGCTTCCATGATACTTAGGTTTAAAGGACGACGAGACAAACGGGATAAGAAGTAACCCGTAACATGTATGTAAAGCTAACGTTTCCTTCTTTTGGCATGTTTTGGCATACGTATGTAAGGCTTATACTTTATTTTAGTATTTCTTTGGCATAAGTATGTAAATATTATTCCTTCTCTTAGCATGATTTGACATAAGTATATAAAGCTAATCTCCCTTTTTGGCATGGTTTTTACGAAACAAGTATATGATTTCCATATGATTCCCAAGAAGTCCTATTCTTAAAGCCACTAGGATGGCCAATTTTTCGTCTTCCAAAATATATTTTGTTATGCCTTGATACATATATATGATTCGTAGAAGTTCTATTTTGATATAGTCCATAATGACTTTCAAAAGGTACTTGATATGACTTTTGTCTCGATTTTGAAGGAAAACTCATTTTGATTATTCCGTCGAGTCTCAAATATGATTTAAATTACATATAGTTTCTTACTATTCCACTCGTGGATGCCTCAATGTTTCATTCACCGAGCCCGGGCCAGGTTTTGTTATCGTGCAAACTTCTTTGCATTGTTCGTCGTACCCCGACGTGAGGGGACAGGTACGACCTGTACATGGGTTTTGTGGAGTTATGATGTGCCATGTACACATATGGTATGATATGATCTGATATGACCATCTGATATGATATGATCTGTTACGGAGATATTCCCTACTCTAGTGTTATGATGTGTAGTGGCTCCAGAAAAGGGGCGACGACCACGTTTTGTATTTGTTCACCGAGTCCCTTAATGGGGTCGGATGTGGCATATGTTTTTCTGCATACATTATCGGTGATTATGAAAAGCATTTTGATATTCTGGATTTTTTGCTCATTTTCGCACATTCTGCTCTGGTAACGACTTTACTTATTACAGTCCATGCTTTATATACTCGGTACATTTTTCGTTCTGACTCCTTTTTCTTTGGGGGGCTGCGGTTCATGCCCGCAGGTACAGACGCTCGGTTTGCTGATCCACTCGCCTAGGACATCCACCCTGTTGGTTGGCAGTGCTCCTTGTCCAGAGCCATATTTTGGTACTAGCATTTTGTTGTACATTTGTACATATTGATTAAGGGTACGGCGGGGGCCCTATCTCGCCATATGTTGTCGTTCCTATTCTTAGAGGTCTGTAGACATATGTGTATGGGTTGTTTAAGAGTTTATTTCAGTTATGCCTATGCGATATATTGTAAAATCGATTATGTTGTGGAAGCCTTATCGGCTGGCTTTCCCTTTAATGACATGATGCAAATGAAAGAGGCCACACGTATATGAATATTTTATCACCCACTGGGTTCATATGTTTGGTTCCTATATCTAGGAGTCTATATGAACATGAAAAAGTTTTAACCCATTGAGGTTTTTGTGAGCAGTATCGCGTTATACATAGTCCAATTTGACTATAGTCGACAGTTACGTAAATGGGGGTCCAGGTCGGACCCCAGTAGTGGCCCACGGGGTTGGGTCGTGACATGATGGTGCCTACTATAACCCCCGAGTAGGCAAGCCAAACCCAACTCAAGCGGAAATCAAACCTTAAATTTAAATAAATAAACAATAGCAAAAGAAAGCGAAATCAAGAAGAATATAATGAAAGAAAGGTCGGGCCAGGGTACATATATGTACATACGATACAAACTATACAAAAAGGCTTGAAAGTGACCAAAAATGATGAACTAATGCTAGACCAAACCTCGGACTTGGTGTCACCTATTCAGAAGCTACTAAGTAAAAACGCTAACAATATGTTTATATACAAAACAAAATTAACTATCCAAAATTCAAAATAGAATCCAATACAAAAGAAGTAAGGTAGCAAGTGTCAAAACGCTGTGAGCTCACCACAATCTGGATATGGCACAGTTAGGATGATCAAGGGCACGTTTGGGATGGCTCGAACTGGGAGCTGCATCAAAAAGATGCAAAGGTTCAGTATGAGTACCAAATCATAGGGTACTCAGTAGGAATCATAGGCCGACCAAGATTAGAAAGAACAAATATATAATAAGTAGTACGCTAATACTAATAATAATAGGAGAGGCGCATAAACTACGTTTACGGGAAAAAGGAAGGTATGGAAGGAACATAGAAAAGTCAAGTAAATCCAACAAATCAGGTAATCATACTAATAGGCTCAACTCACAAAATATTGGAAGAATGCATAGATGTAAGCTAGTAGATATGGAAGAATAATCCTGAAAGTATCACGGAGCGCTTGGTTTAACCCTCGAGCTCATCAATATCGAAGTAATAATTTGAAATATGTATCAATGGGCTTTCTGGATTCACACTCGAGCTTATCAATGGTGATTATAATACTGTAGATCAAAATCAATAAAAGGGTCGTACGGAATCATACCTCGAGCTCATCAAAATCGGGAAATGCCATAATAATTATATCACCAGTATTTCTTCAATTTCTTATATTTATTCATTAACCAAATCTTAGACTCTTCGTTTATTTCTCCATTAAAAATTTTTAAACAACTGCAAGTTAATCAAGGCAAGTAACATGTAAAAATCAAATATCACTCCAAGTCGGGTAAAATCCTGTCAAAGGCACCAAATCACTAACTTGAGACTTCGGTATACCAAAAGCACGGCCTAGGGCCAGCATTTCAATGTCATAAGAAAAATGGACATAAGCATAAGCCAAAATCATGATAAAATTGGCAACTGAAACAAAACAAATCAAACAAGAGTCCTCTTAAGTTCAAGTCACCTAGAAGCAAGTTCTAAGAATTCTAAGTAATACAAACAAGTCAAGGTAGCACCTAAATTAAGGGTCTAATGCCAAGAAATCCAAACTAGCTACTAACGATGGCCATCGACTCCTAATTTACACAAAATACTACCAACACCTCGAACAAACATAATCATAAAATATTACTCATAATATACCAATTTTAACTGAACCAAGTCTAACGAGAAGAAGCCATAGCCTACATCAAGGATGAAATTGCACACGAACCGCTAGACCACAACTTTTCATTTTTAACCCGCCTTCGAATGATGCTACTCCATCAAATTATCAAAGGACACATCAAAACAAATCCAATGATACCCATATTACTATAATTAAAAATGGAGCCAAAATTGGGTCAAAATTCGATTTTAGGACCCACACATGAATTCAAAAACCAACTCCGTCACAAGGTCTCAAATAGCTCAAGGAATTTGTACCCCAAAAATGGGCACATTTCGAGCTCTGAAAGAGCTCATAACAAACCCACCAAAAATGTCAAGCCCTAAGAGTGTCAAAATGGAAGCATTCAACAAAATACGCAAGACTTCTAAGGTTTCTAGGATGAGAAAAGGTTCTGCAATGTGCCGGCAAGAGATTTTAATGCAACGCAATAAGAATCAAAGAAAATGACCAAGAATTGCTCTCAAAAGTGAGGTTTGATATGTTGCAAATAAGAAAGGGATGGCCAAACATGGGTCTTAAAGATTACTCAAAATAGGAAAAATGATCTTCGTGATTGCAGGTCCTAGGTCCGAGATTGCGAGAAATGAACCAAACAGTCCTTCGTGATAGAGGCCCTTGGCTCGCAAATGAGAAGAATAAGAGGCCCTGCACCAGCAGTTTAGTTCGTGTTGAACTTGGGGAAATTGAGTTTTTCTCCGATGGTGTCCGGAATTCATTTGGAATCCCGTGAACAGAAACGAACTATGCTACCCAACTTGAAACTAAATTTTAAACTCAATGGAATCGACAAAATGACCAACAGAGGTTGTCTCATCGAAAGGTTGACCAAAGTCAACACTTTCAAAGGAAAACACATAAAATGTTTAAACAGACAAAAAGTCAAATTGAGCACCTCAGGAACTGAACCAAAGGTCGTTCTAGACCAAACTCATCATTAAAGAGCTAAACACACTAACAAAATTTTCATCCGAGTGTGTTTACTCAAAATGTTGACCGATGTCAAACTTGGCCAAAACATAAAGTTAAAACGGTAAAACCACACAAACTCAAAATGAGGACTCCAAAAACCAAACCAACCTTCTTTCTAAACCATAATGGAACTTCCGGAGCCGATAGAACTGTTTAAATTTCTATATGATGACCGAATCTTTAGATGTTTACTGAAGTCAACTCTTTTCACTTAAAGCTTCTAAAAAGAGAAAAACTCGCACCAACCTTACCCAAACACCTAGAGGAGCATGTCAGCCATGCCAATATCACATAATAGCTATAAAGGAGATACGAAAAGGGGCAAATGGGTAAAAACATGTAAACGCATGAAAAGAACCTTGAAGGTCATTACAATATCCACTACAAAAAGGACATTCATTCTCGAAAGTCAAGGAAGAAAAGGTACTTGGTGGCTCAAAAAGATAAGGACACCGGGTGCGCATGTCCTGCTCAGTCTCCCAAGTAGCCTCCTTGACCATATGATGCCTCCATTTGACCTTCACCGATGGAATCTCCTTAGACCTCAACTTTCTAACCTGCTTGTCCAAAATAGCCACAGTCTCCTCCTAAAATGCTAAAGACTCATCAAACAGAATCGAATCCCACTGTATCACGTGAGACTCATCTAAAACGTACTGCTGTGGCATAGAAATATAAAAAACAAGGTGAACACTTGAAAGTTTTGGGGGCAAGGCCAACTTATAAGCTACCTCCTACCCGCCTCAGGATCTCAAAAGGGACAATGAACCTGAAGCTTACCCCTTCTATCGAATATCATCACTCCCTTCATGGGCGACACTCATACAAGTACCAGTCTCTAACCATAAACTCCAAAGGCAAAACCTTCCTATCAGCATAATTCTTTTGCCTACTCTAGGTAGTACGGAGCCTTTTTTGGATCATATGAACTCTTTCCATCGAATCACGCAGTAAATCAGTGCCCCAAGGCCTCAAAGAAATTAAACCAACCCACTGGGGAACAATATATCCTACCATACAATATCTCAAAAGGTTCCATCTCGATGCTCTAATAGTACTTATTATTATATGTGAACTCTGCTAAATCCAAAGACTGATCCTATTGACCCCAAAATAAATAACATAGGCCCATAGCATGTCCTCCAAGACCTAAATAATTCTCTTTAACTGACTATTGGTCTGGGGTAAAAAGCTATGCTGAGCTCGACTCGGGTACCCAACTCTCTCTATATAGACCTCCATAAATTCAAAGTGCACTGAGTACCATAGTATAAAATGATAGATACTGGCACCCCATGAGATCATACCACCTCTTAAATATAAATCTGAGCCAACCTATCTGAAGTTTATGTAGTCTAGACTGGTAAGAAGTGCATAGAGTTGGTCAATCGATCTATGATGATCCAAATGGAATCAAAACCTTGGGATATACATGGTAAAATCGCTACAAAGTCCATAGCAATCCATTTCCACCTCCATTCTGGAATGGGTAGTCGTTGGGTCAAACCATCTGGCCTCTGATGCTCAAACTTGACCTGCTGATAGTTTAAGCACCTAGTTATAAAAGGTGTGGTATCCTTCTACATACCACAACACTAGTAATATAGCCTTATGTAATGATATATCTTTGTCGTACTTGGATGAATGGAATATCTAGAATAATAGGCCTCCTCAAGAATCAGTATACCTAAATCTCCAACTCTAGTAACATAGATATGACCCTCAATCTTAAGAATGCCCTCCGGATCTAAGGTTGCCTTCCTAACCTCACCACTGAGCACCCTATCATGAATCACCCTTACTTGTGGGCCATCAAACTATTCTGTTCGAATCTACTTCATCAAGGAAGACCTAGCCTCTATACAAATAAGTACCCTGCCCGTCTCTAAAATATCAAGATGAACCATATAGTTAGCTAAGGACTGAATGTCCAAAGCTAAAGGCCTCTCCTTAAGTAATAAGAATGCCAAACTCCTAGCTCAAAGCATTTGCTACTATATTTGCCTTGCCCGGGTGATAGAGGATAGTGGCATCATAGTGTTTAGTAACTCCAACCACATGCGTTGTCTCAAATTAAGGTCATTTTTGCTGAAGATATACTGAAGACTATGGCGATTAGTGTAGATCTCTTAATGGGATCCATACAAATAATGCCTCCAAATGTTCAATGAGAAGACTACCGCTTCCAACTCTAAATCATGTGTGGGGTAGTGTTGCTCATGCACCTTCAGCTGCCCAGAACGATATGCAATAACTCTACTAAGTTGCATCAGAACACAACTTAAGCTAACACCTGAACCATAACAATACACTATAAATCCATTGTCCTTAATAAGAAGAGTAAGAGTCGGAGCTAAAGTGAACAAGGCCTTGAGCTTCAAAAAGCTCATCTCATACTCATCAGAATAATAAAAAGGAAAGTTATTCTAAGTTAATCTGGTCAAACACTCTCTAATAGAAGAGAACCCCACCATAAATAGTCTGTAATATCTTGCCAACCCTATGAAACTGCAAACCTTGGTAGGAGAAATAGGCCTATCCCAATTATGAACTACCAATATCTTCACCAGATCTACCATAATCATACCCTTGGATACCACGTGCCCTATGAATGCCACAGACTCAAGCCTAAATTCACATTTAGTAAATTTGGCATACAATAGCTGATCTCACAAGGTCTAAAGTACTATCCACAAGTGCTACTTATGCTACTCCCTGCTCTCAGAGTAGACTAAGATATCATCGATGAACACAATAATGATGGAGTCCAAGTAAGGTATGAACACGCGGTTCATCAAATCCATGAATTTTGCAAAGGTATTAGTCAACCCAAAAGATATGACTAAGAAATCATAGGGACTGCATCGATTCTTAAAAGCAGTCTTAGGAATATTTGCCTCCTTAATCCTCAACTAGTGATACCCTAATTTCAAGTCTATCTTAGAGAACACTTCTACACATTGGAGCTGGTTAAATAAGTCATCAATGTACCTCATCGGGTACCTATTCTTGATGGTCCCCTTATTCAGCTGCTTGTAATCAATACACGTATGCAAGGTACCATCCTTCTTTTACACAAATAGAACAGGAGCACCCCAAGAAGATACTAGGCCTAATAAATCCCTTACTCAAGATATCCTGGAGCTGCACCTTAAGATCTCTCAACTCAATTGGAGCCATCCGGTATGGTGGAATAGGTACTAGTTATGCACGCGACTCAACATCAATGCCGAAATCAATATCATGCTCAAAAGGAAGACTATGTAGATTGGTGGGAAAGACATTAGGAACTCTAAAACAACAAAAACTGAATCAATAGAAGGATTATCGGCACTAGTGTCATGGACATAAGCCAGATAGGCTAGAAACCCATTTCCTACTAATTGTTAAGCCTTAATAAAGGATATAACACCACAAAACACATGACTTACTGCACATTCCCACATGACCAGAGGAATACCAGGCATACAAAAAGTAACGATCTTGGAGAAGTAATCAAAAACCGCATGATGAGTAGAAAACCAATCTATGGATAGAATTAAATAGTAGTCTACTATATCTAGAATAATCAAGTCCTCTCTAGTATCATATCCCAAGATGGTCACCATACAGGATCAATACACTCGATCCACTATTATAGAATCACCTATGGGGGTAGCTACCTATGCAGGCACAAACAATGGCTGATGAGAGACGGAGATTGTACTTGTGATTTTGGCATCCAATGCCTTCGCATCCAGCCTACCCAAAAAAGCAACATGTGGCTGCGTCCACCTCTACCACATGTACGGCTTGCTTGGGGATCACCTCTAGTACCTTGATAATCACCTCTGCCACCCTGTGCACCCTTTATCAGTGGATGAACTAGGGCCCAGCGGGCTTAAACTTGCTGACCTTGTGGATCCTGCTGACTCTGGCGTCTGTGATGAATAATAGTAGAACACTCCATGGCAAAGTGGCCAATCACACCACACTTATAACACGACCCTCTAAATTAACCTCCCTATGATGTCCCAGCTGAACCTAAAATGCCACCATGGCCTAAATACCCAGAAGTCTAACCCCGAGAAGAATGGCTCAAAATCTGGCCGCTCTGACCATTGGCACCCACTGAGCCACCATCGGTAAGATATAAGGAAGCCAAAACTAGTATACTATTTTGATACTACTGTGGATGACCTCTGCCAAAAGAACCCCTACCGTGTGAATGGCATACGCTGAAGCTTTCCTAATAGTGAGTCCTTTAGTTGCTACCTCGGTAGGCCTCATGATGTATAGCCTTAATAGTATTAGCATGATTTACTATTTGCAAGACTGAACAGACCAATGCAACCATATGCTCAGTAGCCAAACCTCAAAGGAATCGATAACCCACTGACAAACTGGCGCACCCATTCTTCCTCTGTTGGCATAATCATGGTAGCATTCCTGGAGAGCTAATGGAACTGAGAGTCATACTCTATGACCTTACTTGAGTGTACATCAATAAAAGATGCAGCTCCTCGGGCAAAAGGGATGATGTAAGTACATGTGGAATAGTATTGTTTGTAAAATGGCGGAATGAAACATAACATATATGTCAAATCAATAAAAGCAGCTAACACAGTCATAGTCATAACATGGGAAGGTTAAGAAATAAGGTTGTTCAACCTACCTTATGGATATTTTTTTTATCATATTTTAGTTTATTGTGGGAGTCAAATAGTGTAACCAACATAAAATACTATGTGAGCACATGGAGTGTGATATCGGCCTCATCAGCTAAGCCATCTAATATGTTCTCGGGTATGATACATCCGTATACCTATCATGTGGATCCATAACTAGCCCTTACTAGGGGAATAAAGAAGGAGTCGCCCGAACCAATGGTATGATCCTTATCCTACGTTGGTAAATATAGTTTCAAGCAATTGTTATATAGACTTATGCCTTCTAGGTTAACTATTTAGCTCCCTTAGGCTCATGTGATCATGGTTTAGCCCAAAGGCTCATATTCATAACATTCAAGGTTCATAGTTCATAAACGTCATTCATATCATCATATCATGAGGTTATATTTCATATATCATACCTTGGCTTTCCTGAGAGACATATATCATATAATGATAATAATAATAATAATAAAAATAATAATAACAAAAACAACAAAAACAACAACAATAGTAATAATAACAATAATAATAATAACAACAACAACAACAACAATAATAATAATAACAATAAGAAGAATAATAAGAATAATAAGAAGAAGAATAATAAAAAAAATAATAACAATAACAATAAGAACAATAAGAATAATAAGAACAATAATAAGAACAGTAATAATAATAATAAGAATAATAATAAGAACAATAATCATAAGAATAATAATAATAATAACAATAATAACAATAACAATAATAATAACAATAAGAACAATAATAACAATAACAATAATAATAATAACAATAAAAATAATAATAAGTAGAATTACAATAAAAAAAACAATAATAATAATAATAATAAGAAGAAGAAGAATAACAATAATAATAATAATAATAATAATAATAATAATAATAATAATAATAAGAAGAAGAAGAAGAAGAAGAAGGATAAGAATAATAACAATAACAATAATAATAACAATAACAATAATAATAACAATAACAATAACAATAACAATAACAATAACAACAACAACAACAATAACAATAACAATAACAATAACAATAACAATAACAATAACAACAATAACAATAAAAATAACAATAACAACAACAACAACAATAACAATAACAATAATAACAATAATAACAATAATAAGAACAGTAATAATAACAATAATAATAACAATAACAATAAGCATAATAAGAACAATAATAACAATAAGAATAATAAGAACAATAATAATAATAACGATAATAACAATAACAATAATAATAACAATAGGAATAACAATAACAATAACAATAATAATAATAATAATAATAACAATAATAATAACAATAACAATAATAATAATAATAAGAAGAAGAAAAATAACAATAAAAATAATAACAATAATAATAAGAATATGAATAATAAAAATAACAATAATAAAAAGAATAATAACAATAACAATAAGAATAAAAATAGCAATAATAATAAGAATAACAATAAAAATAAAAATAACGATAACAAGAACAAGAACAACAACAACAATAATAATAATAATAATAATAAGAAAAATAATAATATCAATAAGAATAATAAGAACAACAACAACAACAACAACAACAACAATAATAATAATAATAATAATAATAACAACAACAACAATAATAATAATAATAATAATAATAATAATAATAATAATAATAATAATAATAACAATAGGAATAATAATAAAAATAACAATAATAATAACAATAACAATAATCAGAAGAAGAATAACAATAACAACAATAACAATAATAGTAACAATAATAACAATAACAATAACAATAATAACAATAACAACAAAAATAACAACAAAAATAACAATAACAATAACAATAATAATAATCAGAAGAAGAATAACAATAACAATAATAGTAAGAATAATAACAATAACAATAATAACAATAAAAATAACAATAATAATAACAACAACAACAGTAATAACAATAAGAACAACAATAATAACAATAAGAATAATTTGAACAATAATAAGAAGAAGAATAATAACAATAATAATAACAATAACAATAACAATAATAATAAGAAGAATAACAATATCAATAACAACAACAACAACAATAACAACAACAATAATAATAATAATAATAAAGTTAGAGGTAAGTGGGTTAAAGGAGCGTCTAGACTGAGAATAGGTTCTTGGAACATTGGGACGTTAACGGGTAAATCCATAGAACTGGTTAAGATTCTAAAGAAGAGGAAGATTAATATAGCCTGTGTCCAGGAGACAAAATGGGTCGGCTCTAAAGCTAAGGAGGTAGACGGGTATAAGCTTTGGTTTTCTGGTAAATCGAAGTATAGAAATGGGGTAGGCATTTTAATAGACAGAGATTTAAGGAAACAGGTGGTGGAGGTTAGGAGAGTGAATGATAGGATGATGTCGATTAAAATGGTCGTTGAAGGGATCACGTTGAACGTTATTAGTGCTTATGCGCCGCAAGCGGGCTTATGTGAGAAGGATAAGAGGCGCTTTTGGGAGGAGTTGGACGAGTTAGTGGGAGGCATACCACCTACTGAGAAGCTTGTCGTAGGAGGGGATTTCAATGGGCACATCGGATCTATTTTGGGAGGGTATGATGATGTGCATGGAGGCATTGGCTTCGGAGACAGAAACGGAGGAGGAACCGCACTGTTGGATTTCGCAAGAGCTTTCAGATTGGTGATAGCCAACTCGAGTTTCCCAAAGAAGGAGGACCATTTGGTAACCTTCCGTAGCTCAGTGGCTAAAACTCAGATAGATTTTTTACTCCTTAGGAAGGATGATAAGGGTTTGTGCAAAGACTGTAAGGTCATCCCGATTGACAACCTTACAACCCGATATAAGCTCTTAGTGATGGATTTAGGGATAAAGATGACAAGGACGAGGAGGGTCGGAGAAGAACGACCTAGGATCAGATGGGGGAGTTTGACAATGGTTAGTGCCCTTGAGATGGGAGAGAAATTGAAGGATATGGGGGGCTGGGATAGTAGTGGGGATGCGAATGATATGTGGGATAGGACAGCTAGTTATATTAGGGTTATAGCAAAGGAAGTGCTAGGAGTCTCGACAGGTAGTCGTAGTCGGCATCGAGGGGACTGGTGGTGGAATGGAGAAGTGCAAGGGAAACTGGAAGCAAATAAGGTGGCGTATGCTAAGTTGATGGAGAGAAAGGATGAGGTGGAGAAGTGGACGAATGGAGAACTGTATAAGATAGCGAGGAAGGAGGCGAAGTCGGTGATTGCAATGGCAAAAATGGCAGCTTTTGAACGTCTTTATGCTGAACTGGAAGAGAAAGGTGGGGACAGAAAGTTATTCAGGCTAGCCAGGGCCCGGGAGAGAAGGGTACGCGATGTGGATCAAGTGAAGTGCATTAAAGATGAAGACGGAAAAGTATTGGTAGAGGAGACCCTTATCAAACAAAGATGGCAGTCATACTTCCATAAACGTTTGAATGACAAAGGGGACAGAGAAATTATGTTGGGAGATTTGGAACATACAGGAAGGAGTCACGATTTTGGGGGTTGTAGGAGTATTATGGTCGATGAGGTTAAGGATGCTGTTCGTAGAATGCGCTTGGGAAGAGCGACCGGACCTGACGAGATCCCTGGAGAATTTTGGAAGAGTGTGGGCTCGGTAGGTTTGGAATGGCTGACTAGGTTATTTAATGTCATCTTTACGACGGCAACGATGCCCGTAGAATGGAGATCGAGCATCATGATCCCGCTTTACAAAAATAAAGGGGATAGCCAGAGTTGTGACAACTATAGAGGTATTAAGCTTCTAAGCCATACTATGAAAGTGTGGGAAAGAGTGGTAGAGATGAGGTTAAGGAGATGCGTGTCTATTTCAGAGAACCAGTTTAGATTTATGCCGGGACGCTCAACGACAGAAGCCATCCACCTTATGAGGAGACTAATGGAGCAATATAGGGAGAGGAAGAGAGACTTGCATATGGTGTTCATCGACTTGGAAAAGGCTTACGATAAAGTCCCACGAGAGATACTATGGAGATATTTGGAGGCTAAAGGTGTACCTATAGCGTACATAAGGGTGATCAAGGACATGTACGAGGGTGCCAAAACCAGGGTAAGGACAGTAGGAGGGGACTCAGAACACTTCCCAGTTATGATGGGGTTGCATCAAGGATCAGCTCTTAGCCCGTTCCTATTTGCATTGGTGATGGATGGATTGACGTGACAAATTCAAGGTGAGGTGCCATGGTGTATGATTTTTGCGGATGACATAGTCCTCATCGATAAGACTCGTAGCGGAGTTAACGCTAAGCTGGAAGATTGGAGACGCACCTTGGAGTCTAAGGGGTTTAAGCTGAGTAGGACCAAGACAGAGTACCTAGAGTGCAAGTTCAGTGAGACACCTCAAGAGGTTGGCGCGGAAGTTAGGCTCGGGGACCAAGCCATTCAAAAGAGAAGTAGTTTTAAGTACCTTGGTTCTATCATGCAAGACAGTGGAGAGATCGATGAGGATGTCACACACCGTATTGGGGCAGGATGGATGAAATGGAGGCTCGCCTCCGGTGTGTTATGTGACAAGAAGGTGCCACCACAACTTAAGGGCAAGTTCTACAAAGTGGTCGTTAGACCAGCTATGTTGTATAGGGCGGAGTGTTGGCCAGTTAAGGTCTCCCACGTGCAAAATATGAAGGTTGCCAAGATGAGAATGTTGAGATGGATGTGTGGGCATACCAGGAGTGACAAGATTAGAAATGAGGCTATTCAAGAAAAGGTAGGAGTGGCCTCGGTGGAAGACAAGTTGCGGGAAACGCGACTGAGATGGTTTGGACATGTGAAGAGGAGAGTCCCAGATGCACCAGTGCGGAGATGTGAGAGGCTGGCCATGGATGGTTTCAGAAGAGGTAGGGGTAGGCCGAAGAAATACTGGGGAGAGGTGATCAGACAAGACATGGCGCATTTACGACTTACCGAGGACATGACCCTAGATAGGAGGGTGTGGAGGACACACATTAGGGTAGAAGGCTAGTACATAGTGGTTTTATTCTCCCTTATTCGTAGGCGTATTAACGCACTATGATTTCTTGTACTCTGATGTATGTTATTTATGGTATTTATGTTATTATCCAATAATAATATCTACTGTTTTTTGTGCTTTGATTATACTATTGCTTGGACCATTTTCGTCATCTACGTATTTACTCTAATATTCTTGTCTGACCTTTTTCTATGCTTTTTTGAGCCGAGGGTCTTTCGGAAACAGCTGTCCTACATTGGTAGGAGTCAGGTCTGCGTACACTCTACCCTCCCCAGACCCCACGATGTGGGATTTCACTGGGTTGTTGTTGTTGTTGTTGTAAAGTTAGAGAATCATAAGATAGCATCATCAGGTCTCACATTTGAAAACTTTTTCATAATTCAACAACAACAACAACAACAACAACAACAACAACAACAATAATAATAATAATAATAGTAATAATAATAATAATAATAATAATAATAAAGTTAGAGAATCATACGATAGCGTCATAAGGTCTCACATTTGGAAACTTTCATAATTCATTGTTCTAGGGTTCAGAACAAAAGAATTTTTAAGAAAATATCAAGAAATCGTTAAAAAGTTATCAAGAAGATCATTAAAGAAGTTTTCAAGATAAGAATCTCTTCTTACAATAATCATTCATAATTTCATGTAGAAAATCTAAAAGAAACTCATGGGTAAAAGAATTATCAAGAAATACCTTTTAAAGTATGAGAGATATGATTGTTTGAAGTTGACCCTTATATCAACTCATGTGAAAACTTAGTCGGTAGGAAAGCTTTGCACTTGGATTGGGGTTGGAGGTTTATTATGACCCTAAACCACATCCAATACACTTATCACACTTAGGAATGAACCTTGACATATATGAACAAGTAGTATATAACTCGACCCAAGTTGGTAATCTTAGGACAAATGGTTCGAATCCTTAGGGTAGAGTTGTGAGGTGTTACAATACTCATCACCGAGATTGCGATGAACAAGGAGCCTGTCTTTTGCGATTGCGGCCCTTGGGTTGCGAATGCGAAGAAAAAGAAGCCTTTCACTAAGAGTTTAGCTAGTGCTGGACTTTGGGAAAATTGATTTTTTCTCCGATGGGGGTCCGAAATTCATTCGGAATCCCCTGAAAGAAAATAGACTATGCTATCCAAATGGAAAACGTATTCTGGACTTAATGGAATCAACGAAATAATCAATGGGGGTCATCTCGCCGAAATGATGACCAAAGTCACACTTTCAAAGGAAAATACATAAAACACTCAAATGGCAAAAACCTCAGTCCGAGTACCTTAGAAATTGAACCAAAGGTCATTCTAGACCAAACTTCGCATTCCAGAGCTGACTGCACTGACGGAAATTTTATCTGAGTGTGTTTACTCAAAATGTTGACCGAAGTCAATCTTAGCCAAAATTTCAAGTTAAAATGAAAAAACCACAGAAAGTCAAAACAAAGACTCAAAAACCCTAACCAACCTTCTTTATAAACCAAAATGGACCTTTCAGAGCCGATGAAACCTTTGGAATTTCCATACAAAGATCGAATAACCGGATGTTGAATAAGTCAACTCTTTTAATTTTAAGCTTCTAAAAAGAGAAAATCTCACACTAAGCTCACCTAAAAACTTCGAAGAGCTTTCCACCCATCCCATCATCGTATAAGAGTTATAACGAAGCTACGAGAAGGAGAAAATGGTAAAAACACGCAAACGCATGGAAATGGCCTTGGAGGTCATTACATGTTTGCATAAGGAGAGTAAACTACGTGTTGCACTCTTTTTTTCTTAGCCTAGGTTTTATCCAAATGGATTTTCTTTGCAAGATTTTTAACAAAGAAGAAAACAACGTGTATTACAAGATATATGTACTCTTTTGTCCTTCACTAGGATTTTTTCCCATAGGGCTTTTACTAGTAAGATTTTAACGAGCAGTACCTATTAATGGTCATCCAAGAGGGAGTGTTATAAATAATTTGATGGTTAAATGGATGACCATAATTTCGAAGTTAATTTCCTCCTTTATGTGTAGTAATGTTGTTGATAATGTGGTTAAATGAATGACCATAACTCTTAGATGAATTTCCTCCTTCTAAAGGTTTAATTTCATGTTTATGACACCCTTTGGTATTCCTCAATGCAATCATATAAATATAGGTATTAAGAATGATGTTAAATACACTTGAAAGAAAAAAAAAGTTATCTTATATTATTCCCCTGTCTTATATCTTCTTATTGTCTTTATCTTTACATTGTTCTTTTTTTCTTAAGTTACAACAATATTAAGATATAATTAATTACTTATTGATTATAATAATTAATTTTCATAACATTTAAAAATATAAATTTTATATCTATTCAAAAATTTAAAAAATTTAAAAACACTATATTAATAGAATATTTTAAAGAAATTATATAACAATTGGAAGTGACGAACAGTAGAGATGATGATTGTGGGTGTCGATTGGCAATTATGATGAGTCGTGGTAGAGATTCTAAGGAGTAGCTAGTAGTGATGGTGAGGAACAATAGTTGTTCATCTTGGAGTTGATAGTGGCAACTAATAATTGTGGTGGACGATAGTAATAACTAATAATGATAGTGATGGCTTGTTATAGTGGTATGTAATATCAACTCATGTGAAAACATAGTTGGTAGGAAAGCTTTGCACTTAGCATGGTGTTAGAGGTTTATTATGACCATAAACCATATCTAATACACTTCTCACACTTAGTAATGAACCTTGACATACATGAACAAGTAGTATATAACTCGACCCAAGTTGGTAATCTTATGAAAAATTGTTTGAATACTTAGGGTAGAGTTGTGAGATGTTAAAATATCTTCCCCTTGGGATCATTCATCCTCGAATGATGACTAATCTAGGATAATCAACTTAAGAAATCTTTTTTTGAACTAAACTCTCCTTAAAGGTCATAAGCATTTGAAGGAATACACAAGAAATGAATTTAATACATGAACTTAAACACTAAAACACATGAATAGATATTAAATCTGAAATATGAAAGGAGTATTACCTCCAATATCGATATTAGGAGGAACAAATAGATGAGGATATCTAGATTTCATATCTTCTTTGGATTCTCATGTAACCTCCTCAACAAAATGATTCCTCCAAAGAAATTTTACTGATGCATCCTCTTTGGTCCTCAATTTACAAACTTGAAGATCAAGAATCTGAATCGAAATCTCCTCATAGGACAAGTTATCCTTCACACCAGTACTTTCTGTGGGCACAATGAGTGAAGGATTACATAAACACTTCTTGAACATAGATATGTAAAACACTGAAAGCATTGCGGTCAACTCAGGTGATAGCTCTAACTCATAAGCTACATTACCAATCCTTTTCAAAATTCGATAGGGACCAATATAATGGGGATTGAGGTTTCCTTTTGTTCCAAATATCATGAAACCCTTCATAGGTGAAATCTTCAAATAGACCCAGTTATTTACCTCAAACTCTAAATCTCTTCTCCTAACATCAGTGTAGGACTTTTGATGACTCTGCGCGATTTTCAATCTTTCTTGGATGATCTTAACCTTCTCCATAAATTTGTTGATGAAGTCTAGTCCAATAAATTCTTCTTCACCAACTTCAAACCAACCAATAAGATATCTGCACCTTCTCCCATAAGGCTCCCAAAATAAGGGCACTTAAGTCATATATACGGAAATGGGGGAGACCCACAACCCAATGTTGAAACATTTCGTTCGAAAGATAGGATTGTAGATCCTGTCGAGACGAACGTAATGCAAGTTACCACGTCCCGAGATTCCAAACACAGCTCCTCCAATCCCCCAAAAACTCAGGCGATCACTGTGGACATTTCTGAGGAGCTAAGAGCTGCACAAAGAATTATTGATTTGCAAAGAGATGGACTGATTCGAGTAATTACAACTAGTGCATATGATTCCTCAGGTAGTGGACTACATACAGTCCAAAAATTGGACCAAACTACAACACCATTTATGAGTTCTAATCAATAAAAATTGTCACTGAAGAACTCAGAATCACCGGAGAGGCATCTTCAAATTCGAACAAGCTCCATCGATATTCGAGATGGCGGACCTACTAGGGTTTGTTCCCCAGACCAAGGCACACATATTGGGACAAGTTTCGCCGGCATAGCTATCGCTGGCGACAAAGTCGGCACCGGTGTCGGAGCTTCAGTGACCTTACAGGACCAAACTCATTGCCAAAATGTTCAGCTGGACAAGGAGCACCTCCCACGTATCAACAACCAGCTCGAATATCAACTTAGCAATTCGAATATCAATTTGACCACTGACCATTATGTTGGCGCCGGATCTCCATCAACTATTTCATATCAAAATCAATGCCAAAATGCTAAGTTGGATAAGGAGAACCTCCCAGATATCCAAAACTAGCTCGAATTTCTACTAAATGTTTTGAATAACAATTTGAATACTGAATGTGATGAGGTCGCCAGAGCTTCGGCGAACCAATTAATGCAAGTCCAAGTCCAAAAGGTTTGTGACAGTGTAGAGAAGCTTCCTAGCTATGTGGCAAGTCTCGAATCACTACCAATTGATTCAAATTTGAAAAGTCGTCAGGACAACAATCACAGTGGGGTCTTCGGAGCTCCGGTGAACCAAATGATGAGAGACCATTGCCAAAATGTTCCCAAGGTTGTTGTGAGGCTTCCTACACAAACCACTGACCCCAAATTATCTCCAAAATGTTCAAATTCAAAAAGTCATCAAGACGTTTTTGAAGGAGATTATCACAGTCACAGTGGTGTTCGAACTGAGGAACCTACATTGGGTAATGATCAATCTCGGTACCTTGTCAATGGTATTCAATCCCAAAATACTCAAACAAAGTTCAAGGATCAAATACCAAAAGGCTCAAATCATCTTCACAACAGTAGCTCAATCACAGGAGCACAAAGTAAGTTTTCTCACTCTCTTGACTTCAATATGCAGGGTCAGTATACTTGTTCTACTAATGACATGCAATTAAATTCTAAGCATATTAAGAATCATAATAATCTTGTGCAATGTTTGGATAATAATTTGATACATAATGCTAATGAGCCTAACTATCACACTGGTAAGCATTGTGCAGCTGGGCATCCCTCTACTTCTATAAATGTTGATGTTAATATGTTGAACTCCGGTGGAGCACTTGAACTCCCTGGTATTGCTCCTAATATATTCATATAGGGTACTGAGCATAACAATTCCAAGCCTAATACCAACTTTCAAAACATGATCAACAACATGATGCAAACTCATAAGCCTACAAGTATTTAAAACAGTTTCCCTAAAGTTTCCTCAAATTTTGATAGGCTTAACCCCAATAACCATGGTTCTAAACTTGTTAGTAACCAGCCCCATCCAATAGAAAGCACCACTAAAAACCCTCCAAAGAACTAGTTCCCTAATAGAAAGGAACAGGTCCCTCACCCTGCCCCATATACAGTCATACAAACCTTTGCTTCCAAGCTGAGACTGAACCAAGACAAAAATGATATCCCTCTTAAATTGTCTGCTTCTATTTACACCACTAGACAAGGCTTACCAGCTGTTATCTATGACAAAGATGACTTCATGGTGAAATTGGCTGAAAGGTGTAAATATACTCTTGTTGGAAAATTCAGTAGTACTATGCCTAAGGTGGAGCTAATAAGGAGAAGCTTCATCCTCTAAACTCAATTGGTAGGAGGTGTTAAAATTTCTCACTTCAATGCCAGGCATGTATACATAGACTTGGACAATGAATTGGACTACATAACTGTGTGGACCAAGCAGAGAATGACCATTGAAGGCCAAGTAATGAGGATACAAACCTGGACTCCAACTTTTAGGCCTGAGGAGGAGACCCCCATTGTTCCAGTCTGGGTTGCTCTTCCTGAACTCCCATGGCACTGCTATGATAAAGAGTTCCTGACCATCCTCCTTGCTCCTATTGGGAAAGTACTCTTCATGGATGCAGCCTCTATTCAGAAGACTAGGGGAAGCACTGCTAAGGTGAGAGTGCAGGTCAATCTTACACAAGAAAGACTTCATCATGTATGGCTTGGGCATGACAAAAGTGATCCCATAATAGGGAGGTGGCAAGAACTCCTATACGAGAATGTACCTGAGTATTGCATGTATTGCAAGCATCAGGGGAACATGGTGCATGTTTGTAACATCAAGAGAAGAGATGAAGAACAAATGAAAAGGAGAGAATCTGAAATTGCAACAAAAAACAAGAGCTAAAATGAGTGAGAGAACAAAGAGCACAACCAATCTCAATCTGCCAACTTATAGATACACCACAATCGTTTAACATCCAGTACCCCACAACAGCCACAAAACACTAAGGCTAGCAAGGATGACAATGTTTGGAAAACTCAAAGAAGAAAACAGAACAAAGGACACATCAATGGCCAGCGGAACCAAGAAAACAGACCTGCAGGAGCAATAGCCAAAGGTAAGTATGCTGTAGTACAGCAAAGCAAAGTAGGTTCTAGGTAAGACTTCTCCTCCTATCTCTACTCCCAATGTTCATGTTGATCTTGTTATACAATATCAACCTACTAACCAAGATGCAGGAGATACAGACATCCAGAAGAACTCTTTGGTGAAGAGTTCATCAACAATGAAGGCAAGCACTACAACTCAACGATAGGGTATTGACTTATCTCTCCCACAAACCCTCTCCACCCATATTGTATGCACAAGTACTATTTTAACAGGTACTACTCAAAGGACCAATGTTGCAAGAAATTCAGGTATTGACTTTATTCTCCCAATCCCCAAGATGCTCCCAATTATTAATGTTGTTGATGCTGAAGCTGTTAGGGGTCAGGATGGAAGTGAAAAGGAGACACACTCTAAACTGTAGGAAGGGGTAACCATAGGGGGAAGGGAATTGTCTCATGTTTTACATGAGAACCAAAACACTGACCCTAGGAGTGACCTTAGAGCCCCTGCAACCACTGATCATATTGATATAAATGCTACAGCCCAGCTTGTAACCACTGAAGAAAAGGATCTTGCAAAGGATCCTACCATGCCAACTCCCAAAGGTTCTATGGCTAAGGATTTGGGGTCTATTGCTAGCACTAGTATCCAACATTCAACTGCAAAAAAGAACAAGTTGAGTAAAAAATAGATGAAAAAAATCATGCTGAGAAATGTTAAATTCCTAAGCTTCTTGATAATATATCTTTACAGTATGTGGATCAGAGTGGCCAACAATTTGTGATTGATGATGATCAAGTGGGAATGGATATAACCCCTCTTCAGGCCCATTGTATCCTCACTTCTCCCCCCCACTTAGAAGGTCTCATTCCTGAAGCAACTACTGCTCACCCCCAACTCAGCTGTACTCTCAACACCAATAATGAAGTTCCTCCTGAGGTTGATGAGTATGTTGTGTATGTCTCTGAAGATGAAGAGGATAGTGATAATCAGCCTATGAATGAGTATGATGAGGATGATGTTATGAGTGAACAATTGATCAAAGATTTCATCCCATCCAGGGATAATGTCTATGAAGATGAGATCCAACAGGTTACTAACTCTTAAGGATTATCTCCCCGAGGTACATACAGGACAAAGTTCAACTCCAAACCAAGTAACACTGTTAACTCTGCCACCAAGGGTAGACCAAAAACTAGATCGTACACCTCTAAAATCTCCTAATGATTAGTCCTCTCTGTTGTAATGTAAGGGGTATTAATACTAGAGAGCCATGGAAAGACTTAAATCTCTCAAGAATATCCATCAGGTTTCTCTTTTTGCAATTTTGCAGCCTTTCTCTAATAGCTCTCAGATTCATCATTTCAGAAATCAACTCAATATGGATCATGCACTTAGCAATCTAAATGGTAAGATTTGGCTTTTTTGGACCAAGGATGTGGACTACAGGATTTTGGATAATGGAGAGCAGGTGATCACTTGTGAAATTAACCATATAATTTATCCAAATCAATTCATTGTATCATTTGTATATGCTAAGTGTAAAGACTACCTCAGAAGACCTCTTTGGGATAGTATGCTTCACCAGTCCAATACCTCCCTTCCTTGGTGCACCTTAGGTGATTTCAATGTGATTACAGATCCTGAAGAGAAACTAGGGGGATCCATATACAATATGAGAAAGAGATTGGAGTTTACTAGCATTATAGAAGCTTGTGGCTTGCAAGATTTGGGGTTCTCTGGTCAGAAGTTTACCTGGTCTAATCAGAGGAGTATACTCTTCAGAATATGGAAGCGATTAGATAGGGGTATGGTCAATGAAAAATGGCTGGAAGTGATGCCTCAAACTACCATTACTCACCTCTCTACTGTGGGCTCAAACCACTGCCCCTTGTTATTAGAAATCACCGAGCACAATCATCATCACATCAAATACTTCAAGTTTCTGAACTGCTGGACTGATCACCCCTCCTTTATGGAGATTGGTAGCAACTGCTAGAACAAGCCTATTGAAGGCAATCCCATGAGGTGTTTCCATCAGAAAATAAAAAGATTATCTACTACTCTTAATAGGTGGTCTAAGCTGCAGTTTGGGGACATATATGCCAAGGTGAAAGAGTATGAGGACAAGGCTAGACAAGCTAAAGAGGAACTGATTTCATCAGACTCTGAGGAATGTAGAGCCAACCTGCATACCATCAATGCTGAGTATATTAGATATTTGAAGATGGAGGACTCCATGGTGAAACAAAAAACTCAGTTGCAGTGGTTCAAAGATAGAGACATGAACTCCAAGTACTTCCATGCTGTCATCAAAGGAAGAAGGAGGAAGCTTTACATTCATAGAATTCAAGATGAAGAAGGCACATGGCTGCAGGGAGAAGAAGATATAGCCAGGGCTGCCTGTGCTCATTTTCAGCATATCTTTACAGGTAAGGAGCATTATATCCAGGAAGATGCCCTTCAGTGCATCCCTAAGCTAGTCAGTGATGACTAGAACAGGAATCTCCAAGCTCTCCCCACCTTAGAAGAACTGAGAAATGTTTAATTGTCTATGAATCCTAACTCAACAGCTGGCCTTGATGGGATGAATGGAAATTTTTTTCAGGAATGCTGGGAGATCATTAAGGAGGACTTGTTCAGAGTGGTCCTTGATTTCTTTAGTGGTCAAAACCTGCCTAAATACCTGACTCATACCTGTTTGGTTCTTCTACCAAAAGTTAACCATCCTAACAAGCTTTTTGAATTTAGGCCTATTAGCCTTAGCAACTTCACCAACAAGATCATCTCCAAGCTTCTTTGCCTTAGATTAGCTCCCATTCTTCCTAATCTTATTTACCTTAACCAATCTGGATTTGTCAAGAATAGGAGTATTTCTGAGAATATCATGCTTGCTCAAGAGATCATTCATCAAATTAAGAAGCCTAATGTGGGTGGCAATATGGTCATTAAGTTGGACATGGCCAAGGCATATGATAGAGTTTCTTGGTCCTATATCTGTTTGGTCTCTAGGAGAATGAGCTTTGGGGAAGGGTTCATTGATATGGTATGGAGGATTATGTCCTATAACTGGTACTCCATCATTATTAATGGCTCCAGACATGTCTTCTTCCACTCCACTAGAGGCCTTAAACAAGGAGACCCTCTCTCACCTGCCTTGTTCATCCTTGGGGCTAAAGTGCTGTCAAGACTTATGAATAATCTTCACCATCATCCCAGGTATCATGGCTTTTTCATGGCAAAGAGGGCCCCCTAGATTAATCATCTCAGCTTTGCAGATGATGTGATCATTTTCTCTTCTGGGAGGTCTCAAACCTTGCAGCTCATTATGGATACTTTGCACACTTATGAGAGTACTTCAGGTCAGTTGATCAATAGAGATAAAAGCCACTTCATGGTCCCCTCTAATGCCTTTAATTCTACTGTAAGAAGGATCAAAAGGGTCACTGGCTTCAAGCAAAAGACTAGCCTTATCACTTACTTTGGATGCCCTCTCTATATTGGTAGGTAGAAGATCACTTATTACTCTGATTTGATTGCCAAAGTTGTGAATAAAATAACAGGGTGGCAGGCTAAGATCCTCAGCTATGGAGGCAGAGTCACATTGATTAAGCATGTCATTCAAGCGCTTCCTATTCATCTTCTCTCAGTTAGTTCCCCTCCTGCAACCACTATCAAACAAATCCAGAGCATTACTGCAAATTTCTTTTGGGGGTGGAAAAATGACAAGAGGAAGTACCATTGATCCTCCTGGAAGAACCTTAGTTACCCCTATGATGAAGGAGGTATTGGTGTGAGACAAATATCTGATGTAGCCAAGTCCTTCCAATATAAACAGTGGTGGGTATTTAGGACCAAGCATTCTCTATGGGGGGAGTTTCTCAAAGCCAAGTATTGTCAAAGGTCCAATCCCATTACCAAAAAATGGCATTTTGGACAATCTCTGATCTGGAAGCATCTGATGAAGAACAAGCATAATGTTGAGCCTCACATACAATGGCAAATTCAGTCTGGTTCTTCCTCTTTTGGTGGGATAACTGGCTGGGAATTGACCCTTTAGCTCAATTCAGCACTTAAAGCTGTAGGCTTAATAACACCCAGGTCTTAGCCTTCATGAATAATGGACAATGGAATGCTGATTTGCTCATTAAACAGGCTCCTCCACAGTTTGTGTCTACTATTCTTGCTACTCACATCAACCATCAGCCTCTCAAGCAAGACCAACCATATTGGACACTAAACAATAATGGAGAGTTTAGTTGTTCTTCTGCTTGGGATATCATCATAGACAAGAGGCCCAAAACCAATATTAACTCCAATTTCTGGCACCAGCACATCCCTTTCAAATGCTCCTTTCTTGTTTGGAGGGCTATTAGAAGGAAGCTTCTCACCAATGAAAAGCTTACCAGATTTGGCCACCCTCCTTCTCAGTGTTACTGCTGCTACAGACCTGGCCAAGATACCATAGATCACATCTTTGTTGCAGGAGCCTTTTCCAGGAGTACCTGGAGTGTATTTGTTGATTCCTTAGGCATTAACAAGGAGTACACACCTCTTACAAATCTGCTAATAAGGTGGTGGAATGTTAAGTATAAGAATGAGGCCCATGGGCTCTTGTTACAGGCTCTCCCTATCTTCATATGTTGGAACCTTTAGAAGAATAGATGTGCTTCCAAGTATGGAGGGAAGCAGTCTAATTTTGCAAGAGTCAAATTCTCCATCTTTAAGGATATTTTCCACTTGCTTCACAGTGTTTTTCCCTATATTATGTGGCCTAACAACTGGAGAGACCTTGTCCTCTTAGTTGAACAATGCTACCATGATATCAAGATTACCTCTGTATGTTGGACCAAGCCTCCTGATCATTTGGTGAAGCTAAACACTGATGGTAGTGCTCTCAACAATCCTGGTAACATTGGTGGAGGAGGAATCCTTAGAAATGCATCTTGTGAGCTCATTTTTGCTTTTACAATTCCTCTAGGTGCTGGAACTAATAATCAAGCAAAGATTAAAGCTACAATCTTTGGTCTCTCTTGGTGCTTTCATCTTGATTATTCACAGGTAGTGCTGGAGGTTTATTCTCAGCTGCTTATTGGATGGCTGCAGCACGAAGCAAAGCCTCCTTGGTCTATCAAGGAACTACTGGACAAACTCAATAGGCTAATCATCCAATTCTAAGAGTTCAGCTGCAATCATGCCTTCAGAGAAGCCAACTCCACAGCTGATAGTCTTTCCAAATACAGCTATAAATGCATAGCTCCTGAGCTCTACTTCATCAAGAAGGACCTCTCCAGGGAAGCTAGATCTCACATGGAAATAGACATGCTGGGAATGACAAATTTCAGAAGAAGAAGGCTCAAAAAGATCAAGAAACCCCCTTAACCTCCCCCAAACTGCTGTTCTAATTTGATCTTTAACTTGGATATCTCTATGTATATTTATAGCTACTTTGAAGATCCTATAATTAGGACCATTGTAAAGTGAAGAGTCTCCTCTTCTTATTACTTTCCTAGACATAACAGCTTGCCTCTTGAGGTAAGGAACATGGTAGTTCTTCTTTCTCTTCCTTTCTTGGTTGTCTGTGCAGGTACATACAAACTTACATCTCATCAATCTAAACTTGGAGGCACAGCCTTACTTGTTCCATGGTGCAGCAGTAGCAGGATGCAACATATTACAATTGGGAGCCTGCCTATATCACCTGATGTAGACCCTTCTTGGATTTGCTTTAAGGGTTGCAGTAACATAAGATCCTGCTTAGGGACTCTTTTGTATAGCACCTTCTCAACAACAACATCTTTCAGAAATAGCTCAACCAACCTGTAACACCCAAGGAACATCTACAAGTCATTAGTATTAGTTATAAAAACTTGCAGAATTATTTGTTTGTGTATTTTTCTTTTTTTGTTTGTGGGTGCAGGTACTCTGAGGAGATGATACTATTCACAATAAAGGGTCTCCTATTGGGAGTAGCTTGCAACAACAAGCATATTAACACCCTCTTCTATGGAGGTAACATAGAGCTGCACAAGGACCTGTAGCATCATATGCACCTATCTCCCTTGTTTGTCTTTTTGCCACTTGTTTATACAGGCTCAAAGTACTTCAACAGAAGAGAGACAGCAGCTTGGCATGCTAGGACTTCACCAATTCTTCAGCCTCCTATTCATGCCAACTTCCTCTATGCAATATCTGGAACTAAGACCAAGCTACAGCAGGGTATAATGTGCAGGGTGATTTGCATCATGTGGACCTGCACCAAGGCCTCTAAATTTTGCATGATTGCAGGAAATACTATATTGGCAAGGCCCAAGAAGTTTCAGCTCAAATGGATAATTGAAGACGATAGGCGAGTGACCTTGAAAAAGTCAGCTGTCTTAAGCCTAAAGAGGGAGAAATTTGCAATTTGGAAATTCCAACTTATGCAAAAAGCCTCCAAATCTTGCGGGACTAAAGAAAAGGCTTTATGTGCAAAGCTCAAGAAGTTTCAGCTCAATCGGATAATTGAAGACATTAGTCGAGCGACCTTGAAAATGCTAACAGGATCCAAAGTACTCTTAGAGGTCCTTTCCTTTTTACTAGCTTGTGAAAGTCCTTTTTTTCTTTTGTTTGTTTGTTGTATTGTTGCAGGTTGATGGAGTGATACATCAACATGCATTAATAACAACTACATAGAGGACAACACAGATACAACCACCAAATCAAATATCTTCACTAAGAGTGCTACAAAAGGATTGTGCAGAATTAGAAGCCACTCTTGGGTCTTGTGTTTGTTTGGTTGCCTGTCTATGTTTGATTTTCTTTGTGTAGGTGTAAAAACACCAAGGGTGCTATTCCCATCACCTTGGCAAATAAAAGGCAACAACATGGATCTCCAGCTGAGCAACTTGGAGCTGCTCACACAGCAACAACCCCACAACAATTGCTCCAGTTTTTGGTTGTGTTCTTCCTCCTCTACACAGCTCCATTTCCCTAGAACAAGAACTTCAACAACATTCAGGACCCTCCAGCAACACCTCTCCAGATCAGCAAGACTACTTCCAACACATGGAAATCTATTCAGCAGACATCAAAACTGAATCTTCAGTTCTACCTTTGTTCTCTATTGTATATCTCTTTGTGCAGGCATCATGCAACTTTGAGCCTTATGTTAGACTTGCACCATATGGTTTTGGAAGTCCTACACCAATAAATACATATAGTCTCACAACTCCCCAATGACAACACATGTAGAAGCTACATCACAGCACCAACAACTACATGGCTGAGATGTAGCAGGCTGCATTCTCTACTAGTAACAATATTCTTGGAGATCCTTGCTTGGTTACTTGTTTGTGCAGGCCCACAAAGCTTCAAACAAAAGGAGATAACAGCCATATATGCTGGGGTCTCACACTTGCAGCAAGCCCCTTGCATCCAAAATTCTTGGAGGTCCTTGTCTGTTTATTTGTTTGATTGCAGGCACAAAAGAATCTCTCCAATATACAAGGCACCAACAGTTAAACATCCAAGCAGCTGGTCAAGCCAGGACTTGCAAGATGCTTCTTTTCAGCCCACCACTTTCTTCTTCAAAAATCCCAAGGCTGCTGACTGCTCAAGTTCCATATACTTCTCCTTTCACCCTCCTTAGCTGATATTCATGCTCTGGATGTTGTTGCATAGTTCCTTTGGATTTTCTTGGTACGACAAGACTAAAAATGGAAAAGATGAAAAGAGCTTTCTCACCCAATGCGAGATAGAAGGTTCGTATACTTGTTCTGCTTCAATTAGCTATGTATGATATGTAGCGTAGTTGAATAGGACTAGTGTAGGCTACTTTCTTATTTTCTCTTGGAAGGGGAGAGTCTCCCTCATTTATGCTTTCTTAGTCAACTTGTACTGGGAGGAGTCCTCTCATAGGTTTACTGCTTTCTATTTTTTAGTTAGCCCTCTTTTGTATCGGGGATGAGTTAGCCGACCTTAGTAGGTTAGCCGACTTATGAACCAACATAGGATCGGAGGTAAGGTTTTATGTCCCCCTTCTTGTACCTTTCTGTTTATTATTTATGTTGAGGCTTGGGGGTGATGCTCAACCCCTGACTATGCACGAGAGGTGGGAGCCTCGTGTAGGGTCTATTCCCTTAAAAAAAACTGAATACTAAAGTGGTAACTATTATTGTACGCAAACTCTATAAGAGGCAGGTGGTCATAATAACTTTCCTTGAATTCAATGACACAAGCACTCAATATATCTTCTAGAGTCTATATAGTATGCTCTACCTGACCATCTATTTGAGGAAGAGAAGCAGTACTAAGGTTCACCTTAGAATCCAAACCTTTTTTAAAATGACTTCCAAAATTAGGCGGCAAACTGAGCACCCCTATCTAAAATAATAGATAATAGAACTCTATGAAGTCTAGCTATCTCATGGATGTACAATCTGGCATAGTCCTCGGCTTAATAAGTAGTCTTTACTAGCAAGAAATGGTCCTATTTAGTCATCCAATCTATAATTACCCAAATCGAGTCATGTTCTCGGTGAGATCACGGTAAAATAGTAATGAAGTCCATGTTGATCATCGTCCATTTCCACTCTGGAAGTTCTATGTTCTGAGCAATACCACACGAGTTCTGGTGCTAAACTTTGACTTGCTGACAATTTGGGCACATAGAAACAAAGTCTGCAATGTTTCTCTTCGTGCCATTACACTAGTAGACTTCTCTCAAGTTATGGTACATCTTAGTGGAACCTAGATGAATCGAATACCTGGTATTATGGGCCTCTGCCATGACTCTATCTCGAATACCAACGAAATTCAGAACACATAATCTACCTTAGTACCTCAACACACCATCTCCCCCATTTTCAAAAGGCATCACATTTTGCTTATGGACATCTTTCTTTAACTACAGTAGGATAGGATCCTTGTCTTACTTTTCCTTCACTTTCACCACTAAAGATGATTCAGCCCTATTCTATAAGAGAACATCACCTTTATCAGAGTCTACAAGGCATACTCCTAATAGTGTAAGTCTATGCACTTTCTTAGCCAACTCCCTTTTTCCCTCCTTTACATGGGCGGTGCTACCTATGGATAACCTGCTAAGAGCACATTAGCCTAACCTGAATAGTAGAGAACCTCATGTCATAATCCTTAAGAACCTAAAGCCATCTTATCTACCTAGGTGTAGTTCCTTTTGGCTGAAAACATAGTGGAGGCTTCTGTGATCAGTGAACACATCTACATCCAAGCGATAGAGATAATGATGCCATATCTTCAGATTAAATACCACTGTCGCTAACTCGAGATCATGAGTTGGGTAATTCTTCTTGTAGATTTTAAGTTATCTAGAGGCATAGGCTATAACCTTACCCTTCTACATTAGAACACAACCAAGTCCAACTCTGGACACATCACAATACATAACAGTGGAGCAGTAGGCCAACGAGTCTTCAACTCTTGGAAGCTTTTCTCACAAGTTTTAGAACATTAAAATTTGGTCTTCTTTTGAGTGAATTTATTCAATGGAGATGAAATGTATGAAAATCCTTCTACAAACCTTCTGTAGTAACTAGCTAAGCCAAAAAAACTACTTAAGTTAGTCGGGGATGTGGGTCTAGGCTAATTTTTCACTATCTCTATTTTTTGAGAGTCAACTTGGATACCTGCTCTATATACAATGTGGCCTAGGAATGCTATGGATTCTAGCCAAAATTCACATTTTGAAAACTTCGCAAATAACTGGTGATCCTTAAGGGTTTGGAGGACAGGTCTAAGATGACTGGCGTGATCCTCTTCACGTCTAGAGTAAATCAAGAGGTCATCGATGAATATATTAACAAACATGTCGAAATACTACTTAAATACTATGTTCATGAGATCCATGAATTCAGCAGGAGCATTTCTCAAACCAAAGGACATAACAAGGAACTCATATTGACTATATTGGTTCTTGAAAGTTGTCTTCAGGATGTCACTTTCTCTCACCTTCAACTGATGATAGCTTGATCTTAGTATATCTTGGAGAAGCAAGTGGCACCCTGAAGTTGGTAGAATAAGTCATCTATTCTATAAAAGGGATACTTATTCTTTATGGTGACCTTGTTTAACTAATGATAGCCTATACACATTCTAAGGGACCCAACTTTGTTTCACACGAATAGGACAGGAGCACCCCAAGGTAAGACACTAGGTCTGATAAAACCCTGCCTATACACATTCTAAGAGAACCATCTTTCTTTCACACAAATAGGATAAGAGCACCCCAAGGTAAGACACTAGGTCTGATGGAACCCTGCCTATACACATTCTAAGGGGACCATCTTTCTTTCACACGAATAGGATAGGAGCACCCTAAGGTAAGACACTAGGTCTGATGAAACCTTATCAAGGAGATCTCTTAACTGCTCTTTAATTCTTTAACTTTGCTGGAGCTATTCTATATGGCAGAATTGAGTTAGGTTAAGTGTTTTGAAGAACATCAATTCCTAAGTCTGTTTTCCTATTAGGAGGAACTTCGTGAAGATCTTGAGGAAAACCTCTGGAAAGTCAATAACAATAGGAACTGACTAAAGGGATGTGACATCAACATTGGAATCCCTGACTTGGACTAGATGATAAATTTATCCTTTGGAAACCATTTTCTAGCCTTAAGGTATGAAATAAACTTACCCTTAGGCATTACTACACCCCCTTGCCATTCTAAGACTTGTTCATTTGGAAACTAAAACTTCACAATTCTAGACCTCTGCTTTGCTGAAGGATAATCCCTCTGAAAATGGCCTCACTGGCCACACCCATAACACACATCTATACCTAAGAGACACTTTCCCAAGTGTTTCTTACCACACTGTCCCCTAAGAAAAACTAGCTTGGGACTATGAGCCCGATGCCCTAAAACTTTGGTTAACCTAAATCCTCTAATCATCTTTTTTTCTTGGTGCAGGTGTACTAGCTTATGATGTATAGTCCTAGATGACCTCTTCTAAAAGAATGACTTATTTCCATCCCTTTGCTGACTAGGCTCGTGACCTGCTGACTTTTCCCTTTTACTTGGGTTCTCCTTCTTATCTCTCTGTTTATCCTCCTCAACCTACTAAGCATACACCACTAGTCTAGAGATATCCATATCAGTGATCAATAATGTAGCCTTACACTCTCTCTTCACATGCTTGCCTAATCCTGATACAAGCTTCCTAATTCTAGATGTCATATCTGGAACCATCTCTAGAACATAGAGAGATAATTGGGTGAATTTGAGACCTACTCTTTCACGCTCATACTACCTTGCTTCAGGTTTACAAACTCTTCCACCTTCGCCTTTCTAAGCTCTTGGGGAAAGAAATGGTTGAGAAATGCTTCCTCAAAGTCATTTCAGACTACTAGAGCGGCATCTTCATCATGATCTTCCTTCCATTGATCATACCATACATTTGCAATATCTTTGAGTTTGTAAGCACCAAGCTCAACTCACTCAATTTCAGTAGCATGCATCACTTTCTAAATTTTCCACATCTTATCAATGAAATTCTGAGGGTCTTTTTCTACCTTAAACCCTGTAAACACTGGCGGATTTATCCAGAGGAATTCCCTAATCCTTAATGCACCTAAAGGCTTATGTGAAGGAGTTAGTAGGTATTGTTCCTTGACAGTCTGACTGAGGAGCAACCAATTGAGTAAGCATATGGATATCTTCCCTAAACTCTGCCTTAGAAGCAGTAGTGCTGGGTCGCTAAAGAGTAAGGGGCTGTGGAACTGTTATTGTGTTTGTAGGCACAACTTGAGCCCCGACACTTGTGCCCTAATCTGTTGAGTGAGTTCCATTCCTAGTTTGTAATCTAGTTGGTGGAGGAAGATTGCTTGTACTGAATCTAGTAGGAACCTCAGTATTTGCGGTGTTTCTTTGGCTGGCAGAACACTTTGGAGGCATGATCTGAAATTTGTGAAAACACTAGTTAGAAGAAGTTCTATAGAGTTAAACTCTATCGCACGAAAAGAGTGTGAGAGAAGGGTAGTATTTCCTAATATCTTATAGCCTCCTTATTATAGATGTGGCATGCTTCACACCCATAAGAAGAACTCTACTCAATACAGTTTGGTAGACATCCTAGGACACTTGAACCTAGTGCTCTTATACCAAGTTTTCCACTCCCCGAGCCTACACCCATGTCACGACCCAACCCCGTAGGCCGTGATTGGGGTCCGACCTGGACCCCCCGTACATATATCTATTAGCTGAGGTCACATTGAATCATAAATAAGACAATATCATGTAATAGAGCCCCACTGGGCGATAACATTTTCATAAACTGTAGCCCTTTTCATTTGTATCACAACATGACAGAGCACGTAAGCCGACAAGGCTGCCATAACATTATAATATATATCATATATCATGTAGACCCAGCTTAATCAAAATGACATACACAACCCACATATACATGTCTGCAGACCTCTAAACATATAAATAACAACATATGGCGAGACAGGGCCCCCGCCGTACCCCTGAATAGATGAAATAATTTCTATACATCCGTGGATAGTATCAAAAACTAGGCCCCAATACAATGGAGCCTCTTCCAACTGGGCTGCATGGAATCCTAAGCCGACGGACTCCCAAAATCTGTATCTGTACTTGCGGGCATGAATGCAGCCCCCCGAGAAAGGGGGTCAGTACGATATGTGTACTGAGTATGTAAAACATAATATAATACAACTGGAAACATATCTAAGATAGAGAATCAGGGGATAAGATATCAATTCAGAAACCTGTACCTATACCTGTACTTTATGAATTACAAAAACATGCATGTTCGAGTCATATCATATAGCCGGCCCTTTCGGGGGTTCGGTGAATCATCTCTGTAAAATCATCTCTGTAAAACCATCATGGCCCCAGTGCCATCACCACCTTATTACAACACATCATCATATATTTATACACATATCCTGGCCCTTTATTGAGGGACTCAGTGAATAATGCAGTGAACTATGCACGAGAACATATCCTGGCCCGGGACTCAAGGAAAGAAGTGTTACGGTATACACTAGTAGAGTAGTGAGTAACTATATGCAATTTAAATCGTTATCAGAGACTTGACAGAATAAGAAAGTTAAGCTTTTATTTGAGAACCCGAGTAATGGTGTAGTCATCTCGAGTGTCCTCTAAATGCCATTATGGGTTGTCTCAAAAGTAATCTCGGAGGCCCTGGACACGTATTAACATAGGGCCAAATCATTTATAGAATCAGAAACATTTGTTGATAAATAGTTTGTAAGACCTGAAGCCTGTATATTTGTTACCTTTTTAACATATAAAAGTTTCCAGGGAAATAGTTCGATTATTATAAAAGTTCGATATTCAGACGTAAATAAGAGATACTAAGAATAGAGTTACCCCGGAACTCATATCATGTTTAACCTACAACTAAGACATGCCAGAAGAAGAAAGGGAACAAACTATATATGGTCTGTACTTTCCTTTATGGGATCTGCATACACATATTTCATACCCGGCCCATCATGGGGCTCGGTGAATCATTATGGCATCATAATCTCACTTTCGTACCAAATACGAATCAAGGGAAATGAGAGATAGCTTTCCACATACTAGTGTTTAACACATAGAGGCCTTACTAGGCAATACTCAATTCTTGCAGAAATTCCAATACTAAGCAGTGGATAGGGGTTAGGAGGCATACTTGGAGTTTTGGGAATGGAATTATCCCCATATTCCACACACAATTCACTTAAGGCTAAAGCTTGCCAAAAGGAAAGAAAGATAGTTGTACGAACTTATACCAAAACATGCTAAGAGAAAGTTTTACATACCTCTTGGGAGTTACCCTTTATCCTGCTCGCCTCATCTTCTTCTGAACCTATTCAATATAAAGTAATACGAATATCAACTACTCTTAACTTTTCAGCATCTGAGGTTACACCTTAATGTTAATGGAATCTATTTCCTTAGTCGTTTCCTCGGCTAGTCCTTTAGTTTGTTAAGGCGTTAACGAAAATTGGGCAGCACCTCCCCTATAATGTGCCCTATCCGAATTTCCAATGAGGTCCCTAATACCTACAGCCAACCAACAACAGCAACCTGCAGCAATTCATACCAACAATATACAGCATAAACTCCAAACGACTTATTCGAAAATACGATATCAAAATAGGGCGTCTAGCCTTTATTTTGTGATGCCTTTAATTATACGTAACGAGGGGTCATGTGGATTCGACCAGCAGCACCCTAAGCCACATTAGGACATATTCAGGCCCTGCAACAACAAGCCACACCCCTGCAGAGCAACTCATAAGAACAACACTTTGTTTCGACAACAATTCAACTATAACGACTACAAATTAGTTTATTCCGAACGTCAAGTATTTCTAAGCCATTTTCATATTTCCAGCCACCAATAGGGAATGTAACATGATCCATCAGAACACATAAAGCTCAAATTTAAAGAAGAAACCTTACCTTATGTTAAACTTGTCAAACTCGCCAAAACTATCCAAAATGTGAAATCTGGATAGCTTACTGTTTTACCTTGTCGCTTCGTTTCGAAGGGGTAATGGAGGGAAACAGGATTTACGTCCTTCATGAAAGTTATAGAAATGTGTCTTAGGGTCGCAAAAAATTTTGAATCATCCCTACATCAATTTTGTAAAAAGATATATGACCAAAATACTCACAGCTGTCCGTGTAGGATTTCCAAAACCAAATCTGGGCAGTACCTCCTCTACACTTCATCACCCTTTTTCGAGCTGCTACAAGTAAAACTGGATTTTAGAGTCTGAACGAAAGTTATTGGTCTCTGAAATACCTTTCCAACACATATTAAATCATTCGAAACGAAACTGTACACAAGAAGTTATACCCATATTACTAACAACAATCCCTTCCAAAAACGGGTTGGTTAATTAGTTCTTAACGTTTTCTCCTTCAACTTTCTCTTATTTCTTTCCAAGTGTAAACTGCAACCATGGTTCCTTAGGCATCCTAATACACATGTATACACCCCCACATGGTTGAAAAACATTGTAGATAATTAATTCACGGAGGAAAATTGAAGAACTCACCTTTAATTCTTCAAAAACGTTGCTGCCTTGTTCCTTTTGGTTCTTCACGTTTTTCCTCTCATTTGGCTGATGTTTATGGATGGAAAATGAGTTAAAGAGTAAGCCAACATGTATATATACACCTCCTTAGGAGGTGACACATGGCGGCCCCCTAGGGTGACACGTGGCAGCCTCCTAGGGTGACACCTCGTCCAGGCTTCCAACACAAAACTGCCACGTGGCAGCGTGGGGTCCATCCCAAGTAGGTGAGTCACCTGCCTGCTTGTCACCTGCTGCTTCACTTTCGTAAGTTCGTAAACTAGTTTTTGCTCCCTCTCGTAGGTTCGTAATCTCGTCTTATTTTAAGAGCCTAGGTAATCCGTGCTACATAAGTTTGGTATGTAATCAAGTAACTCACGTATGTAAGATTTCTAAATTAGTAGCTTGCGTAGATAAGTCGAGTCCTACGACTCGTTACTTGGCCTCCTATTCCTTCCGGATTCTTATATGATTCCCCTTCCAACCTTCTCTACTACGGGGTATCACATCCTCCCTTCGTTGGAGTCATTTGATAGTGTCGTAGCATATCCGGTTCATATGGTAATGTCCAAGGAACTTATGAAACATTCTGAGTTTAAAAGGGTGAGGTGTAACATCCTTCCCCCCTTTAGAACATTCATCCCCGAATGTTAAACAAAACTTCCCTTAGAACTTATACAGACCATCGGGGGATTCGTTTCTATTTCCTTACACATATTTCCATCGAAGTACTTAGTATACGAGTTTCAGGAGTTGGGGTTACCTGTTTACCTGGTGTTTTATGTCCTCTTTTTAATTTCTTAGGTCATCCCCTTTTCTAGTTTTGATTTTGCCACAATACCTTGATGGAAGGCATGTCTTCAATTCGCAACCTTCTAATTTGCCAATCGAAGATGGCAATAAGTTTCTCCTCATAGGATAACTCTTCCATCTCATGGACTTTATTTATAAGACATACTATGGGTGGATCGCTAGTACATTCGCGAAATATCTATATCTGATAGGCTGGGCGTATGGTCTCCAAATCAAGTGGTAAGCTCAACTTACCAGCCGCGTTGCCCACCTTATGAGTAACTTGATACCAACTAACATATTTTGGGTCAATTTCCTTTTCTAGGTGACCCTATGATGAACATCCAATCATCAACTTGAACTCTGTATGTCGACGTCGATTATCTGTATATCATTCCTGCCGACTCTGGGCTTTTAGTCAATAGCTTGCTTAATCATTTCGAGGCCATTGGAATACTAGTGTAGTAATTATTATTGTAGGCAACTTGATAAGTGATGGATAATCATTCCGGCTACCTTCAAAGTTAATCTCCCGGCTTGTGACATATCTTCTAACGTCTAATAGTGTGCTCAATCTGTTTAGTAGCTCGAGGGAGAAATGCGGTACTAAGACCTGTCTGTGCTCCTGACCTCTTCTTGGACTGATCTCAAGGCATTAATTATAATTGAAGTCCCTTTATCTGGGATATTAGATGAGGAAACCTCACAGAACCTTACCATTCTCCATGTTCTATAACTCCCTCTAATTTCAGCAGCATAGGTGCTCTTGATTGGAAGCAAATGGGCTGATTCATTAGCCTAATCACAATAACTCATATAGCACCCTACTCCTACCGAGTATAAAATGGGTGCGTAATGACATGGATAATTTGGGAACCGTTAGCCTCGTATAGTCTTTCTCGACTCCTTTCAGAACTTTAACTGGCACTTTATTCTTTTGGTTCTTTCTTCTCCCTTATCCTATATTCGATGTCGGGGAAGATATTTGGTCCACTCGTGGCCATGTCTCACTTCACCCATAGTATCAGATCCATCTCGATAGTTTGACTTAACCCATCTCTGCATCTCTCAATAGTTAATCACAACTTGGGCTCCCTTGCCTAGGACAATAGCTGTGGAGACTCCGTAAGGTCCTACCACTCTTTTACCTTACAACTTTATACCTTCTCGGCGGAGTAGGTAACCTGTGATCGAAGGATCAAGGGTCAACACCATTAATTCACAGGTAACATTTGTGGCATTTTTAACCTTGGGTATTACTTCCTGTCATCCGTAAGTTACATCAACTGTTTTGCTTTTTCTTTCCCTCAGAGTTGGTTGCCCAGTGGTGTCGAAATTCCCTCGACTACTGGTCCCTATAACCCTTCGGTGGTTTGCCTCTTATTAACAGGTACTATGTTGACGAACTGTGGAATTCGAATGTGTCATCAGTTAGCAAGTAGCTAATCCTCCTTGTTTTGCTTAAGTCCTTGTTAGAATTACTTTAATGTATCTTATGATACTCCAGGTACATAATCCCATATTGTCTCTCCATCCCCAGTTCAGATTCCTCCATCTCGCGTGATCATACTAGCACTAACGCATTACGTTCCATCAGAATTTCAAAGTTAAGCATGCTGGGGCGGGAGTAATATTGGGATGGGTGACCTCCTTTGGAAGTCTTTGTGTCGCGTTTCACTGTAATCCTTTCCATGACGTGCAGCCACTCAATTTAGCCCAAGATTTACCTCAGCGTTATCTCGCGAGTCTTTATGTTTTGCTTTGTCCTTTTCTCTGTTATCTTGCAACCAGTATCTGTGTAGACCTTTAGTTCCGCTATGACCATATCCCTTTTTGTACGCACCCATTCATTAGGGTGGGCTACTGAGTAGCGCCAAAGTTCGTTCATATAGTGACCCTTGGAGCTGCTTTGACTCTTGTCTATTATTATCTGGCATAGCTTTTAAGGAATTTGACATATACTCTTCTCTATCCTCGATTTACTTTGTGTTCTCCTTATTTTCTACCACAGGAGGCTTTCTATTCCATTTTGTTTGGTTATTTATCCATCGCAACATCAATTGTTACTAACTCTATAACCAACATTTTGGCTTTTGGTCAAGCATACTGTCTTTATCCTTTGTAGTGTCTCTTGAATTATTCAATATCCTTTCATTGGTACATTCTTCTATTTTTATACGCAGCCGCCTTCTAGCGTTATATTGTTTAGGGTCTCGTCACAACCTTCTCAAAGTTGCCTTATGTAGCATTCTGGCTTCTGTTCAATTACTGGTGGCTTCCAGACCTTTCTAACTTGGTTCGGCAAGATATCTTATTGAAGTTTAGACGTCCATCTCAAATATATTACCATATCGATTGCCTTCACCTTATTTTTGCCATTTTCTCATTAACTTCCCCCCTTTAGAGGGTACTCGTGCTTTCCTCTGTATGTACTTGTAGTCATTCCAATTTCAATTAGGCGGTACTAGTATTCTGGGAATAACTATTCCAGGTTTTCTTAAAGTAGTGGCTTTGTCCCAACCTATATCCTTTGTTTCTTGGGATGAATGGAAGTTGTTCCAATTATTATTTAAGTTTGCCATCCTCGTCCCTTGAGGGATCCACTATTTTTGGGGCGACGTGGTGTACCCGCGTCATTTTTTTGTATCTTAAGCTCCATACTCTTACTGTGTACTCAACGCAGACTTTTAACTTAGTTAGCCGCTACTAATGGCGCCTTATTAGCGGTCTCACTTTATCCTTGCATACTGGTATCACATTATTTAATTCATACTTATATATCCCCCTTTTTTTTGTTCGTATTCGTATTCAGTTCCTGACATCTCTTTGAGGTGCTTCTATTAGAAGTTCTTTCCCCAATTAGTCGGTGGCAAATTATAAACTATTATCGTACATCATTTTCCAACCATTGTTGGAAGGGATCAGAACCTCTTAAACATCACAGTACTTTTTTTTTGGTAGTACTTGACCTACCTGGTCTCCTTCTGAGTTTATCCTCGAGTTATGAACAACTCATCTAATTTACAATTAGGAGTTGAGGGCTTGGTATTTTTTTTTAAAAGAGTGAAACTCATTCACGGGACATCTTATCCTTCATTCTGAGTCCTCTGTGTATATTCCTATAATACAAATACGGCTGGAGATACCGTAATCTGAACTTTACTACTTAAATAAGCCTTTGTTCCTCCGAAATAAAATTCTTTGAGTGAAAAGGGTGCCCCTTATCGACCACCTAAAGGGTACCTCTTACAGCTTTAGTTGAACAGAGTAGGGGTACTTGGTATCAACTCCTCAGACATCTCAAAAATCTATGCTTTACTTCCTTTTTCTTGTTCAGGGAAAATTTCGACAGAGTTTCCTCTACATTTATTACTTATCCCAAAACCTGCATGCAGAAAATACCAACAATGCCTCACAGGGCCAGCATATATATTTACATATCATATCACAGCCGCACAGGGCTTTCAATGTCATTTTTTTATCGCAGCCACACAGGGCTTTCAACGTCAACAATAATATAAAAATATTAGACTTACCTCATATGTCCAACTTCAAACTGCAACTATTGCACTTCCTGACTGCTTTCCCTTCAGGTTTCAGCTTTACATTTCAAATAATACTTCACTACCTTACCAAATGGATATCTTCCGTGCCTTCACTTTACTTACCTGCGTGCTTTGTAACTTTCTATGTCATCAATTACTTTCTTCTGTTGGTGTCATCCTTCTGTTAAGATCCAAGGTTAGTATAAGGAATTTTTCCTATGACTCAGATCTAAAGCACGATCTCAGATGTAGAAGAAATGTAACATCCTAAATGTCCTATAGCTTCCTGTTTATAGATGTGGCGCGCAACACATCGATAACCAAGACTCTATTAGACACGGTCTGCAGACACTCCAAGGACGAACTGCTCTGATACCACTTCTATCACGACCCAACCCCATAGGCCGCGACTGGGGTCCGACCTGGACCCCCCGTACATATATCTATTAGCTGAGGTCACATTGAATCATAAATAAGACAATATCATGTAATAGAGCCCCACTGGGTGATAACATTTTCATAAACTGTAGCCCTTTTCGTTTGTATCACAACATGACAGGGCACGCAAGCCGACAAGGCTGCCATAACATAATAATATATATCATATATCATGTAGACCCAGCTTAATCAAACTGACATACACAACCCACATATACATGTCTGCAGACCTCTAAACATATAAATGACAACATATGGCGGGATAGGGCCCCCACCGTACCCCTGAATGGATAAAACAATTTCTATACATCCGTGGACAGTATCAAAAACTAGGCCCCGATATAATGGAGCCTCTTCCAGTTGGGCTGCATGGAATCCTAAGCTGACGGACTCCCAAAATCTGTATTTATACCTGGGGGCATGAACGCAGCCCCCCCGAGAAAGGGGGTCAGTATGATATGTGTAATGAGTATGTAAAACATAATATAATACAACTGGAAACATATCTGATATAGAGAATCAGGGGATAAGATATCAATTCAGAAACCTGTACCTGTACCTGTACTTTATGAATTATAAAAACATGCATGTTCGAGTCATATCATATAGCCGGCCCTTTCGGGGGTCCGGTGAATCATCTCTGTAAAATCATCTCTGTAAAACCATCATGGCCCCAGTGCCATCACCACCTTATTACAACATATCATCATATATTTATACACGTATCTTAGCCCTCTATTGAGGGATTCAGTGAATAATGCAGTGAACTATGCACGAGAACATATCCTGGCCCGGGACTCAAGGAAAGAAGTGTTACGGTATACACTAGTAGAGTAGTGAGTAACTATATGCAATTTAAATCGTTATCAGAGACTCGACAGAATAAGAAAGTTAAGCTTTTATTTGAGAACCCGAGTAACGGTGTAGTCATCTCGAGTGTCCTCTAAATGCCATTATGGGTTGTCTCAAAAGTAATCTCGGAGGCCCTGGACACGTATTAACATAGGGCCAAATCATTTATAGAATCAGAAACATTTGTTGACAAATAGTTTGTAAGACTTGGAGCCTGTACATTTGTTACCTTTTTAACATATAAAAGTTTCCAGGGAAATAGTTCGATTATTATAAAAGTTCGATATTCAGACGTAAATAAGAGTACTAAGAATAGAGTTACCCCGGAACTCATATCATGTTTAACCTACAACTAAGACATGCCAGAAGAAGAAAGAGAACAAACTATATATGGTCTGTACTTTCCTTTATGGGATCTGCATACACATATTTCATACCCGGCCCATCATGGGGCTCGGTGAATCATTATGGCATCATAATCTCACTTTCGTACCAAATACGAATCAAGGGAAATGAGAGATAGCTTTCCACATACTAGTGTTTAACACATAGAAGCCTTACTAGGCAATACTCAATTCTTGCAGAAATTCCAATACTAAGAAATGGATAGGGGTTAGGAGGCATACTTGGAGTTTTGGGAATGGAATTATCCCCACATTCCACACACAATTCACTTAAGGCTAAAGCTTGCCAAAAGGAAAGAAAGATAGTTGTACGAACTTATACCAAAACATGCCAAGAGAAAGCTTTACATACCTCTTGGGAGTTACCCTTTATCCTGCTCGCCTCAATTTCTTCCGAACCTATTCAATATAAAGTAATATGAATATCAACTACTCTTAACTTTTCAGCATCTGAGGTTACGCCTTAATGTTAATGGAATCTATTTCCTTAGTCGTTTCCTCGGCTAGTCCTTTAGTTTGTTAAGGCGTTAACGAAAATTGGGCAGCACCTCCCCTATAATGTGCCCTATCCGAATTTCCAATTAGGTCCCTAAGACCTACAGCCAACCAACAACAACAACCTGCAGCAATTCATACCAACAATATCTAGCATAAACTCCAAACGACTTATTCGAAAATACGATATCAAAATAGGGCGTCTAGCCTTTATTTTGTGACGCCTTTAATTATACGTAACGAGGGGTCATGTGGCTTCGACCAGCAGCACCCTAAGCCACATTAGGACATATTAAGGCCCTGCAACAACAAGCCACACCCCTGCAGAGCAACTCATAAGAACAACACTTTGTTTCGACAACAATTCAACTATAACGACTACAAATTAGTTTATTCCGAACGTCAAGTATTTCTAAGCCATTTTCATATTTCCAGCCACCAATAGGGCGTGTAACATGCTCCATCATAACACATAAAGCTCAAATTTAAAGAAGAAACCTTACCTTACGTTAAACTTGTCAAACTCGCCAAAACTATCCAAAATGTGAAATCTGGACAGCTTACTGTTTTACCTTGTCGCTTCGTTTCGAAGGGGTAATGGAGGGAAACAGGATTTACGTCCTTCATGAAAGTTATAGACATGTGTCTTAGGGTCGCAAAAAATTTCGAATCATCCCTACATCAATTTTTAACAAAAATATATGACCAAAATACTCACAGCTGTCCGTGTAGGATTTCCAAAATCAAATCTGGGCAGTACCTCCTCTACACTTCATCACCCTTTTTCGAGCTTCTACAAGTAAAACTGGATTTTAGAGTCTGAACTAAAGTTATTGGTCTCTGAAATACCTTTCCAAAACATATTAAATCATTCGAAACGAAACTGTACACAAGAAGTTATACCCATATTACTAACAACAGTCCCTTCCAAAAACGGGTTGGTTAATTAGTTCTTAACGTTTTCTCCTTCAACTTTCTCTTATTTCTTTCCAAGTGTAAACTGCAACCATGGTTCCTTAGGCATCCTAATACACATGTATACACCCCCACATGGTTGAAAAACATTGTAGATAATTAATTCACGGAGGAAAATTGAAGAACTCACCTTTAATTCTTCAAAAACGTTGCTGCCTTGTTCCTTTTGGTTCTTCATGTTTTTCCTCTCATTTGGATGATGTTTATGGATGGAAAATGAGTTAAAGAGTCAGCCAACATGTATATATACACCTCCTTAGGAGGTGACACGTGGCAGCCCCCTAGGGTGACGCGTGGCAGCCTCCTAGGGTGACACCTCGTCCAGGCTTCCAACACAAAACTGCCACGTGGCAGCTTGGGGTCCATCCCAAGTAGGTGAGTCACCTGCCTGCTTGTCACCTGCTTGCTTCACTTTCGTAAGTTCGGAAACTAGTTTTTGCTCCCTCTCGTAGGTTCGTAATCTCGTCTTATTTTAAGAGCCTAGGTAATCCGTGCTACATAAGTTTGGTATGTAATCAAGTAACTCACGTATGTAAGATTTCTAAATTAGTAGCTTGCGTAGATAAGTCGAGTCCTACGACTCGTTACTTGGCCTCCTATTCCTTCCGGATTCTTATATGATTCCCCTTCCAACCTTCTCTACTACGGGGTATCACATCCTCCCTTCGTTGGAGTCATTTGATAGTGTCGTAGCATATCCGGTTCATATGGTAATGTCCAAAGAACTTATGAAACATTCTGAGTTTAAAAGGGTGAGGTGTAACAGCCCATTACTGGCCTGAGCATACCCGTAACATGGAATTCGACATGAACATATATTTAAACATGAGCATGGGAGTACATTTGAAAGCATTTGAAGAGACAAGTTTCATAAGATCAGATTTCATAAAAAGATTCATAGAATTTTAAAACCATTGTCAAAGGAAATAAATATCCAAACATAACATAACTATTCATCTATCTATGAAGCCTATACACATAACTGAATAATGGCAACCGGGACAAGGCCTCGATATACCTTAAAATAAAAATAACTTCCTAAAATAGGTAGACTAAGCCCTAGGAAAAAAGAGGGGCTCACCAATAGTAGAAGATATGAAACCTAGCGAGCGGCCTGATCTCATCTCAGCGTAAGTGAGTCTGTATCAATAAAAGATGCAGCGCCATCAGCAAAAGGGATGTAAGTACATGTGGAATAGTACTGTATGTAAAATGGCAGAATAAGACATATTGTAAATGTCAAATCAATAGAAGCAGCTAACACACTCATAGTCATAATATGGGAAGGTTAAGAGATGAGGTTTTTCAACCTACCTTGTGGATATTTCTTTTATCATATCTTAGTTCATTATGGGAGTCTAATAGTGTAACTGACATAAACCACCATGTGAGTGCATGGAGTCTGATTTTAGCCCGATTAGATTAGCCATTGCATACCTTGCCGGGTATGAGACATACGTATACATATCATGTGGATCCATAATGAGTCCTTACCAGGGGCATAAAGAAGGAGTCGGCCAAACCAATGGTACGATCCTTATCCTACATTGACAAATATTGTTTCAGGCATTTGTCATTTAGACTTATGCTTTCTCGGTTAACTATTTAGCTTCTTAGGCTCATGTGATGATGGGTTAGCCTGAAGGCTCATATTCATAACATTCAAGGATCATAGTTCATAAATTTCATTTATATCATCACATCATGAAGTTACATTTCATGTATCATAGCTTGGCATTCATGATAAACATATATCACATAATGATAATGATGACAACAATGACAATGAAGATGACGAGGACGAGGACGAGAGGATGAGGACGATGACTATGACAATGACTATGATGATGAGGACGATAATGATGAGAAAAATGACGACAAAGACAACAACAACAATAATTCTTACAATAATCATTCATAATTTCACGTAGAAAATCTAAAAGAAACTCATGGGTAAAAAAATTATCACAAAATTAAAGTGCTTTCATGGAGGGTTCTAGGGTTTCATGGAGATTAAAGAGTAATTCAGGAATATGATGTTTTTTCCTAGCGTTAAGGTCGATTCTTTGAAATAATGGAAATATAATTGTGAGGAAGAACAAGATGCTCCCACACATGGAGATAGCCTTACATACCTTAGTGATGAATCTTGAAGAAGAACCTTGGAAGATGAACCCTTGCCTTGATGTTTCTTGAACTTCTTGAGCATAGAAGTTTCTAAGAATGAGAGTGATTTATGATGAAAACTGATTTTCTACACGTTTTAATCCATTTAGATAACTCCTCAAAGGTTTTAGGACTATAATACCCTCTTAGAAACTAAAAGTAGGTCGAATTTACCATTCTGCTGTCATTTGAACGACGAGCCATCATTTGGGTGATGGGACATCACCCAGACCATCACAAATGAAACAAAAAATAAACATTCTACCTAAGTATGATGGCCAAGTCTGACAGGCCATCACAAGTCTAACGGTTGTCACTTTAGCCATCGGAGATTGAAAGCTTGTAGCGTCTCTAGTACAATGGTCAAAACTTTTTACTCCAATCCTAGATTGATTTAAACTTTATGGCATTGGAAAGAATACTCAATTAAATTTAATTTGATAGGTTGTGGGCCACCTTACAGTTTATAATATGAGAGATATGATTGTCTGAAGTTGATCATTATATCAACTCATGTAAAAACTTAATCGGTAGAAAATCTTTGGTGTTAGAGGTTTATTATGACCCTAAACCACATCCAATACACTTCTCACACTTAGGAATGAACCTTGAAATACATGAATAAGTAGTATATCACTCGACCCAAGTTGGTAATCTTACGACAAATGGTTTGAATCCGTAGGTTAGGGTTACGACGTGTTAATAAAATCATCCCCTCGATCGTGATGACCAAGGAGCCTGTCCTTCCCAATTGTGGCCCTTGGATCACAAACGCAGAGAAAGAGGCCTTGCACAAGTAGTTCAAATGGTGTTGAACTTTGGGGAAATTGAATTTTTCTCTGATGGGGGTCCAAAATTCAATAAGATCCTCGTGAACGAAAGTGGAATATGCTACACAACTGGAAAAGGCATTCTTTACTCAACGGAATCAACAAAATGACCAATGGAGTTCATCTCTTTGAAATATTTACCAAAGTCGACACTTTTAAAGGAAAACACATAAAAATATTCAAACGACCAAAGACTCAATCAGAGCACCTCAAAAACTAAACCAAAGGTCATTCTAGACAAAACTCGGCATTTCAAAACTAACTGCACTGACAGAAATTTTATCTGAGTGCATTTACTCAAAATTTTACTGAAGTCAAACTTAACTAAAACTTAAAGTTAAAATGATAAAACCATACAAAGTCAAAACAAAGACTCCAAAACCCAACCTAACCTTCTTTATAAACCAAAATAGACCTTTCGAAGCCGATTTAACCTTTGGAATTTCCATACAACGATCTAATATCTGAATGTTGATTAAAGACAACTCTTTTCACTTAAAGCTTATAAAAATAGAAAATCTCACACCATGCACACCCTACCACCTCGAGGAGAGATCCACCTATTCCGACATGGCATAAGAGCTATAAAAAAGCTACGAGAAGGGGTAAAATGGTAAAAATACACAAATGCATGGAAATGGCCTTGGAAGTCATTACGTGTTTGCATAGAGGGAGTAAAATACGCATTGTACTCTTTTTTACTTAGCTTAGGTTTTATCCAGATGGATTTTCTTGGCAAGGTTTTTAACATAAAAGAAAACAATGCATATTACATGATATGTGTACTATTTTGTCCTTCACTAAGATTTTTTTCCATGGGTTTTTTACTAATATGATTTTAACGAGGCATATTATCTATCAATGGTCATTCAAGTGGGTGTGTTGTAAATAAATTGATGGTTAAATGAATGACCATAATTCTAAAGTTAATTTCCTCCTTTATGGGTAATAATGTTGTTGAAAATATGGTTAAATGTTGACCATAACTCCTAGATTAATTCCCTTGTTTATGGGTAGTAATGTCCTCCTTCTAAATGTTTAATGTCATATTTATGAAACCCTTTGATATTCCTCAATGCAATCCTATAAATATAGGTATTGAGAATGATGTTAAATACACTTGAAAGAAAAAAATGTTATCTTATATTATTCCTCTTGTCTTATATCTTCTTATTGTCTTTATCTTTACATTTTTTTATTTTTCTTAAATTAAAACAATGTTAAGATATAATTATTTAATAATTATGATAATTTATTTTCATAACATTTTAAAATATAAATTTTATATCTATTCAAAAATCAAAAAATTTAAAAAACACTATATTATTAGAATATTTTAAAGAAATTATATAACAATTGGAAGTGACGAACACTAGAGATGATGAATGTGGGTGTCGATTGGGGATTATGATGAGTTCTGGTAGTCATTCTATGTAGTAGCTAGTAGTGAAGTGATTAATAATAGTTGTTCATATTGTGGGGGGCGATAGCAATGACTAATAACAATAGTGATAGTTTGTTATAGTTGTTTGTAATATTCCGCGTTTGAGAAAGATCCAATATGATATAATAAAGTGAGTAATTAACCTTGGTGAATTCATTCATGAAGGAACATTTTTATTAAGTGCATTATAGACTTTTACTATATTTTAGTAGGGAATGAATCTAGACAGTTTTGGGGCTAGGTTCCTAATCTATATAAATCCCAAAGCTCTTAATTATCCTCATTCATTCACTAATCACCATCCTTAGAAATTCTCTCTCTACAAGACCTCCATTAAAAATCTATCAAGGATTCTCCCAATTTCTTCATTGATCTTCAAGGTTTTCTTCAAGTTTCTTCATAATTCATATTCAAGGTATGTGGGTTTCATCCATGGGTATCTTTCACCCATGGAGTCCAAATAATTTCTTAAACCTTCTATGAATTTCAATTATATCTTTAAATCTTCTCAATTTCAATTTCAATTGCATGAACTATGATGTATCTTGTCAATTCAAATATATTTTTGGCATGAATTGATATATAATTATTTGGGATTGCTAGATTCTTCATATACAATCACTATATTGCTATTTTGAGGCATAGGATCTCATTATGGGGGGATGAATATTCTTGAAAACGCCAAAAAATCTGGAAATTCATTAGGAAAATATTGGGGCAGCGTGCCACCATTGCGCTAGGAACAACCCTCAATAGTTTGGGGCCTGGTATGGTGCTCTATCACCCAGTAAGCAATAAAACACATTCAATGAATGCGATTTATGTTTTGTGCATAAATAGCATTCACCAAGTGCGATTTATCTATAAAAGTTTTTTAATTTATTTATTGATCTTTACCTCTTAGCAACTACTCTTTCAAGTACATGAATTATGATTCATTTATGATTTAAACATTTATCTAAGCATGAATTACTACTAGATTACTTGATGCTAACTTAGTTTCCAAAAACTCATGCATAACGTTTCTTTCAAGTATGACTATTCAAGTAGGAGTTATAAAGAGTTTGATTACAAATGAGATATGAGATATGATGAGGTTGATCTATGATGTTTCAAGAAGTTATCATGGTGCGATAACTCCAATTCTCACACATTCATGATTAAGATGCTGATAAGTATAATTCTCACCAAAGTTTATGGATTCTTGTGAATCACTAAAGTTATTGAGCTACTCTAACAATTTATTTTTATGTTTATGTTAATGATGATGTATTAATGTTTGAATGAATTCTGTTGGGATATAACAAAGCACCAAGAGGACTTTTAGGTGGGGTTAGGTCTGATAACACAGTTAGTTACCAAGGAAATCCTAGTAGCAGCCTATAGTCCAAAACTACGTTGCCACCATAGATTTCCTTAATGGCCTAGCTAGTGGATCCATATATGGCACAGTTGAGTTAAGTAGAGTATCATGAAGAAGTATAACCTGGCAAGGTAGCCTCCCCCTTATCTAGATGGGGATCATCGAATTCTATGTTATAGCTTGTATGGTCTTAGATTTTGGTTAAAGGTCTTATCCTACACAAGTTATACGGAATGATATAAGTTTTAAATTATGTTTAGTATGCATTACCTACATGCTTTCAATATGAATTCAAATGCTTTAAGATATTATTCATGCTCTTCATTACATTGGTCATGCATACTATGTACATATTTCTCATGTGCTTATTTCATTGCTCATGCTTTTATCTCACATAATTAGTACATTCAAACATACTAACACATATTTTTCCTACATTATATCAAAATGTAGGGGTCGAAGATCATTTTCAGTCTCCATGTGGTTAGAGTTGAGTTGCTATATTCCACTATTGGTGAGTCCTCATTTTTCAAGGGCAAGGTTATGAGTTTCTTTCATGTCAAAGACTGTATTTCTCATTCAGGGTGAGCTAAGGACTTGTCTTAGCTCCCACCTATATTTTCTATGTAGAGGCTTGTTGGGTGTATTGTGTAGTGTCTTGTGTTTTCATTTTACCTTGAGTACGACATATTTGCAATTTGTTCTAGTCTATTTGAGTTGATTATTATTATGTGTTGTATGATTACATCTATGATACGTAAACTGGCTTGTTGGAGTCCTTCGGAATTTTGATCGTCGTGTCACGCCTAGGCCCTAGTTTTGGTCATGACAAACTTGGTATTAGAGAACAAGGTTTAAGAATGTCTTAGGGGAGCAAGTTTGTCATGACCCGACCTAGGGCCTAATAGTAAAATGGTGATCGAAACCACGAAGGGCCCCAACCAAGCCTCTTGTTCATATTGTAAGCCTAGATAAGGTATAGCAAATGTGGAAACATCATAGAAAAGAGTCTAACATAAACATAAAGGAAACATGATCCGACAACATAAGACTCTACATACTTGTCCAATAAAGCCTTTAGTCATGAACATGGGCAAGGGCTAAGACATGTCCCTAGATCACCCTCAAGTAAAGAAGTAAATGTCTTTGGAAGTAAAAAATACAATTCGTACTTGTCCTCAATAGATGAGAACTCACCAAGACTTCGTCGTAGGAACTCAACTAGCCATGCGGATGGATATGATCCTCAACCTCAACCCCTATATTATGTGATAATGTAGGCAAAAGTATGTGTTAGTACATTTGAATATACTAAGTATGAGGGCATGACATGCAATGTAAATAATGAGATACAATGATCAATTAAAATACATGATAAGACAAGAAAGGTAAGGACATGATAGAATCATAATGATCAAGCATTTGAAAGAATAATTAATATCGTGAAAGTACATAAGAGATCATACATTTGTGGGATAGAAACCACAACCAATAGTAAGACCATACAAGCTATAACATGAAATCTTGACGTTGCCCCTATAGCGGAAAAAGTAGAATCTACTTGCCAAGGTAGACTCTACCCCACTAGGTGGGTGATAAGTACACTATATGTGGATACACTAGCTAAGCCATTAAGTCAACCTATGATGGCACCTAGTTTTGGAGACATGAGGGTGATACTAAGGCTTTTAGTAGGGACCTCTCCTAAAGTCCACTCGGTACTAAGTCAAATCCCACGAAATACATACATAACATAGATATCATAATGAGCACATATCATATCAATGATCATAGGCTTGAAATCATAGAATAACTCATTTTTATAACATAAGTGCAATGCAAGTATTTTCCTTCCACATTACATAACTTACCTACATAGTCATAGTTCATACATAATTTATATCATACCTTAAGGTACTACATTGAGCCCTAAATAATCTTTTCCATAATTTGCATGAAAATCATGATTTGAAATATACTTGTAATTCATGATCATATTTAAAATACATAATCATGATTCATACTCAAAATTTAGGATAAAAATATAAATTCATGATCAATTGACTTAAAAATCATGATAATGCCTTAAAATCATTGAATTGCTAATAATACTTCATAATTCATCATAGAAAATAGGCTTCATTCATGGACAATCATAATTGGACTTAGAACTCATGTAATTTATATGGAAACATCGTTATGTAGATCTCAAATAATTATTAAAAGCATAATTTAAATAGCCCAATGAAATTCATAAGATTAGGGTTACAAACCCAATTAAAATTCATGAGATTTTGGAAGAAATCCTTGGGACTCCATGGGTGAAAGGGATCCATGGATCAATCCCTACATACTTAATTAAATTTGACCTTTGACTTGAAAAGGAGACTTGAACCTGAAGAAACCCTAGCCCAAAATCTCTATGAAGAAGATGATATTTTGAGGAGCCGTGAGAGAGAGGTTTTATAGCTGATTGGGAGTTAATGAGGGAAAAGAGTAAATTAAAGAATATTCAAGATATTTTCGTAGTGAATCTAGTCCAAAAAACGTCCACATACATTAATCAAAGAGTAGAAAGTGTCTAAAATACCCCTTATTAAACTATATCTGGGGTCACCATAGAAGACCCATCAGGCCTATGGTGGTGCCCATGATGTTGGACTTAAACTCAATTTTTTTGATAGTTGCAGAGAAAGTTCAAATCTTTCTTACAGGATCCTTTACAGTCCATGAAGTTCACCACGGTCAATGAAGAATGGACGTGGTACAAGTACTATAACTTGACCTACAGGGATGACCACCACATAACTCACCATGGTCTGTGAAATGTTCCATGGCCCGTGGTGTCTAGTCTTGGTCCTATACTTGGGATCAAGTTTTGAGGATTTAGAGGAGGGGTCACGCAGAAGGCTTCATGGCCCGTGGTACCCATTACGGTCCATGGTGTCCTATCGTGGACCTCACCCTGCAAATCTAAGCTTTAAGAACATCACCACAGTGTCTCACCATGGTCCGTGGTGCTTATCATGGCTCGTGATGGCCTCCGTGGTCATCACCTGGTGCCCAAAATGTGAAGGTTTCCAGATTTTTAGGTTTTAATCCTTATTTTCTGAGTTTCCAGATTTTGGGGTCTTACATAGGCAAATGAGGTGGCTTGACTACTAAAAGATTATGATATGAGTGTTTTGTACCATCTAGGTAAAACTAATGTCGTAGCTAATGCTCTTAGTCGATTGTGTATGAATAGTGTTGCTCATGTTGTTGAGGGTAAGAAAGAGTTCGTTAAGGATGTGCATAGGTTGGCTTAGTTAGGTATTCGTTTGGTTGATTTTAAGGATGGTGGTGTTCTTGTACAAAATGGCTTAGAATCGTCTCTTATGGCAGATGTTAAGGCCAAACAAAATCATGATCTGGTTTTTCTAGAATTGAACAAGTCGGTTGTCGAAAAAGACATTGACGCTTCTCCCAAAGGGGAGATGGGGTACTTCATTACCAAGGTCCCTTGTGTGTCCCTAATATGGATGATCTAAGGGAATTGATATTGAATAAGGCCAATATTTCTCGGTATTCAATACCTCCGGGATATACCAAGATGTATCGTGATTTGAAGAAGGTGTATTTATGGAATGGCATGAAGAATGACATAGAGAAGTTCGTAGCTAAGTGTCCAAATTGTCAATAATTTAAATTTGAACATCAAAGGCCGAGAGGTCCAGCTCAAGATATTGAAATCCCTACTTAGAAGTGGAAATATGTGAATATGGACTTTGTTAGGGGTTCAAATTATACTAGGAGGCAACATGATTCTATTTGGATTGTTGTGGACCAAATGGCTAAATCGGCACAGTTTCTACCGATTAAGACTTTTTATGGTCCTGAAAATTATGCTAATTTGTATATTAGTGAGTTGGTAAAGCATCATGGTGTTTCATTGTCTATTATATCAGATCGAGGTACTCAATTGATTCTCATTTTTTGGAAGTCATTTCAAAAGGATATTCGCACAAGAGTCAAGCTAACTACCACTTCCATCGTTAAGTCGATGGTCAAACCGAAAGAACAATTCAAACTTTGGAGGATATATTGAGGGCATGCATTATTAATTTCAAAGGAAGTTGGAATGAACATATACCATTGATTGAGATTACCTACAATAATAGTTATTATTCAAGCATTGAAATGGCTTCTTTTGAAGCTTTGTATGGGAGAAGATCTAAGTCCCAGGTGGGATGGTTTGAAGTAGGTGAGGTTGAATTGATTGGTCCTGATTTGGTATTTGATACTATGGATAAGGTAAGAATTATAAGGGATAGGCTAAAGTCTGCGCAAAGTCTCTAAAAGTCCTATTCTGACAAGAGGAAAACAGACCTTGAGTTTAGTATGGATGATTGGGTCTATTTGAACGTTTCTCCCATCAAAGGTGTAATGCGATTTGATAAGAAGGAAATTTTGAGCCCTAGATATGTGGCGCCCTACAAAATCTTAAAGCATATTAGAAAAGTAGCATATGAATTAGACTTGCCATCGGAGTTAGGTATGGTTCATCCGATGTTTCATGTATCAATGTTGAGGAAGTTTGTGGGTGATCCAAATTCTATTGTTCTAATGGAAAGTTTGATTATTAAAGAGAACTTGAATAATGTTGATGTTTAGAAGTTTCTTCATTTCATTCATGTTGGGTTGTTGCATTATCACTCTCCTCTACTAAAGCTAACTCCTATCTCATTCAAGAACGAATGTTTTCAAGGGTGAGATATTGTAATATCCTGGGTATGAGAAAGATAGAGTATGATATAATAAGATGAATAATTAGCCTTGTGAATTCATTTATGGGTCAAGGGATATTTTCATTAACAGCATTATAAACTTTTAATCTATTTTAGTAGGGAATGAATCTAGAAAGTTTTGGGGATAGGTTCCTAATCTATTTAATCCCCAAAGTTCTTAATTCTCCTCATTCATTCAATAATCACCCATCCTAAAAAATTCTCTCTTTACAACACTCCATTAAAGACCTACAAAAGATTCTCCCAATTTCTTCGTTGATCTACAAGTTTTTCTTCAAGTTTCTTCATAATTCGTATTCAAAGTATGTGGGTTTCATCTATGGGTACCTTTAAACCATGGAGTCCAAAGAATTTCTTAAACATTACATCAATTTGAATTGTATGAACTATGATGTATCTTATGAATTCAAATTTATTTTTGGCATGAATTGATAAATAATTGCTTGTAATTGGTATATTCTTCTTATATAATCACTATAATGCTATTTAGGACATAAGAACTCAGTACGGGGGATGAATACTCTTGAAAATGCCTAAAGATCTAGAAATTCATTAGGAAAATATTAGGGTGGCGTGCCACCATCACTCCAGGAACAACCCCCAGTTGTTTGGGGCCGAGCGCGGTGCGCCAGTAGTGTGCCATCCCCCAGTAATCCATAAAATGCATTCAGTGAATGCGATTTATTTTGTGTGGATAAATCACATTCACCAAGTGCGATTTATGTGTAAAAAAATATATATTTTTATTTTTTTATTGATCCTTACCTCTCATCAACTATTCTTTCAAGTGCATGAATTACATTTTATTTATGATTTGAACCTTCATCTAACTCTGAATTAATACTAGATTACATGATCCTAAGTTAGTTTGCAAAGACTCACGCATGACGTTTCTTTCAAGTAGGAGTTACAAAAAGTTTGATTACAAAAGAGATATCAGATATGATGAAGTTGAGTTATGATGTTTCAAGAAGTTATTATAATGTGATAAGTTAAATTCTCACACAATAATGATTAAGATAGTGATAAGTATAATTCTCATCAAAATTTATGGATTCTTATGAATCACTAAAGTTAATGAGCTAATCTAATGATTTATTTTCATGTTGACGTTAATGATAATGTATTAAGGTTTGAATCAATTCCATTGGGAATTTGACCAAGCACCAAAATGACCTTTAGGTGGGGTTCAATTTGGTAATGAAATTAGTTACCCAAGAAAATTATAGTAGCAACCTATAGTCCCAATCTACGTTGCCACCATAGGTTGCCTTAATGCCCTAGCTTGTGGATCCACATATAGCACAGTTGAGTTGAATTGAGTACCATGATGGAGTATACCCCAACAAGGTAGCCTCCCCCTTCTCAATCTGGGAATCATGGGATTCCATATTATAGCTCACATGGTCTTAGATGTCAGTTAAAGGTCTTACACCACACAAGTTATACAAAATAATGTCTGATTTACATTTAAGTTTATGATTTATTGAGCACATGCTTTCAATATGAATTCAAATGCTTTAAGATCTTATTCATGCTCTTCTCTACATTGGTCATGCATACTATGTACATATTGCTCATGTACTTATTTCATTGCTCATTCTTTTATCTCACATGCTTAGTACATTCAAACGTACTAATGCATATTTTTTCTACATTGTATCAAATTGTAGGGGTCGAAGATCACATCCATCCTCCTCGTTATTAGAGTTGAGTTACTATATTCCACTATTGGTGAGTCCTCATTTCTTGAGGGAAAGGTTATGAGTTTCTTTCATGTCAAAGACTACATTTCTCATTGAGGGTGAGTTAGGGACTTGTCTTAGCCCTCTCCTATATTGTTTATGTAGAGGCTTATTGGACGTATTGTGTAGTGTCTTGTATTGTCATTTTGACCTAACTATGACATTTCCACAATTTATTTTAGCCTATTTGAGTTGCTTCTTATTATTTATTGTATGTGTTCATGTTAATATGACTTTGTTGGTGTCCTTCGAGATTTCGATTGTGCTGTCATGCCTATGCCCTTGTTTAGGTCGTGACATGGTTGTTGTTACTAATTGGTGGTTGATAATGATGATTGTGAATGGTAAATAATTGTTACTCTAGTGTAAAAAAATAAAAATACTTTGATGAAAATTAGTTGGGTAACCAATTTACCAAAGTATACTTGCCCACCTATTGATTTTTCTTTCTGTTTTTGGTTTTATTTTTAGGATTGTTTTTTTAGGTTAAAATATTATATGTACATTAAGATTTAAATGTCTCAATATGAATTTGTATTAGGATGTGACTACTACTAATGATTATTTTTTCATATTTGAATATATAAATTTTATATATGTTTAAAAATGAAAAAGATTTAAAAACACAATACTAAGTAGAATATTTAAAGAAATTATATGATATTTGAAAGTGATGAAGACTAGAGATGATGATTGTTGATGTCGATTGGAGATTATAATAGGTGATGATAGTGTTCTGAATAGTAGCTAGTGGTGACAGTAATTAACAATAGTCATGGAAGTTGGTGGTGGAAACTAATAATTGTGTTGGACGATAATAATAGCGAATGATGATAGTGATGCTTTTGTTATATTGATTGTCGTTAGAAATTGATAGTTAATAGTGATGAATGTAAATGATAGACAATTGCCACTCCTATAAAAGAATTACATTTAAGGTTATTTTCATAATTTAATGACTGATAATTCATTCTCCATGGTGAAATAATATCAAAAAATATATATTACTATATGGTGAATTTTTGCACTGTTATACCCCGCACTTTTGTACATTGAAACATATTTTTTTTCTAAAACATTGCCAAGTGATCCATGGTATTTATGAAGTTCTACGTAAGTAGGGATGGTTGGAAATAGGTCTAGAGGGATTTGGTAGGAGTTGGAGGCCAAATAATCAGTCGTGGTAATCAACCTACTTGCGTAAGCTATCGACTTGGATGCCTTACATAATTAAGCTACTTGAGTACATGTCGAGCTTAAGTAGCAAGGATTACATAGGGTCTTAAAGTAAGACGAGATTACGAACCCATGAAAGAGGAACAAGTAGGTGATGCACCTACTTGGGTGGACCCAACCCTGCCACATTGCAGCCAGGGGTGGATACATGGATGAGGTAGCATTGGGAGGGCTGGACTCGTGTCACCCTTAGGGGCTGACACGTATCACACTCTAAGGGAGTATATATATACATATAAGGATGACTAATCTATCATTTTGCTTCATCTTTAGACTTAGAAATTTGGAGAAAAATCTTGGAGAACAAGAGATAGTAGCTACGGCAGCAGCTAGGGTCAAGGTAAGCCCTCTAATTTTACTCCGTAAATTAATTATCGGGACAGCAAGAAAGTCCAACGGAAAGTTTACCAACTTTCAATCGAAGTTGCGAAGCCAAGTTGCTAAGTTAGGACTTCTTCCTTTCAAATTGGACTTAATGATGTTGTAATGGAAGGGTTACTCATATTAAATTTGGTTGGAGGTAAGAAATTTATATAGCTATTGTTGATGTTGTAAACAGACTAAGTTGAAGTCATTCTAGTTAGAATTAAAGTTGAGTAGTGTTGTTATTCTTATGGTATTGTATTTTAAGGTAGTTTGTGTGAGTTAAAGGGATGGAAACCTGATAAAAAATGGGTGTGGGTCCTGCTAGTTGCAGCCACACATGTACCATTCCGTGTGGTTAAGATTTTATGAAATAAAGATTGAAACTTGTGTTTTGGTGTCGTGGTTTTGGGCCAGCTGTTAGGAGATTGTATTGAATAATATTGAAGTGGTTTAATTGTATATGGCTGCTGGTTATTATTGTTGATATTTCTGTACCACTCGGAGGTTAAATTGGAAGTTTGGATTTGGCAAGTTATAGGAGAGATGCTGCCCGATTTCCGTTAACTTACCTAAATAATCGACTAGTCGAGAAAGGTGAACGAGGAAATGGTTCCTATGGATGATTGGTTGTAGATTTAGAAGCTGGAAAGTTGAAGGTTATTAATATTAGTATTACTTTCATGTTAAATAGGTTCAGAGGGCGACGAAGCAAGAATGGTTACGATTAATCCATAAGAGGTATGTAAAGCCTATCCTTTTTTTTCTTTTGGCATGTATTAGTTATAAGTAATATATGATATGAGATTTGAGGTAATTCCATTCATAAGTTCTGAACATGATTCATAATCCTTATTCACTTCTGGATGTTAAAACTCTTAAAATAGTTGCGCTACTACCCTCGAGTCTTCTATATGTTGAATAATAAGGGGATGTATAAGCTCCTGTCCCTAAAGACTCTATGATGACAAATGTGTGTCATCCCATAAGCTGTTTAGCATTTTCATGTCTATTATTCCTGAGGCTCCATTTGATATGATCCCTAGTGACATCTAGAGGATACTTCAGATAACTCCTACCCTGATCTTCAAGTGATGATTCACTTGATTACTTCATTGAGTCTCAAATTATGATTTAAATTGTGTATAGTTACTCACTACTCTGCTCGTGTATACTGTAACACAATTTTCACTAAGTCTCGGGCCGAGTATGTTATCGTGCACAGTTTCTCTATATGGTTTACCGAGTCCCTCGATAGAGGGCCGGGTAGGATATATATGTATATGGATCAGGCTGTACGTTTCTAGGCATTATTTTAATATATAAGTATTGGGCCATATGTTCCTCATCATTATTTTTACTATATAAGGATTAGATCGTATGTTCTTTGGCATTATTATATGTATATAGGGATCGGGCCAAACGTTCCTCGGCACTAACAGATATGATACCGTAGATGAAAAATTCATCGAGTCCATAATGGACCGGATATTATATATGATATGATCATGCATGATTTGATTTTGTAAGGAACAAGTATAGTGATTTCTTGAGTACCATACTTGTCTCCTGAGCCTCTACTTCAGATGTGATCTCATTTATTATATGTTATGCTTTATATTCTTAATACATATATCGTACTGACCCTCTTTCTTCGGGGGGCTACATTTCATGCCTGCAGGTACAGATATGCATTTTGGGGAGCCGCCAGCTTAGGATTTCCACTCAGCAATTTGAACGTGCTCTATATTGCTGGAGCTAGATCTTGGTACAGACCTTTTGATGTATATATTTGTTTACTCATGGGTACGGTGGGGGACCTATCCCATCATATGTTCCTATTGCTATTCCTAGAGGTGTGTAGACATGTATATGTGGGTTGTATGTATGTTTTGCCTTATAAATGTTAATAGGCTTGTCATGGCAGCCTTGTCGACTTGCATGTCCCTTCATGAAATGATTGGTAACAAATCCTTAAGGGCAAATGATAGTAATGTATTGATGCGAAGACGTTATGATCATTGGGGTTTTTATGTATATTATCATGTTGTTCGTAGTTTGGGTTGACTACATTTGATGGGTATGTATATGGGGGTCCAAGTTGGACCCCAGTCGCGGCCTATGAGGTTGGGTCATGACAAAAGTGGTATCAGAGCAGTGCATCCTCGGAGTGTCTACAGACCGTGTCTAGTAGAGTCTTGTTTATTGGTTTGTTGTGCACCACATCTATAAACAGGAGGCTACAGGACATTTAGGATATTGTCCTTCTTTTTTGCCTTACATCATGTGATAGAGACATGTTATTAGGATGATATTTCACTAACATACCATTATGTTTACAGTGATTCCTCCAAGGAAAGCAATAACTGCCTAGAAGGGCAAGACAGTAGCAGGAGAAACTAGTCAGACCCCGAGAATTACTAGGGCTCATGCCCAGTTTATGTTGGGGATTATGCTCTAGTCGGCAAGCTCTACTATGCCTCCACCTCCAAAGGAGCTTAGAGCAGCAACAGCTGCAGATCCTGAGGTTCCAGTACCTGAGTGTCCAGTCCCACAGCCAGGTGCGGAGGATAGGGCTCGAAGGCATGGGCTAGATGATGCAAATAGACAAGATAGTTTTAGGGTTCGTGACTTCATAGATTGTAACCCCTAGATTTTTATGGGTCAAGACCTGTGGAGGACCCACAAGAGTTCATTCAACAGATGCAGCGTACCTTGAGAATAATTAGGGCCTCAGACACTGAGTCTATTGAATTAGCTTCATATTGGCTGCGTGATGTAGTCGTTAATTGGTATGAGTCCTGGGAATTATCGAGGGGCGAGGGTGCTCTTCTAACATAATGGGATAAGTTTGTAGAAGCCTTCCTTGGCCACTTTCTACCTCCAGAAATGAAATGAGCCTGAGTTGATAGATTTTTATAGTTAAGGCAGAATGGCAGGAGCATTAGAGATTATAGCCTTGAGTTTGACTCGTTAGCGAGATATGCGCCCACTATTATAGCTGATATGGATGATAGGGTACATCGTTATGTAATGTGGTTGGATTGTTATTTGATTGATAACTGTATGGATATGGATTCTCAACCTAGTATGAATATTGCTCGAGTACAGGCATACGCACAAAAGGTAGAGGATTGGCACAGAGGATGTCAGCCCAACAGAGATTATGACAGAGGCCACCATAAGAGAGCTAGGTCGGCTGGTTTTTTAGAGGGAGTTTCGAGGTGGACAGCCTCAGCAGTATAGTAGATATCCTTCTTATCCAACCCAGAGTGCACCTCCATAGTTCATAGGTAGGAGATTTGATAGCATAGTGTATTTAGGAGTCGATCAGAGCTCCAAGGTTTTAGGTGCACAGATGAACAGGGGTTCACGTCAGGTGAGGCCACCTTTGCCTTAGTGTCCTTATTGTGGTAGAACTCATTTTAGGGAATGCCATTTTGTTACAAGTGTTTGTTTTACTTGTGGCCGTCAAGGCCACCTCATGAAAGAGTATCCACTAAACGGTAACCCAAGTGGTACAACTCAACCCCACACTTTTGTACATTGGAATATTTGTTTTTTTATAAAATATTATCATGTGATCCATGTTATTTATGGAGTTCTATATGAGTAGCGATGGTTGGAAATAGGTCTAGAGGGATTTGGAGGCCAAATAATGAGTCGTGCTAATCAACCTACTTGCGTAAGCTACCGACTTAGATGTCTTAAATAAATAATCTACTTGAGTACATGTCGAGCTTAAGTAGCAAGGATTACATAGGGTCTTAAAGTGAGATGAGATTATGAATCTACGAAAGAGGAATAAGGAGGTGATGCACCTATTTGAACTAAGGAGGTGATGCACCTACTTGGACTAAGTAGGTGATGCACCTACTTGGACAAAGTAGGTGACACACCTACTTGGGTAGACCCCACCCCACCACATGGCAACCAAGGGGTGGATGCATGGATGAGGTGGCATTGGGAGGGATGGACATGTGTCACCCTTAGGGGATGACATGTGTCATACTCTAAGGGAGTATATATATACATATAAGGACGACTAATCTCTCATTTTGCTTCATCTTTGGACTTAGAAATTTGGAGAAAATTCTTGGACAACAAGAGAGAGTAGCTACGGCAACAGCTAGGGTCAAGGTAAGCCTTCTAATTTTACTCCATAAATTAATTATCTAAGGTGTTATTCGATCAAATAAAGGTGTTTAACAATGTAAATTAATTATTGGGACAACAAGAACGTCCAATGGAAAGTCTACCAACTTTCAATCGAAGTTGCGAAGCCAAGTTGCTAATGTAGGACTTCTCCCTTTCAAATTGGAGTTAATGATGTTGTAATGGAAGGGTTACACGTATTAAATGTGGTTGGAGGTAAGAAAATTATATAGCTATTATTGATGTTGTAAACAGACGGAATTGAAGTCATTTTAGTTGAAATTAAAGTGTAGTAGTGTTATTATTCCTATGGTAGTGTATTTTAAGGTAGTTTGTGTGAGTTAAAGGGCTCGAAACGTGATAAAAAATAGGTGTGGGTTCTGTTGGGTGCATCCACACATGTACCATTCTATGTGGTTAATATTTTTCAAAATAAAGATTGAAAATTGTGTTTTGGTGTCGTGGTTTTGGGCCAGCTGTTGGGAGCTTGTATTGAATAATATTGAAGTGGTTTAATTGTATATGGATGCTGGTTATTATTGTTGTTATTGCTGTACTACTCGGAGGTTTAATTGGAAGTTTGGATTGAGCAAGTTATAGGGGAGATGCTACCTGATTTCCATTAACTTTACCCAAATAATAGACTAGTCGAGGAAGCTGAATGAGGAAATGGTTCCTATGGATTATTGAGTGTAGATTTAGAAGTTAGAAAGTCGAAGGTTATTAATATTAGTATTACTTTCATATTAAATAGGTTCAGAGGGAGACGAAGCAAGAGTGGTTACGATTAATCCATAAAAGGTATGTAAAGCCTATCCCTTCTTTTCTCTTGGTATGTCTTAGATATAAGTAATATGTGATATGAGCTTTAGGGTAATTCCGTTCATAAGTTATGAACATGATTCATAATCCTTATTCATTGCTAGATGTTAAAACTCTTAAAATAGTTGAGCTACTACCCTCGAGTTTTTATATGTTGAATAATAACGGGATGTATAAGCTCCATTCCCTAAAGACTCTATGATGACAAATGTTTGTGATCCCATAATTTGTTTAGCATTTTCATGTCTATGATTCATGAGGCTCCATTTGATATGATCCCTAGTGACATCTAGAGGATATTTCAGATAATTTCTACCCTGATCTTCAAGTGATGGTTCACTTGATTACTTCAGTGAGTCTCAGATAATGATTTAAATTATGTATGGTTACTCATTACTCTGCTCATGTAAACTGTAATACATCTTTCACCGAGTCCCGAGCCGGTAATATTATGATGTATAGTTTTTCTCCATGGTTCACCGAGTCCCTCATTACAGGGCCGGGTATGATATATATGTATATGGATTGGGCCATACGTTCCTAGGCATTATTTTACTATATAAGGATCGGGTCGTACGTTCCTTGATTTTATTTTACTATATAAAAATCGGGTCGTACGTTCCTCAGCATTATTATATGTATATAGGGATCAGGCCGTACGTTCCTCAGCACTAAAAGATATGATACCGGTATATGACAAATTCACCAAGTCCATAATGGACCGGGTATAATATATAATATGATCATGCATCATTTGATTTCATAAGGCACAAGTACAGTGATTTCTTGAGTACTATACTTGTCTCCTGAGCCTCTACTTTAGATGTGATCTGATTTATGATATGTTATGCTTTATATACTCAGTATATATATCGTACTAACCCCCTCTCTTCGGGGGCTTCATTTCATGGCCACAGATACAAATACATATTTTGGAGATCCATCAGCTTAGGATTTTCACTCAGCGATTTAAAGGTGCTCCATTGTGCCAAAGCCTAGATCTTGGTACTGACCTTTTGATGTATATATTCGTTTACTCATGGCTACAGCGGGGGCCCTGTCCCATTATATGTTACTATTATTATTTTTGGAGGTCTGTAAACATATATATGTGGGTTGTATGTATGTTTTACCTTGTAAATGTTAATAGGCTTGCGATGTCAGCCTTATTGGCTTGCATGTCCCTTCATGAAATGATTGGTAAAAACTCCTCAGGGGTAAATGATAGAGATATATTGATACGAAGACGTCATGACTATTGGGGTTCTTATGTATGTTATCATGTTATTCGTAGTTCGTATTGACTACATCTGATAGGTATATATATGGGGGTCCAGGTCGGACCCCAGTCGCGGCCTACGGGGGTGGGTCGTGACACGCATGTGCATGGATGAAATATGTATTAAACTATAACTATGACATTTATTGATAGGGCAACATTGAGTAAAGGCTCATTGTGTACATACACATAATTTTTTAGACATTACATTTGTAGTTGCACTATGTATTCACATTTATGTAATGTTATTTATTCACTTACATAGTTTTATAGAAGCTATATATTTTTATAGAAGCTGGACATATGCGTGTGGTTTGGTTTGGTAAGAAAGGGAAATTGAGCACTAGGTATGTAGGGCCTTATAGAATTGTGGGATGTGTTGGCAAGGTTGCATATGAGTTGGACTTACCATTGGAAATAGCCATGGTTCATCCGGTGTTCCATGTGTCTATGTTGAGAAAATGTGTGGGTGATCCTAGTTCCATTGTTCCGTTGAGAGTAGTGAATGTTGAAGAAAACTTGACCTATGAAGAAGTTCTGGTTGAAATTTTGGACGGGCAAGTTAAGAGATTGTGGAACAAAGAAGTTGCATATGTTAAAGTCCTTTGGAGGAATCAATAAATCGAAAGTGCTACATAGAAACCAAAAGCGGATATGATTAAGCGACGCCCTCATCGTTTTCCCTCTACCCAAACCTAAGGTATTAAGTTGTCCTTGCTCAATTACTTGAAATCCTTGCATTTTAACTTTTCTTATCATATGCTTGCAAAATTATGAAATATTCTTCGAACGATGTTTTAAATTGCACTATTGCAGTAATGATGGATTGTTGGTTTACACTCTACCCTTTCAAGCTAAGTCTTTTCTCATTCGAGGACGAATATTCCCAAGGGAGATATAATGTAACACCTCCTAAAAATGTTGTATATGATGTTCCAATTCTCAATAAAAATGATATATTTTCTGTATTTTGAGGAATAACATTTAATAGGATTGTCCAAATTAGGTGATTCAAATTTTTGAATAACTCAAATATCATTACCTACAACTTTTGTGAGACCATATTTTATGTTTTGGAAGTTAAGTTGGTCAAATAAATTAATTATTGCAAGACATGGTGTTGTGACGAAATGGAGTGTTTGTAGAAGAAAACTCATATCTCATTGTAGTATTCTCCAAATCAGTTGATTCTTAAACGAAATAAAAGTATACTTCTATACAAACAATTCATATGAGACACCAAATCCTAATGAGGAAGTTATCTTTTTTAAATGCAACTCTGAAAATGGGTATTCCTATTACACCCTGTACTTTGGTACCTTGGAACGCTTCTTAAGCTTCTTCAATTTCTGGGAAGGCTCTTAAGTTTCTTAGAAGTCGTCATGTGAGTCGGATAATATATAATGCTATCAAATAATCCTAAGGAAAGGAGAAGGAGATACTCCATAAGAGAGAAGATTGGAAATACGGTTATAAGAATCCGGAAGAAGTTGGAGGTTAAGTAGTGAGTCGTAGGACTTGACTTTCTTGTGAAAGCTATTACTTGGGACATTTTTCATACTAAGCTACTTGAGTACACATCGAGCTTAAGTAGCAAGGAATACATAGGCTCTTAAAGTGAGACGAGATTAAGAGCTCACGAAAGAGAAATAAGGAAACGACGCATCTACTCGAAGCAAATAGGTGATGCACCTACTTGGATAAGTAGGTGATGCACCTAGTTAGGGTCAAATAGGTGATGCAGCAGCTTGGGGTGGACCCAACCCATTACGTGGCAGCATATGATTGGTTGCATGAGATGACATGGCTGCCTAAGGGCTTGACACGTGTCACCCTTAGGGGCTGACATGTGTCACTCTCCAAAAAGGTTATATACATGTGTAAATATGACTAATCTTTACTTTGGACTTCATTTTACAACCAGAAAACGTAAGAGAGAGGGAGAGAAAAATGTGAAGAACAAGAGAAAGAGAGCCACGAATTTGGCTTAATTAAGGGTAAGGTTTCGGATTTTTCTCCATGAATTAATTATTTAAGATATCCTATGGTTATATAGTGGTGATTAATAATGTAAAATATCATTTTGGGGCAGCAAGGAAGAGATACAAACAGTCCGTTAATTTTCAGAATGTTAAGAGAACTTCCGAGACAAGTTTTAGCAAGTTTTAGCAAGGTATGGCTTGGTTCTCTTCTCCCACGTTTTGGTAAGGGTTTGTACATGATATGAAGGTGTTAATAATATAAATTTTTGGTTTGGATAAAAACACAATGGATAGCAAACAACCACAACATTCCAACCGCAATTAAGGAACTTTCGAGGTGAGTTTTGGAAAGCTTTGGCCAATTTCGGGTAAGGTAAGGGTTTGTCTTTAAATTTGGAGTTTATGGTGTGGTTATGGAGTGTATTATAAGTTTTATGTGTGGCTGGAAGTATAGAAATTTCACAAGGAAGCTTGATGTTAGAAACAAACTAAACTAAGGTCGTTATGGTTAAACTGGAGTCGAGTAGTGTGTTGTGGTTTTTGTGTTGTGCTTGCAGGTAGTTTTATTGTGTATTGAAGGGATGGAAAGTGTTCTAAAAGGGGTGTATATTCTTCTGGTTTCAGCCACACAACCCTCCGTTTCGTAGGGTTAAAGGTTTTACGAAATAGAGACTAAACACCCAATTTTGGTATCGTACTTTTGAACGAGTTGTTGGGAGTTTGTATCTTGTAATGTTGAAGGGAATTACTTGTATATGTTCTTCATTTTATTGTTGTTGGTTGGCTGTGGTAATTAAGGATGTAATTGGAAGTTCGGATAGGGCATGTTATAGGGGAGGTGTTGCCCAATTATTGTTAACTCCTTAACTAACTAAGGAACTAGTAATGAACTAGTCTAAGGAAATGGATAAGGGATTGGTTCCTATAGGTAAGTGGTGGTAGAATTACAAGTTGGGAAGTCAAAGGTCACTAACCTTAGAATTACTTTCATGTTAAATAGGTTCAAGAGACGACGAGGCGAACGTGTTAAGAGTAATCCGTAAGATGTATGTAAAGCTAACTTTTCCTCCTTTTGGCATGTTTTTGGTATAAGTATGTAAAGCTAACGTTTCCTTCTTTTAACATATTTTGGCATACGTATGTAAGGCTTACACTTTCTTTTGGCATGTCCTCGGCATAAGTGTATTAAGATTATTCTATCTCTTGACATGTTTTGGGCACAAGTATGTAAAGCTAATCTTCCTTGTTGGCATAATTTTTATAAAGCAAGTATATAACTTTTATATGATTCCAAGGAATTTCCTATTCCTAGAGCCACTAGGATGGCCAATTTCTTGATTTCCAAAAGACATGTTATTACACTTTGATACGAGTATATAATTCCAGAAATTCTATGTTGATGTAATCCGTAGTGACTTTCAAAAGGTACTTGATATGACTCTTGTCTTGGTTGTGAACTATAGATCATTTTAATTATTCCACTGAGCCCCATAATATATTTTGAAATATGGAAACGATTTCAGAAAAACTATTTCGACATAGACCATCGTGACATCTAAAAGACATGCACTATGATTATTGCTCAATTTCTTTTATATGACTTGTCATCGGAGTTATGCTTTCGAGTCTCTAGAAATGTTTTATATTTTAAATTACATCTAGTTTCTCACTACTCCATTCGTGGATGCCTCAATGCTTCTTTCACTGAGCCTGGGCCAGAATTTGTTATCATACGTACTTCTCTGCATTGTTCGCCATGCCCCAACATGAGGGGGCAGGTACGACCTATACATGGGATTTGTGAAGTTATGATATGACATGTACATATATGACATGACCATCTGATATGATATGATCTATTACGAAGATATTCCCTACTCTAGAATTATGATATGCTCTGGCACTAGTGATGGGGCAGTGACCACGATTTATTCACCGAGTCCCATAATGGGAACGGATATGGCATATGTTTGCTGCATACGTTATCTATGGTTATGAAAAACATTTTGGTATACTGGATATTTTGCTTATTTTTGCATCTTTTGTTCTGGTAATGGATTTACTTATTACAGTCCATTCTTTACATATTCAGTATATTTTCTATACTGACTCCCTTTCTTCGGGGGGGGGGGGGGGGAGGGGGCTGCGTTACATGCCCACAGGTACAAACGCTTGATTTACTGATCCGCTCACCTAGGACATCCACCATGTTGGTTGGCAGTGCTTCTTTGTCTGGAGCCCTATTTTGGCACTAACTTTTCTGTTGTATATTTATATGTAATGGTTAAGGGTAGGATAGGGCCCTGTCCCGTCATATGATTATGCTATCATTTTGTAGAGGTCTGTATACTTGTGTTGTAGGTTCTGTATATGTGTTTTGGTCTTGGGCTCAGCGACGGTCTTAATGGCCTCTGTGTGCTACATCTGTTTTTGTGCGCCCTCTAGCGACCTTTTTTCTATTTCTATTTTTATTTATTCTGCTAACCGCTAAGTGGGGCTAAGGGTACATATGGGTGCCCAACTCGGGCACCAGTCATGGCCTACGGAGTTGGGTTGTGACAATTTCGTTAAAAGAAGGTTCATCTCACCAATCATGGAAAGATCTAGATCCATTTGACATCATCCATGATATAAATAGTCCTCCATTAGACATCATCCATGACACCACAATCTTCTATTAAATTTTCAAATTTTTTTATAATTATTTTAATTATTGTTAGTTTCCTTTTTCACACCAATAAATACCCACCTTATTTCATCATTTTATTTATCAAGCAACTCTTCTCTCTATACATTCCTTTACTCATTCTCAAAATATAGTTTTAGTTCTTAGTAGTGTAGAAATACTATTCCGGTGATTCATATACTCTGGGTAGTACACAAAATGCTCCAGCGAGGAAAAAAGGCTAGGATTCAAGAGTGTTTATTAAGTCCTTCAATTCTGAGTAACGTTTCGGATTTGGGTATGTAAGGATTCAATGAGAGTATTCCTTCCACTCTCATACCTAAAGTATTTTGATTATATGACAAATTATGTTTATTTATCCAATTCTTTTCAAGCTTTACTCTAAGGTATGTGAGTATTGATTCATAAATCCTTTCATCCATGGAGCCCAAATGAATTATCAAAGTCTTCTATTTAATTCAAGTATGAAACTTTACGGGTTTTCATATTATGATTCCAAATGCACAGATTATTAACTATTTAAAGTTTAATTACCTATCTTATATTAGCGTATGTAAGGCTTCAATGAGAGTATTCCTTCCACTCTCATGCCTAAAGTATTTTGATTATATGATAAATTATGTTTATTTTCTTTAAGTTTTACTCTAAGTTATGCCAGTGTTTATCCATGAGTTCTTCCACCCATGTAGTCCAAAAATCTTTCAACTAAATCTTTTGATTTCAAATAAGATTTTCTTATGAGTAATTTTTATTTCTACTTAATAGCATGAATCATGGTTAAACTAATAATTATTGATCTATTTTGATGCAAAATAATTTTATATGTATGAATTGATTGTTTGCAAGTAATTTCTCTATTTATCTCTTTAAAAGTTCTTGAAATTCATGGTGGATTGTTTAAATCATGATTTTTAACTAATAGATATCAAAGTATTTATGCATATTTATTTACATACATGTTTGCAAGTTGAAGTGATTTGAACTCCCCTAGTTTTACTATGTTTTCAATGAAGTTTGACTTGAAAGATTTTACTCCAAATAAATATTTATGAAAGCAATGTGTATGATCAAAAGGGAGTCTTATGAAATAAAAGAATGATGAAATGCTATGAATGATGGATTCTTTATGCTATAAGGACAATTCTTGCATATTTGAATCACTAAAGCTTTTAATGAGCTATTCCACCGAATATGATATTTTAAATTCTCAAGCTATATGCTATGAATATTTTGAAGTATTAAACTATTTTGTGGAATTGACTTAGCACCGAATGGGGCATTGAGGTGGCATTTAGTAAGGGAATCCTAGTAGCAACCCCTTGTCTCATTAGCTATATGCCAACGTAGGATCCCTTGTAGGCTTAGGCTAATAGATCCACAAATAGCCCTTAAAGTTAAAGTTCAAAAAATGAATGAAGTTGACGAAGTTCTACTTGACAATAGTCTCCCCATCCAACGTAGAGGGTTATATTGGATTTTATGTAATAGCTCGCATGGTCTTAAATGTCGGTTATGGTCATCTTCCCATAAAATGAATATCTTAAAAGATATCTATATGATTGATTATGCATGCATTGCATTATATTTCATATTATATAAATGTTTTAATATTTCCTCAATGTTCATGCATCCTTACATACTTAGTACATTCAAAGTACTAACGCATACTCTTTCGCCTACATGATATCACCATGTAGGGACCAGTGCTCCTCCTTGTTCTCCTCCACGTGGCTAGCTGAGATTTCATTTAAAGAATACTTTTGGTGAGTTCCCATGTTCTCGGAATAATACTCATTTATCTTTCTAGCTTATGATATGTTGAGATCTTTTGACACCTATTATGGCATTTCTTTCTATTATCATTGTGGTTGAGTTAGGGACTTTTCTTAGCCCTGTTAAATTTAAAAGTTAGAAGTATTGTTGGACATATGTAAGTTGAAGATTTAATATTATAATTTACCCTTGTTTATTTATTGTCATTACCTATGAAAGGCAAAACCAATGCTAAGAGGCTTGTTTGAGGTACTTTCGGGTTGCAAATTCTCCATGTCACGTCTAGGCCCTAGGTTTGGGTCATGACACCTAGCTAGTGGATCCACATATAGCACATATTCATGACCCTCCTAGCTGGGTAGAGTCTACCTTGGCAAGAAAATTTCCCTTTCTTCCATTGTATGGAGAGACATCAGGCTTCAATGTTATAGCTCAAATGGTCTTATTATCGGTTATGGTTATATCCCACATATGTATACTCTTCTTATGCACTCTTTATGATCTCAATTATGTCTTTCAAATGCTTTGATTATCGATGGTTTTCTCATGACCTTACTTATCACCTTATCTAGCATGTACGTTATTTGATCAATACATCTCATGATTTATATACACAGTATGCCCACATACTTAGTACATTCAAAATTACTAACACATACTTTTGGCTACATTTGAATAAATGTAGGGGTCGACGATCGCGTTCATTCTCCATGTGGCTAGAGTTGAGTTCATATACTCCGAGGTTGGTGAGTCTTCATCTATCCGAGGGAGACATTATGGGTTCTTTCCCTTTGGAAAGACTTTGTTATATTGTGTTGATGGTGAGATAGTGACATTTCTTATCCCCCATCCATATTGACTAGTAGAGGCTTCTTGGACAAACAAATGTAGAAGTCTATGTTGTCGTATTTCATTCTCCTTTTGAAATATGTTCTTTGGGGTCGCTTATGTTGTTTCCTTTTTATTGTACCTTATGCATTCTTACGATACATCAAGAAGATTGGTTAGAACCCTTCAAGATTTCGATTGTCGTATCATATCTAGGGCCTAGATTGGGCCATGACAATATTTCTAGTAAAAGTAGAAAAATAAATTTCACATGTGATATTTCACATAAGGACATATATATCTAGGCAGTAGCCTGGATTCATGTGTTTCTATGCTCCCTTTCCCTAATTATATATTCACAGTGTTATATTTTTTGAAAAAAATATTTAAATATCGATGAATGAATTCGACTTTGAAGTATCATATAATGTGATAATGGTAGGATCAGCTCAACAGTGTTGAGAAAAAAGACATATATCTTACGCCCCCAAATTTGAGGGGCCCTATTTTTTTGCAGCAATAGGTTATAGATTTTTTTAAAAAAAAATATATTGCATCAATATTTATAGAAAAAGTAAACTCTTCATATAAAATGAAAGAATTATTAGACGAAATTTGACATAGTTAGAGTACTATGTATAATGAAAGATAATACAAAATAAGAATGATTATATTATCAATTGAAAAAAAATAGAAGAAATCAAGTGTATACAAATTATTAAAAGTTTATGTTTAAGGCATTCGTTTGATTTTGGTTATAGGCCACTAATATGATTGAGTCCCCCATGTATAATGATTGGGCAGATCTCTCTAAGTGAGGCTATATATCTTTTTCTTTCTAATATTGGATAACACATCTTGGAAAAAAGATAGCTCTGTAAGCTTTTTATATAGTTAAACCCAATGTGTATATTAAAACTAGTAGTATTGGATTATAGAGCATACAATTAATCAATGAGTTCAACCAATCTCAGTACCTTCAACACGAAATATATATACATATACTATTTGAATAGATAAAAATTAACTTTGAAAGTATGATTTTAAAAGTTTGGCAGGTTGACTAATAAGAACTTCATCCCCATAGCCCCCATCCCAACCACCCCAGATTCTCATCCCCTAATTTCACCTCATATAGTATTTGTCTAAACTATACATAAATATTATAAATGAATTTATTTTTAATTTATGTACCAAAACACAAAAAATAATAAAATAATTTTCACTTATATTCATAAAAAAAATGAAAAAATGTCTTCCTTCGTATCGAACACGTAGTTATTATCTCATCCACCGTCAGTCCATAATTTAGAACTCACATATTATGAATTCTGAGTTGTGGGATAAAGTTAATCAAATATTTATATTAAATTAAGCTCAAATTTTGTACATGGGATGACCTAAGAGGTCCTTGAACTTGGTTCGGATTTGTCAAGTGAACCATTCTACTCATGACTTTGTCAAATTAAATGCTTAAATTCGATGAAACTCAACCTTTTAAACTCCTCTGATCATTGAATCGATTTATGTAATATTTAAATTATTTAGTTAGAAAAAGTTTGTGACTGCACGCGCAAAGAGGCAAGTGAATAGAATATTTAATTTGAAAATATTAAAACTATGAGAGAAAATATTAATAAATTTTAAAAAGCAAAAACAAAAAAGAATCTCATATCATATCTTCTTCTTCAACCCCCTCATCCCACCACACTCTTCTATTCTTCTTCGAACCCACCACTCTCTCTCATTCTTCTTCGAACACCAACGCTGGCCCCCCCTCACCCCATAAAAGTATATATATAAAAATAGAACTCGTTATCTCCTTCTTAGATGCTCCACCCCTTCCCCAAATAACAAACCTTGTATCTTCTTCTTAGACACCCCACCCCCTCAAGTCCCTCTTTTTTTTTTTCAAAAACTGAACTTGAATATTGGAAATGGATAATATGGGTATTGTAGGTTAGAACTCCATTGATAATTTTGAAGAATAACTTATGGATTTTCTTGAATTTTTTAGATTAATTCAACATTGTGATTAGGGGTTCATTGTCTTTGTTATTTGGTAATTTAAAATTCTAATCAATTGGGGATGAATTTAATGTCACGATCCGATTTCTTAGGTCATGATGGCAACTACAATAAACCACCAGTAGGTAAGCTAACCTGTAACTCGAAATGGCTAGTAAAGGTTTTAAGGGTAGAAACTAAATAGGAATAAGCAATTCTAACAAAAATAACATAGATAAGCTGAAGACATCTAAAATACATAAAAACAACTGATCTCTCCCAGAACTTGGAAGTCACTAGTTCAAAGCTGACTAAACAAAAGAGTACAAGTCCCAAAAGAGGACCACGGAAGAAAGACTTGTCTCAAAAAGCAAAAGACTAGTCTATATATATATAGATGGAGACCAGAATAGTGCAAAACACCAAGTGCTTACCCTCATCTCCGGATCAGACTTCTCTAAGCTCTAATCAACATTGGTCGCTGGTACTCGGAGAATCATCACCAAAACAGATGCAGAGTGTACTAGTAGTACCACAATAATAGGAACCTAGTATACATCATAGGAAGACTGAGCTTGAAAAGTAAAAGCAATATGAAAAGAAGGAATAGGACAGAATAAGGTCTAGCGCAGTTGTCTAAGATAATGTAAAGAAGTGCAGACGAGTGTTAAAATAACTCACTAAAACAATCGACAGCTAAACTACACCTAGCTAGACCCCCATAAGACCATAAGGTAAAATCGTGTGCAAGTTTAAATAAAAATCCAACCGGACCCCCCATAAGCCCGATAAATACACATAATGGCTATAACTACTAAGAACTAAAACTAAGAACCCAAGACCAGAGAATATAATATAGAACTAGAACTCAACCCAATCTAGTAGAATCTGATAGTATAGAGGCCAGACCTCTAATTGGATGTTCAACAGAAGTATCTGAGTAACCGATCAAGTATAAAGTAACGGAGGCCAGACCTCTAATCGGATGTATGTAGAAAGTGGCAATGCTATCGAGGACATAGCTTGAATCTGGATGCCTGAAAATGGTTCCCCATTATAACTAGTATAAGTTCTCCCAAAGATCAAAAGTTCTCAAACTCCATAGATTACTGTCCACACTTACTCAATTTGTAAAACGCTCTGAGTTGAACCCAAAACAAATCTTGAATCATAAAATGAAACCCGGTGTTGATTCTGAAACTTGTAAAGATACAAAATAAGGGAGGTAAGGATAGAATGTTATCGAATCAACTGCTCCTCCTAAGGAAGTCCCAAACTATCTAAATCAATCCTGCTACACTGGTATATGAGGATCTAAGCTAGTCAAAATGACGTTGGGGAAAAACTAAGGCATATCTGGTTTGAATCATGCATTTATAAGGAAAGCTCTAGTCAACCCTAGACTAAGGCCAAACATGCTCCAAATAGACAATAAAACAAGTGTACAAATACAACATAAGGCATGGATGATAAACAAGGCAAGTAGCATGTTCATAAGTACACGATAATTCCTCAAAATAGGCCTAGAACATGACTTCTAATCGTCGAGAATGATTCAATAAAACCCAATCCCAAATTAAAACTAATCAACACATAATCATATTCTCAAGCTCAATCTAAAGAGAAGAAAATCATAGCCTACATGTAGACCAATCACACGAGCTGCAAAATCACAAAGACAGAGTTTTCCCCTTCCTGATGGCCTCTGAATGCTGCCATGCTATCAAAAATAAGTACACAATGTTAAAACGGTCGTTTTGATATTAAATGACTAAAATCAAAGACATGACTATTTTGGAGTCAAAAATGAGAATGTGGGACCCATTTCGAGAATTTTGGAGTTGCTTCCATAAAAAGGTCCTAAATACCTCCCCAAACTTGTGTTCTAAAATGGAAACCAATTTGAGACTCAAAACATCAAGGATCATAGCATGCAATAAAATCATCACTTAAGTTAGAGAACATAGCTTTGGCAGTAGCCAAAATGAGAAATGTATCTCAAATAAGGTCTCCCCGACAAATGCTAAACACTCCAACACATAGGCTTCCCCACACTCCAATCTTTGAATCACCTAATTTGGAGCTCTAGAACTCAAGATATTACACTTTTAAACTTGACCAAATAACTGAAATCGAGTCTTAGAATGACCCTTAGTTGTCGGAAAAGAGACAATGAAGTTCGCTTAAGCGATCCCCACCAAAAGGCGAGCTTCGCTTTAGAGATAGGCCAATCGCTTTAATGACCCCCACCCATAGTGGCCTTTTCTTGTCACTTTAGCGAATAGGGTCGCTTTAGCGATAACAACAGATTCAACTGGTGCAAATGAGCTTTGGGTATTTCCTAGGTCTCCAATGGGGTGCTCGGGATTCGTTCAGAATCCTGTGCGCACAAATGAGATATACTACCCCACCAAATTTGATGTTCTGGACAAAATGGAGCATTCAAACTTCCCATACGAGGTTATTTTGATGAAAAGTGGGTCCCACACTCAAGTGTCATATTTATCTCATTTCCAGAATGAGCCTCGAGATTAAATTAGAACCCTCGAGAAGAGAACGAAGGGTCGTTCTAGACCAATATCGACATTTATTAACTAACCACACTAAAAGAAATTTCATTCTAGCATGTTTTCTATAAATGTTGACCAAAGTCAAACCTAGGCTAAATTTCAAAGGCTAAAGCACCAAATGGCCTCAAACTTGTACCAATTGCCTAGATACTCGGGCTGACCATATTACTAGCCTAATTTGTCTATTCCGGAGCTAATGGAGCTATTAGAATTCCATTTTGAAGTCGTTTACATGAAGTTATCAGCAAAATCAACTTTTCTAGTTATAAAAGCTCTAAAATAGAGAAACGGGCCTAAAACCCAAACGTATGACCATGCAACCGAACAGTTGGTGCTAGCAAGTCATTAATGACTTGGGGTCGCTATAAAAATGCTCTAAACAATGAAAAGGAGGCATTTAGGCAAAAATAACCTAGAGGGTCGTTCAATATCTATTACTAAAATAGTCTTTTATCCGTGAAAATAAGAGTCAAGAAGTACCTGAACACTCAAATAAGCCAGGGAACTGCTCCCGCATTTCCTTCTCAATCTCCCAGGTAGCCTCCTTGACCCAACAATGTCTCCAATGTACCTTAACAACAAGAATGGCTCTCGATTGCAACTGCCTAACATCTCTAGCTAGAATGGTCACCAACTCCTCTACAAAAGTCAGATGATCATCCAACTCAACTGAATCATATTAGAGCAAATGAGACTCATCTGGATCATATTGATGCAATATTGAAATATGAAAGACTTGGTGGATGGCTGATAGTTCTGGAGGTAAGTCTAACTCATAGGCAACCTCTCAGACTGCCCTCAAAATCCAAAATGGCCATAAATACCTTGGGTTGGGCTTACCCTGCCTTCTAAATCTCGTCATGCCCTTTATGGGTGATACTTAGAGAAATACTCGATCACTAACTACAAAACTCAATGGTTGATGTCTGTGATCTGCATAGCTCTAATGTCTACTCTGAGATGTCCCAAGCCTATCCTGGATCACCTTCACTTGATCTAGGCTTCATAAACTCAAAACAACCAACCAAAGAGTGACAATGCCTACATATAAGGCCTCGAACTGGGACTATGAATGCTAGAGTGGTAGCTATTACTATATGCAAACTCTGCCAAAGGAAATAACTTGTCCCATTGACCTCCAAAATCCACAACATAGGACCACAACAATTCCTCAAGGACCTGAATAGTGCATTCTAATTATCCATCAGTCTGTGGGTGAAATGTTGTACTAAGGTGGACACGGGTTCCCAACACATTCTGAAATGCCCTCTAAAAGCTAGAACTAAACCATGAATCCCAATCTAAAATCAGAGATATAGGCACATCATGAAGGTAAACCACCTTCCAAATGTAGATACGAGACAACCTCTTGGCCCTAAAAGAAGTATGAATGGGTAAGAAGTGTGTAGACTTGGCCAATAGATGCACGATTAACCAAATATTGTTAACACCTCTAACAATTTGAGGCAACCCCATAATGAAGTCCATGTAATACGTTCCCACTTCTACTTCGGAATGGGTAATCTCTAAAAATCACCACTAGGTCTCATATGTTCGGCCTTCACCTACTGATAACACAAACAACATGACACATAGTCTGAGATGTCTCTCTTCATACCACTACATTAGTAGTGCTGCCTCAAATCAAGATACATCTTAGTTGTACCCATATGGATGGAATATCTAGAGTCATAAGTGTCATGACCTAACCCCGTAGGTGCGACTGGGGTCCGACCTGGACCCCCATTTACGTATTTGTCGACTATAGTCAAATTGAATTATGAGCGAAGCGATACTGCTCACAAAAACCATAATGAGTTAAAACTTTTTCGTGTACTTATGGCCTCTTTCATTCATATCGTATCATCGAAGAGAATGCAAGCCGATAAGGCTGCCATAATGTAAAAACATTTACAACATGCCGTAAAGGCACAGCCGAAATAAACTCATAAACAACCCACACATACATATCTACAGACCTCTAAGAATAGGAACGACAACATATGGTGAGACAGGACCCCCGCCGTACCCCTGTGTAACCATATATATACATCGGTGGTTTGGTATCAAAACTTGGCTCCGAATCAATGGAGCTCCTTCTAAACTTGCTGAGTGGAATCCTAGGCTGGTGGACTCCCAAAATCTGTATGGTACCTGCGGGCATAAAACGCAGCCCCCCAAAGAAAGGAGGGTCAGTACAATACATGTACTGAGTATATAAGCATAACATAACTTGAGATAACAACTGAAATAGGGATGCAGGAAACCAAGTATAGCATTTAATAGGGTACTATACCTGCATCTCATAAAATAAAGTCATGTATACCATTATCATGTACCGTATCTGGCCCACTCGGGGACCCGGTGTTATAAATACATCATATATCATGATAGGTATATATATGCCATTAACGTTGTGGAATGTACAGTCCGATCCCTGTATATAGAAAGTTCTTGCCGAGGAACGACGGCCCGATCCATGTATCATATAATAATGCCGAGGAACGACGGCCCGATCCATATATCTTATAACAATCCCGAGGTACGATGGCCCAATCCGTATATTACATAATAATGCCGAGGTATGACGGCCCAATCCGTATAATGCATAATAATGCCAAGGTACGATGGCCCGATCCGTATAATTCATAATAATGACAAGGTATGATGGCCCAATCCGTATAATGCATAATTTGTCGTGGAACATACGACCCAATCCTTACATAGCAAAATGTGTCGAGCTACGTTCGACTAGATCCATATATATATATATCATGATGCATATGCATGCACGCAAAACTCTGTAACATATCAAACATCCCTTAGATATCACCATACAGTATGTTCAAGAGCCCCTAGGTATAGGAGCTTACACATTCCAACACTATTCAACCTATAGAAGGCTTAAGGGTCGTAGTTCAACTACTTCAAGGCCCTTATCATTCAAAAGTGGGTACAAGTCACGAGTTACATCCAGAGTCTATAAATGGGGCTATATCCAAATCCATGTCCTATAGTACCTTTAGTCTAGTCTTTCTAAAAATAGAAAAAGACAAGCTTTACATGTACCATTTCCTATCACATGGAAACTTTGAAATTACAGGAGTTCTAATCAGTAGGAAGTGAACAAGAGCCTTAACTCACACTCAGAGTTTTAAGAGTGGAATAAATTCAAACTTCATATATATAATACTTACATCTAAGTCATGCCAAAAGAGAGTAAGAATAACTTTACATACACTACTTCTCAGCATATAGAAGACTTGACGAATGGAAGCTTAACTACTTTAAGAGTCTTAACATTCAACAGTGAACACGAATTATGAATCATGAATCATGTTCAGATCTCATGAATAGAGTTACCCAAGCTTCATACACATATCACTTTGTCATATAGATCTAACACATGCCCAAAAGAAAGAACAGATAGGCTTTACATATTTATACCAAAACATGCCAAAAGAAGGAATGGCTTTACATACCTCTGGACTTTCCTTCAGGTGATCTTCATATACATATTTCGTACCTCACCCTTTATGGGGCTCGGTGAACCACTATGGAATTGTAATCTCATTTTCGTATCAAATACATCTCACTGGGAATGAGAGATAGCTTCCCACACATTACATACTGACACATAGAAGCCCTACTAGGCAATACTTAATCTTCACAGGAACTCCAATATTGAACAGTGGATAGGGGTTATGAGGCATACTCGGAATTCTAGAATGGAATTATCCCCGCACTTCGTATACCATCCACTTAATCCTAAACATTGCCAAAAGGAAAGAAAGATAAGCTTTACATACTTATGCCAAAAACATGCCAAAAGAAAGCTTCACATACCTTGTTTGAATTGTTCCTTATCCCGCTTGCCTCGCCGTCCTTTGAACCTATTCAACATCAAGTAGTATGAATATCAACCCCTTTTACTTTCAAGCAGCCTTGGTTACATCTTAGTATTAATGGAATCTATTTCCTTAGTCGTTTTCCCTACTAGTTCTGTTATTCGCTAAGGCGTCGATGAAAATTGGGCAGCACCTCCCCTATAATATGCCCTATACAAATTTCCAATTTGGTCACTAAGACCTACAAACAACAAACAACAACAACCTGCAGCAATTCACACCAACAATATACAACATAAACTCCAAACGACTTATTCAAAAATGCGGTAGCACAATAGGGCGTCTAGCCTTTATTTTGTAACGCCCTTCATTATACTCACCGAGGGGTCGTGTGGATTCAACCATCATCACCCTAAACCATATTATAACATATTTAGGACCTGCAAAAACACATCAAACCCCTGCAGCAGAACCTCACACGAACAACACTATCCTTCGACGATAATTTAACTATAGCGATTCCAATTTAGTTTATTTCGAACGTCGAGCATTTCTACGACATTCTTAAAATTCCAGTAGCATACAAGGGGTGTCATAGACCATATAACAATACCATAAACTCTAATTTAAAAGGAAAGGCCTTACCTTACGTTAAACTTGTCAAACTCGCCAAAAATATCCAAGATGTGAAATCTGGACAGCCCACTGTCTTATATTGTCGCTTAGTTTCGGAGGGGTAATTGAGGGAAACAGGATTTGTAGCCTCAATTAAAGTTATAGATATGTGTATCAAGGTCTCAAAAAAATTTGAATTACCCCTACAGCAATTTTTTACGAAAATATATGACCAAAATACTCACAGCTGTCCGTGTAGGATTTCCAAAACACAATTTGGGCAGTAGTTCCCCCGTGCATCACCACCATTTGTCGAGGGGATAAAAGCAAAAATGGGTTGTAGAGTCTAAATGAAAGTTATATACCTATGTAATATATTTCCAAAACATCTTGAATCACTTAAAACGAAGCCTTACACAAGGAGTTATACTCATTTTACTAACAGCAGTGTTTGTCCAAACCATGGCTGCCTTTGCTTTCTTCTCCACGTTTTTCTCTCTATTTTTGTTCAAGGTTTTGGCTAAAAATGACTTAATAGTCATCCATAAATATATATATATATTTTTGGAGAATGAAACAGGTCATCCCCTAAGGGTGTGACAACACGTGTCACACCCTTAGGCAGCCACCTCAATTATGCAACCAATCCATGGTTGCCATGTGGCAGGTGGGGTTCCACCCCATGGTGTGTCACCTGCTTCCACATGTCACTTTCCTGATCTTCCATGTGTACCTATCACGTGCTGCCATGTGTCAAGTAGGTGAGTCACCTACTTGCTTCAAGTAGATGCGTCATTTCCTTATTTCTCTTCCGTGGATTCGTAATTTCGTCGCACTTTAAGAGCCTATGTATTCCTTGCTACTTAGTCTCAACATGCACTTGAGTAGTTTAAGTACGTAAGACCTCCAAGTTGGTAGCTTACGCGAGTCAATCGAGTCCTACGTCTCATTTCTCGGCCTCCAACTCCTTTCAAATTTTAATAACCCTATTTCTAATCTTCCTTATTATGAAGCATTTCGTTCTCCTTTCCTTGGAGTTATCTAATAGCATTATTAACTATCCGACTCACATAACGACTTTTAAGAACCTTAAGAGCCTTCCCAGTAACTTGAGAAGCTTAAGAAGCATTCTAAGGTACCAAAGTACGGGGTGTAACATCCTCCCCCCTTTAGAACATTCATCCCCGAATGTTAACTAGACTCATAAGGTCTTACGAGTGCTTCAGGATTCTTCTGTACTGGCTGCCGTTCATAGGCCTTGTATGAACTCATATGGTCTATTTAAGAAGGTAGATTACCTGTAGGCATAGGGAACAAGTGATATTTCTTTTCCATTACTTCTTTCCAGTTTCGTTACCATACATCATATTCCACCCTTTACACGAACATGTGTAGGAGCTTAAAATAGCCCGAAAGATGCTTTAGCATCACCATACTAGTCTGTACGTAAACCTGTATCATTTCTTACTTCCTTCCTCTACTTACCCTTGAGTTTCCTCATATTCCAATATAGGAGAGATCTCTCATCCTTTCCATTTTTTGCTGCTTGTGCACCACAATATTAGTAGTCGATAACTTTGTTACCAACATCTTACCTTCAGTCGAGTATAGCCTGGCTATTCCTTATAGTATGTTTAAGTTCTCATCGTAATTCTCTTGTTGTATTCATCCCCTTTGTATGCACCTATTCTTTGATGTTATACTATTCAAGTCCTTATTATTAATTCTCCATACTGTCTCCGGTATCATGGCTTTTATTCATTTATTGCTGGCCTTTAGATCTTGTTAACTCGTGCCAGTATGGGATCTCACTTGAAGCCACTTCCCCCCTTTAGGGTGTACCCATGTCACTATCTGTTGTGTTCTACCTTACGCCCTTATTTCCAATTTTCCAATACGTATGATTCTTTTCCAACACATTCATTATACTGCACCATATCTATGCCTTTCTTTATATCTTTCATACCTTTGGTTGCCTAGGTACGACAACTTAACACAATCATGAGGTGCTAATTCAGTCTAATTATGGGTACTTGAGTCACGTAGCAATTTATTCGAAGCCACTTTCTCACAAGGCTTTACTTATTTTCATAACTATCCTCATTATATTCACATCATATCCTGTTCGCATTCTACCCCATAGTATAACACTTCTTAACCTTTTTCACGATTATTACCGTGGGTTACTTACCTTTCTTAGTTAGTCTTATCCTTAATATATCGTTCTATCCAGAACTACCAGTCTTTCCTAAATCATTTTCCTTTTATTTCAAGGAAAATTTGGGCAGAGTTTCCTCTGTATTTCTTACTATCTCAACACCTGCACACAGAAAATACCAACAATGCCTCACAGGGGCAACACGCATAAAGATACATATATACGTATCATATCACGTCATATCGCAGCCTCTCAAGGCGCCAATATCAACAATAGTATTAACTGATGGACTTACCTCATATGTCCAACTCGAACTTCACCTGTTTAGACTTTCCGTCTACTTTTTCTTTCAATTTTCAACTTTACATGTCAACCGTAATTCAATACCTTACCTGGCACCTACCATTCATTCCTTGCTTACCTGCACGCTATGTAACTTCTAATATCGTCAATAACCTTCTTATAATAATGTTGTCCTTCTACTGAAATCATAAGTTAGTATGAGGAATTTCATTCCCTACGACTCATCTCTATCGCACGATCGTAGATATGAAAGAAAGGTAATATCCTAAATGTCCTGTAGCCTCTTGTCTATAGATATGGGGCACAACACACCGATAAACAAGACTCTACTAGAAACGGTCTGTAGACACTCCAAGGACAAACTGCTCTGATAGCACTTCTGTCACGACCCAACCCCGTAAGTCGTGACTGGGGTCCGACCTGAACCCCCATTTACGTATTTGTTGCTTTAGTCAAATTGAACTATAAGCGAAACGATACTGCTCATAAAAACCCCAATGAGTTAAAACTTTTTTGTGTACTTATGACCTCTTTCATTCATATCATATCATGGAAGAGAATGCAAGCCGACAAGGCCTCCATAACGTAAAAACATTTACAATGTGCCGTAAAGGCACAGCTGAAATAAACTCATAAACAACCCACACATACATGTCTACAGACCTCTAAGAATAGGAACGACAACATATGGCGGGACAGGGCCCCCGCCGTACCCCTGTGTAACCATATATATACATCGGTGGTTTGGTATCAAAACTTGGCTCCGAATCAATGGAGCTCCTTCTAAACTTGCTGAGTGGAATCCTGAGCTGGTGGACTCCCAAAATCTGTATGGTACCTGCGGGCATAAAACGCAGCCCCCCAAAGAAAGGGGGGTCAGTACGATACATGTACTGAGTATATAAGCGTAACATAACTTGAGATAACAACTGAAACAGGGATGCAGGAAACCAAGTATAGCATTTAATAGGGTACTGTACCTGCATCTCATAAAATAAAGTCATGTATACCATTATCACGTACCGTATCCGGCCTACTCGGAGACCCGGTGTTACAAACACATCATCTATCATGATAGGTATATATATTCCATTAACGTTGTAGAACGTACACTCCGATCCCTGTTTATAGAAAGTGCATGCCGAGGAACGACGGCCCGATCCATGTATTATATAATAATGCCGAGGAACGACAGCCCGATCCGTATATCTTATAACAATCCCGAGGTACGATGGCCCGATCCGTATATTGCATAATAATGCCGAGGTACGACGGACCAATCCGTATAATGCATAATCTGTTGTGGAACGTATGACCCGATCCTTACATAGCAAAATATGTCGAGGTACGTTCGACCTGATCCATATATATATATATCATAATGCATATACATGCTTGCAAAACTCTGTAACATATCAAACATCCCTTAGATATCACCATACAGCATGTTCAAGAGCCCCTAGGTCTAGGAGCTTACACATTCCAACACTATTCAACCTATAGAAGGCTTAAGGGTCGTAGTTCAACTACTTCAAGGCCCTTATCATTCAAAAGTGGGTACAAGTCACGAGTTACATCCATAGCCTATAAATGGGGCTATATCCAAATCCATGTCCTATAGTACCTTTAGTCTAGTCTTTCTAAAAGTAGAAAAAGACAAGCTTTACATGTACCATTTCCTATCACATGGAAACTTTGAAATTACAGGAGTTCTAATCAGTAGGAAGTGAACAAGAGCCTTAACTCACACTCAGAGTTTTAAGAGTGGAATAAATTCAAACTTCATATATATAATACTTACATCTAAGTCATGCCAAAAGAGAGTAAGAATAACTTTACATACACTACTTCTCAGCATATAGAAGACTTGACGAATGGAAGCTTAACTACTTTAAGAGTCTTAACATTCAACAGTGAACACAAATTATGAATCATGAATCATGTTCAGAGCTCATGAATAGAGTTACCCAAGCTTCATACACATATCACTTTTTCATATAGATCTAACACATGCCCAAAAGAAAGAGCAGATAGGCTTTACATATTTATACCAAAACATGCCAAAAGAAGGAATGGCTTTACATACCTCTAGACTTTCCTTCAGGTGATCTTCATATACATATTTCGTACCCGGCCCTTCATGGGGCTCGGTGAACCACTATGGAATTGTAATCTCATTTTTTTATCAAATACATCTCACTGGGAATGAGAGATAGCTTCCCACACATTACATTCTGACACATAGAAGCCCTACTAGGCAATACTTAATCTTCACAGGAACTCCAATATTGAACAGTGGATAGGGGTTACGAGGCATACTCGGAATTCTAGAATGGAATTATCCCCGAACTTAGTATACCATCCACTTAAGCCTAAACATTGCCAAAAGGAAAGAAAGATAAGCTTTACATACTTATGCCAAAAACATGCCAAAAGAAAGCTTCACATACCTTGTCTGAATTATTCCTTATCCCGCTTGCCTCGCTGTCCTTTGAACCTATTCAACATCAAAGTAGTATGAATATCAACCGCTTTTACTTTCCAGCAGCCTAGGTTACATCTTAGTATTAATGGAATCTATTTCCTTAGTCGTTTTCCCGACTAGTTCTGTTATTCGCTAAGGCGTCAACGAAAATTGGGCAGCACCTCCCCTATAATGTGCCCTATCCAAATTTCCAATTTGGTCCCTAAGACCTACAGACAACCAACAACAACAACCTACATCAATTCACACCAACAATATACAATATAAACTTCGAACGACTTATTCAAAAATGCGGTAGCACAATAGGGCGTCTAGCCTTTATTTTGTAACGCCCTTCATTATACGCAATGAGGGGTCGCATGGATTCAACCAGCAGCACCCTAAACCACATTAGAACATATTTAGTCCCTGCAACAACACATCAAACCCCAGCATCAGCACCTCACACGAACAACACTATCCTTCGACGACAATTTAACTATAGCGATTCCAATATAGTTTATTTCGAACGTCGAGCATTTCTACGACATTCTTAAAATTGCAGTAGCATAAAAGGGGTGTAATAGACCATATAACAATACATAAACTCCAATTTAAAAGTAAAGGCCTTACCTTACGTTAAACTTGTCAAACTTGCAAAAACTATCCAAGATGTGAAATCTGGACAGCCCACTGTCTTATATTGTCGCTTAGTTTCGGAGGGGTAATTGAGCGAAACAGGATTTGTGGCCTCAATGAAAGTTATAGAAATGTGTATCAAGGTCGCAAAAAATTTTGAATTACCCCTACAGCAATTTTTTACGAAAATATATGACCAAAATACTCGCAGATGTCCGTGTAGGATTTCCAAAACACAATCTGGGCAGCAGCTCCCCCATGCTTCACCACCATTTTTCGAGGGGAGAAAAGCAAAACTGCGTTGTAGAGTCTAAATGAAAGTTATAGCCCTATGAAATATATTTCCAAAACATCTTGAATCACCTAAAACGAAGCCTTACACAAGGAGTTATACTCATTGTACTAACAGTAGTGTTTGTCCAAACCATGGCTGCCTTTGCTTTCTTCTCCACGTTTTTCTCTCTATTATTGTTCAAGGTTTTGGCTAAAAAGGACTTAATAGTCATCCATACATAGATATATATCTTTTTGGAGAGTGACACATGTTATCCCCTAAGGGTGACATGTGTCACACCCTTAGGCAGCCACCTCAATTATACAACCAATCCATGGTTGCCATGTGGCAGGTGGGGGGTCCACCCCATGGTGTGTCACCTGCTGCCACGTGTCACTTTCCTGAGCTGCCATGTGTACCTATCACGTGATGCCATGTGTCAAGTAGGTGAGTCACCTACTTGCTTCAAGTAGGTGCGTCGTTTCCTTATTTCTCTTCCGTGGGTTCGTAATTTCGTCGCACTTTAAGAGCCTATGTATTCCTTGCTACTTAGTCTCAACACGCACTAGAGTAGCTTAAGTATGTAAAACCTCCAAGTTGGTAGCTTACGCGAGTCAATCGAGTCCTACGTCTCATTTCTCGGCCTCCAACTCCTTTCAAATTTTTATAACCCTATTTCCAATCTTCCTTATTATGAAGCATTTCGTTCTCCTTTCCTTGGAGTTATCTGATAGCATTATTACCTATCTGACTCACATAACGACTTTTAAGAACCTTAAGAGCCTTCCCAAAAACTTGAGAAGCTTAAGAAGCATTCTATGGTACCAAAGTACGGGGTGTAACAATGAGCCTCGCTAAGAATCAGCTAGATCAAACCCCCAACTCTTAGAACACACAATTGGCCAGAAAATCATGAGTCAACCGAGTCAGCAAGGTTGTAATGTAGAAAATCCCTCAATAAAGCATACGTAATAACTCACTAATCCAACCAAGCTATGAACTTCAGTAATAGAAGTAGGTTGTTCCAATCTCAAATAGCTTAATCTTCGCCGGATCAACCATAATTTTCATGATGCAACTAAACCCTAGGTGCGACACGGCGATTAGAATCCCAAGGGACCCCAACCAAGCCTCTTAGCATATCATTCACGAGCATATATAAGGTAAATAACCAAATAAGCTAAAGCACAATATCAATATAGGGTATAAGCCTCAAAATTTGAAATGAAAGATAACATAGACTTTAAACATCCAACATGCCTCTACAAACTCGATAGGGGCATAAGACTAGCCTCCAACTCACCCTTGAATACATAAGTGAATGAAATAGTCAAATGATGCAAATGGAAATAAAGTGTCATGTCTTCAAAATATGAGGACTAACCACCAATACAAATGTAATAACCTCTAATAATGAACGAGAGCATGAGTGTGATCATCGGATCCTATATTATGATATAATGTAAGAAAAAAGTATGTGTTACTAAATAGAATGCACTAAGTATGTGAAAAGTACGCATGAACAGTAAACATTTAACATAAGCAATATGAATCATGGGATGCAACACCAATATTTTAAAACATAAAAAAAATCAAGAAAGCATTAAAATATCATAATCATTATCCAATGCATCAAAACATCATCATCATGAGAACTTTATAAGTTTTCTTTAACTGGTGTGGTATAGGATCTTAACCGACACTTAAGACGATGGAAGTTATTACATAGAATCCGATGATCCCCATATCTAGACAGGGGAGGCTATCTTGTTAGGGCATACTTCATCATGTTAATAACTTCAACTTTTATACGTAGATCCACTAGATTCGACATATTGGCATCTTTAAACCTACGCGGGAAATGTAGTTAGGGACTAAAGGTTGCTAGTAGGATTCTGCTGGCACCTTAAATTCCTCTCGGTATGAAATATTTATCCCAACAGAACTTTCATGAAAACATAATCAACATTATTAGGAAAGATAATAATAGATATCAATCAATCTTTATAAAATAGCATAATAGTAGCTAATCTATCATCATCATGGTAAAATCACAAGAATAACTCATTAACTAGCTTGATTCATAAAGAATTTGTGTGTTGGTGAGAATTTTTCTTTCACCTCTTTAACATGATTGTGCAAGAATTGTCCTTATGGGACTCAAAGAGGCATGAATAGAATAGGAAACAAATATAGCAGACCAATATGAATGCATAATATCTCAAAAATGCATAAGACATGAAATCATCAATTTCAATCTAAAATATGAATTTGAAACTCATTTCATGAACATCAATGCATATGCAAATATGAGAATGACTGAAATACATGATTTAAGCTGAATGGATCATGAACGAACTAAGTACCTCAAATAGGCATAGAAAAAAAGAGAGGAGGATATCGTGACATCAATGGTTTCAGCTTCCCATGTAGAACCCTCAACTTCTTGGGCTCATCGTGACATCATATCAGTTTTGGCTTCCCATGTAGCACCCTCAACCTCTTGGTTCCTCCATAACACCTTGACGGAACCTATTTCCTTGTTCCTCAACTTCCTAACTTGCCGGTCTAGAATCTCAACAAGAACTTTCTCATAAGAGAGACTCAGATTCATATCAATGTTTTCCAATGGCACAATAAAACTAGTATCACCAACAAACTTCCTCAACAAAGACATATGAAACACTAGATGTACCGATGCCAAGTCTGAAGGCAAATTCAACTCATAAGCCACTTTGTCAATCCGTCTCAAAATATGATATGGACCAACATAATGGGGACTTATTTTCCTGTTCTTAGAAAATGCATCACACCCTTCACGGATGAAATTTTCAAGTAAACCTAATCATTAACCTCAAACTCAAATTCTCTTCTTCTTACATCCGAATAGGACTTTTGTCCACTTTGGACTGTCTTCAATCATTCTCTAATAAACCTCACCTTCTTCATATATTCACGTACCAACTTGAATCCTATCAAAGAAACTTCACCAATCTCAAACTAACCGATAGGAGACCTACACCTCCTACAATATAAGGCCTCAAATAGAGCCATTTGAATGTTGGAATGATAATTGTTGTTATAAAAAACTCTATCAATGACAAATGATCATCCCAATAACCTTTAAAATCAATCACACAAGCTCTCAATGTGTCCTTTAAAGTTTGAATAGTACACTCGGCCTGTCTGTTTATTTGTGGGTGAAAAGTTGTACTAAGCTTCAGTTGGATACCAAGACCTTTTTGGAAAGATCTCCAGAATTTTGATGTAAACTGAATACCTCAATCCAAAATGATAGACAATGGTACACCATGAATCTTAACTAACTTTTGGATATACAACTTAGCATAGTTCTCGGCTGAAGTCTTAACTGGAAGAAAATGAGCTGACTTAGTCATTCGATCAATAACCATCCATATAGAATCATATTGCCTATGAGTATGAGTTAAATCTATAGTAAAGTCCATATTTAAGGCTTCCCACTTCCAAGTAGGAATCTCAATATCTTGAGCCAAAACTCTTAGTTTTTTATGTTCAACCTTCACTTGTTGAAAATTCGGACACTTAGCCACAAACCCCGCAATATCCCTATTCATGTCATTCCACTAATACACTTTCCTCAAATCATGATACATCTTTATGGAATCCGAATAATAGAATACCGTAAACTATGAGCCTCAAACAATATCATTTCCCTCAAGCAATCTATATCGAAAACACATAATCGGCCTTGATATCTCAAAACACCATCTCCCCCTTGGGAGAAAACCTCAATGGCATTTTTGGAAACTACCTTCTTCAACTCAAACAATGTAGGATGACTATTTTTCTTGGCCTTAACATTTGCCATAAGAGTCTATTGGGAACCATTTTGCATAATAACAACACCATTATCGGAGTCAACCAATCAAACACCTAAATGAGCCAATTGATGAACATCTCAAACTAGCTCTTTCTTCGCATCATCAATATGGGCGACATTGTTCATGGACAATCTACTAAGAGTATAGACAACAATATTTGCCTTTCTCGAATTGTATAGCATACTTATGTCATAATCCTTCAATAATTCAAGCCATCTTCTTTGTCGAAGATTCAAGTTTTTAAGTTAATACATATAGAAAAGAAGGCTAGTATATAGGCTCATTATTATTCCGTATTATTAGGCGCATTAGCACACTATAATTTCTTATGCTCTGACTTCTGTTATTATCTTTCAACCTATGCTTCTAGGAAACTTAAGGTTCATGATTTAGAGCTAGAGTCTGTGGTATTTTCTTTGAGGCTATGGAGATACTATTTATATGGTGTCCATATTGATGTATTCACCGATCACAAGAGTTTGCTATATACAACAACAACCCAGTGAAATCCCACAATATGGTGTCTAGGGAAGGTAAAGTATACGCAGACATTACTCCTACCAAGGTAGAATAGCTATTTCCGAGAGACCCTCGCCTCAAAAGAAGCATAAAAAGAGGTCAGATAAGGCTTAGAAGTTCAAAGCGTTATGAGAAAGCAAATAACAAATAACACAAATAATGAAAGAGACATAGATAAAATAGAGTAATCAAAGTATAGAAAGTAATATCATTTTACCATTCTGCATTTGTACACAACACGTGAAGAATCACAAAACACAACAAATCCATCGAACCTTCCAGTAAAATCAACAATGGAGCGAAGTTAAGCCTATCCTTCAACTCTTGAAAACTCTTCTCACATGCCTCAGACCATTGGAATTTCCCCTTATTTTGAGCCAAAGTAGTCAAGGGCGATGTAATGTATGATAAACCTTTCACAAACCATCTATAATAACCAGCTAAGCCCAAGATACTCCGAATATCAGAAGGGGAAAAAAGTCTAGGTCAATTATTAACCAACTCAGTCTTCTTGGGATCAACCATAATTCCTTCATCGAAGATGATATGGCCAAGTAGAGCAACTGAACTCAACTAAAATTCATACTTACTAAATTTAGCAAACAACTAACAGTCCTTAAGAATTTGCAATACAATTCTCAAATGATCGGCATGCTCTTCCTCACTCTGTGAGTAGATCAAAATATCATCAATGAACACAATAACGCACATATCCAAGTATATATTGAACACCCTATTCATCAACTCCATAAAAGGTATAGGGGCATTCATTAGTCCAAAGACATAACCAAAAATTCAAGGTGACCATACTGGGTTCTAAAAGTCATCTTTGGAATATCACTTTCCCTAACTCAAGGTTGATGATAACCCGATTGACAATAATTTTTTTAAAAAGTAGATTACTCCTTGAAGTTGACCAAACAAGTCATCAATCCTTGGAATAGGATACTTATTCTTAAGTGTTTCTTTATTCAGTTGCCGATAATTAATACACATTTGGAGAGAACCATCCTACTTTCTAACAAAAAGAACTGGAGCACCCCATGGTGAGATACTAGGTCTAATGACATCCTTATCTAATAAGTACTTCAACTGATCCTTTAACTCTTTCAATTTTATTGGATCCATTCAGTTATGAGGAATACATATAGGTTGAGTATTCGAGAGAAGATCGATACTGGAATGTATTTCCCTTTCGAGAGGAATGCCCAGGAGGTCATCAGGTAAGACTTTTGGAAATTTATTAATGACTGGAAGTAACTTAAGAGTAGGAGCTTTAAAATTAGTGTCTTTTACATAAACTAGATAATAAATGCAACCTTTGAAAATTATTTTTCGAGCTTTAAGGCATGAGATGAATTGACTGTATACATGGAATTACTACCTTTCCATTCTAAGACTGGCTCATTAGGAAACTAAAACTTGACAACACGGGTCTTACAACATATAGAAGCCATAAAGCTAATACATACCAAGAATAACAATAAAAATCAGTCATAACAAGTTTTACAAGATCAACTAAGGTGATTTTATGAAACGCTGAAACTATGAAATTTCTATAGACTCTTTTAACAACAACTGAATCATCAATATGAGTATAGACCAAAAAAGGTTTTAGCAAGATCTCGGGACTAAAAATGAACCTCATAGTAAGACAAGGAGTAATAAATTATCAGCACCAAGATATAATAATGAAAAAACATCAAAGTTGATGACTTTCAACATATCAGTCACAACATTGAGGGAATCCTCTAACTCCTAAGGAATCTTAAGGGCATTTTGGTATTGAAAGCTACCTGAAGTAGTAACACACTGATCTAGATGATCGGTAGTCTGAGCCTGGGGTCTAGAACCACTCCTATACTTTTTTGCATGATGACCCAACTTTCCACACTTGTAGTATACATCCAATCCCGCTAAGCACTCTCTCCTATGGTTTTTTTCACACTTCTTACATGGAGGAATAACTTGACCACTCAGATCCCCTCCTTGTGTCTTAGGATTAGGAACCTCATCCTTATCATATTTTGGAGCTAGAGGGTTAGATGAAACTTGGTTAGAATACCTTTAATGAAATTGAGAACGACCACCATTATCGGAATTACCATGAGAGAAATTTCCACCATCATCTCGAGACCTTTTTGACTCTATCTTAGACCTATCCTTCAACTTTTCTTTCTCAATATTTTCGACATGTGTCATAAGCCTTGAGATATCTATCTCCTTAATGAGCATGGCAGTCTTACACTCTTTGACCATAAAATCGTAGACATATGAAACAGACTTGCTCATAGAGCCCTTGGATCCACAACCATGAAAGGAGCATATTTGGACAATTTTGTGAACTTGAGGGCATATGCCCTCACACTCATGTTATCTTGGTGTAAATTAATGAACTCTTGCACCTTTGCCTCTCTCAACTCTAACGAAAAGAATCGATCAAGAAATGCACCATTTAACTCCTCCCAATCAATAAGACGATCGTCTATACCTCTCTCACCTTTGCATTGCTCATACCATATTTAAGAAACCCCTTTGAGTTAATACACTACCAAGTCCACTTTTTCAGTCGGGCTAACACCTATGATGCCAACAATCTTATCAATACCCTCCATTGAACTCTTGTGGATTTTCATCTACCTTAGAACCATGAAACTTTAGAGGGTTCATTCAATTGAAATCATAAACTCAACTAGCCTCCATACCCATATTTAAGTTAACGGGGAGCTACCACCTTACATTTCACTTGAGCCACCATGGCTTGAGCAAAAACTTGCAAAGTGGCTCAAAACTCCCCATGAGTCACTTATTTATTCAAGGGGTATTTTGGAGCTTATTACTACTCCTAAACATTCCATCAAACGATGTATCTTTGTGCAGGAATGATTCTGTAATCTAAAATAGAAAGCATTAGAGGAGGAAACCTTAGAGTTCAACTCTAAAACATGATGAGATCATGAAACAAGTGATGTTTTCCCTAAAATGCCTTATAGACTCCTATTCATAGATGTGACGCACTTCACACTAATGAACAAAACTCTACTCGATGAGAAATATTAGACTTCCAAGGATACTTAAACCATGTGCTTTGATACCAAGTTTATCACGATATAAGCTAGACCCTATCTGTGACACGATGATTAAAATCCCAAGAGACCCCAACTAAGCCTCTTATCATATCATTCATGAGCATACATAAGGTAAGTAAGAAAATAAGCTAAGGCATAGACACGGAAGCATAGTCTTAATATAAAGTATCAATATCAAAATTTGAAATGAAAAACAACATAGAATCTAAACATTCAACATGCCTCTACTAACTTGATGGGAACATAAGACAAACTCCTATCTCACCCATGAAAATATAAGAGAATGAAATAGTCAAACGATGCAAATAAAATTAAAGTGACATATCCTCAAACCTTGAGAACTCGCCACCAATACATATGTAATAAGTTTTAGCCATGAATAAAAGGATAAATGTGATCATCAGAGCCTACATTATGATAAGATGTAGGCAATAAGTATGCCTTAGCACATAGAATGCACTAAGTATATCAGATGTATGCATGAACAATAAATATTGAACATAAGAAATATGATTCATGGAATGTAGGACCAATATCTTAAAATATGAGTAAAATCATAAAATTATTAAAACATCATAATCATTGGCCAATGCATCAAAATATCATCATCATGAGGACTTTATAACTTTTCATTAACTGGTATGGGATATGACCCTAATCGAAACTTAAAACCATGCGATCTATTATATAGAATTTGATAATCCCTACATTGATATGGGGGAGGCTATCTATAACACCCCGAATATTTCTACATCAAGACAAGTCCAAAGAAATTCTATCTGCTAAATTTTCGTATGAGTTCGGAATAGGGTCAAATTAAAATGTCCATATCTCCTATTATATAAGGAATTTGGTGTTCTATGACATATCAATTTAAATTTCTTTGAGTCCTCTTTCCAACCCCACCAAGTCACCTCATTCTAAGTTCAGAATCAAAAGTTATAATCATTTTACCAAAGACTACCGTTGTAACCGTTTATGGGCTTGGTGTGGCGCACTAGCAGCACGCTCGAAACTAGCTGCAGTAGTTTGTCCCTTGGCACGGTGCACCAGCAGAGCGCCCGAAACTAGTTGCAGTAGTTTGGCCTTAGTGCGGTGTAGCACACCACTATCACGCCTGCAAGGTTTTGAGCCCTTTTTCCAGATTTATTTTTTATGAAGGGCAACAATTATCTAAACAAATATATACAAACTTAGACGCATTTGGGGGTAAATTTTACAGTTTTTCACCTCCCTAAAACCCTAAACTTCATCCTCCTCTCTCTCAAATCATCTCCTCCAATTTTTCTCTCAAACTCAAAGGATTCAAGATTCCCATTTAGGACCAAAAAATCAAGATTTCTTCAAGTTCTACTCTAAGGTATGTGGGTTTTCATCCATGGGTTCTTCCACCCATAGATCCCAAATGTTTTCTGATGGTTCCAAATATATAGATTATGGTATATTTTAAGTTTATTTACTCCTATTGATATATATGTATATTGAATCTCAATTTCAAGTGATGAGTTTTTATGGATTTTCATACTACGATTCCAAATGCATAGATTCTTAAATATTTGAAGTTTATTTACCTATATTGACTTATGTTGATCCTTATTTACATGAAATGGATGGTTTGTCAGGGTTCTTATATGAAGGCTTGAAAGTTAGTTTTAAAGTGCATATAATGGGTTGTTTGAAGATGTTTCAAATGATGCATTTCCATCACTCTCAAGCGTTAAATGTGTTTGAAAGTTATACGAAATAAACCCACCTAGTCTTCTTATGTTGAAATGAAGTTGAATTAAAAGTTTTGACTCCAAATAGAAGTTTATGAAGCAAATACCTATGTTTAAGGAAGTCTTATGAAATGATTGAATGATGATGAAAGGGTTTTTAGCCAAAGTAAGGATTCAATATGAAAGGACAATTCTCACATATTTGAATCAAATAAAATATTTTAATTAGCTATTCCACCGATGATGATTTGATGTCTAAAGTTATACAATGCTTATGTTATTATGATATATAAACGTTATTCCATGGAATTGACCTAGCATCGAATGTAGCATATAGATGGATACTTGACATAAGGGGTCCTTAAGTAAAGTTTCATATTGCATTAACTATGCGCCAACATAGGAGCTCTTGTACGCTATTTAGGCTAGTGGATCCACAATTAGCCCTTAATGTCAAAGTTAAAGAAATGATCAAAGTTGACGGAGTTCTACCCGGAAAGTAGTCTCCCCATGCCAATGTAGGGGTTATGTTGGATTCCATGTAATAGCTCGCATGGTCATAAATGTCGGTTATGGTCACTTCCCCACAAAATGAATATTTTAAGGCTTCATATGATGATGTCTAATGCATGCATTCACTTATGTATATTGCTTACTTATGTCTCTCTCATGTTCTTTATTTCATAGCATACTCACATTCTTAGTTCATTCAAAGTACTAATGCATACTTTTGCCTACATAATATCACCATGTAGGAACTGATGTCGCTCTTCGACCTCTTCCACGTGTCTAGCTCAGATTAGGTTAAAGATTTCTTATGGTGAGTTCCCATGTTTTGAGAACAACATCCTTTTTATTCTAAGCTTATGTTATGTAGAACATTAAGACTTTTATTAAGGCATTTCTTAACACTTATTTTGAGGGTGAGCTAGGGACATGTCTTAGCCACCACCAAGTCTTTAATGTAGAAGGTTTGGTTAGACATAGAAAAAGATTTTATTTTGTCATTGACTCTTATTAAATGTGAAGCCCCTTAGTCCCTATATCCCTTTTATTTTTCTCTTGATTTGTTTATTATTACCAATGAAATGCTTAATGAATGCTAAGACGTTTGGGTGAGGTACCTCCAAGTGTCTCATTCACTATGTCATGTCTAGGCCCTAGGCTTGGGTCGTGACACTATTTTTTCAAGGCATATTCCATCATGGTACTCTCTTTAACTTTGCTATATATAGATCCACTAGCTTTAACGTATTGATATCTTTATACCTACGCAGGCAGTGTAGTTAGGGACTAAATGTTGCTGCTAGGATTCCCTTGGGTAGCTACAATGGCTACCAGACTGAACCCCACCTTAAAGTCCTCTCAATGCTAAGTCTTTATCCCAACGGAACTTTCAACAACAACAACAACACAGTGAAATCCCACAATATGGGGTCTGGAAGGATAAAGTATACGAAGACCTTACTCCTACCAATGGAACTTTCATATGAGTAGCTCGTCTATCATCATCATGGTAAGATCATAAACTTCCTGGCGGGCCCGCAGATCTAATGTGCGGTTAAGTCAAATCCTCTTGACTCTACGATTCCTAAGGACCGAAGATGCTCCTGGTATGTAGTCAAGAACTCATGGGCATCCTCCTCAGTTGGTCCAGTAAATATCAGAGGTGAAAGCCTCTAAAATACCCCAAGCATATTCTGCTTGCACAATAGTATAACCTCATTATCTATACCCGACTCTAGAGCCATGTGAGCTGGTAGTTGCTGGCCCTCTGGGGCTACTATGGCAAGCTGACCCTGTGGTTCCAGAGATGGAACTGGAGTTGATACCTGGCTCATCTCACCTATAGATGCCAAAATCTGGGTAAGTATAGCATGAATCTCTAGTGTAGATAATGGCAGAGCTGGTCTTGGCCCCACTGACTTTGGAAGTACATATGTTGCTTATTGCTCCTCCTTAGGCTTGAGAGCCTCCTCTCTATAATGGGATAGTGCTACATCCCTCACACGACCTCTAGGATGGCCTCTATCCCTAGTTGGGGCTCTATTTGGGGGCTCAGGTACATTATCTCTAGCCGCTTGGACTTGCGTGCGAGCCATCCTGTGAAAAAGGGAAAATGTTAATATTTTAAGGAATAAATAAGACCCACACTGCACGAAACTGAGACAAAAAGGGAAATTTTCCTAACAACATCCTGTAGCTTCCTAAAGATAAGTCACGGACGTCTCCTTACTAATTTGCAAGACACAACTAGACACTAGCTCTGTAAAAGTGAGACTAGTAAGCCTGGGGCTCTAATACCTACTTGTTGTGACCTAATTTATCAAGTCCTGATTGTACCTACTATAACCCAGCAGTGGGTAAGTCAACCCATAACTCGTAATGACTTGTATTGGGTTTAAAGATAGAAACTAAGCAGAAATAAGTAATTCTAACATAAATAGCATAGATAAGCGGATGACAACAAAAATATATAAATACAATTGATTCTTCCTAGAATCTAGAAGTCACTAGTACAGAGCTGACTACATAAGAGAGTACAGGTCCCAAAATAGACCATGGATGCAAGATTTGTCTCAAAAAGAAAAAGACTAGTATATATATAGATAGAGATTTTGAGCCGAGGGTCTATCAGAAACAGTTGTCCTACCTTGGTAGGAGTAAGTTCTGTGTACACTTTACCCTCTTCAGACCCCATATTATGGGATTTTACTGGGTTATTGTTGTTGTTGTATATATAGATGGATACCAAAATAGTACATACTGCTCCAAGCTCGAATCAACACTAGTCGTTGGTGCTCGAACCTAATCAAAAAACAGATACAGACTGTAGTATAAGTACCAAAACAACAGATACCCATAAGGCATCATAGGCCGACTAAGCTTGAAAAGTAAAAGAAACAACAAAAGAAGGAATACGACAGAACAAGGTTAAGTGCAGAAATCTAAGATGATGTAAAGAACTGCACATGAGTGTAGAAAGAACTAACTAAAATAATCTACAGCTAAACTACACCTAACTGGACCCCCATAAGCCTAGAAGGTACACTAGTGTACAAGTTTAAATAAAAATCTGATCGGATCTCCATAAGCTCGACGAGTACACAAAATAGCTATAACTACTGAGAACTAAAACTTAGAATCCAAGACCATAGAATATAATATAAAACCAAGTAACCAATCAAGTATCACGTAATGGAGGTCGGACCTCGAACTGGATGCTCATAGAATGTGTCAATATGGTCGGCCGGAGCTTGAATCCAAATGCCCGATAAGGGTGCCCCATTAAAGCTACTACAAGTGTTCCTAAAGAACAATAGTTTCCAAACTCCATGTATAGGAATCCACACTTACTCAATCATTAAAACCATCTGAACTAAATCCTAAACCAATTTTGAATCACAAAATAAAACCTTGTATTACCGCTGAAACTCGTGAAGCCGCAAAATCAATAAAGTAAGGATAGAATGTCATCACAACAAGCGTTCTGCCTAACTAAGTCCCAAATTAACACATTCAAGCCTGCTATACCACTCTACAAGGATCTAATACAGCCAAAATGATGTCGGGGCAAAACTAATCCTTTCATATCCAAATCATGCATTTATAAGGCGAGCTCTAGTCAAACCTAGGTTAAGGTAAAAAATACTCCAAATAGACAATAAAACAAGTATACAAATACACCATAAGTCATTGAAGATCAAAAAGTTAAGTAGCATGCTCACAAGTACCCGATAATTCCCTGAAATACGTGTAGAACATGATTTCTAAACATCTAGTATGATTCAATAATACCCAAACCCAAATTCCAACTAATCAACACACAATCACTTTCTAAATCTCAATCTAAAGAGGGGGAAACTGTAGCATACCTTTAGGCCGATCACGCATACTCCAAAATCACAGAGCAGGAGCTTTCTCCTTTCTAAGGCTTGTGAATGTTGTCACGCTATCAAATATAGGTACACAACGTTAAAATAATTGTTTTGACATTAAAATTACTAAAATTAGAGATAGACACATTTTGTAGTAAAAATATGATTATCGAACCCGTTTTGCTAATTTTGGAATTGACTCTATGAAAAGGTCCTAAACACCTCCCCAAACTTGTGTTCTAAAATAGAACACAATTCGAGGCCCAAAACATCAAGAATTACGATATGCAAAGAAATCACCACTTAAGCTCAACAACACAACTATGGAAGCAACTAAAATAAGAAATGTACCTCACAAAAGGGTTCCCCAAAAAATTCTTAACACTCCCACACATAGGCATGACAATTCCCCACAATTTAGTCTTTAAATCACCCAATTTTGAGCTCTAGAACTCAAGATATCGCACTTTTAAACTTGGCCAAATAACTGAAATGTAGGTCTTAAAATGACCCTGAAGTGTCACAAAATTGACCCCGAAGTATGGTTCAGTGACCTACACCAAAAAGAAAGGCTTCACTGTAGCGATACCATGCCGCTAAAGCGACTAGTTGCTTTAGCAAATCCCGCCCATAGTGGCCTGGTCGCTTAAGCGTCTTTCTTGTCAGTTTAGCGACAGTCACTTTAGTGACCAGGGGTTGTTTTAGCAATAAATCAAATACAACTGATGTAAATAAGCTCTGGCATTGCCTAAGTCTCCAATGGCATGCTTGACATTCGTTTGAAATTTTGTGTGTATAAACGAGATATGCTACCCCACCAAATTCGACATTCTGAACTCAATCACATATTCAAAATTCCCATATAAGGTCACTTTGATGAAAGGTGGGTTCTACACTGAGTTTCATATTTAGTCTATTTCCACAACAGGCCTCAGGATTAGACCCGAAGCCTCAAAAAGCAAATTAAGGGGTGTTCGAGATGAAACTTGACATTGTAAAACTAAATGCACAGATAGAGTTTTCATCCAGATGCATTTTCTAAGAATGTTGACCAATGTCAATCTTAGTCCAAATTTCAAAGGCTAAAGTACCAAATGGCCTTAAACTCGTATTGATTGCCTCGATACTCAGGCTGACCATTATACTAGCCAAATTTGGCCATTTCAGAGCTAATGGAACCATCAAAATCCCATTCTAAGGTCATTTTCTAGAAGTTATGACCGAAATAAACTTTTCACATTATAAAAGCTCCAAAATAGGGAAACAATCCTAAAACCCAAATGAACGACCAGCCGACCAAACAATCAGTGTCAGCAAGTCGTAAATGACTTGGGGTCTCTTTAGGAATGTTCTAAATGACAAAAAGGAGGCATTATGGCAAAAATAACCTAGAGGGTCATTACATTTTAACTATTTAAGAAAGATCTTGGTGCTTAATTTGTGAGTAAACATGAAGAACATGATTGTTGAATTTTTTTTTAGAATTTGCAAAAGTAGCCTATTTTATTATTTATTTATTTATTTATATTTAATATTTTATGCTATATTTAAAAATGACATGGAATTTGACATGTACTTGTTATATTACAACCCATTAAGTAGACGAGAAAATAGTTTAAAAGGTTAATTTTCATCAAATTTAAGTGTTTAGTTAGCAAATTCATGAGTAGAAAGATTCAATTATAATTTGAGTCAAGTACAAGAGCCTGCTAAGTCAATCAGTAAATTTTATATACAGTTAGTAAACAAAAAAAACTTACACCTCTAAAATAAAAATTTAATAATCGTAAAAATCATGCAAAAGCAAACCCTTAAAGCAGAAGCAGATCATGATGGTCAACAATAAGGTTGGCAATAGTATCGAATATGAATGATTTTGCCATTGATAATATCGATGTTTCTAGGACCTAGAATAGGATGTGAGTTGGAGTATCAAACCTGGAACCAAAGTAGTTCCATGGGTTTCATCATACTCGGAAGGTCTGATTCTGATCCGATTCTTAACAGTCAGTTTTCTTTGAAAAATATAATTAAAATTATTGCTACACTAGCCATTGGGGATATACATTGCTTTTACACAGACATTCGATACAATCGTTCCAACCTTTATCTATCTATTTGCTTACTCTCAATATTTTTTATTATTTTTGTTTTTCTTCTTTGTCATATTAAGTTAATTTAAACTTTAATTATGAATGTCGTAAAAAAAGTAGGGGAAATTTTTTTTTGAGAAAAAAGGTGATACTACTAGTAGGGATGGGTTGGAGATATGTTATGGCTCAAAAATGGGGGGAAGGCATGGTTGACCTAGATTTGAAACTGTAACACTTTGGCTGACCAGGCCATTTGTCACAACCGTCTGTATAATAAAATTTATCAGAATAATCAAAATTTGACAAGGCCATAGAACCAAAGAGAACTAAATTATACATACACATCCATAAAAGCCTCAAAAGAGTAACAAATTTAATGTATTGGAAAGGCTCCAACCATACAAAACATCAAAATAGAATACTGGCAAACTAGAACATGGCTCCTAAATGAAAGGAGCATACCAACTCTCTGTTGAATTCAGACTCCTAAAACAACGTTTGATTTAATTCTCGAGCTTTTCGAGATGAGTTTCTTACTTTTGGCGTTTTATTTGGCTTTTCCTTATAAGTGTTGATTTTGGTCAATATTTTGACAAGATGACATCCATTAGTTATTTTGTTTATTATGTTGAGTCTGTAATATCATTCATGAGTGGATAACACTTTTGGTTTGCATCATCTGTCCCCCGATGAGTTTCAAGGGTCCGTTTGAATATAAGAGCTTTGTACTCAAATTGTTGATGCAAGCCTTTAATACCATGGTTGTTGTGACCCTTAGACGCTTTTGTGGTGGCTAGTTAAGTGACCAAGGAGTCTCTTTAGCAAGAGGCATCAGGGGATGGATGTCGCTTTAGCAATTGGTGCATTGCTAAAGCGATGGCCGCTTAAGCGACTTGGCATCTGCATTAGCGAGACGTGCCTAGTAGGTCGGGGTCCCTTTAACGACCCTTTGATGGGTACAGTGATGGAAAATTTAGGTACTATTAGCTCACTTTTGCGACTATCACTGGGAATTAAATACTCTTTTGTCCTTTTTCCGCCTAAAGAGAAACCCATTTGCAAAGGAGCTCGAGAAAGGGTGGTTTTGCTCATGTATGGACCATTCTTGTGTTTCAAATGTAAAATCATTCCTCTTCTTTCCTCAGCATGATTCTAGCACCATTACCTTAATTTAATTCAGTTTTTGGTCTAAATTCTCTTAATTCTTAAGTCTTTGAAGTAAGGTATTTGGACCATTTGATATCCGAATTGAACTTTATTTTCACCCAATTTTTGGGCATATGATCCTCACTTTGAGGAGAACAACATGAAAGCTTTATGTTTGTTATTATATAACATCATTTGAGAGTCAATTTTTGATTCGACTCTAATTTGAATTTCATATTGTCAATATGGGTATCGTTATCCCTGTATTGATTTGCTCATTCTATTTTGGATAGTGTGGTAGTGATCGGAGGTAATTTAGAAAGGAAAGGTTCAAATTTTATGGACTTTAGAGCGCGGATGATCGGCTTCAAGGTAGGCTACAGTTTACTTTTTCTTAGATTGTGCTTCATAAGATAATGTTTTGCATATATTGCATACGAGTTAGGATTATATGAAGCGATTTCAGGATTTTCTCTCTTATCCTTAATAATTTATTTCGTATGAGCCTTGCGCTAGTTTGGAATTGTGAAATCTTTAGTTTCGATTGGTAATACCTTGCTTATGCCGTAGTCTAGTGGTGTAAATCTTTTTGGGGCTGTTGCTCGATGTTTTGTAGATGTCAATGTGAGTAGTACCTAAGAATGGGTGTTGGTTGATCGTTAGTTATTATGGTGGCTTCTTTCATGAATTTCTTTGGTTTGGTGCCCTTCGCTAGTGTGGGTACCGTGAGGTTATTTTATTTGTGCTTTGCTCCTTTGGATGGTATCTTTAGGTAGAGAAGTTCCTTCTTATCTTATTGTTAAGATAGTTGGAGTATTTTGGGCCCGAGGCCCTGTTCGAGCACCAATTGGATTCTAAGTTAGTTATTGTGCTTTAGGAGTAAGGTGCTTATTGTTTTATATTGTATGTGATTTGAATGTGCTGTTTGGATGCTGGTGATGGCATGCACTGCATTGGTTGTTCATTCTCACATATTTTGTGGAATGATCCTGGTGCATACATTAGTTTTTACCATCAACTTTGAGGAAGCAGAGTTGTTACCCTCTTTACTAGTAAAGTTATATTTTAACGAGATTCATACCACCTGGATTATTTTGAGAAATTGATTTTTTGAGGTTTATGAGGCATTGAGGACGTGCACCTTTTATACTTGAAAACATTATAGACATCTAGGATGTATTCACTTTTTACATGATCAGTTAGAGAGTCGTAGATCCTTTCTATGATGTTTTGGTGCTATGTGTATACATTCGATCACCACGAGGGAACAGATCTAAGAGGATCAATCGTAAAGTACTGGATCAAGACTAGGTAGTAATATATGGGTTTCTCGAACCCCCTATCCATTCCTCAGTACATGTGATAGGAAAGAGGAATATAGGTCCTACCTTGCTTATTGGTACTGAGATAGGTATATATACATTGGCACAAGACACTTGGTTCTATTGGTACAACTTATTTTACTACATAACTCTCATTCATTATGCACTGCATATAACCAACATAATCGATTATTATTTGTACATGTAGGTCTTATGGGGTGAGTATGGGTTTAGTTTGATATTATGTACCTTCTAGGCACATAGGGGCTAGATGAGGTTATTGTTTGATTAATTGTGCACTTGAGGCAGTATAAAGGGTGGTCCTTTCTTTGAAGGTGGGTACTTCCCTTGTTCTCTTCTATTTGACTCTTTTTATGTAGGTTTTGTTTTTGAACCACCTTATTGGATTTTATGTGATATTGTGGTAATTTTTATTATTATGCCTTCATCTAGTTGTCTTACTTCATAAATCGTTGTTGTGAATATAGTTCTAGGCTAATGCCTCCAGGTACATCCCTTATTTCATTTACCTATTTTCTTTACTCTCTTTCTTTGAATTAGTGTGTGTTTTATTTATAAGCTTTCTTTATTGATTTAGCTACTTGTGACATATGCTCCTTTCTTACATGTCATTTATGCTTAGTTTATCTTTGGATATCAGTAGGCTTATGCCTATTGAGTGCCATTTGTTGGTACTCATACTACACTTCTGCGTCCTACAAATCATAGTATGAGAACTCACCATTGATTTGGACCTCATATGGAGCACCTCCTAGGATATGGAGACTGGCGTGAGCTCCTGGTGTTTGAAGTTGCCTATCTCCCTCTATACTAGATAAGACTAGTCTTTATTTTATTTTGGAGACAGTCTATACTTATACCTTCTACTTTTAAGAGCTTATACTCTTGTTTTGACTAGAAGATTGACTAACGACTGATACCAAGTCTTGGGGGCTTATTTATGTATTCATTTGGTCATCTCTTTCCCTTACTTTTATTATTATTATCCATCTTTCGCAATCTTTTCTTTCGTGTGATAGTCCGCTGCTTATGGTTCTGGGATATGGGTAAGACATACCTATTAGTGGGATATATTAGGTGTCATAATAAATGGAGAAATTAGACCGTGATAAATGGATATCAGAGCTCTAGGTTTGTTATTATTATTGGAACGAGGGCAAATGACTAGTAGAGTACAATGGATCAGTGTAGAGAAGTTTATATCCAATTTTTGGGAGGCTACTAGGCATTCTTAGGTAATTCCATTCTTGATTCATTATTGTGTGTAATAACTTTGATTAATCTCTAAATATATCCTTGAATTCACTCTTTTCTAGATTGATAGCACGAAGTTTTTGATGGATGATGATAGAATGCCTAGTTAGATTACCTAGTCTTCGATGCCTGATCAGGAAGCTAGTGATGTTTAGCAGTAGTTAAAGGATTTGGGGGAAGCCAAGGTCCTACAGAGTGAGTGGTCACCTCGACTCCTCTAGATTCATTGTCGAGAGTTCTAAGTCTTTTTGAGGATACCCCACATGTTAGTGTGGATGTTTGTACATCTAGCAATTCACACACTAGAGTTGGGTTGGTATGTTTCCAGTAGGATTCATTGTCAATTTTTGAGTATGTGATTAAGATCCTTAAGTCGACCGAACATACTCCTACATTATTTTTACAAAGCGGGATATGACTAAGCAATTTATTGGAAGATTAACATTTCCACTCTGTCTAGCATTAGAGTACTTGATAGCAGCTGAATCTACTTTTCCCCAGGTGGTTAGTCATGTGAGGGATGTGGAGCATGCTTATATTGATAATTACAAAGGTAATGATAAAAGGCCAAGCCATCGGCATAGTAGTGATAACATTTCACCCTAATGTAGATATCATCTCAATGAGGGTCAGCCTCACTCTTGACCTATTAGACCCATGGTGGGAGCACCTTATGTTCTAGGTGGTTCTGTGGTAGGTTATACTACCATCGTGGATAGAGTTCATGCTAGACTTCTCGAGATTTGCATTCTGAGCATTCAGATTTTGAGGCTTATTCTATATCAATTGGATTATCTCAATAGGTTGCATTTGGTAGGAAGTGTTATAAGTGTGGCTAGTTGGGACACTTTGGTAGAGATTATTGTTAGGTCAACCTTCTTAGATAATAAGCTTGACAGTTTTAGGACTCTAAACCCCTGTATAGTCAACTAAGGAGATCTCCTAGAGTATTGGTGGTTTTCAGTTTGACAGAGGTAGCCAAGGAAGCTCATCACATCCTTCACATTAGACTAGCCTATGTGGGTTGCCTTGTATATGGGAATTGGTCATCATTCTACAGAGTGTCCTCGACATGGGATCATTGCACAATCATCTTAGTTTGGATAGCCTCTTGGGATTGTGGTACCCCTGATCAGAGATGGTGCCCTAGGTATTACATGTTGTATTGTAGATGTTCAAATCAAGGTCAGATACAGTCCATTTTATACTTCTTCAAGCAGACCAAGGGTCGAGGCTCTAGATATTTCTAGTATAGGTGTAATTTCATCTTTTTATTCCTTGTTGCTTATGTTGCATAAATTTGGGTTTTCATACTCATCTGTGGCCACTTACCTTGCTATCTATTTTTTTAATTGATTGTGAAATCCTTGTCTTGTTCTATGCATCTATATTTGTGTCCCCTAGATGATTGCATTTAGTAGTTGATCATTTTGGCATTGCTTGTATAGTTGTAGTAGTGGTTGAGTAGCACCTTATAATCTTTGTGTATAACTATCTTTGATTCTATTAGTATTCCATTTCTTCTATTCTATTTTACTTGGGGTAAATGGCTACGTTCGTTGCTTGGCATTATTCAGTTAGTAGGTGAGGGACTAGTTGTAGAGATAGTGCATGAAGGAAGGTGTAGCCTTTTTGTAGTTTGCGGTAGATCCCGTTTGTGATTCTTTCATATGCCTTAATCTTATCTTCAATTTCTAAGGCTTCTAAGTTGAGGTTTGCTATTTTGGACCTACCAGATTTGTTCCCTTATAGTTTAGGTTTGGTGGTCTAGCTGGGAATTCTTTCCCTTTTGTGTTATAGCATCGAATAGTTGTATTTGAGCTTGGGAGGTTGGAGATGGATTTGTTTCAGAATGTTCTAAGTATAGCGATGACTTGGCTGGAGGTGTTTTGTGGAAGGTTTCTATGGGATTCATGGAAAAGATATAGTAACATATTTATAATTGACCAGTGTTTAGCTGAAAGAGGTAATTATGGAGAGACAATATCCATCTTGTTGATTATTGATTCATCAGACCAGCTTCAGGGTACTATTTCTATTTATGGACTTTTTGGTATTTAGCAATCATTTTTCGAGATCTCAATTATAAGCATATTCCACATTACGATCCCTCTTTGTCTCTATGTTTCCTTGTGAAGCCTTGGTTTACCTATGTTCTACAGTGGTTGTGTGAATAGTTCAGGAAATCTTCTTAGAAGACACACCTTCAGGATGGAGTTAAAGTAATTTATGGAATCAACAACTCTTTACTTCCTTCAGTATGTGAGGTCGTATGTATCATTATGGTTAGCTTGTGGTGATCATTGCGGTAGGTCGATTTTATTTAGGTAACTCTTGATGGGTTTGATATGCTTGTTCACTACCTACTGACTCAGTTTTTATTGGAATAGGGAGGTCTACTTAGATTTGCACTCCAGAGGTACTTCGTGGATTCAAGGCATCATTTTCTATTGCATCTGGCTTATATTTGCATATTACTTCAGTCTTCTAGAAGATCGTCGGTAAAGAGTGATGTTGGATTCAGGCTTAGTGTGGTTTGGACCCGTAGATTAGTCTCTCTTTGGAGTAGAGTGTTCAAATTTAGATGGTTCTAGTTCACCTTGGGTAATTGGTTTTAAGAGTTGGGCTTGGGACTTTAGGCTTGTAGCCCGGGATGAGTTGCTTATTTTGGCTTTTATCGCTCTTTGATATTCAAGTGGTGCATATATTTCTTTCGTTGTTGTTGTTAGCGTGGTTATATAGGTAATGTTCAGATAGTGCTAGAAACTACTAGTATGGTTCTGGACAGATGGATACTCCATGCAACTAGGTGTAGGGCTTAGAGCATAAGTCAAAAAATCAAAATTATGAGCTAGTTTGCACCTTATCTTGTCATGTGTTTGGTTAGTTCTGTGGTTCCTATGTGGTATTGGTATGTCTCGAATAAGTATGGTGCAATTTGTTGAATTTGGTTCCATTAGATGGATGTTGTCATCAAAGGAACGGATCAGTAGTTTGTTTGAGTTTTGGATAGAATAAGTAAATTCGAGATTATTCTCTTGGCTTAGGCTCTAAGTTAGCATAGTTTGATCCGAGAGGGGATGTCTGGACCTTTAGTGGAGCAAGCAGACCAAGTACCCTCTTCTTTTTATCCCCCTATGCTTTTTATTATTCTTGACTTTTGAGGATAATCTTTTAGTAGTGGATGTTGTAATGACCCTTCAGGTTATTTTTGTCTTTTCCTAGTTATTTCAGTAATAAGAGCTTTTTTGTGGTGACTTCAAGTCATTTATGACTTGTCGGGACAGATAGTTTGGTCATCGGGTAGTTCATTCGAGTTTGGTGCGAGTTTTCATCCTCTTTGGAAGTTCTTAAATGAAAGAGTTTACTTTTGTCAACATCCAAAGTTTTAGGTATTGAAAGAAATTTTCGTCGGTTCTATCAACTCCGGAAGGGTCTTTTTGTCCTAGTAGGATAGGTTGTTAGCATTTCAAGGTGTTCATTTTGAGTTTGTTTCGTTAGGTTTTTAGATTTGAAGTTTTTGTCAAAGTTTAACTTTGGTCAATATTCTTAGTGAACATTCTAAGATTGAAATTCCGTCAGTGCGGTTAGCTCTGAATACCGAGTTTGGTCTAGAACAATCTTTTATTTGGTTCCTGAGATTTAAATTATATTTCTTCCTAAAGAGAAACCCATTTGTAAAGGAGCTCAGGAAAGGGTGTTTTTACTCATTTCTGGAAAAATTCTTTTGATTCAAAGGTAAATCATTCCTCTTCAGTCCCCCGCATCATTATAGTTTTATTCCCTTAATTCGATTCCATTTTTGATCTAAATTCTCTTGATTCCTAAGTTTTTAAAGTAAGGTATTTAGAACATTTGAGGTCCGAATTGGACTCTATTTTTACCCAAGATTTAGTCATGTGATTCTCACTTTTAGGAGAACATAATGTTTATTTTAGTTTTGTAATTTTGTAATGTCGTTCAAGGGTCAATATTTAACCCGATTCTAGTCCAAAGTTCATATTGTCAATATGGGTATCATTAGTCCCGTATTGATTTGCTCATTCTATTTTTGATAGTGCGATGGTGACCGGAGATGATTCAAAAAGGCAAAGCTTTAGATTTTATGGACTTTAGAGTGCGCGTCGGCTTCAAGATAGGTACGGTCTACTTGTTCTTAGATTGTGCTTCATAAGATAATTTTTAGCATATATTGCATATGATTTAGGATTGTATAAAGCGGGTTTAGGATTCTCTCCCTTATCTTTAATTCTTGATTCTGTATAAGCCTTGGGCTAGTTTATAATTGTGAAACCCTTAGTTTCGGTTGGTAATCCCTTGATTATGCCTTAGACTAGTGGTGTAAGTCTTTTTGGGGTTGTTGTTCGATTCTTTATAGCAGTCGGTGTGATTAGTACCTTTGAATGGGTTTTGGTTGATCCTTAGTTATTATGGTGACTTCTTACGAGAATATCTTTGATTTGGTGCCCTTTAATAGTGCGGGGACTGTGAGGTTGTTTTGGAATTGTGTGGCTATGACTTATTTAGGCTTGTAATTATGATGAAATCCCTATCTCATTTTTAGACCTTGGATCCTTCAATGTATATTATCACCATAGGATGGAGTTAGATGTGCTTTTCCCCTTTGGATGATATCTTTAGGTAGATGTGGAGAGTCTTGAGTTACTCCTTCAATTATTGATTCCTTATAACTCATTTCATCGCCTAAATAGAGAAAGTCCTTCTTATGTTATTATTTTTCAGATGGTTGGAGCATTTTGGGCCCGAGGCCTTGGTCGAGGACCAATTGGATTCTAGGTTAATTTATATGCTCTAGGAGTGAGGTGCTTGCTATTTTATATTGTATGTGATTTGAATGTTTTTTTCGGATGTTGGTGGTGGCATGCATTACATTGATGTTTTACTCTCATATGTTTTGTGGTAAGATATCGGTGCATGCATTATTTTTACCATAATTTTTAGGATGCATTGTTGTTTCCCTTTTTACTACTAAATGTATCTTTTAACGAGAGTCGTACCACCTGGATTATTTTGAGGATTAGATTTTTGAAATTTATGAGGCAACGAGGACATGTTTTTTTCTACTTGAAAATATTAAAGGCATCTAGGACGTACTCACTTTTTACTTGACTGGTCGAAGAGTTGCCGAACCTTTCTATGATGTTTTGGCACTATGTGTATATATCTAGTCACCATGACAAAACATATCTAAGAGGATCGATCAGAAAGTCCTAGGTCGGGACCGGATAGTTATATATGGACTTTCCAAGCCACTTATAGGTTCCTTGGTGCCTGTGATCCACTGAATGGGAGGAGTGAGGCACATGGGTCCTACCTCACTGGCTGGTACTGGGGTAATTATATATACCTTAGCACTAGTCACTAGGAACTATTGGTACTACTGATTTTACTGCATAACTCGTATTGATTATGCATTTCCTATCACCAGTATAATTGGTTGTTGTTTGTACCTGTTTGTCTTATGGGGGTCGTACGATTTTAGTTTGTTATTGTGTACCTTCTGGTTACATAGGGTCTTTGTGAGGTTATTGTTTGATTGGTTGTGTACTTGTGGCGGTATGAAGGGTAGTCCTTTGTTTGAAGGTAGATACTGCCCTTGTTCTCTTTTATTTGACTCGTATTATGCAGGGCTTTGTTTAGAATTGCCTTATTGGCTTTTATGTGACATTGTGGTAACTTTTATTTGTATGTCTTCATCTAGCAGTCTTTCTTCGTATAGTGTTGTCTATAATACAGTTCTAGGATAGCGCCTCCACTTACATCCCTTGCTTCATTTACCTATTTCATTTATTATGAGGTTTTTTCTATTGCTTTAGCTATTTGAGATATATGCTCCTTTCTTATATGTCATTTATGTTTGCTTTATCTTTGGCTCTCAGTTTTCCTATGCCTACTGAGTACCATTTGTACTCATACTATACTTCTGCACCCTGCAGATCATAGTACTTCTTAATACCGATTTGGACCTCATTCAGAGCAGCTCTTGGGATTTGGAGTCTAGAGTGAGCTCCTGGCGTTCAGAGTTTTCTATATCCCTCTATATTGGATAGGACTAGTCTTTTTATTGTTTCAGAGACATTCTATACCTATACCTTGTATTTGTAAAGCTTGTCCTCTTATTTTGACTAGAAGATCAACTATCGACTTATACAAGGTCTTTAGGGCTTATTTTTGTATTCATTTTGCTATCTCTTTCCCTTACTTTGCTTATTTTTATTCGTTTAATACAATCTTTTCTTCCGCGTGATTGCTTGACTATAGGTGTAACACCCCATATTATTCTGACTTAGATTAATCTAGAAGAGTGTAGAGAAACAAGGACAATACACTGTCCAGGTGAGCCACGAGGGCACCTACGATCTTTAGAAAGGTCTACTGATCATAGGTGTGACTTGTAGACCCTTTCCATAGTTAGAATATTTGAGTTTTGAGAAGACCATCCCACGGATGAAATTTATGATCCGTAGAAGTTTTTATTGACAGAAAGGATTGTCTTAAGCCTAGTCATAAGACCCCAGTTCAACGAGCCATCCTATAAGCCGTACAAAAATCTATGACCCATAGAATCTCTTTGTACACCCACCTTGCACATTCTAGTAGCTACTAGAAAAGTGCACTTAGGTTTCACAAATAGGTCTTACGACCCATAGCAATTTCTACGGCCCGTCGAGGGGTCCATAGACCCCTAGTCTAATTCTCTCAGTGATGCTTCTACAACAAGTTTCCATGAGCCGTCAAAGGGTATACGACCCATAGAGAGGGCTCATAGACCCAACGAGACTCAAACCAGTTAACTCTTATTTGTGTACAATTTTTTACGTTTGGTCTTCTATGACCCATAGAAAGTTCTACGGATTGTAGAATGACTCGTATCGGCCAAGAGTTAGTTTTTAAGTAGGGGTAGTTTAGTCATTTACCACCTTTCCAAAACTAAAATCTTGACATCTTGGGACTAGAATAAGTCCCTTTAATAGTACCCAGTGAGTTGTTTCTCTCATTACACTTAAAAACATTTTGAGCAGGGTGTCGCTTTAGCGACGGCACAAGACCCAGCTGGTGAATAAAAGAGCTTAGTATGCCAAATCCTCCGACTTGGTGTTTGAGATATATTCGGAACCCCGTGCGTGCAAATGAGATATGCTACCCCACCAAATTCGATGTTCTGAACTCAATGGAGCATTCAAAATTCTCATACTAGGTCATTTTAATAAAAAATGGGTCCCACACCCAAGTGCCATTTTGAGCCCATTTCCACAGGGGGCCTCGGGATTAGACAAGAAGACTCAGGGAGCAAACGAAAGATCGTGCTAGACCAAACTTGATATTTTGGAGCTAACCGTTTTATTAAAATTTTCATCCGAGTGTTTTCTCCAAAAATATTGACCAAAGTCAGCTATAGGCCAAATTTCAAAGGCAAAAGCGCTAAATGGTCCCAAACTCATGTCGATCATGCTACTAGCCTAATTTGACCATTTTAGAGTTGATGTAACCGTCAGAATCCATTATGAGGTCATTTTCCTGATGTTATGACCGAAGTCACCCTTTTAAGTTATAAAAGCTCTAAAATAGGAAAACGAGCCTAAAACCCAAATAAACGACCCAGCGACCAAACAGTCAGTGCCAGCAAGTCATAAATGACCTCGGGTCGCTACAGGAATGCTCTAAACAATGGAATGAATGATTGAATTTAAAAATAACCTAGAGGATCATTACAAATAGTGGTTTTGCATTTCTTATAAATCAAACTCTGAAACTCTCGATATAAACTTGATCATACGAGCTCTAGGGTCGGCAACCATGAATAGAGCATACTTTGAAAATTGTGTGAATTCAAGGCATATTCCCATACAATCAAGTTCTCTTGTTTCAAGTTGATAAATTCTTGGATCTTAGATTCACTTAACTCCAAAGGGAAGAAATAGTCTAGAAAAGTTTCGTTGAACTCCTCTCAATCAAAGAGACCCACATCCCTAGATCTTTCATCCTTTTATTAACTAAACCAAATTTGAGTGACTCATTTCAATTGGTAAGCACCCATATCTGCCTTCTCCACTGACATCACACCCATAATATCAACAATCTTTTGAACTCCTTCAATGAACTCTTGGGGGTCTTCATTTAACTTTGACCCATGAAACTCTGGAAAATTAATCCTAGTAAAGTTGAAAATTCTTGATGCCATTGTAACCACATTTGGGTTCACGGGAGCAACTACTTCTCTATGGCTTGTGTAGCCATGGTTTGGGCATGAACTTGAAACACTGCCCTAAATTATGCATGGGTCAGTTGCTTGGCCATTGGGTCGTTCAGAGCTTGTTGCTTGTCTCCAACATTTCTTCTCACGGGAGCTCTTCTTAGAATCATTAGAAGGAAAAAAACATAGAGTTCAACTCTACCTCATGATAAGATCATGGAAAAGTGGAATTTTCTAAAATGCCTCATAGCCTCCTATTCATAGATGTGGTACGCTTAACACCAATGAATAAGACTCAATTTGATGTGGCAAGTTAGACTCCCTATGATGCTTTAAACCTTGTTCTCTGATACCAAGTTTTTCACGACCCAAGCTAGACCCTAGGCATGACATGGCGATTAGAATCTAGAGGGACTCCAACCAAGCCTCTTAGTATACTGTCACGCCCTGGGAGGGTACCCTAGATGTGACCTTCACTCGAAAGCCATTTCTGACCTTCAAGCAAACCACCTGATTCAGTCACACTATCATCCATTCATATTCACTCAGAGGGAAGACTCAATCATAGACACACTATTCATAATATAAGGGCCGAGGGCCAATTACTATCAACTCATCAAAACAGTTATAATAAGACTTCTCAAATATAGCAGTACAACCTTCCCACACTCTAGTATATGAAGCCTCTAACAAAGTCTAGAAGGTGCCAATGACAAGCCCATGGCTACCAACAATCAAAATGAAGGAAACGACAATAAAACTATACAAGAAAGCTCAACATCCTCCGAAAACTAAGAAGACTCACCAACTAGCTGGGAGTGTATGTGGATTTTCAATGGAGCGCCGGTTGATGATATCTAGTACCTGTCTTTGCATCATGAAATGATGCAGGCCAAATGGCGTCAGTACATGGAAAATACGAGTATGTAAAATGGTCAAATGAAACAAACATCAATATCAACTCAGGATCTCAACTCATATATATATATACATAACAACTCACTCAAGGGTCCTAAGTCTAACAAGAAGTATCTTAGACCGGACCAAATCTCATGCCACTTAACTCAACTGACTCGGAGTACTAGCAAGACCTGAATGGGAGTTTCTCTTATTCGACAACCATCATTTATGAGCCAGTGATAGTACAACAATTAGACGTTGTTGCCACATCCGTCCATACCTTGACAGGGCATGAACACCTCCCTAATCATGGATTCCATCGATTAGTCAAGTCTTATCATTTTAGGACAAATAAATAGGAATCATCCGACTTTAACGGTTTGATCCCATGGGAAGCATCCAACTTTAATGGTTCCATCCCTACCTACGTTGGTGGCATAGTTCCTGGGGTTCGAGTACGGACTATACTCTCGCCCGCCTCGGTGCTCGATACTCCTCCTATGACTCTATGCTCATAAGACTCCATCCAATCATCTTAAACAAGCCCTCACGGCTAGTTTCATTTAGAATCTTGCCAACTCGTCAACTTTATTCTCATCTCAACTCAATCAAGTCATAATGGCAAGTCTCATTTAGGACCTTGTCCACTCGTCAATTCTATCCCCCAATCAACTCAATCAAGCCTCATTTAGATAGGCAATTATAACCTCTCCTTAGGACTCATCACAACTCTAAGGCTTTAACTCAACAATTCAAGAGGGATATCACATTTAAGGAAATTGACATATTCAACATAAACACATGGTTAAGGAAATCAACAAAGTATATTAACAAGTCATTTCCATCAACTCATACTAACATGAAGGTTTTAGGAACTTCTTAGCTCAACAACATCAACATCAATAAAGTCAAATTAATAGGAGACAAAACTCATTCAAACATAAACCATACCAAGAAACTCCATTCTCATGGACCTCTAACCTCAAAGCAAGAGTAGGGCACATGGGTGGACTCAACTCATATTTTGGATAGCCTTACATACCTTAGTGAAGACTTGAAGAAAACCTTGTGGTTGGGTCTTCAATGGAGAACTCAAATCTTGAAGCTCTTGGAACAATTCTTGATGGAATTAGAGAAGAAGAAGAAAAGAGAGGGATTTCTAGGGATTTTTAGAGAGAGAGTGAGGTTGAAAATTATGATCCCAAAATGACCAAGCATGATACATATATAATTTGGGTGAATTCCCAAATTACCCCTTCTCAAAAGTTTTAAAAATAGGCTAAAAATGCTCCTGGCGCGATAGTGGCGCATCGCACCATTGCAGCGCCAGGCCGATTATGCCTAAAAACCTATATAACTTTTAGTGGCGCACCATGCCAAGGACCAAACTACTGAGGTATGTTCTTGGAGTGATAGTGGCGCGCCGCGCCCTTACAGCGCCAAGGCCAAGTTTTCTGGGTTCTGAAAAATAGGCTTGAAAAACCCTGCTACCCAATAGTGGCGCATTGCACCAAGGACCAAACTACTGAGGCATGTTTCTGGTGCGATAGTGGCGCATCGCGCCTTTACAGTGCTAAGTTTATTTCCCCAGCAGTTGCAACCCAGGCCTAAAAATAAAATTCCTGCCGTGCTAGTTCATCTTAGGATCGACATATCTTTTGACTCCAAACTCCAAAATGTACATTCTTGGTGGCATTGGAAAGAAAACTCGACGACCTTTAATTTGATAGGTCGTGGGCCACCCAGATTGTCGTCTTTCAAAAGATAGGGTCATTAGAAGTCGACCCCATATATGAACTCATCCTAACTTAGCCACGACAAACCTTTTTGGACTTAGCTTGGTCCTAGGGGTCCTCTGTGACCCCACATCGCCTCCAACACTCTTCAATTTCTCAGGGACTCATCTTAACTCAAACACATACTTCAAAATAATTGAGTTAGACCCTACACGTGTACAAGGAAGGTACGAACCTTAGGGAAAACTTTTGAGGGGTGTTACATATATATTGCATATATAATGTAAGAAAAAGACATAGATAAAATTATAAAGCGGAAGATAAGTCTCAAACTAAAAACCTTGAATCAGAAGAAACTCAAATAACTTGTCCGAATAAACTACGCTACAACTCATGAACATCTAAACATGACTCTACTAAGTCTATATAGGGCATAAGAAAAGCTCCTATCTCACTCATAATAACCTATAAAAAGTCATAAGTACAATGAAAAGATAAAGGTGTTGTCTTCGAAGCACGAGGACTCACCAACAATAAAAGAATTACTAAATTTCTAGCCACAGATAGGATGATGAGTGTAATCATCGGATCCTACATTATGATAAAATGTAGGCAAAAAATATACGTTACTACATGAAATGCACTAAGTATGAGAGAGGTATGCATGAACAATAGAAATAGGACATAATCAATATGAATCTGAGATAAATGAACAATATTGTAAAACATGATTAAAACCTTGGAAACATTTAAACATCGTTATCATATGGTCAATGCATCAAAACATCATCATGGGGACTTGTAATATAGTATATACATAAGTGGGATAGTAAAAGTCACTTTGAGGGTCAAACATCTTTTTGAGAGATACCATTAATCGACATATAAGACCATGTGAGCTATAACATGGAATGTCGATGTACTACCACATTAAGAAGGGAGAGGCTATGTGCCAATGTAGACTTTGTGATGCCTAAGTGGATTACCTAAGCTACTAAGAAATTAAGCCTCAACTAATGGGTGACCCTTTCCAAGGAGTCAAGTCTCTACTAAATGGTGATCCTTTTTCCTACGGTGGCATGTAGTTATGTAAAAATGAGATTTCTACTAACTGTCTCATCCCTCCACTAATGAGTGAGCCTCTTATCACAAGGTCTACTCGGTGCTAGGTCAACTCTCAATTGAATATCATACATATCATATATCATAAGCTTTGAACATGGTAAGAATCTAGTAATACCAAGTTCATCATAAATACTTGAAAATCATAAGAATAGCTCCTTCAATATATGATGATCATAAGGTAATTCATATAGACTCTCGCCTTTACTAATGACATCTACATCATGATTTCTTTCATATTATTGGAAAAACCTTACATAATTCATGGTCACTTGCTTAAACATCCTAGAAAACATTATTCTTACTTTCATGAGTTATTCATTAGCCTTGATAAGCATTCATAAAATATTCATGAAAATCCTTCATAACTCATGGTAATAAATCCTTGAAAATATACTTGAAAATAGTTTATAGCATGGGCTATTGAAATTCAATTTGAAATTATGAAATAATGAAATAGATCATAATTAAGAAGACCCTATGTAAATTTCATGAAATTAGGTCTTTTAGAAGAAGAATTCATATGAGATTGTGAGAAGAAAACTTGGGATTCCATGAATGAAAGGGCACATGAATGAATTCCCATACACTTTTGATCTTACGAGCCCTAAATTGCAGGGAATTAAAGCTTTGACCTTGAACAAATCCATTGAGTTGCTTGAGGAAGAAAAAGAATACTGAGAGAATACTTTAGAGACAGGATTTTGTATTTTGAGTGTTTGGGTGAGAATGAGAGGGTTAGGAGGACTTAGGATAGTTAATAGGTTAGTATAAACCCCTAAAAGCCATCCACATTCATCAATGAGATCTTAAAAAAATGACCAAAATACCCCTAAACTTAAATGAATCAGACACCACTACAGACCTCCACCACGGCCCGTGAAGCCCAATATGGGTCGTTGTCATAATTGTGAACTGGAGGGAAAAACTGAGCTTAGGTGAGGTTGCCACCATGATCCGTCATGGGCACTACGGTTTGTGGTCCTTGTCATGGTCCTCGAAGGGAATTGAGGGTCCATGGGACTCAACTCCACAGAAGGGACTATGGTGCGTGGTGATCACCATAAGTCGTGGTCCCTTTCGTGAACCTGTCCATCGATTCCTAGAACCAGTAAGGCTCCTCTCCACTGGCTATTATGCTGAATACGGCTCTGATGGGTCTCTTGAACCTTAACTAGTGCAAATTTTTTTGAGATTGCATTTTTACAATCCATTTTTTGACTCTCCAACTTCCAGAGTCTTACAGTAACTAAATTTAACGTGGAATCTCAAGTACCCATTATTTAACTGTTGATTTTAACTCAAAATCTCATAATTTCAAATCCAAAATTTAGGGTATATCCATGAACCTTAGTTTTTATATTTTGGGCAATTAGAAGTGATTTCTAACTCATTTTTTTATTTGATTTCGCATATTAGTTCCTAAGTCCTTGGGTATCATTTTTTCAATAAAACTTTTGTATTCCCCTTAGCCCTTGAGTTTGATTTTTTGGGGTAAATATGGATTCTATTTTCAAGAAATAACCTTATGGGTATCATTCTTCCCAATTTCTTATGGTAATTCTATATTTGAATAGATTGTGCGGGTATGGAGGCCCGATGCAAAGGAAAGACTCTGACTTGACCCAATTTTTCTATTTTCAAATACAAGTGGACCTCTTTGACTCCTTTACTAAGTGCTTTAGACTCTCTGTGTTAAATATTCGTGATTGGGAGTGATTGGAAATAATAGGGGTGTGCATGTGGATAAAGTGACAAGTATCCACCCAAATACGATGTCAGTCATATGGGGTTAATTGTACTTGTTGAGTTACTACTGTATATGATGCTATGTGTGGCTTTTGATTGTTATGATGATTTCCTTGTTGGTGTTATGCCTATTGATCCATTGAGTGAAAATCTTCATCCTCTTATTATGCATATGATCTTGCTTATTTGTTATGGTATTTAAACTCTGATATGAAATGATACTATTAGGATTTCATATAAAAGAAAGACAGAATGAGGATATGATTTCGAGGGACGTTCCCTTGCCAGGGATGATATACATATATGATTTTGAGAGACATGCCCCACACTGAGGATGATATACATATATGATTTTGGGGAATGTGCTTCGCATCGGGATAGGTACTTATACAAATATGTCCTCTATGGGTCCTGACTGGCCACTGAGCATTAGGTGTGTATCAATAGGAAAAACATGCATCATTCTCTATAACATTTCAATTGCAATTGCAACTCATTATCATTGCTTGATATTTGTGAGTGATCTATTATCATCGGTGGTTGACTTCTCTTGTAAGTGCTACTTGAATTTCCCCTTTTCCCATTGTTGATATTGTTGAAAATAAGATGGTGTGCTTATTCACCGAGTTACTTCTATTGTGTTACATTGTTTATTTCAATTGTAATTACTAGGATGTGTTGTTTAGTGATTTATTATGCAGGTTGTAGTATTTGGAAGTTCTGATGATGTAACAGTGTTCAAGATACTCATCACCACTTTGTTTAGGGTCAGCTAGGGATACTTACTGAGTACCGTTGTTATTTTGGTACTTACTTCCTTTTTTTTCTACACTTTTATAGGTCACGAGTCTGGTATTTCCTAGTCTCCTTCCTACATCAACGTCTGATGCTTGCAATTTGGAGTACGTGATGTAGATACTAATTGCTTCACCAGACGTCATATACCCTTTACTTTATGACCTTAATTTGTTCTAGCTATAGAGACATTCTGTAACACCCCTCAAAATTTTTCTCTAAGATTCAGACCCTTCTTATATTCGGGTAGGGTTGAACTCAAGTATTGTGGAGCATTTGCATTAATTAAGACGAGTCTTTGAGAAATGGAGCAGTGTTAGAGATGATGTAGGGTCATGAAGGACCCCTAGGACCAAATCAAATCCAAAAGATTCGTCGTGGCTAAGTTTGAGGAGGAGTTCGCATAAGGGGTTGACTTCTAACGACCCTATCTTTTGAAATATGACGATCTAGGTGGCCCACGACCTATTGAATTAAAGTTCGTCGATGATTCTTTCTAACTCCACCAAGAATGTACATTTTGGAGTTTAGAATCAAAAGATATGATGATCCTAAGACGAACTAGCACGGCAGGAATTTCATTTTTGGCTTGGGTTGCAACTTCTAGGGAAATGGCCTTGGCGCTGTAAGGGCGCGATGCGCCACTATCGTGCCAGAAACATGCCTCAGTAGTGTGGTCCTTGCCGCAACGCGCCACTAAAGGTTGTGTAGGGTTTTTCAGGCCAAATTTCCAAAACCCAGAAAAAACTGGCCTTGGCGCTGTAAGGGCGTGACGGGCCACCATCACGCTAGAAATATGCCTCAGTAGTTTGGTCTCTGGCGCGGTGCGCCACTAAAAGTTGTGCAGCTTTTTAGGCATAATCGGCCTGGCGCTACACTGGCGCGACGCGCCACTATCGCGCCAGGAGCATTTTAGCCTATTTTCAAAACTTTTAAGAAGGGGCAATTTGGGAACTTACCCAAGTTATATATGTATCATTCTTGGGCATTTTGGGATCACAGTTTGCAGCCCCACTCTCTCTCTAGAAAAGCCCTAGGAGTCTCTCTCTCTCTCTTGTTTTTCTTCTTTTCTATTTCCAACAAGAAGAGTTCCAAGAGCTTCAAGACTCCAAGTTCCCATTGAAGTCCCAACAACAAGGTTTTCTTCAAGTCTTCACTAAGGTATGTAAGGTTATCCAAAACATGGGTTGATTCCACCCATGTGCCCTACTCTTGCTTTGAGGTTAGATGTCTATGAAAAATGGAGTTTCTTGGTATGGTTTATGTTAGAATGAGTTTTGTCCCGTATTTATTTGATGCTATATGTGTTGATGTTGTTGAGCTAAGAAGTTCCTAACACCTTCATGTTAGTGTGAGTTGATGGAGAGGACTTATTAATATGTTTTGTTGATCTCTTTAACCATGTAATTATGTTGCATAAGTCAATTTTTTCAAATGTGTTATTCTACTTAAATTGTTGAGCTAAAGTCATAGAGTTGTGATGAGTCTTAAGGAGATGTCATAAATGCTTATCTAAATAAGGCTTGATTGAGTTGATTGGAGGATAGAATTGACGAGTGGACGAGGTCCTAAATGGAACTTGCCATTATGACTTAATTGAGTTGATATGAGGATAGAGTTGATGAGTTGGCTATGTCCCAGATGAAACTAGCCGTGAGGTCTTGTTTGAGATGATTGGAGGGAGTCTTATGAGCATAGAGTCATGGGAGAAGTATCGATCACCGAGGCGGGCGAGAGTATAGTCCGTACTCGAACCCCAGTAACTACACTGCCAACGTAGGTAGGGATGGAACCGTTTAAGTCGAATGCTTCCCATGGCATCGAACCGTTAAAGTCGGATGTTTCCCATTTATTTGTCTTGAAATGATAGGACTTGACTAATCGATGGAATCCATGATTAGGGAGGCGTTCATGCCCTGGCAAGGTATGGACGGACGTGGCAACAACGTCTGATTGTTGTACTATCACTGGCTCATAAGTGATGGTTGTCGGATAAGAGAAACTCCCATTTAGGTCTTACCAGTACTCCGAGTCAGTTGAGTTGAGTGGCATGAGATTTGTTCCGGTCTAAAACACTTCTTGTTAGACTTAGGACCCTTGAGTGAGTTGTTATGTTTATATGTATATATGAGTTGAGATCCTGAGTTAATATTGATGTTTTCTTGATGTTCGTTTCTTCCGGCCATTTTACATACTCGTACATTTCATGTACTGACGCTATTTGGCCTGCATCGTTTTATGATGCAGAGGCAGGTACTAGAGATTATCAACCGGTGCTCCGTTGAAGATCCACATACACTTCCAGCCAGTTGGTGAGTCCTTCTAGTTTCCGGAGGATGTTGAGCTTTCTTGTATAGTTTTGTTATCATTTCCTTTATTTTGATTGTTGGTATCCATGGGCTTGTCATTGGCACCTTCTAAACTTTGATAGAGGCTTCATAGACTAGAGTGTGGGAAGGTTGGACTGTTACTTTTGAGAAGTCTTATTATATCTGTTTTGATGAGTTGATAGTGATTGGCCTTCGACCCTTATATCATGAATAGTATGTTATGATTGAACCCTCCTTCGAGTGAATGTGATTGAATGATAGTGTGACTGAATTAGGTGGTTCGCTTGAAGGTTAGAAATGGCTTTTGAGTGCCGGTCACGTCTAGGGTACCCTCCCGGGGCGTGACAAACATGGTACCAGAGAACAGAGTTCAAGTGTCCTAGGGAGTCTTTGAAGCTGTGTTTAGTAGAGTCTTGCTTATGGGTGTGTTGTGCACCACACTTATAAGCTGGAGGCTATAGGACATTAGGAATTGTTTCACTTCTTTCATACTCTGGAATTCGTGCGATAGAGTTAAACTCTATAAAACTCCTTTCTAATTCATGCATTTATACGTTAGAGATAATGCCTCCTAAACGTACGGCTAGCCAGAGAAATGTTGATAACATCGAGATGCCCCATGTTACACCCCACATCTTTGAACTCGGAATGTCCCTTAAGTTACTTAAAAGCTAGCATGTCAGCCACCTAAATTATGACACTATCAAACGGCTCTAAGAAAGGGAGAATGTGATACCCCATATTAGAGAAGGTTGGAGATGAAATCATAAGAATCCGGAAGGAATAGGAGGCCAAGTAACGAGTCGTAGGACTCGACTTATCTACGCAAGCTACTAATTTAGAAATCTTACATACGTGAGTTACTTGATTACATACCAAACTTACGTAGCACGGATTACATAGGTACATAAAATAAGATGAGATTACGAGCCTACGAGGAAGGGAAAAAAAGACGACACGTGGTAGCCAATGAAGAAGCGACGCGTGGCAGCACCTCAAGCAAGCAGGTGACCCACCTTCTTGGGGGGGTGGACCCCACTGCCACGTGGCAGCCCATAGTTGACAGCATGATACGGTGGCCCAATAGGGGCTGGACACGTGTCACCTCTTGGGGTTGACACATGTCACACCCTAAAGACACATATATATGTTGATATATATCATATACTTCAGTTATCCATCAAAACATCAGCCAACTTAGAGAAAAATAACGTGAGGGAGAGAAATAGAGAGGCAGCCATGGTTCTTGAAGTTTAAAGGTTAGTTTTCCAATTTTCTTCCATGAATTAATTATATACGGTGTACCTTAAGTACGTGGATACGTATATATGTATTTTAAGACCTTCATGGCAGTAAAACTCCAGCTTTGCAATTGGAATTTGGAAGAGAAAATAAGAGAAAACGCTAGTTAACAAACTCGTTTTTGGAAGGGACAGTGGTTAGTAATATTGGTATAACTTCTTGTGTACAGATTCGTTTCAAGTAATTTAATATTTTTTGGAAAGGTATTTCGTGGTTCTATAACTTTCATTCAGACTCCAAAATCCATTTCTACTTGTATCAGCTCGAAAAATGGTGATGAAGTGTAGAGGAGGTACTGCTCAGATTTGGTTTTGGAAATTCTACACGGACAGCTGTAAGTATTTTGGTCATATCTTTTTGTACAAAATTGATGTAGGGATGATTCGAAATTTTTTTCGACCCTAAGACATATGTCTATAACTTTCATGAAGGACGTAAATCCTGTTTCCCTCCATTACCCCTTCGAAACGAAGCGACAAGGTAAAACAGTAAACTGTCCAGATTTCACATTTTGGATAGTTTTGGCGAGTTTGACAAGTGTAACGTAAGCTAAGGCCTTTCCTTTTAAAATTGGAGTTTATGGTATTTTTATATGGTGTATTACACCCCTTGTATGCTGATGGAAGTTTAAGAATGTCGTAGAAATGCTCGACGTTCGAAATAAACTAAATTGGAGTCGCTAGAAGTGAATTGTCATTGAAATAAAGTGTCGTTCTTGTGAGTTGCTCTGCAGGGGTGTGGCTTGTTGTTGCAGGGCCTGAATATGTCCTAATGTGGGTTAGGGTGCTTCTGGTATAAGCCACATGACCCCTCATTACGTATAATTAAAGGCGTCACAAAATAAAGGCTAGACGCCCTATTTTGATATCGTATTTTCGAATAAGTCGTTTGGAGTTTATGTTGTATATTGTTGGTATGAATTGCTGCAGGTTGTTGTTGTTGGTTGACTGTAGGTCTTAGGGACCTAATTGGAAATTTGGATAGGGCACATTACAGGGGAGGTGCTGCCCAATTTTCGTCGATGCCTTAGTGAATAACAGAACTAGTCAGGGAAACGACTAAGGAAATAGATTCTATTAATAATAAGATGTAACCTAGGGTGATGGAAAGTAAAAGGCGTTGATATTCATACTACTTTCATGTTGAAGAGGTTCAAAGGACGGCGAGGCAAGCAGGATAAGGAATAATTCAGACAAGGTATGTAAAGCTTTCCCTTGGCATGTTTTGGTATAAGTTCGTACAGCTATCTTTCTTTCCTTTTGGAAGTTTTAGCCTTAAGTGAATTGTGTGTGGAATGTGGGGATAATTCCATTCCCAAAACTCCAAGTATGCCTCATAACCCCTATCCACTGCTTAGTATTGGAATTTTTGCAAGGATTGAGTATTGCCTAGTAAGGCTTCTACGTGTTAAACAGTAGTGTGTGGAAAGCTATCTCTCATTTCCCTTGATACGTATTTGGTACGAAAGTGAGATTATGATTCCATAATGATTCACCGAGCCCCATGATGGGCCGGGTATAAAATATGTGTATGCAGATCCCATAAAGGAAAGTACAGACCATATATAGTTTATTCTCTTTCTTCTTCTTGCATGTCTTAGTTGTAGGTTAAACATGATATGAGTTCCGGGGTAACTCTATTCTTAGCATCTCTTATTTACGTCTGAATATCGAACTTTTATAATAATCGAACTATTTCCCTGGAAACTTTTATATGTTAAAAAGGTAACAAATGTACAGGCTCCAAGTCTTACAGACTATTTGTCAACAAATGTTTCTGATTCTATAATTGATTTGGCCCTATGTTAATACGTGTCCAGGGCCTTCGAGATTACTTTTGAGACAACCCATAATGGCATTTAAGGGACACTCGAGATGACTACACCGTTACTCGGGTTCTCAAATAAAAGCTTAACTTTCTTATTCTGTCGAGTCTCTGATAATGATTTAAATTGCATATAGTTACTCACTACTCTACTCGTGTATATCATAACACTTCTTTCCCTGAGTTCCGGGCCAGGATATGTTCTCGTGCACAGTTCACTGCATTATTCCCTTAGTCCCTCAATAGAGGGCCAGGATACGTGTATAGATATATGATGATGTGTTGTAATAAAGTGGTGATGGCATTGGGGCCATGATGGTTTTACAGAGATGATTTTACAGAGATGATTCACTGGACCCCCAAAAGGGCCGGCTATATGATATGACTCGAACATGCATGTTTTTGTAATTCACAAAGTACAGGTACAGGTTTCTGAATTGATATCTTATCCCCTGTTTCTCTATCTCAGATATGCTTCCAGTTGTATTATATTATGTTTTACATACTCAGTACATATATCGTACTGACCCCCTTTCTCAGAAGGGATGCGTTCATGCCCGCAGGTACAGATGCAGGTTTTGAGAGTCCGTCAGCTTAGGATTCCATGCAGCTCAGTTGGAAGAGGCTCCATTGTATCGGGGCCTAGTTTTTGGTACTGTCCACAGATGTATAAAAATTATTTCATCTATTCAGGGGTACGGCGGGGGCCCTGTCCCGCCATATGTTGTTATTTATATGTTTAGAGGTCTGCAGACATGTATATGTGGGTTGTGTATGTCAGTTTGATTCAGCTGGGTCTACATGATATATGATATATATTATTATGTTATGGCAGCCTTGTCGGTTTGCGTGCCCTGTCATGTTGTGATACAAACAAAAAGGGCTATAGTTTATGAAAATGTTATCGCCCAGTGGGGCTCTGTTACATGATACTATTTATTTACGGTTCAATGTGACCTCAGCTAATAGATATGTGTATGGGGGGTCCAGGTCGGACCCCAATAGCGGCCTACAGGGTTGGGTCGTGACAGAAGTGGTATCAGAGCAGTTCGTCCTCGGATTGTCTGCAGACCGTGTCTAATAGAGTCTTGGTTATCGATGTGTTGCGCGCCACATCTATAAACAGGAAGCTATAGGACATTTAGGATGTTACCTTTCTTCTACATCTGAGATCGTGCTTTAGATCTGAGTCATAGGAAAAATTCCTTATACTAACCTTGGATCTTAACAGAAGGACGACACCAACAGAAGAAAGTAATTGATGACATAGAAAGTTACAAAGCATGCAGGTAAGTAAAGTAAAGCCACGAAAGATATTCGTCGGGTAAGGTATTAAAATATAAAGTTGAAACCTGAAAGAAAAGCAGACAAAAAGTGCAACAGATGCAGTTTGAAGTGGGACATATGAGGTAAGTCAGTATTTTTATATTATTGTTGATGTTGAAAGCCCTGTGTGGCTGCGATATGAGATGATATTGAAAGCCCTGTGCGGCTGTGATGTGATATGTATATATATATGTTGGCCCTGTGAGGCATTGTTGGTATTTTCTGCATGCAGGTTTTGGCATAAGTAAGAAATGTAGAGGAAACTCTACCGAAATTTTCCCAGAACAAGGAAAAGGGAATAAAACATAGTTTTATAACATGTCTGAGAAGTTGATACCAAGTACCCCTACTGTGTTCAACTAAATCTGTAAGAGGTAACCTTTAGGTGGTCGATAAGGGTCACCCTTTTCACTTGAAGAATTTTATTTCGGAGGAACAAAGGCTTAATTAAGTAGTAAAGTTCAGATTACGGTATCTCCAGCCGTATTTGTATTGTAGGAATATAAACAGAGGACTCAGAATGAAGGATAGGATGTCCCGCGAATGAGTTTCACTCTTTTGGGAAAAAAATACCAAGCCCTCAACTCCTAATTGTAAATTAGACGAGTTGTTCATAACTCGAGGATAAACTCAGAAGGAGACCACGTAGGTTAAGTACTAAAAGAAGTACTGTGATGTTTAAGAGGTTTTGATTTCTTCCAACAATGATTGGGAAATGATTTATGATAACCATTTATAGTTCTCCATCAACTAATTGGGGAAAGAGCTTCAAACAGAAGCACCACAAAGAGATGTCAGGAACTGAATGCGAATACGAATTAAAAGGGGGACATGTAAGTATTAATTAAACAGTGTGATACGAGTAATCAGGGATAAAGTGGAACCACTAGTCAGATGCACATAGTACGCATTGGCTAAGTTAAAGGCCTGCGTTGAGAACGCAGTAAGAGCATGGGGCTTATGATATAAAAAAAGACGCGGGTACACCACGTCGCCCCAAAAATAGTGGAACCCTCAAGGGACGAGGATGGCAAACTTAAAGAATAATTGGAACAACTTCCATTCATCCCAAGAAACAAAGGATATAGGTTAGGACAAAACCACTACTTCGAGAAAAACTGGAATAGTTATCGTCGGAATACTAGCACTACCTAATTGGGATTGGATCAACTACAGGTGCTAAGTTATTCTTGGAAAAAGAAAAAGTAGAAGGTCGCCTTGGACGAGTTGTTCCCTAGGTCACATTGTTCAAGTACTGATTAGTAGATAAGACATTACGTTAGATATGGAAAGGTTCTCGTTGCTTCGTAATTTAATCAAGGCTCCGTACGCGGATAGTAAGATTATAAACATGCAGATAAATGAAGACATGATGCGGTACCAAATAGATAGGTGAAAGGAATTGGACAAAAATTTAGACTGGACATAGAGACGTAGAACAAAGTACAAACAGAGGAAAGTGCGGGTACCCCCTAAAGGGGGGAAGTTAATGAGAAAATGGCAAAGGTAGGAGAAGGCAATTGATATAGCAATAAATGTGAGATAGACGTCTAAACTTCGATAATATATCTTACTAAACCAAGTTGGAAAGGTTTGGAAGTTACCAATAATTGGATGGAAGCCGGAATGCTACATAAGGTAGTGTTAAGAAGTTTGTGACGGGACCCTGAACAACATAACACTAGAAGGCGGCTGCATATAAAAACAGAAAAATGTACCAATGAAAGGATATCAAATAATTCAAGAGACACTACAAAGGATAACGACAGTATGCTAGACCAAAAGCCAAAATGTTGGTTATAGAGTTAGTCACAAATGATGTTGCGATAGATAAATAACCAAAGAAAAAGGAATAGAAAGCCTCCTGTGGTAGAAAATAAGGAGAACACAAAGTGAATAAAGGATCGTGGAGCTAAAGGTCTACGCTGATACTAGATGCAAGATAACAGACGAAAGGACAGGGCAAAACATAAAGACTCGCGAGACAACGCTGAGGTAACTCTGGAGCTAAGTTGAGTGCCCGCACCTCGTGGAAAAGGTTACAATGAAATGCGACATGAAGACTTCCCATGGAGGTCACCCATCCTGATATTACTCTCGCCCCAGCACGCTTAACTTCAAAATTCTGATGGAACTTAATGCGTTAGTGCTGGTATGATCGGGCGAGATGGAGGAATCTGAACTAGTGATGGAAAAACGATATGAGATTATGTACCCAGAGTATTATAAGATACGTTAAGGCAATTGTAACAAGGGTTTAAGCAAAACAAGAAGGATTAGCTAATTGCTAATTGACGACGCACTTGAATGCCACAGTTCTTCAACATAGAATCAGTTAACGAGTGGAAAACCACAGAATAACTATATAGGCCAGTTAAAATTCTAAAGAAAGTCGAGAAAAACTATATGAAGCTAAGGATTCCCAAATTATCAACGTCACCACGCACCTATTCTAAACTCTTCAAGAGTAGGGTGCTATACGGGTTATTGTGAGAAGGCTAACGAATCAGCCCATTTGCTTTCAACCAAGACCACCTATGCAACTTGAATGAGGTGAAGTTATATAACAAGGAAGTAGTAAGGTTCTGTGAAGTTCCCCAGCTAATATCTCAGATAGAGGAACTTCAAATATGGTTAACGTTTGGACCTCAGTCCAAGAAGAGGTTGGGAGCACAGACAGACCTTCATACTGCATTTACCTTGGGCTTCTGAATAGACTGAGCATACTATCAACTGCTAGAAAATATATTGCGAGCTTATAAGGTTGGCTTTAAGTGTAGCTAGGACTATCGTCCATCAATTATTAGGTTTGCCTAAGAGAAGGGCTACCATTTCAGTGTCCAAATAACCCCCTACAAGATGTTGTAAGGAAGCGCCTATAGGTCCCCCTGATGGGGAAAAGACTAAGCTGGTAGGCCAAACAGGATTAAGCAAACTATTGACTAAAAGCCCAGAGTCGGGAGGAATGATATACAGATAATCGACGTCGACATGCAGAGTTCAAGTTGATGATTGGATGTTCATAATGGGGTCACCTAGAAAAGGAACTTGACCAAGAATATGTTAGACTGCATCAAGTTACTCATAAGGTGGGCAACGTGGCTAGTAAGTTAATCTTACCACCTCATTTGGAAACTATACACCCAGTCCATTAGATACTGACGAGTCACCCAAGGTATATTCCATAAATGTGGTCCAGTAGATGGAATCCTATGAGGAAAATCCTACCACCATCGTGGATCGGCAAACTGGAAGATTATAGACTAAAGACGTATCTTCCGTCAAGTTATGGTGGAAAAACCAAAACTAGAAAGAGGATGATTGGGGAACTGAAGAGAACATGGAATACAAGTATTTGCACCTGTAACCGATGTCTACAGGTAACTCCAACTCTTGAGAACTCGTATGTTAAAAATATAGATGGGAATGCATGTGATAGCATAAAGGAAAGGAACCCCTCTATAATTTATATAAAGTCTTACAGAAGGTTGCATTTAACATTCGGGACGAATGTTCTAAAGGGGGGAAGGATGTTACACCCCATATCTTTGAACTCGGAATGTCCCTTAAGTTACTTAGAAGCTAGCATGTGAGCCACCTAAGTTATGACACTATCAAACGGCTCTAAGGAAGGGAGAATGTGATACCCCATACTAGAGAAGGTTGGAGATGAAATCATAAGAATCTGGAAGGAATAGGATTTGGCCCTACAGACTATTTGTCAACAAATGTTTCTGATTCTATAAATGATTTGGCCCTATGTTAATACGTGTCCAGGGCCTTCGAGATTACTTTTGAGACAACCCATAATGGCATTTAAGGGACACTCGAGATGACTACACCGTTACTCGGGTTCTCAAATAAAAGCTTAACTTTCTTATTCTGTCGAGTCTCTGATAATGATTTAAATTGCATATAGTTACTCACTACTCTACTCATGTATATCGTAACACTTCTTTCCCTGAGTCCCGGGCCAGGATATGTTCTCGTGCACAGTTCACTGCATTATTCCCTGAGTCCCTCAATAGAGGGCCAGGATACGTGTATAGATATATGATGATGTGTTGTAATAAGGTGGTGATGGCATTGGGGCCATGATGGTTTTACAGAGATGATTCCCCGGACCCCCAAAAGGGCCGGCTATATGATATGACTCGAACATGCATGTTTTTGTAATTCACAAAGTACAGGTACAGGTTTCTGAATTGATATCTTATCCCCTATTTCTCTATCTTAGATATGCTTCCAGTTGTATTATATTATGTTTTACATACTCAGTACATATATCGTACTGACCCTCTTTCTCGGGGGGGATGCGTTCATGCCCGCAGGTACAGATGCAGGTTTTGAGAGTCCGTCAGCTTAGGATTCCATGCAGCTCAGTTGGAAGAGGCTCCATTGTATCGGGGCCTAGTTTTTGGTACTGTCCACTGATGTATAAAAATTATTTCATCTATTAGGGGTACGGCGGGGGCTCTGTCCCGCCATATGTTGTCATTTATATGTTTAGAGGTCTGCAGATATGTATATGTGGGTTGTGTATGTCAGTTTGGTTCAACTGGGTCTACATGATATATGATATATGTTATTATGTTATGGCAGCCTTGTCGGCTTGCGTGCCCTGTCATGTTGTGATACAAACGAAAAGGGCTACAGTTTATGAAAATGTTATCGCCCAGTGGGGCTCTATTACATGATACTATTTATTTACAGTTCAATATGACCTCAGCTAATAGATATGTGTACGGGGGGTCTAGGTCGGACCCCAGTCGCAGCCTACAGGGTTGGGTGGTGACACCCCAGTCAGAGGTACGCCCAGCAAAGGCTAGAGGCCGACCTGCGAGATATGCGGAGGCACCTCAAGTGCCTGCTACTCCGTCTGCAACCACATCAGAGGCAGAATTTTGAGGGGCGATTGCAATGCTCACACAATTAATGGCTGCCCGGAATGGTAACCAGAGTTCGCCCACTCTTAGCTCTAGTTCCCAAGAGCAGTCTACTGCCACTAGAATTAGAGGCTTTCTGAGGATGAATCCGCCAGTATTCACGGGTTCTAAGGTTGATGAAGACCCCCAAAATTTTATTAATGAGATGTAGAAAATCCTGAAAGCTATGCATGCTACGGAGGTTGAGGGGCTTAAGTTGGTGTCTTATCATCTCAAGGATATGGAAAGCATCTGGTATAACTAATGGGAGCAAGGTAGGGGTGAGGATGCTGAACCTGCTAGGTGGGATGAATTTGAAGGAGCCTTTCTTGACCACTTCTTTCCCCGAGAATTGAGGGAAGCAAAAGTGGAGGAATTTGTGAATCTGAAATAGGAGGGTATGACTATTAAGGAGTATGGACTGAAGTTCATCCAGCTGTCTAGGTATGCTCCAGAAATGATCCCAGATGTGAGGTCAAAGATGAGGAAGTTCGTCTCCGGATTAGGAAGGCATGTGAAGAGGGAATGCAAAGAAGCATTGTTGATCTCGGATATGGATATTTCCAGGTTAATGGTGTATGCTCAACAGGTAGAGGATGAGAAGAGGAAAGACAGAGAGGAGCATCTGAGCAAGAAGGTAAAATCAGCGGGCCATGAGAATGAACAGAAGCAAATCAAGGGCAACAGGTCCTTCTTCCAGAAGAGGCCTTCCAACTATGCCTCATCCACCTCCAGTGCATCTATGCCGTAGAACAGGTATGATCGGTAGGGACAGAGTCGCCAAAATCTCAGACCCCAGGGTTCTCAATCCCATGCTAGTGTAATTCAAGGCTCGAGAGGGAAGACACTATGCAGCAAGTGTGGTAGGCTCCACTTAGGAGAATGCAGAGCAGGAAGGGTTGGTTGTTATAAATGCGGCCAAATGGATCATTTTCAAAGGGAGTGTCCAACAGGGGGAAATAGAGCCCAGCATTTTACCACCGCACCACCAGCTAAGGGAAATCAGAGGGGCACTACTTCCGGCACCAGCGAAGGTACAAACTATTTATATGCCATGGGTAGTCGCTAAGATCAAGAGAACTCTCCAAACGTTGTGATGGGTATGATTCGAGTCTCTTCTCTTAATTTTTATGTATTGATGGATCCGGGTGCCACACTATCCTTTGTAACTCCTTACGTGGCTAGTAAATTCAATAAAATTCCTGAATATCTTCTTGAGTATTTCAGTGTAGCTACTCCTGTGGGTGATTCTGTCTTAGCTGAGAGAGTCTATAGAGATTGCACTGTGTCAATTCATCACAGGGATACCTTGGCTGACTTGGTTGAGTTGGACATGGTTGATTTCGATGTGATCCTTGGCATGGGCTGGCTTTATATCTGTTACGCCTCTATTGATTGTAGGACTTGGGCTGTTAAGTTCAAATTTCCAAATGAGGCAGTCATAGAGTGGAAGGGGAGTCCTGTCGTGCATAAGTGTAAGTTTATTTCTTACCTTAGGGCCAGGAAGCTAATCTCAAAAGGGTGTGTTTATCACATTGTCCGAGTGAAAGATGACAATATTGAGTCCCTACCCTTTGAGTCAGTTCCTATTGTCAACGAGTTTCCTGACGTTTTTCCTGAAGATCTGCCTAGAGTCCCTCCGAATAAGGAAATCGACTTTGGGATTGATGTTCTTCCTGATACCCAGCCTATCTCAATCCCTCCATATAGAATGGCTTTGGCCGAGTTGAAAGAGTTGAAAGAATAGTTGAAAGACTTGTTAGATAAGGGATTCATTAGGCCGAGTGTCTCACCATGGGGTGCTCCAATTCTATTTGTGCGAAAGAAGGATGGGTCCCTTAGAATGTGTATTGACTACAGGCAGTTGAATAAGGCCACCATAAAGAACAAATACCCTCTCCCCAGAATAGATGATTTATTTGATCAACTTCAGGGTGCCACGTGTTTCTCAAAGATAGACTTGAGATCCGGCTACCATCAGTTGAAGGTGTGGGAATGTGATATTCCAAAGACTGCTTTTTGGACTTGTTATGGCCACTTTGAATTTTTGGTCATGTCCTTTGGGTTGACAAATGCCCCCGCAGCTTTCATGGATCTCATAAACCGGGTGTTTAAACCATATCTTGATATGTTTGTGATTGTATTCATAGATGATATTCTGGTCTACTCCAAGAATGAAGAGGAGCACGCCTATCATCTTAGAGTCGTTTTACAAACCTTGAGAGACTAGGTATTGTATGTAAAGTTCTCTAAATGTGAATTTTGGCTTGCATCAGTGGCCTTCTTAGGCCACATTGTGTCTGGAGATGGTATTCAGGTTGACGCCCAAAAGATTGAAGTTGTGAAAAATTGGCCCAGACCCACAACCCCGACAAATATAAGAAGCTTCTTAGGTTTGGCCGGCTATTATCGAAGGTTTGTAGAGGGATTCTCATCCATATCATCACCATTGACTAAGTTGACTCAAAAGAAGGCTAAGTTCCAATGGTCCGATGCTTGTGAGGAGAGTTTCCAGAAACTGAAGGCCAAGCTAACCACTGCTCCTGTCCTGACCTTGCCCGATGGGACAAAGGGCTTTGTGGTCTACTGTGATGCATCCAGAATTGGTTTGGGTTGTGTGTTAAGGCAAAGGGGGAAGGTGATAGCTTATGCTTCGAGACAGCTTAAGGTTCATGAGAGGAATTACCCAACTCATGACCTTGAGCTGGTAGCTGTGGTATTCGCGCTTAAAATCTGGCACCACTACTTGTATGGAGTGCATGTTGACGTATTCACCGATCACAAGAGCTTACAATATATTTTCAGCCAGAAAGAACTCAACCTAAGGCAAAGGAGATGGCTCGAGCTACTCAAGGACTACGACATGAGCATCCTCTACCATCCAGGTAAAGCTAATGTTGTTGCTGATGCTCTTAGCAGGTTATCTATGGGTAGCACTACCCATGTAGAGGAGTGAAGGAGGGAATTGGCGAAGGAGGTACATAGATTAGCCCGATTGGGAGTTCATATGGAAGAGAACAATAAAGGAGGAGTTACTGTTCAGAATGGGTCTACATCCTCACTTGTGGCAGAGGTAAAGGAAAAACAAGACCAAGATCCCGTCCTTCTCAAATTGAAGGGAGTTGTTCATAAACAAGGGGTAATAGTTTTTACCGAAGGGGGAGATGGTGTGTTGAGGTACCAAAATAGATTGTGTTTTCCTGATGTCGATGATGTTCGAGAGAGGATTATGGCCGAAGCGCATAGTTCTAGATACTTTATTCATCTGGGCTATACAAAAATGTACCACGACTTGAGGGAAATCTACTGGTGGAGTGGGATGAAGAGGGACATTACGGAATTTGTTTCCAAGTGCCCGAATTGCCAACAGATGAAAGTCGAGCATCAAAGGCCATGTGTTTTAGCCCAAAACATAGGAATTCTGGAATGGAAGTAGGAGATGATCAACATAGACTTTATCACGGGTTTGCCAAAGTCCCCAAAGCAATACAATTCGATTTGGGTAATTGTGGATAGGATGACGAAATTAGCTCACTTCTTGGCAGTTAAGATTACTGACACCGCAGAATATTATGCAAAGTTATACATTCAAGAGATCATCAGATTGCATGGAGTCCCCTTGTCCATCATCTCGGACAGAGGAACTCAATTCACTTCCCAATTCTGAAGATCTTTTCAGAAGGGACTAGGTTCAAAGGTGAACCTTAGTACGGCCTTTCATCCTCAAACGGATGGCCAAGCGGAGACCACCATTCAGACGTTGGAAGATATGTTGAGGGCATGTGTGCTTGACTTCAAGGGAAATTGGGATGATCACTTACCTCTCATAGAGTTTGCATATAATAATAGCTATCATGCAAGCATTCAAATGGCTCCTTATGAAGCTTTGTATGGGAGGAGGTATAGATCACCAATTGGATGGTTTGAGGTTGGATAAGTCGAGTTGATTGGGCCTGATTTTGTTCACCAAGCCATGGAGAAGGTGAGAGTTATTCAAGATAGGCTAAAGAAAGCCCAAAGATGCAAAAATCTTACACCGATGTGAGGAGGAGAGACTTGGAGTTTGAGGTGGGTGATTGGGTATACTTGAAAGTGTCACCCATGAAAGGTGTCATGAGGTTTGGAAAGAAGGGGAAGCTTAGTCCTCGATATATTGGTCCTTACCAGATCTTGAGGCGAATTGGGAGTGTTGCTTATGAGTTGGAGTTGCCTTCAGAGCTAGCCTCTATTCATTCGGTATTCCACGTTTCGATGTTGAAAAAGTGCTTGGGAGATCCCTCATTGGTAGTCCCCACTCATAGTATTGGAGTTAAGGATAGCTTATCCTATGAAGAGGTTTCGGTCCAAATTCTTGATTGCCAAATTCGTAAATTGAGGAACAAAGAGGTCACCTCAGTCAAGGTCCTTTGGAGAAACCAATTTGTTGAGGAGGCCACATGGGAAGAGGAGGAAGCCATGAAATCTAAATATCCACATCTATTCGTGCCTATCGATGAGGATGTTGAAGGTAATGCCCATTTCCTTGACTTGAATTCATTTGTGCATTTTGAGTCTTGATTGATAATTGTTTGAGAATTTGATTGATTAATTGACTGAGTTCTGATTGTGATTTGTACCTCGAGTCCAATCTTGGTCACTCTTCATTCGAGGATGAATGATCCCAAGGGGGAGATAATGTAACACCCCTCAAAATTTCCCTAAGATTTGGACCCTTCTTGTATTCGGGTAGGGTCGAACTCGAGTATTGTGGAGCATTTGCATGAATTAAGATGAGTCTTTGAGAAATGGAGCAGCGTTAGAGGTGATGTGGGGTCATAAAGGACCCCTAGGACCAAATCAAATCCAAAAGATTCATCGTGGCTAAATTTGAAGAGAAGTTCGCATACGGGGTTGACTTCTAATGACCCTATCTTTTGAAATATGACGATCTGGGTGGCCCACGAACTATTGAATTAAAGTTCGTCGAGTCTTCTTTCCAACGCCACCAAGAATGTACATTTTAGAATTTGGAATCAAAAGATATGACGATTCTAAGACGAACTAGCACGACAGGAATTTTATTTCTGGCCTGGGTTACAACTGCTGGGGAAATGGCCTTGGCGCTGTAAGGGCGTGATGCGCCACTATCGCACCAGAAACATGCCTCAGTAGTTTGATCCTTGGCGTGACGCGCCACTAAAAGTTGTGCAGGGTTTTTCAGGCTAAATTTCCAGAACCCAGAAAAAACTGGCCTTGGCGCTGTAAGGGCGCGACGCGCCACTATCGCGCCAGAAACATGCCTCAGTAGTTTGGTCTCTGGCGCGGCACGCCACTAAAAGTTATGCAGGTTTTTAGGCGTAATCGGCCTAGCGCTACACTGGCGCGACGCGCCACTATCGCGCCAGGAGCATTTTAGCCTATTTTTAGAACTTTTAAGAAGGGGCAATTTGGGAACTTACCCAAGTTATATATGTATCATCCTTGGGGCGGCTCACTTGCCCAATGGATGTTCCAATTACTAAGCTGACTACCTTCCCTGCTATTTTGGGATCATAATTTGCAGCCCCACTCTCTCTCTAGAAAATCCCTAGGAGTCTCTCTCTCTCTCTCTCTCTTCTTCTTCTTCTTCTCCATTTTCAACAAGAAGAGTTCCAAGAGCTTCAAGACTGTAAGTTCCCATTGAAGACCCAACAATAAGGTTTTCTTCAAGTCTTCAGTAAGGTATGTAAGGCTATCCAAAACATGGGTTGAGTCCACCCATGTGCCCTACTCTTGCTTTGAGGTTAGATGTCCATGAAAAATGGAGTTTCTTGGTATGGTTTATGTTTGAATGAGTTTTTTTTCCTATTTATTTGATGCTATATGTGTTGATGTTGTTGAGCTAAGAAGTTCCTAAAACCTTCATGTTAGTGTGAGTTGATGGAGAGGACTTATTAATATGTTTTGTTGATCTCTTTAACCATGTAATTATGTTGCATAAGTCAATTTCCTTAAATGTGTTATTCTACTTAAATTGTTGAGCTAAAGTCATAGAGTTGTGATGAGTCTTGAGGAGATGTCATAAATGCTTATCTAAATGAGGCTTGATTGAGTTGATTGGAGGATATAATTGACGAGTGGACGAGATCCTAAATGGAACTTGCCATTATGACTTAATTGAGTTGAAATGAGGATAGAGTTGATGAGTTATCAATGTCCCACATGAAACTAGCCATGAGGGCTTGTTTGAGATAATTGGAGGGAGTCTTATGAGCATAAAGTCATGGGAGGAGTATCGAGCACCGAGGCGGGCGAGAGTATAGTCCGTACTCGAACCCCAGTAACTACACTGCCAACGTAGGTAGGGATGGAACCGTTAAATTCGAATGCTTCCCATGGCATCGAACCGTTAAAGTCGGATGTTTCCCATTTATTTGTCTTGAAATGATAGGACTTGACTAATCGATGGAATCCATGATTAGGGAGGCGTTCATGCCCTGGCAAGGTATGGACGGACGTGGCAACAACGTCTGATTGTTGTACTATCACTGGCTCATAAGTGATGGTTGTCGGATAAGAGAAACTCCCATTTAGGTCTTACCAGTACTCCGAGTCAGTTGAGTTGAGTGACATGAGATTTGTTCCGGTCTAAAACACTTCTTGTTAGACTTAGGACCTTTGAGTGAGTTTTTATGTATATATGTATATATGAGTTGAGATCCTGAGTTAATATTGATGTTTTCTTGATGTTCATTTCTTCCGGCCATTTTACATACTCGTACATTTCATGTACTGACGCTATTTGGCCTGCATCGTTTCATGATGCAGAGACAGGTACTAGAGATTATCAACTGGCGCTCCGTTGAAGATCCACATACACTTCCAGCCAGTTGGTGAGTCCTCCTAGTTTCCGGAGGATGTTGAGCTTTCTTGTATAGTTTTGTTGTCATTTCCTTTATTTTGATTGTTTGTAGCCATGGGCTTGTCATTGGCACCTTCTAGACTTTGATAGAGGCTTCATAGACTAGAGTGTGGAAAGGTTGGACTGCTACTTTTGAGAAGTCTTATTATATCTGTTTTGATGAGTTGATAGTGATTGGACCTCGACCCTTATATCATGAATAGTATGTTATGATTGAACCCTCCTTCGAGTGAATGTGATTGAATGATAGTGTGACTGAATCAGGTGGTTCGCTTGAAGGTCAGAAATGGTTTTCGAGTGCCGGTCATGTCTAGGGTACCCTCCCGGGGCGTAACACATTCTGACTTGTAATTTCTTTGAATATGTATGTACATGTAACATCAAATTTTGAGAAAGACTTTATATATTTATATTATGGATTTTGTGCAGTGTTTTCTCAATTCTTTAGTACTCTTTTTTTTCTCGCAATTATCCTTGTGGAGGATTGTTTCATCACACCAGATTTTTGGATCATGACAATGTTGATACTTATTTTATGTTAGGTTGGAATTTATGTTAATATTTTATTTTGAATTTATTTTATATTTTTGGTTTCAATCTCTTTGCTTTACTAGTATTGACTTGTTATTTTGCATGCTCATTTCAGTCTTGATGGAGTATTTTTTTATCAACTATAAATAATTTGATGACATTATATTATAATATTAATCCTTTTGTAGAACATGCAATCCACGATGCTCATACAAAATGTGTGTACTTTTAGTTTTTATAATCGAAAAGGTTTATATATACCCTTCTACTATTGAAAATAGATTAAATGAACCCCTCGTTATTTTTTTAGTTCAAATATACCCCTCCTATTATAGTTTGACACAAATATACTCCTAAGTTTAATACACACATATCAACTTAGAAATCAAATAACCCACCCCAAATTGTAAATACCCAATTTTCTGATAATAAATATTTTTTTGTGGGACAATTTATATATTCGTATCATAACATTCAATAAATTGTGTTTGGAACTTATATTACATTAGACATAAGCTTAATTGCAAGACAAAAATTAAAGAGAGAAGTGCAATTGTGTGCTTTCCTCCTGTGCAGTGAGCCCATCTCTATCCAAAGTTTAATTTTTTTTGTGCAATACATAATGTCAGTAGAAGTAGAAGAAAACGGGAGTTTACAGAACTTACAATTACTGAACAAGAAGGCTTCTTAGGAGGCTACTTTCTCCAATGCACTTGTCCTCTTCACATCCAACATCACTTTCTACTATATGTTATTGTACTTTGTATTTTTTTAATGTTTGTGGTCCATGACTAGATGACCTCCTTTAAAGCTCGTTCGTTAATCACTTTTTCCCCTAGTCTTTTTCTTAGTCCCATAACTTCTTCCTCTTTTACAATTCTTATAATTTCTTCTTCCCTTCTAAGTTCCCACTACGTATAAGCTTTCAATTTGTTCCAAACAAAACAAGAAGGTCTCGACAGTCATCATCATAGGGGGCCAATTATACAGAAAGGAATAGAAGACATTTATAATTTGAAACATGTCAAGCAGAAGGTCTAGACAGTCATCATCATCAAGGTCTTCAAGGATTTCAGATGATCACATTATCGAACTTGTTTCCAAGTTGCAGCAATTTCTTCCAGAGATTCAAACTCGCCTCTCCAACAAGGTTGCAGCAATTTCTTCCAGAGATTCAAACTCGCCTCTCCAACAAGGTTCTTCTATTTTCTCCTGAAAAATACTAAACATATTTCTTCTTCTTTCTTTCTATTTTTTGCATGTTTTAGTAGTAAATGGCCAATTACATCGACATTTTTCTAATTTACTCTCAGATTCATTTTTACACTCTATTTCAATCTTATTTCATTTTAACCCTCAAATCCTATTTTCCATGTATCACTTAAACATGAAAAACATTATACCGTATAAACTATTCAATGCATATTGATAAGCACTAAAAAAAAATTATGTAACGTCAAATAAAATAATGCCATGTGTTTTATTTTTTCATGTCATCCGGATCATTTGGATTTAACCCAAATATCTGCTTCCTAGTTTTAACTCAGCTCAAATACGGATAAAAACAACCATCTTCAGTATGGATAAAAAAAGACTTTGGTTCAGTACTAATAAAACTTTGTCAATGTTTTTTTAAAAAAAAAAAAGAAGAGAAAATCGACATACTTTGCCTGGTTATTTTTCATGCAAAAACTCTAAAAAGAATATTGAATTTTTAAAGAAAATCAACCGTTGTCCATCAATTTTTCATTTTGTAAATATTAATTGACGGATTGAAGAGTATAAACTAAAAAAATGAAATCATAAAAAAGATATTACTTTATTTTTAAATTATATATAAACAATAGAATTGAAGTGTTAAATAGAACAAGATTGAGTTGAAATATCAAAATTAAAGACCAGATAAGTTAGAGTAGTGGCTGAACCTCTTGTCTTTGTGCTTTTACCGTGTGGGGTTATCAGCTACGTTAATGGCTCTTTTGGTTGCACATATAAGGTGATGGGAGTACTATAATACTATTCCCTTCGATTCATATTAGTTGATATGTATATTAAAAATATTTATGCTAAAATCCTTGTCAATTTTAACAATCAAGAGAGAATTAATTATTTTTTTTCAATTTTGCTCTTAACATTAATTATTCAAGAATTAAAAGGCACGTAAATAGATAAAGATTAAAAAATTAATACAAGGTTTATTAGTCAAATAATGCTCCTAATTAATATTTTTTTAAGAATTGTGCAAACCATTATCATGACAATTAAAATAGGACGGAAGGAGTAATAATTAATGGCATAAAGTTCTACAAAGTGGTTGTTAGACCAGCTATGTTATATGGGGCATAGTGTTGGCCAATTAAGGTCTCTCACGTCTAAAAGATGAAAGTAGCCGAGATGAGAATGTTGAGATGGATGTGTGGGCATACCAGGAGTGATAGGATTAGAAATGAGGCTATTCGGGACAAGGTAGGAGTGGCCTCAGGGGATGACAAGATGCGGGAAATGCGACTTAGGTGGTTTGGGCATGTGAAGAGGAGAGACACAGATGCCCCAGTGAGGAGGTGTGAGAGGTTGGCCATGGATGGTTTCAGAAGAGGTAGGGGTAGGCCGAAGAAATATTGGGGAGAGGTGATTAGATAAAACATGGCGCAGTTACAGCTTACCGTGGACATGACCTCAGATAGGAGTGTGTGGAGGACCCGCATTCGGGTAGAAGGCTAGTACATAGTCGCGTTATCCTACCCTATTAGTAGGCGCATTAGCGCACTATAATTTCCTTTATGGAGGACTCAGATTAGGATAAAAGGCTAAGTGATTCATCCTTTGCACCATAGTAGTTGTAGTTCTGCTCATTGTTTATTGCCTTTTGATTTCTGCATTGTATTGCTGTTTATAGTCGTGGCGCCGTTGTACTTTGACTTTCTTATCTATCTTATCTTATCTTATTTATTTATTTATTGTAGTTATGCCTCTTTCTTCCCGTACCACTCTACCACGACTTTCCCTTTTGCTATTCCTGTTTTCATCTTGTTTTCTATATGTTTGCCCCTATCTAACCTTTTATCTTGTCCTTTGTTAAAGCTGAGGGTCTTTCGGAAATAGCCGCTCTACCTTTCAAGGTGGGGGTTAGGTCTGCGTACACTCTACCCTCCCCAGACCCCACATTATGGGATTATACTGGGTTTGTTGTTATTATTATTATTATATATAAAATTCAGTACAGTAATGCAGTATTTAGTTTAGTACTCCCTCTATCCCATATTAACTGAATTTTTAGAGTTTTTTTCATTTTTTAAAATAGTTGAATTGTTTAAACTTCAAGAGAAATGTTTAAAACTTTTTCCATGTTTACCCTTTCCATTAATGAAGTTTTGTAATTTTTTAGGAGTTAAATTACACTACTTACAAAGTTATACTTCAATAAAGGACTACTTGTATTTATGATTTCACATGTAATCATCTTTATGAGGTTGATTAACAAAAGAGTAATACAGGAAAGTATGGTTTAAATTTTGTCCTTGAATGTTTTTTTTTAATATGTGTACATTACCTTAAAAATTCAGTTAATATGAAATAGAAGGAGTATTATACAATATAATACTACGTATATTATTTAGTGGTCAGTTTTAATTTGTTTCTCGCACAAATAATTTTGATATTTACTTAAGGTTGTGTGATTAGTAATACACAAATTAAAAGAACTAACATAATCAGAATAATTTTCATGTATTTTTTTTTTAAAAAAAAGAGTAAATAAGACATGTATTTTGATTGTGTCTGTTATAAGTTATGTATTATTAATCTCTATATTACTAGTCCCTACGATTCATTTACTTTTACTTGTCCGCAATAGAAGTTGGACACTACTTAACTAAGAATATATTAAGTACATATTTAGTCATAATACTCATATTAATTATGCTTTCGAGTAAGCATTTTCAAACTTCCTTAAAGTTTTTCATGGACTTTAAAAATTGATTTTGAATGAGTAGTTAATATTAAGTGTAAAATAGGGAGAAAAATTATCTTTTTTACATATTAAAGTGGACAAATAAAAATGATCGGAGATCTTATGATCTTTTCATTATCAGTATTTCATTAATTACTACAATTTACAACCTCTGTATTGTTCATTCCCGTGTGACTTGTCAGTGAACCAATCGAACCCTTGAAGGAACACAAATTTTGCTGGTATATTCATGGATCAAATACGTCACTTTTTTGTACTCATAGAAGATGCGGTGCGAACATCCTAATCTTACTTACCAAAAACTGGAAAAGAAAAAGTTGATGATTCGTACAGTACTAAATCACCATACATATACTTAAAGAAAATAGACTAGACTCTCTATCTCACACACTTTCTTCATGTATTTTTTCTAGGAAACAGCACAAGTTTTGGCAGTATATGATTTGTATAATTTGGTCTTCACGCCAGGACCATGCTTTGTGTCCCAACAACCAATAATATAAAGCCAATTGTACGTTTTGACTTGGCCTTTTTATAGATTTGCAACGCATTATTGCGCAAATTAAGTCATGCTTGGTCGATGTTAGGTGAAACACTACCTTTTGGCTACAGCATAAAAGGTGTTTCCTTTCCATACAATGATAGTTTAACAAATTTAACCTTATCAAATCACTTAAAACTGATAGTAACGGCTCAGAAAAAGTGAAATTATTAACTTAGAAAAATGAAATAGGTTACCTGCGGTAACATGTTAAAGACACTAATGAAGTAAAAAAAAATGCATTTTTTCGAGGTCTATAAATCCTGCATAATACATAAATGTGTCATTTAACTTATTTAGCTGATAATTATGATTTTTAATTTAGAGTGTGCAAATTAATACGGCAACAAAGATAATTTTTAATGGTGATAAATATGTACATTAATAAAGAGTGTTAAAGTTAATTGTCATTGAATCCCATGTCACTATAGGTTTTAAAGATAATTACAAAGAGTGTTAATTGCGTCTAAAATTATATATTTAGGCACTTAAGTTATTGTTAAGTATTTGTTGCTAAAGATTATTTTTTGTGTAATGTGTACAGTTAAACTTGGAAAAAGTTGAATACGTAGACACATATTCTATGTGGGATTTGGCATAATATCCGTAGGTCACACCACATTTATGTATTATGCCTATAATTACATCGCTTCACTTTTATTTTATTAAATTCTAATTCACATTGCAGGCATCAGCAACAAAGGTGCTCCAACAAACATGTAACTACATTAGAAGCTTGAACAGAGAAGTGAAAGACCTTAGTGATCGACTTTCTCAGTTACTATCCACTATAGATGCTGAAAGTCCAGAAGCTGCAATTATTCGTAGTTTAATAATGTGATTAATTAATTATTTTTATTTATATATTTACAAGTATTATTATACCACCCTAGCTGTTTGTTTAGTTTCTTCTTTCTCTAGGCTCTACTACTAGTTAAGTAGGCCAATCATGGGTTAGAATTAATATAGAACTGAAATATTTATATAAGTATGGGATCAGATCCGATGTCCCCCTAACAATGGACACATGCTTGTAATTATGTTATCTCACTATTATAATAATAATAATAATAATAATAATAATAATAATAATAATAATAATAATAATAATAATAATAATAATTAATAAGGCGGACTTGAATTTTAGAAGTCATTTTTATTAGTGTATGTTCATTAATACATGTTGAAGCAAGTTTTCTTGAGCGGAGAATTTATCATAAATAATTTATTTATCTCTCAACATACATTGAAGTAAAATTTGCATATATTCTATCATCTTTAGACTTTACTCGGAATCACAATATTGTTGTCATAGTACATGTTGAAGCAAGGAAACTTTAAAAGAAAAAGCTGGTTAAAGGAGACTTTCCTAACTTCATGTAAGCGTGCAACGACTTTTTATACCGAATATCAATTATTAAAAACGGAGAGTACTTTCATAGAGAGGTGAAGTCAAAATTATAAATTTATGGGTTTTTAATTTTATAACAAAGATTTCAAGTATTAATAATTAAATTTTAAATTTTAAATTTAATATTTGTAGATATTTAATAAACTTATTAATATAATTACATTATTTAAACAAAAATTACTGAATTCGATTAGGCCAATACCTGAACTTCTAGCTCCGCCCTTGCTTTCCTAGCTTCACTTTGTAAAGACTAAATTAAAGGGAGAAAGGAGACACCGAATAGCCGAGTTTAGACGCTCATATCTCCTTCATTTGATAATAAATTTTTATAAATAATATACGGTTGGAAATTTCTTAAGAGATTATAGAGAAAAAAAAAAGACATGAACGAGTAGTATATAAAATGTCAATTCCTTTGATTAATAAATTAAGGGTTTAATTTTTGTGTTATTATATAAAAGAATTACACTATCAAATTACATCAAAACTATTTATAGATTACAGTATAAAATAATCCAGATAAGTAGCCAAGCAACTTAATTATTACGACAAATTGGTTAGACTGCACACTTAAGGGTGGGTTGGTTGGGAAAAAGTTATTCCAGAATTAATTATTTCAGAATAAATTATCACATGATAAGTGATTCCACCATATACATGAGATAACTCATCAAATCATTAAAATATAAATGGTGGGATAAATAATCCAAGCAATACCTAATGCCTCCAATCAAGCACAAAATAAAATAATATTGCATTTTATTTCGAAATTATTATACCTTACACCTCATACCAAGCGATTCCATAATAGTATAATTTATACAGTAAATGTATATAATTTCAATTCATAAATTTGTGTGGCTTATTTTAATTTAACTAAAAATGAATGTCATATTTTATTATTTAGAAATAATTTATTTTAAATTTCTCATTTACATTAATGAAATGATATATAGTTACACAATTTTTTATTTATAACTTACTTTAGATCACAATTTTCAAAAATTCTTACTTTTGATTTTTTAAATTTTGTATTCTATCAAATATCATCACATAAATGGAGTGTATAACAAGTTTATGGGTAGCGTACAACAATTACTTTCATGTCAATTCATTTCCTAATATGTGAAAGGAAGAATCAACCGTTAAATCAAACAGCACAAATAATGGATGCTGATCTTGTATGATTGTTATTTATCAATTAAAAAAAATAGGAGTGATGTCATATGTTGTTATACTGCAGATGGCAAATGACTCACAGTCCCTAGACAAATTTGGAATTTGAACCCTCAACCAGAAGAGATGTTGACACTTTTTTGTGTTTATAAATACTCGGTTAAATAGGAGTTAATATTTAAAAGATCATTTAATTATAAAAAGAATTTAACAATCTGACTTGCTTTGATTCATTCCTCAAAGGGAAAATTATATGTAATACAATATTGAAATAAGAAAACTAATTATTTTCTTATAAATATGCTACCAAATATGCTATCAAATATTAAGAAAAACTAATTATTTTCTTACAAATATGCTACCAAATATTATCAAATAACTATCAAATATATTATACTACAATACCCCCCCTCAAGTTGGAGCATGAGAATAAAAAATGCCCAACTTGAAAAGCAAGAAGTCAAACTGAGTTTTGCCGAGAGCTTTGGTTTTATGTCGGTTGTCCATTCATTAAAATTGTCTCCCTTGAAATGAGTAGGCGTGATACAGTCCCCGGATCGGTCTTGAAGGCCGAGAAAATAGGGAGAATTAGACTCAATTTTGGATGGTGGTGGAGGAGGTACGTCCTCACCAGCCATGAAAATTTATGATGAAAAAACAAACTTTCATGGGATGACCTTATTAGAAAATAGAAATTATATGGATAGGATCTGCTTGATAGCACGACCCTACTGAAATAAGCAAATAGTCACCGAAAAGATGGCATGGTGCTATGCAAATTGGATATGAAAAAGTAGTCACCGGAAAGATGGCATGGTGCTACACAAACACTGAGGGATATAGGGTTGACACAAAACAACCCAAGAAATTATATGGATAGGGTCAGCTTGATGGCATGACCCTACTGAAACAAGAAAATAGTCACCACAAATATGCACAGTGACCTGTCTGACTGAATTTTCTTCCCTTGCATATGAGATTCATACATATAACATTGATCCTACTTTTGTTAACATAACCATGAGCCAGACGGGCGGCATATATGGGTAATAGCCGCCCGCCGACAGCGGAAGCTCTTTGATTCACTATCAAGATCGTAGAGGCTCTGATACCATGAAAAGAACTTAACAATCTGACTTGCTTTGATTCATTCCTCAAAGGGAATATATATATGTGATACAATATTGAAATAAGAAAACCAATTATTTCCTATAAATATGCTACCAAATATGCAATCAAATATTAAGGAAAACTAATTATTTCCTTACAAATATGCTACCAAATATTATCAAATAACTACCAAATATATTATACTGCAATAACATGTCATTGAATAATTTGACATCATAATTTGCACTACTTACCGAGTGAAATGGGGCAGCAGGAGAGTACTCTAAAAAGTGAAAATATCAAGCGAGCGAGAGATATTGGAGGATATCGTTGGAACATCGTCATTACAAAAAGCTTCATGTTGTGATATATATAGTTGTAGCTTCACGTTATGTGCTGAACATTTAGAAAACCCATAGATTGGCACATTTAGTGTGCGTTTGGTTGATTCTAATTATGGGGGCGTTCCTGTACATAATTGCTCAAAATCATCTCTTGTGGTGGAGGTAAAAGCCAAACAAGACCATGATTCGATTTTGGTTGAAATAAAGAAGTCATTTGCCAAAAAAGCCACTGAGTCTTTCTCCCAAGGGGGAGATGGGGTATTGCATTACCAAGGTCATTTGTGTGTGCCTAATATGGATGGACTAAGGGAATTGATATTGAATTAGGCCCATAGTTCTCAGTATTCAATTCATCCGGGATCCACCAAGATGTATCATGATTTGAAAAAAATGTATTGGTGGAATGGAATGAAGAAGGACATAGCGGAATTCGTAGCTAAGTGTCCTAATTGTCAATAAGTGAAAGTTGAACATCAAAAACTGAGAGTTTTAGTTCAAGACGTTGAAATTCCTACTTGGAATGGGGAAGATGTGAATACAGACTTTGTGACGGGTTTGCCTCATACTAGAAGGCAATATGATTCTATTTGAGTTTTTGTGGACCGAATGACTAAATTGACACACTTTCTATCGGTTAAGACTTCTTATGGTGCCGAAGACTATGCTAAGTTGTACATTCGTGAACTTGTGAAACTTCATGGTGTTCCTTTTTTGATTATATTGGATAGAGGTACTCAATTTACTTCATATTTTTCGAAGTCATTTCAAAAGAGTTTTGGTACAAAAGTTAGCTAAGTACCACTTTTCATCCTCAAACCGATGGACAAGCCGAAAGAACGATCCAAACTTTGGAGGGTATGTTAAGGGCGTGTGTTATTGATTTTAAAGAAAGTTGGTATGAACATTTGCCATTAATTGTGTTTGCCTACAATAATAGTTATCACTCTAGCATCCAAAAAACTCCTTTTGAATCATTATATGGAAAAAGATATAGGTCCCCGGTTCGATGGTTTGAAGTGGGTGAGATGGCATTGATTGCGATTTGGTAATTGATGCAGTGGAAAAGGTAAGGCTTATAAAAGAAAGATTGACGACGGTTTAAGGTCATCCAAAGTCCTATTCGGACATTAAGAGAAGAGTGTTTAAATTTGAAGTGGATGATTGGGTCTATTTGAAGGTTTCACGCATGAAAAGTGTAGTACGTTTTGGTAAGAAGGAAATTGAGTCCTAGATATGTTGGACCTTATAGAACATTGAAGTATATTGGCAAAGTGGCATATGAGTTAAATTTTCCATTTGAGTTGGCCATGGTTCATCCAGTATTCATGTGTTAATGTAGAGAATGTTTGTGGGTGATCCAAACTCTATTGTGTCATGAAAATTATGAATATTGAAGATGATTTGACTTACGAGGATGTTCCGGTGGAAATCTTAGACCGACAAGTAAAGAGATTAAGAAATAAATATATTGTGTCCTTCAAGGTGTTGTAGAGAAATCAACAAGTAGAGAGTGCTACATCGGAAGCGGAAGAGGACATGATAAAGAGTTATCCGTATCTCTTTCCTTCCACTCAAGAATAAGGTACTAAGTTGTTCATGATCAAATCGATTAAACTCCTACATTTCAGTTTTGAATGTCTTTCATATGTATGCATGTTCAGGAAGTTGGCTTTCAAAGTAAGATTTATGCCAAGTTTTAAAATCTCATGGTTTATGTTTTTCTATGTGTCATTGCATTCATGTTGGGTTGCTAGTACACGTTCCATGTCCTTTTTATGCTAAGTTAATCTCATGCAGGGATGAGTGTTCCCAAGGGGGAGATATTCTAAGCCCTCAAAAGTTAGAAAGTGAGAACAAAGAAAGAATATCAAGGAAAGGGAACAGACCCCAGGTCTACGAGTTAGTCTACGACTCATAGAGACTATAGAGTTGTAAAAAGGAATCATTGAAGTGAAGCTGAGGCTGGAAAAATTATAAGGGAAGTGTGTTAGTCTACGAGTCATTTGATGACTCTTAATAAGTCTACGACTCATAGAATACCAATGAGGATGTAGCGATGCTAGGGTAAACATGAAAATTATTAAGTGATGTTCACTTCAAAGGAGCCATAAAGTGGTTAGAATGGTAGGTTTTAATGTATGGTTGTAGATATGTGAATGATTGTAGTATTCTATTGATGACTTCTTGTTAAGGGTTTCAAGTAAGTGTATTAGAGCTGTTATAGAACTAGGCTTGAATGTGGTGTTGATGGCATATGGGTGAATGTACGATGCATTGTGTGTTTCTTTATTAGGTTTCGAGGTTAGATGAATATGGGTAGTAAGGAGTAGTACTCTATTTTCCTATAGAGGTGTAGTAGCCTAAGGTATATGTGTCAATATTGAGGAAGTTTGTGAGTGATCCAAATTCTATTTTGCTAATAGAGAATGTGAGTATTGAAGAGAGTTTGAACTATGAGGAGATCCCGATTGAGATTTTAGACCGGAAAGTGAAGAGGTTAAGAAATAAAGACGTATCCATCAAAGTGTTATAGAGGAATCAATAAGTAGAGAGTGCTATGGGGAAGCAGAATCAGACATGATGAAGCGATATCCTTATCTCTTTCCTTTCACTCAATCCTAAAGGTACTAAGTTACTCATGATCAAATCGATTAAACTTCTACGCCTCAGTTCCATATGTCATTTATATGCTTGCATGATTCATGAAAATGATTTCTCTCAAGGACTATGTTTTATTTTAAGTATGAAGTTTACACGTTCTATACATTTTTCAAAGTGTCCTCATGTCCATGTCGGGTTTCTAAATCCTTTTTCTATGTCTTTCCTATATTAGTTGAATCTCATCCGAGGACGAATATTCCCAAGGAGGAGATATTGTAACATCCCTCAAAAATGTCCACAAAATACCTTAAGAATCTCTTGGAAATAGGTCGCTCATGTAACTCATTATACTTAATCTTTTTGGAAAATTCGAGTTCAGAATATCGATCAGGGGGTCAAAATTTGTGGGAAAATAGTCTCGATGGATTTTTAGGACTCGTAGATCGGAAGAAAGATTTTCGAAGAATTCACAAAATAGTATGGTCCGCGACTTGTCCGCGTCGCAGACCTGGGAAGGTTTTCTGGCCGAGTTGAGTTTTTTTAAAGGGCATTTTAGACTTTTTACAAATTATTAGTTAATGAACCTAGACATTTTTAGAACTAATCAAACTCTATAAATTAACCTAAACCTCTAATTCTATTCATTCTTCTTCAATTCATCTATCAAATATTTCTCTCTCTACAAAAAGGCTCTCAAGGGTTTCCATTGAAGACTTCAAGAAAATTCACTCAAGCTCTCCATCAAAACTCTCAAGTTCTTTGAAATTAATTGGTGTTCTCACTCAAAGTATGTGGATATTGATTCATGGATCATTTCATCCATGAAACCCAATAAATTTCTCAAGGTATTATATCAAATTAAAGTATGGTATTTTATGGGTTTTGTGATCTCTATTCCAATTGGATGAATTTTGATTTAAAGCATGATCATGAGTCTATTTTGATAGAAATTGATGGTTATTGAATTAAATTGAAGAGTTTTTTTTCATGAATTCTCCTATTTTGATTTCTACGGTTAATGATGTAAATTATGACTATTTTCAATTATACTTCCTAATGATATTATCTATATGAATTATGTATGGGCTGATATAAAGTTTATGATCATACATATTTTTAAGTTAATTTCATGATTTTTAAGTCAATTGATCATGCATTCATGTCATACCCTAATTTTAAGTACAAGCTATGGTTATGAATTTTCAAAGTATGAATTATGACTATGTATTTCCATTGTAATCATGAATTATAAGCTTGTCTCAAATTATGGTTTTTCATGCAAGTTATGAAGTAAGGCGACCTAAGGCCTAACGATATGAATTATGCAAATATGATTGTAATGATGAAAGGATAATTCTCACATTACAAGTAAGTTATGAAAATAAGCTACTCTATGATTTCAAACCTATGATCATGACTATGATATATGATATTATGATCTTATGTTATGTATGTATTTCGTGGGATTTGACTTAGCACCGAATGTGGACTTGAGGTGGGGGCTCGAAGTAAGGGGTCCTTATATAAAGTCTCATGTCTTATAACTACGTACCACCATAGGAACAAAGGGATTAGAGGCGAATACCCAAATATCTACGAGGTGAGTATCTGAAATATCAAGGCTTGGAGGTGAGTACCCGAGTCTAAGAACTAGAGGTGAGTACCCGGTAAACACGACCTCTTAGTGGATCCACCTAGGCATGTAGGAGTCTACCTTGGCAAAGTAGCCTCCTCCTTCTCGATGTGGGTATCATCAGATTCCATGTTATAGCTCGTATGGTCTTATTGTCGGTTATGGTTCCTATCCCACATATGTATGATCTCTTAAGTATGTTATGATTTTGAATTTATGTTTTCAAATGCTTTGGTCAATATGATTTTCTCATGAATTTACGTATTCCATCTTATCATGTGATTTACTTGACTTTTGCATTTCATGATTTACATTGCATGCCACGCCCTCATACTTAATACATTCCAATGTACTAATGCATACTTTTTGCCTATATTGTCTCATAATATAGGGGTTGAGATTGAAGATCCTAATCGTCCACATAACTAGTAGGTATTCCCTATCCGAAGGTGTTGTGGTGAGTCCTCATTGACCGAGGACTAGTTTCAAGATGGTTATTGTTTTCTTTTTAAAAGACTTTTGTTTACGTCGTATATTGAGGGTGACAAAGGGACATGTCTTAGCCCCCGCCCATACTCATGTTTAAAGGCATCTAGTTGGACGTATGTTTGAGTCTATGTTGTCATAAGACATTTTCAGATTTCTATTCATGGTTTTAGACTCTCTTATGATGTTTCCGCTTTTATATTTCACCTTATGTATGCTTATGATATGTACAAGAGGCTTGATTGGAGCCCTTCGGAGTTTCGATCGCTGTGTTACAACTAGGCCCTAGGTCGGATCGTGACATAACTAGAAGCTCAAAAGGATATCATCACCACTAATCAGCTGTAAAGTATTTTTTTGGGTAGAAATCATAAACATTAGTTAGAAAAGACACAACACTTCAGCAACAAGACAAAGAAAAGCCATTTCCATCATTGTAGTTATTAATCTACCAGTTTTGTCATTATACAAACAATCTAACACCGTATGATTTACAAGCTTACTAATATAGATTTGATTGTTGTATTCTCCTTTCTCTTACATATACATTTTATCAAGATACCCTATCTCTCTATTTCCCAATGCACGTGCACATACTGATACAAATTGATAGCTTGTAGGAGTCCACCACGAATCAGGGGACCAGGTCCCTTAAAATAACCAGCTAACAGAATACTCAAGTTAGATGCAGAAGGAAAAATAACATATAATGTTTACGTGAAAATCTCCTTCCTCATGCGAGAAAAATAAACCATGACCCGTCTCACAGGATTTCACCAACTACTTCACTAATCTACGAGTCAAAGTTTAGTTTACAAACTGTTGCAACCTAGGAATTAAACTCTTAATACCTTCCCCTTGTAACACTTCTATTACAAGACAAACTAAGCAATAATTCTATTGCCCACTACACCAACTAACTCTACCGGATATAAATGTTAATAATACACGACACTAACTGTAGCCATAACTAAGCAATAACTCTATTGCCCACCGCACGAACTACCTCCAGCTGATATAGACTTTAATAGCAAACTCTAGCCACAAAACACTCCGAGTACCTCTAACCCAAAACTCAAATCTGAAAAGATAAAAGAAAAGATGATCTACTGTCCTTTATAACTTAGGAGTAGATATACAATATAGGATCACAATACACAAAACTCAACAACAACTTTAGCCGTTGCAGCTATGGATCAAGTCCCTATTGAGTATGAATAGTGTTCTTCTTTGAGTTGACTTTTCCTTTGTGTATAAACTTGAATGAAAAGGCTTCATATTTCCTGTCACAATGTACTCTTCATAAGAGATACAAAAAACCTAGGAGCAACGCCATTCATTGAGGTAGCTTGATGTTGCAGTGCCTCTGCTGCAGTCCCTACCAACCATTGTAGCTTTTGCAGCTTTAGAGTTGTACTGCATATTCTTTCCCTGAATAGATATTATTCATGGGACCAAGTCCCTCTACCAGGTTCCATAGTTTGTTAAATCATCAAAATACGAATATAACATCTTCCCTCTTTTTGATGATGACAAATTATATCAAGTTTGTTCCCCATTTTTTATTATTGTCACTACTTACATATTACCCCTATCAGTATACTTCCTTCTGTCTCCCATGTCCCTCCCTACATCACTCCTTGTACGATAGTTTGTAAAAAAATTTAAAACAAAATTACAACATCTTCCTCCTTTTTTATGATGATAAACTATTCTCCATATTGACATTATCTTCCCCCTATCATATGGACCAGATCCCTTGATCCGAATTAGCTACATGTCATGATAATTTCTTTCTCCTTTTGACATCATAAAAAAGTTAGAATAGTAAACCAAGTAAAATAATGTAAGACCCCGGAAGTTGAAAAGTTGAAACGAAAGAGAACTTAAGGAAAATGGAACTTCCCCTAAGTCTACTAGTGGGTCTACAACTCATAGGGACCCTTATGAGTCATAGAGGTGACTCGTGGAAGTGAGTGAGAGGCTGGAAAACTTGATAAGAGAAATGTGTGGTTCTACGAGTCATTTGACGACTCGTAAAAGTCATTCTTAGTGCAAGGTTTGAACTCCTCAATTATTGAGTCTTAGAACCCACTCTACAACTCAATAGGATGAGTCGTAGAGAGGATGCCAACTTGTAACCTTGAGTCGTATGCAAAATTCAAAGGCTTAGAATATGCAATTTTTCAGACCTGCAGGAGGACGAGGGTCTACGACTTGTAAACCTTTTGACAAGTCATAATAATGACTCGTAGAGAAAGATCAGAGACCCCAAATCGTAGGAGTTTCAAGGACCTATAAGATGAGTCATCCATATGACTCATCAACTAACCTATGACTCATATAAGGAGATTCTTGGATTCTCCCGACCAGGTTCAAAAAAGGGTAGTTTGGTCATTTTTCTATATTTTATTATTGTATATGGATATTTTTAGGACTAGATTCCTAAAGTTAAACCCTCCTAAATACTCTTAGAACCCTTTTCATTCCCTCATTAACTCTCAAGCACTTTAAGACTTCTGTCCAAAGGTTCCATCAAGAGATCATCTCCTTCATCAAGGTTTTTTGGCTAGGGTTTGTGCAAGAAAAAAGTCTTTTTCTCTCAATTCCAAGTTCAATTCACCAAGGTATGTGTGGATTCATCTATGGGTCCTTCCAACCATCGATTCCCAAGGTTATTCTTAATTTATATTTATGATTTCAAATTCAAAATCCCTAATTTTAATGATTATGCATTGGTTGTCTGATCTATGATGAATTCTTTGATATTTGACTAAATTACTTATCTAATTGATGTTACTTTCATGAATTATGTATGGGTTGATATAAGTAGTATGATCATGTATGTTTTCCATCCAATTTCACGGTTTTTAATCAAATTGACTATTTATTCAAGTTTTATCTTAATTTTAAGTATAAACTATGATTATGAATTTCAATCATATTTTAAGATATGAATTTTATGCAAGTTATGGAAGAGGTTACTTAGGATCATTGATTGATGACCTAGAAATATAATGACATTAATTATGGAAGTATGATTTGTAATGTTGAAAGGCTTCTACTCATATTGGAATTATGACATGAAAATGATCTACTCTATGAGTTTTGAAGCTATGAACAAGTTTATGATAAATGTTAAGCATGATTATTATGTTATGCATTCCATGGGATCTGACTTAGAACAGAATGAGGCTTGAGGTGGGGGCTTGACCTACGAGGTCCTTATATAAAGTCTCTTATCTCATAACTATGTGCCACTGTAGGAATTGACTTTATGTCCTATCTAGTGGATCCAGATATAGCACATGTTCACGACCCGCCTAGCGGGGTAGGGTCTACCTTGGCAAGTAGATTATTCTTTCTGAGCTCACATGGTCTTATTGTTAGTTATGGTTCTATCCCACATATGTATACTCTCTTTATGTACTTTTATGATATTATTCATGTCTCTTAATTCTTTGATCAAACCATGGTTTTCTTATGACTTTACTTATTATTTTATTTCATGTATATTAATAAATCATTGCACCTCATGTTTTATATTGCATAGCATGCCCACATACTTAGTACATTCAAACATAGTAACGCATACTTTTTCGTACATTGTATTCTAATGTAGAGGTTGACGATCATCCATTCTCCCCATGGCTAGTTGAGTTACTGTACATTGAAGATTGGTGAGTCCTGATTTATTAGAGGGTGAGTTATGAGTTTAGTTCTTACAAAAGACTTTTCTTATTTTACGTAGAGGGTGATCTAGGGACATGGCTTAGCCCTTTCCCATATTGACTAGTAGAGGCTTGTTGGACATGCTATGTAGAGTCTATGTTGTCTAATTGTTATACTCTTATGAATCAATTTTTGAGACTTTTATTATGATATTTCCACTTTAATTTACCTTTTGCATGCTTATGATACATCAAGAGGCTTGGTTTGAGCCCTTCGAGATTTCGATCGCCATTTTACATCTAGGGCCTAGTTTGGGTCATAAAAAATAATATGCACCCTCAGTAAATTCATGTCCACTAGGGAAACATAACACGAATGACTTAGTCAAAAGAAACACAAATAAAGAATAGTAGACAAAAGATAATCATCAGATCCTACATTATGATACAATGTAGTGAAAAAATGTGTTAGTACATGGAATGCACTAAGTATGTGAGAAGCATGCATGGGTAATGATAATAGGACATGAACAATATAAGCATGGGATGCATGACCAATGTCCTGAAAACATAAGTAGAATTTGTAAAGCATTTGAAGATAATATCATAATGATATGATCATTTTATCATAAACATCATGAGGAATCTACATCATATCATAAACATTTTGTGTGAAATAGGAACTTTAACTGACATATAAGACTATGTGAGTTATAACATGAAATTGGATGTAACTCCCACATCGAGAAGAGAGAGATTACTTTGCCAAGGTAGACTCAGTGAGAACCTTTCTTTAACATTGAGCTATTAGTGGATCCACTAGCTAGGCCATATTAGCATAAGAAACCTATAAAAGCAACGTAGTTAGTAACTAAAGGTTGCTACTAGGATTTACTTGGGTAGCCACTTGAAGTACCAGACCGAACCCCACCTTTAAGTTCTCTCGGTGCTTAGTCATTATCCTAATGTAATTCATGAAAACATAGTCATTATCATTAGAAAAGGCAATAATAGATATCAATCCTCATCATAAAATAATTATAAGAGTAGCTCATTAACATGACCGATTCATAAGAATCCATTAGTTTCACATTTTAGCATAAGAGTGTGAGAAAAATCCATCACAACCTTTAAACTTTTCTTGAAACATCATTGAAATAACAGTTCATCATCATTCAGTACTTTTCATGATTCATTCATAACCCTTGACAATCATTCATAGTTCATTCATACAAATCCTTATAAATCATACTTGAAAATAACATATAGCATGGGTCAATAAAAATCAACTTGAAATCATGCAATGTGACTTGAATTATGCATAATTTGATTAATAATAATACGTAAATCATGATTAAGATGACCTAATGCAATTTTATAAAAACAATTAGGCTTAGAAGTAGAATTCATAAAGAGAATTTGAGAAAAACCTTGGGACTCCATGCATGGAAGCATCCATGGATGAATTCTCACATACCTTAGACTTTAGAAGTCCTAAATTGCACTTGAATTAGAGACTTGAGCTTGAAACCCTTTGAATTTGCTTGAGGAAGAAGATGAACCTTGGGAGAGAAATTTAGAGAGAGAATTTTGTAATTTGGGTCTTATAGAGTGAATAAGAGAGATAGAAGGGTTTAGGGTCATTAATACAATAGGATTTAACACAAAACTATCCAAATACGTTAATGAGAAAATAGGAAAAAGACCAAAATAACCCTTAACTTAACTTAAACGGGTACATATATGAGAGGGCACCACAAACTATGAAGCTCACCACGGGTCATGGTGATGAGGGTGAGTTGGGTTTGCAATGGGTCCCTTCCATGGAGACCACTACGCTCCTTGGTGACCACTACGGGTTGTGAATATCAACGTGCGGGTGACCTTCATAGGGCGCTTGAAGGGATCGGACCACGGGACACAACCACGGGTTGTGGTGCTTCCCATAGTCTGTGAACCCTCTCATGGTCCTCCATCCATATTTCCCAACTTCCAAATATGGACCATGTGAGTTTTGTATCGCCCATGCTTAACTACACGACCCATGAAGGACTCCGTGAAGTCCTCCTAGTGCCCAAATGGATCCAATATCCCATGATTCCCTTTTTAAACTCTATTTTTCACCATTTCAACTTTAGGGTCTTACAAAAAGAAATGAAGGTCCTCTTAGGATAAGAGAGAGAGGAAATAACATGACTGAAAAGTCATAAAAATGGTTTTTTTTGGAAATATATGGACTCTTATTTTTTCGATGGAGAAGATTATTAAGACATTGTAATACATGTGACAACTCTTCATAGAGGTAGGAGAAGACACATGGTAATTTATAACATTTATCTAAGGAATTTTATAAGGCAATAATTTTGATACTAACCTTTGAGAAAGGACCTGGTCCCTCTCTCAAACCATTATTGAAGGATATTTGACTTGAGTCTATCCTATTTTTTTTTGCTCCTTAGCTAGTCCACCATGCGTGTATGCCTACAAAACGTATGAGACTGAATTAAGACCAAAAGATACATATTACTAGAAAGGATACCTATTCCCTAATCATAGATAATGAGAGGGTTGATAGACAACTCTGATGAGTCAATTCAACTTGATCAGCCCCAACTTCAACCTATTATTCTTGAACTTTTCCCTCTTTAAAATTTTTGTGCAGATGTTTGTTACTTGGTCCTCAGTCTTGGTGAATTGCATGTAAATATTTCCGTTTTCAATTTTGTCCCTCAAAAATTGAATCCTCACATTAATATGCTTAGTTCTCTAATGGTGCACTGGTTTGTTGGCCATATTTAGTGCATTTGTGTTTTCACATAAGAGTGGGACAGTATGGTTGACTACTCCAAAATCCTTATGTTGTTATTTGATCCAGATGAGCTGGGTATAGCATGATGTAGTTACTATATATTCTGCTTTTACTATGGAGTTTTGCTTCTAACTCAGATGCTTGTACCCCATGAATTAAAGATGAACCTAAAATATTAGCCATTCCTGAAGTGTGTTTCATGTCAACCGGGTACCCTACATAATCTGCATCAGCATCCCCTTTTTAGGATAAAAAATAACCAGATAGGTAGGATGTAACCCGGTCCTCTTTAAGTTTCTCAAAATCCTTGTAGCTAGCTGGCATATATAGAAGAGATCTACTGATTCCTCTATGCATTTTATAAGTCACATCCTCCTTCAAGTACCCATTGAGAAAAACATTTTCATATTCATTTGAAACAATTTAAATCCCATGTAAGAAGCAAAAGTAATAAGAATTCTTATTGCTTCCATCCTTGCAATTTGTAAGACCCCAGAAGTTGAAAAGTCAAAATGAAAGAGAATTCAAGGAAAAATGGAATGTCCCTAAGTCTATGAGTGGTTCTACAACTCGTAGGGACCTAAGAAGTAGTGGAAGTGAGATGGAGGTTGAAAAATTTACAAGTCAAGTGTGTGGGTCTATGAGTCATTTGATGACTCGTGAAAGAGTCTACCACTCATTGAAATTAGTCGTTTTTGTTGTTCCAAATTCCTGCATAGGAAAAGTTGTAGGACCACTTCTATGACTCAATAGCATGAGTTGTAGAGAGGATGACGACTCGTAAAGATGATCCCTAGAGAAACTTCAGTGACTCTTGGTTTAGGGATTTCTCAGACCCTGCAGGATGAGTTATTTCAATCACTTATCAATACCCTTACGATTTGTAGAAGGTCTTTCGTGGATTCTTTTGACCAAGATTTATGAGGGGTAGTTTGATCATTTCACTATATCTTATTAATGTATGTGGATATTTTTAGGACTAGATTCCTAATGTTAACTATCCTAACTACTCCTAAGCCTATTATTTTGCCTCATTAACTCCCAAACATTTCAAGACTTCTCTCCTAAGGTTCTTTCAAGAGATCTTCTCCTTCATCAAAGTTTGGGTTAGGGTTTCTTCAAGAACAATTCTTCTTCTCTAAATTTCAAGGTCAATTCACCTAATGGTTTTCAATTCAAAAGATTTAATTTCAATAATTATGCATTGGGTTTTATTACTTATGATAAATTCTATGATAATTGATTAAATTACTTATCTAATTGATGTTACTTTCATGAATTATATATGAGATGCTATAAGTAGTATGATCATGCATGTTTACAATCAAATTTCATGGGTTTCAATCAAATTGACAATGTATACAAGTTTTACCCTAAATTTGAGTATGCACTATGCTCATTGATTTACAATTACGTTCAACATATGAATTTTATGGAAGTTATGAAAAGGTGACTTAGGATCCTTAATTGGTGACCTAGGAACCTAATTATATGAATTATGCAAGTATGTTTTCTAACGTTGAAGGGCTTTTTTTCATATTGTAATTATGACTTAGCATCGAATGAGGCTTGAGGTGGGGGCTCGACCTATGGGATCCTTATATAAAATCTCTTTTCTCATAACTACATGCCACCGCAGGATTTGCCTTTATGGCCTAGCTAGTGGATCCACATATAGCCCATATTCATGACCCGCATAGCAGGATAGAGTCTATCTTGGAAAATAGATTCTTCTTTCTTCCGTTGAGTGGGGAGATATCGAGATTCCATGTTATAGCTCGCATGGTCTTATTGTTGGTTATGGTTCTATCCCATATTTGCATACCTTCTTTATGTACTCTATATGATTTCATCTATGTCATTTAAATGCTTTGATCGAACTAAGGTTTTCTCATGACGTTACTTATCTTCCTGCATATATCATGCAATTTATTTGATCATTGCATCTTATGTTTCATGTTGCATGGAATACCCACATACTTAGTATATTTAAACGTAATAATGCATATTTTATTCTCTATATTATCTCATAATTTAGGGGTAGAGGATCACATCCCTTCCATACATGGCTAGTTGAGTTGCTATTCTATGAATATTCGTGAATCCTCATATATTGAGGGTGAGTTATGAATTTGTTCCTTGTTAAAGAATTTGGTATTTTGATTGAGGGTGATCTAGGAAAATGTCTTGGCCCCCTCCCATCTTGAATAGTAGATGCATTTGTTGGACAAATTATGTAGAGTCTATGATGTCGTACTCCCATACTCCTATGATTCATTATTTGAGACTCTTTCATATGTCATTTCTTCTTTACTTTACCTTATACATGCTTACAATACGTCAAGAGGCTTGGTTGGAGCTTATTTAGACTTTCGATCACTGTGTCACGTCTAGGGCCTAGTCCGAGTCATGACACAATCAATGGAAAGGGCTTATCATAATAAATTCCTTCTTCTTCATTGTATCTTTGCATTACAAGTCTTGTCTTATTTCTAGTTGTAACACCATGCTCATTAAGCTTGTTTTTATATACCTATCTTGTCCGAATAATAGTTATGGCAGTAGGTATGGAGACCAGGTGCTATACTTTACTTATTCAAATTAATGTAGTTCTTCTTGATTTGCATTCCCGAGTCCAAGGGAGAAGTAAGATTGTCAAGTGAATGAGATGATTTATGCTTTGAATATGATCTTCTTGTGGACGACTGTGTTTTACTAGTACTAAGTCCCTCAGTTTCTTTATTAAGAGGCTCAAGAGGTAATTACTTAGTTGTTCCAGTGTAGTCTTGCTAAGGACCAAGTACTTCTACTTCTTCATCTTTCTCTTTTACCCTAACTTCTTTGACTCAATTATTAGTGCTTACTTCATCACCAAGACTGTCTTTTTGAATTTTGAAGAAATTCCTCTATTTCAACATCATCTTTATCCTTCAAATTCTTCATAACTTTCAATTCATCAAAGATAACATAAACACGTTTTTCCACACATAGTGTTCTCTTGGTGTAGACCCTGTAAGCTTTTCTAGTTGATAAATATACCACAAATACTTCTTCATCACTCTTAAGATTAAACTTCTTATGATCATCCAGATTAAAGCACATGTTGGTGACATAGAATGTAGTGTTGATAACTTCAGCCTAGAAATTCTTTGGAGGATCAACATCAAAGTTCTATTTTTCCTTTCAACCGCGTCTTTTTGTTGAGGAGTTTTGAGAGATGAAAAATATGGTACAAGTGAATCTTAAGAAGTCATCAACAATAATAGAGATTTTTTTCTTCCCTAGCTCCTCTATTTTGAACCTTTACAGGTTTACATAAGTCCTTATCAAGAAACTTGATAGGCCTGATGATGCTGACTTGCATATTCTATTTGCACGACAACCTGGCCTTCTTTTTCTTTGACATATACATCATATATTTTTCATCTACAGATTTAATCTTTGGTACCCTGCTGACCAGGTCAATTAAGACCATTTTGTTGAGGAGAAAAATACTCAAATGTGCCAATCTTCGGTGCTATAAGTGTCACGATCCGACCTAGGGTCTATTCGGGACACTACAATTAGAATCTTGAAAGACTCCAACCATTCCTCTTAGCATAACATTTATGAGCATACATAAGGTACATGAAATATGTAAGACCCCAAAAATTGAAAAGTTAGAACCAAGGAGAAATTCTCAATTTTAGAACTGACCTCATGTTTATGAGTCATTCTACGACTCGTAGAGTGACCACTTGAGTATTATTCAATACCACCCCCAGGAGAGGTTCTACAACTCAACAGGATGAGTCGTCATCATGTTGATGAGTCTTAAGAATTACTCATTTCAAAACTTCAGAGGCTATTAAACTTGCAGGTTTTCAAGCCTGCAGATGAGTCAAGATGACGACTTATGGTCGAAATGACAAGTCGTAATCACTACTAATAAGTGAAAGTTCAGAGACTCCAAGTTTGTAGGTTTTAAAACTTACAGGATGAGTCCAAATGGTGACTCATAGTTATGAATATGAGTCGTAGATATGACTCATACAAAAACATTATAGACTCGAATTCAGGAACTTTTTCTCTAACCTGTAGGATGAGTCATCTTTATGACTCATCACCTTTCCTGGAACTTGTATAGTTAATCCACAAGAATCAAATTCGGTTTTTAATGAAGGGTATTTATGTTATTTATCATGTTCGGTTCAATGAACCTAGACACAATTATGGCTAAGTTCAAGCCTATATCTACCCAATCCTTTGAAATTTACCTCATTCTAAATCATTCATCTAAATTCTCCTAAGGAAAGAACTCAAATTCTCCTAAGATCTCCTCCAAACTCTAAGTTAGGGTTTCATATTTTCACCAAGGTTTCTTCTCCAATTCTAAGTGATTTAATATCAAGGTATGTGAGGATTGATCTATGGGTCCTTTTCACCCATGGAGTTCAAAGATTTCTCTCAATGATTATTCTAAGCATGTTTCTACATGAATCATATTATTTTAGGTTGAATTATAAACGCCCATGCATAAAGCTACTTTTAATTATCATTATAAAGTTCAATGATGATTTACGTGAGTTTTGACCATAAGTTCAATGATTTTAAGGAAAGTTTTCATGAATGAAGTTAAGATTAAGATTTAATGATGAAGTTCTAATGATGATCAATTATGATTAAGGATAGTTTTTATGGTGTGATAAGTACAATTCTCACACAATCATGTTTAATATGGTGATAAGTACTATTCTCATCGAAGTTATGGATTCCTATGAATCACTTAAGTTAATGAGCTACTCTTAATATAATTTATAAATATGGATTGACAGGTAGTAACTATATTTCCGTATAATGTTTATGATCATGTTTTTATAAGTTTAATTGGAATATTGACTAAGCACTCAGAGGACTTCTAGGTAGGGTTCAGTCCGATAACATAGTTAGTTATCCAAGGGAATCCTAGTAGCAACCTAAAGTCCCAAACTACATTGCTCACTGAGTCTACCTTAGAAAAGTAGCCTCTCTCTTCTCGATATGGGAGTTACATGTGATTCCATGTTATAGCTTACATGGTCTTAAGATGTCGGTTAAAGGTCTTATTCCACACTTGTTGAATATAATTTTATGAGATTTACTATAAAGTTTTTATGATGCATTGACCATAAGTTTTTATGTCATATTGATTATATCATATTACTTGTTCATGCATAACTCATATACTTAGTACTTTTTATGTATTAACACATATTTTGCCTATATTATCTCATAATGAAGGGGAGGACGTCGATCATCCTATTCATGGATAGAGTTGCTTTAGTTATCAAAGAAGTTGGTGAGTCCTCATTCATCGAGGACAAGAATTTTCTTTTATGTTGTTTACTATGACTTTTACTTACGTTTTGGGTGAGCTAGGAGCTTGTTCTAAGCCCCCATAAAAAACTAGAATAACGACATGTTTAAATATTGTTTTGATGTAGTCCATTTGGACATTGACTGAGTATTTCTATCCCTTAGACCTATACCATTGAGTTGTTACTTTCGCTTAGCTTTATCATGTTTCTTTACCTTATGTATATGATGTATGCTAAGATGTCTTGGTTGGGATCTCTCGTAATCCCAATTATCGTGTCACGTCTAGGCTCTAGGCTTGGGGTATGACAAAATAAATAGACAAGAATCAAACATATGGAAGCATAGTCTTAATAGATCATAAGTTTCAAAATGAGAAATGACAACATAGACTCCAATGAAAATCTAACATACCTCTACTAGTTTGGATGGGGGATTAAGAAAATCTCCTAGCTCACCCAATATAAAATATAAAGAAGTCATAAACTCATAAGAACAAAATGTCTCATTCTCAAAATGTGAGGACTCAACAACAGTATGGAAGTTCTAACTCTAGCCACAAGCAGGAGAAGGATGAACGTGATCATCGGTCCCTACATTATGATACAATATAGGCAAAAAGTATGCATTAGTACATAAAATTAACTAAGTATCTGAGAATATGCATGAACATCAAACATGCGACATAATCAATGTGGATCATGTATGCAAGACCAATATCATCAAAAGCATGAGTAAACATGAAAATAATAAAGTCATTTATCTTATTGGTCAATGCATCAAAAAAATCTCTTAATCATCATAAAAACAGTAAACTAAATTGAAACTGTGTGGGATAGAAACTTTAACCGACATATAAGGCCATACGAGCGAATACATGGAATCTGATGACTCCTAAATCGAGATATGGGAGGCTACCTTGCTAGGGCATACTCGATTAAGTAACTCTTTAACTGGGCTATGTTAATCCACTAGCTTCACCATATTGACATATGTAAACCTAAGCGGGTAATATAGTTTGGGACTAATGGTTACTACTAGGATTTCCTTAGGTAACTAACTTGGTTACCAGACCACCCAACTAAAATTACTCTTTATGCCTAGTCAATATCCCAATGGAATTCATAAAATATGATCATAATTATCATAGAGAAAGATAGTAACTATTTATCAATTCATCTTTACAAAACATCATAATAATAGCTCATCTATCATTATAATAGTAAAATTATAGAATTATCTCATCTATCAAATAATTCATGCAATGTGGGTGTAGGTCTTCCATCATTATATATCTTTGATCATGAACATCTTTAGGGACTTAAATTTTCCTATTTTTAACTTTGCTTGAAGCATCATAGTATCATCATTCATAAACTTCTTTACATAAAGCATATTTAAACTTATTCATAAAGCTTCCATAAAATAGAACTTGAAAATCAGGATCATATCTTATAAATCATACTTGAAACTAGTATATATCATAAATCATTAAAATTCATATGGACTTATGCAATATGATATGAATCATTCATAATTAGGCTAATAGCATTGATATATATATATATATATATATATATATATATATCATAATTAAGAAGACATAGTGCAGAACGTGAAATTGGGGCTTTTTGATTGAAGAATTCATAAAGAAATTGGAGAGAAAACTTTAGGATTCCATGGGTGGAAGATAACCATGGTTAAAGTCCCACATACATTGACCTTGATGAGCCCTAAATGGAATAGAATGGAGGCTTGAGCTTGAAGAATCCCTTGAATTGCTTGTGTAAGAAGGAGACCTTAGAGAGAAATCTTGGGAGAGAAGGTTTTGTGATTTAGGGATTATGGAGAGAATGAGAGGGTTAGAAGACTTTACGGTAGTTAATAGGTAGGAATTTACCTCACAAACCATCCTTATTTACTAAATTAATATAGGGAAAAGACTAAAATAACCCTCACCTAAAACTGGAAACTAGGTTCACGGAGGACCCACCACGGTCCATTAACTTCACCACATCCCGTGGTAGTTTCCGTGATGAATGCCTTGGACCTTGAGAAGAGGGGAAATCTTCAGGACCTCCTTCACGGAGACCATGACGGTTCCTGAAGGTCATCAGGACCCATGGTGGGGGGTCGTGGTGAGGATCCTGACAAGAGGGTCTAAAGGAGAGGGGTTACCACGGAGGGTAACACGGCTTATAGTACTCACCATGACCTGTGGTCCTTGTCGTAAACCCAACTCTGTAGGTTTTTGGTTTTTGAATCACTACCATGATGGCACGCCACGAAGCATGGTAAGGAATATGGCCCATGATAGCGGTCATCACCTGGTGCCAAAATTAAAATTTTCTATAGATTCATCTTTTGTTTGTCATTTATCATTTTTTCAACTTCTGGGGTCTTACAATAAGTATGTATTTTCACTTTGTACATGAAGACATGAAAGATTATCACCGAGAAAATAATTTAAGTTAGCCACGTACATATTCTTACACATAGTAACATCTTCATTAGCGTGTTTTGGATATCTTCCGGTCGTTTCTATACCAAGAATGTATTCCTTCTTTCCATTCCTAAATGAGACACCTCCACCCTGTTGTTTCTTGAGTGAGAGGATGTTTATGGTTTTTCTAGTCATATGCTTGGACTATTCTCTATCCATGAACTAGTAATGACTACTTTCTCATACTCTTACCTTCAGCAATGAATCACCATTAGCCTTGGGAACCTATTTAGGTTTGAGTTCCAAAATGTAGATACGGGTGTAATCAACACTTTTCTAGCAATCAAATTTCTTCAAATCAGACACCCGACCAGGTCCCCTTCTAAAATTCCTTTTCTATCAGCATAGTTTGAAAAGTTCTTTTTAATCCTTTCCAGGCTTCACAATCCTTATTAAGATTTCCATTTCGTCCACAGTGAATACATATCAAATTTTCAGACACAAATACATATTTACTGTAGGGATTGTATGGAGGATCAATCTTCTTACATCCTAGACCTTTACCATTATTATTCCCTTGACTGGCTCAACTAGATAGAATTTTAGAGGATGTGGTCGACCTAAGAGATTTGTTAAGCTCTTCCTTAACCCAAACCAGGTCCCTCTCTAACTAAGAATTTCTTTCTAGAGATGCTGCAGAGTTTAGTTTAGACTTGTTCAACCTCTCTTCAAGTTCTAGCTGAAGTCTACTAGCCTCACTTTTTCCTTTTGAATAGACTCAGGATTTTTTTCAATTTCTTCTTAAGATCTATGTTTTCGGCACTTACTAAAGCCAATATTTCTCAAAATTTAAAAACCTGAGTGGTTAAAGCAATTTTTTGTACTTTCAAAAATGTCTAGACTATCACTCAAAGCATCCTATTTAGTTGTGAGCTCATAGAGTGAGTCAATCAGGACCTTAGCTAGACTTTTCACCTTTTTAAGTGATTAGTCATTAAGGTTTTGCTTAATGAAGAATTATTAACTCATCATACTCATCATCATCTGATGTTTCCATGAGGGCAAAAAGTAAGTCAAAAGCACTTTCATAATCTTTTATTGCTATCGTAGACACATCTTTCGGGCAATTAGGGTCACCAGATTAACTTAATGAGTCTTCCTAAATAACAAGAGCTTGTTTAACAACATAACTGATAAAAACTCTTCCCCTGGAGTTTTCTGGGACTTGCTACCTCTATTTGTTTTTTTCACCATCAGTTTAAGTAGAATCTCTATAATCAACCTTTTGCATTGGATAGTCTCTACTGAAATGACCAAGTTTGCCGCAATTTTGACAAATATTATTTCTATTTGAGGGCTTTATTGCAGTTTCTCTTCTCATAAAACATCCATTTCTTCTTATCACTTTATGAAATTTCGAGTAAGATAGTCTGTATAATCTTCTTCACTAAACTCACTTTGAAAGGCCATGAGTGCCAGAGTTTTCTTTGTTTTTAGATTTTTCTTAGAGTGCTCTTGTTGCTTGTTCATATCATGAGTTTGGAGATCTCTAATAAATTCTTCCATGACAAGAATTTTCAATTTCATTGCCTCTACGGTAACATCTTTACTTTTCCAAGATTTGGGAAGAATTCTTAGAATATTTATTACTTCCTTACTTGGATGAATTGCCTCACTCAAAAAATGCAACTCCTTAGTGATGGAGGTAAACCTAGTATGCATTTCATGGATGGTTTCACCCTTCTTCATATTAAAGTTCTCATATTGAGTGGTAAGAATCTCCACCTTAGACTCTTTCACCTGACTTAATCCTTTATGGTTGTTTTTGAACGGTCCCAGATCTCCTCGGCAGACTCATTAGTTGAGATTTAGTTGTACTCATCATGTCCTATCCCGCACACCAACAATTTCTTTGCTTTATAGCACTTCTCGATCTTCTTTCTATTAATTTAATTGTACCCCTTTCATGTTTTAAGAACAACTTTGGTGTTTTATTCTTCCTTGAATTCCTTCATAGTCACATGTGGTCCATCAAGAATGATGTCCTATAGCTCACTATCTTCAACCATGATGAAATCATGCATCCTAGTCTTCCACAACCCATAATATTGTCCATTAAAATAAAGGGGTCTAGTGGTTGATTGACCTTCTTCCAAATTTGGTGAAGCAACCATCTTAGTAGGATCCTCTACTAGTTTTAACCTTATAGAGAGTTCAATATCTAATACCAATTAATAGCTTGTGGGTGTCCACCTCACTAGGGGACCAGATCCCTTGACACTACCAGCTAATAGAATACTCAAGTTAGATGCAGAATATAAAATGACATAAAATATTTACATTAAAATCTCCTTGCTCATGGGAGAAAAAAATCATGACCTTTCTCACAGAATTTCACCAACAACTTCACTAATCAATGAGTAAAAAATTATATTACAAACTCTACAACCTACGAATTAAACTCTTATTCCCTTCTCCGTTATAACACATCTATTACAAGACAAGCTAACTAATAAATCTATTTACCACTACACCAACTAACTCTACCAGATATAGACTTTAAAAATACACCACACCTAACTCTAGACACAACTAAGAAACAACTCTATTGTCCACTACACCAACTATCTTCAACTGATACAGACTTTGATGGCTAACTCTAGCCACAACACACTCCAACCACCTCTTGCCAATAACTCAAATCTGAAAAGATAAGAGAAGAGATGATCTACTGTCATTTATAGCTTAGGAGTAGATTTACAATATAGGAGCACAATACATAAAACACAATCACAAGTTTAGACGTTGTAGCTTTGGATCAAGTCCCTATGATCTTCCTTCAGATGACTTTTGCTTTGTGTATAAACTTGATTTGCAAGAGATTCATATTTCTTGTCACAATGGTCTCTTCATATGAGATACAAAAAACCTAGGAGAAACGCCATTGGTCGAGGCAGCATGCTGTTTTTGCGCCTCTATTGCAGTGCCCACCAACCACTATAACGTTTATTGCTTTACTATTTTTCTCCAGTTTTTTTGTTAAACAAACGTTCCCCAGGAGACCAAGTCCCTCTACCAGGTACTACAGTTTGTTAAATCATCAAAACATGAATATAACATTTCCCTCCTTTGTGATGATGACAAATTATATCAAGCTTGTTACCCCTTTTCGATTATTGTCACTACTTACATATTACCTCTATCAGTATGCGTCCTTCTATCTCCCATGTCCCTGTTTGCATCATTCCTTGTACGATTAAATCATTAAAATCTAAAATACAATATCTTCCTCCTTGTTGATGATGACATATTATTCCCCCATTGACGTTATCTTTCCCTTATCATATTGACCATATCCCTTTATCTGCATTGGCTACCTATCATTAATATTTTTTCTTCATTTTGACATTATAAAAATTTCAAAAATATAAATCAAGTAAAATAATATGCACTCTCGGTAAATTCATGGCCACCAAGTAACACTAAAACAATTAACTAGTTAGAAGTAAAAAAGGAAGAATAGTAGGCAAAAACAATTTATTCGTAGTTCATTAGAATAGCATCAAAAATATTGCATTTACAGAATGCATAGGAGAACTAATCAGTTATAGCCATAGAGACAACAAAGAAAAATACTAGAATAGAGAGTAAAAATAGAAGGACTAGAAGGAGGAATATGAAGGGGCAAGGGAACGAAGGACCATCTTCACTAGTGAGACTCTTGTTATCAGCAGTTAAGGCATGAACTTGTGCCTTCAAATTAGCATTTTCTTTTTAAAAAGTCTTATCACTAATTGGTCACTGAGTCAGGCCTTATTGCAAGATAACTTTCAATCTATCAATTTTAATATCACGCCTTTTCATTGAAGCAGTCCTCTACTCCATATCTACCTTCAGCTTCTCTTGTTGTACCAAAAAGTCTTGACACCTTGGAATTTGGTTTGTTGTCTGTTCATCCCTCTATATACTAACATTCAAGGAGAGTGGTTAATAAGAATGATTGCGTCACTTTCCCTACTATCTCTTTTCAAAATTACATCTTGTAGTGGGCAAAGTCCTTGTTCAATAAATAAATGTAGGCCAGTCCATGTCTCTCATCCCTTACAGCGATCACCTTGTGCATAAAATTCTTACTCATTCGATTCAAACTCTGAATTACCACTCTTTTTCTGCCACTGGGATATCTGATCTATTTCCTTTTTTATAGGTTACCCTCAAACATATTAGACATTTTGATATAATACAAACTTAGTTTTTGCATTGAATAATTCTACACAGCAAAAACCATTCTCTTGAATAATATTTTCTCATTTGCATCATGGGATCTGATCAAATCATCTTTAGTCTTTAGTTGTTAGTTGAGAATATAGTTCTGTGATTATTCATTGTAATATCTATTCATATGTTATAAAGAAATTAGATCATTTCAAATTGTATTCATTATTTTGAGTTTGTGTCATAGCTAGAGTTAGATATATCATGTTTTTGAAGTCTATACCGAATGACTAGTTGGTGTAGTAGGAAATACAGTTGTTCCCTTGTTTTAAGTAAAAACTTTTCTACAAAGGGGGAAGGGATTAATAGTTTAACTCCTAAGTTACAAGAGTTTGTAATCTAAATTTTGGCTCATTGAAGTTAATGGAGTTGTATTGAAAACCTATGAGACAGGTTGTGGTTTTATCCTTCATTAAGCAATAAGATTTCCACGTAAACTCTTATTCTTTACTTATATCTTTTTCATTCCATACTATTCTTGTTGAGTTAAGGGAACTGGTCCACGGTATTTTGGTGGACGCATATAAATCATTATATAAGCAGCATCCTCTCCTTCAGCCAACTTTTTCGCATTCATATCACAGTAGCTTTTAATATTTAAAGACTTACATCACTTAGCCTTTTTTATTTTGAAACCCATCCCCATTCCCTTTATCACCAGGGGCATCTTGTGCAGCTTTGTATGAAGCATAAAATTCCAAAATGATTTTTAGGTAGTAGTCGCAAGGTTCTTTGATCAGTTGGAGCCACTACGATCAGTTAGTTTCTGTTCCATTCCCGAGGTAGCTTTAGCCAAACCCTCAAAACTCAAGGACTTCATCCCTGTTACGTATAACTTGATGACAGCTTCTTCTTCAGGGTGAGTACCCCTCTTTTTGTGAAGAAGAGGCTTTCGCAATCTATACTCATGTTAGTGATTTGATTTTAGCTAAATGGGTCTATAAAATTTGCTCGATTTCAATTTTTTAAATGGTCACCTTAACTAGTCTTGTAGAGATTGATAGAACTGACTTTGATATTATTCTTGACTTACTTTGATACTATTCTTGGTATAGATTATCTTCAGGCATGTTATTCTTTATTAACCGTAGAACCTGAATGGTTAAGTTTCAGTTTCTTAATGAACTAGTCTTAGATTGGGAAGGTAGTAATTCTGTAGTTAAGGGTCAATTTATGTTGCGCCTTAAGGTTAGGAAAGTAATTTTCAAAGGTTGCATCTATTATCTAGTAACAGTTAGGGATAAGAGTTTCAAAACCCCTTCTCTTGAGTCAGTTTCTATTATGTATTGATAATGCTCAACTACACTCTTATAATTCGAGATGTAGGCAGTTACTAGCAATACAAACCCAACGAAGATTTTGGGTCAATCCCATGAGTAGAGGTATGAGAAAGAATTTGATTATGAAGTGCAAAAATGATTTAACTTCTTGTAGAGTAGTAATAAACAACATGTAACATAAAGTAAATGAATAATTTTTAGCTATCAATATTAAGAGAGTTTGGTTATCCATCGTTAACAAAGACAATGTTCTAGGAATATGAATAAGTAGAAAGGGAATTCTAGGGGATGTGCGTAGTTAGAATTATAGCTCGAACATGGTAAAAGTACAACTCAACGTAGTTAATTATCGATGAGTAGTCTAGAGTAATCAGACATTTGATATGCATTTTTCAATCTCTAATCGACTTTTCATATAAGCTCTCTCAAATATACACATAGGTAATACCACAAACGAATCTAAACCTTATCTTAGCTTCCTTTTAATTGACATGCATTAACGACTATTAATTTTCTCACCCACTCCGTACAACCCTCTCAAGAAAATATAGAGACCTGAACTAGAATTATGTTTGCAACCTTAATTCATAAGTTAAAACATGACGAGTTAATTAAACCTATCTCAAATTAACACAATGTTGAGAAATTACAGAAACCCAAGTTCAACTACAATCAAACTACATTGCACACTCCTAGAAAGAAGGGATTTAGCTACACATGATAAATCTAAAAACAGTTATACCAAAATAATTATTTGCCATAAAATTAAGTTAAATTCCAACTCCAAATTAAAATACCCAATGCACGAAACCCACAAATCCACAAAGTACCAAGTTCAAAACCCTAAAATGATAGAATGTTCTTCTTTTCGTATTCCTAGAATAGTGAAGTTTCTATTTATACCTTCCTAAAAGATGGAAAAAGGTATACTTCAGAACTACTTCAGCGACATTAGTTATGCTCGTTGAAGGATTTGGTGAATTACCTTTTAGGAATCCTTCTCTCCTTTTCATTACTTCAGTTCTTTAGTTCTAATGATCCCATTTGGTGAGAATGTTAGATCTGGCATTTCAGTTTGGGCGAATCGCCATTTAGACCTCCAACTACCATTTTGATACATTTTTCTGACAAAACTTTGCAGAATATTTTGGAAAGCTAAGTCAAGCTCACCTTCCAAGTCGGTGAGTCACTGTCTACATATCTCCCTCACCATTTGGCAAGCTTAATCATGCTCACCTTTCCAACAACAAGTCTCCATTAAGTATTTTGCCTTATCAAGTTGGCTTTCCTATTGGGCCTTTTTACAGAACACTTGAGCGATCTAGAGGTCCACTCACTGAGTCTTTGAGTGCCTTCGGTGAGTGTGAGCCTTCATTTCTTAATGTTTTCCAAGTTTTTGGAATTGTATTATAGTATATAATCCTTGTATTGTCCTTAAGCCTTCATAGGAATAAATTAATAGTTTAACATCAGATATGAAAATAGGCATTAAGAACACTAAATCATGAAATAACAAGCCTTAGATGAGTCAAAAATTTTGACTCATCATATGTATTTTCAAAAGTATTTCCCAATGATCTTCTCAGTATCCCTCCCAAAAGGGAAATAGATCTTGGTATTGAAATTCTCCAGGTTTGTCCTTCCTTATACAATGGCTCTAAAAGAACTTAAGGAGTTTAAGGATGAGTTAAAGGAATTATTGGATAAGAACTTCATTGGATCGACTGTCTCTCCATGGGGTGCTCCAGTTCTCTTCGTTTGAAAGAAGGATGGTTCCCTTTAAATGTGCATTGATTATCAATAGTTGAACAAGGTCACAATCAAGAATAAGTATCCCATCCCAAAGGTTAATGACTTGTTCGATCAACTTCAAGGTGTTGGCTAGTTTCCAAAGATTGATCTTTGGTCGGGTTAACATCAACTTAGAGTGAGAGAATGTGATATTCCAAAGATGACTTTCAGAATATGGTATGGTCACTTTGAATTTTTGGGTATCTCTTTTGAACTAATAAATGATCCTACATTTTTTATGCCCTTGATGAATATAGTGTTCAAGCTATATTTGGATATGTTCATCATTAGATTCGATGCTGATATTTTTGTCTATTATCAGAGTGAGGAGGAGCATGCCGATCATTTCAACATTGTCTTGCAAGTTCTCAAGGATCGTCAATTATTTACTAAGTTTAGAAAATATGAGTTTTGGTTGAGGTCAATGGAGTTTTTTGTCCATATTTTGTCTGGTGATTGTATTCAAGTTGATCCAAAGAAGATCGAGGTAGTTAAGAATTGGCCTATGCCTCTTTCTCTCTCATATATTTAAAGTTTGTTGGGTCTCTCCAGTTATTATATATGATTTATGGAAGATTTTTTGGTATTGCTTTGCCTTTGATTTATATGAATCAAAAAAGGTGAAATTCTAATGGTTCAAAGCATTTGAGAAGAGTTTTCAAGTGCTGAAAGATCGACTCACTTTTGTACCAGTGTTGAATTTACTAGAAGGATCCGATGGTTTTATTGTGTATTGTGATGCCTCAAGGATTGTTCTTGGTTATGTTTTGAGGTAAGATGGTAAGGTTATAGCCTATGCTTCTAGGCAACTCAAATCTCATGAAAAGAACTACCCAACTCATGACTTGGGGTTAGGAGTGGTGGTGTTTTCTTTAAAGATATAGAGACACTATCTCTATGGTGTCCATATTGATGTATTCATTGATATTAAGAGTTTTCAATATGTATTGAATAAGAAGAATTTAAATCTTTGTCCAGTGAGATAGCCTGAGTTATTAAAGGATTATGACATGAGTATTCTTTACCATCTCAAAATGGCAAATCTTGTTGCTGATGCTATTAGTAGATTGTTCATGGATAATGTTTTTTATATTGAGGATGAGAGAAAAGGAGTTAGTTCATAGTGTGCATAGACTAACTCGTTCGGGTGTTCATTTGTTGATTATGACAAGGATGGTGTCGTTGTGCAAAATGGTTTAGAATTGTCACTTTTGTAGGATGTGAAGGCAAAGCAAGATAGTGATCCAATTTTTGTTGATTTGAAGAAAGTTATTTCTGAAAAATCCATTGAGGCTTTCTCCCAAGAGGGACATAGTGCGATTTATTATGAAGGTCACTTATGTGTTCCTGATGTTGATGGTTTGATTGAGATGATATTTTCCAAAGTTCATAGGTGTCAGTATTCTATTCAACCAGGATCCACTAAGATGTATTATGATTTGAGGAAAGTTTATTGCTGGAATGGAATGAAAAGGAATATTGTGGAGTTTGTTGTTAAGTGTCCTTATTGTCAACAAGGAAATCCTGAGCATCAAACACTGGGAGGTTTAGCTTAAGACATTGAGATTCCTACTTGGAAGTAGAAAGACTTGAATATGGATTTGGGTCGTTGTGGACCGAATGACTAAGTCAGTGCATTTTTTTTCTTGTTAAACCTCCTTATTCAGTTGAGGATTATGATAGGATTTACATTCGACAGTTGGTTAAGCTTCATGGTATTCCATTTTCTATCATTTTAGACTAAGGTACTCAGTTTAATTCTCAGTTTTGGAGATCATTGCAAAGGGGTCTTGTTACTCAAGTTAAGCTTAGTATAACTCTTCACTCTCAGACTGATGGTCAAGCCAAACAGATTACTAATACTTCAAAGGATATGTTGAGGGCTTGTGTGATCGACTTCAAAGGTAATTGGGATGCCTATTTTCTATTAATTGAGTTTACCTACAATAATAGCTATCATTCGAGTATTCAAATAGCTCCATTCGAAGCACTTTATGGTAGGAGGTGTAGGTCTCCTATTTGTTGCTTGAGGTTGGATAGGTTGGTTTGATAGGTCTTGAGTTGTCTTATGAAGCTAAGGAAATGGTTTAACTTGTTTGAGAAAGGTTTAATACTGCCTAAATTCAAGAAAAGTCCAATTCGGATGTGAGGAGAATATATTTTGAGTTTGAATTTAATGATTGGGTTTATTCTTAAAAATCTTTCCTATGAATGGTGTGATGCATTTTTGGCAAGAATGGAAAGATTAGTCCCCATTATATATGCCCATATCATATTGTGAGGCATTTTGGTAAGATGGCTTATGAGATGGATTTGCCTTCAGAATTGGCATCGGTGCATCAGATGTTTCATGTTTCCTATTTGAAGAAGTATGTTTTTGATCCTACTTCCATTATGCCATTGGGGAGAGTTGGTTGAAAGAAATCCTATCTTCTAAAGAGCTTCCAGTTGAGATTTTGGATCATTAGGTCCGAAAGTTGAGAACTAAAGAAATTGCTTCATTAAAGTTCTTTGGAAGAATCAACTAGTTAAGGGTGCTACATGGGAAGACAAAATTGATATTATGTATTTTTATCCTCATCTCTTTCCATCCTTTAGTTTCACTTGAGGTATTAGTTCCTCATGTTCACTCTTTTGAATTGATGTCTATCAGTCATTCTCATGTTTTCATATTTATACCTTTTCATAAAATCAATTTTTAAAGTCATATTTTAGCTTGGGGTTCATTACTCATTGGTTTCATGAATTTTGATGTGTTTTGCATTAATGTTGGGTTGTAAGATCTCTTTTCAAATTCTATTCATATGAGATCCTATTAGAGGATGAATGGCCCCAAGGGGAGATATTATAAGACCTCAGAAGTCGGAAAGTTTACTTGGAAAGAAAATGGAGAAAAGTTACTGGTGCAAGATCTATATAAGGGCTTGTATGAACCGTACAACCCTATACAATTTGTAGAGGGCTATCGTAGAAGGGACTAACAAGAAGGAAATTCTTAGGTCAAGTCTACGGATGGTTGTACGATTTATATAGGGTCCTACAGAATATAGACCTAACCGTAAAGGCTATGTATGAAGAATTAGATTTTCTTTTGGACTTTCACGAGGCTCCATACAGCCCATAAGGAGTTATATGACCCGTAGACCCTCCTATATGAGTCGACCTTAAGGATTCTAGAAAACCTTCACTTCTATGGATACCTGTAGGGTCTATGGTACTTTGTACAAACCGTATAGGGGTCTGTGAAGAAGGCTGTGTAAGTTATGTTTCTTAAGGGTATTTTAGTCATTACCAACTCTTTTCAACCTTTTTCTAGGTCATTTTTGTTACACCCCGCACTCTCGAGCTCGGAATATCTTCTTAAGTTCCTTAACACTATCATGTGATCCGGATAAGCTACGACACTATCAAACAACTCTAAGGAAAGAAGATTGTGATACCTCGTGAGAAGGAAGGTTGTAAATGGAGTCATAAGAATCCAAAAGGAATTGGAGGCCAAGTAATGAGTCGTAGGACTCGATTTACCTACGTAAGCTACTAACTTGGAAGTCTTACATACTTAAGCTATTGGAGTACGTACCAAGTGTTATAACCCGTATTTTGCACATTAGGGCATTTCGGGATAACGGTAATAAGTCAAGGCAAGGCTATGGTTGATCTTGTTGGATACAAAATTCTTATGACTAAATTGGAATTTCAACTTGGAAATATTAGAAAAAGTAAGGGGCAAAAATTGGAATTTCTCATGGAGGATGTTATATCCCGTATTTTATACGGTTGGATGTTTTAAGGTAGCCGTGGTAAAGTTAAGAGAATGAACATCTTCCAAAATTTATTTAATATACAAGTTGGATATGAATATTATTTATGATCATTAATAGTGTGGAAATATTGAAAAAGGCAAAGGGCAAAAAGGAAAATTCGCAAAGTGGCCTATGGTAATATTTTGAAAGGCTAGGGGTAAAATGGCAATTTCACAAAGTCTTCAAGAAGACTCATGTGGGCCCCACATGCCACATGGCAGCCCATGATTGGAGAAAAGGGGTGTGTTGAACCAATGAAACCTTGACATGTGTCACCACTTAGATCTTGACATTTGTCACCACTTAGGGCTTGACACGTGTCACCACTTAGGGGATGACATGTGTCACCCCTAAAGTTGTATATTTATATATGAGTATTATGACTCATTAATTTCCATACTCATCTAGAGAGTTCAAGAGGGAGAAAACGAAATTACAAGAGAAAAAAATAAGAGAAGAGAAGAGAAATTAAGGTAGAAAGAAGGAAAGAGCTACGATTTTGGGAGGAGAAAAAGGTAAGTTCTCCGATTCCGTTCCAAGAATTAATTATATGAAATATACCATGATGTTATGAAGATGTTAGTAATGAAATCTTATGGTTTGAGGCAGCCCAAAACGTTACCAAACAGTCCCTAAGTTTCAGCTGCGCTAAAGGAAATTCCGAGGCAAGTTTTGGCGAGTTTTGGTGAATTTCGGGAAAGGTAAAGTTTTCTGTTTTGAACTGGACTTTATGATGATGTTATGAAGTATATTAAATGTCTTAAAATATTATTAAAGTGGAAAAAAATGTATAAGGATGTTTGACATTGGAAACAAACTAAATGGAAGTCGTAGTAGTTAAATCGAAGTCGCGTAGTGTGTTGTTGTTGTGCTGCAGTTTGGTGGTGGTTTAATTGAGTGTTGCAGGGCTGTAAAGTACTCAAAAATGGATGTGGGTGCTTCTGGTTGCAGCCACACAACCCTCCGTTTGGTATGACTACATATTTTACGAAATAAAGGTTAAAAACTCTATTTTGGTACCGTAGTTTGGAATGAGTTGTATAGAGCTTGTATTGTGTAAAGTTGAAGTGATTTACTTGTATACATGCTTCTGGCTGTTGTTGTTGGTATGTTTTTTGACATGGTGGCCGAGTTGAAAACTCGGGGATGTTCAAGTTACAGGGGAGATGCTGCCCGATTTTCGGTAGATTCGGAGCTAGTAATAAACTAGTCGAGAGACATAGATAAGGAAATGATTCCTATGGTTACTTGGGTGTAGAGTTGGAAATTTGAAAGTGAAAGTTTATTAAATTTAGTATTAATTTCATGTTAAATAGGTTCAAGAGACGACGAGGCGAGCATAGTTAAGAGTAATCCGTAAGAGGTACGTAAAGCGAACCTTTCTTTCTTTTGGCATGTTTTTGACATAAGTATGTAAAGCATATTCTTTCGATTTTCATGTTTTGACATAAGTATGTAAAGCTAATATTTGTTTTGGTATGGTATTTATGAAACAAAAATATGACTTTTATATAATTTCAAAGAGGTTCCTATTCCTAGAGCCATTAGGATGGCCAATTCCTTGATTTCCAAAAGGTATTTTATTAGGCTTCGATACGTCTATATGATTCCAGAAGATTTATTCTAATATCATTCAGGGTAACTTTCAAAAGGTACTTGACATGAGTCTCGTCTCAATTTTTAAATGATAGCTCATTCTGATTATTCCATTGAGTCTTAAATATGATTTAAATTGCATATAGTTTCTCACTACTCCACTCGTGGATGCCTCAATGCTTCCTTCACTGAGCCTGGGCTAGGATATGTTATCGTACATACTTCTCTGCATTGTTCGCCGTGTCCCGACGTGAGGGGGCAGGTATGACATGTACATGGGGTGGTAAATGTTATGCCACAGAGTTATGTTGTGCCATGTACATATATGTTTGTGATATGATATGATATGATATGATTTGATATGGCCATCTGATATGATATGATTTGTTACGGAGATATTCCCTACTCTGGTGTTATGCTGTGCCGTGGCGCCGATGATGGGAGGGCGACCATACTTTATTCACCGAGTCCCATAATGGGGCCGGATATGGCATATGTTTTTCTGCATACATTATCTGAGGTTTTGATCAGCATTTGATATCTTCGGATATTTTGCTCAGTTTTGTACATTCTATTGCGGTAATGACTTTACTTATTACAACCCATTATATGTGGTTTGATAAGCATTTGATATTTCTGGATATTTTGCTTATTTTTGCACTTTATGCTCTGGAAATAACTTTACTTATTACAGTTTATGCTCTACATACTCGGTACATTTTCCGTACTGACCCCCTTTCTTCGGGGGCTGCGTTACATACCCGCAGGTATAGACGATTGGTTTGCTGATCCGCTCGCTTAGGACATCCACCATGTTGGTTGACAGTGCTCCTTTGTCCAGAGCCCTATTTTGGTACTGATACTTTCTGTTGTATATATATATATACGTTGTTCAGGGGTACGGCGGGGCCTTGTCCCATCATATGACTAGGATATCATTCTTTAGAGATCTGTAGACATGAGATGTGGGTTTTGTATATATGTTTTGGGTTTTGTTTTGTGTTTCGTGATGGCCTATCGGCCTCGTGCATTATATCTGTTTAGAGATCCCTTCTAATCATTACCTATGTTTATTTGATTAATGTACTAAGTGGGGCTAAGGGTACGTATGGGTGCCCAACTCGGGCACCAGTCATGGCCTACGGAGTTGGGTCGTGACAGAAGTGGTATCAGAGCGGTCCTTCCTCGGAATGTCTACAAACCGTGTCTAGTAGAGTCTTGTTTATCGGTGTGTTGCACGCCACATCTATAAACAGGAGGCTACAGGGCATTTAGGATGTTACCTTTCTTTCATATCTAAGATCGTGCGATAGAGCCCATCCATAGGACATGAAATTCCTTTTTCTAACATTTGATTTCAGCTAAGGAACGATATCGATAGAGGAATGCGATGGATGATATTGGGAGATACATAGTATACGGGTAAGTAAAGGTATGAAAGCGATATGTTGAGTAAGGTGTTGAGCTTGAAATGTAAAGTTGAAAATTTAAAGGAAAGTAGATAGGAAAGTGCAATCAATGCAGTTTGAGGTAGACACATGAGGTAAGTCCATTATTTTCATACGGTTATTGATATTGAAAGCTCTGTGTGACTGTGATATAAGGTGATATAAAAAAATGTATATGTTGGCCCTGTGAGGCATTGCTGCTATCTTCAGCGTGCAGGTTTTGAGATAATACAAAATACAGAGGAAACTATTCCCAATTATTTTTTTGAGAATGGAACAAAAGCAAGGAAGAGACTGAGACATACGTTTAGAAGATGTCTTGGAAGTTGATACCGATAGGGTAAAATTTATAACATTGGACTAAAACTGAAAGAGGTTCCCTCTATGTTTTCGGTAAAAGGAGTACCATTTTTACTTGGAGAGTCATAATTCGAAAGAGAATTTCGGTTGGAAGGAAAAGTGTCAAGCGATTGAGTTTCATTCTTGCTGGAAAGTACAAAACCCTCAGCTGTTATTTGAGGACTAGAAAAAAATTGTTCACGACTCAAGACCATGTGATTCAAGTACTAGGAAGTACTCTGATGCTTAGTGGATATTAGTTCCTCTCTGGTGGAGGTTGGGAAAATGTTGTATGGGGATATCTTATCAGGTCCTAGTCGACTAATTGGAGGTGTAACCTGTGAATGGAAAAACATAAATTTGTAGGCGATTCAAGGTCACGTGTTTCATGTGGTGGAAAAATGCTGGGGTGGTGATTCATTAGGGCCTGCGATACGGAGGGATGATTTAGACAAAGGTTGAATACATTTGCCTCACCAACTAGAATTAACCTGTAGCAAGAATTGTGAGAAAGGTGAAGAAGTGCTATACGAGTAGGGTATACTGTGAATATACGAGAATCGTTATGGAAATAAGTAAAGCTTAGTAAGGAAGCAACTACAAGATATGGTCGTGAGTAAGATTAGGAGTTAGTATCGGGTACACGATAAGGATGAAAGCTCATGAGGCAGAAAAGGGTATTATGTATATGTACCTCCATATTGGAAAATAGTGGGATACCTAGAGGAGAAAGAACAGAAATTACAAAACAACTGAGGCATTATGAAATTATTAAAGGAACAAGTAGTATCCATTGGGAAAAACTGTGATAACAAAATGTGAAACATGTGTCATCAGAGTATAAGTGCCCCGAATGGAGAATCGGACACGGCCATAAGCACTAGTGACGTACTGATTGGGATGAATTGAATGTAGCTTCGACTAAACTACTACATTAGTTATATGACTCGAGTACCAGTACTTGGACTAGATTGTGTAATATTCATCGAGAATACTAAGCAACCCATGGTTGTACTAAGGTTTCTTATAGAGGCAACCTAAAGTATAGATGTTCTAATAGAAGGTGTAGACATGGTGCGGTATGTTAAATATATTAAAATAGAATCCTTTGCGCATGAATAGTTGAAAATGAACAGAGGATGACATGGGTACACCCTAAAGGGGGGAAGTGGACAAGAGAAATACAAGCGTAAGAGAAAATCAACTGATGCTATCATATGTATATGGGAACGCTTACACTCCAAACGAGATCCTATAACAGATGGATGGATCTCGAGGCTAATAATAAATAGATATAAGCTGCGGTATCTGAGACCGTGTGAAGAATCATTGGTAGAGACCTTGATGGATGGTGCGATCACTACCCTCGGGAATCTGGTAGTCTAGGACGAAAGATAGTCACGCACGAAAGCAAAAAGTAATGATTGAGGATCAAAAAGGGTAAAACAGTAATTGTAAAAAATGGATGTGTTACGAAAGTGTCTCAGAATCTGTAAGATCTCGACTCGCTCCCAATAATGTAATAAAGGTAAAACGAGGAAATGGACGCGATTATATCAACATTAACGTACCCAATTCCATCAAAGTTATGAGGTTAAGCGTGCTCAGGTGGGAGCAATTTTAGGATGGGTGACCCCTTGAGAAGTATGCAAGAATTCTATATATTCAGACGTAAGACACAAATGAGAGGCTAGAGTAACTTAAGGGAAAACTAGAGTTTATGGAATGGCTATAAACCGTAAGAGGCCACGTAAGACGATGTAGACTAGGCTGGTGAAGAGACAGAAAGTACATCACAGCTCTAGAACAACGATATGCTTCAACAGCGTTTGGAGCTATTTTGTAGTCTAGTTGATAGTGAATATATACATATATATATATATATATATATATATATATATATATGAATGTGAAGTATGTCCCACGTACGATTATATCGGTGGACATGTGAGTTCCAACAACTGGTGCCACAGTAAGGAAGGCATTAATCACGCTAGGGTACCAAAGATCGAGCGACAATAAGAATAAAAGGTACAACTGTTGCAATGTACTCTACTATTATTTGACTGTAAGTTAAATTGGAGATTTTAGTAGAGCGATATTTGGGAAATAAAGAGGGCAAGTAGATAGAAAACAAAGAGATCAAACTATTAGAAGGAGGTGAAAAGTAAGGAAACCTCAGTAAGTGAAACTTCCGAGAGAAATCACCGGCAAGGCGTGAGACCATATTATATTAGGCCAAAGAGGGATCACAATATTCTCAAGTACCAAAAAAAGAAACCCATAACGGGGAATGAGGACTCGTGTAAGACCTAGTAGTTCGAGTATATTTTCAATTCTCAGAAGAACCAGTGATGGAATGGGCAGTTAATACAGCATCGTCGAGAGGGAAGTTTATTTCCTACCTTAAGGCGAGAAAAATTATCAGAAAAGGTTGTGTTTATCACCTGGTTCGCATACAGTATTTGGAAGCGGAAGCGCCAACCCTTCAGTCAGTTTCCGTAGTTAATGAATTCTCATATATATACCCAGACGAGCTTCCAGGCCTTCCTCTCGAACGGGAGATAGACTTTACCGTAGATGTGCTGCTAGATACCCATATGATATATATTCCTCCATACAGAATGGCATCTGCAGAATTAAAAGAGCTGAAGGAGCAGTTAAAAGACTTACTGGAAAAAGGCTTCATCAGACCGAGTACTTCACCTTGGGGAGCCCCGATATTATTTGTGTAAAAGAAAGATGGGTCGCTGCAGATGTGTATTGATTACAGGCAGCTGAATAAGGTAACCATTAAGAATAAACACCCCCTTCCCAGGATTGATGATTTATTTGATGGGTGCTAAGTGGTTTTCAAAAATAGACTTGCGATCGGGTTATCATCAGGTGCGGGTAAGAGGATCAGATAAACCAAAGACAACATTCTGGACCCAATATGGCCATTATGAGTTCAGAGTGATGTCTTTTGGCCTGACAAATGCTCCAGCGGTATTCATGGACCTGATAAATCGGGTATTTAGACCATTCTTGGATATGTTCATGATTATATTTATTGATGATATTCTGATTTATTCTCGGTCAGAAGCAGAGCATGCAAATCATCTGAGAGCGGTACTAGTAGTACTCTAACACCAGAAACTGTATGCTAAATTTTCCAAATGTGAATTTTTGTTGACTTCTATGGCACTTCTGGGATATATTGTTGGGGCTGATGGTATTCGGGTAGATACACTGAAGATCGAGGCCGTAAAGAACTGGCCTAGGCCGACGACACCTACAGAGGTACGCAGCTTCTTGGGATTAACAAGTTATTATAGGATATCTGTAGAGAAATTTGCTTCAATTTTAGCACTACTGTCAAGATTAACTCAGAAGGGAGTCAAATTCCAGTGGACTCATGCCTGTCAACAAACCCTTAAGTTATTGAAAGAGAATTTGACTACAACTCCAGTTCTAACTCTTCCAGAGGTACCATATGGGTATGTTATTTATTGTGATGCTTCGGGTGTGGGAATAGGTTGTGTCTTGATGCAGCACGGCCAAGTTATAGCGTACGCTTCCCAGCAGCTTAAAAAAATATGAAAGAAGGGATAGGTAATGGGCATACTTAAAAGGAAAACAATAAGAGGAACCCTCCAGAAGTATGAAGACACCGTATGAGGTTAGTTCAACATTCCAGGACGAATGTTCAAAAGGGGGGAAGAATGTTATAACCCGTATTTTGCACATTAGGGCATTTCGGGATAACGGTAATAATTCAAGGGCAAGTCTATGGTTGATCTTGTTGGATACAAAATTCTTATGACTAAATTGGAATTTCAACTTGGAAATATTAGAAAAAGTAAGGGGCAAAAATTGGAATTTCTCATGGAGGATGTTATATCCCGTATTTTATACGGTTGGATGTTTTAAGGTAGCCGTGGTAAAGTTAAGAGAATGAACATCTTCCAAAATTTATTTAATATACAAGTTGGATATGAATATTATTTATGATCATTAATAGTGTGGAAATATTGGAAAAGGCAAAGGGCAAAAAGGAAAATTCGCAAAGTGGCCTATGGTAATATTTTGAAAGGCTAGGGGTAAAATGGCAATTTCACAAAGTCTTCAAGAAGACTCATGTGGGCCCCACATGCCACATGGCAGCCCATGATTGGAGAAAAGGGGTGTGTTGAACCAATGAAACCTTGACATGTGTCACCACTTAGATCTTGACATTTGTCACCACTTAGGGCTTGACACGTGTCACCACTTAGGGGATGACATGTGTCACCCCTAAAGTTGTATATTTATATATGAGTCTTATGACTCATTAATTTCCATACTCATCTAGAGAGTTCAAGAGGGAGAAAACGAAATTACAAGAGAAAAAAATAAGAGAAGAGAAGAGAAATTAAGGTAGAAAGAAGGAAAGAGCTATGATTTTGGGAGGAGAAAAAGGTAAGTTCTCCGATTCCGTTCCAAGAATTAATTATATGAAATATACCATGATGTTATGAAGATGTTAGTAATGAAATCTTATGGTTTGAGGCAGCCCAAAACGTTACCAAACAGTCCCTAAGTTTCAGCTGCGCTAAAGGAAATTCCGAGGCAAGTTTTGGCGAGTTTTGGTGAATTTCGGGAAAGGTAAAGTTTTCTGTTTTGAACTGGACTTTATGATGATGTTATGAAGTATATTAAATGTCTTAAAATATGATGAAAGTGGAAAAAAATGTATAAGGATGTTTGACGTTGGAAACAAACTAAATGGAAGTCGTAGTAGTTAAATCGAAGTCGCGTAGTGTGTTGTTGTTGTGGTGCTGCAGTTTGGTGGTGGTTTAATTGAGTGTTGCAGGGCTGTAAAGTACTCAAAAATGGATGTGGGTGCTTCTGGTTGCAGCCACACAACCCTCCGTTTGGTATGACTACATATTTTACGAAATAAAGGTTAAAAACTCTATTTTGGTACCGTAGTTTGGAATGAGTTGTATAGAGCTTGTATTGTGTAAAGTTGAAGTGATTTACTTGTATACATGCTTCTGGCTGTTGTTGTTGGTATGTTTTTTGACATGGTGGCCGAGTTGAAAACTCGGGGATGTTCAAGTTACAGGGGAGATGCTGCCCGATTTTCGGTAGATTCGGAGCTAGTAATAAACTAGTCGAGAGACATAGATAAGGAAATGATTCCTATGGTTACTTGGGTGTAGAGTTGGAAATTTGAAAGTGAAAGTTTATTAACTTTAGTATTAATTTCATGTTAAATAGGTTCAAGAGACGACGAGGCGAGCATAGTTAAGAGTAATCCGTAAGAGGTACGTAAAGCGAACCTTTCTTTCTTTTGGCATGTTTTTGACATAAGTATGTAAAGCATATTCTTTCGATTTTCATGTTTTGACATAAGTATGTAAAGCTAATATTTGTTTTGGTATGGTATTTATGAAACAAAAATATGACTTTTATATAATTTCAAAGAGGTTCCTATTCCTAGAGCCATTAGGATGGCCAATTCCTTGATTTCCAAAAGGTATTTTATTAGGCTTCGATACGTCTATAGGATTCCAGAAGATTTATTCTAATATCATTCAGGGTAACTTTCGAAAGGTACTTGACATGAGTCTCGTCTCAATTTTTAAATGATAGGTCATTCTAATTATTCCATTGAGTCTTAAATATGATTTAAATTGCATATAGTTTCTCACTACTCCACTCGTGGATGCCTCAATGCTTCCTTCACTGAGCCTGGGCCAGGATATGTTATCGTGCATACTTCTCTGCATTGTTCGCCGTGTCCCGACGTGAGGGGGCAGGTATGACATGTACATGGGGTGGTGAATGTTATGCCACGGAGTTATGCTGTGCCATGTACATATATGTTTGTGATATGATATGATATGATATGATTTGATATGGCCATCTGATATGATATAATTTGTTACGGAGATATTCCCTACTCTGGTGTTATGCTGTGCCGTGGCGTTGATGATGGGAGGGCGACCACACTTTATTCACCGAGTCCCATAATGGGGCCGGATATGGCATATGTTTTTCTGCATACATTATCTGAGGTTTTGATCAGCATTTGATATCTTCGGACATTTTGCTCAGTTTTGTACATTCTATTGCGGTAATGACTTTACTTATTACAACCCATTATATGTGGTTTGATAAGTATTTGATATTTCTGGATATTTTGCTCATTTTTGCACTTTCTGCTCTGGAAATAACTTTACTTATTACAGTTTATGCTCTACATACTTGGTACATTTTCCGTACTGACCCCCTTTCTTCGGGGGCTGCATTACATGCCCGCAGGTATAGACGATTGGTTTGCTGATCCGCTCGCTTAGGACATCCACCATGTTGGTCGACAGTGCTCCTTTGTCCGGAGCCTTATTTTGGTACTGACACTTTCTGTTGTATATATATATATGTTGTTCAAGGGTACGGCGGGGCCCTATCCCATCATATGACTAGGATATCATTCTGTAGAGATCTGTAGACATGAGATGTGGGTTTTGTATATATGTTTTGGGTTTTGTTTTGTGTTTCGTGATGGCCTATCGGCCTCGTGCATTATATCTGTTTAGAGATCCCTTCTAATCATTACCTATGTTTATTTGATTAATGTACTAAGTGGGGCTAAGGGTACGTATGGGTGCCCAACTCGGGCACCAGTCATGGCCTACGGAGTTGGGTCTTGACACCAAGCTTGCAAAGCGTGGATTATATAGGCTCTTAAAGTGAGACGAGATTACGAACCCACGAGGAAGAAACAAATAACGCAGGGCAGCCAATGAGAGGGTGACACATGGCAGCACCTCAAGCAAGCAGGTGACCCACCTGCTTTGGGTCAAGTAGGTGACCCACCTGCTTGGGGGAGGTGGGCCCCACTGCCACATGGCAGCCCCTCCTTTATCATATAGATACGGTGGCCCAATAGGAGTTGGACACATGTCACCTCTAGGGAATGACATGTGTCACACCCTAGGATCACCTATATATATGTAAATATGACTAATACTTCAGATTATTCCCCAAAACTTCAGCCTAAGCAAATGAAACATAAACCCTAGAGCTAAGGAGAAAAGAGTGACGGCTTTGGGAAGAAAAATAGGTAAGTCCCACTTTCGCTCCGTAAATTAATTACTTAGCGTATACTACGATGATATGGAAGTATTAGTAGTATAAATTTGAATTTTGGTGCAGCAAAAATCGGACAGCAAGCTGCCACGGCGTTACATCGCGCTAAAAAACGTTCCGAGGCACAATTTCGGCAAGTTCTAGCCAATTTCGAGAAAGGTAAGTTCTTCCCCTCTAATTTGAAGTGTATGATGTTAAACTAGGGTGTATTACACACCTTATGGTCTGTTGGAAGTTGGGGAAAAGGTTTGAAAATTTTGGCGTTCGAAATGAGCGAAATTGGAATAGCTATAGTTAATTGTAATAGAATAATGCGTTGCGCTTGTGGTGTGTGACTGCTGGTCGGGTGGTGAGGTATGATGGTGCTGGAATGTATGTTAATAAGGGCATGGGGGTCTTATGGTTGCAGCCACATGACCCCTCGTTTCGTATTGTTAAAGGCGTTATAAAATAAAGGCTAGACGTCCTATTGTGATATCGTATTTTTGAATAAGTCATTTGGAGTTTATGTTGTATATTGCCCGCACCACATTTTTTCGAATCGAAAGCCCCAGTTGGTGTAAATTGCTGCAGGTTGTTGTTTTTGGTTTGCAGTAGGTATTAGGGACCTAATTGGAAATTTGGATAGGGCACATTATAGGGGAGGTGCTGCCCAATTTTCGTCGACGCCTTAGCGAATAACAGAACTAGTCAGGGAAACGACTAAGGAAATAGATTCCATTAATACTAAGGTGTAACCTAGGGTAATGGAAAGTTAAGAGGGGTTGATATTCATATTACTTTCATATTGAATAGGTTCAAAGGACGGCGAGGCAAATAGGATAAGGAATAATTCAGACAAGGTATGTGAAGCTTTCTTTTGGCATGTTTTTGGCATAAGTATGTAAAGCCTATCTTGATTTTTCTTTTGGCATGTCTTCAATTTAAGTAATGAATGATATGAGATTGAAGGTAAATATACTCATAAATTCCAAGCGTAATTCACGGTCCTCATTTACTTCTTGATGAAAGCACTCTTACAGTAATTGAACTAGGGCTTCTCAAGCCTTCCATACGTTAGAAAGTGAAGAGTATGTAAGGCTATCCTTCCCTTCTCTTGGAATGTCTTATTCCTAAATATGATGTGTATATAACATGTAGGGACGAATCTACTCATAAAGTTCCAAATATGATTCACGACCCCTACCTACTTCTGGAGGTGAAAGCTCCTATGCTAATTGAGTTAGTGTCCCTCACGGTCTCCTAGATACTGGAAGGTAGAGGGTACGTAAAGTTAATTCCTTGCTCTTGGCATATCCTTGATAGAAGTGCAATATGTATATCTGCGTATGCAAGTGGGGATAATCCCATTCATAAGGCCCCGAGCATACCTCCTGATTCTTATCCACTGCTGAATACTAGGACGCCTATGATAGGTGAATTATTGTCTCTCAAACTCCTTTGGGATAGGAAGGGACAAACAGGTGAGGCCTACCCTTTCTTTCTTTTTACATGTCTTAAACAAAACGATACATGATACGAGCTCTAGAGTAAGTCTATTCTTAAGCTCCGAATATGCTATGTCTCATATTCGCTCCTTGGCAGGAAAACTCTCATCGTAGTTGATCTACCTTCCTTGAACCGTCTATATGTCGATTAATAGTGGGACTTAGAGCTCCTATTCCTAAGGACTCTGTGATGACAGATGCTTATGATTTCCTTAAACCGGTTGGCATTACCTTAAAATATGTCTATAATTCCTGAGACTTCTCTTAATATAGACCTAGTAGCACTCAAAGGGCACCTGAGATTATTATTATCCTGATCCATGAACGATAGTTCAGTATGATTACCCTAGTGATTCTCAGATAATGATCTACTTATATATGATGATTATGACACCGAGTCCCCTAATGGGCCGGGTATGGTATGTAATGGTATGATTATAAAACTGAGTCCCCTAAAGGGACGGGTACGATATATGATAATACGATGATAACACTGAGTCCCCTAATGGGCCGGGTATGGTATGTGATGATATGAATATAACACCGAGACCCATACTAGGCCAGGTACAGTATGATATGTAATAATAGATAGGCATGCATGTGAAAGCATAATAATGTAATTATAACATATGACACGATGCCGTATGCGATGACATGGTAACACCGAGTCCCCTAGCGGGACGAATACAATATATGAAGATGGTGTACATGCCCTTAGGTTATAAGATGCAGGTATAATGCCTTATTAACTGTTATACTTGTTCCTTGCATCCTTATTTTAGTTGTTCTCTCAGTTATGATGCGTTATGCTTTATATACTCACTATATATATCGTACCAAACCCCTATTCCCCGGGGGGCTACGTTTTATGCCCGCAGGTACAGATGTTTATTCTGGAAATCCGTCAGCTTATGAGTTCCTCTCAGCTATGTCGGAAGTGCTTCACTATTCTGGAGCCTAATTTTTGATACTGGTCACTTAATGTATATATTTGTACATTCAGGGGTACGGCAAATGCCCTATCCCACCATATGTTAGTGTTAATATTCCTAGAGGTCTGTAGACATATGGATGTGGGAAGTTTATGAGTTCGTTTCGATTGTGCCTATACGGCATTTTGTGAATATAGTTATGTTACAGCAGCCTTGTCGGCTTGCATGCCCTTATATGCTATGAAACGAGTGGAAGAGGCCACACGTGCACGAAAAAGTTTTAACTCATTGGGGTTTTTGCGAGTAGTATCACCTTGTTCATAGTTCAGTATGACTACAACTGATAGGTAGGTATACGGGGGTCCAGATCGGACCCCAGTCGCGATCTACGGGGTTGGGTCGTGACAATTTTGAACTAACTCCTAATACCTATAACTACCTAAACCCTCCAAATTTTCCTCATTCTCTCTCAAACTCTCCCACACAAAAATCCACCCCTAAAAAGTTTCTCAAGTCTTCTTCAACTCAAGCTAGGGTTTCAACTCAAGAGTCCATTACAGGAGATTTTAAGGCTTTGATTTATCAAGGTATCTGAGAATTTCATCGATGTATATTCTTCTATCCATGGAGTCCAAAAATATTTTAAATATCTCTTTTATGATTTCTTCCAAAACCCTAGGTATTTTCATGATTATGTATTAGCTTCAATTAATTATAAGTTTATTCATTCTCAATAATTTTATTATGCATGATTTGATATAAATAGCATGTTTTCAAAGATTTTTTTACATGAATCTATGTATTATGTCTATTTTATGGCTATGATCCATATTTTGAGGTTATGCATTCTCGATGATTTTTATGAGCATGATTTAAGAATACTTCTAGATGAAGCATCGATATGAATCCTATGAAAAGTCTATCACGATTAGAATTCTTTAGATGAAGTAGATCGAATAAATGGATTTTGTTATGAATCATAATTTGATAAAGGTGCTATTCTGATGAACTTCAAGTATTTTCTGATGAACTTGGTATTACTAGATTCTCACTATCTTCAAAAATTATGATATTCCATTGAGAGATTTCTTAGCACCAAGAGGACTTTGGGATGGAGAATTTCCCATTAATAGAGTTCTGGTCTCCACTAGAAATCATCTTGTCCCATAAATATGTGTCATCATACAAGAAAGGATCAGCCGTTACTAGAGGCTTGATTCTTAAGTAGCTTAGTGCATCCACTTAGGTGATATTTATGGACCTTACCTTGGCAAGTAGGACAACTTTTTTTTACTGCAGGGTAGACACTAGACTTCATGATATAGCTCTCATATTTCATGTTCGTTAATGGTATCTCTCACAAAGCATTTACGATTTACACTATGCTATGCTTACCTTATGACTTGTTTATGAGTTTTTCCATTGACCATGTCTTATGCTTCTCATGATGTTTTGTTTATAATTTTTTACTATGTTTAGCTTGGTTGTTGCAATATTATTATTTATGTCATGAATTTAGTATATTTTATAGAACTGACACATATTCTTTTGCCTATATTATTTCATAATATAGGTCACTATGCTCCTACCCATTCTTGTGGCTAGTACATATTCCCATTTAACGTTGCTTGCTTTGGTGAGTCCTTATATCTTGAGGGTGCAAACACTTATATCATCTTTTATTTCAAACTCATTTAACTTTCATATATTTTGGGTATGCTAGGGCTTGTCCTATGCCCCCATTTATGGTAGTAGAGGCTTGTCAGACTAGACTAGTATGATATCCTGTTTATTTCAAAAGTTATGTTTTCGATTCTCTTTTATAGATATTTCTACTTTGAGACTTATCTTTTGCATTTAAGCTTACTCTTGATTATCATTTTATTAATAAGTTATTCTATGTTATGCTAAGAGGCTTGATTAGGGTCTCTTGGATTCTAATTGTTATGTCAAATCTAGGGTCTAGCCTAGGTCGTGATATGTTGACCCCATTATCACCCATTTCACCAGAAATATTGTTTGGCGCTACCTTGGCATCCTCAAGAAATTTACTACTCCTTCTGACTATTGCCATACAATCGACATCATTTTTTGGCTTTGGGAAAGTTTAACTTGGGAGTGTACCTTTGGCTCTTGGATTCATTTGAGATGATAAGTGCTTCATTTGGGTCAGTAAGTGCTTGATTGAAGTGGAGTGGGAGGAAACAGTTTGAGTAAAATTAGATACAATCACTCTTTGGTTCTTTGATTCTGTTGTCCGTATACTCAACTCTCTTAAGGATGTGGTTGAACATCTCCTCAAATTTAGAGTTAACCGGGTCACTCCCATTTGCTTGGCCTTGGGGAGCATTTGATTTTTTAGAAGGTACAAACAAATTTAAACTACGATGATTGTATCTATCATCTCCTCTAGCTCTAGCCTGCTAGCGCCATTGTCTTTTTTGGTCTCTCTATTAACCATCTCGATCACTCCAACCTTGATTCTTCTCTTGAGGATGCCAAGGACCTTGGTTGGACAATTGGTACCCCGACTGAGAACCTTTCTCTTGGTTGGCCAAGTACCTAACATCTTTATTAAATGAGGCATACGACACCTCCTATTCAAGCAAGGATGTATTTTGTGCCCTAATGGAATTTATGATCTTTCTTTTGGTACCCATCAGATGTTTAACTTGGAGTTCGACACTCATCATCATCTTGACCATTTTTTATCTCGCTCCTCCTCTTTGTTTCTTATCTCATTGGTTATTGTTGATGCAGCTCCACCACCGGACATTTTCCTATATCAAGTGTGCTCTTCCATATTAATCATGGCAATTTGGTTAAGAGCAGTAGAAAGTTAAAGGTATGTGAGATTCATGAATGAACCTACCACCATGTCATTCAGCACCACTTGATTCACCTCATCAATTGGGAAATAGAAACTTTGGAGTAGAACATGGTCGAACAACCCATGGTTTAAACATTCAACCACGTTTTTCTTGAACCATAGACACACCTCATGTATTTCTTCTCCCAATAATTTTTCAACATTATTTATCTCATCCATCAATCACAAAATGCATGAGGATGGAAAAAATCTCTCAAGGAAAGCCTTCTCCAACTCAACCCAAGTCATAATTGGCCTTTGGGTCAAATCTGCAAACCATATTATGGCTTCTCTAATTAGCAAAAATGGAAATAATCCTATCCAAATGGTCTCTTGGATAATGTTCTGCATCTTAAAAGAGAGACAAACATCCACATAATTCCCAATGTGTCAGTTTGTATCCTCCACCGCTTGGCCTCTGAATAACCCTTCATCTGTACTAGATCAGGCATCCACATCTATAGTTGTTGTAAGATGGTAAGGTTATTGCCTATGCTTCTAGTTATCTCAAAGCTCATGAAAATAACTACCCAACTCATGACTTGGAGTTAGCAGTGTTGGTGTTTGCTTTGATGATATAGAGACACTATCTCTATGGTATCCATATTTATGTATTCACTGATCATAAAAGTTTTCAATATGTGTTTAATAAGAAGAATTTAAATCTTTATCCAGGGAGATGGCTTGAGTTATTGAAGTATTATGACATGAGTGTTCTTTACCATCTGGGAAAGGCAAATCTTGTTGCAGATGTTATTAGTTGATTATCCATATTGAGGATGAGAAAAAAGGAGTTAGTTCGTGGTGAGCATAGAATAGCTTATTTGGTTGATTTTGAAGAGGGTGGTTTCATTGTACAAAATGGCTTAGAATTTTCTCTTATGTAGGATCTGAAGGCAAAGCAAGAGAGTTATCCGATTCTGGTTGATTTGAAGAAAGTTGTTTCTCAAAAATCCATTGAGGTATGAAGGTTTCTTATGTGTTGTTGATGTTGATGTCTTGATGGAAATGATATTGTCCAAAGTTCATATTTGTTAGTATTCTATTCACCTAGGATCCACAAAGATAAATCATGATTTTAGGAAAGTTTATTGGTTGATTGGCATGAAAAGAAATATCGTGGACTCTGTGGCTAAGTTTCCTAATTGCCAACAAGTGAAGGTTAAGCATCAAACACTGGGAGGTTTAGCTTAATACATTGAAATTCCTATTTGGAAGTGGAAAGACTTGAATATGGATTTTATCTTGAGTTTGCCTCGTACTTGTAGGGAACATGATTCGATTTGGGTTGTTGTGGACTGAATGACTAAGTCGGCGCATTTGTTTCCTATTAAACCTCTTTATTCAGCCGAGGATTATGATAGGCTTTACATTCTAGAGTTGGTAAAGATTCATGATGTTCCATTTTCTATCATTTTAGATCGAGGTACTTAGTTTAATTCTCATTTTTGGAGATCATTGCAAAGGCATTTTGGTACTCGAGTAGCTTATTAAAACTCATCACGCTTATATTGATGGTCAATTCAAATGGACTACTAAGACTTTCGATGATATGTTCAGGGCTTGTGTGATCGACTTCAAAGGTAATTGGGATGATCATTTTCTAATAATTGAGGTCTCCTACAATAATACATATCATTCAAGTATTCAAATAGCTCCATTTGAAGTTCTCTATGGTAGGAGGTATACGTCTCTGATTTTTCATTTGCAGTTGGCAAGGTCTCTTTAATAGGGCTTGAATTAGCTTGTAAAGCTATGGAAATGGTTTGAATCATTAGAGAAAGGTTGAATACTTCCCAAAAAAGATAAAAATCCTATTCAGATGTGAGGAGATTAGAGTTTAAGTTTGAAGTTATTGATTGAGTTTATTTTTAATAATCTTGCCTATGAAAGGTGTGATGAATTTTGGTATGAATGGGAAGATTATCTCCCATTATGTAGGCCCATATCAGATTGTGAGGCATTTTGGTAAGATGGCTTATGAGTCGGATTTGCCTTCTGAATTGGCATTGGTGTATCTAATGTTTCATGTTTCCTTGTTGAAGAAGTGTGTTTGTGCTTCTATTGCTATTGTGCCATTGGAAAGTGTTGGTGTGACATAAATCCTATCTTATTAAGAGGTTCCAATTGAGATTTTGGATCAATTTGTCCTAAAGCTGAGAAATAAAGAAGTTGCTACATTAAAGTTCTTTGGAGGAATCAACAAGTTGAGGGTGCTATATAAGAGGCCGAAACTGATATTATGTATTTTTATCCTCATCTCTTTCTGTCCATTCAGTTTCACTTGAGGTATTAGTTCCTCATGTTCACTCTTTTGGATTCATGTCTTTCAGTCATTCTCATTTTTCAATATTATACATTTTCATGAAATCGATTTTCAAAGTCATATTTTAGCTTAGGGTTCATTACTCCTTCGTTTTATGAATTTTCATGTGTTTTGCATTCATGTTGGGTTGTAAGATCACTTTCCCTATTTTATTCAAGCTAGCTTGAGTCCCATTCAAAGATGAATGGTCTCAAGAGGGAGATATTGTAAGACCTAAAAAGTCGGAAAGTTGACTTCAGAAGAAATTACAGAAAAGTTACAGGTGCAAGATCTATACAATGTCTTGTATGCACTGTACAAGCCTATACGGTCCGTAGAGGGCTATCGTAGATGAGACTAAGAAGAAGGAAAATCTTAAGTCAAGTCTACGGATTGTTGTACAGTTCATATAAGGTCCTACAGACCATAGACCTGACCGTAATGGCTATCTATGAAGAATTAGATTTTGTTTTGGACTTTCATGAGACTCCATACGGACCGTATGGAGTTCTACGATCCGTAGACCCTCCTGTATAAGTCGACCTTCAAGATTCTAGACAGCCTTCACTTGCATGGACACTTGCAGGGACATGATACTTTGACGGAACGTATAGGGGTTCGTGAAAAAGGTTGTGTAAGTTATGTTTGTTAGGGGTAATTTTATTCATTCTCAATGATCTTATTATGTATAATTTGATCTAAATAGCATGTTTTCAAAGATATTTTTACATGAATCTATTCCTTATGCCTATTTTATGGCTATGAGCCATATTTTGAGGATATGCATGCACCATGATTTTTATGAACTATGATTTAAGGATATTTCTAGATAAAGCATCGTTATGAATCCTATGAAAAGGTTTATCACAATTAGAATGCTTTAGATGAAGCATATCGAATGAATGGATTATGTTATGAATCATAATTTGTTAAAGGTGCTATTTTGATGAACTCGGTATTACTAGATTCTCACCATCTTCAAAAGTTATGATATGTTTATGATATATTGTTGAGAGATTTCTCAGCACAAGAGGACTGGTGTCCACTAGAAATCCCCTTTCCCCATAAATATGTGCCATCGTAGAAGAAAGGATCATCCATTACTAGAGGCTTGATTCCTTAGATAGGGTCACCCTTTAGTTGGGGCTTAATTCTTAAGTAGCTTTATGGATCCACTTAGGCAATGTTTGTGGCCCTTACTTGTAAGACGCTATAAGATAAAAAGTCAAACGAATGAAAAATTTCAAGAAAGGTTCACTGACCTCAACCTACAAATGGGTCTATGGCTCGTAAGGATCCTTACGGGTCATAGAATCAAGTGGTAGACAAGGGATCAAGGATGGGAAAATTGGCTAAGGCAAGAGTTGAGTCGACGGGTCTATTTACAACCCATAGAGAAAACTATGAGTCATCAAGGAAAGGTATAATGGCCCTAAATGGCACCCTCAAAACTTCATCTACGACTCAATAGGACGAGCCGTAGAGGAGTTTATGACTCGTAGAAATGAGTCGAATGAAAACTTCAGAGACTCCTCAACTTGCAGGTTTTTCGGACCTACAAGAGAAACCCTTTGATGACCTATAAGCTCTACGATGAGTCGTAAAGATGAATAGTAACAAAAGTATTGAGGCTTGATTTTCAGGCCTTTCCAAGGATCTACCGGATGAGTGGTAATAACGACTCATCACCATGTCGATGACCCGTAGACTCAAGTAATGGGATTGTGCAATTGGAATTTTATTGAGAGGTAGTTTGGTCTTTTCCCTATGTTCTAATTATGTATGTGGATGCTTTAAGGACTAGATTCATTACGAATTGGATCCTAAATACTCCTAAACTCTTTATTTTCTCTTATTACTTCCCGAAAAAATTCTAGACTTCTCTCCCAAGGTTCCTCGAGAGTTCCTCAAGCTTTCATTAGGGTTTCTTCAAGATCAAGTCTCTTTTCTCAAATTCAAGTCCAATTTTAATCAATGTATGTGTGGATTGATTCATGAGTCCTTTCCACTCCTGGAGTCCAAGGTTTAATCCTCAAAATCTCAGTACTCTTGAACTTCAATTTTGATGAATTGTATTGGGTTGTCTCAATTTTGTTTTAAATCATTTTTATGATCATCATGAGTATCTTTCTACCTAAATTACATAATTTTAAGTTGAATTATGAAATACCATACATGAAGCTATTTTCTACAATGAATTTTGCATTATGATCATGAAGTTCAATGCTTTCAAGGTATTCACATAGTTTTCAATCAAATTAATTACGTATATGAGTTTTACCCTAAGTTCTAGTATGAATTATGATCATGAATTAAAAGTACGTTCAAGTTAGGATTTTTATGCAAGTATGAAGATGGTGAGTTAGGGCTCTATGTGATGAATTAAGGCCTAGTGATATGAATTATGTATGTATGAATTGAAATATGGAAGGACAATACTCACATTGCACTTATGTTATGAAATGAGCTACTCTATGAATTTCAAACCTCTGATCATGTCTATGATTGTAAACTATGATTACTAGGCTATGTATGTATTCCATAGGATTTGACTTACCGTAGGTTGCCTTATAGCTTAGCTAGTGAATCCTCATATAGAATATGTACATGACCCACCCAGTGGGGTAGAGTCTACATAGGCAAGTAGATTCCCCTTTTTTCTGGGTTAGGGGTAATATCAGAATTTGATGTTATAGCTCGCATGGTCTTATTGTTAGTTATGGTTCCTATACCATATATGTAAATGAGTATTATGCTATTTTATTATCTTCAACTATGTCATTTAAATGCTTTGATCATCATGGTATTTCTCACAACTTTACTTATCCTTTTAGCATGTATAATATTGATTATTGCATCTTCTAATTTATGTTGCATGTCATGCCTACATAATTAGTACATTCAAACATACTAACACATATTTTTGCCTACATTCTTTCATAATTTAGGGTGTCAAGACCGAAGACCATAACCACCCACGTGGCTAGTGAGCTTTCTTTTTCTAGCAAAGTCTTGGTGAGTCCTCATCTATCAGGGACAACTTATGAGTTGTTATTTCTTATTTTCCAGAGACTTTTGTTATGTTTTCATATTGAGTGTGTTGAGCTAGGGACATATCTTAGCCCCAGCCCATGTTCATGAGTAGAGGCATCTAGCTGGATAAATGTTTCGAGTCTATTTTGTCATGTAACTTTCTTTGTTTACTATTCATGGTTTAGACTCTATTGTGATATATTTCGCTTTTACTTTACCTTATATATGTTTTATAATATTACAAGAGGCTTGGTGGGAACCCTTCGGGATTTCGATCATCATATTATGACTAGGCCCTAGGTCGGGTCGTGAAAAACTTAATATCAGAGCACAAGATTCAAGTATCCTAGGGTGTCCAACATGCCGCGTCAAGTAGAGTCTTATTCATGGTTTTGTAGCATGCCACTTCTATGAATATGAGGCTATATGATATTTTAGAATTCTCACTTCTTTTATGATTTATATCGTGCAATAGGGTGTGTTCTAGGACTTCTTTTCACTAAAGATTGTTCTTTGCAATTTTTAAGAAAAAATGCCTCCAAGAAGACCACCATTTCCAAGGGGAAAAATGCTAATGAAGCCCAAGCTCTCCCGACTCCTGATGACAATTGTCCCCTGCCCGACCAAGTGACTAATGTGGAGTTCTGGACCGCCATCACTATGCTATCCCAAGTGGCGACCAATCAAGGGGTTGTAGCTCCTTCTATTGTCCCTACTCTAGCCTTAAGAGTCAGGGACTTTGCATGAATGAACCCTCCCGAGTTGCATGGCTCAAAGGTTGATGAGGATCCTCAAGAATTCATAGATGAGGTCTATAAGATAGTGAGCATTGTGTGGGTGTATTCTGAAGAGAAGGAGGAATTAGTAGCCTATCAAATGAAGAGTGTTGCACAAGTGTGGTATACCCAATAGAAGGCAAAAAAGGTAAATGAAGGTCCCATCGAATGGGAAGCCTACAAACTTGCTTTCCTTGATTGGTTTTTCTCTCTTGAGGTAAGAAAGGCTAAACTGTTGGAGTTTATAAATCTTCGACAAGGCAATATGGGAATGAGGGACTATGCACTCAAGTTTACTAAGTATCTAAGTTCATTGTTTGCCAATCTACGTGCTTGAATGAGGCAATTTATATTGGGGGCATCCAACTTGGTTGCTAAAAAATGTTGTACTTCTATGCTTTTTATAGATATGGATATATCTCAGCTCATGACTTTCGCCAAACAAATTTAAGGATTAAAGCTCAAGGAGATGAGGATGAGGGATTCTAAAAGGGCCCAGTATGAATGTGGGTTCTCTAATGCTAGGACCGGAGGCAGTAGTAGTGGCTGCTGTAAATAAGGCCATGGTATAGGATGAAGTTTGTTAAGGAAAGGGTTCCATACCCTAAAGCTCAAGGAGTAGGAGGTATGAATGCTAGCATCCCTTCTTTTCCTAAGTATGCAAAGTCTAGAAAGAATAATGAAGGAAAATGCATGATAGGAATGAATGTTTGCTATGGATGTGGCAAGATGGTCCACAAGCAATTTGAGTGCCCTTATATTGCCAAAAAAGGGGGAGAAGGTTGTCCTCAAGTATTCCAAGTCCAACACGGTGCCTAAGCTCAACCTAAGGTGGTCAACGTAATAACCAATTCTATGCTCTTCAAGCTAGGCAAGATATGGATGAGACTCCCAATGTGGTTATGGATATGTTATGAATCTTTAACTTTGATATTTATGCATTGCTTGAACTGGGTTCCAACTTGTCTTTTGTTACTCTTTTCCTTGCTATGAGATTTTATGTGTTCCCTGAGGTGTTATTAGAACCTTTTTTGGTTTAGACTCCCATTGGTGATTCGGTATTAGCCAAGAGATTTTATAGGAAGTGTCTCGTTTTGGTCTTGCATAAAGTTATTCCATGGGATCTTGTTGAACTCGACATGACCGATTTTGACATCATTTTTTGTATGGATCTGTTACATGCCGCTTATGCATCTATAGGTTATAGGAATCATGTGGTTAAGTTTCACTTTCCTAATAAGCCTATTCTTAAATAGAAAAGTAATAATTTGGTTGTTAAGGGTCGATTCAACTTATGTCTTAAGGCCTAAAAAATGATTTTCAAAGGGTACATTTATCATATTGTGCGAGTTAGGGATATTGATGCCGAAACTCCAACTCTTGAATCAGTCCCTATAGTTAATGAGTTTTTCGATGTGTTTCCTGATGATTTGAATGGTATTCCTCCTGAAAGGGAAATTGACTTTGGCATATATCTCCTTTTCGATACCTAACCTATTTCTATTCCTCCTTATCGTATGACTCTGGCGGAACTTAAGGAGTTGAAGAGTAATTGAAAGATTTGTTGTATAAGGGATTTATAAGTCCAAGTATTTCACCATGAGTTGCTCCCATGTTGTTTGTTAGGATGAAGGATGGGTAACTTCGAATGTGTATAGATTACCGGTAATTGAATAAGTTCACCATTAAGAACAAATATCGCATTCAGAGGATAAACGACTTGTTTGATCAATGGAAAGGGGAAAGTTACTTCTCCAAGATTGATCTCCATTCCAGTTATCATCAATTAAGAGTAAGAGAGTTTGATATTTCCAAAATGTCACTTTAGACAAGCTATGATCATTTTTAATTTGTAGTAATGTCATTTGGTTTGGCTAATACTCCAACTATCTTCATGGATTTGATGAATCATATTTTCAATCCATACTTGTACATTCTTTTAGAGGTGTTCATTGATGACATTTTGATTTATTCTCGGAATAAGGAAGCCATATAGGTCAATTGACAATTGTGTTGCAAACATTAACAGAGAAGCAATTATTTGTCAAATTTAAGGGAAGTTGTATTTCTTGTCCATGTGGTGTTTGGTGATGGGATTAAAGTAGATCCAAAGAAAATAGAAGAAGTTAAGAATTGTCCTAGACCATTATCCCCTTTAGATATTAGGAGTTTCTTGGGCTTAACTAGATACTATAAAAGGTTTGTTGAAGGGTTTTCATCTATTGCTTCACCCTTGACTGAGCTGACCCAAAAGAAGATGAAATTTTAATGCTCGAAAGAATGTGAAAGGAGTTTCCAAATATTGAAGAAACGTCTTACGCCAGCTTCTATTTTGACATTGCCCAAAGGTTCAGATGGGTTTGTTGTTTATTGTAAAGCCTCATGTGTTGGTTTGGGTTGTGTCTTAATGTAACATGGTAAGGTGATAGACTATGCTTCTAGGCAACTTAAGGTACATGAAAGTAACTATCCAACCCATGATCTTGAACTTACGATAGTTGTATTTTCTTTGAAAATTTGGCATCACTACCTTTATGGGGTGCATGTTGATGTGTTCATAGATCATAAGAGTTTGAAATATGTGTTTAGCCAAAGGAACTTGAACCTCAAGCAAATGAGATGGCTTGAACTCCTAAATGATTATGACATGAGTGGGTTGTACCATCCGGGTAAGGCCAATATTATAGCCAATGCTCTTAGTCGTTGTCCATGGGTAGTGTTTCATATGTTGACGAGGGTAAGAAGGAGTTGGTCAAATATGTTTATAGATTGGCATGTTTAGGTGTGCCTTTGATTGATTCCAATAATGGAGGCATTCTTGTACATAATGGCTCAGAATCATCTCTTATGGCAAATTTTAAGGACAAACAAAACAATGATCCGGTGTTGGGTGAATTGAGGACGTCGGTTGCTGAAAAACCCATTGAGGCTTTCTCCCAAGGGGGAGAAGGGGTATTATGTTACCAAGAAAGGTTGTGTGTTCCTAATATTGATGGATTAAGATATTGATATTGAATGAGGCTCATAGTTATCGATATTCAATTCATCCGGGATCCACCAAGATGTATTGTGATTTGAGGGAGGTGTATTTTTGGAATGGCATGAAAAAGGACATAGATGAGTTTGTGGCTACGTGTCCTAATTTTCAACAATTTAAAGTTGAGCATCAAAAATTGGGAGGTTTAGCTCAAGACATAGAGATTACTACTTGGAAGTGGGAAGATGTGAATATGGACTTTGTAACATATTTTCCTCGTACTAGAAGACAACAAGATTCCATTTAGGTTGTTGTAGATTGGAAGACTAAGCTGGATCAATTTCTACCAGTTAAGACTTCATATAGTACCAAAGACTATGCTAAATTGTCATTCGCAAACTTGTGAAACTTCATGGTGTTCCTTTGTCGATTATATCGGATAGAGGTACTCAATCCACTTCATATTTTTGGAAGGAATTTCAAAAAGGTCATGGTACAAGAGTTTAACTAAGTACCACTTTTCATCCTCAAACTGATGGACAAGTCAAAAGAACGATTCAATCTTTGGAGGATATATTAAGGGCATGTGTGATTGGTCTTAAAGGAAGTTGGGATGAGAATTTGCCATTGATTGCGTTTGCCGACTATAATAGTTATCACTCTAGCATCCAAATGGCTCCTTTTGAAGCCTTGTATAGGAAAAGATGTAGAACTCCGGTAGGTTGGTTTGAAGTGGATGAAATGGCATTGATTTGTCCATATTTGGTGGTTGATGCTATGGATAAAGTAAGGCTCATAAGAAAAAGATTGAAAAAAGCTCAAAATCATCAAAAATCTTATTAGGACACTAGGAGAAGAGAGCTTAAATTTAATGTGGATGATTAGGTGTATTTGAAGGTCTTGCCTATGAAAGGAGTAACACAGTTTGGGAAGAAAGAGAATTTGAGTCCTATACATGTAGGACCTTATCGAATAGTGAAACATATTGGTAAAGTTGCATATAAGTTAGATATGTCATTTTAGTTGGCCATGGTTTATCCGATATTTCATCTATCAATGTTGAGAAGATTAGTGGGAGATCCAAACACCATTGTGCCTTTGGAAATTCTGAACATTGAAGAGAATTTGACTTATGAAGAGGTCTCGGTGGAAATCTTAGATCGGCAAGTGAAGAGTCTAAGGAATAAAGATGTTGCGTCCATCAAAGTGTTGTGGAGAAATTAACAAGTAGAAGGTGCTATGTGGGAAGCGAAAGTAGACATGATTAAGTGTTATTCGTATCTCTTTCCTTCCTTTCAAGCCTAAGGCACTAAGTTGTCCATGATTGAATCTATTAAATTCCTATGTTTCAGTTCCATATGTCATTCATATGCATGCATGATTCATGAAAGTGATTTTTTTCAAAAAGACCACGTTTTATGTAAAGTATGAAGTTTACATGTTCTATGCCCCTATGCTCATGTTGATTGCTAGTCCTCTTTCCATGACCTTTCTATGCCATTTGAATCTCATTCGAGGATGAATGTTCTCAAGAAGGAGTTATTGTAAGACCCCGTCAGATGAAAAATCAAATGAAAGAAAAATCTCAAGAAAAGCTTACATCCCAAGCCTACGAATGGGTCTACAGGTCGTATGGATCTTTACGTGTCGTAGAAGCAAGTCGTAGATAAGATTCAAGGATGGGAATAATTCTCTAAGGCAAGAGTTGGGTTTTCGAGTCTATTTACCACCCGTATGAAAAACTATGAGTAATCAAGGCAAGGTATAATGACCCTCAGATGTCACCCTTAGAACTTTATCTACGACTCAACAGGAGGAGTTGTAGAGGAGTTTACGACTCATTTCCTTGTAGAAATGAGTCATGTGAAAACTTCAGAGACTCCTCAACTTGCAAAAGTACTGAGGCTCGATTTTCAGGCCTTTCTCTAGACCTACAGGATAAGTCGTAATGATGACTCGTTATGACTCGTCACCATGTCTACAACTCATAGACTCAAGTCGTGTGGTTGCTCAATTGAAATTTTAATGAGGGGTAGTTTAGTCTTTTTCCTATGATTTAATAATGTATGTTGATTTTTTAAGGACTAGATTCATTACGAATTAGATCCTAAATACTCCTAAACTCTTTATTTTCCCTCATTAATTCCCAAACAAATTCTAGACTACTCTCCCAAGATTCCTCAAGAGTTCATCAATCTTCCATTGGAGTTTCTTCAAGATCAAGTCTCCTTTCTCAAATTCAAGTCCAATTTCAATCAAGGTATGTGTCGGTTGATTCTGAGTCCTTTCCACTCATGGATTCCAAGGTTTAATCCTAAAAACCTCATGAAATCTCATTACTTTTGAACTTCAATTTTGATGAATTATGTTGGGTTGTTTCAATTTTGTTTTAAATCATTTTTTATGATCATCATTAGTATATTTCTAATGAGAGGTTGGCCATGGATGGTTTTAGAAGAGGTAGGGGTAGGCCGAAGAAATATTGGGGAGAGGTGATTAGATAGGACATAGCACAATTATATCTTAACGAGGACATGACCTTAGATAGGAGTGTGTGGAGTACCCATATTAGGATAAAAGGATAGTACATAGTCTCTTTATTTTCCCATATTAGTAGGCGCATTAGCGCACTATAATTTATTGTGCTCTGACTTTTGTTATTATCTCTCTATTATCTTCTGTACTTTGATTACTCTATTTTATCTGTGTCGCTTTTGTTATTTGCGTTATCGTTATTTGCTTTCCCACATCGCTTTGAACTTCTTAGCCTTATCTGACCTTTTTTATGCTTCTTTTGAGCCAAGGGTCTCCCAGAAACAGACATCCTACCTTGGTAAGAGTAAGTTCTGTGTATACTTTACCCTCCCCAGACCCCACATTATGGGATTTCACTAGGTTGTTGTTGTTGTTGTATCATTCGTATGTTTTTAACTAAATTACATGATTTTAAGTTGAATTATGAAAGACCATGCATGAAGCTATTTTCTACAATGAATTTTGCATTATGATCATGAAGTTCAATGCTTTCAAGGTATTAACATAGTTTTCAATTAAATTGATTACGTATATTAGTTTTACCCTAAGTTTTATATGAATTATGATCATGAATTAAAAGTACGTTCAAGTTCTAATTTCATGGAAGTATAAATATAGGTGACTTAGGGCCCTATGTGGTGACTTAAGGCCTAATGATATGAATTATGTATGTATGAATTGTAATGTGGAAGTACAATACTCACATTGCACTTATGCTATGAAATGAGCTACTTTATGAATTTCAAACCTCTGATCATGTCTATGATTGTAAACTATGATTACTAGGCTAGGTATGTATTCCATAGTATTTGACTTAGCACCGAGTGGACTTGAGGTGGGGGGCCTACCAAAAGCCTTAGTAGCAGCCTCACATCTCAAAAACTATGTGCCACCATCGGTTGCCTTATGTCTTAACTAGTGGATCCACATATAGCATATGTACATGACCCGCCCTGCGGGGTAGATTCTACATTGGCAAATAGATTCCACTTTCTTTCGATGTAGGGGTAACATCGGTATTCCTTGTTATAGATCACATGATATTCAACTATGTTATTTAAATGCTTTGCTCATCATGGTTTTTCTCACGACTTTACTTATCCTATTAACATGTATAATATTGATCATTTCATCTTATGATTTATGTTATATGTCATGCCAACATACTTAGTATATTCAAACATACTAATGCATATTGTTGCCTACATTGTCTCATAATGTAGGGGTCTAGGTTGAGGATCATATCCACCCACGTGGCTAGTGAGCTTTTTTACTCCAGCAATGTCTTGGTGAGTCCTCATCTATCGAAGATAAGTTATGAGTTGTCGTTTCTTATTTTTCAGAGACTTTTTTTATGTTTTCATAGTGAGGGTGAGCCAGGAACATGTCTAAGCCCCAGCCTATATTCATAACTAAAGTTGTCTAGTTGGGAAAACTTTTCGAATCTATGTTATCATGTAACTTTCTTTGCTTACTATTCATGGTTTAGACTCTCTTGTGATATGTTCTAATTTTACCTTACCTTATATATGCTTTATGATATGACAAGAGGCTTGGTTGGAGCACTTTGGAATTTCGATTGTCGTGGTACGACTAGTCCCTAGGTCGGGTCGTGATATTACCTTGGCAAGTAGGACAACTCTTTTTACTTTGGGGTAGACACTACACTCCATGATATAGCTCTCATGATTTATGTCGGTGTACGGTATCTCTTACAAAGCAATTATTATTTACACTGTGATATGCTTACCTTATGACTTCGTTATGAGTTTTTCTGTTGACCATGTCCTATGTTTCTCATGATGTTTTGTTTACAAGTTTTTCCTATGTTTAGCTTGGTTGTTGCATTATTATTATTTATTTCATGCATTGCATATTCTCCACTTAGTACATTCTATAGAACTGACACATATTCTTTTACCTATATTATTTCATAATATAGGTCACAAAGATCCTGGCCATTCTTGTGGCTATTATATGTTTCCATTTGATGTTGCTTTCTATGGTGAGTCCTTATATCTTGAAGGCGCAACCACTTGTGTATTCTTTTATTTCAAACTCATTTAACTTTCATATGGTTTGGGTGCGCTAGGACTTGTCCTACGCCCCTATCTATGGTTGTAGAGGCATGTCAGACTAGACTAGTATGATGTCCTATGTCACGACCGAACTCCGTAGGCCGTGACTGGTGTCCGATTAGGGCATCCATACTTACCCTTAGCCCTACTGAGTATGTTAACGGAATAAACATATGAAGAAATAAAAAAATCGATTGAGAGTGCACGAAAATAGATGTAGCATACGAAGGCCGTTAAGTCCATCGCGGAACATAAAGCCCAAAACATATATACAGAACCCACATCACAAGTCTACAGACCTCTACAGAATGCTAGCCTATTTATATGACAGGACAGGGCCCCATTGTACCCTTAAATAAACAAATATTTATATCAAATGACTAGTATCAAAAGTTAGGCTCTGAAACAGTGGAGCACTTCCAACATTTCTGGGTGGAAACCCTAAGCTGGAAAATCTCCAAAGTTAACATCTGTACCTGCGAGCATGAAATGCAGCCCCCCAAGGAAAGGGGGGTCAGTACGACATATGTACTATGTATGTAAATCATAGACTGTAACAAGTAAAGCCATTACTAGAACAGAAGGTGCAAAAGTGAGCTAAGTACCCAAAATATCAAAATGTTTTTCATAACCACAAATAATGTATGCAGATAAACATATGCCATATCCGACCCCATTATGGGATGCGGTGAACAAAACATGGTCGCCACCCCGTCACTGGCGCCACAGCACAGCATACATTAGGAGTAGGGAATATCTCCATAACAGATCATATCATATCAGATGGTCATATCAGATCATATCATATCATATGTGTACATGGCACATCATAACTCCACAAATCCTATGTATAGGTCGTGCATGCCCCCTCACATCGGGGCACGACGAACAATGCAAAGAAGTACGCACAATAACAAAACCTAGCCCATGCTCAGTGAAGGAAACATTGAGGCATCCACGAGTGGAGTAGTGAGAAACTATATGCAATTTAAATCATATTTGAGACTCGATGGAATAATCAAAATGAGCCTTCATTCAAAATCGAGACAAAAGTCATAGCAAGTACCTTTTGAAAATCACTATGGACTATATCAAAATAGAACTTTTGGGAATCATATATATGTATCAAGGCATAACAAAATATCTTTTGGAAGTCGAGAAATTGGCCATCCTAGTGGCTTTAAGAATAGGAACTTCTTTGGAATCATATGAAAGTCATATACTTGCTTCGTAAAAACCATGCCAAAAAGGGAGATTAGCTTTGTATACTTATGTCAAATCATGCTAAGAGAAGGAATAAGATTTACATACTTATGCCAAAGACATGCTAAAAAAAAGTATAAACCTTACATACGTATGCCCAAACATGCCAAAAGAAGAAAATGTTAGCTTTACATACCTGTTACGGGTTACTTTTTATCCCGTTCATCTCCTCGTCCTTTAAACCTAAGTAACATAAAAGCAATATGAGTATTAACAACCTTTGGCTTTCCAGCACCTTAGGCTACACACGAGTATTTGTAGAACTCATCCCCTCGCTCGCTTTCTCGACTAGTTCCCTAACTAGTTAAAGAGTTAACGAAAATCGGGCAGCATTTTCCCAATAATGTGCCCTATCCGAATTTCCAATTATACTCCTAATAGCTACATACAACCAACAACAATAACCTTCAGCATATATATATACAATTCACATCAATCTTTATTACATAAACTCCAAATGACTCGCTTGAAACCACGATACCAAAATAAGGTTTCTAGTTTCCGTTTTGCAAAACCTTTAACCGTATGAAGTGGGGGTGTCGTGTGGATACAAAAAGAATCTCCCCCACCTCTTTTAGTACACATTTAGGCACTGAAATACACACCACACCCCTGCATACACACACCACAAGCACAACACCTTGCTTCGACTATAATTTAACTATAGCGACTCCAATTTGGTTTGTTTCGAATGTCGAGAATATTTATGGAATTTTCATATTTTCATCCACTTAAATAACGTGTAATACACTTCATAAAAACACAATAAACTCCAAATTGAAAGTAAAACCCTTACCTTAACCTAAACTCGTCAAACTCGCCAAAACTATCAAAATGTGAATTCTGGACAGCCTACTGTCTTGTATTGTCGCTTAGTTTCGAAGGGGTAATTTAGGGAAACAAGATTTGTGGCCTCAATTAAAGTTATATATATGTGTCTTAGGGTAGCATACAATTTCAAACAAACCCTACATCAATTCTATACCAAACGATATGCCCAAAATACCAACAGCAGCCCGTGTAGGATTTCCGAAATGAAATCTGGGCAGCACCTCACCTATACTTCATCATCCTTTTCCGAGAAGATAAAAGAAAAACTGGGTTTTATAGTATAAAAAAAATTTATATCCCTATGAAATATATTTCCAAAACATCTTGAATCACTCAAAACAAAGCTTTACACATGGAGTTATATTATTATTACTAACAAAAGTCTCATTCCAAAAATAGGTTTGTTGACAAGAATGAGAACCTCCTCGAAACCCCAACTATAAATTTTATGTTGTTAAACACCGTTGCTTAACCAAAGAATAACTTAAATAATTAATTCACTGAATGAAATCGGAGGTCTTACCTATCTTAACCAAATCCGTAGCTCTCTCTCCATGTTCTCCAAGTTTTTCTCCAATTTTATTTAAGTGTAAAGATGCTGAAAAGTGAGTTGGTCCAGCAATACACATGTATATATGTGTGCCCTTAAGTGGGGACACATAGCAGCCCCTAGGGGTGACACGGGCAGCCTCCTAGGGCTCCACCTCAATCATGCATCCAATCCAAAGCCGCCACGTGGCAGTGTGGGGTCCACCCTAGCTTCTGCATCACCTACTTGACCCTAAGTAGGTGCATCACCTGCTTGTCCAAGTAGGTGCATCACCTACTTGCTTCGAGTAGGCGCGTCATTTCCTTATTTCTCTTTCGTGAGCCCGTAATCTCATCTTACTTCAAGAGCCTATGTATTCCTTGCTACTTAAGCTCGACGTATACTCAAGTAGCTTATTATGTAAAATATCCGAAGTAATAGCTTTCACAAGTAAGTCAAGTCCTACGACTCACTACTTGACATCCAACTTCTTCCGGTTTCTTATGACCCTATTTCAAATCTTCTCTATTATGGAGTATCTCTTTCTCCTTTCCTTAGGAATATTTGATAGCGTTATAGATTATCCGACTCACATGACGACTTCTACGAAACTTAAGAGCCTTCCCAGAAACTTAAGAAGCTTAAGAAGCATTCCAAGGTACCAAAGTACGGGGTGTAACATCCTTCCCCCCTTTAGAACATTCGTCCTCGAATATGAACCAAAACCTTCCTCCATATCTTATACCGACTATATGGAGAAATCCTCTATCCCGTTTCCCTAACATATACTTTCATCAAGCAATCAAAATCAGAGTTCCAAAGGTTAGGATTACTTATAGATGTAGGGAATAGGTACGAATACTTGTGTTTCATTTCCTCTTTCACTTCCCAGGGGGTCACCCATCGTAGTACTACTCTCACCCAAGCATGCTTAACTACAGAGTTCTAATGGGATCGGGTGCGTTAGGGCTAGTATGATCGCATCCATCCCTTATGAGATCTCGTTTAAAGTTTAAGCATTCCCATTTACATATGATAGTGTCAGTTGATTTTCTCTTACGCTTGTACTTCTCTTGTCTACTTCCCCCCTTTAGGGTGTATCCATGTCATTGTCTGGTTTTATTAGACCTTATGCCCTTATTTCCAATTTTCAAATGCGTAAGATTCTTTTCCAATACCTTTGGTATACCGCACCCTATCTATGCCTTCCTTTATACCACCCATACCTTTAGTTGCCCATGTACGACATCTTAACATACTCATGAGGTGCTAATCTAATATAATCGTTGGTACTCGACTCACGTATACATAATACATCTTTATGCTTCATGATCTTTCATCTTTGTCGTGCACCCAATGCTCACATTCTCAATAGCATATCGAGCTTACCTTAATACTAGGTTTACCTTGACACCATATTGTTGTACTACCCTTGTAAATCTATGACTATACATTCTCCTTTTGCTCCATCCTCGTATTCAGTTACTTATGTCTATCTTGGGTGCCTCTATTAGAACTTCCTTATTATTCCTTATTATTCTCATAATGACCTTTGTTATATTCACATGGTATCATGTTCGCATTCAGTCCCATAGTATAACACTGCTTGACCTTCTTCACGATTCTTACTATGGGTTACATACCCTTCTTAGTTAGTCTTATCCTTAATATCTCACAAGCTGTCTTATTAACACTTCACTTCCGTCACAATTCTTTTTCCCTTGTACTATTGTCTTAATCATACTGTTACTTCTTTCAACTATAACTCATCATCATTTATCCTTGTGTATCAATTCAGGCGATGCCTTAATATATCATTTTATCCCGATCTATCAATCTTCTCTAAATTATTTTCTTTGGGTTATAAGTCTTTTCCAATTTCGTTCTACTATATCAGTATCGACCTCCTAGTTTCTATTGCCATCAATTTAGCAATTAACTCATTTCTCGAGGTCATCCATACTCGTAGTTTAATCAAATCTCATCATTGTTATGGGGACAACCTTTCAAGACATACTACAACCCTGTATCTTATTCTCTTCTTATTTCTAGGAAAATTTGGACAGAGTTTCCTTTGTATTTCTTACTATCTCAACACCCGTACGCTGAAAATGCCAACAGTGCCTCACAGGCATGCATGTATATATATATTCAGATCATATTATATCGCAGCCACACAGGGTGCCCAATATCAACAGTATGAAAATGGACTTACCTCATCTGCCCGACTCAAACTGCACTTGTTGCCCTGCCCTGTTTACTTTTCCTTTCCATTTTTAACTTTACATGTCAATCGTACTTCAATACCTCACCTGACATATATCTTCCGTGACTTTGCTTACCTACATACTTTTTAACTTCCAATATCGTCAGTCACCTTCTTCTATCAATATTGTCCTTCTGCTGAAACCATATGTTAGTATGAGGAATTTCATTATGTATGACTCGGCTCTATTGCACGATCCTAGATATGAAAGAAAGGTAACATCTTAAATGTCTTGTAGCCTCCTGTTTATAGATGTGGTGCATAACATACCGATAAATAAGACTCTACTAGACACGGTCTGTAGATACTCCAAGGACAAACTACTCTGATACCACTTTTGTCATGACCCAATTCTGTAGGCCGTGACTGGTGTCCGATTAGGGCATCCATACGTACCCTTAGCCCCACTGAGTATTTCATCCGAATAAACATATGAAGAAATCAAAAATAATCTCTAGAGAGTGCACGAAAATAGATGTAGCATACGAAGGTCGTTAAGGCCATCTCGGAACATAAAGCCCAAAACATATATACAGAACCCACATCACAAGTCTACAGACCTCTACAGAATGCTAGCCTAGTCATATGACAGGACAGGGCCCCGTTGTACCCTTAAATAAAAAAATATTTATATCAAATGACCAGTATCAAAAGTTAGGCTCCGGAACAGTGGAGCACTTCCAACATTTTTGGGTGGAAACCCTAAGCTGGCAAATCTCCAAAGTTAACATTTGTACTTGCGGGAATGAAACGTAGCCCCCCAAGGAAAGGGGGTTCAGTACGACATATGTACTGAGTATGTAAAGCATGGACTGTAACAAGTAAAGCCATTACTAGAACAGAAGGTGCAAAAGTGAGCTAAGTACCCAAAATATCAAAATGTTTTTCATAACCACAAATAATGTATGCAGATAAACATATGCCATATCCGACCCCATTATGGGATGCGGTGAACAAAACATGGTCGCCACCCCGTCACTGGCGCCACAGCACAGCATACATTAGGAGTAGGGAATATCTCCATAACAGATCATATCATATCAGATGGTCATATCAGATCATATCATATCATATGTGTACATGGCACATCATAACTCCACAAATCCCATGTATAGGTTGTGCATGCCCCCTCACATCGGGGCACGACGAACAATGCAAAGAAGTACGCACGATAACAAAACCTAGCCCATGCTCGGTGAAGGAAACATTGAGGCATCCACGAGTGGAGTAGTGAGAAACTATATGCAATTTAAATCATATTTGAGACTCGATGGAATAATCAAAATGAGCCTTCGTTCAAAATCGAGACAAAAGTCATATCAAGTACCTTTTGAATATCACTATGGACTATATCAAAATAGAACTTTTGGGAATCATATATATGTATCAAGGCATAACAAAATATCTTTTGGAAGTCGAGAAATTGGCCATCCTAGTGGCTTTAAGAATAGGAACTTCTTTGGAATCATATGAAAGTCATATACTTGCTTCGTAAAAACCATGCCAAAAAGGGAGATTAGCTTTGTATACTTATGTCAAATCATGCTAAGATAAGGAATAAGATTTACATACTTATGCCAAATACATGCTAAAAGAAAGTATAAGCCTTACATACGTATGCCAAAACATGCCAAAGGAAGAAAATGTTAGCTTTACATACCTGTTACGGGTTACTTTTTATCCCGTTCATCTCCTCGTCCTTTAAACCTTAGTAACATAAAAGCAATATGAGTATTAACAACCTTTGGCTTTCCAGCACCTTAGGCTACACACGAGTATTTGTAGAACTCATCCCCTCGCTCTCTTTCTCGACTAGTTCGCTAACTAGTTAAAGAGTTAACGAAAATCGGGCAGCATTTCCCCAATAATGTGCCCTATCCGAATTTCCAATTATACTCCTAATAGCTACAGACAACCAACAACAATAACCTTCAGCATATATATATACAATTCACATCAATCTTTATTACATAAACTCCAAATGACTCAATTGAAACCACGATACCAAAATAAGGTTTCTAGTTTCCGTTTTGCAAAACCTTTAACCGTATGAAGTGGGGGTGTCGTGTGGATACAAACAGAATCTCCCCCACCTCTTTTAGGACACATTTAGGCACTGAAACACACACCACACCCCTGCATACACACACCACAAGCACAACACCTTGCTTCGACTATAATTTAACTATAGCGACTCCAATTTGGTTTGTTTCGAATGTCGAGCATATTTATGGAATTTTCATATTTTCATCCACTTAAATAACATGTAATACACTTCATAAAAACACCATAAACTCCAAATTGAAAGTAAAACTCTTACCTTAACCTAAACTCGTCAAACTCGCCAAAACTATCAAAATGTGAATTCTGGACAGCCTACTGTCTTGTATTGTCGCTTAGTTTCGAAGGGGTAATTTAGGGAAACAAGATTTGTGGCCTCAATTAAAGTTATATATACGTGTCTTAGGGTAGCATACAATTTCGAACAAACCCTACATTAATTCTATACCAAAAGATATGCCGAAAATAACAACAGCAGCCCGTGTAGGATTTCTGAAACGAAATCTGGGCAGCACCTCATCTATACTTCATCATCCTTTTCCGAGAAGATAAAAGAAAAAGTGGTTTTTATAATATAAACAAAAGTTATATCCCTATGAAATATATTTCCAAAACATCTTGAATCACTCGAAACGAAGCTTTACACATGGAGTTATATTATTATTACTAACAAAAGTCTCATTCCAAAAACGGGTTTGTTGACAAGAACGAGAACCTACTCGAAAGCCCAACTATAAACTTTATGTTGTTAAACACCGTTGCTTAACCGAAGAATAACTTAAATAATTAATTCACGGAATGAAATTGGAGGGCTTACCTTGCTTAACCAAATTCGTAGCTCTCTCTCCATGTTCTCCAAGTTTTTCTCAAATTTTTTTTAAGTGTAAAGATGCTGAAAAGTGAGTTGATCCAGCAATACACATGTATATATATGTTTCCTTAAGTGGGGACACATGGCAGCCCTTAGAGGTGACACGTGGCACCCCCCTAGTGCGTCATCTCAATCATGCATCCAATCCAAAGCCGCCACGTGGCAGCGTGCGGTCCACCCAAGCTGCTGCATCACCTACTTGATCCTAAGTAGGTGCATCACCTGATTGTCCAAGTAGGTGCATCACCTACTTGCTTCGAGTAGGCGCGTCATTTCCTTATTTCTCTTTCGTGAGCCCGTAATCTCATCATACTTCAAGAGCCTATGTATTCCTTGATACTTAAGCTCGACGTATACTCAAGTAGCTTAGTATGTAAAATGTCCCAAGTAATAGCTTTCACAAGTAAGTCAAGTCCTACGACTCACTACTTGACCTCCAACTTCTTCCGGTTTCTTATGACCATATTTCAAATCTTCTCTATTATGGAGTATCTCCTTATCCTTTCCTTAGGATTATTTGCTAGCATTATAGATTATCCGACTCACATGATGACTTCTATGAAACTTAAGAGCCTTCCCAGAAACTTAAGAAGCTTAAGAAGCATTCCAAGGTACCAAAGTACGGGGTGTAACATCCTAATTATTTCGAATGTTATGTTTTTGATTCTCTTTTATCAATATTTCTACTTTGAGACTTATCTCTTTAATTTAAGCTTACTCTTGATTATTATTTAATTACTAAGTTATGCTATGTAATGCTAAGAGGCTTGATTAGGGTCTCTGGGATTATAATTTTTATGTCAAATCTAGGCTCTAGCCTGGGTCGTGATAGCTTCACCCCATCATCACCCATTTCACTAGAAATATTATTTGGCGCTACCTTGGCATCCTCAAGAAATTTACTACTCCTTGTGACTATTTCCATACAATGGACATCATTTTTCGACTTTGGGAAAGTGTCACTTGGGAGTGTGTCTTTAGCTCTTAGATTCATTTAAGCTGATAAGTGATTCATTTGGGTCTCCAAGTGCTTAATTGAGGTGGAGTGGGAGAAAATGGTTTGACTAAAATTAGATACACCACTCTTTAGTTCTCTGAATCCGTTGTCCATAGACTCAACTCTCTTAAGGATGCGGTTCAACATCTCCTCAAATTTGGAGTTAATCGGGTCACTCACAATTGCTTGGCCTTGGGGAGCATTTGATTTTTAAGAAGGTACAAACAGATTTAAACTACGATGATTGTATCTATCATCTCCTATAGCTCTATCTTGCTCACACCATTGTCTTTCTTGATCTCTCCATTAATCATCTCGATCACCCCAAACTTGATTCTCCTCTAGAGGATGCCAAGGACCTTGGTTGGTCGATTGGTTCTCTGACTGACAACCTTCCTATTTGTTAGCCAAGTACCTAACATCTTTATCAAATGAGGCATACGCCACCTCCTCTTCAAGCAAGGATATATTTTGTGCCCTAATGGCATTTATGATCTTTCTTTCGGTACCCATCATATTATTAGCTAGGAGTTCAACAGTCATCATCTTGGCCATTTTTTATCTCGCTCCTCCTCTTTCTTTCTCATATTATTGGTTATTGTTGACGCAGCTCCACCACCGGATATTTTCCTTTCTCGCCATATTGATCTTGGCAATTTTTTTAAGAGACCTAGAGAGTTGAAGGTATGTGAGATTCATGAATGAACCTACCACCATCTTATTTACCACCACTTGATTCACTTCATCTATTGGGAAATAGAAAATTTGGAGTAGAACATGGTCGAACAACCTGTGGCTTAGACATTCAGCCACCATTTTCTTGAACCATAGCCACACCTCATGTATTTCTTCTCCCAACAATTGTTCAACGTTATTTATCTCATCCATCAATCTCAACATCCATGAGAGTGGAAAAACTATCTCAAGGAAAGCCTTCTTAAACTCATCCCAAGTCGTAATTGACCCTTGGGGAAAATTCGCAAACCATATTTTGGGTTCTCCGATTAGAAAAAATGGAAACAATCTTATCAGAATGGACTCTTGGCTAATGTTCTACATCTTGAAAGGGAGACAAACATCCACATAATTCCCAATATGTCAGTTTGCATCCTCCATTGCTTGGCCTCTAAATAACCCCTTCCTCTATAGTAGATGAAGCATCAACCCAGTAATTTGAAACACGACATTCCCTAGCTCCAATGGTAAGAGAATTTTTCCAACCACACCCAATTCCATGGGTGCTTCATAAGTGGTAAATTCATTTAAAAAGCCCTCATTACCAACACTTTCCTCATCACCTTCTTGGTTCGTCTTTCCCTATTTTGGAAGCAATAATAAAAAATACCAAGTAACAAGAATATAAAATGTACAAAAGTTCGAATCTAGAAATCAACAAAAGGAAATCCTTAACCAATCCCTGACAATGGTGCCAGTTTTTAGAAACGCTGAGCTATAGATCATATTTAGGGCATATGGAGTTGTGTGAAAAACAATATCCAAATTTGGAGGTCTGATTCGAAACACAAGGATTAGGAGATGGGATCACCCTCTATTGATTTACTATTCAAAAAAACTAGCAAATTGGATTCTCAAACACGCATGTATATTGTAACACCTCAAAAGGCCCTAAGTTCAGGATCAACTGGGATAGTGCAGAATTTTAAGTCATGCACTTTTTTTTTGAATTTACAAGAGGTGTTTATGGTCGTAAAAGGAACTACGGTTCGTAGAATTCAATCATAGACAATACTTTAGAAAAATTATAAATTAGATCTGAGGTTTATGAATTGGGTTTATGGTTTGTAAAACCCTTTATAGGTCATTGATCGAGGTCGTAGACCTTTTTCAAAACCTTCAAAAATTGAACTTGAACAGTATGAGGAGGTTTATAGATCGTGGTTGGTTGTATGGGTCATAGATGTGACTTATAGACCAAGGTCCTAAAACCTCATAAACTAAAAAAATTCTTGATTCTCACTAATACATTTTACGACTCGTACATTGATCTATAGATCTTTGATGGGTCTTGTGGAAATAAAGTTTCGGAACTCATAAAGTTTCCCTGACTATAGATGAACAGGACGGATCGTAAAGTGATATATGGACCATAGTTTGTTCTAGTGAATTGAAATATTAGAAAGCTTGTATCTTAACCTAATTTCTATGGACAGAATTCTATAGTCAATAGATAAAACTATGGTCCATCAATGGCCCTCATAAAACTTGTCTGACAATTTTTAATTATGGTTGTTCTAGTCTTTCCCAATTCTTTTAAATCCTATACTATACCGTTTTGGGCTATTATAAGTGGGATTAAGTGATTAAACCCTCTCATTCACTCATAACCACCAAAATTAGACAAGTGAGTCTAACTGGTTCTCTGTGTAAGTCTCCTCTGCACTAAGCTATGAAGATACTCTGCCAAAATAGTAAGTAGGATAGTTGACTCTGGTCACAAGTTGATAGTGGGAGCACTGGTAGTAGGCAGGGCAGTCGTGATGACAAATCCACTCAGCTTCCCAGTACTATGCTCCTCCTCAGGAGCATCTTTGTCGACACTCAGATCTGTAGCAGGCCCATCAAACATCTCGAGAAGTCAAACCTTAGGACGTGGGGCTCATCATTAAGCAACCAGGTTTGTCGAGACTCAATTTCTAAGGTCATGATGGAACCTACGATGACCCACTAATAGGCCAGTCGACCCATAACCCAGAACTGTGAGTAATAGGATGTCAGGGTAGAAACCCAACACTACAACAATAAATAATTAGGAAATAACAAGGATTTAACTTAACGACGGAAGCAAAACAAAATATATATACAAATAAAAGGATCCCTCCCAGAACCTGAAAGTCACATGTACAGAGCTACTACAAAAGAGTACAAGTCTGAAAAGTGGACCACAGAAAAAAGGCTATCTCAGAAAGAAAAAGACAGACAAAATATATGTACATACGAAGATGGGTAGATCCAGAACGTGATGTGCTCACCCTCACCTCCGATCAAGACAACAGCTGGCTCGAATCAATCCAGATATCTCATACTCGGACTTGTATAACAAAAACAGTTGTAGAGTGTAGTATGAGTACCAAAACAATAGGTACCTAGTGGGCATCATAGGCCGACTGAGCAAGAAAAGCAAAATTAAACTGAAATGCGAAAAAAATAATTAATACCAAACACAGGCTAAGAAGTAAATGTAGGCATGTACACAAGCATACTCAACACAAAGAAAGAGGAACTAACTAAATCTGTCTGGCTCCCATAAATCTGACAGGTACGCTCGGTACAAGTCTAAAGGTAACAACCTGAACGGACTCCCATAAGCCCTACAGGTGCAAAGATAGTTGAAGTAAAGTGAACGGGTCTAATAAAGTTCCAATAATGCTACCAATTTTCCGGACTTGAACTGAACCATCCCGAAGGCCTGAAGCTTTAATTCAAAGCTACAAATAAATAAGGAAATGAACCAAAGATTCATCAAAGGATAAAAGAATCGAACTACGATTTGAAAGAAACCAAGGACTTGAACCCGGATAATAGATAATCGTCGATTTAAACCACATGTAAGAGAGACCACGGAATTGAATTGGGTAATACATAATTGTGGATTTGAACCACGTGTAAGAGAGACCATGGACTTGAATCAGGTAATAATAGCTAAGGTGTCGAACCAAAGAAAGTGAGGAGCGATGGACTTGAACCAAGGATATATAAAGGCTATGGGATCAAATCACAGCTAAGTGAGGAGAGATTACCTTGAACCAATGACATATAAAGGCAGTGGGATCGAACCATTGCTAAGTGAGGAGCAATGGACTTGAACCAAGTCTATATAATGGCGGTGGGCTTGAACCACTCCTAAGTGAGGAGCGATGGACTTGAACTAAGGCTATAATACCAAGAGAGGGGCTTGAACTCCTCCTGGTGGAGTAAATTGGGGACTTGAACCACGAACAGAGTCAAGTCAGTCAGAATTAGGATCAGTAGGCAACCCAGTGTCACAGGGAGTACCCCCAAACTAAGTGCTAGCAATAAATCACTCCAGGCCTAACCGCATCCAAAAAGAATCATCGAGAATACTTCCAGAATCAAGAACCAAGCGATACATGACTGATGAAAGAATAAGCATCATCGAGGTAAGGTTCCTAAGCTGTGTAACTGCCTAGCTAAAGTTTAGACTATCACACTCAAGTCTGCTATATTAGTCTACACAAAGCTAAGCTATCTGAAATGACGTTGGAGAAGTTCTAAGGCCCAACAATACCAAAATTATGCAAATCTAAGGCAATAGTAGTCTAATCCTAGACAAAGTCCAAGCATGCTTCCTAATATATAAACCAGAAGGCACAACACACACCAAAGGTAGGGATAATCAACAATATCAGGAGTCATACTTTATCAGCCTGAAACCTACCTCAAAATAACACCTAGGACAATAATTCTAGTGATTTAGCATGCTCAATGCCTAAACCCTTCTAAGGTCATACAATTCAGTATACAAGTGCCTAAACATACTTAGTTTAAAGGGAGGAAAATCATAGCTTGCCTGTAGGTCGACTACGCACTCTCCAACTAATTGAACTAGAAATGTTTCCTTTCGAATGGCCTCCAAATGATGCCATGCTATCAAAAATAGAATCAAGATGTTAATACGATCGTTATGAAACTAAAATTATTGAATTCGGAGTTGGTCAAATTTTGGAGTAAAAAATCGAGAATTATGGGACCTGCTCCGTAACTCATAGAATTGACTCTGAAAATAGGTTCCAATTACTACCCTCAGCTCATGTTCCAAAAAGGAACACAATTCACGCACGATAAGCAGCCACAACAAATCATGCAACATAATTGAACCCTTAGCTCAAGAACAACCAAAATCGCGGAAAAAGGAAATTTTAACTTAAAGAAAGCCCCAAATCTTAATTCTGATCACACCACTAGAATCCCTTCAAATAATCATGCAAAATAACATTTTGAATCGCCCAAATTGCCTCTATATTGGTGAAGAATTCATGTCTTAACGATAGAACATCAATAGAAATTTGGATAAGGAAATAGCCTCAGGTGTCGCAAAAGAGAAACCCGCTGATTTATTAAGAGACCACCTTAAAGAGGCGGGCATCGCTTTAGTGATACTATGTCTCTTAAGCTACCAGTCACTTTAGGGACAGGCCTATTTCTTAAGCGACACCCACCCAAGAGAGCTTGGTCACTTTAGCGACCTCTTGGCTTCTTTAGCGACACTCGCTTTAGCGACCAGGAGTCACTTTAGTGACAGCTCCAGACTCAGTTGGGGAAATAATGAACTTAGCATGTCAAATTCTCCGATGGGGTGCTCAGGTTTCATTTGGAACCCCGCGTGAGCAAATGAGATATGCTAGCCAATAAAATTATATGTTCTAGACTCAAAAGCACATTTGAAATTCCCATACGAGGTTGTTTTAATAAAAAATGGGTCTCACACATATGTGCCATTTTGAGCCTAATTCCACAACGGGCCTCGAAATTAGACTCAAAGCCTCAGGGAGCAAAGGAAGGGCCATTCTAGACCAAATTCGACATTCAGAACTAACCGCACTGTTAGAATTTTCATCCGAGCGTGTTTTCTAGAGATGTTGACCAAAGTAAACCATATGTCAAATTTCAAAGGTAAATATGCCAAATGGCCCCAAACTCATATCGATTGCCTCGATACATATGCCGACCATGATACTAGCCTAATTTCGCTATGTTCGAGCTGATGGAATCATCAGAATTCTGTTATGAGGTTATTTTTCTAAAGTTATGACCAAAGTCAACTTTTCAAGTTATAAAAGCTCTAAAATAAGGAAACAGGCCTAAAACCCAAACGAACGACTAGACGATTGGATAGTCAGTGCCAATAAGTCATAAATGACTTGGGATCACTATAGGAATGCTCTAAATAATGAAATGAATGCTTTATTTCTAAACTGACATAAATGGTCATTACAATATCTATTACTAAAAAGAACTTTTGTCGGTGAAAGTAAGAGTCTAGAAGTACCTGAAGTCTCAAATAAGCCAGGGAACTATGCCCACATCTCCTACTGAGTATCTCAAGCCTCCTTGACTAGATGATGCCTCCAACGGACCTTAACTATTAGAATGGCTCTAGATCGCAACTGCTTGACATCTCTGGCCAAAATAGCAACTGACTCCTCAATTTAGCTCAGATGATCATTCAAGTCAACCGCGTCATACTGAAGCACATAAAACTTATCAGGAACATACTAGTACAGCATCGAAACAGGGAAGATTAGGTGAGTAGCTAAAAAAGGCTAGAGGCAAGGCTAACTCATATGAAACCTCGCCAACTATCCTCAATATCTCAAAAGGGCAAATATACCTGGGCTAAGCTTACCCCACCTCCCAAACCTCATCACATTCTTTATGAGAGATACATGGAGGAACACCCTGTCACTATTAGAAATCTCAACTGCTGACGTCTATAATTCGCATACTCTGATGCCTAGTATGAGCTGTCTTGAGCCTATCCTGAATCACCCTCACATGAACTAAGGCCTCCTATATGAAAAATGTATTGTGCAGCCTGGGCTCCATAGACTCAAACCAACCAACTGGAGAGTGATAACGCCTACCATATAAAGCCTCTAATTAGGCCATCTAAATACTAGAGTGGTAGTTGTTGTTGTATGCAAACTCCGCCAAGGGTAAAAACTGATCCTATTGACCCACAAAATCTATAACACAAGTTTGTAACATATCCTCTAGAACCTAAGTAGTGCGCTCTAATTGGCCATCAGTCTATGGGTGAAAAGTTCTGCTAAGGTCGACATGGGTACCCAACTCCTCTTGGAAAGTCCTCCATAAGCTAAATGTAAACTGTGAGCCCTATTCTGAGATGATAAAGATAGGCATACCATAAAAATGAACCACCTCCTGAATGTAGATACGGGCCAACCTCTCGGCACTGTAGGAAGTGTGAACAGAGAGAAAGTGTGTTGACTTGGTCAATTGATCCACAATGACCCAAATGCTATCAAGACCAGGGACCCCATAATGAAGTCCCTGGTGATCCGTTCCCACTTCCACTTAGGAATGCGAAATCTCTAAAGCTTGCCAGCAGGCCTCAAATGCTTGGCCTTAACCTGATGACAACACTAAAAACATGATATATAATCTGCAATATCTCTCCTCATGCCTCTCCTCCAGTAATGCTGCCTGAAATCACCCAATATATCTTAGCGGTGCCCAAATGGATAGAGTATCTAGAATCATGGGTCTCGTTAAGGATCAACTAAATCAAACCCCCAACTCTCAGAACACAGAGATAACCACCAAAACTTAGCACCTACTCTGAATCTAAGGTAGCTAGGCCGACATCATCTCCCAAAGCCTGATCTCAAAGTTTCACTAAATCCTTATTCTCAAATTGACAACTGAGAATCTAATCCAATAGAGATGACTGAGCTCCCATATAGGCTAGCATATATCAGGAATTAGAGATGTCAAATCGAATCATCCAGTTAACTAAGTACTGGATTTCCAAAGCTAATGGTCTCTCCACGGTAGAAAGGAAAGACAAACTAACCATACTAATTGTCTTTTGACTCAAGGTGTCCTCTACTACATGCGCCTTTCCTTAATGGTAGAGAATAGAGAAGTCATAGACCTTTAGGAGCTCAATCCAGCAGTTCTTTCTCGAATTAAGGTCCCTTTAGCTCATAATATACTAAAGGCTCCTGTGATCGGTGTAAATCTCGCATCGAACTCCGTATAGGTAGTGCCTCCAAATATCAAGTGCAAAAACTACCATCGCCAATTCTAAGTCATGAGTGGAATAGTTATGTTCATACAGCTTAAGTTGCCTCAACGCATAAGAATTAACCCGTACCTGCTACATCAGTACATAACCAAAACCAACACCGGATGCATTATAATAAATGGTGAACCCCTCGACCTTAAATGGAAGAGTCAATATAAGAACAGTGGTAAGAAACTCCTTAAGCCTCAAAAATCTCCTCTCACACTCCTTCGACCACACAAATGAAATATTATGGCGAGTCAATCGAGTAAGAGATACCACTATAGTATAGAACCCATCAACAAAGTATCTGTAGTACCCCAACAATCCGATGAAGCTATAAATCTCAGTCACAGAGGTGGGCCTAGTCCAATCATGAATAGCCTCAATCTTCATTGGATCTACCATAATGCCATCCTTGGATACCATGTGCCCCAAGAATGCTACGGACTCAAGTCGAAACTCACACTTTGAGAACTTGGCATAAAGCTGATGATGTCTCAAAGTCCAGACTACTACTCTCGATTAGTGTTCAAGTTCATCCTGGCTCTGCGAGTATACCAAAATGTCATCGATAAATACTAATACAAATAAGTTCAAGTACAGCCTAAATACTTGAGTCATCAAATCTATGAACACGGCAGGGGAATTAGTCAACCCATAAGACATCACTAGGAACTCATAGTGTTCGTAAAGAGTCCTATATGTAATCTTAGGGATGTGTTCTTTCCTAATCCTAAACTGGTAGTAGCCGACTATCAAATCAATCTTAGAAAATACAATGGTACCCTGAAGCTAGTAGAATAGTTCATTAATCCTAGGCATGGGGTAATGGTTCTTCGTCGTCACTTTGTTCAACTACCTGTAATCAATACACATCAGTATAGTACTATCCTTCTTCCTAACGAACAAGACTAAGGCACCCCAAGGAGATACACTAGGCCGAATGAATCCCTTATCTAAGAGATACTAAAGCTGAACACTGGGCTCCTTGAGCACTGTGGGGGCCATATGGTATGGTATGATGGAAATAGGATGATTACTCAACTCTACATCAATTGGGAATTTGATGTCGTGATCAGGAGGAAGGTCAATCAGGTCGATAGAAAACACATCTGTAAACTCTTGGACTATAGGTACTGAATCAACCATAGGGCGCTCCCTAATAAATCTCTAACACAAGCTAGGTATGCCAAACATCTGTTAGCCGCTAAGCTCTGAACTCAAAGAAAAGAGATCACCCCAACCGATGTGCGACTACAAGAGCCTGGCCACACCACTGGTGGGTACCAGGCATGGCTTAGGTAACGGTCTTGGCATAGCAATCCAAGACCGCTCGGTAAGGGGACAACTATTCCATGCCTAGAATTAAATCAAAACTCACCATATCAAGCAAAATAAGGTCAACCTTAGTCTCTCACCCCTGGATAGTCACCATGCAAGATCTAAAAATCGGATCCACTACTAATGAAACACCTACTAGGGTCGAAACACGTAATGGCTCAACTAAGGCTCCAGACTCATACTCAATAAAGAGGAATAATATATAGATATATAAGATAAGTTGAGCCTAGATCAAATAAAGAGGATGTAGGCTGATGACATAATAAAACCGTACCTATGATCATATCATTCGAGTCCTCAGCCTCTTCTCTAGTTGAAGCTGCATAAAAGTAGGCTTGGATCTTCTACCTTGTGCATAGACTCTACCTCCTTCACTACCTCCTCGAGGACCTCCCTGAGCACCCTAATGACCATTACGGTCCTGTCCCTAGCCTCTACCTCTAATAGGAGGTGTTGTTGTTGGTGCAGGTATAACTGCTTGTGAAGTTGGTATGGCTGACCTACAGTGAGGGAACTCATGGGACTAATGGTCTAGCTCCCTATACTCATAGCATCCCTATGTCTGTCTACTCAAAGCTGGAGGTTGGCTACCTCGGCTGGAAAAACTTATCTGTGAACCAACTTAGCCCTGACTAAGACCAGTACTAGAACCACCCTGACGGTGATGATCACTCTCTAAAGTATGAAGGGAGGCCTGGAAGGGGCGGCTGGACTAGCCTGGTTGAAATATCTGGTGAGATTTATCATAGGACTCCTTAGGTCTAAAGCGGCACTCACCCAGGCTGTCTTTCTTTCTAGCTCTGTTGTCACTACCCCATTGGGCCTCGCAATAGAGCTGCTCAAGCATGCGAGCATGTCTATCATGTCCAGAAATGAGCGGCCCACTTAGGCTAAAGACTGAGTTCCAATATGCAATTAAAGCCTCAATCCCCTGATGAAGCACCGAACTCTCTCTTCTTTAGTAACTAAGATCATGGCGGCATGCCTGGAGAGCTCATAAAATCTGGCCTCGTACTCTAATATGATTATGGAGCCCTGCTCCAACTGTGAAAACTAATCTCAAAACTTATCTCTGACACTCCTAGGAACAAATTGGTCCAAGAAGGCCTCTAAAAACTCAACCCACGACACCTGTAGAGACCCAGCTGGCTTGGTCTCTAAGTATGAATGCCACTACTATCCGACAGGACTATCTAGGTGATAAGTAGCGAAGTCGGCTCCTCTCGAATTCACTATACCTAAAGTCTGCAACTACTCTCAGTAAATAATAGAAACTAGTGGGCATCCTCACCCACAACTCAAAAAACCTCGGTGGTGATAGTATAAGGAACACACCGAGTATCTTCTTCTCCCGAAGTTGCATGACGCTCTCTAAATCATCAAGCTAAGTGGCAGGTACCGGTGGCTACTGAACAACTGGTGTCTCTAGCTCAGGCTGGTCCTACGACACTAGAGAGGCTAGAGCTAGTGCCTATTGCATACCCCTAATTACAGCTAGTATCTGAGTGAGCATGGCCTAAAGGTCAGGAGCTATAATTGGTGCGGGTGGTGGCTGGGCTAGTTTCTGCCCCACCGATTGATGATATACTGGAGCTACTAGTGGATCCACCTCTGGCTCTAGTGTCTTCTCCTTATCTTCGGCTGCAGCTATAGCCCTGGAATGACCTCGACGTTGGTCTCTATCCCTAGTACGCGTGCAAACCATCTTGTAAAAGTGTGGAACAAGTGAGATTTCCATAAACCGATAACACGAACATTGCACGACAGCAGTACAAAAGAGACACATGTTTAAAGATATCCTATAGCCTCCCAAAGATAAGTCACGAACGTCTTTGCACCAATCTGTAGGACTCTACTAGATATTAGCTCTGTACAAGAAAGATTGGTGAACTTTGGGTTGTGATACCAACTTGTCATGACCCAATTTATCAGGTAATGATGGCGCCTATTATGATCCACTAGTAGGAAAGTCGACCCATATACCAAAATTGTGAATAATGGGATGTCAGTGTAGAAAGCCAACACTACAACTATAAATAATAAGGAATTAACATGTAACTGAATAGTGGAAGGAAACAAAATATGTATAAAAATAAAAGGATCCCTCCAGAACTAGAAATCACATGTATAGATCTACGACAAAAGAGTACAAGTCCCAAAAGTGGACAATGGAAACAAGGTTGTCTCGAAAAGATAAACACAGACAAAATATATGTAAAGAGAGAGAAAGGTAAATCCAAAATGCCATGTGCTCACTCTCACCTCCTATCAATACAATAGCTAGCTTGAATCAACATCAATAGCTAATACATGGACCTTCATAACGAAAATACCTGTAGAGTGTAGTATGAGTACCAAAACAACAAGTACCTAGTAGACATCATAGGCTGACCAAGCAAGATAAGAAAAAGTAAACTAAAAAGCGAGAAAATAATCACAACCAAAAATAGGATAGGAAGTAAGTGTAGGTATGTACATGAGTGTACTCAGCACAAAGAGAGACAAACTAACTAAATTCGCTGGTCTCCCATAAACCTAACAGGTATGCTCATGCACAGGTCTAAACGTAGCAACCTAAACGGATTCCGATAAGCCTTACAGGTGAGAATATAGTTGAAGTAAAGTGAATGGATCCAATAAAGTTCCAATAATGCCACCAATTTACCGAACTTGAACCAAACCACCCCAAAGGCCTAAAGATTTAACTCAAAACTGATAATAGATAAGGACTTGAACCGAAGACTCATCAAAGGATCAGGGAATCGAACTAGGATTTAAAAGCAACCAAGAACTTGAACCCCGGTTATAGATAATCATGGATTTGAATCACATGTAAAAGAGACCATGGACTTAAACTGGGTAATAGATAAGCATGTATTTAAACTATGTGTAAAAAAGACCATGGACTTGAACCGGGTAATAATAGCTAAGGAGTCAAACCAAAGCAACTGAGGAGAGATACTTAAACTAAGGTTATATAAAGACAGTGGGCTTGAACCACGGCTAAGTGAGGAGTGGTGGAATTGAACCAAGGCTATATAAAGGTGCTGGGATCAAACCATGGCTAAGTGAGGAGAGATGGACTTAAACCAAGGCTATAATACCAAGGTAGGGGCTTGAACCCCACCAGCTGGAGTGAATTGGGGACTTGAACCATGAATAGAGGTGAGTCATTCATAATTAGGATCAGCAGTCAATCAAGTGTCATGAAGAGTACCCCAAATTGACTTACAGCAATGAATCACTCTAGCCCAAACCATATCCAACCAAAATCATCGAGAAGTCTTCCAGAACCAAGACATATATGACCGATAGAAGAATAGGCATTATGGAGGTAAGGTTCCTAAGATGTGCAACTGCCTAGCTAAAGCTTAGACTATCAGACTCAAGTCTGTTATATCATTCTAACAAGGAGCTAAGCTATCCGAAATGACGTCAGAGAAGTTCTAAGGCCAACGACATAATTATTGTGCAAGTATAAAGAAACACTAGTCTAAACCTAGACTAAGGCCAAGCATGCTTCCAAATATATAAACTAGAGGGCACAGCACACACCACAATGTAGGTATAATGAAGCAAATTAGGAGTCATGCTTTATCAGCCAAAAACTTCCCTTAAAATAACACCTAGGACATGAATTCTAGTAATTTAGCATGCGCAATGGCAAAACCTCAGCAAACTCATGCAATTTAGTATACATGCTCAGTCTAAAGGGAGTAAAATTGTAGCTTACCTGTAGGCCGACCACACGCGCTCCAACTCATAAAATTAGAGTTTTTCCCTTTCTAACGACGTCCAAATGTTTCTATGCTATCAATAATAGAATCATAACGTTAATATGATCGTTATGACACTAAAAATATTGAATTTGGAGTTGGGCCAATTTTGGAGTCAAAAATCATGAATTGTAGGACCTAGTTCGTAACTTACTAAATTGACTACGAAAATAGGTTCCATTACTACGTCCAACTCATATTCCAAAAAGGAACACAATTCACTCACAATAAGAAGCCACAACCAATCATGAAACACAATTGACAACTTAGCGCAAGAACAACAAAAATCACAGGAAATAGAGAATTTTACCTCAAAGGAAGCCCTAAATCTTAATTCTAATCACATCACTAGAATCCCTTTAAAAAACCACGTAAAATAGCCCATTGAATCGCCCAAATTGCTTATATATTGGTGGAAAATTGTGTCTTAAAGATAGAACATCAATGGAAATTTGGGCAAGAAAATAACTTCAGGTGTTGCAAAAGAAAACACCCACTGGTCGCTTAAGAGACCACCTCAAAGAGGCGAGCAGTCACTTTAGGAACAGGCCTGTCGTTTAAGAGACACCCATCTAAGAGGGCTTGGTCACTTTAATGACCTCCTGGATGCTTTAGCGACACTTACTTTAGTGACAAGGAGTCACTTTAGAGACAGCACCAGACTCAGCTGGTGCAGAAATGAACTTAGCATGTCAAACTCTCCGACAGGGTTCTTAGGATTCATTTAGAACCCCATGCAAGTAAACGAGATATTCTACCCCGACCAAATTCAATGTTCCAGACTTAATAGAACATTTCAAATTCTCATACGAGATTGTGTTAATGAAAAGTGGGTCCCATACTCAAGTGTCATTTTAAGCGTAATTCTTTAACGGCCCTTGGGATTAGACAAGAAGCCTCTGGAAGCAAATGAAGGTTCGTTGAAGACCAAACTAGAAAATATAGAACTAACCGCACTGTCAAAATTTTTAGTCGAACATGTTTTCTAGGACTGTTGACCAAAGTCAACCATAGGTCTAGTTTTAAAGGCAAAAGTATCAAATGGCCCCAAACTCAGACTGATTGCCTCAGTGTTTGTGTCAACCAGGATATTTGCCTTATTTGGCTATTTCAAAGCTGATGGAACTGTTAGAATTCTGTTCTGAGGTCATTTTCCTGAATTTATGATCGAAATCAACTTTTCAAGTTAAAAAAGCTCCAAAATAGGGGGACGGGCCTAAAATCGAAACTAACAACTAGACCATCGAACAGTCAATTTCATCAAGCTATAAATGGCTTGGGGTATCTACAAGAATAGTCTAAACAATAAAATGAATACTTTATTTCTAAAATGACTTGGAGGGTCATTATAAGGTTTGTATCCTCTTTTATCAACTCAACATCTTGTCCCCAAGTCACCACTATCAATGTATCCACCCCATTTATCATTTCCACCATAGATTTTCTACATAAAGTAAAGATCAAGAACGAAAATGGGATGTAGTGGTCCATCAGATGGCCCTCTCATAGATCTTGACAATGATGATTTTCAGAAAAACAACCTCATAATCGGCCATCAAACAAGCTACCATAGGCCGATCTATTTGGAGTCAAATGGTTATTGTCCATAGTTGGGCAACTATGGTGTCTGACGATGGCCCACTAAATTTTACTATTAAATTAAGGCTTTTTTGCATTGGGTAGGATATGATACCCAATCTGTGGTTATACATTGCTCATGAATGTGGCAGCGATCCATCTCATCAGCTTCTCCTCTTGTGTTGGATCCTTTATCATATTTCAACACTAGATTATTTGCATTCTACGATCAAACTCATTAATTGGGGCGATCAACTAAAAATTTGGGCTATAGAGGACCCATCGAATTGTCTCTTTGGAAAGATCAATTAGGACTTCCTGGACTAGAGTGGTCAATAGAGGAGGCTGCTCCAACTCCTTTGGTTTGGCCAATCATTTCTTCTTTATCATGGCCGCATAGGAGGCATAGAATTATCAGACCATCATCGGACTGTATTTCTCGAGGGGGCTTCCATCCACTCAGAACAATGCCGGCAAAATAGGCCTTAAATTTCTAGAACCACATCAAAGTCAACTTTTAAGATGCGCGGCTCTTCAGTAATGGCATGATTAGAGTTATGTCTTTCGTTCAACTCTTGTCCAAGCTGGTAGATATAGAACATTCCCTCAACACACCATTGGTTTGGTTGCTTGGATATTCGAATGGGTATTGATGGGTGTTTTTGTGTTCCTCCATCAAATTCAGATATGCATCCAGATTGGAATCCTAGCTCCTCAGCACTTTCCTCTCCCGATGATTGTTCCCCTTCTTTAGAATAGAGGATGTTTGTGAAGGTGAAGCAGCTATATTGACGTTCTCTAGAACTATTGTGAGTTACTTGTTTTGGTTCCATGTCATCTGGATCTCGATAAATGAGTTAGGTCTAACTTTGTACACATCCTCTGACCCACTGGCCTCATCATCAGCTGGTTATCTTATAGGCGAGCCTTTAATTTTTGAGCACGGGCTTTTTAGATGGGGTGGCGATGTTCCTCCATGATTTGGGTTGGATTTTGGAGGCATAGTACTTGTGGGACAATAGTTAGTAACTATAACTAAGAAAAAAATCAAAGGAATGAAGAATAGAAAAAAATTAAAAAAATTTCAAGTGTTTTTTTGTCGTACGAGAGGGTGTCTACGGACGTAGAAGGTTCTACGACCTGTAGGAGTTATGGACTGACTTTGCAGTCTATAGAAATTTCTATGCAGCGTAGGTCAAATTTTATCTCTTACTTGGAGCTACTAGTTTAGGGAATTTAAATTGTACGAGACCTTTCTATGAGTCGTAGAAAATTCTACGACCCGTAGAAGGTGCTTGTTCACTTCAGGTTCCTAAACTTTGAGCTACTAATTTGGATTTTAAGTTGTATAATCCTTTATCTACGTACCGTAGAGGAGTCTACGACCTATAGAAAGACTCATGCTTTTGAAATGGTTGATATTTAATCACTAGACCTATTTATTTATGTTACGAAGGGTAACTATAGGTCGTAGAATGAACTACGACCCGTAGAAAATATTCGTAGGTAAAAAAACACTTGGGTCTATGTCAAATAAACAACAACCCAACCAATTTAATTTATACTCAACAATACAACATTCTATGTACATGAACAAATCCAAGAATTCATATCTTATCAATCCTAGGGTTCAATTGGATTGATTGTTCATTTTACGATTTCAATTTGAACCCAGGGTTTGATTATTTTCACAACCTAATCCCATATTCACTAAAATACAGACGAAGAACTATACTTGAGTATGTGTAATATTGGGTTTTTGTGAGCCAAAATAAGCTTAATCACTGCACTGACCCATTATTTCAATATCATTGATTTTTGTTTATTTAAAAGAACCTGTAGGTAAAATGGAGAGTTTGGATTGTGGAGATTTAAGAGATGATGGTGATGGTGATTATAGAAGTCAATTTTTGATGAAAATAGCAAGGAAGAGTTTAATGAGAATGGAGTTTGGTAATGGAGTTTGGTGTGTAACTGATAAAGGAGTAAAATAGTGGGATTTTATTCCCTTTGAATTTCAAGTCAGGTCTGTGTGATTTTAGAAAACTAGATGTTTACGAGGCCTGTTTATGGACCATAATGATTACTACAATCCATGGATGAGTCTCGTAGATTGTTGTAACACTTAGAAATTTTAGGAAACATACCTAGGGTCTACTAGACCAGTCTATGCACTATAGAATTTTTCAATGATCCATAGAGTGAACTCATAGACCTAAAGCTGCAGCAAGGTTTGGACTTTGTCTTTTATGAACCAAGTCTATGATCCGTATAAGTTTCTATGACCCATAGAAACCATCCATAGGGCCTTTTACACTTGAAATTTCTAGTTTTTTAACTTTTCATCCTTGAACACGTAACCATATTTAGGCCTACCTTTTTCTTTTTTTCTTGACTCTATTTTGAAAGGACCCTAAATTAACCTATTCTATCTAAGAAGTACGACTAAAAAGTGGAAAAACAACAAAGAAAATAATTTAAAACATCTTGGGTTGCCTCCCAAGTAACACTTGATTTAACGTCGTGGCACAGGCTCATTAGTTACTCAGACTTCACCAAGAGCCCATACTTTCATGGCTTTGATCTCTTCCTCAGTTCCCATGTACACTTTGATTCTTTTCCTATTCACTTTGAACCTCGTTCCATCTATATTTTCCAATTCCACTACACCATATTGGAAGACTTGAACCACTCAAAATGGTCCTACCTACTTTGACTTGAGTTTGCCAAGAAATAAGCGCAACCTTGAATTGAAGAGAGCAACCAAACCTCCGAGTGCAAATGCTTATTTTTTGATCTTTTAGTCGTTATACTTCTTCAATATCTCTTTGAGTAAGGCTAAAATTTCTTATGCATTTAGGAGAAACTCATCAAACTCATTTAGTTGGTTCATCCTTTGCTTTGATGCAGCATCCCAATCCAGATTCGGCTTCTTTAGTGCCCACATGACTTTTTGCTCCAACTATATGGGTAGATTGCAAGACTTCCCAACCATAAATTAGTAAGGTTATATACCTATGTGAGTCTTGAATGCAATGCAATATGCCCATAAAACGTCATCAAGATTTTTTGACCAATCCATTCTATCCGCATACACTGTCTTTGCCAGGATTTGCATGATCTCGTTGTTGGAGACTTTGACTTGTACACTAGTTTGTGGATGCTAAGGAGTTGTTGCACTATGTCAAACCCCATACTTTATGTTTTAAACAATCTACTGCAAAAGTTGGAGCATCCATCACTGATTATTATTACCCTTGGTGTACCAAACCTAGAGAAACTATTTTGCTTGAGGAAGGTGCTGACACTCTTTGCTTCATTGTTGGGAAGTGCAAAAACTTCTACCTATTTAGACACATTTTCAACCGCAACAAGTATGTATTCATCCCATTCAAACTCACAAATAGTACCATAAAATCTATCCCCCATATATCGAAAAATTCAATTACCAGAAAAGGAATGAGTTGGAGTTTATGTTTCCCTAAAATACCTTCTTTTCTTTGACAACAATTGCAAGAATTGGTGAAATCATGAGCATCTTGATGAATTATCGGCCAGTATTACCCATATTATAAAATTTAGTAGGTTGTCTAGATACCACTATGCTGACCTCCAACATGCGACAAATTATATACTTCTAAAATAACCATCATCTCAACCTCGGGTACGTACCAACAAATAATTCAATCAGCACAAACATGGAACAAATATAGTTCTTCCCAAAAAAACTTCATCACATAAGACATAAACTTACGACATTACTGAACGTTCAAGTCGGAAGGCACCACATCACTTACCAAGTAATTAGCAATATCAGCAAACCGTGGAATTAGATCATGTGATGCTGCCAAAACTTGATCGTCAGAAAAAGTGTCATCTATCTCAAACCCATCTTCTAAATTTAGTATTGCCTCTTCTTCAAGTCTAGACAAATGCTCGACAACCTTATTTTTCGTCCCTTTTCGGTCTTTAACTTCTAAGAAAAACTCTTGTAAAAGTAGCACCCAATAAATCAGTCTCGAATTAACATCCTTCTTTTCCATGAGGTATCTCAATGCTTTATGATTTTTTTGTATAATGACTTTGGTGCCAAGAAAGTAAGATCTAAACTTCTCTAAAGAAAATACTATGTTAAGCAACTCTTGTTCAGTCACTGTGTAGTTTCTTTGAGAAATATTAAGGACTTTGATAGCATAGTTGATAGTATGAAGAATCTTCTCACATTTTTACCCTTAAACTAAACCAAGTGCTACACCACTCACATCATACATAACTTTGAATGTTTGTTCCCAATCGTGTGTAGTAATTATAGGTGCTAAAATCAGCTTCTCTTTCAACTTTTTAAATGCCTTTGGATAGGCTTCATCAAAAGCAATTTTCATCTCCTTCTCTAGTAGTTTGAATAATGGATGTGCTATTTTGGAGAAGTCTTTGATGAATAAACAAACGAAACTAGCATGACCCAAGAAGCTTCTAATACCATTGATAGAGATAGAAGGGGGAACCTTCTCAGTTACCTCAATCTTTGCTCGATCCACTTTAATGCCCTTGTATGAGATCTTGTGGCCCAACACTATGTCTTCTTTCACCATGAAGTGACATTCTCCCAATGTAGCACAAGACTACATTCTTCACACCTTTTGAGTATGTCACGAAGATGAGCCAAGAAATCTTCAAAAATCTAATTGTAGCCCGAATAACCATCAAGAAAATAGTACCATCCTTTGCCAGCAAAATGGTCTAACATTTGGCCCATGAACGACATTGGGAAAAGATCTTTTTTCTGTCGATGCATTTAAGTTGTGATAATCTATACATACTCTCCAATCGATGACTAGCCTCATCAGAATGAGCTTATTCTTCATATTTAGCACAAAATGATACCACCTTTCTTTGATACACATTGAACCAAACTTACCCATTTACTATCGGCAATCAGGTAAACCACTCCAGCATCTAACCATATGATAGTATCCTTCTTGAGTACCTCTTGCATAACTGAATTAAGTCTCGTTTGGTGCTCAATTCTCAATTTGCAATCCGCCATGAGTTGGATTTTGTGAGAACATATGCTCGATGGAATGCCTATGATGTCAGCTATGGACCAATCTATTGCTCTTTTCTAGTTCCTCAAGATAGATGTCAATACTTCCACTTGCCTTTCATTAAGATTAACAACTATTATGACCGCCAAAGTTCTGTCAGCCCAAGCACGCATATTAAAAGTGAGAAGGAAAGGCTTTGATCTCTAATGTTAGAGGTTCATTAATAGATGGTTTTGTAGGCGGGGTTTCTCTATTCTTCAGCTCTAAGTCGTCTCTTTAGTTCAAAGTTATAGCTCCTCATACCATCAAGTGCAGTAACCATCTCATCTTACTCCTCAATGAGCTCTCCATCAAAATACATGATCGTGACAACTAATGCTTCAACACCCAGTCTCTCCTCAATAGGTATCTTAGGTTTTACTTCATCAACAAGATTAATCACAAAAATAACTTGAAAATCATTGTGATGTTTCATTGCTTGGCCTACATTGAAAATCAATTCTTCTTCTATCTAAACCTCAATTTTCCAGTCTTTATATCTATCAAAGGACATCTAGCAGCCAAGAATGGTCTTTCCAGAATGATAGAAACCCCAAAATCAATCTCATAGTCAAGAATAACAAAGTATGCTCGGAATATGAAAGATTCGACCTTCACTAGAACATCATAAAAAATACCCATGGTCTTCTTCACTATAAAATCTTCAATAAGGAGCCACATTAACGTTAGTTTGGGGGCTCCTAAGCCCAATTATTGAAACACAGCCATCGACATCAAATTAATACTAGTACCCAAGTAACACAAAGCTTTTGCGAAGTTGAATGCTCCAATAGTACATGGTATAGTGAATACGCCAGGATCCTCATTTTTCTGTAAAAGTAAGTGAGTAGCTATTGCACTACAACGATGTAAGTTGTTGGCCAATTCGAATCTCATGGTTCTCTTGTTTGTAATATGATCTTTCATAAACTTTGTGTGCCCAAGAATTTTCTCCAAAACTTCAATCAGAGGATTGTTAAGAGAAATTTGCTTCAACATGGAGATGAACTTGAAATACTTTCCATTCTCAATTTTTTTTCTCAATATCTGCGGGAAAGGTAGGGGAGGTCGCAACATTGGAATTGGAGTTGCAGTAGCTTCTTTCTCTTTGTCAACCTCCACATCAATATTTTTATCCCCCTATTGACGATGTTTGGTAATCCACTTCTCTCCCTCTACTTTATCCTCATATTTTCTATCTTTCTCATCCCCACTCGAATCAGAGTCATGTGCATCATCCTGAATTACTAACATTGGTGGATCCATCATTTGAGCACCACTTCAGTTAGTTATAGCCATGCATTGCCTGTCGTTTTTAGGATTTTGAATTGTATTTCTTAGGAGCATTCCTTTCTAACGTGGATTTAAAGATGAAGAATTTTGACCCAATTATTTCTCAATCATCTTGATAGATGTCACATGTGACTCTACTTTTTTATTTATTCTCAAAAGATCATTGCGAATCTCCTTAAGATTCTCCTCAATAGAGTCATAATTTTTAATCATCTTTGTCATCATGTATTCAATCCTTGCAAGTCCAAATCTCCCATCTTGATTTCTGGGTGAGATATATGAACAACCTTTATTGTTATCTCTCCTTCCCCAATCACCTTCTCTATCTTGGCCACGGTTTTGATCATTGTATCCATTTCGATTATAATTTCCCTGACAATTGTACTTGTTGTCGCAATTGTAGTAGCCTTGTTAATTGAAGTTCCTACAGTTCCAAACTTTATTTTCTTGACATTGGCATCAAGAATGCTGATTGGAAGCTTGGGTATTAGTTTGGAAATTGATGTATCGCCTATTTATGACATTTTTTACGCTCAAAATGGTGAATTAGTGCGTGTTGCAAGCATGATTTTGTAGATATGATGTGTGTTTTATTTATGTTGCACAAAAACTAAGTGGCGCATAAGTTTTTGACAATTATATGGATCTGAGTACTGTTTGTCTAAAGGCTGAGGAATACGAGCCCGTGGTAGTGCCCCACCACAGACCATAGTGCCCTACACGGGCCAGGGTGGCTGGCGTAGTGTTGATGAGGAGAAAGGTGATGCTGAATTTTAGTAAAGTAGACCTTTACGGACCCCACCATGGACTATAATACCTTATATGGGCCATGGTGGATACCGTGATGCTGAGGCTGTGAAGAGGCAAATGCTGAAAATTGTGCAACTGTAACTCCACGGAACCCATTACGGGCCATGGAACCCACCACGGAGCATAGTGGCTACTCATAAAGGCTGATGGAAGAAAGGTGTAAATTGTCAAAGGATACCATTAAGAAAGGAAATACGGAACGTAGTAAGAACTACGAGGCTTGATGGGTGGTCGTGAAGAGATGAAGGCTACATAGCAGGGGATAAGTCAAACACCACGAAAGAGGACCACGGACCGTGAAGTTCAGTACATTCCATGGTGAGTGATCGTGAAAGTTTTCCTAGTTGGTTTAGGATTTGGTTTTTGTATTTCTATAAATACGTGAATTTATTTTATTTTTAGGGTTTAGTGTCTTTTTCTAATTTTTTGAGTACTTTGTGAACATTGTGAAGATATATTTAGTTATTTTTGGAGATTGATTCTTGATAAATCATTTCGATTTTTATCCTTTATTTGTGATTCGTCTGATTGATTCAAGATTGACTTCTTCATTTGCGTAGGTATTAATTCATTAATTCTTCACAAATTCTTGTTCTCTTACTTACAAGTATGAGTAGATAAACCCACAACTCGGGTTGTGGGAACCATCACGACTTAACTAATATATGCGAAAGTAGGATTAAAATTCGTGAATTGATTTTGCATGTATTGTGATTTCTTCATTCAAAAGTCTTTCTTAGTGAGTGAACGCATTAATAACTTGCCCATATTCATTTCTTTCCTGGAAAGGATGTAGTGATTAGGAAAACAAGTTCACAACAGAAATTCGAAAGTCTGGCTTCGAAAGAAGGGATAAACTTTGTCTAAGTTACTTGAGATCCGGAGGAGATAGTACTCTGGGATCCAGGGCGAGGGTTAGTAAAGTATACATTCTGAGACTGGGAGGAGATGAATGAGATATGTCTAAGAAGGACTGGGAGGTGAATTAGATGTTACCCAACTCACTAGATTTTTCATGGAATACAATGAACGATATCTTGAATACGATTAGCATGTTAACTTATAAGTCATGGGTAACACAATCCTTGTGTCGTCTTCATATTTTTATAACTTTAAATCTTATTTACTTGTCTTTGCATTTTTACTTGTTCTAAACTAAAACCAAAACCCCCACTTTTACTTTATGTAAGTTTATTTTTGGGAAGTAGTAATTACAACTGAATTGTGATAGCTAATAGAACTTGTTTCAACCTATTCCCTGTGGGTTCGACCCCGACTGTTATTTGGGTAAAACATATTGCTAATTATCGTCTATACCTCTTTCAATAGGTGTAATTGAGTGTTATCAGAAACCCCACAGTTACTCATTCACATAGTATGCATTTTCCTCATATATATAATCATCATGAGTTAGCGCTCTACCTTGTTGGTTTACTGCATTGACTTTTTCGGAACCCATGTTTTTGAATGTCAATTTGAATTCAATCCTCAAGTGTTCTATTTCTTGAAGTACTTCTTTGTTTGTTATTTTTGAGTTCTTGTTAGTACAGTTGCAAAGGTGCTCCTCTAAGTTTTGATTTACCTACTACTCTATATGCTCTGTTGTTTTAGCACCACGATCAAGTTTCACATTGGTTTCTTTAAAAGTGTTGGCCATGAATGCTTCTCCAGTGATGGTGTCTACCACAACTTTCCCGTTGTCATCAAGTTCTCAATAAAATGTCTCAAGAACTGACTCATCAATGATTTTGTGGCTTGGATCACTTCTTAAATACTTTACAAGTCATTCCCAAAAAACACTAATTGACTCTCTAGGCATCTTTTGGAAATTATTGATCATATCTTTCTGCTTCAGTTTCTTTGAAAACTAGAAGTATTTCTCGATGAAAGCTCCATGTAACTGCTCCCAAGTAGTGATGGAGTTGTATGGAAGCCCAGTCAATCAAGTAGTTTTTTCACTAGTAAGTAATGATGGAAACACTCGCAATTCGATGACGTCCATGTTTAAGTCAAGGTTACCAACACTACTCTTGCGGACAAACACCATATTATTGAGATGGGTGTATGGTTGTTCAGATGGAAAGCTAGTAAACAATCCGCTACTATGAAGGATCTGAATCAAGCTATTTGAAATCTTGAACTTAGCTCTATGATGAAATTGAGGTAACAGAATGGCACCAGTAGTCCCAATGGAATCGTAGTTGACCATATAGTTATTTCATATGCCAAATTCAAATCACTATCCAAGTGGAGGACATTTTCTCACTATCGGTTGGTTGTAGAGAACATTCTACAGTGGATGCTGAGGAGGATTTTTACGTGCATCCTTTCCTCGAATTCTGAGTCATTCCGTGACTTCTACTTTAGTTTTGTGCCCACCATTATTCGCCACTCTTCTTAATGCTCTCTGAATTTTAGTACTAAATGGAGTCACGAGAATGCCTTGACTCCGCGTATTTGGCATGCATTAGATTTCATACTTGTTTTAGCACAAATAAAAAGAAAAGAAAAGGTAAAATTAGGAAATAATACTACTAGTCAATAACAAGAATTAATCTAATCTAAAAGCGTATTCCTCACCAACGACGGCAAAATTCAATACGCCCAAATTACACTGCCCTAAAGAAGTATAAAGCAGTCGTTGATCAAATATAGAACCTAATAAAGGTTAGGGTCGATCCCATAAGGAATATGATTTAGACTTAGGTTAATAATTTATTATTTATTTTTGTAATCAGATTATTTCCTTACATGGAAGGTTTTTTGTATAAAAATAATTAATTGATTCGATTGCAAGTATCAATTAACAAAGTAACAATTTAATGTGATTTAATTCAATGAAAGATGAAGCTAGGGTATATGTGTTCCCCATGAATCCTTAACTAAGTAGAACATTATATTAGTAATCTTTGTCTAGCATGTTACATGTAAAATCAATAAGTTAATTTTACCTAGGTCCTTGGTCTAGAAAATAAGTAATTATCACAACGCAACTTGGTCTGTCTATGGGTGTATGCTTTACTTACCCTTACCAGTGATCCCATATTAGTTATCCATTGGTCCATTCAAGCTATTAAATGAGTGTTGATAACCTCAAATTTTATCGTATAATCCCTTTTTCCCATCCATTGCCTCCTTGGTCTGGCAAGTGATGATAAGACGAGTTATAACGCGTCCACTAGTTAAAAAGAAATCAAAGCAAAGGGAAAAATAATACATGCATGCACATGATTCAAGAATTACGTTTTATTAGGTCTACATCATTAATTCTTCATGGTTCCGATAACCCTAGTTGTGGAATTAGCAACTCATAATTGAGTGATCACAAACCATATTAATTTGGTTAAATTCAATTGAATATGATAGTAAACTTCGATGATAAAAATTCAAGAATTAAATCCAAAAGTAGTTTATGCTTTAATCTCAAACCCAAAAATGTGCAAAACAAAATTTAAAAACCCAAAAAATATATTTATATACAAGTAATACAAAATAAAGTAAATCCAGAGAAAACAAAAAAATTAAGTTGTATAGGGTTCTAAGACTCATTCCTACGGATCGTATAGCACTAGACGAGTCGTAGACCTTCTCGTGGTCACAACTTCAGTTCAATCTCTCATCTTTCTTCTATGGATATCTTTCTATGGCTCGTAAAAATTGGTATAGCTCATAGCTTCCACTCGGCCAAGTCTTGAGTATTCATACTCTATTCATCTCCTAAGGTCGGTCTTACAGCTCATAGAAGATTCTATGGCTCGTAGACCTCTTTGTAACTCCAGAACTGCCTTAAAATATCACCACTGCTTGTACAACTACTACCTACAACTCATAGAACTTTCTACAACTCGTAGGTTGGCCTCGTAAAAGCCAAGTTGCAGTTGCAATTCACTAAGTATTCATCTTTTATTGCCACAACCTATTTTTCTGCGAAACAAACACAACAAACATCAAATCCACTAATAAATACTTAAAATACATGCAATTTCTTAATTTTAAAGCATTAAATGTACTGTAAATCCATATTTTATTATGTTCCAAGGTTGTACGGAAGGTTAAAGCTCAGAAGACTTGATTTGAAGCACTCGCAATCAGCTGAAGGAAGGTTATGACTTCCCTTTTCTTAGATTGAGCTTGATTATGTGGAAGCATGATGATTAGTTATAATTTTGGTTGGCAAGGTTCTTGATCATGCTTGATGGTGTAGAAGTCATGTTTAAGCCTATTTTGGGGTAATTTGGGAACTTGTGAGCATGCTGAACTAGGTTAGTCATCATCCATACCTTGTGTCCTGGTTAGTATTATTTTCTAATAATGATGAGCATGTTTGGCCTTAGTCTAGGCTTAGACTAGTGCTTGCCATAGACTTGCTATATTTGGAGATTTAGGCCTTGTTCTTACTCTAACATCACTTCGGACGGCTTAGATCCAGGTAGACTAGTATATAAGACTTAGGTATGGTAGTTTGAACCTTAGATTAGGCATTTCCTTAGCATTGATGACCTTCTACCCCTTCTCTCTTTGGTTACGGACAATACATTGATGATTCTAGATTTTGGGCTTTGCTTGGAGATTTAGGACTAGGTACGGTTCGAGATTAGACTTCTTTGTTGGTTATCTGAGAATGGACATTATTGTATGGTGTTTCTATGATGACGAGTTGACATGATATCATTTGGCAACCACTATCGCTGTAGATTCAAAGTCTGGTCATGCTACTCTCTTATCCTCTATGGAGTTGATGTCCATTGGCAATAGTTTATTTCTCCTTTGATGACTCATCTGCGGTTTGAGGTTTGGACTCTGTACTTCTTAGTTGAGCTGCTATTATTGACTTCCTAGAGACTATTATTGGCTACTTTGCTATTCATTGACGGTTCAAGGTTCGGGCTATGCTCTTCTAGCTGTGGATTCACTGTTTTGTATCCCTAATAGTTTTAGATATTTTGTGTACATGTTGGTCTTATGAAGGTCTGCTTGGATTTTAATTTAAAATTGCACACGAGTGTACCTTATGGGCTTATAAGGGGCTCAATTAGGTTTAGTTAGTTGTACTTAGTTTCTTCTACTCCTGGAATACTCGTGTGGATCTCCTTTACATTCCATTTGACCTCTATTGTATCCTAGATTATATCTTTTCATATTGCTTTTACTTTTCAAGCTTAGTCAGTCTGTGATTCTTACTAGATACCTGTTATTTTTGGTACTCATACTACAACCTACATCTATTTTTGTGATGCTGGTATGAGCACCAGTTACGATCACTGATTCGAGCCAGTCACAGTTTACACCGAAGGCGAGGGTGAGCACATGGCGTCCTGGATTTACCTGTTTCCATTTGTATATAGTTTACTAGTCTTTTGCTTTTTGAGACAAGTCTTTTATTTTTGTGATACATTTTTGGGATTTGTTTTTATTTTTGTAGTAGCTCTGTACTTGTGAGTTCCAGATTTTGGAAGGGATCTTATTTGTACATATATATTTTATGTTTGCTTTCGCTTATTCTTTTATAAATTCTATTATGGTTGATTTCTTAGTTTCTACCCTTAATCCCATTACTTGCAGTTCTGAAATACAGATCTGCTTACCTACTGGTCGGTTATAATAAGTATCATCATGATTGGAAGAATCAGATTGTGACAAATATTGTAACCCCTCAGAAGGCCTGAAGTTTAAATTAAGTGGGACAGTGCAGAATTTCAAGTCTGCAGAAGTTTTTGGAATTTGCGAGAGGTGTTTAAGGGTCATAAAAAGAACTGCGGCTAGTAGAATCCAATCATAAATTAGACTTCAGAAAAATTTAAAATCAGGTCAGAGGTTTACGAGTTGGGTTTATGGTCCGTTAAATCATTTACGGGTCATAGATTGAGGTCGTAGACCATCTTCAAAAACTTAAAAAGTTCTATTTGAATAGGACGAGAAGATTTACGGATCGTGGCTAGTTTTATGGTTCGCAGATGGGCATCATAAACTGAAGTCCTAAAACCTCAGAACATTTGAAAATAAGGGCAAACTAATGGTATGTGAATTAATAGCATGTGACTTTTTTGTGAGTGTTGAATGTTTCTACTCCCTTTTGTCCTTTCCTCCATTTGTTCATTGTAAATATATGTGAGTATTTATGAGACATTCTTTTGTCTATATGAGGGCCTTTGAAAGAAAATAGTTGAATAACTGAAGCAAATATAATCTCATGTGCATGTTGAGCAGTAACTATGGTGTCATCGATTTTGCTTGCATAGTTAGTCTTTATTATTGGGGTAATGCAATGTGTTTCTGAAAGGAGGAATGAGTGTTGGTAACATGTCAATATATGTTTTGGTAGCTAAATGTCAAAACTATTGTAGATAGAATGCGTTGTGATATCTTAATATAGGTATAGTAGAGTGACTTGTGTAGTTCTTTGAGGATAAGAAAAGACTTTAGGTTGGGGTGTTGATGCATGGTGAGCTTATCGCTTATTCAGGGTCTCTTTATGTTAGTTTTAGATCTGATGTTTCCATTATGAAGACATTAAGGTATGTTTTCCTTTTTTTAGGTATAGATAGAGGAAACTTTAAGGAGATAAGAAGTGGAATCGAACAAAAAAGACACAAAACTGGATATGAACAGAACATTAGGCGAAGAGAAACTGTCTAAAGTAGAAATTACCAACGATAGGCTCGTAATTGCGAGACTTGCAGGTAGGACCAACTCATAGATAAAAGATGTTCCCGACGTGTGAATGATAGTTCTTTGGAAGAACTCATAGATCCCGTAAGATGAATGAAGTTTTTGATACCACTGTCGGTTATTTTTTAAAAATATGGGGAAACAAAAAGATTGAAAGTGTCTTTCAATGTTTTTCTTAAACATAGGAAGACTTTAAATAGATAACTTAAAACAAAATTCGCCTAACTAAAATATCTCAACAAACTAATCTATCTAATAGAAATTAAAATTTTAAATTGTTTTAAACTTAAGAAACTTATTAGACTAAAAATTATTGCAGTAACTAAAGTAAATTTCAATGCCATAAATGTTTGGTCCATCCAGGAATGTATTTCTGCATATACTTAATAAACTCTTCCATAAACAAAACTACTTGTCGTTACATGATCCTAATCCCAAATTCCCTAGATCTAGCGTTGCCCAACCTATCTTCAAACATCAAAATCTGTTTGATCATTACTCGGGGTTCCCTGAATAGAGATCACCTTAGATGGTGCCTAAGTCCCCGAATTCACATTATTGGAAATAGTCGTTTCCATTTATTGAAGTTGAGATATCATCTAGTTATACTGGGATAATAGGAGCTTCACCACTGCCTCGAGGTTTGAGTTGATCTTTCAACCTTCTAGAAATCCGAAGAGGCGTGTTCGTCACCATCTTGCCCTCTAGCTAGTGTCATATTCCTGGTCTCTCATGTCAGCCCTGTAGTAATCCTCTTCGTCATCGGGGGTACGGTCTCTTTCCTTACGATGATCCTGACCTCCTTTGTGAATGAAGGTCCTAGCTAGTAGGGTCATAACTCCAGGTTTGGTCTACTATTAAACATCCTTATGAAAATGGGTGGTGCCGCCAAACCTTCCACGTTCAAGGATATTTCATTATAGACTTTGTTGTCATTCAACTGCGTGTTTCCTAATTTAGGGGTGGGCATAAATACAGAATAACCGAAGAACTGAACCGAACCGAACTAATTTGGTTTTTCGGTGTCGGTTATTTGGTATTTTGGTTCGGTGTCGGCTCTTCGGTATTTTGGTTCGATGTCGATTCTTCGGTTCGGTGTTTGGTGTTAGGATCATAATTCAACGGTGCACCGAAGAACCGAAGTTTTATTAAATAAAATATAAAATAATAATTAAAACTTTATTACTTATATATTTTGTTCCAATTCCACGATGTGTTACTTTATGTTTTTAGTTTTTACTTTAAAGTGTGAACAACTAATTGATATTATTACTTACTAGTTAATGGCTATTTGGGCAATAAAGTGTGAACAACAACTAATATAAGTTATAACTTAAAAGATAGAGTATAAATCATGTACTACCTTATGTACTTTTTATTTTTCATTTACACAGAAAAATCATTCTAAAAACACCAAAATAAATCAAACCGAAGTTGAAAAAATTGAACCGAACTGATGTAGTTTGGTTCAAAATACGGTGCACACTTTTTCAAAACCGAGCATTGAAGAACCGAATAGAAATTTGGCAAAACCGAACGCTCACCCTTTCCTTAAATGCGAGACATAACAATAGTTTCTATTGCAAAATAGATTCGACCAAGTTAGCAAAAAGTATGAAATAGGTCAAAACAACACTTCATATGTCCTGCCTGTAATGACCTTGAGAGACATTTTTTTTAATTTGTGTGAAATTACCAGTTTACCCCTATCATTAGTGCCCTTGAGTTATTTGATAGGTTTGTGTAGTTGAAAGTGTCAAAATTTTAATGGTTTGTAAATTGTGCAAATTCTTGAGTTTTATAGAGTTTAGAAGTGAAAAAGTGATTTTCGGTACCAACTGGAGCTACGGGTCTCAAAACAAAATTTCGTCAATTCCAGCAGCTCCAAAATGTAAAAATTGGTCTAGAAGAGTTTACAGAATTAGTTTTGGAGTTGTAACGAAGATTTAAGATCTTGTGTTGGAATTTAAGGAATTTTAGGGCTAAGATTTGACTTTGATCAACTTTTGAAGTTTTGATACTCAGAATGGAATTCTGAAGACTCCGTTGGATTCGGGGGATAGTTTTTGGTCTAGAAGAACTGTTGGCTGAATTTTTAGAGGTTCCGAACCCATTTTGGTATTTTGAAGGCCTAAGTTGGTTTAGTTGTGACTCTTCGAGTTTCGGATCAAGGAGACTTCGAATTTGAATTCTAATGATTCCATCATCTCCATAATGGCCAAATTAGGCTAGTAGCATTGTCGGCATGACTATCGAGGCAATCGATACGAGTTTGGGATATTTGGCGCTTTTGACTTTGAAAGTTAGCCTATGGTTGACTTTTGTCAACATTCTTGGAAAACATACTTGAATGACAATTCTAATAGCGCGGTTTGTTTTGAAATTCGATTTTGGTCTAGAACGACCCTTCGTTTGCTTCCTGAAGTTTCTTGTCTAATCTCGAGGCCCATTGTAGAATTTGACTTAAAATTATACTTTGATATGAGATCAACTTTTTATTAAAATGATCTCGTATGATAATTTCGAATGCTCCATTGAGTCCGGAATATCGAATTTAGTGGGATAGCATATCTGGTTTATTTTTATCGGGTTCCGAATGAATTTCGAAGGTTCGTTCGGAAACTTTAAATAATGCAAAAATCAGAAAACATTTGGAGCAAAAGTGCAGATTTTTCAGATTTTCTCTGAACTTTGAACCCTCATTTCTTAAGCTTTACAATTTCAAATCTGGCGATTCAAGAGTCTATCTTCAATAGAATTTCACGGGGAGTCAATTGGTAAGATCCGAATCTTGATTAGAAGCTTCTTTGGAGGAAAGATTAAATGTTTTAGATGCTTCCTCGACCATTTTCGAATTCAGATTTTTGTGAACTTTAGAAGATTTTTTGGCCATCTTTGATCTGAATTTAGTGATTCAAAGCTCTAAACTATGTAGTTTTTCCGTACGAATCCAGTGGTGAGCTCAGAAACATGATTAGGAGTTTTGTGTAAGGTAAATTCCCTAATCTAGCTGCTGCCTTTATTATTTTCGAGTTGGAATTTTAATGGATTTTGGAGGATTGTTTCTTGGTCATCTTCGCTCCATTTTAAATAATTCTTAGGTATAAATTGTGAGTGTTTCCTCAAGGAACATCGTGGTGAGATTATCATTTACCATTTTCTGCAATTATTATCTTCCAAATGATCTTTAAATCAAGATTTCAAAGGTGGGTTATGGGGTTTTCTTCAAAATTAGAAAATTATAATTTTATGATTTGAAACTCGATTCTTGCTCGATTTTAATGAGTTTTTCAGCCACGAGCTCTACTCGATGTGTAGAAGATAATTCTAAATAAAATTTTAGAATTAACCCTTTTCAAAAATATTTAATTTTTGAATTATTTTACCTTTGATTTTGAAATCTATCAATATGGGTGTTATTGGACTCCTTGTGATGTGTATGTTCCATTATTGATAGTGGGTTTTCATTTCAGGTGTTGAATGCTAGAGTTGCTTGTTCAGTGGAGGTGTTCGAGTGCGGTTTCGGTAATTGAGGCAGGTTTGGTTATCCTTCTTTGAGACTGAGATGGGGTAATTAGTCATTCATATGTTATAGACTTTGGAATTGGATTGTATTATGAGTTGAGAATGTTATATATATTGTGATGCCCGTGTGGGTCTTATTTATTTATGTGTTGTCGTGTGGGGTCTTATTTGTATTACATAGCCTGTGTGGGAGAATTATTTGTTATCTTATTTGCTTTAAGAGCGTGTGATCTATGATTTACCGGGGAGAGAGGCTTGAGAGTATTATTTGACTTGTGATGTCCGCTTGAGGGGTTGAGTTGGGGGTTTTGAGCATACCTGAGTATTAAAATATTATTAAGAAAGTGGTGAACACTTAAATTGAAATATTTCCTTTCCATTTCTATTTATGGAGGGTGAGTATCATGTGTAGGTTAATTTTTGAGAGCTTTGAACCTTGTACTACATGTTGAGTTGAATATTGCTTACATGCCATATGTATTTTGATGCATTCATTCTCATTCACCATAACATAAAACATGGGAAGTTGAAAAATAAGGAAATTCTTTCTGAGAAAGAAACTGAAATACCTTTAAACCTTTGTATCTTGAGTCCCTGACCTAGACAATTTTACGGCAGGGTAGTGAATGAATTGTGACACCTTGACCACGAGGAGGTGGCAAGAATAATGAGATATTATGATTGAGGTATATGGTCTACGAGACACCCATGTGTCCTTCTTGGTAGCACAGCTCGGCAGGTGTATACGACAGGTTGTGCGACAGTCATGATTCCACCGTACCACCACATCATTGTATTATTATATTGCATTGCATTGCATTGATATCTGTGCTTCTTGAATTATATAGTTAATTGTGATTATGAGCTGCTATTATGGGTTTACTTTACTTGCACCATTATATATATAAATTGGTGGCACCGATGCTGAAGTGGGACTTTTCTGTATGTAGGTGGAAGCGTTCCTTAATTTATTTTATAGGTTTGATTAATTTCATATACTCAGTCGGCTAAAACCTACTGAGTATATGTGAATTGTACTCACCCCTACTTCTGTGTCCCTTTTTGATATAGATACTAGTCAGGGTACCTCACGTGGAAGCTGATATTCTAGCGGATTGTATATTCTCAAATTAGTGGTGAGGTCCCGAAATTTGGATTGTCACTAGTCTATCTTTATTTCTCAATCTTTTGTATCATTCAGAGACTTATGTTGTATGTTCAGAGTCGAACCTTGTATTAGATGCTCTTTATACTTATGACACCAGATTTTGAGATAATTTCTTCATTGTGTTCTTGTCATTTAAATCGTGGCATGACTTTCCCTTTGAGAGTCTCGTATGAGTTTTACTTTTATTCTTACACATCAAATTGGATTTTGGGATGTATACCATCATGACCTCTATTTTTGGGTCGTGACACTGCCTCGAACGACACCAAACTATTTACCTCTAAATTGGTCACTAAGAGTAAAAATTGAATATGTTAATGTTGTTCAAGTACACGCGGATTGAGATCCCCAAACAATACGATATCATTAAGGCCAAATTTCTTGTTAAGCATTCTTAAGACAATGAACTGAATAAAAGCAATGAATACGGAAACAACTGACACTATAAAAGTAATAGATAATATTAACATATTCTCTAGCGTGGTTATCAAGCAATGTCACCAAAAAAGCAAAAATTCAATGAGTTTAAGAGCTTTAGGTTACAAATCTTCGAATTAATAATTAGTGAGTCATGAAAAAATATGAGATACACGTAAGACAGTGTTGGCTGAAGTCTAAAGCAAGTAAAGCACTTGCTTAGTGCCCCAAGATCTGTAAGGCCCAAAATTAATTTTTTTTGCACAAAATTAAAATATTTTTTAAAATAAATTTAATGTCCAAACATAATTTTACTATATGTATATCCTTATATAATTTCAATGTTAAATATATATTTTTAAAATTCAACCAAATATTGTCCAATTGAGCTATAATTAATTTATGATACCAGATTTTGGAATAATTTCTTCATTCTGTTCTTGTTATTTAAATCGTGGCATGACATTCCCTTTGGAAGTCTCGTATGAGTTTTACTTTTAGGCTTATACATCAGATTGGATTTTGGGATGTGTATCATCATGACCTCGATTTTTAGGTCATGACAAATTGGTTTTAGAGAACTAGATTCACCGGTCTTATAAGTTAAAGAGTAGAGTCCTGAGGCTACAAGATACTTAATAGGAGAAACTCCTTCCTTTGATTCCTTTCATTCGATTTGTTCATATCAAGTGTTATATACATCTAATCTATTCCTTCCGCGTTAAAAGTAACTATCGGGTTCGAAATGGCGGCTCTTGCTTGAGGATGATCTAGTGATGCCCCATTCGAGCTGATTCTGAGTATGAAGATATGGAGCAACAAAAACATAGGTTGGGAAAATGGTGGTTTGACATTTTGTGTTGGATTTCAAATTTTAGATATCCAATTAGCCCCACTTTAGATTCTTTTGAGATCTGTAGCTCCACCTATGTCTTCTAGCGTTGCTATGTTTACTTAGGAGCAAAAGAGTTTTGGGGAGATTCGTCAGGGTATTGTCTCCCAAGTTTGATGTTATCACTATTGAGAAGGCTTACATCTTTTTGACCAAGTGTTAGGACAGGCTGTTCAAAATCAGATATCTTGAAGGCACATAGAATGCCTTATTCCTCTTTACAATTGCGGGAATGGCTAAGGAATGATGGAGGTCTGTTCTTGATCATAGACTTGTCGGTCCTCCTATGATGAGTTGGGAGTAGTTTACTGAGGTTGTTTTGTTATGGTTAGTTTAAATAAGGGGCAACTATGTGATTCTTATTCTATTCAGCCAGGGTCATAAGTTGTTCGTGATACACTAATTTTAGTTGTTTGAGGTGCTTCATAGGGTACTCGAGGTGGTGGTTGTGGTGGTTCACAGGATAAGGGTGACCCTCAATTATGCTATGCTATACCGGGTACATTTGAGGCAGAGGCCTTTGATGTGGTTATTACAGGTATTGTTCTGGTTTGCCATCGTTCTACATTAGTATTATTTGAACCAGGGTCTACTTACTATTATGTGTCAACTTATTTTGATGTGGGTATTGATTATATGAGTGAGTCCCTTGTTGAGCCTATTACTATTTCTACCTCGGTAGGTTAACCTTTAGTGGTGGATAGAGTATATAGGGAGTGTGTAATGATATTTTTGGGTAGAGAGACCCGAGCTGACTTGATCTTATTAGACATGCTTGACTTTGACCTGATATTGGGTATGGACTGCTTATCTCCTTATCATGCAATATTAGATTGTTATGCTAAGACCATGACCTTAGTCTACATTGATTTGCATTTCTTGGTATGGAAAAGTAACTCGAGTTCATAGCCTAAAGGGGTGATATCGTATATTTTTGTCTGTCGTATGCTGGATAAAGGTTGCTTATGTTATTTGGCTCATGTACGTTATCTTAATAAGGAGTCATCTCCCTTAGAGACCACGAGGATGGAGGGTGGTGAGAGAGTTTATGGATATATTTCCTATAGACTTGTCGGGTGTTCCTTCTGATCGTCATATCAATTTTTTGATTGATTTGGAGGTAGGCACCAAGTCCATATTTATTTCTCTTTATCGGATGGCTCCAGCGGAATTGAACAAGATGAAACAACAATTGGAAGATTTGTTGAAAAAGACATTTAATAGACTTAGTGTATCACCATGGGGTGCACTAGTTTTATTTGTGAAGAACAAGAACGGTACTATGAGGATGTATATTGATTATCAACAGTTGAACAAAGTCATCATCAAGAACAAGTATCCTCTTCCTCGCATTGATGATTTATTTGATTAGCTTCAGGGTGCATCGATGTTCTTTGATTTGAGGTCAGGTTACCATCAGGTGAGAGTTTGAGAATCTGATATCCCAAAGACTGTATTCAAGACTCATTATGGGCATTATGAGTTTGTGGTTATGTCTTTTGGGTTGACTAATGCCCCAGCTGCTTTTATGGAATTAATAAATTAAATATTTTAGCCTTATTTGGACTCATTGGTGATTGTGTTTATCGATGATATCTTGGTTTACTCCAAGAATGAGATCGACCATGTTAGTGACTTGAGTTCAGTACTTCAGAGATTGAGAGAGAAGAAGTTGTATGCAAAGTTCTCCAAATGTGAGTTTTGGCTTGAGTCCATGGCATTCTTGGGTCAGGTGGTGACCAAGGACGGTATTATGGTTGATCCGACCAAAGTTGCAGTAGTTTGTGTTTGGATTAGGTCTATTTCAGATATCGAGATTCAGAGTTTTATTGGGTTGGCAGGTTATTATTATTGGATTGTTCAGGGTTTCTCATTTATTGCAGCCTCATTGTCTAGGCTAACTCAAAAGGATGTGGCATTTCAGTCGACTGATGAGTAAGAGGTGAGCTCAAGGATTATTGACCTCATCACCTATTCTAGCCTTACCCGAGGAGGTCGTGGTCTTTATTGTGTTTTGTGATACTTCGGGGGTTAGTTTGGGTGGTGTATTGATGCAAAAAGGAAGAGTTATAGCTTATGCTTCTCAACAGCTAAAGGTACATGAGAAGAACTACCCTACTCATGACTTAGAGTTGGATGCGGTGGTGTTTGTTATGAAGTTGTGGAGGCACTATCTCTATGGAGTGTATTGTGAGGTCTATACTGACCACCGTAGCCTTAAATATATCTTTTCTTAGCCAAATCTGAACATGCGGCAACGTAGGTGGTTAGAGTTATTAAAAGACTATGACATCACCATTTTTTATCATTCGGGCAAAGCTACTATGGTAGCAGATGCCCTGAGTAACAAAGAATCTAGTATGGGTAGTTTGGCCTTCCTTAAGGATGATGAGAGGCCTTTGGCATTGGAGGTTTAGTCATTGGCTAGATAGTTGGTCCGACTTGATATTTTTACACATCATGGTATTTTGGCCTTTGTGGAGGCTAGGTCTACTTTGATGGACCAGATTCGTACACACCAGTTTTAAGATGACAAGTTGAGGGCCATTCAAGACAAAGTGTTGAGTGGTGAAGAAAAATCAACCTCTCTTGATTCGAAAGGAGTTTTGAGGATTAATGGTCGCATTTGTGTGCCCAAGGTTAGTGAATGGGTACGTATGATATTGGAGGAAGCTAATTATTCCAAGTATTCGATTCACCCGGGAGTGGAAAAGATGTTTCATGACTTGAAACAACACTATTGCTGGTGTGGCATGAAGAGAGACATTATTAATTTTGTGTCTAAGTGTCTAAATTGCCAACAAGTGAAGTATGACCATTAGAAACCGGGTGGTCCTATGCAAAGGATGCCCATTTCCGAGTAGAAATGGGAGCGTATCACTATAGAATTTGTGTCTGGATTACCTATGGCATTGGGTAAGTATGACTCTGTCTGGGTGATTGCAGATCAATTGGCCAAATCAGCCCATTTCCTTCTGGTGAAGACTAGCTACAATGCGGATCAGTTATCTAGGATCTATCTTCGTGAGACTGTTAGGATGCATGGGGTGCCTATCTAAATTGTGTGGGATCGGGGTTCAGTGTTCACCTCTCACTTTTAGAAGGCATTACAGCGTGGTTTGGGTACGCAGCTAGAGATGAGTTCAACATTTCATCCCCAAACCGATGGTCAGTCCGAGCAGACTATTCAGGTGTTGGAGGATATGCTTAGGGCCTGTATGATTGATTTTGGTGCCCGATGGGACCAACACTTGTCCTTAACAGAGTTTTCTTATAATAACAGCTATCACTCCAACATTCAGACGACACCATTTGAGGTATTGTATGGTCGTAGGTATCGATCACCCATTGGATAGTTTGATTCTATTACGGTTGATGCATTCGATACTGACTTACTTAGGGATGTTGTGGAGTGGGTACATTTGATTCAGGATCGACTATTGATAGCTCAGAGTCGTAAGAAATGTTATGCTAACAGGAGGGTTCGTCCCTTATAGTTATGGTGGGTAATTTTGTGTTGCTTAAAATATCGCCCATGAATGGTGTGATGAGGTTCGAGAAGAAGGGCAAGCTTAGCCCAAGGTTTGTTGGCCCATTTGAAATCTTGAGGAGAGTAAGTGGGGTGGCATATGAGTTGGCCTTACCCCCTAAATTATTAGCTTTCCATCCGGTGTTTCATAGTTACATGCTTCACAAATACATATTGAATGAGTCTCTTGTGATTTCTTATGATGCGGTAAAGCTGAGTCCAGATTTGACTTATGAGGAGGAACCGACAGTTATCCTAGTAGGTAGCTTCTTAGACTCAGGACCAAGAAGATCGCTTCGATCAAAGTACAGTGGCGGTATCGGCCTGTTGAGGAGGTGACTTGAGAGTTAGAGTCTGATATGCGGGCCTAGTACCCTCAACTTTTTGAAATCCCAGGTACTTTCTTTTATCTTATGTTCGAGGACGAATGTCCTTTTTAGTGGTGGATGTTGTAATAACCTAGAGTGTTATTTTTTAAAATTTATGTGAAATTATCATTTTACCCCTATCATTAGTGCTCCCGAGTATTATTTGATCGATTTGTGTAGTTACAAGTGTCAAAATATTAATAGTTTGTAAATTGTGCCAATTCTTGAGTTCTATAGAATTAAGAGGTGAAAAAGTGATTTTCGATACCAACCGAAGCTACGGGTCTCAAAATGGAATTTTGTTAATTCCATCAGCTCTGGAATGTGGAAATTGGTATAGGAGAGTTTACGAAATTAGTTTTAGAGTTGTAACAAAGATTTGAGGTCTTGAGTTGGGAATTTAAGAAATTTTAGGCCAAGGTTTGACTTTTGTCAACTTTTGGAGTTGCGATACTCAGAATAGAATTCTAACAACTCCGTTTGATTCGGAGGATGGTTTTTGGTCTAGAAGAAGTGTTGGCTAAATATTTAGAGGTCCTGAGCCCATTTTGGTATTTTCAAGGCCTAAGTTGGTTTAATTGCGACTTTTCGAGTTTCAGGTCAAGGAGACCTCGAATTTGAATTCTATTAGTTCCATCAGCTCTGTAATGACCAAATTAGACTAGTAGCATTATCGTCATGACAATCAAGACAATCGATACGAGTTTGAGGCTATTTGACGCTTTTGACTTTAAAAGTTAGCGTATGATTGACATTGGTCAAGATTCTTGGCAAACGTACTTGGATAAAAATTCTGACAGCGCGGTTAGTTTTGGAATGTCGATTTTAGTCTAGAATGACCCTTCGTTTTCTTTCCGAAGTTTTCGATCTAATCCCGATGTCTGTTGTAAAATTTAGCTTAAAATAACACTTTAATGTGGGATTTATTTTTTATTAAAATGATCTCGTATGACAATTTTGAATACGTCATTGAGTACGAAATGTTGAATTGGTGGGGTAGCATATCTGGTTTATTTTTATTGATTTTTGAACGAATTCCGAAGGTCCGTTCGGAGACTTTAAGTGCAGAATTAGTGCAGATTTTTCAAAAACAAAAAATGGTGCAAAAGTGCAAATTTTTTAGATTTTCTCTCAATTTTGAACCCTTATTTCTTGAACTTTTCATGTCCAAATCTGTCGATTCAAGAGTCTATCTTCAAGAAAATTTCATCGGAAGTCCATTGCTGAGCTCAGAATCTTGATTAGAAGCATCGTTCGAGATAAGATTTGATGTTTTAGATGCTTTCTCGACTATTTTTGAATTCAGATTTTTGTAAACTTTAGAAGATGATTTATTGGCCATCTTAGATCTGAATTCGGTGATTCAAATCTCTAAATTGTGTAGTTTTTTCATAGAAATCCAGTGGTGAGCTCCGAAATCTTATTAGGAGTTTCGTGTGAGGTAAATTCGATAATCTAGTTGCTGCCTTTATCATTTTCCAGTTATAATTTTAATGGATTTTGGAGGATTGTTTCTTGGTCATCTTAGCTCCATTTTTAATGATTCTTGAGTCTAAATTGTGAGTTTTTCTGCAAGGAACATCATGGTGAGATTCTTTACCAACTTCAACAATTATTATCTTCTAAAACATCTTTAAATCAAGATTTCAAAGGTGGGTTATGGGTTTTCTTCCAAGTTAGAATATTGTATTTTTATGATTTGGAACTCGATTCTTGCTCGATTTTAATGGATTTTTTAGCCACAAGCTCTAATCGACGTGTAGAAGATAATTTTCAGATAAAATTCCATATTTGATCCTTTTCAAAGATAATTAATTTTTGGACCATTTACCCCGGTTTTGAAACCTATCAATATGGGTGTCATTGGACTCCTTGTGATGTGTATGTTCCATTGTTGATAGTGAATTTTCATTCTGAGTGTTGAATTTGAGAGTTGTTTGTATGGTTTCGACAATTAAGATAGGTTTGACTATCCTTCTTTGAGACTGAAATGGGGTAATTAGTCATTCATATGTTATAGACTTTAGGATAGGGTTGTAGTATGAGTTGAAAACTTTATATATATATATATATATATATATATATATATATATATATATATATATATATATATATATATATATATATATATATATATATATTGTGATGTACTAGTGGGGTCTTATTTATTTATGTGTTACCGTGTAGGAGCTTATTTGTATTACATAGCTCGTGTGGGGGCATTATTTATTATTATATTTTCTTTAAGAGCATGTGATTCATGATTTGCTGGGGAGAGAGGCTTGAGGGTATTATTTGACTTGTGATGACCGCCTCAGGGGTTGAGTTGGGGGTTTTGAGCATGCCTGAGTACTGAAATATTGTTGAGAAATTGGTGAACACCTAAATTGAAATATTTTCTTCACATTTCTATTTATTAAGGGTGAGTATCATGTGTAGGTTAAGTTTTGAGAACTTTGAACCTTGTACTACATGTTGAGTTGAATATTGCTTCCATGCCACATGTGTTTTGATGAATTCATCCTCATTCATCATATCATGAAAAATGAAAAGATGAGAAATATGAAAATTCTTTTTGAGAAAGAAAATGAAACACCTTTAAACCTTTGTATCTTGAGTCCCTGACTGAGGCAGTTTTACGGCAGGGTAATGAATGCATTGTGATCCCTTGACCACGAGGCGGTGGCAAGGATAATGATATATTGTGATTGAGGTATATGGTTTGCGATACCTCCATGGGTCCTGCTTAGTAGCACAGCTCGGCAGGTGTATACGACAGGCTATGCAACAGTCTTGATTCCATCGTACCCCCACATCATTGCATCATCATATTGCATTGCATTGCATTGATATCTATGGTGCTTGAATTATCTGGTTAATTGTGATTATGAGTTGTTATTATGGACTTACTTTACTCGCGCCATTATATATATAAATTGGCGGCACTGATGTCAAAGTGAGACTTTTCTATTGCAGGTGGAAGCGCCCCTTAATTTATTTCATAGGTTTGATTAATTCCTTATACCATTCGGCTAAAACCTACTGAGTACATGTGAATTGTACTCACCCCTACTTCTATGTCCCTTTTTGATGCAGATACTAGTCAGGGTACCTCACGTGGAAGTTGATATTCTAGCGGATTGTATATTCTCAGATTAGTGGTGAGGTCCCGAAATTCGGATCATCACTATTCTATCTTTATTTCTCAATCTTTTGTATCATTCAGAGACTTATGTTGTATGTTCAGAGTCGAACTTTGTATTAGATGCTCTTTATACTTATGACACCAGATTTTGAGATAATTTATTCATTGTGTTCTTGTCATTTAAATCGTGGCATGACTTTCCCTTTGAGAGTCTCGTATGAGTTTTACTTTTAATCTTACACATCAAATTGGATTTTGGGATGTGTACCATCATGACCTCTATTTTTGGGTTGTGACACTGCCCCTCGAACGACACCAAACTATTTACCTCTAAATTGGTCACTAAGAGTAAAAATTGAATATGTTAATGTTGTTCAAGCACACGTGGATTGAGATCCCCAAACAATACGATATCATTAAGGCCAAATTTCTTGTTAAGCATTCGTAAGACAATGAATTGAATAAAAGCAATGAATACGGAAACAACTGACACTATAAAAGTAATAGATATTATTAACATGTTCTCTAGCGTGGTTATCAAGCAATGTCACCAAAAAAGCAAAAATTCAATGAGTTTAAGAGCTTTAGGTTACAAATCTTCGGATTAATAATTAGTGAGTCATGAAAAAATATGAGATACATGTAAGACAGTGCTGGCTGAAGTCTAAAGCAAGTAAAGCACTTGCTTAGTGCCCCAAGATCTGTAAGGCCCAAAATTAATTTTTTTTGCACAAAATTAAAATATTTTTTAAAATAAATTTAATGTCCAAACATAATTTTACTATATGTATATCCTTATATAATTTCAATGTTAAATATATATTTTTAAAATTCAATCAAATATTGTCCAATTGAGCTATAATTAATTTAAAGTACAATTTCTATTTTATTCTTTTTATACTTCTTGTCGGATTCTCATATTATGCAAAAATATATATGTCTTATCAAATACTCCCTCTATTTTATTTTATTTGTCTATAATTTGCATATTTCTATTTTCACAGAAAGTTCTACTGCTACTTTTCATTTTAGCCTTAATCAAACATTAAAAGGGGCAGCCCGGTGCACTTAAGCTCCTGCTATGCGCAGGGTTCGGGGAAGGACCCGACCACAAGGGTCTAATCAAACATTCTTATAAGAATAACATAATATGTTTAAGTTCACAAGATTCAAAGAGTATTTTCTAAATGTTGAATGTAATATAGGTGTCACTTAATCAGTTATAACAAATCGTCAGTTAGTTTAGTGACAGTTAATCATTAGTTGGTGATTCAGTTAGTGAAATCTGTTAGAATCTTTTTATATATTAGTAGCTTTCATCTCATCTGTAACTTGTGACTTTCAACTCAATAAGAATTCTCCCTTTTCTTCTTATTTCTCTCCACCTCCATGATCATGGAGCAGTAAGAATAGTGTTAGTTTACACGGTATCAAAGCATAAATTGTGTGAATCTAGGGATTCGCTTCGCTTATTCCATTGCTGAGAAGAGTAGGATCAAGAGGAGCGAGAGATTCATCATTTTCATTTTGTCAGTTGTTGCTACATGTTTGAAAGAAGTTCAGATCCATGGGAAGTACTATGGATTACAATCACCAGCTGTATTTACATCCTTCTGATGCACCAGGCTTACTTTCGATTGAGATTGAACAAAAAGGAATGAAGAACTACATGTTATGGAGTCGCACGATGAAATTGGCACTCCTGGCAAGGAATAAACATGGATTCATTGATGGATCAGTAAAGAAAACCAACTATGAAGGGGATTTACATAAAAGATGGGACAGATGTAATGCTATTGTGGGTTCGTGGTTGATGAGCAGTGTACAATCAGATCTTCTCAATGGAATTCTTTTCAGATCTAATGCTTATCTTGTTTGGAATGACCTTAAAGAAAGGTTTGACAAGGTAAATAATTCTCGAGCCTATTCATTTATATAAGGAAATAGCAACTATAGTATAAGGTGTTTCATCTGTTTCAGTGTATTATTTGAGATTGAAAGACCTTTGGAATGAAAATAATTCTATTATTCCTTTTCCTACGTGTGATTATGAGAGGTCGGAGGATTTTGTGGAACACTTAAATAGGCAGAAGCTTTTTCAATTTCTTATTGGATTAAACGATGGTTATGCTCAAGCAAGATCCCAAATTTTGATGTTGAGTCCTGAACCTAGTATGAATCAGGCGTATGCCATGATCATACAGGATGAAAGTCAGAAAATACTTGTTGGTAGTAATTGTATTGCTACAGGAAGAGTGGATCCCTCAGTTTTTTATGTTGCACAAAGAGGAACCATAGCTCTGTATTTAACTAGAGGTTCAAGAGCAGGATAAACCTGTGCCTTAGGACACTAACACCAAAGGAAATTCTGTGATTTCTGTAACATGAAGGGTCATACAAGAGCTGATTGTTACAAGCTGATGAAATGTGAGCATTGTCTGCAAAAGGGACATCTTAAGGAGACTTGCTATAAACTAATTGGATATCCAGAGAACTTCAAAGGCAAGAGGACAAAACTTAGGATATAGTCATGGAAAACAAGCCACAGACTATTGTGTGGGAACAAGAGGTTCTACACCTATTCTTACCTAGGATCAGTATAATCAACTTGTTTATATGTTGAATAAATATTCCATAAGTGATACAGGTACCAGTAAGGGAGGCAATTCCAACTATGTTGCTAACATAGCAGGTATATCATACTCTCATATTGATGGTAGTATTAAATGGATAGTTGATATTGGAGCTATTAATCACATGATAGGTGATAAATCTATATTGCAAACTGGAACATCAGTAGAAAATGCAGGAAAAGTTCAGTTACCAACAAGAGAATCAGCAAATATATCTCATATAGGGAATTGTCAATTGTCAGGAGGTGATCTTATTAAGAATGTGTTATGTGTACCATTATTCAAATTCAATCTCTTGTATGTGTCTAAATTGACAAAAGAATTATAGTGTTGTGCCATGTTCTTCCCTAATTTCTGTTTATTTCAGAATCTCTTATCTGGGAGGGTGAGGGAGATTGGTAACGAACAAGATGGATTATATGTAATGTACTCCCAAAAGGGGAAAGGAGGCACCACACAAAAGAAGTCGTTGGCAGTCCACCCAGATGTTGATGCAGTATTATGGCATAGAGGAATGGGACGTGCTCTTTTGACCATTTTAAGAAGATTTATATTTTTTTAGAATAATCCATGCTTCACTATAGACAATTGTGATGTATGTCCTCTAGCTAGACAAACTAGAGTTCCCTTTCCAGTTAGTTTAACTAAAAGTAGTAGCATGTTTCAGTTGTTGCATATGGATGTATGGGGTTCTTACAAAACTGTCACATGTGATGGTATGCAGTACTTCCTTATTATAGTAGATAACTATTCTAGATGGACATGGTTGTTTCTACTGAGAGTTAAATCTGATGTTGTTTTTCTATGCAAAAACTTTATTCCAATGGTTCACACTCAATTCAATAAGAAGGTTCAAGTGTTTAGATCTGACAATGGCTCTGAATTTTGTAATCATCATTGTGCAAGTATTTTTTAATATTTTGGTGTTATTCATAAAATTTCTTGTCCCTACACTCCCAAATAGAATGGGATAGTAGAGAGGACGCATATACATATACTTAAAACTGCCCGAGCTATTAAGTTTCAAGGTTGTCTACCTGATAGGTTTTGGAGAATTTGTGTTAAAGTTGATGTCTACATTATCAATAGGATTCCATCTATTGTTCTAGACAAGAAAACTCCATATGAATTGGTTTATCACAAGGTCCCAAATTTGAAGCATATACGGGTGATTGGTTGCCTTTGTTATGCAACAAACTTGGTCAAACAAGATAAGTTTGGACCAAGGGAAATCAAGGTTGTCATGATGGGATATGGGATACAACAAAAGGGTTACAAGTTGTTGGAATTAAAAAACAAGAAGTTCTTTATTAGTAGAGATGTTCATTTTAATGAAAATGTCTTTCCTTTTCAAAACATGAAAGCTCCTCCAGACATAAGGGATCAGGTATTTAATCTTGTTGCTTCAATGGACCATTTTAATCCTTTACATGATGATACTGCGGTACAAGGGGATGAAGATGTCCTAGCTCCACCGAACCAAGGAGATGAAGATGCTATAGCTCCACAGGAACAAGTTGTTGTAACTTCATAACCTCCTGTATGTAGGAGATCTCACAGGTCTACTCGGCCTCCTATTTGGCACAAAGATTTTGTGACCAAAACCAAGAGGGGTCAAGGTGGTTGTCAATACCCTATATCAGATGCAGTAAACTACACAAGTTTATCAGTCCAGTATTAAAATTAATTGTGTAATTTTTCATCAGCAACTACTGAGCCTAGCACTTAAACAGAAGCAGCAAAGGGGTCACATTGGATAGATGCCATGAAGGCAGAGATTCATGCTCTAGAAAAAAATAAGACATGGAAAGTAGTCCCACTACCTAAAGGCAAGAAAGCTATTAGTTGTAGATGGGTTTATAAAATCAAATATAAGGCAGATGGAAGTATAGAGAGACATAAATCACGATTGGTTGTAAAAGTTATAGCCAAAGAGAGGGACTTGATTATCAGGAGACTTTTTCACCTGTAGTGAAGATGGTGACAGTCAAATCATTTATTTCTATGGCTGTAGCTTAAAATTTGTATATTCATCAAATGGATGTATATAATACTTTTTTTAAGGAGATTTACAAGAAGAGGTATATATGGAGTTGCCTCAAGTTTTCATTGTCCCCACAATAGGTGGTCAAGTGAAGAGTATTTTTAGATTTCTTAAATCATTGTATGGGCTCAAGCAAGCCTTTAAACAATGGAATATAAAGCTACCCCCAGCATTGCTGGATTCTGGTTTTACACAAAGTCACTTGGATTACTCCTTGTTCATTAAACATACAGATGAAAAGAAAGTTTTTGTCCTAATCTATGTTGATGACTAATTGATAACAGGAAGTGATTTAAGTCTCATACAGGAGACTAAGACCATTTTGCAGACCAATTTCAAGATCAAGGATCTAGGTGAACTCAGATTTTTTTTGGGAATTGAGTTTGCTAGAAACAGTGAAGGCATCTTGAATCATCAAAGAAAATATGCCCTTGAGCTTGTTTCAGACTTGTGTCTGGGAAGTGCTAAGCCAGTTGGAGCACATGTGGTGGTCGATGAAAAGTTAACTTCAGTGGTTTTTGATCAACATATCAATTCACAGCATCCCCGGACCCTGCGCATAGCGGGAGCCTTAGTGCACCGGGCTGCCCCTTTTTTTTTTATATCAATTCACAGCATGATCTTGTATTGAAGGATCCAAGTCCATATCAAAGACTGGTGGGCAGGTTACTTTATCTAACTTTAACAAGGCCATACATATCATTCCCAATCCAAAATCTTAGAAAATTTATGCATTCACCCAAATAATCTCATACGAAGGCTGCTCTTAGATTTGTGAGATACGTAAAACAATCACCTGGAATGGAAATCCTCATGTCATCTACTGTTTCTAATAAGTTGCAAGCTTATTGTGATGCTGACTGGGGATCGTGTCTTACCACTAGGAGATCAGTAAGTGGATATGCAGTGAAACTTGGTGATTCACTTATATCTTGGAAATCGAAGAAACAACTTATTGTATCTATAAGCTCAGCAGAGGTAGAGTATAAGAGCCTTGTCTCAACAGTTGTTGAAGTAATTTGGCTCATAAAATTGTTCAACGAGTTGGGATTGCTCATTCAATTACCAGTAAATGTGTTGTGTGATAGCAAGTCAGCCATCCAGATAGCAGCCAACCTAGTGTTTCATGAGCATACGAAACATATTGACATTGACTGTCATTTTATTCGAGAGGAAATTCAACTTGGATTAATAAACATAGTTTACTTGGCCTATGCAGAACAGCCAGCAGATATACTAACTAAAGGATTGCTTACTCTCCAACATGCTCATCTCATATCCAAGCTAGGTATTAAGAATATCTTCATACCTCCTAGCTTAAGGGAGAGTGTTGAATGTAATACAGGTGTCACTTAATCAGTTATAACTAATTGTCAGCTAGTTTAGTGACAGTTGTTCATTAGTTAGTGATTCAGTTTTTGATATATCTAAAATTTTATGCCGAGTCAAACTAAAAACATATAAAATAAAATGAGTGAAATATATTTAGGCCTCTTTTTGAAGATTTGGCTTTAGGCTACATATTCCATATTGAGATGCCCCTGATATAAGGAATAGGGAAATATTTAAAGCTAATTACAAGAAATGCCTTGCGTGTATTTAGCCCCCATGATGATCCGTATCTGCACATTATTTTTGTTACTGTAGGGCTATGTAACTATTAAGGAGGATTAATGATTGTACTTTTGAGTTATGTTGACCGGTCATGGTTATCGTCCTAATCATAAAGCTCTGAATAATCAAAGATTTCGGATCCTGAGGCATCTCCAATCTACTCCCTATTTTACTCTTTAAATACAGAGATTATTTATATTTGAAGAGTATCAATTCCAACCCAATTCACTAGTTTACTCTTTAAAAAATAATCTTTTTCTCTCTTCTTAATATTATACATATTAATAGAAAATTCAAATAAGTGAAATCATTGATGAAATATAATTACATAATAAATATTACATCATCGTGTTTAATTATATATATATATTACATTATCATAAAATTTATTTCGTGTAAGAAATTTACTATCCCTATTTCATTTTGAACGAAAATTTTAAAAAAGAAATAGAAAAATTATTAATTCAGAATGGAAGTAGTATACTTGTCAATAATATATTTTTAGATGGTGTATTACATTAGAAAATAATTATAAATATTATAGACTTATTTAATGGTCTTATATAATAAAATAATATTAAAATAATTTTAAATTGCATATTTAAAGTGATGACTTTTTAATTAAAAAATAATAAACTAAAAAAATTATTAATTCGAGATGAAAGTAATATACTTGTCAATAATATATTTTTAGATATATTACATTTAAAAAACAATTACAAATAGTAAATACATAATTAATAGTCTTATATAATAGAAATAATATTAAAACAATAAAAAAATGAAATAGAGAGTGCTACTATTCGTCACTCAATAAATGAAGAATAGAGAGTGAAATGAAGAGTGGTTGAAAAACCCATTTTTTATTCTACTCAGTAAAAATAGAAAACAAAAAATAGAAATGAGATAAGGTGGAGATGTCTAATGATACAATCCCGGATCTTCAACAAACATGATCATCCTTACCGGTCATGTCTAGCTATTAGGTGTGTGTTGCCTTTGTTGAGTTATGTCCGACATGTTTCTTCTTACCACTTGTCGCCTTCTGATAAGTCAATTTAATAAATTCGGATTTATATCCTTACAAATAGATGAGTGAACTTTTTTTAAAATGATACTTACTCCATTTTAAAAAGATTGACCTAATTTGACTTGATATGGAGTTTTAAAAAAAGACTTTTCACTCTTATGATTCTAAATTAAAATTATATCAAATGTATCAAAATATTTTTAAATTTTATGACTTTAAATATGCCACGTGAAAAATTAAAATTAAAGTGTAACCAAAACAGAAAAAGGATCATTCTTTTTGTAACAAATTTAAAATAAAAGTGGATCATTCTTTTTGAAATGGAGAGAGTGTAATTTTTGTTATAGTTCATATGTCACATATTTTTAACATCAATTTCAAATAGATGTACACTTACACAAGTGGCAGTTGTAGTGATTGTACATTAATGGATCAGATCTTGAAAAGAACTGTACAATCTTGACTATCCTTTATTCATTCCCTAAGAAAGAATATATATGTGATAGAATATTAAAATAAGGAAAATAAATATCTCCTTAATATGCTACCAAATATATAAAGAATTATATGGTAATGATTTCCCTACAAATATGCTACCAAATATTATACTGCAACACTCACCCTCAAGTTAGAGCATGGGAATCAAAAATACCCAACTTGAAAAGCAAGAAATCAAACTGAGTTTTGCTAAGAGTTTTGGTAAAAATGTCTGCCAATTGTGAAGATGTTGAAACGTGCGACGGAGAGATCAAACCTTCATTAATTGCATAACGAAAAAAGTGACAATCTACCTCAATGTGCTTTGTTTGTTCATGGAAAATTGGATTTTTTGCAATGTGCAAAGCGGACTGACTATCACAGAATAATTTGATCGCCTTGGGATGTTGTATACCTAAACTCAACAATAGACCTTTTGGCCACTTCAACTCACAAGTGACCGTAGCCATGGACCTATATTCAGCTTCTGTAGAAGATCTAGAAACTGTGTGCTGCTTCTTTGTCTTTCAAGAGATGGGATATTGATCTAGAAATACTAGCCAACCTGTCAACGAATGACGAGTAAGTAGACAAGCCGCCCAATCAGAATCACACCATCCCTGCAAAGTCAACTCACTGTCGGCACGTAACAAAATACCCTGTCCTGGGGTGCCTTTCAAATAACGAACCACTCGTAAGGCCACTTCCCAATGTTCGATTTGGGGTTCTTGCATGAATTGAGACAAAATATGAATAGAGTATGCTAAGTCCGGTCGAGTGACCCCCAAATAAATCAAACACCTGACTAATAGAAAACCCACTTGGCTTTACACCTAACAACCCTTCTTTAGAGACAATATCAAGAGTATACTTGCGTTGACACAAAAACAACCCTGATAAACTATGAGCTACTTCAATACCTAAAAAATATTTGAGAGACCCAAGGTCTTTCATTTTGAAACAATAACTCAAATAGGCTTTGAAAGTTGCAAGTGTAGTGGAATCATTCCCAGAAACAATAATATCATCAACATAAATCAAGATATTAATCTGAATATTCCCTCTAGTAAATGTAAAAAGAGAATAATCAGAATAAGATTGTAGGAAAACGTATCCTTTCAAAGCAGTCACCAATTTTACAAACCAACATCTAGGGGCTTATTTCAACCCATACAACGATTTGCGCAAACGACATACCAACGTAGGATCTGAACTTTCAAACTCGGGAGGGAGTTTCATATACACCTCCTCATCAAGGTCACCATGTAAAAAGGCGTTATGAACATCCATTTGGTGAAGTTCCTAATTTTTGGATGCTACAATGGCTAGGAAGGCTCGAACAGTAGTTATCTTGGCGATCAGAGCAAAAGTTTCATTGTAGTCAATCCCTGTTTGTTGATGATTTCCCAACACAACTAAGTGCTATTTGAGCCATTCCACATCTCCATTTGACGAAAACTTGATCTTGTACATCCATTGACTACCAAGTGTTTTCTTACCCAGAGGAAGATGATCCAAAGTCCATGTACCATTGTCTTCCAATGCACGTATCTCTTCTTTCATTGAATGTCTCCAACCTTCGTATTTTATGGCTCTTTGAAGATCTTAGGATCCTTACTAGAAATAATAGTTGCAAGAAACTTATGATAATTTACAGAGAAATTGTCACAATTAATATAGTGTGCCAAAGGATAGGGAGTACCTGAGGATTGATTGTTAACCGAAGTAATAGGAGACAGACTATTAGCAAAAACTGAGTATGTCACATAATCACGAAGCAAAATAGAGAGAAATTTTTCCTGAAAATAATGCCCCAAGCCACCTTCCACATTCATGGCTGGAGTGTGGTGTTGTGTAACATCCCCTAAAAACGTTGTATACGATGTTTCAATTTTCGCCTAAACATGATACAGCCTCTGTATTTTGGGCATAATTTTTCATAGGAATATCCAAATTGAGTAATTCAAATTTCTGAGTAACCATAAGATCATTACCTACAACTTTTATGAATACCATATTTTAAGATTCGGAGGTTAAGTAGGTCAAATAAATTAATTTTTGTAAGGTAAAATGCTGTAACGGAAATGAGTGTTTATAGAAGAAAAATCATATCTCACTGTAGGTTTATCGAAATTAGTTGATTCTTGAACAATATGAAACTAGACTTCCATATCTACAATTCTTATGAAGACACCAAATCCTAATAAGGAATTTATCTTATTCAAACGCAGTTCCCAAAAAGAGTATTCTGTCAAAAATAACTCATTTCACCTACCATAGAAAGATCTAGATACATTTGACATCACTAATGACATAAATTGTCCTCCATTTAACATCATCCATGACATCTGTATATTCCACTAAATTTTCAGATTTTTTTATATAATTATTTTATTTATTGTTAGGTCCCTCTTTCCCACCTATAAATACCCACCTTATTTTCTCATTTTATTCATCAAGCTTTCTCAAGCAAATCTTCTCTCTATACACCTCTTTACATATTCTTAAATATAGTTTTAGTTCTTAGTAGTGAAGAAATACTATTCCGGTGATTCATATACTCCGGGTAGTACACAAAACGTTCCGGCAAGGAGAGAAGCTAGGACTCAAGAGTGTTCATTAAGTCTTTCGGTACCAACTAAAGCTTCAGTTTCCAGGTATGTAAGGCTTCAATGAGTGTATTCCTTCCACTCTCATGTCTAAATTATTTTGATTATATGATAAATTATATTTATTTTTTTTAAGCTTTACTCTAAGTTATGTGGTGTTTATCCATGAATTCTTCCATCCAATAGTCCAAAAACTCTTTCAATTAAGTCTCTTGATTTCAAGTAATATTTTTGTTATGGTAATTTTTATTTTTTTACTTAATAGTATGAATCATGGTTAAACTAATGATTATTGGTCTATTTTGATACACCATAATTTTATATGTATGAATTGATGGATTGCAAGTAATTTATTTATTTATATTTTTAAAGGTTCTTGAAATTCATGGTGGGTTGTCTAAAGCATGACTTTTAATTAATGGATTTTAAAGTATTTATGTATATTTATTTACATACATATTTTTAAGTTGAAGTGATTTGAACCCACCTAGTTTTACTATGTTTTAATAAAGTTTGACTTGAAAGCTTTGACTCCAAATAAATGTTTATGAAAGCAATATCTATGATAAAAAAAGAGTCTTATGAAATGAAAGAATGATGAAATGATATGAATGATGGATTCTTTATGCAATAAGGACAATTCTTGCATATTTGAATTATCAAATGTTTTAATGAGCTATTCTACCGAATATGATCTTTGAATTCTCAAGTTATATGCTATGAATATTTTGAAGTATTAAACTATTCCGTGGGATTGACTTAGCACCGAATGAGGCATTGAGGTGGAATTCGGTAAGGGAATCCTAGTAGCAACCCCTTGTCTCATTAACTATGTGCCAACATAGGAGCCCTTGTAGGCTTAGGCTAATGGATCCATAAATAGCCCTTAAAGTTAAAGTTAAAGAAATAAATGAAGTTGACGGAGTTTTACCTGGCAAGTAGTCTCCCCGGCCAACGTAGGGGGTTATGTTGGATTTCATGTAATAGCTCGCATGGTCTTAAATGTCAGTTATGGTTATTTTCCCATAAAATGAATGTTTTAAAGGATATCCATATGATTTATTATGCATGTATTACATTATGTTCCATATTACATAAATGTTATAATATTTCTTCAATGTTCATGCATCCTTACATACTTAGTACATTCAAAGTACTAACGCATACTCTTTTGCCTACATGATATCACCATGTAGGTATCGGTGCTCCTCCTCGTTCTCCTCCACGTGGCTAGTTGATATTCCATTGAAGACTACTTTTGGTGAGTTCCCATGTTCCGGGAACAATACTCCTTTATCTTTCTAGCTTATGATATGTTAAGATATTTTATTATGGCATTTCTTCTATTATGATTGAGGGTGAGCTAGGAACTTGTCTTAGCCCCATTAAATCTAATAGTTAGAGGTATTGTTGGACATATGTAAGTTGAAGATTTATTATTATAATTTTCGCTTGTCTATTTATCACCATTACCTATGAAAGGCTAAAAGAATGCTAAGAGGCTTGTTTGAGGTACTTTGGGTTCCTCATTCGCCATGTCACGTCTATGCCCTAGGCTTGGGTCGTGACATGTTGCTTCCCCCTCGCTGCCAGCGGGCGTTGGGTTCCCAGCAGGCTAGGCAGTGGTCATTGGCTGCAACTCGTCTTGGCCAGCAGGCACTGGTTGGGCTGTTGCTTACGGCTGCTGTCCGATAGTCTTCGAACTATCAACTTCACCCTCTAAGTTATCTCCGTACACCATAAAATCACCATCGATTTCAACACCCACATCAAAAAAATTAGACAAAATATGAACATCATCTGGATAAGCAAAAGGAAATACATCCTCCACAAACTTCACATTATGAGAGACAAAAAATTCCTTTGTATTAAAATCAAACAACTACCACCCCTTCTTACTAAATGGATATCCCACAAAAAACACTTTCTGCTTTGACTAGTAAATTTGTCACCTTGAGTTTTTTTTATTATAAGCAAAGCACAAACACCCAAAGGTACGAATAACATCGAAAGAAGGAGGTTTATTGAATAAAATTTTGAAAGGTATTTTATTTTGTAAATTAGGTGTGAGGGTACGATTTATGAGACGAGATGCAGCAAGAACACATTCACCCCAGAAAAAAATAGGCAAATTGTCCTGAAATTTTAGAGCCCTCGCAACATTCAACACATGTTTATGCTTTCTCTCTACTCTCCCATTCTATTGTGGAGTACCCACACAAGAGATTTAAAACATAATACCAGTGATGGAAAAATAATCGATCAAATAATTAAATTCGGTACCATTATCACATTGTACAACTTTAATTATTTGATTAAATTATCGATCAACCATAGCAACAATAGCCATAAACATCTGAAACACTTCTGTTTTATCAACCAACAAGTAGATCTAAATAGATCGGGAAAAATTATCAACAATTATTAGAAAACAATGAGCTCCACACGACAAAATATGTCGATATAGACCCCATAAATCACAATGTATTTTCTCAAATATTCTAGACTCTTTATTATCACTTAAAGAAAATTTGTCTCTAGGATGCTTAGCACGGAAACACACTTCATAATCCTTTCCTAAACTACTCTTATCACTATTGACACGAGGAGGCAATTTCAATGCTGATGCTGCCATGACAGTAGACACATGTTGCACCACGTCCGATTTGCTAAAATAGTATAGTATGTCTATCCTAACTCCCATTCCAATCATCTCCTTTAGTGGGTCCTGAATAACACACATATAAGAATTAAAAGAGACAATAGTGCGTAAATTATTAGTAAGTTAGGGGATAGAGAGTAAGTTATAACGTAAATAAGGCACATAAAGGACATTATATAACGTGATTTTATTTGATAGTCGAACGGAACCTTCTAAAGAAGCAAACACATTTTCACCATAAGACAAACCAACAGGACAATCAACAGTATGAACATCAAACAACCAAGATTTCTCACCGGTAACATGATGAGTAGCATCGGTGTCAATAATTCAAGAAGAAACATCAAACTTACCATTTAAGAGATTTTCTGGAATTATAGCATTACCAAAAAATCTCATAATAGCCTTCCATTGATTGGAAGTAAAGTGCTGACCCACGGTAGTGGTATTTGATGCAGTTGTTACACAATTTGCCACGGATGAAGACGTAGAGGTGCTTCCAGGCGTGGCAGCTGCACGCAGTAAGCCACGACCTTGACCAGCGGAAGATAGACTTCCACTCTTTTCAATCGATCCTTTGGGGTAACCGACGATGTCACAACATTTACTAACATCATGACCACGCTTCTTGCAATGAGAACACACCAAAAGCGACCAATACTTTTCAGTCACATGTCCTATCTTCTTGCAATGTGAGCATATAGGACGATCAGCAGAATCAGACCCCGTCCTGTAGTAGCACGAACCGCAAATCCAAGAGCCTTGATCGGCGTTGTCTCGGATTCGTGTTTGGCCGTACAAATATGCTCCTCTTGAATCACAAGCTGATAAGCCCTATCAAGACTTGGTAACAGATCTTGAGACAATATATTAGTCCGCAATGAAGAGTAGTACTCAGAATACATACCCATCAGAAAATCATGAAGTTTAGATTTCTCGCGACGAACCTCATGTAAACGACTTGCCGTACAACCGGAGCAACAAGTACAAGAAATTAGGGGCTCATGATGATCCAATTCTTGCCATAGAGCATGTAATTTTCCGTAATATACGGACACCGACATGGTTTTGGTCTGTTCACATTTAGCCAGGGAAGATCGAAGCTGTTGAACGCGTGGTCCATTAGTCTGTGCGAACCTCCTTTTAAAGTGATCCCAAAAGGGTTTGACCTTTTTAAATTTTGACAAGAAATATTTGACATCAGCATCAATGGTGTTGGTGATCCAAGAGATTAACATTGCGTTAATTACAGTCCAATCAAACCTTGTACAAGGAGGTTGAGGTTCAGTGATAGTGTCGTCCAAGAACTCAAATTTACGTCGTGCCTCTAAAGCCGTTTGTATGTCGGTTGTCCATTCATCAAAATTATCGTCCTTGAAATGAGTAGGCATGATATAGTCCCCATGTCGGTCTTGAAGACCGAAAAAATAGGGAGAGTTAGACTCAATTTTGGGTGGTGGTGAAGGATGTACGTCGTCACCAGCCATAGAAATTTATGATAAAGAATTTTTTTTGGCTTAGATACCATGAAAAGAACTGTACAATCTTGACTACCCTTTATTCATTCCCCAAGAGAGAATATATATATGTGATACAATATTGAAATAAGGAAAGTAAATAACTCCTTAATATGCTACCAAATATACAAAGAATTATATGGTAATTATTTTCCTACAAATATGCTACCAAATATATAAAGAATTATATGATAATTATTTCCCTACAAATATGCTACCAAATATTATACTGCAATAGATCCATGATTTTAATCTAATAAGTTTTTAGGGAAAATGCATAGATTCCCTTTTGAAGTTGTACCGAAAAGTCAGTTACACACTTAAACTATCATGGCGGCCTATCACACAATTAAACTATCTAAAAATGAAATTATTAGCCCCGTACAACTGACATGACAAAAAAAAGTGCGTCAGATTCTGTAAAGTAAAAAAAAACAAAAAAAAACAAAATGACCCCACCCCCACATCCTCTTCTTCTTCACACCCACCTACCATCTTCTTCTTCACACCCACCTACCATCTTCTTCTTCACACCCACCTCCATTTACTCCCATTTTGAATTTTGATTTTTTTTCTTTCAAAATCCATTAAAGTAAAGAAAATTAAAAAATAAAATCACCCACCCCCACATTCTTTCTTCTTCACACCCAGTTACCCTCTTCTTCTTTACACCCAGCTTTATTTACTCCTCATTTTGAATCTTGATTTTTTTTCTTTCAAAATCCATTAAGAAGAGGAAGAATTCTTCTCCTTATTTTGGTGGAGAAGACGATTGGGGTTTTGGGGGGAGGGGTCGGATGTGTGATTAATAATTAATTAGGAGTTAATTAATATAAAATATAATTAATAAAAGAAAAGTTAATTAATAAAGAAAAGAAAAGAAATTATAAAAAAGCGGATGGGTAGTTAATAATTAATTAAGAGTTAATTAGTATAAAATATAGTTAATAAAAGAAAAGAAAAGAAATATAAAAAATCGGATGGGTGGTTAATAATTGATGGGTAGTTAATAACTAATTAGGATTTAATTAGTATAAAATATAGTTAATAAAAGAAAAGTTAATTAATAAAGAAAAGAAATATAAAAAATTGGATGGGAAGTTAATAATTAATTAGGAGTTAATTAGTATAAAATATAGTTAATAAAAGAAAAGTTAATTAATAAAGAAAAAAATATATATAAAAAATTAGATGGATAGTTAATAATTAATTAGAAGATAATTAGTATAAAATATACTTAATAAAAAAAAGTTAATTAATAATAATAAAAAAATATAAAGAATTATAATTTCTGACGTGGCGCTGATGTGGCACTGACGTGGCGCCACGTGACAACGAGTGTAATATACCACATACTATGAGAGTGATGTTATGCGTTCAGGTGTGTAATAGTTTCACTTTTAGGTATTTTAGGTGTGTAATAGAACTTTTAGGTAGTTTAGGTGTGTAATAGATCGCTATGATAATTTAAGTGTGTAACTGACTTTTCGGTACAACTTTAAGAGGGAATTTATGCATTTTCACTAGATATTTTATAACAACAGAATAGTACTGAAAAGAAGTAAAGAGAACCAACAAAGATCCTATCCCTTTCAATGACGTTAACTTCCAAGAAAAATCATTAGAGGAAAACTTGGTTCATTTGTTCACATCCATGAAAAATCTTATGCCTATATGACTATGTTCTCTTGTTGATTACTATATGCTACTAATTATTTAGTTCTCTTCTATCCGTTTAGTTTTGTTTATTGATCAATGTAGTATTAGAGAGGTTTTGATTCTGAGTGACAACAAGTAGAAAAAAAGATTAGGGGTGTTATTAGCTTGAGCAAATGCATTATCATTTTGTCCGGGTAGTGAAGGGTAGAGATTTACCTACAAAACATCATACGGGTCGTCTTGATCCTTATGTTGAGATTAAGCTTGATAATAATGAAGCCCATTTCACTTTTCAAAATATGGATTCAAATTTTTAATATTACCAATGAAACCCATTACGTTTTTTCAAATTATGGGTTCAAATTTTTAATATTTTCTTGAAATATTTGGTGTTCTTTTTTAACTTTTATATATATGATATGGGTCGAAAAATATTGTATTCAGTTAAACTCATTAAAAATATGTTATGTATGTCTATGGGACATGTGCACTAAATATTGTCAAGTACCATTACATTAAATTTTTGGTGTGTCACTAATTAAATGCAGACTTCATTGACAATCAAGGTAAAACTAGCCAAGTGACAATGAATTCTTACTCTACAAAATCTCGATGACGAAAAAATGATAAAGTATTAGTTTACCAGAACTAGTAAAACACGAGTTACGGACGTGATGGTCCAAACAAAATGATATTACAATATTTGAGGCTACTTGTGACCCAAAAGTATTGCTTGGTCCATCTTTGTGCCATCAGCAAAGCAACAATTGGTATTGAACAAATCCAGCACTACTTACAATCATGAAAGCCAAAATGGTGGAACAAGATAAAATCCATGCTTCCATGTCCATTCACGTCTCTCATGTTAATTGTTTTCATGACACACACACTTCTATTTGCTAGTTGTTTGTTCAACTTGTTCAATCAACTCGAGCTATGAAACAGACACATGAATGATGACGGTCCAATTCCATTATAGACTGAATTCCTGGGGAAGTCCGATTTATCAACGTAAAACTAGTCGATTTTCCAATTTCTCATGTTTGATCGGTCCAAAAAAATGGAAAAGATTTTCTCTAGTAAAACAAGTTCTTTAGAAATGAGGAAAATAAATTCTCTAATGGATGTAGGGAAAACAGGTTCCACAAGTGACATTCCACATTGATTGTTTCCTCCACACCATGTAACACACCTCATCTTCACCCTCATCCTCATATATCCCTATATAGCCCCACCCTACCCCTTCTCCCACAGTATTTGTTTGAATTGTATATAAATATTATTAGGATAATTTATTTTACGGAGAATGACCTAAAATGCCCTTCAACTATTTGAATTGTTACAAAATTACCATACATCCATCTTTTGGCTCCCAAATACCCCTGACATCAACATTTTGGCTAAAAAATCCCCTTATTTCTAATGGTCCACACTCATAAGGTGGATGAAGGGAAATATTATACCAAATCTCATAGTTTAAGAGCATTTTGGACCTTTTTCCGTTAAAATAATTTAAAATTACTTAATATATGAGCGCTCATATGATTGGCCTAATTTTGAATTCCATAGTAAATTAAAAATAAAAAAAGGTTAGTCCTCTACTCTCTACGCTACTTTTTTTTCTTTTTGGATCTTGTCCACCCTGTAATTTTTTTTAACTTATGACAAAACAAGAGAAAAAAAAGAAGGAAAACAGTGGTAACATTCATCTAGCTATGTACGTATACTGCATTTTTCTTTTGTGTGCACCCAATATTCAAAATAAAAGAATAAAATTAATTGTTTCTCATATCTCCATCCCCTACCCACCTCACCATGATAATAATACAAATTAAATGAATACGAACATATAAGTTCATTTCAACTTTAAGTCCTTGATATCCTATTTGCGAATAAGAAATTAAAAAAAGAATAAAAAAAAGTGAATGAACAGTACATTTGGATAATTGATAGAAGATTTTATATTAATCAAAATAATAAAAAATTTAAAAGGAAAATCAGACGGGGAAACTATTGATTTTAGTCTGATTTCTAGTTATAAGTGGGTTATAATAAATTGGGAGTTGATTTAAAATCCATCAAATAGGAAGATACCAAGAAATTAATATATTTTTGGATATTATTTTCAAGTGTATCGTGTCAAAATATGGATCATAAGTAGTTTTTATTATTTATTTGAGAAGAATTTAAATTTGGACCACTCAAATTAGACAACATAAAAAATAAATATTTAATAATTATACTTTAGGGAAGTTGTTAAAAAAACAAGAGCAAATATGAACCAAAGAATTAATATCAAGGGTATTGTTGAGCCAAAAGGTTGACGTCGATGATATTTTAGAGCCGAAAGGTGGATGAAGTGTAATTTTATACCAATTCAAATAGTTGAAGGGCATTTTATGTCCTTCTCCATTTATGTTATTACCTACTGAACACAAAAAATAAGTAACAAATCCATTTATTTTCCCATAAAATATTATGGATGGAAAATATTTTCCTCTATACCTAGCACACCCTAAGTGTGAAAAAATTTGACCATCTAATTTAATAATTTTTCCGTGATTAATTTATGTGGCACTATATGATTAATTATACGCCATGTTTTAAAAAATAAAAAATATTATCAAAGTTCATGCCCCAAATAAACCGTAGATTTTGTGTAATTATAAATTATCTCATAAGAGTACTATAATGATCCTGGAGGTCATTTTTGGAATTTTTCATAAAATGGCCATCTTACTCCTCCCATAGTTGCCACGAGTCATTTTGGATTGGTACCGGATGGTGGTTTTAGAAAATCCTATGAAAAGTTGAGTCTATGGAAATTTTGAGTTTTCGTAAGCTTCAAGGGTTCAAAAGTGGTATTTGCGGTCAAACAGAGCTACGAGTCTCGGAATAGAATTTCATCGATTCCAATAGCTCTAGAGTGTGGAAATTGGCATATGAGAGTTTACGGAATTAGTTTTTGAGTTGTAACAAAGATTTGAGGTTCTGAGTTGAGAATTTGATGAATTTTAGGTCAAGATTTATCTATAGTTAACTTTCAGAGTTTCGATACTCGAAATCAAATTTCAAAGAATCCAGTGGATTCGGGGGATTGTTTTTGATCTAGAAGAAGTGTTGGTTGAATTTTTAGAGGTCCCGAGTCCGTTTTGGTATTTTAAAGGCCCAAGTTGGTTTAGTTGTGACTTTTCGAGTTCTCGGTCAAAGACACCTCAAATTCAAATTCAGATAGTTTCATTAGCTCCAAAATGACCAAACTAGGCTAGTAGCATTGTCGGTACGAGTATCTAGGTAATCGATACGAGTTTGAGGCCATTTAGAGTTTTTAATTTTGAAAGTTAGTTTATGGTTGACTTTGGTCAACAGTCTCTGAAAACGTGCTCGGATAAAAATTCTGACTATACGGTTAGTTCCATAATATTGAATTTGGTCTAGAACGACCCTTCATTTGCTTCCCGAGGCTTCTAATCTAATTCCGAGGCTCGTTGTGAAATGTGGCTTAAAATAATATTTGGGTGTGGGACCCACTTTTCATTAAAATGACATCGTATGAGAATTTTGAATGCGCTATTGAGTTCGAAACATCAAATTTAGTAGGGTAGCATATCTGTTTATTTTTATCGTATTCTGAACCAATCCCGAAGGTCCGTTCAGAGACTTTAAATATATCAAAAAATAAAAAATCTAGTGCATAGTGCATATTTTTTTTCCAGCTTTTCTCTCAACTTTGAACCTCGATTTCTTGAGCTTTTTAAGTCTAAATCTAGCAATTCAAAAGACTATTGTTAAGAGATTTTTGCGAGAATCCGTTGGTGATATCGAAATCTTGAGGGGAGGTTTCGTGTGACGTAAAATCTCGAATTTATTCGTTGTTCTTATCATTTTCAAGCAAGACTTCCTATTAAATTTGAAATTCGATTTTGTAGTCATTTCAACGTTGTTTTTCAGCAATTCTTTGATCTAATTGTGGGGTTTTTCGTAAGAAATGTGGTGGTGGGATTAGTTTCGTCCGTTGAAGTGTCGTTTGAGTTAAATTTTGTCCCTACGGGGCTGTCCTCATTCTTGAATTCCCTATTAATAGTGAAAATTATGCATGGGCTATTTTCCTTGATTTTAAGCATCAGAATGTGTTGTAATTTCGAACAAAAGTTCATTAAGTTCAAATGCACCTTTTCTCGGAGTCATTTTCGACATTCCCATCATAGGTCCCACAATTTCATTTTAGACCCAATTTTGGGTCCAACTTTGAAAATTATGTTCTTGGTGTCAAAACGCTCGTATTGATGTGTGTATCAACACTTTGATAGTGTGGAAGCATTTAGAGTCTTTTTTTGGAGCAAAAAGCTATTGGAAAGTGGACTTGGAGCGTGCGTGTTCGGCTTTGAGGTAGGCTACAGTCTCCCTCTTTTGACTGAACTCTATTAGATATCGTGTAGTATATTTTACATATGACTTAGGTAAGTATTTTCTGAGATTGGTATTCCCCTCAGCTGATTCCGTTTTCTTGTTCCCGAGTGAGCTTTAGGCTAGAATAGTTCCGTAGCATCCTTAGATTATATTGTGGGCCTTGGTTGTGGTGTTGACTTAGAATTATTACCTTGTTTAGGGTTGATATTAATGGCCTTAGACTAGGTTTGAACCTTAGGTTCTTTATAGGTGTTTATTTCCCTTTTAGCTAGGCGTAGCTTCCGATAGGATTTATTATGGATAGGATACCCTTTATGCTAGTGCTTGAGACCTCTGGGGCTCGTCGTAGCCATAGGTTTGACTTAGTTGTGCTCGTTGGGAGCTGAGGTGAGATTTTGGGGTAAGAGGTCGGCCCTAGAGATATTTTCCCCCTACTGATTTTGAGCCATGTCTCAATTACTAGCTTTTGTTTAGCAGTAGGCTTAGAATGCCTCTTTATCTATTACCTTTTGATTGGGCCTGAGGACGTGTTCGAGGACAGAATGGATCCTAGGTTAGTCCTTTTTTGCCCTGACAGTGAGGTTTAGCTTGATGTTACTTTTTACATTGTGTTTTTCTTGTTTGGATGCTAGTGATGGCATGCTTGCATTGGTTGAGAATATTCGCCCATTTTGTGGTACCATCCTAGTATTTTGTTGGTTTTTAACTACTATTTTTGAGAAGAATTCCTCACACTTTTACTATTTTTAAACTGATTTTAAAGGGAGTCGTACCAAATGGGATATTGGATACTAGTTTTGAGATCTACGAGGCATCGAGGACGTGCCTCTTTATACTGACATTTTTGAAGGAATCGAGGATGCGCTTAGTTTAATTGATTATCCAGCGCGGCTTCGCCCTTTTATAGTTTGCCTGTATCCAAGATGCGTTTAGCCTGTACTTGATTGCTGAGAACCCCCAATGATGTTACTGGTTTTTACTACAAACTTGCATTCATAAGCATTGCCTATCACCAATATATTTGTTTGTTGTTTGGTCTCCCAGTTTATGGGGGGCGGGGGTATGTTTGTCATTGTTTGCATCTTTTGAAGGTATGGGCATTCGATCGGTTATTGTCTGATTATGCTTACTCTTACCTGTTATTGTACTTGTAGTTGATACCTTCGGTTGTATCGGTAGTTGGTCTATGTGGGATTTAAGATAGATGGTGGGAGGTTCTTCCTGCTAGGCTCGGTCGGAACAGTTCCTAGGTGATTATGTGGTTAGAATTGCCAGTTAGCACTATATTTTTATTAGTAGGATCCTATGATGCATTCTTTGTGCTAGCCGGTTGTTGGATTGCATTTTAGATTCGTTCTTTGACTCTGCTCCTTTATCTATGTCCCCAGTCTCTTTGTCTTATTTTCTTTCATTATTGTGAAATTCTTGATTAGTTACTTCTGCAGTATTTACCTGATTATATGTTAATTATACTTGCTTTATCTGTGGAACTCAGTAGACCTATGCCTGTTGAGTACTATTCATTTGGTACTCATACTACACTTCTACCCCCTGCAGACATAGTACGGGTTATCGCGGTTGATTTGAATTGGTACGAAGCAGCTTTTGATTCAGAGATTTGGTGAGCTCCTAGCGTTCGGAGTTGTCGATTTCCATCCATGCCAGATTAGGACTAGTCTTTACTTTGTTTCGAAGACTGTCTGTACTCATATTGTATTTGTAAAAGCCTTGTACATCGGTTTTGGTTTAGATGCTCGACTATTGACTGATATCAGATCTTGGGATGGTTTCTTGTGTTTGTTTAAGTTGTTCTTTTTCTTCTCATTAGCACTTACTTTCCACTTTGTTTATCCATCTTCCGCTTGATAGCCCGTTGCCTCTGGTTTCGAGCTAAGGGTTAAGGTTTGATTTTAAAGTTGGGTCGTGACAAGTACAACGAGTAAAATTAAAATTTTAAAGTTTGATTATTTCTAAGCATAACAATATGACATTCTTCGGGAGATAAAATAAGAAAAAAGAATATCATATTAATCTGGATTAAAAAGAAGTAATATTTTATCTATGGTTCTTACTAGAGGTGGGAATAGCATGGTAGATATCGAATTTTATATCGAAATTGAAACTTTTGATACGTCGCTTTGTATCTTATGGTATTTGGTATGCATTTTAAGTATTTTTTATATTTTACACGGTACTCGATATTAGAATAAAAATGATGTCAAGTAATGAAGTGTATAGTTACGTATATAATTCATCTATATTATTATAATACTAACAAATATATAAACTAGTATTAGTACAAAACTAGTTATTTAGACATTGAAACTTTGAACTCTATCTTTTGAATGAATATTTTTAATGTGTAATTGATTAACAAATGGAATTACTTGTACTCTTTTTTAATATCACATGCAAGGTGTTAGTGTAATATAATTAAGACATTTCTTAGAATTTATAAGTCAAAATTCTCTAATATATACGCATATGCAAGTTGAACAAACTATGGTCAGGAATTTATCGTATCGCAAGATATCAAAATCGAATTTCCAAATACCAAATCACACTGAATTAATTTAATATGGTAATGCTATTGTATTCTTTTATAAGCCTAGACTATTGAACCGAAATTTCAAGTACTGTATCATACCATATCATACACACCTCTAGTTTTTACGCATATGAACTTACCAAAATAGTTTACACTCAACATAGCCCTATGATTATTTGCATTTATACAACATGTTTATATTGAATTTCATCAAGCCAAAATGTTTTTAACGTAAGTTTATTCATTGAGCCACCGCAGGACCCTCTTCATTTTTTCATTCTCCATTTTAAAAATCTATATATGACATATAACAATGTATATACCCTTCTATACATTATATAATATTCTAATACATTATTATACACTATTATACGTTCACGAGATAACCATCTTTTTCGTGAGTTAGACTAAATTGAGCCCAAAAGAATCTCTAATCTCAGCAAAATAGCTACAAAATCTAGATATGAACTCCTCTCAATACTTCAATCTTTTGAGATATCATCACTCAAATTGAAGGTTTTTTTACGAGAACCCAAATTTTAAACTTGAGCTCTAAGCTTCTTTAATGGGTTCCTGAGACTAAATTTTAGTCTAAAAGCATACAAAATATCACAAAATATTTCCAAATTTAAATATGAATTCATCTCAATATTTTTATCTCTCGATATATCAGCCCCTCAAAACGAGACTCAACTTATGAGTTTTACCAACATATTTGACTCTTATACATGAGTTATTGTTATATTTTGATGCTAATAGAAGGGATTTTAGAACCTTGTTCTCAAGTGTGCAAGCATTCCCTGGAAAATGAAGAATGAAGGATTTGGAATGAAAAAGCACTGAACAGACCAGCGAGGACCGGTGTCTAACAGGAGTGTACTGGCGTTCCACAGGTGCGATGCCGACTAAGAAGGAAGACGCTATTTCAGGCACCTGCATTTGACAGTTTTTCATAGACTCTACACCTATTCAAATGCAGGTGCGACTACTGATTTGGACCATACTGATGAAGCGTCACATTGGCGCTGGACAATTCTCCACCGACATTTTGCTGGTGTAACACAAGTGAGAGATGGAAGTTAAGGACCAAACTTGTACTTGATGCTAAAAATGGATCCTTGAAAAGTTGTAAGGATATTATTGAGATATGTGTAATTATGTACTATCGTCTTCTTCCCAATTGGGGATATTCTAGAATTGTTTTTATTATTGAAAAGTAGAGAGTAAAAAATAGACATTAAAAGAGTTTTTGAATGTTGAAGACGAAAACCCAAAATTGTATCTCTCTAAGCTTGAATCTGAATTTGGTTACTAATTATGAATGGAATGGAGTATTCCTTTATTCTTCTATCCTCTATTTGATTACCTAAATATTTAGTTAGGGGTGTGTGTATGACGTGGGTGTAATTTAATGAGTAGTGATTAAATAGTTCCAAAACAAGTTATTATGCATGTATCTATTGTTGTTTTCAAGTTTTAATCTAAAAATCAATGCTTGCAAACATTGGTTGAATTTATGTAACTCTATTTTGACTTGAGAAAGCAAAATTAGATTGGATAAGGTTTCATTGCTGAGGACTTGAGAAATTTATCAAAGGATTAGAGCTAGATATAGACTAATATAACTGATTTCTCATTTATTGGTAGAGCTAGAGATAGGCTAACCCACTAAAGTAATATTTGGTGTTTTGTTTGCATGGTCTTGATGTTTGAAAGAACCAATGATATAGGTATCAACTAGTTTGAGAGAATATTGGATATAGTATAGACGAAATGCTATCCATGTGTTGATTGGTTTGGAATTAATTAATAATTGCCTATTGAGTTGAACCCCTATTGATATTGCACACGCCTCCAGTCATTCCCAACTTGTTGATTCTCTTTTGTGTTGATCTCTTGATATTGATAGTTATAGTTTTGAATAAAATCTTGTATTTCTCAACTCTTCAAATTTTACTTTCCTGTTATTAACAACATCGTGCTAGCTAGTCTTATGTTGTCGATCAAATAGAGTGTAATCTATTTTGTCAGTTGGGTATTATTTTTGCACATGACCGCATATACCTTACTTACAAGGTATAATTTAATGCTATTAAAAATAGCTCTATTGTCAGGGATTAGCTAGTGATTTATCTTTATTTAATTCTTGATTTGTGCTTTCATGCATCGTGTTTTTTTGTTTACCTTTGTGTTACTTTTAGTGAGTTGAAAATAGTTTAAATGAGTTATACGAATGATGATGAAAACATGGTGGGATTTGCTAAAGTGGAGGATGATTCCATTAAACATGGAGTAGTCAGACCTATTCGTCTACTACCAACAGTAGGGACTGTCGTGTTCTATTTCGCGAGCACGATATTGCACCTCTTGAAACTTAAGGGGATCTTTAGTGGTTCATTGAGTGAAGATGCTAACCTCCACCTCCAAAACATTATCAAAATTTCACAACCTTTCAAGATAACAATATCAGCCAAGAGTCGATAAGGTTGAGATTATTATCTTTTTTCTCATGGGTCAAACCACTACATGATTTGAGGAGCTACTCCAAGGCTGTAACACTTCATGGGATGAAATTACAAATTCTTTTCTTGGATGGTTCTTTCTACCATCACACAATCTACAGTTGAGAGATGAGATTAATAACTTCCATCAATTATCGAGAGAAGCAATCCATGAAGTATGGTTGAGATTTTAAAAGAGGTTTGCCTTGTGTCTCAATCATAGGTTATTGGATGGTGTCTTGCTATAAAATTTCTATCGTTCTTTGAATGTAGTGAACAAGTTTGTAGAAAACAACTTAGCCAGAGGTTCTCTCATGGACCTAAATTATACTTTTCCATTACTCTCCTTGATCGCATGATAAAGAAAAATAGGGCATGATATACAAGGGACACTGAGATTTTTTTAGTTATAGCAGCCATAGGCATGACTAATGAGATAGACTGAAAAGAGGAGAAGCGCGTTCAAAAAATAGCGAAGATGATGATGCAAGTTAAATTTTTGGCCAAACGTATAATGAGTACCGGAGCAAAAAGTGTGATGGATCACATGGTATGCGATCTCTTGAAGATGAGGTTGCAATGCATCTTTTGATGAGGAGGTAAGATATATCTCAAACCAAGGGATGAGTTCTATCCTGGGGTACCAAGGCACCAACTAATGTCCTTGGCATTCTCAAGAGGAGAATCGAGTTTGGAGAGATTGAGATGACCAATGTCCTTGGCATTCTCAAGAGGAGAATCAAGTTTTGAGTTTATGTAGTGCATGAATTGGCCCTGTGATGAATTGGGTGACGTCATTCCTAAGGATAAAGTTTTTTGTTATGTGAATGCTTTTTGGCTGAAATTTCATGAGATTAACATCCATTGTTGTTGTAAGAATGCTTTGAAATGACCTTATTTGTTTTGTAAGGATATGAGTTATGAATCAACGGAGTATATTTTCTTGAATGTCTGCTTGTGTTTCTTGATGATTCTCAATGATAGACGAAGTGATATTCTTCTTAAGGAAAATTGTCAAGTTAGTTTAAAAATTGCATTGTGAATCTTCCCGGGAAGTTTGAGTATCCGTTGGATGAATTTTTGAATGATTGGATTGAAAATGGGACCTTATTGGTCAATGGGTCACTGTCGACCACTGGCATTAAGCTGTTATATCCCTACATTTTGGAGTTGTAAAACAGGTTGAGTTTGGGAATTAATTTCCACTGACTCAAAATGGTGTTACACCTACGAGCCACATGCCTTCATCAATGAAATACCGGTGTAACGCCGTTGTGCCCAAATTATTTCCATGCTACTGTTTGAGCCTGCGTTTGAACCGGCGGTGAGCAATATTGCAACTACGAACTACAAGTCCAATGAATGTTCTTCTTAATTCTAAAATGTGTCAAATTCTTCTTGCATCCTATTTTTTATTTTATTTTATTAAATTCTTTTAGTTGTTTATTTTTCTCCTAATGAAAAATATAAAAATATATTTTTTCTTTTATGTTTGTCTCATACTCTTCTTTGTAGACCATGACACATAGCAAACATACTTCTGACAAGTGTGGGCGTTAAGCATCAACCTCTAAGAGTATATGTAAAAGCAGAAGTTCTCAAGCTCCGGGTGATGAGGAGGAGAGCATATAGTTCTGCATTGAGGGTACGAAGGAATACTACACCCTATATAGAGTCACCCATACAATTTACACCAAATAAAAAGTTCAATTTGGTAGGGTTTGGGGGATGAATTCCCTGCCATAGTTCAGTAATTCCAAGATAGAGATTGGTTTCCTTTAGTGGATGCGCCACGAACTTACTATCCCAAGCTGCTTTTTGAGTTTTATGCCTCTTACCAAGTAAGGCAAGATGCGATGCAGCTTAGAGGGAATGTCGAGGATTTCCCATGTTTATGATCTATCTTAATAAGAGGTGTAGAAGTTTATATTACCCCGATGGCTATAAACTCTTTGTTTTGGGATTAGCTTACCTCTGGATCTGTGCTTGCAAAGAAGATTTCTTTTAAAAGCAGTCAACTCCAATGGGTGGACGACACTATTATTGCTGGCATGCCTTCCTTGGCTACCATTGGTAGTGAAATTAGATGACAAGATTTGTCCGTTGAAGTCAAACTATGGATTGACTTTGTGAGCACGGACTCATACCCTCCAGGATGACTGGACAATGCCCAATGAAGCTACTATTCTCATTGCCTCCCTTATATCCAATATTTACATCAACTATGGGGAGGTAACGGTTGTCCAAATGAAGAGAAAAGCCCATCAAAACAATCTTTCAATGCCATTATCGGTCTTAATAAGCAAGCTATGTGATAATGCATGCATTGGCTTTTTCCATTTGATAATGCTACCACTGCTATTGGGGTAATTGATCTTGATTAAAAGAAGGATGTTGAAGATCCTAGAATTAAAAAAAAGGAAGATGCTGACATTTTCTACATTTGAAGATGTCCTAGCCTAGGATGAGCCTACTCCATATGAGTCAGTAAATTCCTCCACTAAGGAGGACAAAAAGCCAAGCCTCTCTCCACATACGTTTGTCCCCTAGTAGAGTTCTTACCAGAAGTTGGTGGAGACCTCCTATGCCAATGGAAATCCACTTGTGAAGCTCACCAAAGAATACCCAAGATGATAAATAATGCGGTAACAAATGCCATGAAAGGGTTGGTAGACAAAGTGAATAAATTATGCAAATGAGTTGATGTACTGGAGGGTCCATCACTTTCTTTGGGAAGACATGAACACAATGAAGGGAAAAACACCTATGACCTTTGGAGAAATTCCCATGATGGATGAAGCTATGGTTGCTCTATGGACCAAACTCGGGCCTATTGATAAGTTGATTGCTAGCATGAGTATCAGTGCAGAGGAGGAGCACAATAAGGAGGCTGATTTAAAAGAGGATGCATATTTTCATAGTGCTTTGCATAAGTCATGAATGTCAGCTCAATAACGCTAGGGTGGACCAGAATCTCGTGCTCTAAGTGAGGCGTAGGTAACTTAGGAAGTTGTTTCCCCTTCCTTCTTGTTGTGATAGCATTGAGAACAATGCTAATTTTTAGTTAGGGGTGTTTTAGTTATCATGTTAGGGATGGATACTTTTATTTCTTGTTGTTAACTTGTGCCCTTGTAGGGATTCTACAGTTGTTTGGATAATCATTTTGAGACTTTGTCGGTCATCTTTGGATATTTTAGGTCTTGGTTTTGATGTTTTAATTATTCCCTTGTAGGGCTTGATAGGTTGATATGATTGTGTTGCTTTTGTTTGTAGAAATGTTGATCCAATATTTACATTGTTTTACTACCCATACTTACTACTTACGCTTAGTGCTCTAGCCGGGCCTCGTTTTCTCAATGATTATGAGTGTGCGATTCAATATCTCCTATGTGGATAGTAGATAATTAAATAAACTCCAAGGATTTTCTTCATACCACAGTTCTTTTCTAAGAAGAAGAATTTTCTTTTTCTTGAGTCCTATTTTATGTGTTGAACCGGGTTGGTATTTCCCTATGATAGATTGAGAGGCGTCTTTCTTAAGGAAAAATGCAATTTTTTTATTTTATTTTGAGTTTTTTGTTATAATTCTCACGAGCAGACCACCAAAAAAATTTATTGGCAAATTTTTTTTTAAAAGATTTTGAAAAATGTAGGAAAACATAAATTCTAAAGCAATATCTTGTCATTGCTCGTAAAGTTTTTTTGTTTTTGTAATTTACAAGTGTGTGTTGATTAACACGTTGTAGTTTGTCAAAACTCATTCATTTAATTTTGGGACTAGCTTGAGACCTTGTTGATTTTTGATGTCTTGTGTGGTGAGATTTTGAATAATTATTTTTATGCATATTGTCTAGAAGTTGCCCCAAAATGTGATTCAAGGCAAAATTCTAGATGTGCTTTTCTTGAAAGATGAACCTAGGCCCTCTTTTACTATTAACTTTATCCAAAATTTTCTTCTCAACCTATTTCATTGGTCAGCTTGTTTCACATCTTGATTTTTTTGAATCCTCTACTTTGTCACCATAATCTCTCCAATTTCTAATGATGAAATCATAGGCTAAAAGCCAAAGTTTAGGGGAGAAGAAAAGAATGAGATTGTGTTGTAGGAAAAAGACTAGGCTTGGGGGTGTGTGCATTAAGAAATGAAAGAGGAATGAGACAAAAGTATTTAGATCACCATAAGCTCAATTTAAAAAAGCTTAGTGAATTCATGAATGAAAGAGCAAAAGGAAGAAAAATAAATTTTGGTGCTAGCTCATATTATGCACATCCTCGTGTGAAAAGAAGTATGTGCGTTTGAATAAATTATTGATATAATGAATGGAAGAAATAAGGTGAAAGCAATTCAATGATGTGAGCAATATGCTCATAGTGAGATATGATGGCATTTTGGAGATGTGTAAGTCACTTCGACCTAATGATATGTTACCCTTTGACCTAGCCCTAGCCTAAGTTTGACCCGCAAGTTCTTGGTGATTCCGAGCTTTTCTAATCTATTTTATTGACAATGTACATACCGGGCAAGCCTATGGTTCAATGTCTGTATACTTGAATTTTTTTGTAAAAGTGAACGTATTTGCATGATTTATAACCCCTTGATATGATATTCATGTTAATGTTGCTTGAAAGTTGATTTCAAATGAGAATGATTTTAACAGAAGATAAATGTTTCCTTATGATGATGGTCAAATCAATTGTGAGTCTTGTTTGCATATAGAGTCTTTCGTTTTGAGTTTTTTTTTAATTTTGATATCTTTGAGCCTTGTAACGTAGTTGCGCATATCCAATATTTTGTGTGGTTGAGCATCAATCCTATGATTTGTAAATGATTTGCTTGAGACAAACAATAGTTCAAGTTTGGGGTCTGATGAGTTGGTATTTTACCAACTTATTAGTCTCCTATTCATGAAATATTGCAATATTTTTAATACTAATAGAAGAGTGTTTAGGCCCTTGTTCTCTTGTGTGAAGAAATTTCTTAAAAAAAATAAAGAATGAAGGATTTGGAATGAAAAATTAATGAATACGTCGGAGGGGAACTGATGCCCAGCAAGAGTACACCGGCTCTCAGGTGCAACACAACTAAGAGGAAATATACTATTACATGAAGTTGCACTTGACAATTTTGTATCGGCATTTCGCATGTGCAAATGAAGTGGTGCCACACTGGTGCTGGATGGTTCTACACCAGCATTTCACCGGTGCAACACAAGTGAGAAACAAAAATTAAGAGGAAAACTTGTACTTGATGCTGAAAAGTGTTTATTTGGAAGGTTCCAAGGATATTATTGGGATATGTGTAATTATGTATTATAGTCTTCATCTCAATTGGGGATATTTTAGAATAATTTTCATTATTGAAAAGTAGAGAGTACAAAATAGACAGTGAAGGAGCCTTTGCTTGATGAAGAAAAAAACTTAAAATTGTACCTTTCCAAGCATGGATCCAAATTTGGTTACTAATTATGAATGGAATGGAGTATTTCTTTCTTGGTATATCCTCTATTTCTTTATTTATGAGTAGCTAAATCTTTGGCTACGGGTGTGTGTGCATGGTATGGGTGTAAACTTAAATGGGTAGTGATTAATTAGTTCTAAAATTTATTATTACGCATGAATCTATTATTGTCTACAAGATTTTTAATCCAAAAGTCAATCGTTGTTAATATTGGTCATACTCTCCAACTCTATTTTTATTTCACAAAGAAAAATAAGGTTGGGTAAAACTTTATTATTGAGGAGTTGACAAATTAGTCATATGATTAGATCTAGAGATAGAGCCTATTTGGCTTAGCTTATCAAAGATTATGTTTTAAAGAAAGTGCAGTCACTTGAAACATTCATTTCAAAATATTATAACTTTTCATTATAGATGGATATGATTTTCAAGAAAATTACCTTTGATCATGAAAACTCAAAACATTAGTATGTTTCAAATGGTTGTGAGCTTAGTCTAACCAACAATATATTTAATACATTTGAGGAATGACCCACAATATGATTTCAGATACATATTTCATTATATATTATGAGCAAATATTAATATTATTTTGGAAGGACTATTTAGCACCGAGTGGACATGGGTTCCAGATATTCCATGTCCCAGAACTATATTGCCACTATATGATAAAGGTCTTTTAGCAATTGAGGTTAACTTCAACCCTTTGATGCTCAATTAGTGGATCCACATTAGACATAAAAGTTCTATACCCTGCCAAGGTATAGGGTAACCCTCCCAACTAGGTCAGTTGTTGGACTTCATATTTTTCATATGATTTATGTCGGTTGTAAAAAAATTCCCCACAAAAAGTACAGTTATATAATTTTCAGTATTTGCTATTATTGCATATATTCATTCAACTTTGAAGTTTTGTTGTGTAATGACCTTCCATGTCATTTTCTCCTTAGTGCCTTCTTTTTCATCATTTAAAATATTCCTATAGAGACTCTAAGTCATTTATGACTTACTGACACTGATTGTTTGGTCGCCTGTTCATTTGGGTTTTATAACCGTTTCCCTATTTTTGAGCTTTTGAAACATAAAAAGTTGATTTCGGTCATAAAATAGGTAAAAGACCTTAAAACGGAATTCTAACGGTTCCATCATCTCTATAATGACCAAATTAGGCTAGTAGCATAGTTGACACGAGTATCGAGGTATTCTGTGCAAGTTTGGGGCCATTTGGCGTTTTAGCCTTTGAAATTTGGTCTAAAGTTGACTTTGGTCAACATTCTTGGAAAATGCATTCGGATAAAAATTCTGTCAGCAAGGTTAGCTCTAAAATGTCATGTTTGGTCAAGAATGACCTTCCATTCACTTTTCGAGGCTTCCCACCTAATCTCGAGGCCCATTGTGGAACTTGGCTAGAAAAAACATTTGAATATGGGATCCATTTTTCATTAAAATAATATCGTATGAAAATTTCAAATGTGCAATTGAGTCTGTAATGTAGAATTTAGTGTGTAGCATATCTCGTTTGAGTGCACAAGATTCTGAATGATTTCGAGCACCCTATTAGAGACTTGGACAGTGCAAAATCTCCACGTTGCAGCAGTCGCTGGTGTATGGGAGATTTGTTCTCTACATTCGCGGAGAGGAGGCTCTTTCTTTTCCGCATTCGCTAGCCACTGCCCGCATTCACAGAGGTCTGATGGTTTCTTCTCCGCATTCGCAGGTCAGGCTCTGCATTTGTAGAGCTTTGCTTCTTCCTTCTCCATGTTTGCGTGAAGGCTTTTGCGATTGCGAAGGTCTAACTCTTTCTTCTCTGTGTTTGCGGGCTACTGTAGCCACGCTCGCGGAGAGTAAATCCTCGGTCTTTTAATAAAGATGGAGGATGGGAATCGACTCATTCTTCATTCTTCAAACTTTGATTTCTCCTTCGATATAGGTTTGATTTGTGTGATTTCAAGTCCCAAGCATTTGGAATTTGTGGCTACGTGGGTTAGTAATCAGAAATTATCGAGGAGGATTCATTGGAGATAAATCTCTTATTTTAGCTGGTGTCCTATAAGCTTTAATCGTGATTTACTATGGAAATTCATGTGTGTGCTTGTTTGGATTTTTTCAATCCCAGAATTGTATTCCATTTTGGAACACAAGTTCGAAGAGGTATTTAGGACCTTTTCATGAAGTCAATTATAGAAATATCAAAGTGAGTCCCACATTTATTTTTTGACTCCGAAATTAGTTCATTTCTGATTTTAGTAAATTTTAGTGGAAAAACAACCGTATTGAAGTAGTGTACCTATTTTTGATAGAGTGACAGCATTCAGAGACTGTTTGGAAGGGGAAAGCTCTAGTTCTTTAATTTTGGAGTGTGCTAATTGGCCTATGGGTAGGCTATAACTTTCCTCTCCTTAGATTACGCTCAATAATGTGAATGATTTTTGATTAGTTGGAATTTGGGCTGGGTACCTATTGAATCATTCATAGGTATTTCAAAATCATGTTTTAGGCCTATTTTCGAGAATTATCCGGTATCTGTGAGAATGTTATTTTCCATTGTTGATCATCCATGCCTCGTGATATATTTGAATACTTGGTTTCTTATTTATTTGGAGTATGTTTGGCCTTATTCTAGGTTAGACTAGTGTTCGCCTTAGAAATGTATTATTAGGACTCGATAAGCCTTAGTTTTGCTCCGACGTCTCTTCGTCCGGCCTAGATCCTTCTAGGCTTGTGTAGTAGACCTGAGTCTGATAGTTTGGGCCTTTGCTAGCGGTACTCTTGCTCTGACGACATTCTATCCTTACTCCCCTGATTCTGTTGCTTTGTGAGTTTTGACGGCGATACCAAGTTCCGTTCTACCATTTAAGATTGGTTTTGGGTTCAACCTAGATGGTTTCATTGAATGGCTAGGTATGAATATTGTTCAACAAATATTTATGAGTATAGATCATTGGGAACATTTGCAGTAGCTATATTGGCACTTTCGATGAGCATCCAGATTCAAGCTCTGGTCTTGATCATAATGATACTTTTGAAGAACATGGGGTTAGAGGTTTAGACTCGATCACTTGGATACATATGAAGAGTATTCTGTTAGAGGCCTAGCTTCAGTTACTTAGATACTTATGATTGGTTGCTTTGGTACTTCTGGTGAGCATTTGGTTAGAGATCCGGCATCAGTTACTTTGGTACATCTAATCAGTTGCTTTGGTATTCTGGTGAACATCTAATTAGAGGTCTGGCCTCCATACTATCAGATTCTACTAGTTTGATTTGAGGTTCTGGTTCTACATTCTATGGTATTAGGTTCTCAGGTTCAGTTCTTGGTAGTTATAGCTATTTTGTGTACTTGTCGGGCTTATGGGGGTCCATTCGAGTTTTATTCAAACTTGCGCATGAGTTTACCTTTTGGGCTTATGAGGGCCCAGTTAGGTGTAGTTATCTTGTAGATTACTTTAGTCAGGGTCTTTTCTACACTCGTGTATATCTCATTACTTTACTTTAGGCTTCTGTTCGTGACCTTTTTCTATTCTATTCCTTCTTTTTATATTTCTTTTACATTTCAGACTCAGTAGGGATTAGATGCTTACTGGGTACCTATTATCTTGCTACGCGTAGTACACTCTGCATCTATTTTTGGGATGCAGGTCTGATCACCAGTGGCTAGTGTTGATTCGAGCTTGCAGTAGTCTGATCTAGATACGGGGGTGAGCACTTGGCATTTTAAACTCTTTCGGTCTACAACTGTATATATTTGACTAGTCTTTTATCTTTGAGATAAGTCTTGTTTTTGTGGTCCACTTTTGGGAGTTGTACCCTTTTATTTAGTCAGCTCTGTACTTGTGACTTCCAAGTTCTTGGAGGGGTCATTTTGTATATATATATTTTGGCTTGTTTCTGCTTACCTATCTTGTTTATCCAATGTATCTTTAAATTGCTTACACTTGTTTAGTTTCTACTCTTAAACCCCATTAGTTGTTGTTCCATGTTACCAGTTGGCTTACATACTGGTGGGTTATATCAGGTGCTATCATGACTCGAGAAGTCAGTTTGTGACATGTGTTTAAAACACATGCATGCATTACTATTGAGTTGACTTTATTTCAGTCTATCTTAATAGTTATTCACTTAGATCTTTATGTTCAGTTTTAGCCAGTGGTTTCACTCAGTTATTTTACAGACCTTACATTCCATATACTGACGCCATTCAATATTACATCATTTTATGATACAGATTTAGGTACTCATGATAGCAGGCGCATCATTAAGACTACTTTTATCCAGCTTTGGTGAGACCTCGTTAATTTCAGAAGGCTCCAATATATCTTGAGTATTAATTAATGGTATATATTATTAGTAGAGTATTTAGGTAGCCTGGGGTCTTGTCGCCATAACCTAACTTCAGTATTTTAGAGGCTTCATAGATAAGTTAGTCTAGTTATAACTTTCTACATTGTTTTACAAATATATATATATTATTTAGATTTTCAGTTCTTTAAATAAAGCATTTGAGTTTGGTTCTAAAGTTATTGCATGCTCATCTTTTAAAATCTTCTGCGTAATTAGTATAACATTCAGTACAATAGTAAGTTAGTCCAAGGATTCACTTGGGATCAACAATGATACTAAGTGCAGAACATGCCAGGGTGTAGGCTCGGGGAGTGACAAACCTAGTATCAGAGCACATAGTTCAAGTTCCATAGAGTGTCTATGAAGCCATGTTAGTAGTATCTTATTTATGGATGTGAAGGCCCCACTTCTATAAATAAGGAACTATGAACATTTATGAAAAGTTTCTCCTTCTTTCATACTCTAGATCGTACAACAAAGTTGTTCCCTAATAAATATATATCGATCAGTGTATTCCTCCAAATCCTCTAGCTATTCCTCATCTTTAAGGTGCCAAAAAGAGTAGAGTTAATAATAGTTATTACTCTAGCACCCAAATGACGCCTTTTGAAGCATTGTATGAGAGGAGATGTAAGTCCCCGGTGGGATGGTTTGAAGTTGGTAAGATATCCTTGATTGGTCCAGATTTGGTTATCGATGCTATGGAGAAGGTAAGACTCATAAGGGAGAGGTTGAAGATGTCTCAAAGTCATTAAAATTCCTATTCCGATGTTATAAAAGGAGAGCTTGAATTTAAAGTGGGTGATTGGGTCTATTTGAAGGTTTCACTCATGAAGGGTGTAATGTATTTTGGAATGAAAGGGAAATTGAGTCCTAGGTACGTTGGACCTTACAACATATTGAAACGTGTTGGTAAGGTGTCTTATTAGTTAGATCTGCCACTTGAGTTAGCTATGGTTCACCTGGTGTTTCATGTATCTATGTTGAGGGAGTTCATGGGTGATCCAAACTCCATTGTTCCATTGAAAGATAATGTTGAGGAGAATTTTACTTATGAAGAAGTTTTGATGGAAATTTTAGACCAGCAATTTAAGAAGCTAAGGAATAAAGAAGTTGCGTCCGTCAAAGTATTATGGATGAATCAACAAGTAGAAAGTGCTACTTAGGAGGCAGAGGCGGATATGATGAAAGTATACTCGTACCTCTTTCCCTCTACTCAGGCCTAAAGTAGTAAGATGTTCTTACTCAAGCCAGTTGAACTCTTACGTATTCAGTTCCTCCTATGTCATTCATATGCATGCATGTTCATGAAAAGTAGATTTAAAGTTATGATTTTATGCTAAGTGGAAGTTTGCATGTCCCATGCATTTAAGATATCATCATTTTCATGTTGGGTTGCTAGTCCTCGTGCCCTGTCCTTTTCTGTGCCAATAAGTCTTATTCGAGGATGAATTTTCCCAAGGGAGAGATATTGTAAGACCCAAAAAATATGAAAGGTCCTAAACCAAAGAACCAAGGATGAATTTTTAGAAAATTGCAGAAACTGGCATCAGAATAAAACTTCCTATGGTTTTGAAGATTATGCTAAGTTGTATGTTCGTGAGTTGGTAAGACTTCATGGTGTACCTTTGTCTATCACATCGGATCAAGGTACACAATTCATTTCAAACTTTTGGATGTCGTTTCAAAATGGTCTTGGTATAAAGGTTAAGTTAAGTACCGCTTTTCACTCTCAAACCGACGGTCAAGCCAAAAGAACGATCCAAACTTTAGAGAATATGCTAAGGGCATGTGTTATTGATTTCAAAGGGATTTGGGATGAATATTTTCCATTTATTGAGTTTACCTATAATAATAGTTATCACTCTAGCATTCAAAGAACGCCTTTCAAAGCATTATATGGGAGGAGATATAGGTCCCTGGTGGGATGGTTTGAAGTTGGTGAGATAGTCTTGATTGGTCCAAATTTGGTTATCGATGCTATGGAGAAAGTAATAATCATAAGGGAGGGGTTTAAGATAGCTCAGAGTCGTTGAGGCTAAGTTGTAGGAGTTTTTTGCAAGGAACGTCATGGCATAATTCTTTTTAAATGCGAGAGTTTCATCTTTGAGAAATCACTGATTTAAGATTCTTCCATGTTCATTCTTTTAGCTCGAATTATAGGTTTTCCATTGCATGATCGACTCATTTTATTTTTCCAACCTCGCGTTGTGTTGTAAATTGATCTTGAGCTTGGGGTGCTACTTAGTTTCTATTTTTGGGGTTCATTTCAAAATTTCGGACATTGGTCCCACATTTCCCATCTTAGACTGCGAAATTGGTCCATCACCAAAAATTATAAAATTAGTGTCTAACGACCATAATGACGTTGTGATTTTTTTTGACAGTGTGGCAGCGTTTCGAGGTTGTTTAGAAGGGAAAAGCTCCACCACAGTGATTTGGAGTATGCGTGTTCATCCTAGAGGTAGGCTATGACTTTTCTTTCTTTAGATTGAGTTGGAATATGTGAAATCATGTTGATATTATTGGAATTTGAGTTGGGTAGCTTGTTTTAATATCTTAGGTGTTAGATATCATGTTTTAGGATTTTATTGGGGTTTTTAGGTAATTGAAAGCATGTGACCCTTTCTGTTAATTGTTAGTATTGTGGAGTATGCTGGTCTTAGTGTAGGTTGTAGACTTGCTTTAGATGCTCTGGCGTCGCTCCGGCGGGCGTAGATCCTTATAAAATAATGTAGTAAGGTAGTGCCTGGTGGTTTGGCCTCAGCTAGGCGGTAACCTTGCTTTTATGAATACCCTTTTCCATACCTCGATATGATTGCAACTTTCGAGATGCATCGATGATACTAGACTTTGTGATCATTTTGCTTTTGCTCTAGTGCAAGCTTTGGCAGTATATCAGTTAATTTATTGGGAAGAGGATTCTCGGGACTATTAGTATCCAGTTGGAAAGGAAAATATTCAGCACCATAGGATAAATTATCTGTGAGCCTCCGGGTACCCAACCTCAGCCTCTACCGTCTTTCTAGTATGATGAGCATCTGAGTACCCAGCCCTGGCCTCGATTGTACCAATATGTAAAGGCGATTATCCAAGTACCCAACCTCGGCCTCGACCATACTGATGTATTATGATGAGCATCTGGGTACCTAATACCGGCCTTGTCCATATTGAATATCTGGGCGAGCATCTGGGTCCTAGTCTGGCCTCGACCCCTAGAACTTTCCTAGTTCATCAATTCTGGGTTCAGAAATTACACAGTTCTTTGGTTCTTCGTATCATAGATTCTTGGTTCCTAGACTTGGTAGTTTTAACTATTCTGTTTACTCGGAGGGCTTATGGGGGTTCATCCGGCTTTTTATTTAAACTTACACATGAGTGTCCCGGCTTAGCTTATGGGGGCCCAGTTAGGTGTAGTCCTCTTAGGTAGTACCGTCTCTACTTAGATGCTTATCATGATTTCCATTTAGGATTATTCCTCTTTTTCATATTGTTTTTTCCTTTTCTACTTAGTGGCCTATGATTCCTATTGGGTACCTGTTATCTTAGTACTCATAATGCACTCTGTATCTACTTTCGTGATGCAACACTAAGCACCAGCTACCATCGTGGATAGATCAGGCCTGTTGCAGTTAGTTTGGAGAAAAGCGTGAGCACTTGACGTTTTGGGATCATATCAATCTCCTTCAGTATGGATGACCCATTTTTTTTACCTTTTTGAGACTAGCCAATTGATATATATATATATTCGGTCCATTTTTGGGACTTGTACTCATATTTGTTTTTGTAGTAGCTCTGTACTTGTGACCTCTAGGTTCTAGAAGGGATCTTTAGTTTTATATATCAGGTTTTGGTTTTGTTTTCGCTTATTTATTTTGACTATGTTAGGATTGTCCATTCATGATTAGTTTCTACCCTCAAACCCATTACTTGTCATTCCGGGTTTATGGGTTGGCTTACCTACTAATGGGTTATAGTAGGTGCTATCATGACCTGAAAAATTAGGTCGTGATAAATCAAGAATTGATATGATCTCAAAATCAATAAAAACAAAAGCATTCAAGAAACAAAAGACAACAAAAGTATTCCAAAAGGGTGATGAAGTTGAAATGGCAAGTCTAGTAGATGGCTTCATAGGTTCTTACTACAATGCAACTATTGTCACTTCCGTTGGCAGTTATCATTATTGTGACACCCCAGAATTTTTTTCGCAAAGACTCAAATATTTCTTCACGTGTGGGTAGACTCGAGACTGGAGGACTTGTAATTCTACACATGAGTTAGTATTAATTCCTAAGTATTTGAAGTGTGTTAGATGTGTTTAGGGGTCATAAGGGATCTCTAACACCAAGTCGAGTCCAAAGAACTCCAATCGATTAAGTTTTCAGACGAGTTAGTATAAGGTTCAACTTCAAATGACCATATCTCCTAGGATATAAAGAACTGGGTGGCCCACGACCTACCAAATTAAAGGTACTTGAGTCTTCCTTTCAACTCCACCAAGATTTCAATTTTTGGAGTTCGGATTCAAAAGTTATGTCCATCTTACTACAGACTAGTACTGCAGGAATTTCAGGCCTGGGCAAAATTTAGGCTTGGCGCTCCAGTGGCGCCCCACGCCACTATAGTGCCAGAAAACAACCTCAGTCATTTGGGGTTTGGTGCGATTCGCCACTATTAGATGTGCAGGGTTTTAAGCCTATTTTGGCTTGGCGCCGCAGTGGCGCGACGCGCCACTATAGCACCAACAAGGTTTTTGCCCAGTTTTTCAGATTTTTGAAGAGGGGCAACTTGGACTTTTCCCTAATTATATATACCCTATCCTTGAAAGTTTTGGGACCATTTTTCAGTCCTCCCTCTCTCTAAAAAGCCCTACAATTTTCCCTCTCTTCTTCTTCTTCTTCTTCTTTTCCAAATCCTTCTCCAACAAAGATTGTCTTCAAGAGCTTCAAGAATTCAAGCCTTCCATTGAAGACCTAACATCAAGGTTTCTTTAAAGTCTTCAAACAAGGTATGTAAGGCTAACCTAAAATATGGATTGAGTTCTTCCATATTCCCATAGATGTGTTGGATAGGAGTTGTGAAAGAGTTGAACCTTCTAAGAAGGTTTTCTTGAAAGTTTTCCTAAACTATAGAATGTTTTTAGATACTATTGGTTGGTTGATGATTTGAATGACTTGAGTTACTAAATAGTTATATTTCATATTATTAACTACAAATGTATCTTTGTATATAGATTTATAGATGTTGATGATATTCTTGAGTTGAGTTTTGTTGAGTGTATGGATTCATATTTCATTCACATGAACCCAAGATGAGATTTCTTTGGTCATAATTTGTCTTGAGTTGAGATGGATGGTTTTGTGTATATGTGTATTGATTGGAATGAAAAGAATGAATTGGATAGTTAAGAATGTCCTTTTGCTTCCATAAATTAAACATAGGACTAAAATAAGGATTTTGGAGTAGATGTTTGACAATTGATGTGATGATAATGTTTGATGATGATGATGATGTGATGATGATGTTTGATGATGATGTGAATAATGGTATTTGACGATGATATGAATGGAGAGGTTATGTTGATGAGCATGTTGTGTGATGAAGTGGATTGGAGTCTAATGCGATTTTGTGGTATGTGATGTGCATAATTTGAGTTGATTCGACTCTTAGGAATATTTTGAAAATAAATGATCTTTTGAGGAGGAGATTTAAATAAATTATTTGTGAACCTTTTTGCATAAACTATTTACACACTATTTTGAGTCTAAAGAATTATTAGTTTCATCTATGATTTAAAAAGAGTTTAAGCATGAGTTGAGTTTGAAAAGTCTTTTAATTATTTTGAACATGAGTATTTTGAGTATAAATGAGTTGAACATTTTTACATTAAAATGTCTATTTTGAGGTAGAGTTGAGGAGTTGAAATTATATTTTAAATGCATACAATATTTTCTACATCCATTGAGTTTAGATGGTATCAATTTAAAGAGAAGAGTTTGATGATTTGAGATGAGTCGATTTGAAAGAAGGTCCAATGAGGCCAAATTTGATTTGAGTTTTGAAAAGAGTCCAATGAGACTAAATGAGTTGATTTGAAAGAGTCCAATGAGACTAAATGAGTATTTTGAGTATTTTACTCACTTGATAGATATGAGCATATTGAGTCTTGGGAGGAGTATCGAGCACCGAATTGGGTAAGAGTATAGTCCATACTCGAACCAATAAACTACGTCGCCAAACATAGGAGGGGATGGAACCGTTAAAGTCGGATGCTTCCCATTTTATTGTCCTGACATTATAGGACTTGGTTGGATTGGATCCATGATTGGTTGATTCGTTCATACCCTGGCAAGGTATGAACGGATGTGGAAACAACGTCGGCTTGTTGTACTATCACTCGCTCATATGGTGATGGTTGTCGATTAGAGAAACTCCCAATTGAATGGATTGTTCTTGATATAATTTATCTGAATGTGATTGTTGATGATTGAGTTGAATTATAAAACATTGCATAGTTTAATTTGCATAGTTATTGAGTTGAGTCCTTTGAGTTGATTGTTGAGTTGATTTTATATGATTGGATTAGGTGATGTGTGATGGATTGGATTATATTATATGTTATTCGATAGTGTACGATTGAAAGGTATATGATTTGATTGGATCGGATCGTATATGACCGGATTAAACTGATTGTATACTATTGGATTGAATTGGATGGTATACGATTTGATTGAACTGTATTATGTATGATTGTATTGGATTTTATGATGTGTGATTGGTCTTTGTCTAAAAATGTATTCTTACTTTAGACTTATGACGCCTTATTTGAGTCTCTCTTATCTTTCTGATTTGGAGATATTGGACCAACGTTATTCATCGTTGAGGTATGTTTCATTCTGCCATATTACATACTCATACATTCCATGTACTGACATCCATTTGGACCTGCATCATTTCATGATGCAGAGACAGGTTTAAGAGATCGTCAATAGAAGCACCATTGAGGATCTATACACACTCAGCGTATTGGTGAGTTCTTCCCTACATCCGGAGGACACCGCTTATATTATTCTTGCATCGAGTTAGCCCTTTTCATTTTGAATTGAGGTAGCCATGAACATGTCATTAGTACCAATTAGATAGTAGTGATAGATGCTTCATAGACTAGATAGTGAAGGGTCGATTGAGTATTTCTTTCCTTACATTATTCTTGTCAAACTATTTTTAATGACAAATATTAGAGTTGATTTGTTGGCCCATGGCCTTTATTCTTTCAGTTAGATCGATGTTTTGAGTTGCCCACCAAATATTCTCTTTATTGTTTTTTGTGTTCTGCTGATTGAATGAATGAACGGATGTGTGATCAGCTATGTGGTTCGTTTGGGAGCCAGAAATGGTTTCTGAGTGCGGGTTACATCTAAGGTACCTTCTCGGGGCGTGACAAACATCGTATCAGAGCACAGAGTTCAAGTGTCCTAGGGAGTCTATGAAGCTATGTCAAGTAGAGTCTTGATTATGGGTGTGGTGTGCACCACACTTATAATCAGGAGGCTATAGGACATTAAGAATTTGTTTCCCTTCTTTCATATTCTGAGTTCGTGCGATAGAGTTTAACTCTATGAATGTTCCCTTCTAATTCGTGCGTTGCTCAAATCCATTTGACTACCCCTCATACTCAAGGTAGTTGAAACGGTAGATATGAGATTCTTGTTGATGAGTTAAGATAAAGTCTTGAGGAAGGGAAGAGAAGGCACAAGGCTTGAGAGGAGCCGATTACTGTGCTTAACTCTATTGATTTGGAAGAATGTACTCTCATTCGTATGGATCGTGCGTTGAGTTAGAGCGAGATGTATCCTAGAATCTTATCACTACATCTTGATTCGAATGTCACCTTCGAGGGGGAAGTTGCATATCTGAGTGATAAGTTTTACTATTAAAGGGAATATGGTTTGAGGTATAGTGAGCTATGGTTGGTAGAATGATTGTAGAGGTAGGAAGAGGGAGTTAGAGGAGTAGAACTGAAGTAGTAAGAATGGTGGTTGATTGAGGCCTACAACTAGAGTGGAGTATCTATAGGGTGAGTAATGAGGTGTAATAAATGATTGTGATTGTTATACTCCATACCTTTATGCTTTGGAACGTCTTCTTAAGCTTCTTGAAAGATGTCCCGTGACCCAAATTATCTATAACATGATTAAATAACTCTAAGGAAGGGAGGACGTGATGCCCCTTAAGAATGAAGGTTGGAAATAGGTCTATAAGGATTTGAAACGAATTGGAGGCCAAAATAACAAGTCGTAGGACTCGAATTACTTACGTAAGCTACCAACTTGGATGACTTACATAACTAAGCCACTGGAGTACATGTTGAGCTTACGTAGCAAGGATTACATGGGCTCCTAAAGTAAGACAAGATTACGAACCCACGGGAGAGGCGGAAGGAGGCGTAGCACCTACTCGGAAGCAGGTGATGCACCTACTTTGACTAAGTAGGTGATGCACCTACTTGGACTAAGTAGGTGACGCACCTACTTGAGGTGGGTCCCACACCGCCATATGGTAGCCTTGGAGGCTAGGTATGGATTCGTGGCCCAATAAGGGCTTGACACGTGTCACCCTTAGGGGATGACATGTGGCACTTCCTAAGGAACCATATATATGTATGCTAATGACTCTTAAGTCATTATTTATCCAAAATCAGCCCAAAACATGGAGAGACAAATGTGGAGAAGAAGAAGGGAAGGAGGCAGCCATGGTTTAGAAGAATTAAAGGTGAGTTCTTCACTTTTCCTCCGTCAATTAATTATCTACGGTGTTCCTCAATTACGTGGAGTTATATATATGTATATTACGATGCCTACGGAACCATATTTTCAGTTCTTCACTTGGAAAACTAAGAGAAACTTAAAGAGAAAACACTAGGGAATAGACCCATTTTTGGAGGGGACAGTTGTTAGTAATATTGGTATAATTTCTTGTTATAGCCTAGTTTCGGGTGATTCAATATGTTTTGGAAAGTTATTTCATAGGTATATAACTTTTATTTATACTTTCAAATCCAGTTTTTCTTTTAGCTTCGCAAAAAAGGGTGATGAAGTGTAGAGGAGGTACTGCCCAGATTTGGTTTTGAAAATCCTGCACGGACAGTTGTGAGTATTTTGGTCATATATTTTTGTACAAAATTGCTGTAGGGGTAATTCAAAATTTTTTGAGACCTTGATACACATGTCTATAACTTTCATTGAGGCCACAAATCTTGTTTCCTTCAGTTACCCCTTCGAAACTAAGCGACAATACAAGACAGTAGGCTGTCCAGAATTCACATTTTGATAGGTTTGGCGAGTTTTGGCCAATTTTGGAAAAGGTAAGGTTTTTAATTTCAATTTGAAGTTTATGGTATTTTATATGGTGTATTACACCCCTTTTATGCTGCTGGAAGTTTAAGAATGTCGTAGAAATGCTCGACGTTCGAAATAAACTAAATTAGAATCGCTATAGTTAAATTGTCGTCGAAGGATAGTGTTGTTCGTGTGAGGTGCTGCTGCAGGGGTGTGATGTTTTATTGCAGGGACTAAATATGTTCTAATATGGGTTAGGGTGCTTCTGGTTGAATCCACACGACCCCTCGTTGCGTATAATGAAAGGCGTTACAAAATAAAGGCTAGATGCCCTATTGTGCTACCGTATTTTAAATAAGTCGTTTGGAGTTTATGTTGTATATTGTTGGTGTGAATTGCTGCAGGTTGTTGTTGTTGGTTGGCTTTAGGTCTTAGGGACCTAATTGGAAGTTTGGATAGGGCACATTATAGGGGAGGTGCTGCCCAATTTTTGTCGACGCGTTAGCGAATAACAGAACTAGTCGGGGAAACGACTAAGGAAATAGATTCCATTAATACTAAGATGTAACCTAGGGTGATAGAAAGTAAAAGGGGTTGATATTCATACTACTTTCATGTTGAATAGGTTCAAATGACGGCGAGGCAAGCAGGATAAGGAATAATTCAGACAAGGTATGTGAAGCTTTCTTTTGGCATGTTTTCGGCATAAGTATGTAAAGCTTATATTCTTTTCTTTTGGCATGTATTAGTCTTAAGTGAATTGTGTATGTAATATGAGAATAATTCCATTCATAGAACCCCGAGTATGGTTCATCAATCTTATTCACTTCTAGATATTAGAACTCCTGCGCTAGTTGAGTTATGGACTTGTAAGTCTTCTATATGCTGAAAAGTAGTGTATGTAAAGCTATTCCTACTTCTTTTGGCATGTATTACATATAAGTTATGAATGGTTTATACATATGAAACATGGGAATAACTCCATTCATGAAGTTCCGAGTACAATTTATAATTCTTATCCACTTCGTGATGGTAGAACTCCTGTAATAGTTGAGTTATTATCGTTTAAGGCTTCTATATGATAAAAGGTAATATATGTAGAGCCTATCACTTCTTTCTTATGGGATGTCTTAATATAAATGAAATAAGATATGATTTGAGTGTAGAGGTAGTTCCAATGGTAAGTTCCAAGTATAACTCGTGACTCGAGTTCACTCCTAAATGCTAAGGGCCTTAAAGTAGTTAAACTACTACCCTCGAGCCTTCTATAGACTAAATAGTGATTGGATGTGTAAGCTCCTAAACCTGGGGGTTCTTGGGCATACTTTACGATAATAGTTGAGGGATATTTGATATGTTACAGAGTTTTGCGTGCACGTATATGTATTATGATATATATATGGATCGGGCCAGACGTACCTCGACACATTTTGCTATGTAAGGATCGGGTCATACGTTCCACGACAAATTATGCATTATACGGATCGAGCCGTCGTACCTCGGCATTATTATGCATTATACGAATCGGGCTGTCGTACCTCGGCATTATTATGCATTATACAGATCGGGTCGTCGTACCTCAGCATTATTATGCATTATATGGATCGGGCCATCGTACCTCGATATTATTATGCATTATACGGATTGAGACGTCATACCTTGGCATTGTTATACGATATACAGATCGGACCGTCGTTCCTCGGCAATATTATATGATACATGGATTGGGTCATCGTTTCTCAGCATGTACTTTTTATATACAGGGATCGGGCTGTACATCCCACAGTGTTAATGGCATATATATACCTAGCATGATAGATGATGTGTTTGTAACACTGAGTCCCCGAGCGGGCCAGATACGGTATGTGATAGCGGTATACATGACTTTATTTTGTGAGGTGCAGGCACAGTACCCTATTAAATGTTAAACATGGTTTCCTGCATCCCTGGTTCAGTTGTTATCTTAGTTATGTTGTGCTTATATACTCAGTACTTTTATCATATTGACCCCCCTTTCTTCGGGAGGCTGCGTTTCATGCCTACAGGTACAGATGTTCATTTCGGAGATCCGTCAGCTTAGGATTTCTGCTCAGCTATATTGGTAGTACTTCACTATTTCAGAGCCTAGCTTTTTAGTACTACTCCTGCGATGTATATATTTGTTTATGCAGGGGTACGGTGGGGGCCCTGTCCCACCATATTTTGTCGTTTCTATTCTTAGAGGTCTGTAGACATATGTGTGTAGGTTGTTTAGGAGTTTATTTCGGGTATGCCTATATGATATGTTATAAAAGCTATTATGTTGTGGCAGCATTATCGGCTGGCTTTCCCTTTTATGACATGATGCAAATGAAAGAGGCCACACGTGTATGAATATTTTATCACCTACTGGGTTCATGTGTTTGGTTCCTATATCTAGGAGCCTATATGAACATGGAAAAGTTTTAACCCATTGAGGTTTTTGTGAGCAGTATCACGTTATACATAGTCCAATTTGACTGTAGTCGACAGTTACGTAAATTGGGGTCCAGGTAGGACCCTAGTCGCGGCCCACGAGGTTGGGTCATGACAGAAAAGGTATCAGAGCAGTTCATCCTTAGAGTGTCTATAGACCGTGTCTAGTAGAGTCTTATTTATCGGTGTGTTGTGCACCACATCTATAGACAAGAGGCTGCAGGACATTTAGGAAATTACCTTTATTTCATATCTACGATCGTGCGACATAGCCGAGTCATAGGGAATGAAATTCCTCATACTAACTTGTGATTTCAGCAGAAGGACAACATCGATAGAAGAAGGTTACTGACAATATTAGAAGTTACACAACATGCAGGTAAGCAAGGAACGAATGATAGGTGTCAGGTAAGGTATTGAATTACGGTTGACATGTAAAGTTGAAAATTGAAAGGAAAAGTAGACGGAAAGTCTAAACAGGTGCAGTTCGAGTTGGACATACGAGGTAAGTCCATCAGTTTATACTATTATTGATATTGGGTGCCCTGTGAGGCTGCGATATGACGTGATATAATACGTATATATGTATCTTTATGCGTATTGCCCTATGAGGCATTATTGGCATTTTCTGCGTGCAGGTGTTGATATAGTAAGAAATACAGAGGAAACTCTGCCCAAATCTTCCTTGAAATAAAAGGAAAATGATTTAGGAAAGACTGGTAGTTCTGGATAGAACGATATATTAAGGATAAGATTAACTAACAAGGGTAAGTAACCCACAATAAGAATCATGAAAAAGGTTAAGAAGTGTTATACTATGGGGTAGAATGCGAATAGGATATGATGTGAATATAATGAGAATAGTTATGAAAATAAGTAAACCCTTATGAGGAAGTAGCTAAAGATAGGATGTGGTTCGTGTAATAAGAATATAAGGGTAACTTGGGCAGTGCAGCTTGGCCTACTGGATCAGCTGCTGGGTCATCATCTTCTTCAGTAGCTATGCACCCCATGGGGCAGGATGCAATCATACCAGCATTAATGCACCGGATCCCATTAGAACTCCAAAGTTAAGCGTGCTTAGGCGAGAGTGGTACTAGGATGGGTAATCTCCTAGAAAGCCCTATGCAGCTGTGACATAAGATGATATGGATGTATGTATACGTTGTCCTTGCATGGCATGGTGGTATAAAGAAGTGTTGTGGATATGTGATTCCACCGTGAAAGATGACAAGACCCATTGGGATAGGGGATGTAGCTTTGCAAAAGAATTGATACAACCTACGAATGTAGGTATGCCAACAGTAAAACTAGGTGATTACTTGATAAAAGAAGTCGGTAGTAGCCATGTAACTGCCATACTCGAATACATTAAAGGAAGGTATAAGATAGTTTGAAGCAAAACCTTTAAGGTACAATCAGTACTAAGGACAAAAGCTATAGTGGAGCCTTAACATTAGATGAAAGAAGCAAGGAACGATACAGGTTTACGTGCAGACTAGTATGGCGATGCTAAGGCATCTTGAGCTACTTTAAGCTCCTATACATGTTCGTGTAAAGGGTGCAATAGGATGTGTGGTAAGAGAACTAGAAAAAAAGAAATGAAAAAGAAATATCACCTGTTCCCTATGCCTGCAGGTAATCCTAACCTTTGGAACTCTGATATTGATTGCTTGATGAAAGTATATGTTATGGCAACGGGATAGAGGACCTCTCCATATAATCGGTATAAGGTCCGGAGGAAGGTTTTGGTTTACATTCGAGGATGAATGTTCTAAAGGGGGGAAAGATGTTATACCCCGTACCTTTACTTTTGGAACGTCTTGTTAAGCTTCTTGAAAGATGTCCCGTGACCCAGATTATCTATAATATGATTAAAGAACTCTAAGGAAGGGAGGATGTGACGCCCCTTAAGAGTGAAGGTTGTAAATAGGTCTATAAGGATTTGAAACAAATTGGAGGCCAAAATAACAAGTCGTAGGACTCGACTTACTTACGTAACCTATCACGTTTTGATAGGTTTGGCGAGTTTTGGCCAATTTTGGAAAAGGTAAGGTTTTTACTTTTAATTTGAAGTTTATGGTGTTTTTATATGGTGTATTACACCCCTTTTATGCTGCTGGAAGTTTAAGAATGTCGTAGAAATGCTCGACGTTCAAAATAAACTAAATTAGAATCGCTATAGTTAAATTGTCGTCGAAGGATAGTGTTGTTCGTGTGAGGTGCTGCTGCAGGGGTGTGATGTGTTGTTGTAGGGCCTAAATATGTTCTAATATGGGTTAGGGTGCTGCTGGTTGAATCCACACGACCCATCATTGCGTATAATGAAAGGCGTTACAAAATAAAGGCTTGACGCTCTATTGTGCTACCGTATTTTTGAATAAGTCGTTTGGAGTTTATGTTGTATATTGTTGGTGTGAATTGCTGTAGGTTGTTGTTTTTGGTTGGCTGTAGGTCTTAGGGACCTAATTGGAAGTTTGGATAGGGCACATTATAGGGGAGGTGCTGCCCAATTTTCATCAATGCCTTAGCGAATAACAAAACTAGTCGAGGAAACGACTAAGGAAATAGATTCCATTAATACTAAGATGTAACCTAGGGTGATGAAAAGTAAAAGGGGTTGATATTCATACTACTTTCATGATGAATAGGTTCAAAGGACGGCGAGGCAAGCAGGATAAGGAATAATTCAGACAAGGTATGTGAAGCTTTCTTTTGGCATGTTTTCGGCATAAGTATGTAAAGCTTATCTTCTTTTCTTTTGGCATGTATTAGTCTTAAGTGAATTGTGTATGTAATATGAGAATAATTCCATTCATAGAACCCCGAGTATGGTTCATCAATCTTATTCACTTCTAGATATTAGAACTCCTGCGATAGTTGAGTTATGGACTTGTAAGTCTTCTATATGCTGAAAAGTAGTGTATGTAAAGCTATTCCTCCTTCTTTTGGAATGTATTACGTATAAGTTATGAATGGTTTCTACATATGAAACATGGGAATAACTCCATTCGTGAAGTTCCGAGTACAATTTATAATTCTTATCCACTTCGTGATGGTAGAACTCCTATAATAGTTGAGTTATTGCCGTTTAAGGCTTCTATATGATAAAAGGTAATATATGTAGAGCCTATCGCTTCTTTCTTATGGGACGTCTTAATGTAAATGAAATAAGATATGATTTGAGTGTAGAGGTAGTTCCAGTTGTAAGTTTCGAGTATAACTCGTGACTCGAGTTCACTCCTAAATGCTAAGGGCCTTAAAGTAGTTAAACTACGACCCTCGAGCCTTCTATAGACTAAATAGTGATTGGATGTGTAAGCTCCTAAACCTGGGGGTTCTTGGGCATACTTTACGATAATGGTTGAGGGATATTTGATATGTTACAGAGTTTTGCGTGCACGTATATGCATTATGATATATATATGGATCGGGCCGGATGTACCTCAGCACATTTTGCTATGTAAGGATCGGGTCGTACGTTCCATGACAGATTATGCATTATATGGATTGGGCCGTCATACCTTGGCATTATTATGCATTATACAGATCGGGCCATCGTACCTCGGCATTATTATGCATTATACGGATTGGTCTATTGTACCTCAGCATTATTATGCATTATATGAATCGGGCCATCATACCTCAGCATTATTATGCATTATACGGATCGGGCCATCGTACCTCGTTATTGTTATATGATATACGGATTGGGCCGTTATTCCTCGACATTATTATATGATACATAGATCGGGTTGTCGTTCCTCAGCATGTACTTTTTATATACAGGGATCGGGCTGTACATCCCACAGTGTTAATGGCATATATATACCTAGCATGATAGATGATGTGTTTGTAACACCGAGTCCCCGAGCGGGCTAGAAACGGTATGTGATAGTGGTATACATGACTTTATTTTGTGAGGTGCAGGCACAGTACCCTATTAAATGTTATACTTAGTTTCCTGCATCCCTGGTTCAGTTGTTATCTCAGTTATGTTTTGCTTATATACTCAGTACATATATCATACTGACCCCTCTTTCTTCGGGGGGCTGCATTTCATACATGTAGGTATAGATGTTCATTTCGGAGATCCGCTAGCTTAGGATTTCCGCTCAGCTATATTGTAAGTGCTTCACTATTTCAGAGCCTAGGTTTTGAGTATTGTGTCACGACCCAACCCCGTAGGCCGCGACTGGGGTCAGACCTGGACCCCCGTTTATGTATTTGTCGACTGTAGTCAAATTGAACTATGAGTGAAGCGATACTGCTCACAAAAACCCCAATGAGTTAAAACTTTTTCGTGTACTTATGGCCTCTTTCATTCATATCGTATCATGGAAGAGAATGCAAGCCGACAAGGCTGCCATAACGTAAAAACATTTACAATGTGCCATAAAGGCACAGTCGAAATAAACTCATAAACAACCCACACATATATGTCTACAGACCTCTAAGAATAGGAACGACAACATATAGCGGGACAGGGCCCCCGCCGTACCCCTATGTAACCAAATATATACATCGGTAATTTGGTACCAAAACTTGGCTCCAAATCAATGGAGCTTCTTCTAAACTTGCTGAGTGGAATCTTGAGCTGGTGGACTCCCAAAGGGTGACACGTGTCACACCCTTAGACAACCACCTCAATTATACAACCAATCCATGGTTGCCATGTGACAGGTGGGGTTCCACCCCATGGTGTGTCACCTGCTGCCACGTGTCACTTTCTTGAGCTGCCATGTGTACCTATCACGTGCTGCCATGTGTCAAGTAGGTGAGTCACCTACTTGCTTTAAGTAGGTGCATCGTTTTCTTATTTCTCTTCCATGGGTTCGTAATTTCATCGCACTTTAAGAGCCTATGTATTCCTTGCTACTTAGTCTCAACACGCACTCGAGTAGCTTAAGTACGTAAGACCTCCAAGTTGGTAGCTTACGCGAGTCAATCGAGTCCTACGTCTCATTTCTCGGCCTCCAACTCCTTTCGAATTTTTATAACCCTATTTCCAATCTTCCTTATTATGAAACATTTCGTTCTCCTTTCCTTGGAGTTATCTGATAGTATTATTAACTATCCGACTCACATAATGACTTTTAAGAACCTTAAGAGACTTCCCAGAAACTTGAGAAGTTTAAGAAGCATTCTAAGGTATCAAAGTACGGGGTGTAACATCCTTCTCCTGCGATGTATATATTTGTTTATGCAGGGGTACGGCAGGGGCCCTGTCCCGCCATATATTGTCGTTCCTATTCTTAGAGGTCTGTAGACATATGTGTGGGAGTTGTTTAGGAGTTTATTTTGGTTATGCCTATGCGATATGTTGTAAAAGCTATTATATTGTGGTAGCCTTATCGGCTGGCTTTCCCTTTCATGACATAATGCAAATGAAAGAGGCCACACGTATATGAATATTTTATCACCCACTAGATTCATGTGTTTGGTTCCTATATCTAGGAGGCTATATGAACATGGAAAAGTTTTAACCCATTGAGGTTTTTGGGAGCAGTATCACGTTATACATAGTCCAATTTGACTATAGTTGACAGTTACATAAATGGGGGTCCAGGTTGGACCCTAGTCACGGCCCACGGGGTTGGGTCGTAACAGTGATAGTTCTAGTTTTAAGATTTTATTTAGTAGGCTTGACATGATGTATGCGAGAGATTAAGATATTAACTTGCGAGGAGAGTGTGGTATGAATGGAGGGGTTATGTGACCCTCAGATGTAAATAGTGAATTGAGTCTAAGTCATATGGTAAGAAGAGGCTTAAGTGGCGTATATGAAATAGTATAGATTTGAATGAGGTTCTAAATTTGTGAGTCGCTTTGAGTGACTAGTTAGAGTCCTTTAGTTGTTGCCTTTAAGCTAAGGGGGAGATGATGAGGTAATGAGCCAAAGTAAGTCTTGATCTTCCGATAGTGATGAGTTAGCCAAGATGATAGTGGATGGAGTTGAGCGAGAGTAAATGAGGGAGAGTGAGTGCTTACCAATTGTGATAGTTGTGTTATACTTGTCTAGTTGAGGATAAATGTGTGGAGGAGGAGTGAGATGAGACCTTGTGATGAGAAATAGATAGGTAAGAGTATGTTATTGTGTCTCTGGGAAAGAGCTCATACGATGATGAGGGTATAAGTATTAAAGTAGGCTCGAGAACTCTTAGATATGAGTGAGGTAGTTAGAGTGATAATCTTGAGTGTATGGTTGTCACTGTGAGAGTGATGGTAGTAGACTAATGATTGCATCTGGGGGAAAGATTGGAGGTACGTGAAGGGTGTTATGAGGCTTGGAAAGGAGAGGAAGTTCGGACACCGATATATTGACCTTATGAAATGGTGAAGAGGATTGGAAATGTCGCTCGTGAATTGGAATTCGACGGTTGAGTATGTAGATGTTTGAATGATTCGGTTGATGGAGTTTCGATGTTCTATTCGTGCCAAATGATGAGAATGATGAAGGTGATGTCCCTATTTCTGAGTTGAAATGATTTGTCTATTCTTGAGTTTGAATAGCCAATTGTCTAAATTGCTCGATTGGTTGATTTGATTGAGTTTTGATTTTTATTCGTGCCTCGAGTCCATCATTGGTTTACTCATTATTCGAGGACGAATGATCCCAAGGGGGAGATAATGTGACACCCCGGAAATTTTTTCGCAAACACTTAAACATTTTTTCACGTGTGGGTAGACTCGGACCGGAGGACTTGTAATTCTACACATGAGTTAGGATTAATTCCTAAGTATTTGAAGTGAGTTAGATGTGTTTAGGGGTCATAAGGGATCTCTAACACCAAGTCGAGTCCAAAGAACTCCAATCGATTAAGTTTTCGGATGAGTTAGTATAAGGGTAAACTTCAAACGACCATATCTCCTAGGATATAAACAACTGGGTGGCCCACAACATAACAAATTAAAAGTATTTGAGTCTTCTTTCCACTTCCACCGAGATTACAATTTTTGGAGTTTGGAGTCAAAGGTTATGGCCATTTTACTACAGACTAGTACTGCAGGAATTTCAGGCCTGGGCAAAATTTAGGCTTGGCGCTCCAGTGGCGCCCCACGCCACTATAGCGCCAGAAAACAACCTCAGTAGTTTGGGGCTTGGCGCGATGCGCCACTATTAGATGTGCAGGGTTTTAAGCCTATTTTGGCTTGGCACTGCAGTGGCGCGATGCACCACTATAGCGCCAACAAGGTTTTTGCCCAATTTTTCAGATTTTGAAGAGGAGAAACTTGGACTTTTCCCTAATTATATATACCCTATCTTTGAACCTTTTGGGACCATTTTTTAGTCCTCCCTCTCTCTAAAAAGCCCTAAAATTTTCTCTCTCTTCTTCTTCTTCTCCAAATCCTTCTCCAACAAAGATTGCCTTCAAGAGCTTCAAGAATTCAAGCCTTCCATTGAAGACCTAACATCAAGGTTTCTTCAAAGTCTTCAAACAAGGTATGTAAGACTAACCTAAAATATAGATTGAGTTCTTCCATATGCCCATAGATGTGTTGGATAGGAGTTGTGAAAGAGTTGAACCTTCTAAGAAGGTTTTCTTGAAAGTTTTCCTAAACTATAAAATGTTTTTAGATACTATTGGTTGGTTGATGATTTGAATGACTTGAGTTACTAAATAGTTATCTTTAATATTATTGACTACAAATGTATCTTTGTATATAGATTTATAGATGTTGATGATATTCTTGAGTTGAGTTTTGTTGAGATTATGGATTCATGTTTTATTCACATGAACCCAAGATGAGATTTCTTTGGTCATAATTTGTCTTGAGTTGAGATGGATGGTTTTGTGTATATGTGTATTGATTGGAATGAAAAGAATGAATTGGATAGTTAAGAATGTCCTTTTGCTTCCATAAATTAAACATAGGACTAAAACAAGGATTTCGGAGTAGATGTTTGACGATTGATGTGATGATAATATTTGATGATGATGATGATGTGATGATGATATTTGATGATGATGTGAATAATGGTATTTGACGATGATGTGAATGGAGAGGTTATGTTGATGAGCATGTTGTGTGATGAAGTGGATTGGAGTCTAATGCGATTTTGTGGTATGTGATGTGCATAATTTGAGTTGATTCGAGTCTTAGGAATATTTTGAAAATAAATGATCTTCTGAGGAGGAGCTTTAAATAAATTATTTGTGAACCTTTTTGCATAAACTATTTACACACTATTTTGAGTCTAAAGAATTATTAGTTTCATCTATGATTTAAAAAGAGTTTAAGCATGAGTTGAGTTTGAAAAGTCTTTTAATTATTTTGAACATGAGTATTTTGAGTATAAATGAGTTGAACATTTTTACATTAAAATGTCTATTTTGAGGTAGAGTTGAGGAGTTGAAATTATATTTTAAATGCATACAATATTTTCTACATCCATTGAGTTTAGATGGTATCAATTTAAAGAGAAGAGTTTGATGATTTGAGATGAATCGATTTGAAAGAAGGTCCAATGAGGCCAAATTTGATTTGAGTTTTGAAAAGAGTCCAATGAGACTAAATGAGTTGATTTGAAAGAGTCCAATGAGACTAAATGAGTATTTTGAGTATTTTACTCACTTGATAGATATGAGCATATTGAGTCTTGGGAGGAGTATCGAGCACCGAATTGGGTAAGATTATAGTCCATACTCGAACCAATAAACTACGTCGCCAAACATAGGAGGGGATGGAACCGTTAAAGTCGGATGCTTCCCATTTTATTGTCCTGACATTATAGGACTTGGTTGGATTGGATCCATGATTGGTTGATTCGTTCATACCCTGGCAAGGTATGAACGGATATGGCAACAACGTCGACTTTTTGTACTATCACTCGCTCATATGGTGATGGTTGTCAATTAGAGAAACTCCCAATTAAATGGATTATTCTTGATATGATTTGTTTGAATGTGATTGTAGATGATTAAGTTGAATTATAAAACATTGCATAATTTAATTTGCATAGTTATTGAGTTGAGTCCTTTGAGTTGATTATTGAGTTGATTTTATATGATTGGATTAGGTGATGTGTGATGGATTGGATTATATTATATGTGATTGGATAGTGTACGATTGAAAGGTATATGATTGGATTGGATTGGATCGTATATGACCTGATTGAACTGATTGTATACGATTGGATTGAATCGGATGGTATACAATTTGATTGAACTGTATTGTGTATGATTGTATTGGATTGTATGATGTGTGATTGGTCTTTGTCTAAAAATGTTTTCTTACTTTAGACTTATGACGCCTTATTTGAGTCTCTCTTATCTTTCTGATTCGGAGATATTGGACCAACGTTATTCTTCCTTGAGGTATGTTTCATTCTGCCATATTACATACTCGTACATTCCATGTACTGACGTCCATTTAGACCTGCATCATTTCATGATGCAGAGACAGGTTTAAGAGATCGTCAATAGAAGCACCATTGAGGATCTATACACACTCAGCGTATTGGTGAGTCCTTCCCTACATTCGGAGGACACCGCTTATATCATTCTTGCATCGAGTTAGCCCTTTTCATTTTGAATTGAGGTAGCCATGAATATGTCATTGGCACCAATTAGATAGTAGTGATAGAGGCTTCATAGACTAGATAGTGAAGGGTCGATTGAGTATTTCTTTCCTTACATTATTCTTGTCAAACTATTTTTAATGACAAATATTAGAGTTGATTTGTTGGCCCATGGCCTTTATTCTTTGAGTTAGATCGATGTTTTGAGTTGCCCACCGAATATTCTCTTTATTTTTTTGTCTTCCGCTGATTGAATGAATGAACGGTTGTGTGATCAGGCTATGTGGTTCGTTTGGGAGCCAGAAATGGTTTATGAGTGCCGGTTACGTCTAGGGTACCCTCCCGGGGCGTGACAATTATAGAGTCAAGTACAAGACTCTGTTGACTAATGATGAAGCCTCTCCACTAGAGGATATTGTAATTGTTTCCATGGTCTGGCCAGTTCCACCTGATCATCAAACTAAAATAATTCTAGTGAAAAATGACTTCTGTCTATATGATATGGTTGATGTGTTCACCAATGATGGCTGGTGGTTCGGTCTTATCACTGGAAAAATTGGAAAGAAGTGCTATTTCTATTTTCCTACTACTAGGGATAACATTGAATATCCTAGTGACGTGTGGAGATTTCACCAAGAATGGTCTAATGGCGAGTGGATATAGCCTCCCAGGACAAGGGAAGATATTTGAATTGTATTTATTTTTGTTTCAAGGAACTCTTTATGCACTGTGGTATAAAATGAATGTCACTTAATCATTCTCATTACCTTATATTGAAAAACAAATTCTATGAGGTTTTTATATGTTGTGTCAAGGAAAAACAATATGACAACTCTACAAGTTTGAACAAAACTTTCAGATTAAATATTTCAAGTTATCAACCCTATTACTTTAGTTAGTGAAATGTTTTAGGAGGTTAAACATTTGAATTTTATTTGAATTATGTTTTGGTTCTTGAATGATAACTTGGGAATTAGTAGAGTTGAGATCCATGAAAATCTTATATATATATATAAAGAGGATCCTAAACATGTGGCAAGCCCACATATTAGGAATTGCGTTTTTCCTTTATTCTGCTGATTTTTTTTAGATTTTCTCCTATTTCCTCGATTTACCTCATTAGTTGTCGTAAATAAAATCAAAGACACCGTTTATTTATAAACCCAACCATTTTTTCTCTTTAATGACAGCCCATTAGGTTCTATCAATCGGTGTGTTCTTTGTTGATGACGGCAATTCCCTTGATTCCTAATTCAATATTTCTGCTTCATGTATGATATTCTTCACTTTTTCTCTCTTAATTTACTTTTTCAGAATGGTAAATGATTTTGGAGTGTGTTTTCAGTACATGCCATCACAATTTTTTTGAAAGTTCAAGTCGTTGATCGTTTGGCTTCACTTTATAATAGATTCTATCTCAAAGTAGAACAATAATTTTTCCAGTAATTGGAGCGAAAGATCAACCACTATTTATTACATGGTATTGCTTTCCTTCTTCCATTATTTTTCTAAGAAATTTTTCCATTGAGGCTTGTCCATCCTTTCATTTGGGTATAATGAGTTATAAGTAGAAATTTTGTAGTTTTAAATTTTCCTGAATTGACGAATTGATCTCTTTTTATTTTGGATTGTATAAGGATCACAAGTCTGCCATCACTTGTTGTAGTGCCTCATATAACTGCACTGTTGTTATTGTCACGACATTCTCTGTCACTTTAGTAATCAAGTATCTATTTTATCGCATTAATTATTTATGATACTCATACCTATCAAAAATAATAATTATGCTACTCATAAGAAATAATCCTGTTGCGGTGTTTTAACATTTTACGCTTGAAACATTTGAAACTTTCTTGAAAGTGTAGTAAATTTGATTTTAGACAAACGAATACTAAGTTTTTTGTGCATACAAATATGAGATTCAAACCGAAATACATTATGTGCTTTCTTGTCGTCTTTTAAAGTCTTACCAATTATCGATATAATATCTACGTCTTGCTACAAAATTTTCATTTAGTTTCTATTTATTCCTTTTAATGTAGAATGATGGAGATTGGTGTTAGGCCTAACGGGTGACTTTTTTGGGCACTATTAATGGGAGGAAACCATGGGTTTCTTATTAGTGAAGCTAGCAAATTCCTTAAACAAATAGAAGGGGTTTATGGTGTTTGTCAAGAATAAAACATTATGGGTGTATGTTGGATTTGTTTCCATGTGCAGGGTTGATTAAAGAAGCTATAGAGATGAAAGAGGCCATGAATATAGCTGGTAATGTGTTTGTCTAGCGCGGATTACTAGGTGAGTGTAGATATATAGGCACGTGTAGCTAACTTTGTAAGCGGCTGAAAATTGAATGGAAGTGAAACCTAAAGATGGTGGCTCTTATTGATTCTTGAAAAATGTTTATGCAGATGCTGACTACTGTGATGATATGGTCATATAAGGTGAAGAAGAGACTGCAATGACCAAGAAGAGCATCGGTTGTACTTTGTTTCCACATGCAGGGTTGATTAAAGAAGCTACGGAGATGAAAGAGGCCATGAAAATGGCTGGTAATGTGTTTGTCTAGAATGGATTACTAGGTGGGTGTCGATATATAGGCACGTGTAGCTAACTTTGTAAGCTGCTGAAAATTGAATTGAAGTGAAACCTGAAGATGGTGGCGCTTATTCATTCTTGAAAAATGTTTATGCAGATGCTGACTATTGTGATGATATGGTTAATATAAGGTGAAGAAGAGACTACAAAGACTAAGAAGAGCATCAGTTGTTTTTTGCTTCATTAAATTGGAGTGACACATGAGTTAATTTCATGGGATGACTTGCACCCTCAAAGAAGCGAACATATATTTCATCAATTGTATGCAACTCAAGTTAAAGTAATATAATATTACTGGAAATAGAGCTTTATTAAATTGTGACAATCTTTCTATGGCTCGAAGGCTTAATGATGAAATCACTAGTCTCATCCATGCTCCTGGAGACAAACGATTGAGAAATTGACAAGGAAGAAAGCTTGGATTGAAGACTGAAGTAGTACATGAACGATAACATCTTCATTTGGGAGATAAAACTTGGATGTTTCTTTTAGGTGTTGTGTCAGTCCTATTCTAAAGAGATTACAGAGTTTGGTAGCAACTCTTTTGTGCATAAAGAAGTATTCTATTTGCAGGTTTCTATATAGTTACACCTTTATTGGACATGAATAAAAAGAATTCGAAGCATAGGAAGAAAAAAATGGTAAAAAAAGATGAAGAAGAACATGTAAGAGTTATCGGGAGATAAGTTTCATGACTTCTGGTGATTGATTTGCCCAAGAAGTATGATTTTTTTCGTTTAGTTTCTTTTGTTATATAACTTGAGCTTCACATCTCAAAACTTGGCTGGCATTGGTAAATTTGCACTCTTTAATTTAAGAGAAATTTTTTTGATGTGGACTCTGAAAATTACGTAAAGTCATAGTCAATGAACCATCACCGCATCTTCTGTCATGCCTCTTCCTCGCTATTTTAATCTTGTAGTATCTTCTCTTCACTCCATAGCGAGCAAAAATTTTTTGTAGAAAATCTCAAAACAATATGCCACAGATTCAAAAGTGATAAAGTTGTATTGGACAGTAACATGGGCTGTGCACATATATGCACATGGTGTAAATAATGTGTTAGTTAATAGTGGTGTTAGTATTATGTGTGTGGTGTTAGTTAGCTGTGGGTTCCACATTAATTAAGGGAGTTAGAAGGTTAGTTGAGATTAGTAAATATTTAGCTTTTTTAAGTATAAGAATAAGGGAACAGCTGTAAAGGAAATAGATATTTTTCCTTTTCTCTTCAATAAAAAATTTTCTTCCTCTGCTCAAACCTCTCTCTAAAGTTCCCTTCTCAGAACTCTCTAATGATCATTTCTACAAGTTGTGATGAAATCAAGTTGTAGGATGATTCAAAAGTGAGAAAGGGATCCCCTTTATCATTCAAAATATTCAGAGGTGAAAAGGTAATTGAATGTTTATATTTCTTACTATCGTTTACTTAAATATATATATATATATACATATATATACTGTAGAAGCTATTCAATTTTCATATTTCTTCGAATTCTCTCTTTTTAGTATCCATTTCCGCTACATAACTTTGTAATGAAAGGAGAAAGGTTCCATGATTAAAGTAGGCTACGTATATTCAAGATTTTTGTGTTGATTACTTTGTGTTTACACTTTTTGTGATGAATTTGCAGAAATTATTTTCGATTTTAGGTTGGATGTTAAAAAACTCTTCATAGACTTTTGCTCCAGCGCACTGCTGCTACAAGATGGATAGGTTAGGTTGGCATCATTGGGGAAAAAATAATATTAGGTTTGACTTCAACTTTTTCATTCATCTCGGAGAAGGGATCGAGCTATCAAATCCTGAAATCAGTTTGTTGGCAGAAAAATTCAAAGACATATTTCTCCGAGACTGAAACTTCTTCTATGATTAATTAAATATTGTTTGATAAGTTTGAATCATTTATAATTTGTTATGTGCTTGGATACTGAAGAATGAAGTTGGCATTTAATTTGTTGCAATACTATTTAAGATGCATGAAATGTTGTTCACTGTGAGTTTTCATTTGTAGACGCAGTTGTGGAAGGTTGTGATGTTACAGGTATACTGCTGAATACCTTAACTTCTTAATAATGATTAATGTTTACTTTTAGAGAAGAAATTCAAGTAATCTCTTTTGTATCACATGGTTATATAACTATCTCAATTGTATTTATTTGTTCGTCTAATCAGGTTGCCAACCCTCGAGCAAAATCTGTTGCCTTCTGTTACAACTGATATCTTTCATTTGGAAGTTGATTAAATTGTAAGAAACTGTCAATATCGTCAAAATAAAGAAGAAGAAGAGAGTCCATCCTCAATAGTCACCCTAGCTTCTAGCAATAACTCATGCTCCACACGAGACACCAGATTCGTACTACAAAAACTGCTTAGTAGGAGATCAGAATCTGGTGTCATATTTTTGTTACATTAAAACCATCGTAATGAATGAATGGATTTTTTAAAAGTAGAAACAAATGAGTTGGATATGTGTACATTAGCTAAAAGGAAAAAAGATATTAGAAAATGTTATATGTACAGTTGATGAGGCCGTTCACCACCACGCGAAGCGCGGATAATTTACCTAGTCATAAAATAAATGCCTCCCATATGCTCTTCCCTTTTGTTTTCAAAGTTGAAAATTTGAATGAATGGGGCTTGAGGAATCTAATTCAAACACATAGTTTGAAAGATCATTGAATTTATTTCATTAGTCTAATAGTGTAATCACATGTATATGGACACGAACTACACAAAAGAATTATAGTCTATCAATCTACTTTGTCACATAATAGTTCCAATGCTTTTCGTAGAAGAAATCTTCACAAGAATCTTCACTTAGAACTTTACAGGAATGGGAGAAGAAGAAGGAAGAAGGAACTTTTCTTTCTGATTGTAGTGAGGAAAATATATGTTATTTATTTTCAACAGAAACCTTTTATAAGCCTCAAGGGACATAACTATTCAAATAGTTGTGTCTTTTCCATTCAATAGTTGTGTCTTTTCATTCAATAGTTGTGTCTTTTCCCGTTATATTTATTAATATATATAATACATAATTATATATTTAATCTCTCATGGATCGGGGTGGACCCACGTGGGTGACCCATCCAATCTCCTTCAAGGCTTAAATGTATCCCTAACTTCCAACGATTGTACAGAGATTAATCCAATCTTCAATGTATCTATCATGTATTTGATTTCACTGTATCTTCCTCAATATTTACGTTTTTCAATAGTCAAAATTGTTCAATCTCCTTACTTTAAAATCTCGCTTCTAATTGATTTCATATCTAGACAATTATTTTAAAGTGATGAAGTAGAAATGACAAAGTCAAGTTTTTCCAAGGACATAAAAAATACCCAAGTGATGCGAGGAAAATGAGATGGAGCACAAAAGAAGTTCTTGTGAACTTTTGTAGGTATTGGTTTTGTCTTTTTTGCTTTCCTCTACGTGTAGTGGTCTGATCGTGAGTACGACGTCCATTTTTTTAGGAAATTAATATCATCTATTTGGGGGAGGAAGATAACTCTGATCTCAGCAGCAGATAATATCAGAAGTTTGGACTGGAAGATCATGACGATGGCCTCATCCATAAGATCATTCTAGTAAGACGTCTTTTTCATTTTACAGCTCAATGTTACGTCAAAAATCTCCCATCCAACCACCAAGAGTGGCTAATTCGAGGAAATGATCACTTGTTGCATTTGGTTGCTCTCTTTGTTTGCCTTCTTAATTTTGAATCCCCGTTCAATTTAAAGATTTGTGTTGATTGAAATTCAAAATTAATTTCATGTCTGAATAGAAATCTCATAAATCAAATGAGATTAAAGTTTGATTTGTCACTGTTAGAGAACTATGAAAGATACTGCCACTTTCCATATAGGCATTTCAATTGTTTGATTCCTCCTTATTATGCCCCGGGAGGGTACTTTAGGCATGGCCGACACTTAAAGATCATTGTTGGTCCCCAAGCAAACCACTTGGTTCAATCATACAATCATTCATAAATATTCTAACAACGGAAGACTCAACTCATTATGATAAACTAATCATCAGATAAGGACAACAGCTAACAATCTTTCTAATCAATAAAAACAACAAGACTAGTATGAATGAAACTACCCAAAAATAATACAAATCAACAACATCAATAATCTAGTCTATGAAGCCTCTATCAACTGTCTAGGTGGTTCCAATGACAGGTTCATGGCTACCTCAAACCAAATGAAGAAAAGATAACTCAAAGATAGAAAGATAAATGTAGAATCCTCCTGAAGCATGGAGGACTCACTAAATAGATGAATGCGAATAGATCCTCAATGATGCACTTGTTGATGATCTCTAGTACCTGTCTCTGCATCATGATCAGGCCTAAATGGACGTCAGTACATGAAATGTACGAGTATGTAATATAGCAGAATAAAACATTTATCAAGGTAGAATAAATTCAATTCAAATAACTCAATTAAGGGTAAGAACTCAATCAGGTTGTCAAAAAGTCTAAAGAAATAGTAAGATTTAGACAAAGACCAGTCATATACAATCCAATCTAATCCTATCCAATCAGAGTACTTACAAGAACTATATGGTAGTTTCTCTTATCCGACAACCATCACTTATGAGCCAGTGATAGTATAATAAGCCGACATTATTTCCGTGTCTGTTCAATACCTTGCCATGATAAGAACGAATCAACCAATCATGGATCCAAAACCAATCGAGTCCAATCATGTCAGGAAAATAAGTTAGGAAACATCTGATTTAATGGTTCAATCCTCTCCTATGTTTGTGACGTAGTTATTGGATTAGAGTTATTACTATTCTTACCCAATTCGGTCCCGGATACTCCTCCCAGGACTCAAATCTCATAGGACAATCAATCCAAATCAAGAAGTTTCAAATGGACTCTTATCAATTCATCAATTCAATCAAATCAATCCTTTCAACCAATCAATTTCTCAATCATTTATTTAAGAGAAGTTTGGGCAATCATTTATGACAACATTCAGGTGAAACCATTCATTTTGGGTCAATTATGAAAATATAATGGACTATCAATTCACTACAAGAAATAAGACTTATTGTGGCGCCAAACGTCGCTACAAAATGATCCAAAGTCGTCGCTAATGGTATATAGCAGCGACAATTGCTCCGTTCGTAGTAGTTCCATAACTAAAGGTTATTTGTGACGATTAAACAATGTCGCCACAATAAAACTCTATCTGTAGCGACATAATTCGTCACAATATATAAATAAATATGCCACAAAAAATAATAATTTACAACACAAATACTTGGAAAGTCGCTCCTAAAATATGACCTATAGTGGCGATATAGTTGCCACAAAATCGTATACGATAACTGTGGCAACTGTTATGTCGCTCCTAAAATATGGCCTATAATGGCGACATAGTTGCCACAAAATCTTACACGCTAACTGTGGCTACTGTTATGTCGCTCCTAAAATATGGCCTATAATGGCGACGTAGTTGCCACAAAATCGTATACGATAACTGTGGCAACTGTTATGTCGCTCCTAAAATATGGCCTATAGTGGCAACATAGTTGCCACAAAAGCTTACACGCTAACTGTGGCTACTGTTATGTCGCTCCTAAAATATGGCCTACAGTGGCGACATAGTTGCCACAAAATCGTATACGATAACTGTGGCAACTGTTATGTTGCTCCTAAAATATGACCTATAGTGGCGACATAGTTGCCACAAAAGCTTACACGCTAACTGTGGCTACTGTTATGTCACTCCTAAAATATGGCCTATAGTGGCGACATAATTGCCACAAAAGCTTATATGCTAACTGTGGCTACTATTATGTCGCTGATAAATATTGATATTAATTAGTAGCATCTCCTATCGCTGCAAAAAAGTATAAACTATTAACATCAACTTTTATGTTGCTGCTACACGTCATTAATTAACAGCCGCAAAAATCCACTAAATATCAGTAGCAATTTTTTTGTCATTGCAAAAGGTAATATTCATCTCGTTACTATAGACCAATATTTAGTGTTTTAAAAACAAATTCTCTAAAATTAGTATATATATAGATATTAAAAACATCTAATATATAGTATTTCACAAAATTAGAACAAAAGCATTTACGAGTACGTACATATTAGCTAGTACTTCAGTTATCATTGTATCTCACAAAATTAGAACAAAAGCATTTCGTGTTTGCATATACAAGTACAAAAAGCAAAAACTCCCATTGCACGCCTTCAAACTACTTCTTGATTGGGCCCCATTGCATCAGAACCTTGTCCCTGAAAATAGAAAAACAATATCAACTTCCTCGAATGACTTCAATGTCTCAAACTGTCTTTCATAGTATTCCTTTTTTCCTATAATCAGTAAAAAAGTAGTCAAAAGAGGACTGAGGATGTTAAAGATAGGAGCTTTTCATATAGCTTCTATTGAGTCCTAATTTAACATCAAACAGTACTTAGTCTACAGAAAAGGAAAATTACCACTTTTTTCCTTGCCAAGAACATGTTTCTTGGGATGTTACTCTTCATATCCCAACCTAAAATCTTAACTTTTCCTTATACTTCACAACATAAAGTAGCAGCTAAAGCAACAATATTTTGTAAATAACAACTAAAAGAAGCAAGATTTTGACTCCAAAAATGGAAACACAGAAACTAAAAAGTTTACAAAACCAAAACCTACAATAACACAAGACTTGAGCACTTTATCTGGAAGCCTTAACAAAAAATCATGCCTTAGTGACTTATTAAATGAGTTTCGCCGGCTGAAACCAAGAAAAGCTTTCCCAAAAGTGTCCTATAGATAATGATAAGGTTGTTGATAGCTTATCAGAAGCCTTCACTAGTTTCCAGTAAATAGATAACACAAAAAACTTCCAACAATCTTCCACTTACTGTTGATAACTAAAGTACTTCTTGTTGGCCATAGGCCATAGCTTTGTTGGATTCGGCATCTCTAAAGCCATGGAAAGCTTTCCAGAAAACATTTCAGTTGTTGGATTTTCCTAATAACTAGTCCAACTTTTAATGTAACTATTTTCTACACGAAGATAACAATTTATTATATTCCAAAAGAGCAAGAGAAAGTACCTGTTGAATTCTAGTCATAATAGCAGCCATTTGTTCTTAGAACATCTTGTCTACCTCGCCTTTCATGTGTTCACGCTCCTCTTTTAATTTTTTCTGCAAATCTTCTTTCATATTCTTTTTTAAATCAGTAGTCATTTGTTCACGTTCTTCTTGTAACTTTCGATCCATATCAGCTTGCATCTCTTGACGAATACTTTCCATTGCCGAAGTTACACTTGCCTCTATGTCTGACTGATGTAGTTGAGTGTTTTTAGGAGGCTTCTTTCCATATCCTTTTCCCCGAACATAGCCTGATCTCTCACCGAGAACCGATGATAAAATCTCATCCCTAGTCATGGGATGCTCGATCTCTTCAGATTGTTGTTCAACAACAAGTTGTTGAAGCTGACCCTGCAATAATATTTAATTATTTCACCAAAACATAACGTATATATTGAAAGTAACTTTGGACTTTCTTTGGTCCAGCTTTTGGACTTCTTCCAATGCAAACATGTATTCCGAGAAGCAAACTTCCCTGCAGATACATTGTCCAAATGCAGTCATATGCTTGAACATACACAATATTTCTATAATTTTCAGCAACTACCACAAGAAACTATGGGCTACATCAAGTTGGACAAGCTAGGGATGGCAAGTTTTAGAAGAAGAAAACTCAACCTCCTTGAACTCTTCTTACAGCTTTAGTGTTCTAACTTCTTCTTCTTCAATTTGGATGTCTCTATTTCATAGCTATATCGACTTTGAAGATTTAATAGTTAGGACTTTTGTAAAGGGGAGAGTCCCTCGTTTATAGCTTTCCTAGACTAAACAACTTATCATTAGAGATAAGGACTAGAGTAGGTATTTCTGCTCTATTTCTGCTGTACAGGTACATTGCAGACCTGCAACACTTGATACAGCACTTGGAATTCCTCTCTTGTTTGCTTTCATTGTGCAGGTAAATAAAGTGTTGCAGCACTTTATGACTTTGTTGTCGAATTGCAGCATACATCTAGAACCTGCAGGTTGATTTAGCATGGTGCAATGTAGTGGATTACTACATCAACAACTAAGTTTACTGCAGAACTGCAACATCCAACAACAAATACCTCAACTACACAACCATGTACATATCTACAATACAACCATACTTGGAACCTTTAGCATCCAACAACCTGCAACACCTTACAATAGTCATCCTCATCTTCACCTTCAGAACCTGCAGAAATATGGGGCAGAAACTGTAGCTGCAGTTAAGTCCTCAATGGTGTTCTCATTTCCATGTCTTCAAGGGTGTTTATTTACATAGACAAAGAAACTTTACAGCTGATGTTTTGCCCAAACACAGCCACAAATCCAAAGAAGAAAGATTACATATTGAAGTAGACAAGGTGAATTAATGACTATCTTGAGAAGAAGTTGTCTCCAAAAAAAAAGAATAAAGTAACTTGTAGTAGATCAAAAAGATAATAAGGTAATATCTTTAGGGAATTACATGAATCTGTTGGGATTGCGGATCCAACCATACACGTTCTCCGTTGTCTTTTTTACGTGTATGCTGAATCTCCCAGACTTTATCTGGTGTGTCATTTTCTCCCGATTCAGGATTTCTCTACAATATAGTTCAATAACAAAAAAAATATATAAGCAAATAATCATATAAATAACAAGAAGTATATGTAATTATAGAAGAATAAATGTGTTTTCACCGTAGCTTCCTCTACATCTGCAAATGATCGCGTCCCACAAGAATGCTTAGTTATCTGTTTTTCTCTATTTTTTTTGTTTCTCTCACTAACAACCTGTACTAAGTCAAGAGATCAGAAAATATTTATGCTAGTCTAGATAGCTACTGAAATATGTCATGTTCTCCATGTAAGCATATGTCTAAGATTATAGAGTGGGCAACAATGTTTTGGTTATAATAAAGTTACCTTGAATTTCTCACTGCCAAAATACTTAACTAGGTATTTCCAGTCCTCCAACTCAACATCCTCAGGTCGATGAGACAATCTTTCTTCATCAGTATCATAGGCAGAGTAAGAATTATGCAATCGAGCTTTCCATGCCCTAAAAAGTCTTTGCATAGTGCTTATCACAAAGCCTTGTAACTTATATTCTCGCAGTCCACCACAAAATTCAAATTTGTCCTGAACACATTATAATATTAAATTTGATAAATTAAGTAATTTAAAGATAATACAAAATGGAAAGTAATTTATTACCTTAACCTTATACCACATTGCTTCTCCATGTTTTAAAACAATCTTTTGCCAATTTCCATCTCGAAATGAGATGCTGCTCCTCATGATCAAGCCACAGTAATTAACAATATCTCTAGCACCAGAACCCACAGCTCTATCAATGTCATCTGGACTAATTATATTGATTTTTCCTCCGTACTTGGTTTTAATATCAACCGTCTTAGATTTATATTTTCCTCTTCCTCTCTTTTTATTGATGCGAGAAACTGCAAAGCAATAATATTTTGATCTTGAGAACTATATGCAATCATGGCATCTTAGCATCTCCACTAAAAGCTTGCAGATTCATGGCATCTTATCACCAAAACATCTTTTGTTAACCAATTATCCTCTTCTTTTTTCAACTTAAAGATACATAAAAATTTGAGCTTATATATTTTAAGAAACAGATCAAAAGAAGATTATTAAATAAGTGTCTATATCTGCACCCAATAAAAAACGAAACTAGTTAAGCCTCTGTCAAGTATGAAAACTAGCAGATGAAGGGAACTAGCAGAACTAGAAGAAGAGAAACTGCCAGCATTTTAAGTTAATTTACTTTGCTGTAGAACGCCACCCATTAGTCTATTAGATCCTTGTAAGTTTAAATTTCCAGAACCAAGACCAAGCACAGACAATTCTGCACCACTAGCTAGGGATGGGGACTAACCTGCACCAATTTCAACCTCCGGGGAGGGGCTTACACTTTCTTCTAGAGTTCTGGATGATTGTGTCTCTGGAGATGTTCTTTGGATAGGGTCATTTGATATTTGGCTTATCTGCTGAGGTCCTTGCCTTGGGTTAGATGATTGTTCTGCCTATAGAGGTCCTTGCCTTGGTGGTATTTGTGGCTGAGATGCAGTTCTAGCAAGACTTTCTCATCCTTGAAAATTTCCATGACCAGTTCTTATACCACCTCTTCAACTTTTACCTCGTCCAGTTCCTTTTATTTCCTGCAACATGATTAAAAAGGAGAAGCATAAGATTCATAAATTAAAAATGATAAAACATATATCTACTAGCTAAAGAAAACATCAATTCATAAAACAACATATTAGATTAATAAATTAAAAAAATGTGTGATATTTTGCTAACAACTATAGCCTCATTGATGGAAATGTAACATATTGATTAAACTTAAAATGCTGATTATATTTACAAAGTTGCAGATACAAGCGTTATGAATTAATTTTATGTCAACCTAACCAAAATAAAATACAGAAAACTTATCAAAATAAGATGTAGACAGATATACAGTCGTCTCTGTTAAGCAATCTTCAAAAGGATGTATCACTGTCATCTCCATCATTATCATCAATTAACTCTTCTTCGCTTTCTTCATTCTCAAATACATCTATATTATTGTCATTAATAAAATCATCATCTTGATTTTCTTCATCATTGGTACGCAAAACAGTTTGTGGTTCAATATCATCCCTATGTAAAGACACCGCAATATCAATTTCTTGGTCATTGATACTCAAGATATTACATTCCACTTCCTCTTGTTGATAAACTTCTTCATTTATTAATTCTTCTTCAACTTCAGGCATACTGAAAAGGTCACGGGGATTTGTCTTTACAACAACGAGCAAATCTTTATCAATCGTGTCATTCAAGTAAAAAACTTGCTCAGATTGAGATGCCAGCACAAATGGCTCATTTGTATTCAAAGCACAATGAGTATTCACACTTGTAAACCCATAACTGTCAATCTTATATCCTCTTCCTAGGCGAGCCACATCCCACCAATGACACTTGAATAGATAAACTTTTCTGTTTCCCACATAACGCAACTCATAAATGTCCTCCAATACACCATAATACTCCTTATTAGAGTCTGCATCATCTCCCCTAACAAGTACTCCACTGTTCTGTTTTTTTCTCACAAGTTCTTTTGTTTGAAACCTAAATCCATTCACCATAAATATTGAATATCGATGCACCAATGGTTCTGGACCGACGGCTAAGCTTATGAGCTCATCTGTTGCGCGTCCTTGTGCAGATAGTACAAATATCTATAAAAACAAATAAGATTTGTTCATATCGATATGCCAACACTAATAGTAAAGTGTTGTTTTAGTGAACACTTACACGTGCACAAAACCAATCAATAAACTCATTATTATGCATCCCATGAGATGTCGTTGAACCTTGTATTTCAATGTCTCTCATGTATTCCCTATATTTTGTGTTGGTTAAGATTACTTAAATTATCTTAATGTGAAATTATATTTGAATTAATAAGATACTTACTCCATGAATTTTGAAACCTCTTCGCAATTTTGAAGAACATACATACATGCTTGGTTGAACTCATAATGAGGTAGTTTCTTTCGCACTGAAGCCCCTTTTGTTTGCCCACTTAATTTAAATATAGACATCCCACCATGTAATTCAAATCCATCATCATTTCTTGTTGGTTGATTGAACTTGGTTAAGATATTTTTTAAATATCGTAAGTAAAACGTAAGGTTTTCCCTTGCCATATGACCTTCAGCAATTGAACCTTCTGGATGACCTGGGTTGCGAATATCTCCCTTAAGTGTTCGCAAATACCTACATATAGATTTCTCATCAATAGAGTTATAGAATATGATAGTTTAAAAATATTGGTTTTCAATATATAAAATAAGATGTTACCTCTCAATAGGGTACATATCCCGGTATTGAACTGGTCCACCAAGTTTTGCCTCTCTTTCCAAGTGTATTGTCAAATGAATCATGATATCAAAAAATGCCGGAGGAAAAACCATTTGAAGTTTGCATAATATGATAGGAATTTCAGCTTCTAGGATATCAAGATCTTCAATTTTCAGGCACTTAGCATATAGATTCTTGAAAAATTTACCTAAGGCTATAATTGGTTCACACACTTCCTTAGGTAACAAACCACGTATAGCTACGGGTAAAATATCTTGCAATAATACATGATGATCATGACACTTCAATCCATGTATTTCTTTTTCAAGTACATTAACACACCTTGAAATATTTGATGAAAAGGCATCTGGAACCTTGAAATTAGCTAAGAAATTGCATAACTTCAACTTCTCTTGAGGGGACAATCCATAGCAAGCTGCCGGCAACAAAATATTATCCCCGTCCTCAATTGGATGCAACCCTTGCCTAATACCAAGGTCCACCAAATCATATCTACTTTTCAATGTGTCCTTTGTCTTACCAACCATACTCATCACAGTTGATAAAATATTGTCGGATACATTTCTTTCTATGTGCATCACATCAAGGTTATGTCTTAACTTAAGACTCTTCCAATAAGGTAATTGAAAAAATATACTTTTCTTCTTCCAATTATAAGCATTGTTAGAAACATTACGCTTTCGCTTTTGCACTTTACCAAAACTCACATTGCCCAACTCATGTAATTGCATAAGTGCTTCATCACCTGTTAAAGGGCTAGGTGCGATCCCCATTTCCACTTTCCCATCAAATAACATCCTATTTTTACGCCATGGATGGTTCATGGGAAGGAAGCAACGATGCCCCATATGACACAATTTGTTGCGTAAGGAAATTGATTGTGTGTCTTTATGGCAACAGGGACATGCAAGCTTGCCTTTAGTTGACCATCCTGAAAGGTTTCCATATGCTAGAAAGTCATTAATCGTCCAGAGAAGAGCCACACGCATAAGAAAATTAGATTTTGAGTGTGCATCATAAGTCTCCACCCCATCCCATAATTCCTTCAACTCATTAATCATTGGTTGTAAATATACATCAATATCATTCCCTGGAGACTTAGGTCCTGGAATAAGAAGTGTCATCATGAAATATGGATCTTTCATGCAATCCCATGGTGGCAAATTATATGTAACTAGAACGACAGGCCATATACTATGATTGGAACTCATATTTCCAAAAGGTTGAAACCCATCACTTGCTAAACCTAATCGCACATTTCTTAACTCAGCTAAAAAAGTAGGATGATGCTCATTGAAAGATTTCCATTCTATTGAGTTAGATGGATGACGTATGACACCGTCATCAATATTCTCCTCCTTTTGACACCTCATCTTCTTTGATGTCTCTTTTGCCATGTATAATCTTTGAAGCCTTGGTTTGATTGGAAAATATCGCAACACTTTATGAGCTACTTTCTTGCCTTTGGGTTTTACTGACTTCCATCTAGACTTGCCACACTTAGGACATGATTGAGCATTGACATAATCGCTCCAATATAAAATACAATCATTCTGGCATGCATCTATTTTGGTATATTCCAAGCCTAGGTCACGAAGAACTTTCTTTGCTTCATAGAAAGAACTAGGTACAAATGATCCCTTGGGAAGAACTTCTTTAAAGAACCTTAATAACTCATCCATCGATTTGTTGCTCCAATGGTTAAGTGACTTCAAGTGAAGTAATTTAACAACAAAAGACAACTTTGAGACTTTTGTGCAACCAGGATAAAGTTCTGTCTTACCATCTTCTAACAATTTGTAGAACTTTGTAGCATGCATATTTGGCTCTTCATTTCCCTCCGAATAAGTAGCATTATTATCCAGATTCATATATCCACAAGCATCATGGATCATTTGAGTAATGTCATCCTCTTCAGCGCTATCAACTTCTACTTCATCATTAAGTGCGACATTAGAATTTTCAACTCTAACCAACACTACTCCATGCAAGTCCCACACCTTATAAGAATCCAGAATCCCTTCTTCAATAAGTCTACTCTTATATCAATTCTTAGCTTAAACACAGTGTTCATACATCCTTTACAAGGACATCGAATCATAGTGTTCACCTTGGGTTGACTGAATGCCCAATTAAGAAAACCTTCTACTCCATCTCTATATTTTTGGTCAACTCTATTCCTAATATTCAACCAACTTTTATCCATTCCTATTTCAATAAAAAAAATCAATAAGTTAATTAATTCAATTATTCATAATGATAAATATTGGACAGAGAAGTACTGAGAAATAAATTTACAGGAAAATATCAATAATGAGGTTGTGACTAGAAGTTGGAAATTCTCACAATCAAATGCTAATAATAAAAAGGGAGCGTAGATCACATATGATTGTGACTAGCACAACTTACTGTGTTTGCAGTGATTATCTTGCAAAGTACAAGTAAATATTCAGCTGTGCTATTGAGCCTCATATACAATGACACTTACTGTGCTGTGCTACAGACACTCTTTCCAAGCACAGCCATATAGTTGACAGGTTGTATCAAGCCTACAATTTTCAGCAACTTCCTAAGGAGACAAGGGGGTACTACATACTAGACAAACTGGAATGTCAAGTTTCAGAAGGCAAAAGCTGAAGAGGATCATGGAACCACCTTAAATGAGCTGCAGACTATCTCAAGAGGAAGCACCATGAGCTCTTCTTCTAATTTTCTTTTGTTTCTTTCTTTTTTTGTGTTCTCTTTTTTTTTTTTTTTTGAGGCTATGTATTTCCTTGAAGTTATAGCCTCTTTGAAGAATCCTTATTTAGGATTATATTGCAAAGGGGAGAGTCTCCCTTATTTTATGGTTTTCCTAGATACTTTATATCGAGAGGAGTCCTCTCATATATGCTTAGCTACCTAGGATCCATTGTTCTCTATTATCTACTACTGTGCAGGTACATTGCAAATCTATGAAAGCTGTAGGTTGTGACTAAACCACCTAGGAGAAAATGTTGTGGATAAGATCACCAACTACAGAAACACTGCAGAGCTGCAGCACAAACCTAGAGGATGCTGCAGCAATTAATACAGAACTGCAGCTCCTTGTACAATTCAAAGCTGCAACATCCAACAACAAAGTCACACAACAACTTGAAATACCCTGTAGAACTGAAGCAGTATAATGCAGGTAATAAAAAGTTCAACTTGGATGATCTCATGGCCTTTTCTAAGCAACGGGTAGTGAATTTGTTCGTATTAGTAGCACTTTTCTGATGCACTCACAGTTTACGTAGTTGTTTTAATCAAAAACGCAGATGGACTGTCTACTAGTAAAAAGCTTTTTTCACATAATAGACCAATCGATAATTTATAATCTTCTCTTTTTCACATTCTAATAGCACCAAATTCTTAATTTATCAACTATCTACTGCACAATAATGTCAATCTCATATCTCTCCTCCACATTATATAATTATACGGTTATTGTTATTCCTACAATTTTTAAGTATTATCATATCTTTTTGTAGCTCACAAAAGATAAGGACAAATACTAGAATTCTCCATACATTCTGCGGCTATTTACAGTGAGTCTTATCGACTCTACACATCTCCAGAAAATAAAACTTCAAATAAAGAGAATCGATTGATCAGCTAACTAGACAGAACTGCACAAAGTATAAAAAATAAATCTCTGTAAACAAATTGTGAATACTTCTTTCGCCAACAAAGGTGTCAATTCTTTAACTAGTCAAAACCACAAATCCATGAAGAGATAAAGATGTAAACAAGGAAGAGACTCTCGATTTCAAGATAGATTTTCCAATGTGCAATCCAAATGTAGGACTTCCATCAACAGACATAGAAACACCCACACAGAGGATATCGAGAATACAAAATACAAAATACAAATGAGAATATAGAATTTCAGCTTCTAGTTTACCTCGCAAGATCGAGAATACAAAATACAAAAATATCTTTAGAACTTTCAGCTTTTAACTTACCTCGAACTAATTTTCAAAAATTCAAATGGGCGAACTGGTTCAATCCTTTAGAACTTCGAACTTCTTACGCTCACAGTGATTTTCAAACTAGGAACTCTCTTCCTTCTCCATCGACTTTAGAGAACCCCATTCCTACAAAATTCAAGTGGGTTATAGAAATTACATGTAAAATCTTAAAATACATAAACCTAGAAACAGATTTGAGCTCATACCTTATGAAATACATACTTTATAGAACCCTATTAGTCAAAAATTGAAGAATATTCAGCAAAAAGGAACCTTATTCATATATATTTCACCAACAGATCGACACTACTAGTTCCTATAAATCGAGCAAAGAGGAACCTCTGTTAGCAGTGTTGTCTCTGTTTTTCTTTCCTCCGATCCCTTTTTCCCAAATCTATATAATATCTATTTTTTTGTTTAGGTTTGTGCAAGAGCTGATGAGAATGGCCTTTAGTTTAGCAGCTAAGAGATGATCTTTTAATATCTCAAAGCTTGCCAAATTTTTACAGATTTTTTAGTTTATTTTTCTTTTAAATTTAATTTAGTTGGATTAACATTAGTGGCGACTAGGTCGCTACAAAATCTTATTTTAGGCGACATTTCAAAATTTGCTACTAAATATTTAGCGCCCAAATTTTATTTTAGCGGGACTTTATAATTTGTGAATTAGTGACAACTATTAGCAGCGACACAAAATAAGTCGCCACTGAAACTAAACATTTTGGAACAACCATATATGTCCCTACTGAATATGAAGCTTTTGTAGCAACAAGTAGGGTCGCCACTAAATCTCGCCACAATAAGTCTTATTTCTTGTAGTGATTTCCTCATCATTATCATCACGCTCACATCCCAATCATAATTATGTATTCACAATTTCAAGGCTCTAGACTCAATACTTAGCATTTACATTCAATAACTATAAAAATGCTATTATGGTTTATGAAATAGGTAGTTCAAATCATTTGTTCAAGAAACTAATTTGAGACAAAGCATTAATTTCTCAAAAATTAGCAAAACATGTTAAATTTAAGAAAATAAAGTCTTAAGAAACACAACCATGGGGACTCAATCCATTCATAGTGAATCTACCACAATCATGGGCACATGTAGGAACAAAGTCCATGTTTTTGTTCAGCTTTACATACGTAGAACTTGAAGGACAACCGAAAGTTGAAGACCTCTCTTGAAGAACTCAAACCCTAGCCTTTCTCCTCTTCTCCAATCCTTGCTCTAAATTAGTATAAGTGTTAATGAGAGTTTAGGTGCTTAGGATATTTATAAGGGACTTAATTTAGTCCTAAAAAGTCAAGGTTTTAGTTTGGAAAGGGTGGAAAAAGACACGAATACCATTCATAAAAACCTGAAATTTGATGTCTATGAATTATTTCTATGACTCGTAGAAAATTCTACGGATCATCATTTTCGATCGTGGAACTAAGCTGGAGTAGGTAAGGGAATATGACTCAGGTCTATGAGTCGTACGCAACTAGACGAGTCGTAGACTCGACTCGTCCTGGAGGTTTCTCAGAAGTCTGAAATTTCTCTACGGGTCATTTCTATGACTCGTAGGAACTTCGACGACTCATCATTAACACTCGTAGGGATAAATTCCTCTACTAAATTTTGACGAAGTGTCAAAGGGGTTCTAAGAGTCATTTTTGCGACACATAAAAACCCTTATGATTCGTAAGGTCGATCGTAGGAAGGCTTCAATTTCAAAATTTTACTAAGTGTTGGCAGGATTTACAAGTCATCCCTACGACTCATAGATTCCTCTATGAATCATATAGGAACTCGTGGTCCTCAAATTCAGTTCTTTTCCTCAATCTTTCTTATTGTCCTCGAGCCTAATTTAGGTTAGGATAACATTGGGTGTTACAATATCTCTCCCTTGGGATCATTCGTCCTCAAATGAAGACCAAGCTAAGGGTTTGCTCCACTCACGAATACAAGCAAGAAGTCAAAAATCAATCATTTGAACAATCAACTACTTAGACTCAGGAATACATATCAAATACTCAAACCTCGAAAGAACCTCAAATCAAAGATAGGGAAAAGAATATTACCATCAATATTATTATTAGGAGGCATGAATAGATGATGGATTCTACCTCGTTAGTTCTAAATTTGTGAACATGACAATCAAGGATCTGAACAGGGATCGCTTCATAATTCAAACTCTCTTTTATACTAATTCTCTTAGTCGGGAAAACCATTGAAGGATCTCCCAAATACTTCTTATCTATAGAAATGTAAAACACGGGATGAATAGATGCTATCTTTGGGCAACTCCAATTCATAGGCTACATTATCAACCCTCTTCACAATTTGATAAGGACCAATGTAGAAGGTATTAAGCTTCCCTTTATTTCCAAATCTCATCACACCCTTCATGGGTTAAACTTTCAAGTGTAACCAATCATGCATTGCGAACCACAAATCTACCCTCCTAACATCATTGTAGAATTTCTAGAACCTCTGAGCAGTTTTCAACCTCTGTTGGATGATATTCACCTTCTTTATGGCTTGGTGAACCAATTCTGTCCCAATCATCTCAGCTTCACCAACGTCGAACCAACCAATTAGTGATCTACATCTCCTCCCATACAAAGGTTTATAAGGAGCCATTTGAATTCTTGAATGAAAGCTATTATTGTATGCAAACTCAAAAAGAGGTAAATGATCATCTCAATTACCTTCGAAGTCGATGACACATGCTCTCAAAATATCTTCCAAAGTTTGTATTGTATGCTCTATCTGGCTGTCTATCTATGGATAAATAGTAGTACTAAGGTTCAATCTTGAACCCAAACCTTTCTGGAATGACTTCCAAAATTGAACAGTAAACTGAGCTCCCCTATCTGAGATGATAGACAAGGTGACTTCATGAAGTCTAACAATCTCTCAAAGGTGCAGTCTGGCATAATCATTTGTGGTATCCGTAGTCTTAACTAGTAAAAAGTGGGCTGATTTGGTCATCCTATCCTCAATCATCCATATCGAATCATGATGTTTGGGGGATGGCGGTAAATCTTTAATGAAGTCTATATTGATCATCTCCCACATCCATTATGGAATTTCTATATTCTTAGCCATTCTACAAGGCCTTTGGTGCTCAACTTTGAATTGTTGGCAGCTCGGGCATTTGAACACAAACTCTTCTATATCTCTCTTTATTTCACTCCACCAATAAACTTCTCTCAAGTCATGGTACATTTTTGTAGAACCTGTATAAATGGAATATATGGAGCTATAGGCCTCTTCTATGATCCTCTATCGAATTCCATCAATACTTGGAACACACAATCTCCCTTGATACCTCAACACTCTATCTCCCCCTTTGGCAAAAGCCACTACCATCTGCTTATGAACCTCGTCTTTCAGCTAGAGCAGAATGGGATCCAGATCTTATTTTTCTTTCACCTCTACAACTAGCGATGATTTAGCCCCATTCCGAACAATTGTACCACCCTCACTAGAGTCAATAAGTTGATCTTCTAAACATGCAAGCCTATGAACCTCCTTGGCTAATTATTTATTTCCCTCTTCTACATGGGCAGTGTTCCCCACAGATAACCTACTAAGAGCATCAACAATAACATTAGCTTTACCTGGGTTGTAGAGAATGCTCATATAATAATCTTTGAGTAGCTCGAGCCATCTTCTTTACCTCATATTCATCTCCTTCTGAATAAACACATATTGTAGACCCATGTGATCTATGAACATGTCAACATGCATGCCATAAAGATAATGACGCCAAATCTAGAGAGCGAACAGTATAGCTGCCAACTCAAGGTTGTGAGTGGGGTAGTTTCTCTCATGAATCTTGAGTTATCTAGAAGTATAAGCTATCACCTTTCCTGTCTGCATTAACACACATCCTAATCCAACTCTAGACTCATCACAATAAATCACAAAATAATATGTTCCCTTGGGTAGAGATAGCACTAGAGTAGTAGTCAACCTTGCTTTCAACTCTTGAAAACTCTTCTCACAAGCATCTGCTCATTGAAACTTAGCATTCTTCTGAGTTAGCTTAGTCAATGGTGAAGATATGGATGATAACCCTTCAACAAATCTACGGTAGTAGCCAGCCAGGTTGTAATATCCTGAGTGTGAGAAAGATAGAGTATTACATTATAAGATGAATAATTAGCTTTGGTGAATCCATTGGTGGGTTAACAGAGATTTTTATTAAGGGTAAAGTAGTCTTTTCCATAATTTTATAGGGGGAAAAATCTAAATAGTTTTTAGGCTAGGTTCCTAATCTATTTAATCCCCAAATCTCTTAACTTTTCATCATTCATTCACTAATCACCCATCCTAAAAATCTTCTCTCTACAAAAGGCTCTCTACACCTCCATTGAAGACCTAGCAAGAATCTTGTTAAATTTTCCATTGATCTTCAAGTTTTCTAAATAATTTGTATCCAAGATATGTGAGATTCATCCATGGGTACTTTTCACTCATGGACCCCAAAGAATTTCTTAAATCTTTCTTGAGTTTTAATTAAAACTTTGAATCCTCTTAATTTCAACTTCAATTGCATGAGCTATGATGTATCTTGTGAATCCAAATCTATTTTGGCATAAATTTATTGGTAATTTCTTGGGACTAGTAGATCCTTCATATATATTCATTACATTGTTAATTAGGTCTTAGGATCCCATTATAAAGGATAAAAACTTATGAAAAATGATTAAAAATCTGGGAATTTGCTGGGAAAACGCTGGGGCGGAGCGCCACTATCCCGCCAGGAATTCTGTAGTTTCCTCTAGGCACGATGCACCACTATAGTGCCTACAGAGTGACCATTTGTTTATACCTTGGCGCGATGCGCCACTATAGTACCATCACCGAGTTTTCCATAAAACACATTCACCAAATGCGACGTACGTGATAAAAATTCTTTTGTTTTTATTTTGTTGATCCTTAATTCTCATCAACTACTCTTACAAGTGCATGAATTATATTTCATTTATGATTTAACCTCTCAAATAAGCATGAATTACTCTCCCTTACATAAACTTATTTTCAAGCATGACTATTCAAGTATGATTTTCAAGTATGTTTCAAATTATGCTTTCTTCAGGCAAAATATGGAAAAGGTGACTTAGGGATCTATGTGGTGACTTAAGGCCTAATGATATGAATTATGTATGCACGATTTGTAATATGGAAGGACAATATTCACATTGCACTTACGTTATAAAAGGAGTGACTCTATGAATTTCAAACCTATGAACATGTCTATGATATGTTAACTATGATTACTTTGCTACGTATATATTTCGTAGGATTTGAATTAGCACCGAGTGGAAAAGAGGTGGGGGCCCTACCAAAAGCCTTAGTAAAAGCCTCATTTCCTATAAACTATATTCCACCATAGGTTTCCTAATGGCTTAGCTAGTAGATCTACATATAGCATATGTACATGACCCACGTTGCGGGGTAGAGTCTACCTTGGCAAGTAGATTCTCGTTTTCTTCATTGTATGGAGAGATAGAAAAATTCCATGTTATAGCTCGCATGGTATTAATGTAGGTTATGGCTCCTATCCCATATATATTTGATCTATTATGTATGTCACGATCTAAATTATGCTTTTCAAATGCTTTGGTCATAATAAATTTCTCATGTTTTACTTATCTCTTTGAGCTATCGACATGTCTTAGCCCCCACTCATGTTCCTGAGTAGAGGCATCTAACTGGACAAAGGTTTTGAGTCTATGTTGTCATGTGGTATTCTTCATTTTCTATTCATGGTTTAGAATCTCTTATGATGTTTCCTCTTTTACTTTACCTTATGTATTCTTATGATGTGAATAAGAGGCTTGGTTGGAGCCCTTCAGCATTTCGATCGTCGTGTTATGACTGGGCCCTAGGCTAGGTCGTGACACAGGCCTAAGAAACTCCTTATGCTTGTTGGAGATGTGGGCCTTAGCTAGTTCTTAACTGATTCAATCTTTTATGATCAACTCGTATACTATCTCTACAAATGATATGGCCTAAGAACGCCATAGACGCAAGCTAAAACTCATATTTGGAAAATTTAGCATATAACTCCTTCTCCTTAAGAGTTTGAAGGATAGTTTTGAGTTGATTAGCGTGCTTCTCCTCACTCCTTAAATAGATTAGTATATTAGCTATAAATACAATCACAAACATGTCCAAATACTGTTTGAACACTCTGTTCGTCAAGCCCATAAATGCTGTAGGAGCGTTAGTCAGACCGAATGACATAATAAGAAACTCCAAGTGACCATACTAGGTTTGGAAAGCAGTCTTTGGGATGTTGTGTTCTCTTACTTTCAACTAGTGGTAGCCTGATCTGAAGTTTATCTTTGATAAGAAAATGGCACTCTGAAGTTGGTCAAACAAATCATCTATTCTGGGAAGGGGATACTTGTTCTTTATGGTGACCTTGTTCATTTGACGATAGTCAATGCACAGTCTCAATGACCAATATTTTTTTTGCATGAATAAAACAGGAGCTCCCTAAGGTGAGACACTAAGCCTAATGAATCCCTTATCTAGGAGATATTTAAGCTGTTCATTCAGTTCTTTCAACTTAGCAAGAGCCATTATATACGACATAGTAGAAATCGATTGTGTATAAGAAAGAACATCAATCCCAAAGTCAATCTCTCTATTAGGAGGGACTCCAACAGATCCTCAAGAAACACTTCCGGAAACTCATTTATAATTAGGAAAGACTCAAGAGTAGGAAACTCAACACTATCATCCTTAACTCTAACGATGTGATAAATATACCCTTTGGAGATCAACTTTCTAGACCTAAGATAGGAGATAAATTTACCCTTAGACACAACAAGACTACCTTTTCATTCTAAAACAGGCTCATTTGGGAAACTGAACTTAACAATCCGAGTTCTACAATCAACAGAGGCATAACAAGCATACAACTAGTCCATGCCAAGAATCATATCAAAATCAACCATGTCCAATTTGACTAAGTCAGCCATGGTATCTTTGTGATAGATAGACACATCACAATTTCTAGACATCTAAGATAGACTCACCAACAAGAGTAGATACATTGAAAATCTACAAAAGATACTAAAGAATTTTATCAAATCTACTAGAAACATAAGGAGATACAAATGATAACATGACACTCGAATCCATCAAAACATAACAATCAAGAGTAAAGACGCGAATCATACCCATCATAACATCTAGGGAGTTCTTTTGATCTTGGTGACTATCCATCGCATATAGGTGGTTTGTGCCTCTACTGTACCTGAAGTAGTGCTCCTCTAATTACCTCTAGTCAAGGTGCGTGGTAGAAGACTGGGCTCGATTTCCCCATGTCAGACACTCCCTCTAAAAGTAACCCACTAGGACACATTTATAACAACCATTTATTCTTTATCTGCTCTCTCCTAGATGGAGCTTACAACACTTGCTACAATGCGGCTTTCCCTTCGAACCTTGATCCACACTATCCTCGGATTGATAACCTTGGGCCCTAGAATTCTGGTAACTATGTACCTGCTGATCATACTTGTTATATGGCATTGGCGCACTTGTCGTTGATGGTGCATTGTTGGAAGACCTCTTATAGAGGAAGGACCTGTTGACCTTACTCTGCCTCTGCTCATTCTCATGCCCGACTAATTTTGCCTTCTTGCTCAAGTGATCGTCCTTATATTTCCACTTATTATCCTCTACCTGCTGGGCATACACCATCAACCTAGAAATATCCATGTGAGAAATCACCAATGATGTCTTGCACTTCTTTTTCACATGTCTTCCCAAACCAGAAATGAACTTCCTCATCTTAGACAACATATCTGGGACCATCTCTGGAGCATCTCTAGATAGTTGGATTAACTTCAGATTATACTCCTTTACTATTAGTCCCTCCTACTTTAGATTCATGAACTTCTTTACCTTTCCTCCCTCAACTCTTGGGAAAGAACTGATCAAGGAATGTTCCCTCTAACTAATCCTAAATAGCAGGTTCATCATCCTCACCTCTACCTTCCTCCTACTAGTTGTACCACACATTCTCCACATCCTTGAGTTGATAAGACACCAACTAAACCCCCTCAATCTCTATAGCATGCAAATCTTTTAGTATTTTGCACATCTCATCAATGAAATTATAGGGGTCCTTCTTAACTTTAGAACCTGTGAAGACTGGTGGGTTCATCCTCAAGAAGTCTTGGATCCTTAGCGAAGTGGACGATTCTTAAGAGCTAGAGCTAGGAGCAATGAACTCTGGTTACCCCTCTAGATAACTATCAGTTGGGTGAACATAGTGATGGCGCCTCTAAATTCAGTTTCTAAAGTATGAGCTGTCTGAATAGTAGGTTTTTAGGGTGCCTTAGTAGATCTCATAGGTCGGCCCCTAGTTCTCAGTCCATATGGTGATGGCATCTCAGATTGTGGAACCTCAATATTGGCGGTGTTTCTCTGATTGGCGGTGCATTTAGGAGGCATTATCTACAAATGTGTAACGCATGAATTAGCAAGGAACTTTTGAGTTAAACTCTTTCGCACGAACTCAGAATATAAAGAAGTAAAATAATTCTTAATGTCCTATAGCCTCCTGATCATAAGTGTGGTACACAATACACCCATAAAAATGAATCTACTAGACATGGCTTCATAGTCTTCCTATAATTCTTGAATTATGGGCTTTGATACCAAGCTTGTCATTCCCGGGAGGGTACTCTAGGTGTCGCCGACACTTAAAGACCATTGCTGGTCCCCAAGCGAACCACTTGGTCTAATCACATAATTATTCATCAATATTCTAACAGTGGAAGACTCAATTCATTAGTCGAAACTACTCATAATATAAGGCCAAAATCCAAATATCTTTCTTATCAATCAAAACAACAAGACTAGTTTGAATGAAACTAGCCAAAAACAATACGAATCAACAACATAACCAATCTAGTCTATGAAGCCTCTATAAACTGTCTAAGTGGTGCCAATGTAGGTTCATGGCTACCTCAAACTAAATGTAGAAAAGCTAACTCAAAGCTATAAAGATAAATGTGGCATCCTCCAGAAGCAGGGAAGACTCACCAAATAGTTGAATGCGAATAAATCCTAAACGATGATCCTTTTCATGATCTCTAGTACATATCTCTGCATTATGATATGATGCAGTCCCAAATGGACATCAGTACATGGAATGTACAAGTATATAATATAGAAGAATCAAGGTAGAATAAACTCAACTCAAATAACTCAATTAAGGGTAAGGAACTCAATTAGGGTATCAAAAACTCTATAGCAAGAGTAAGATTTAGACAAAGACTAATCATATACAATCTAATCTAATTTATTCCAATCGAATCCTATCTAATTAATGTACCATCAAGACATATATGGGAGTTTCTCTTATTCAACAACCATCAATTATGAGCCAGTGATAGTATAACAAGACGACATTTTTTCCATGTCCGTTTAATACCTTGATAGGGTAAGAACGAATCAACCAATGCTGGATTCAAAACCAATCAAGTCTCATCATATCATGAAAATAAGTTAGGAAACATCCGACTTAATGGTTCAATCCTCTCCTTCATTTGGCGATGTAGTTATTGGATTTGAGTTATTACTTACTCCTACCTAATTCGATACTCGATACTACTCCCATGACTCAAAGCTCATAAGACTATCAATCCAAGTCAAACCAAATCAAGAATTCTCAAATGGACTCTCATCAGTTTATCAATTCTATCAAATCAATCCTTTCAACTAAATAATTTTGCAATCATTTATTTAAGAGAGGTTTGGGAAATCATGTATGACAACATTCAGGTGAAACCATTCATTTGGTTTCAATTATAAAAATATAATAGACTATCAAGTTCATCATCAATATTATCACTCTCACATCCCAATCACAATTATGTATTCATAATTTCAAGTCTCTAGACTGAATCCTTCGCATTTAAATTCAACATCCATCAACATGCTATTAGGGTTTATAAAATAGGTAGTTCAAATCATTTTTCAGGAAACTAGTACGTGGGAAAGCATTAATTTCTCAAATATTAGTAAAACATGTTAAATTTAAGAAAGGAAATTCCGTAGAAACAAAATCATGGGGACTCAATCCATTCACAGTCAATCTACCATAATCATGGGCACATGGAGGAACAAAGTCGATATTTTAGTTTAGCCTTACATACCTGGAACTTGAAGGACAATCAAAAGTTGAAGACCTCTCCTAAAGAGCTTGAACCCTAGCCTTTCTCTTCTTCTCCAATCCTCTCTCTAAATTAGTCTAAGTGTTAATGAGAGTCTAGGTGTTTAGAATACGTATAAGGGACTTAATTTGGTCCTAGGTGTTTAGGATACATTTGGGAAGGGTGGGAAAATGCATGAATATCCTTCATAAAACCCTTAAATTTGACGTCTACGAATTGTTTCTATGACTCGTAGAAACTTCTATGAGTCATCATTTTCGATCGTGCAACTAGGATGGAAAAGGCAAGGATCTATGACTCAGGTCTATGAGTCTTAGGCAAATCAATGAGTCATACACTCGATTCGTCTTGCAGGTTTCTCAGATGTCTAAAATTCTGTTGTCTCTAAAGTTTCTCTACGGGTCAGTTCTATGACTCGTAGGAACCTTGACGACTTGTCATTAACACTTATAGGGAAGACTTCCTCTACTGAATTTGGACTAAATGTCACCCTTACAATTTGTAAGGTCGATCATAAGAAGACTTATCCAATTCCAATTTTTTTAAGTATTGGCAGGATTTACGAGTTGTCCCAACAACTCGTAGATTTATTTATGAATCGTACAGGACACTCGTGGTCCTCAAAGTCAGTTCTTTTCCTCAATCTTTATCATAGTCATCGAGCCTTGTTTTGTGTAGGATAACACAGGGTGTTACACTCCTCATCCTTATACAAAAGTGAATATGAAGAAACTATAGTGAAGTTAACCTAGACATATTTTTAATTTATATACAAGTAGTAATTTTTCCGTTTATCAGACATTTATTGCTCCTTGTATGCTTTTTTGGGTGCCAATTAAGTGGCGAAAATGTAGATATGTTGTTTGGAAATTTAACATTCCTTATACAAACTTTGCAAATGATAAATCTAACCAAAACTAGATGGTTGTCAAGAGTAAAAAGATAATATTTTCTGGTGGAGACACTCATTTTTACTATGGAATTCCAAATGGAAGAACTTTCTCTCTCTTAGATATTGCAGAAATGTCAAAAAGGGAAACCGAGTAATCAACCATATATGAAATTGTAAATTATTAAAAAGTTATCATACATAATTGCAGTTGCTGAGCTTTTTAAATGTTAACTTGAACAATGAGAGAAGGATAAAAATAATTTTCCATGTTGATTGCAGTGTAGCCAGCTTTGTTAGTTATCTTCTATCCTATGATATCGTAAAAATTTCATTAGTACCAAAAAGAATTATCTATACTTTGAATTAGAGAGAGGAGTTCCCCGATACCTTGTTGTCTTTGAAACTTAAAGGCTTCCTTACCTAGGAAGGTCATTTAAATTTTTTCATTGTTCTACGATTGATTGTCTTGAAATGGACGGAATCCTCCTCCTTGAGATTGATAGGATAGTTAGACTTGTAGGCTATTTTGCATACTCATTTACTAAAGCATATGCATATGACGAAGAGGGCATGTATGCTCACTATTGACAAATCTAGATCTAAACATTTTTGACTTGTTAATACTTGAAGCCTTCATTAATCATTTGCACTCTTTTAAATGGAATACAAGTGAATAGCTTCTTATTAAGTTTGAAAATATTTAGTTCATATATGCTACTAGATTCGATAATGAATACATTTAAATTCAATAAATTGAAAATTTACCTAATACAATTTGACCTTTCCACCATGAATGGAAACCTATTCTCAATTGAATACCTTGACGTTACATCCTTCAATGTTGATTTGTCAGTGTATATCTGATCTACCATTACTTCCTTTTGATTTCTGTTAATAATGATCATATTGGTGACACCATCAAATACATCCACTGTGTTATTGCAGATTGTTTCAATCAAAGACAAAGTATCACTTGTATCAACTAATCCATGATTGTATTCAAGTTATAACACATCTCCTTCAATAGCAGTCTCACCAGATTCAGAGTAAACTACGTCCTTATCGATAGCACTTACACACAAGGGATATAGTCCAAATCCATTGCTCTCCTTTTTTAACTGAACACATACCCGCACACTCATATCATTGCATATTTCCATAGGAGTTCCATTACTTCATCAGTGAATTTGCATTTGATACACTTTGTAGTCGAATCTATATTCATTTAATTCAAAATTAGATCAAATAAGTGAAAATACGAAGCATACTCCTCAACACTATACCGTCAATACTATAGTTGATGTAGCAATTTTCTTCGTTCTATTTTCCAGAATGTCTGATCAATACAGTTATGCTTGCCATTGAATTGACCTATTCAAAATCAATATAAAATATATTACTAAAAACTATCACTTCCTCGATAAAAAAATAGAAAAAATAGAGCTAAATTTTTGTATGATGCATGTACGATGCCTGAAGAGAAAACAAAGCAATAAACAAATATAAAATTTGAGTATTTTGTTTCTTAATTATTAGAGGATATGAAGTTAATGGAGGATTTTTAGTTGTTAACTAATTAATGGGAAGTTGAGACTTTAATGGGTGTAATTAAAGGGTTTCTCATTTTAAAAATACACTATTTTATTTGGTGCTAATCAAATACAACAACATAAAGTGTAGTCACTTTTCGTAATTACAATAATTATAGCTATTGAACTTCAAACTATAGTCATTATTGAAAGTTTCACTTATACTTAAAGCAGATTAAGTAATTTAAGATAGATTTTGTAGAAAATTTAAGTAATTCTATTTCAATAAAAGTCTTACAAAAGTTGGTGGTTCCTACGAGCATAGTTTCTCAAAATTATGTTTTAAGAAGCTTAAGAACTACACATTGACTTAGTTCTCCTTTTGATGAAAAAATGGAACAGAATGAATTGAAAATTTTCTTTTGATTTTATGAACTCTTAGAAAATTGGTGTTACATTTTATATTTTAGGAATAAACCTACTATTTAAGTATAGGTGAGTATCTAGATCAATCTCTCCATTTTATTTCATGAGTAAAAACACAAATTATTGAGTTCATATTGAGTTGTGAACTCAATAAGTTGTCGAAAGCAACAATAAAAAAACATACTGAGTGTAATCCCATAATTAGGATTTGGAGAGGGTAGTGTGAAGGTAAAGATGTTGTCTCTGATAGACCCCCGACTCAGTAACAAGAACACACAATACGGTATCCAAAGCAAAGGAGACAACATGTAATACCATAATTGAGGAACAAGATAATATGTGAAATATAATAAGAATATTAATTAGAGAGACTAGATATTATTTGACTACTTACGAATCTTCTACCTTAATTCTCAACCACCATATTTTCCTAGTTAGGGTCATGTTCTCAGTAAGCATTGCACAAAAAAATAAAGTGAACAAGTATAGCCATCAAAACAAATCATGAAAAATGTATCCAAAAAAATATGTTTTCAATAATTGTCATGTATGAATACATAGGATATATAATCCATGTCGAAACCCGAATTTCCTCCATGATGACGCGTACTATAATCCCGGAGTAGGCAAGATAAACCTAAATCAAGAGAAATCAAACATCAAATTTATCAAATAATAAGCAACATAAGAAGGCTGAAGGAAGATAAATATAACACAAGAAATCAGGCCAAGGTATAGAAATATAAATACGATACAAAATATATAAAAAGGTTCAAAAGTGACCAAATCTTACATATTGACACAATACCAAACCCCGAACCTGGTGTCACCTTATAGAAGCTACTAAGCACAAAAGATGACAATATGTATAAATATACAATGTAGAACTAACTGTCTGAAATACAAAATACAAGTCAGAGAAAAAGAGGGAATGTAGCAAGTCTCTGAATGCCGGGAGCTCAACATAGTCTGGATCTGACACCGCTATGGATGATCAGGCAGGTGCTGGGGGTGGCTCAAACTGAGAGCTGCATAAAAAATATGCAAAAGTGCAGTATGAGTACCAAAAATTGGGGTACTATGTAGACATCATAGGCTGATCGAGCTCAGAAAGAATAAATATATAATAAGTAGCACGATGATACCACTAATAATAAGAGAGAAGCATGAAACTACCGTTACGGGAAAAAGGGTATGGGAGAAATCATACGGTAAACGAGTAAGTCCTAACCAAACAAATAATCATATTAATAATCTCAATCCACAAAATACCAGAGAAAAGCACATGAAATAGTAGACATAAATCAATATATATTTCCTTAAAAGTACCATGGGATGCCCAAAATTCACACCTTGAGATTCTCAATAATAATAATGATAATAATAACCCAAAAATGCATACACAGGCTACCCAGAATTCACACCTCGACCTTCATAATAGTAATAGTAACAATAGTAACCCGAGCATATATCAATGGGCCACCTGGAATTCACACATCGAGCTTCTCAATAATAATAGTAATAATAGTAACTTGAGTATGTATAAACAGGCCACCCAAAATTCACACCTTGAGCTTCTGAATAATAATAGTAATAATAGTATTCCAAGTATGTATCAACAGTCCGCTCGGAATTCACACCTCAAGCTTCTCAATATGAAATGCCATAAATAAAATATCACCGATAATTTCTTAATAAATCCATACCCTTATTCATCACCCAAAATCTAAATTTTATCATTTTCATCTTTCTTTAAAAGGGTTTTTGACATCGGTGAGGCAAATCAATACAAGTTGTATGTAAAATTATATATCACTCAAGCAAAATAAAAATCCCGTCAAGGGCACCAAATCACTAACTTGAGACTCCGGTGTACTGAAACCATGACCTCGGGCCCAACATTACAATAGATAGGCAAACAAGACACAAGCATAAGAAAAAATTCACAACAAGTCGTAACCGAAACCAAATAAGTCAAAACATGGCATCCTAAGTTCAAATCACCTAGAAGTGAGTTCTAAGGATTATAAGAATTGCAAAGAAATTAAGATATCACCTAGACTAAGGATCCAACGGCTAAAACCCCAAATTAGTTATTAACGATGATCATTGACTCGAAATTTCTCAATGGGATATCAATTCTTAAGTCATCAACCTAATCATGCATTTCTACTCAAAATATACCAATTCTAACCAAGCCAAGTCTAACAAGAGTAAGTCATAACCTCTCAATACTCAACCGAATACCTTGGGGAGTATGCCACACATCCCAACATCACATAAGAGCTATAAAAAAGCTACGTGAAGGAAAAAAATGGTAAAAACATGCAAAAGCATGAAAATGACGTTGGAGGTCATTACAAAATCCAGTACTAAAAGGACTTTCATACTCTAAAGTCAAGATAGAAAGGTACCCGCTGGCTCAAAAAAGGGAGGATATCGAGTTTGCACGTCCTTATCGATTTCCCATGTAGCCTCCTCATCCAGATGATGCCTCCACTGGACTTTCACCAATGGAATCTTCTAAGACCATAACTTCCTAATTCACCTGCAAAAAATAGCCATAACATAGAACCATGGAACATAGGGTGAACACCTGAAAGTGCTGGGGGCAAGGCCAACTTATAAGCTACCTTCCCTACCCATCTCAAGATCTCAAAAGGGCCAATGAACTTGGGGGTAAGCTTACCCCTCCTCCCAAATCTCATCACGCCTTTTATGGGCGATACTTGTAGGAATTCCCAGTCTCAAAAGGCCGAACCCTCATGTCAACATAACTTTTCTACCTACTCTAGGATACACAAAGTCTCTCTATGATCATACAAACTCAGTACATTGAATCACGCAATAAATTGGTACACTAAGGTCACACCTTAAAGGCATCAAACCAGCCTACTGGAGAATGACATGTGCTATCATACAATGCCTCAAAAGGTGCCATTTCTATTCTCGAATGGTAGCTATTATTATATGCTAACTGTGCCAAAGCTAAGGACTGATCCCAATGACCTCCAAAATCAATAACACAGGCCCGTAGCATGTCCTCCAACACCTGAACTGTCCTCTATGACTGACCATTGATTTAGGGTGGAAGGTTGTGCTGAGCTCGACTCGGGTACCCAACTCTTTCTGAATAGACCCCTAGAAATGCGATGTGAACTGAGTACCACAGTGTGAAATGATAGATACTGGCACCCCATTCAATCGAACCAAATCTCAAATGTAAATCTGAGCTAACTTTTGTGAAGTGTTGGTACGCTGGACCGGTAAGAAATGAGTAGACTTGGTTAATTGATATATGATGACCCAAATAGAATCAAAAGCTTAGGACGTACGTGGTAAATCCACTACAAAGTCCATAGCTATTTGCTCCTATTTCCATTCTAGAATGGGTAGCTGCCACTTGGTCTCTGATACTCGAACTTAACCTACTAACAGTTCAACCAGCTAGCTATAAAAGCTATAATGTATCTCTTCATCCCATACCACTAGTAGTGTTGTTGTCTGTCGTGATACATCTTCTCCGCACTAGGATGAATGGAATATCTGGAACAATAGGCCTCCTCAAAGATGAGCCCAACTAGATCTCCAACTATAGGAACACAGATAAGACCTTTGATCCTCAAAATGCCCTACGGATCAAAGGTCACATTTCTAGACTCTCCATTGAGTATCTTATCCCAAATATCCCTCAGGTGTGGGGTCCTCATACTGTTGTTCCCGAATCTACTCCCTCAAAGAAGACCTAGCCTCTACATAAGCAAGTACCCTACCCGGCTCATAAATATTAACATAAACTATCTGTTTAGATAAGGATTGAATATCTAAAGCTAAAGTTCACTCCCCAACTAATAAGATTGCCAAAGTCCCCATACTGACCGCCTTCTAGCTCAAAGCATTTGCTATTACATTTGTCTTGCCTGGGTGATAGAGAATATTGACATCATAGTACTTCAGTAACTCTAACCACCTGCGCTGTCTTAAATTAAGGTACTTTTGGGTGAATATGTAGTGAAGACTACAGTGGTCAGTGTAGATCTCACATTGGGCTCCATACAAGTAATGCCTCTAAATTTTCAATAAGAACACTACCGCCGCTACCTCTAATTCATGTGTGAGGTAGTTCCTCTTCTGCACATAAAGACAACACCTGAAGCATTACAATGCACTGTAAACCCCTGGTCCTCGACATATAGAGTATGAATCTGAGCTGAAGTCAGCAAGGCTCTAATCTTCAGGAAGCTAACCTCAAACTCATTAGACCACTGGAAGGGAACATTTTTCCATGTCAATCAGGTCAAGTTGCTATAATAGAAGAGAAACCCTCCACAAATAGTCTATAATACGCTGCCAACTTGACAAAAGTGCGAACCTAGGTAGGAGAAGTACACCTAGACCAATCACGATCTGCCGCTATCTTTACTAGATCTACCATAATCCCTTCTTGGGATACCATGTGCCTTAGGAATTCCACATACTCAAGCTACAACTGCTGATCCAACAGGATCTAAATTACAATCTTTAGGTGATGCTCTTGCTTCTCTCTGCTCCCGGAGTAAACTAGAATGTCATCAATGAATACAATGACAAAGGAGTCTAAGTAGGGCCTGACCACACGGTTTATCAAATCTATGAATGCTACGGGGGTATTAGTCAACTCGAAAGACATGACTAAAAACTCATAGTGCCCATATTGAGTCCAGAAAGTAGTCTTAGGGATATCTGACTCCCTAATCCTCAACTGGTGATACCCTAACCTCAAGTCTATCTTAGATAACACTGCTGCACCTTGGAGCTTGTCAAATAAGTCATCAATCTACGACAGTGGGTACCTATTCTTGATGGTCACCTTATTCAGCAACCTATAATCAATACATATACATAAGGTACCATACTTTTTTTTGATGAATAGAACAGGGGCACCCTAGGGGGACATACAAGAACGCGGAATTATCAACGAAAAAATGCTCTCTGGCCTAATAAACCACTAACTCAAAAGGTCCTAGAGCGTACCTTAAGTTCCCTCAACTCAACTAGAGCCTTCCAATACGGTGGGATAGAGACTGGTTGTGTACACGACTCAACATTAATGTCGAAATCAATATCACGCTCAAGAGGAAGACCAAGTACATTAGTGGGTAAGTAGACTCCAGATCAAATAAAACATCGAGTAGCAGGCCGATGACAGGAGATGCTCATACTGTGATGATGGCATCCGATGTCTCTTCCTCCAACTTACCCAGAAAAGTATACATGTGACTGCATCTACCTCTACTAGCTATCTAGCCAGCCTGGGGGCCACCCCTAGCCCTGAGTCACACCTCTACAACCCTGCATACTCTCTCTAGGAAACTGAACTAGGGATCTAGGGGCTTTAACCTATTGACCCTACTTCATCCGACATTTGCGATGGATAATAGTAGGACACTCCCTAGAAAAGTGACCTATCACACCACACTCAAAGCAAAAACCTATGAATGAACCTCCATGTGATGTCCCAACTAAACCTGAATGGCCACCATGGCCTGAATACCCAGAAGTTGGACCCTAAGAAGACTGACGCAAAGTCTGGCCTCTTTGACTGCCGGCACACGCTGATCACTATTAGTAAGTTGTATTGCTGGCTATACTGGTCTACTTGGTAGATACTACTGTAGATGGACTCTGCTAAAAGAACCTCTACCGTGTGACTGGAATTCAGTAAAGCTACCCTAGCAGCAAGGCCTTTTATCACTGCCTCCGTAGGACTCACGACGTATAGTAGCAATAGTGCGGGCATGATCTACTATTTGTATGAATGAACTACCCAATGCATCCATCAGCTCTGTAGCCAACCTCAAAGACACCAATTAACCTCTAACAAATTAGTATACCCACTCCTCATTTATTAGCATAATCATGGTAGGGTACCTGGAGAGATCATGACATCGAGACTCATACTCTGTATCTGTCATAGATGCCTACACCAATGACGTGAACTCATCCCTTGGCCTCTCTCTCAAACTGTGGGGTACATACTTCTCCGAGAAGTCTTTAGAGAATTAGGTCCATATTATTTGCGGCGATCTCGTAAGTCTGCAGCTAAGATAATACCTCCACCACTTCTTCACTGGTCCATCCACCTAGAAAGTAGTGCAATCAACCTCGTAGGATTCTACCAATCTGAGGTTATATAACTTCTCTTGGAAACTAACTAGAAACTCATGGGCGTCCTCGCTCGTGGCACTTGAGATCCTGGGAGGGGAAAATCTGATAAACCTCTCTAACATCTTTTACTCCTCTTCGGTCATAACCGGTCTAGCTGCCATGTGCTAGAAACTGTAGGAATAGGTTGAATCACCAGACAAGGAACTATAGTAGTAAGCTGTAGAATTGGGGTTTGATCATATTGTGCCCCATCCTAGACTTAAGTCTGTGCCTCCTCTCGAACCTGAGGTCCAGCGGATGTGCTAGGCAGTATCCTTGCTCGAGAAATACCCTCCATAAAGCTGAGGATCAAGGCCAGAGTATCCTATAACAGTAGTGTGGCCACGAATTCGGGTGGGGGATGGGCTGGATCCTCCTCTGCTGGTTGAGGCTCGAACTACTCAGTCTCTATATTCGGATCTGGTATTGATGTTGTGGCCTATGATCTACCCCATCCTCTATGTTAACCTCAACCTCTATACCAAACTTGGGCTCTATTTGCAGGCACAGGGGTTCCTCGTCCACCGCGAGTAAATCTATTCCTCGACATCTGAGAAAGAGAAGAGTAATTAGGATTTAAAGGTGTTCATCATTATTAGCGCATGATTAGAAACAAGAATAGTGACTTAATTCCTAAAAATGTCCTTTATCCTCCCAAAGATTGGATACAGATGTCATCATACCAATCAGCAAGACTCTACTAGAATTTGCTCGTATAATGGTGAGATCAGTGAATCTAAGATCTAATACCACTCTTTCATAAACCAAATCCAGGCCATAATAGTGCCTACTATAACCTATGATTAGGCAATCCAAACTCAAATTAATTAAATAATAAATAACAAAAGAAGGCGGAAGCAAGACAAATATAACAAAAGAAATCAGGCCAAGGTATAGATATGTAAATATGATATAAAATATACAAAAATACCCAAAAGTGACCAAATTTGATAGACTGACACTAGACCAAACACCAGACCTGGTGTCACCTATATAACAGCTACTAAGAACAAAAGCTAACAATATGTATAAATATACAATGCAGAACTGACTGTTCGAAATACAACATACAAGTCAGAGGAAAAGAGTAAATGTAGGAATTCTCTGAATGCCAAGAGCTCACCAGAGTCTGGATCTGGCACCATTACGAATGATCTGACACACAAAAAGATGCAGAAGTGTAGTATGAGTACCAAAACACAGGGTAATCAGTAGGCATCATAGGCTGACCAAGTTTAGAAAGAATAAATATATAATAAGCAACACGATGATACCACTAATAATAAGAGAGAAGCATAAAACTACAGTTATGGGAAAAGTGGTATGGGAGGAATCATACGGTAAACGAGTAAGTCCAACCAAGCAGGTAATCATATTAATAATCTCAATCCATAAAATACCGAAGAAATGCACATGAAATAATAGATATAAATCAATATATATTTCCTCAAAATTGCCTTGGGACTCGTGGAATTCACATCTCGAGCTTCTCAATAATAATAATGATAATAATAACCCAAAAATACATCCACGGGCCATCCGGAATTCACACCTCGAGCTTTTTAATAATAATAGTAATAATAGTTGTCACGACCCAACCCCGTAGGCTGCAACTGGGGTCCGACCTGGACGTACATATATCTATTAGCTGAGGTCACATTGAATCATAAATAAGACAATATCATGTAACAGAGCCCCACTGGGCGATAACATTTTCATAAACCTGTAGCCCTTTTCATTTGTACCACAACCCGATAGGGCACGCAAGCCGAGAAGGCTGCCATCACATAATAACATATATCATATATCATGTAGACTCAGCTTAATCAAACTGACATACACAACCCACATATACATGTCTGCAGACCTCTAAACATATAAATGACAACATATGGCGGGATAGGGCCCCCGCCGTACCCCTGAATGGATAAAATAATTTCTATACATCCGTGGACAGCATCAAAAACTAGGCTCCGATACAATGGAGCCTCTTCCAGCTGAGCTGCATGGAATCCTAAGCTGATGGACTCCCAAAATCTGTATCTATACCTGTGGGCATGAACGCAGCCCCCCGAGAAAGGGGGTCAGTACGATATGTGTACTGAGTATGTAAAACATAATATAATACAACTGGAAACATATCTGAGATAGAGAATTAGGGGATAAGATATCAATTCAGAAACCTGTACCTGTACTTTATGAATTACAAAAACATGCATGTTCAAGTCATATCATATAGCCGGCCCTTTCGGGGGTCCAGTGAATCATCTCTGTAAAATCATCTCTGTAAAACCATCATGGCCCTAGTGCCATCACCACCTTATTACGACATATCATCATATATTTATACACGTATCCTGGCCCTCTATTGAGGGACTTAGTGAATAATGCAGTGAACTGTGCACGAGAACATATCCTGGCCCGGGACTCAAGGAAAGAAGTGTTACGGTATACATGAGTAGAGTAGTGAGTAACTATATGCAATTTAAATCGTTATCAGATACTCGACAGAATAAGAAAGTTAAGCTTTTATTTGAGAACCCGAGTAACAGTGTAGTCATCTCGAGTGTCCTCTAAATACCATTATGGGTTGTCTCAATTATAATCTCGGGGCTCCTAGACATGTACTAAAGTAAAGCCAAATCGCTTATGGAACCAGAAACATTTGTTAACATATAGTCTGTAAGACTTGGAGCCTGTACATTTGTTACCTTTTTAACATATAAAGGTTTCCAGGGAAATAGTTCGATTATTATAAAAGTTCGATATTCAGACGTAAATAAGAGATGATAAGAATGGAGTTACCTCGGAACTCATATCATTTTTAACCTACAACTAAGACATGCCAGAAGAAGAAAGAGAATAAACTATATGTGGTCTGTACTTTCCTTTATGGGATCTGCATACACATATTTCATACCCGGCCCATCATGGGGCTCGGTGAATCATTATGGCATCATAATCTCACTTTCGTACCAAGTACGTATCAAAGGAAATGAGAGATAGCTTTCCACCTACTAGTGTTTAACACATAGGAGCCTTACTAGGCAATACTCAATTCTTGCAGAAATTCCAATACTAAGCAGTGGATATGGGTTATGAGGCATACTTGGAGTTTTGGGAATGGAATTATCCCCACATTCCACACACACTTCACTTAAGGCTAAAACTTGCCAAAAGGAAAGAAAGATAGCTGTACGAGCCTATACCAAAACATGCCAAGAGAAAGCTTTACATACCTTTTGGGAGTTACCCTTTATCCTGCTCATCTCGTCGTCTTCTGAACCTATTCAATATGAAAGTAATACAAATATCAACTACTCTTAACTTTCCAGCATCTTGGATTATGCCTTAATGTTAATGGAATCTATTGCCTTAGTTGTTTCCTCGACTAGTCCTTTAGTTTGTTAAGGCGTTAACGAAAATTGGGCAGCACCTCCCCTATAATGTGCCCTATCCGAATTTCCAATTAGGTCCCTAAGACCTACAGCCAACTAAGAACAACAACCTGCAGCAATTCATACCAACAATATACAACATACACTCCAAACGACCTATTCCAAAAATACGATATCTCAATAGGGCGTCTAGCCTTTATTTTGTGACGCCTTTAATTATACATAACGAGGGGTCATGTGGCTTCTACCAGCAGCACCCTAACCCACATTAGGACATATTTAGGCCCTGCAACAACAAGCCACACCCCTGCAGAGCAACTCACAAGAACAACACTTTGTTTCGACAACAATTCAACTATAACAACTACAAATTAGTTTATTCCGAACGCCAAGTATTTCTAAGCCATTTTCATATTTCCAGCCACCAATAGGGCGTGTAACATGCTCCATCAGAACACATAAAGCTCAAATTTAAAGAAGAAACCTTACCTTACGTTAAACTTGTCAAACTCGCCAAAACTATCCAAAATGTGAAATCTGGACAGCTTACTGTTTTACCTTGTCGCTTCGTTTCGAAGGGGTAATGGAGGGAAACAGGATTTACGTCCTCATAAAAGTTATAGACATATGTCTTAGGGTCGCAAAAAATTTCGAATCATCCCTACATCAATTTTGTACAAAAAGATATGACCAAAATACTTACAGCTGTCCGTGTGGAATTTCCAAAACCAAATTTGAGCAGTACCTCCTCTACACTTCATCACCACTTTTCAAGCTGATACAAGTAGAACTGGATTTTGGAGTCTGAATAAAAGTTATAGAAACACGAAATACCTTTCCAAAACATATTAAATCACTCGAAACAAATCTGTACACAAGAAGTTATACCAATATTACTAACCACTGTCCCTTCCAAAAACGGGTTTATTAATTAACGTTTTCTCTTATTTTCTCTTCCAAATTCAAATTGCAAAGCTGGAGTTTTACTTCCATGAAGGTCTTAAAATACATATATACGTATCCACGTACTTAAGGTACACCGTATATAATTAATTCACGGAAGAAAATTGAAGAACTTACCCTTAAATTCTTCCAGACATGGCTGCCTTTCCCTTCTTCATTTTTCACGTTTTCTCTCCATGTTTTGGACTGATTTTCTGGCTAAGAATGAACTAATTAGTCACAATACACATATATATAGGGTGGCTATGGGGGTGACACGTGTCATCCCCCTAGGGTGACACGTGTCCAGTCGTGATTGGTCCACCATATCTATGCAACCAGTTAGGGGCTGCCACGTGGCAGCGTGGGTCCATCCCAAGTAGGTGAGTCACCTGCCTGCTTGTCACCTGCTTGCTTCACTTTCGTAAGTTCGGAGACTAGTTTTTGCTCCCTCTCGTAGGTTCGTAATCTCGTCTTATTTTAAGAGCCTATGTAATCCGTGCTACATAAGTTTGGTATGTAATCAAGTAACTCACGTATGTAAGATTTCTAAATTAGTAGCTTGCGTAGATAAGTCGAGTCCTACGACTCGTTACTTGGCCTCCTATTCCTTTCGGATTCTTATATGATTCCCCTTCCAACCTTCTCTACTACGGGGTATCACATCCTCCCTTCGTTGGAGTCATTTGATAGTGTCGTAGCATATCCGGTTCATATGGTAATGTCCAAGGGACTTATGAAACATTCTGAGTTTAAAAGGGTGAGGTGTAACAATAGTAATCCGATCATGTATTAATGAGCCACCAAAATTCATTCCTCGAGCTTTACAATAATAATTGTAATAATAGTAACCCAAGTATGTATCAATGGGAAGCTCAGAATTAACACCTTGAGCTTTTTAATAATAGTAGTAATAATAGTAACCCGAGTATATATCAATGGGCCACCCAAAATTCACACCTTGAGCTTCTCATTATGAAATTCCATAAATAAAACATCATCGGTATTTTCTTAATAAAGTCCATACCCTTATTCATCACCCAAAAGTCTAAATTTTATCATTTTGTTCTTTCTTTGAAAGGGTTTTTGATATTAGCGAGGAAAATCAATACAAGTTGTATGTCAAATCATATATCACTCAATTCGAATAAAAATCCCTTCAAGGGTACCAAATCACTAACCTAAGACTCCGGTGTATTGAAACCACAGCTTCGAGCCCAACATTTCAATATCAAGGAAAACAAGACACAAGCATAAGCCAAAATTCACAACAAGTGGAAACCGACACCAAATAAGTCAAAACATGGTGTCCTAAGTCCAAATCACCTAGAAGTGAGTTCTACGGATTAAAAGCAATGCAAACAAACCAAGATATCACCTAGACTAAGGATCCAACGGCTAAAACCCAAAATTAGTTACTAAAAATGATCATTGACTCCAAATCGCTCAATGGGATATCAACTCTTAAGTCATAAACCTAATCATGCGTTTCTACTCAAAATATACCAATTATAACCAAGCCAAGTCTAACAATTGTAATCCATAACCTACCTCAAAACTCAACCAAACACCTTGGGAAGCGTGCCTCCCATCCCAATATCACATAAGGGGTATAAAGAAGCTACAGAAAGGGGGAAAATGATATAAACATGCGAAAGCACAAAAATGACCTTGGAGGTCATTACAATCCATTATTAGATTGTGTGTTTATTTAGTTTTAAGATATTATGAATAAACTTTTTTCCAGTGTTGACACTAATGTAAGAACTAATTAGAGAACCTTTGGAAAGTATTCACATTTAGAGGGAACAACATTAAAATAGAGATTATTGTAATACAATTTTACTAGCTCAATACACAAAATATAAGACCAAAGACAAAAAAGATTACATAACAATATAATTATTGTTGGTGATACATATCTTTGTCACATTTCTCAACTTTATTGTCTTTTGTTATCTATTAGATACTGATATTTTTCCTAACTTAAAGTTGTTAGTTCCTAGTGAAAATCCCAAGGTAAGTAAAGGATTTTTATTCTAGTGTATTTCTTTGTAATTTCATTTTAATTTGTATAATTTACTCAATAATCAATTAGACTACTTATATTTAATAATATCTCTCTTTGATTATTTGGTGCTTCAATTATTTATTTTGATGATGGTTATTTTTATTTGGGGATAGAAGAAGGAAAAATAGGAGAGGAGATTACAAGGTGATAATCAAATCCTCATTAACACGGTGAAAATTCAAGTCGCCTACCAATTTAGCTACTAAGTTTTCCCTATTTTTGATGATGTGTGTCAATTCTTGGAAAATGTAAAATAATTGAGTCAATCATATGTCTAGTGTAGATCAGATTATCCTTTGATGTTTTCATGAAATTTTGTTTTAAATAGACGAGAGATGTGGAAAAGGTTGTCTCTCATCTCTAATTGCTTGAAGAATATCCATTTGGGATTTTACCTCTGACCTATAGCAAGTTTTAAACTACTTTTTCAATTGAATAAAATTTCCTTTTACTTAAAGGGGATTCAACAGTTCATATACAACCAGAATATCTCATTTCTATTTTGTATAGTATAATTTGTTGATGAAGGGAATTCAATTGAGCCCCCTTGTCTATACATAACTTTGACCAGGTTACAAATATGCGTATTAAAAAACATAGGTGAATAAATTTCCTTGTTCTATTTAACAATGATATGACTACTATACAACTTGTTTGTCATTCAATTGAATCAATCTCAAGTATAGTTTCAATGGCTTCAACCAAAGCAAAATCAAAACATATAGAGGAACACCACAAATCAAGAGTTGATACGATCTCAAAACCCATAAAATCAATAACATTCAAGAAATAACAAACAACAAAAATATTCCAAAAGGGTGATGGAGTTGAAGTGGCAAGTCAAGTAGATGGCTTCGTAGGACTTTACTACAATGAAACTATTGTCACTTCCTTTGGCTCTTATCATTACGGAGTCAAGTTCAAGACTTTATTTACTAATGATGAAGCATCTCCTCTAGAGGATATAGAATGTGACTTAATCATTCTCGTTAACTTATTTTAAAAGAAAAATTCTATGAGATTTCGATATGTTGTGTCAAGGAAAAAATGATATGACAACTCTATAAGTTTAAACAAAACTTCCAGGTTGAACATTTAAAGTTACCAACCCTATTAATTTAGCTAGTGAAATGTTTTAGGATGTTAAATATTTGAATTTTATTTGAGTTATATTTTGGTTATTGAATGATAACTTGGCAATTAGTAGAGTTGAGATTCATGAAAATCATAAAATAAATGCCTCCCATATGCTCCTATCTTTTGTTTTCAAAGTTGGCAATTTGAATGAATAGGGCTTGAAGAATCTAATTCATAGTCTATAGGATCATTGAATTTGTTTGACTAGTCTAATAGTATAATCACATGTATATAGAAATGAACTACACCAAAGATTCACAGTCTATGAATCGTACCTTATCACGAAATAGTTCCAACACTTTTCGTAAAAGAAATCTTCACAAGAATCTTCACTTGGAACTTTACAAGAATTGGAGAATAATAAGGAATAAGGAACTTTTTATTTTTATTTTAGTGAGGAAAAGATATGTTGTTTCTTTTCAACATAAACCTTTTATAACCCTAAAGGGACACAACTATTCAAAAATAGTTGTGTCTTTTCTATTCAAATAGTTGTGTCTTTTCCCGTTATATTTATTAATATATATAATACATTGTTATATATTTAATATCTCATGGATTCGGATTGACCCACATGGGTGACCCATTCAATCTTTTTTAGGGCTGAAATGTATCCCTAACTTTTAATGATTGTGCAGAGCTTAAGCCAATCTGCAATGTATCTTTCATGTATTTGATTTCAGTGTATCGTCCTCAATATTTACATTTCTCCATAGACAAAATTGTTCAATCTCCTTACTTTGAAATTTCGCTTCTAATTGGTTCATGACTAGACAATTATTTTAAAAAGCTGAAGTAGTAATGAGAAAGTTAATTTTTTTCAAGGACACAAAACATACCCAATGATGCGAGGAAAATAAGATGGAGCACAAAAGAAGTGCTTGTGGACTTATATAGGTATTGGGGCTATTTTGTTTGCTTTCTCTACGTGTAGTGAGTCTTCACTAGAGTACGATGCCTATTTTTTGAGGAAATTGGTATCATCTATTTGGGGAGGAAGACAACTCTAATTTCAGTAACAGATAACTTGAGAAGTTTGGACTTGAAGATCATGACGATGGCATAATCCATAAGAGTTTTCCAGCTAGCCATATTTTTCATTTTACTACTCAATGTTACGCTCAATGTTACTGTTCAAGGAAATGATCAATTGTTGCATTTGATTGCTTCCTGTGTTTGTGTAACACCCAAAATATTTCTATTCTAAGACCCGAACCATTCTTTGTATGCGTATAGTTCCGAATCCAATAATTCTAAAGGTAATGTAATTGTTATAACTGATGTTTAGCACTTAAAGTGTATTTGAAGTGAATTAGTGTCACAATAATCCTCTACCACAAAATTGAGTTGGAAGCATTCTTACCGATTTAGTTTTGATATAAGATTTTACTTGGGTCCATTTCAAACGATCATATCTCCTTGAATATAACGAATTAGGAGGCCATTTACCTGTCATGATAAATTTATTTGAGTCTTCTTTCTAATGCCACAAAACTTTCCTCATATCGAGTTCGAAGTAAAGATTTATGACTATTTTACTAGAGGCTGTCAGATCATCAGAAGTTACAAGTCAACTTTATGACTCATAGAGTTTTGTACAAGTCGTAGAAACGACCCGTAGAACATATGAAGACTTAGAAAAATTCTAGTATTTGGGGTTTTTTCTACTAGTCTGGATTAAGACTCGTAAGAAGGACCTGTAGAACCCCCAAACACTTAGAAAAAATTCCAAACTAAAGTCATTCTTAAGAGTGATGATGAAAACTCATCAAAGAGTCTACGAGTCATAAAAAATACTTGTATGAGAGATTCAGAGACCCAATTTTTAGATTTTGATAGGATGATTAGATACTAAGACTTTTCAAAGTTTCAACGAGTCATAGAAATGACACGTACATGCCCAAAATCAGATTTATTTCAAGGATAGTTTTTTCGGAAAACTCTATTTATTCTGGTGTAGATGGCAAGCAAGGATCATACGCGGCAGAGCGAACTCTTCTATCGTATTGCATTTTCTCTGGCGGGCTAGCTAGATCTGAAGCTCTCTTGGTCGGTTTGGCTAGAACAACCACAATGTGGAGCAATCCGAACTCTCGACAGAATATAAAAGAGGACCACATGCCTATGTAAACACCTCAACGAACTCATGTGGACACTCCTCAACCTATAGATAAGATCATTGCTTAAAGAGTTTCATTGTCGATTCTTTGTTTAAGTTTAATAATAAAGTAAAGAAAATCGTCCTTTTGGTCTTTTCTCACTCTTTTCCAATCAAAACCTCAATGTTTTGGGACTATTTTGAGTCCCTTAACAGTACACTATATTGCCTAAGTCCTCATTAAAACTTAGTTTATTTGAGAGCAAGGATTGGAGAAGAGAAAGAAGCTAGGGTTCAAGCATTAACTCCCATCTTCCATCTATTGATTATTCTTTGAGTTACAGGTATGTAAGGCTAACTAAAGCATGGTTTAAGTTCTTTCATGTGCCGTAGGTATATGATTGGTTTAGTAGTAAGTGATATAAGTCTCCTACGAATGAATCATTGAAAGATCTCTTTAAATCCTAGTATATTTTTGCATAACTTTGCATGATTGATAGTTTGCATGAATTAAACATTTAAAATAAATGATTATGCTTCTCCCTACATGAACCCTAGTTGAGTATTAAATTTCAATGTATTACACCATGATTGAGTCCAAAAGTTTGATTGGCGAATGTTGAATGAGCATGAGTCGAACTTGAGTTATATTGTAGAAGTCTAAATGATTGTTGATTTGGAGTTTGATGAGTCTTGAAAAGAATGTCTAATTGAAAGAAGTGATGATTTAGATGAGGATTAATTTGATTAGATTCCAATTTGACTAGATGGTCTGACTTTTATAAAGTGATTGATTTGAGTCTTATGAGCATATTGAGTCTTGGAAGGAGTATTGAGAATTGAATTGGGTAAGAGTGTAGTTATAAATCAATTCCCATGAACTACAATGCCAGGAAGGATAGAGGGTTAAACCTCTTAAGTACCAAAATAGTAGACTTTGATTGATTGTGGATCTTATGATAGTGATTCATCCTTTACTCTAGCAAGGTATTGGACGGGTGTGGTAACAACCCCACTTCTTTCTACAACACCAGCTCATAGTGATGGTTGTCGGTAAGAGAAACTCCTAATTAGTATATGATCTTGCATGATAGGATTGTTTGATTGAGGTTGCAGATGATTGAGTCAATTTGAGAAATATTTGTTAAATCTAAATTTTTGCATATCCTTTGAGTTAATCGATGAGCTTGAGGTAAGTGTTGTTGACTGTTTCTCGTTCCTTCCATTTTTCATACTCGTACATTCCATCTACTGACACTATTTGTACTAAATCATTTGATGATGCAGATACAGATTTTAGAGATCCTCAACAGGCGCATCATTGAAGATTACTTCTACTCTCAGATTTGGTGAGTCCTTCTTGCATCCAGAGGCACTCTAAATTAGTTATCATTTCTTTGAGTATTTCTCTTTGGGTAGCCATGGACTTGCCATTGATACCTTCTAGATAGTATTAGCGGCTTCATAGATAGATAGGGATAGTGTTGAGTCATTCTTTTGATTTCCAAAACTATTCTTTGACATAAAGTTGAGTTGGAAATTTGTTAAATATGTTATTCTTTGATGAGTTGTTGATTTGGTTTGCCCACACGATTGTCCCTCTTTTTGTCATTTAAGTCTTTTCCTAAATGAATTAATATGTGATTGGACCATGTTGTTCGCTTGGGGACCAACAATGTTCTTCGAGTGCAGGTCACGCCCAGGATACCCTCTCAGGGAGTGACAAACTGGTATCAGACCACAAAGTTCAAAGTCATAAAATAAAGTCTTACTTATGGGTGTGTTGTGCACAACACTTATAATCAAGAAGTTATAGGACATTAGGAATTATTTCACTTCTTCATATTTTGAGTTTGTGCAAAAGAGTTTAACTTTAAAAGATCTTTCCTAATCTGTGTGTTATGTATTTGCAGCTAATGCCTCCAAAATATATTACCAGTTAGAGGAACACTGCCAGCACCAAGATCCCACAGTATGAGATGCCTCCACCTTCTAGAGTGAGAACAAGTTGTCGACCTATCGGATCTGCAGAGGAAACCCAGGGCCTATCAGCAATGTATACTACTGAGATTGAGGGGGTTGATTGGTTTCCTATCAGCTCAAAGATGTTGCAAATGTGTGGTATAACTAGTAGGAAAAGGGTAGACGTAAGGATGCATAACTTGCTATTTGGGATGAGTTCAAGGGAGCATTCCTTGATTACCTCTTTCCTAGAGAATTGAGGAAAGTGAAAGTATAAGAGTTTGTGATCTTGAAGAAAGAGGGTTTGATAGTGAAAAAGTAAGGTCTGAAGTTCATCCAGCTGTCTAAATATGCTCCGTAGATGATCCCAGATATGAGATCAAAGATGAGAAAGTTTGTCACTGGCCGAGGCAAGCATGTAAAGAAAAATTGTAATGCATCATTACTGATTTTTGATATGGATATTTCTAGGTTGATGGTGTATGCCCAACAAGTTGAGGATGATAATAAGAAAGACACATAAGAGCCCTTGAGCAAGAAGGCCAAATCAGTTGGGAATGAGAATGAGCATAGACAAGGTAAGGGCAACAAGTCCTTCTTCCAGAAGAGATCTTCTCATTCAACAACAAGTGCACCTGCCCCCAGCCACAAGTATGATCAAAAGGCACAAATCCTCCATAACTTCAGAGCTTAGGGCTCTCAATTCCAAGATAGCATGGCTCCAAGTTCAAAGAGGAAGCAACCTTAAAGTAAATATGGAAAACTTCACTTGGGAGAATGCCGAGATGGAAGTAATGATTGCTAGAAATAAGATTAGATAGGCTATTTTTAGTGGTAGTGTCTAATGTGGGGCGATAAAGCTTAATCCTCTACTGCAATACCCCCAACTTGAGATAATCAGAGAGGTACCACTATAGGTACGAGCAGAGGTTCAAACTGCCTATATGCTATAGCTAATTGCCAGGATTGGGAGAATTAACCAGATGTTATCACTGGTATGCTTCGAGTCTTCTCTTTTGATTGTTATGCTTTGTTTGACTCAAGTGCCATATTTTCATTTGTGACCCTTTATGTGGCTAATAAGTTTGATAGAATCCCTGAGTGTCTCCTTAAGCCTTTCAGTGTGTCTACCCCTAATTGTGAATCTATCTTAGCTGAGAGGGTCTATAGATTATACTGTGTCAATCTATCCTAAGGAAACCAGAAATGACTTAGTTGAGTTGGACATGGTTGATTTTGATGTGATTCTTGGCATGGACTGGCTTTAATCCTATTATGCCTCTATTGATTGTAGGAATTGAATTGTTAAGTTCTAATTGAGTAGTCTTGTTGTGCCTAAGGGTAAGTTTATCTCCTATCTTAGGGCTAGAAAGTTGATCTCTAAAGGTTCTATCTATCACGTCGTTAGAATCAAAGGTGATAGTGTTGAGTCCCCTACTCTCGAGTCAGTCCCGATTGTAAATGAGTTTCCTGAAGTATTTCTTGAAGATCTACCCAGAGTCCTTCCTAATTGGGATACTAACTTTGGGATTAATGTCCTTCCTGATACGTAGCCTGTCTCTATCTCTCCATATAGAATAGCTTTTGCTGAGTTGAAAGAATTTAAAGAATAGATGAAAGATCTCCTAGATAAGGATTCATTAAGCCCAGTGTCTCTCCTTGGGGCACTCTTGTCCTCTTTGTGTGAAAGAAAGATGGATCATTGAGAATGTGCATTCACTATCGTCAATTGAACAAGGTCACAATAAAGAACAAGTGACCCCTTCCTAGGATAGATGATTTGTTTGACCAGCTTCAGGGTGCCATTTGCTTCTCAAAGATAGACCTTAGATCAGGCTACCACCAGTAAAATGTGAGAGAATGTTACATACCAAAGACTTCTTTCCGAAACCAGTATGGTCACTTTGAATTTCTTGTTATGTCCTTTGGTTTGACTAATGCACCTACAACATTTATTGACTTGATGAAAAGAGTATGGAAATAGTATTTGGACATGTTTGTGATTGTGTTTATAGAAGATATATTGATCTACTCAAGGAGTGAGGAGAAATATATCAATCACCTTTAGAATTTTGCTACAAACTTTTAAGTATAGGGACCTTTATTTTAATTTCTCAAAGTGTGAATTTTTGCTTACTTCTATGGCATTCCTAGGACATGTTGTATCCGGTCAGGGCATACGAGTTGATTTGCAAAAGATTAAAGCGGTAAGAACTAGCCCAGGCCCACATCCCCGACTGACATAAGAATTTTCTTAGATTTGGCTAGTTACTACCGGAGATTTGTTGAGGGCTTTTCATCTATATCATCTACATTGACTAAGCTGACTCGGAAGAAGGCTAAGTTCCAATAGTCAAAAGCTTTTGGGAAATATTTTCAAGGGCTGAAAACGAGGTTGACTACTACTCCAGTACCATTGTTCGGAATGGGGCAGAATCATTGTTAGTTGCAAATGTGAAAGAAAAGCAAGATCAAGATCCTATTCATCTCCAACTGAAAGATGATGTCCACAAGTGGAATGTAATGGCTTTTGCCAAAGGGGGAGATGGAGTGTTGAGGTATTAAGGGAGATTGTGTGCTCCAAGTATTGATAGAATTGGAGAAACAATTATGGCAGATGCCCATAACTCCAGGTATTCCATCTATCCTGGTTCAAAAAAGATATACCATGACTTAAGAGAAGTATATTGGTGTAGTGGAATGAAGAGAGATATAGCAGAGTTTGTGTCTAAGTGCCTAAACTGCCAACAAGTCAAAGTTGAGCACCAAAGGCCTTGTAGAGTAGCTCAGAACATTGAGATTCCGGAATGGAAGTGGGAGATGAAAAATATGAACTTCGTTACAGGTTTACCTCGATCCCGTAGGCAGCATGACCCTATTTGGGTGATTGTGGACAGGATGATCAAGTCAGCCCATTTCTTACTTGTTAAGACTACAGACATCGTAGAGGACTACGCCATATTGTACCTTCGAGAAATTGTCAAACTTTATAGGTTTCCTTTGTCTATCATCTCAAATAGGGGAGCTCAATTCACTGTTCAGATCTAGAAGTCATTCCAGAAAGGTTTGGGTTCGAAGGTAAATCTTAGTACCACTTTCCATCCTCAGAAAGATGGTCAGGTAGAGCGTACTATTCAGAACCTTGAGGATATATTCAGAACTTGTGTTATCAACTTCAAAGATACTTGGGATGACCACTTGCCACTTACTGAGTTTGCTTACAGTAATAGCTTTCATTCGAGCATTCAATTTGCTCTATATGAGGCTCTTTATGGGATAAGGTGTAGATCACAATTTGGTTGGTTTGAGGTTGGTGAAGCTAAGTTGATTGGGCCATACTTGGTTCATTAAGCTATGGAAAAGTGAAGATTATCCACAGAAGGTTAAAGATTGCGCAAAGTCGTCAAAATTCCTACACTAATATTAGGAAGAGAGACTTGGATTTTAAGGTAAATGATTGGGTGTATCTAAAAGTTTCGACCATAAAGGGAATTATGAGATTTGGGAGGAAAGGAAAATGGAGTCCCCGATACATTGATCCTTAGTAGATTATAAAAGGAGTTGGTAACGTGGCCTATGAGTTAGAATTTCCACCAATATTAGATGTCGTTCATTCAGTTCTATATTTCTATGCTTAAAAAAATCTTAGGAGATCCTTTACTCATTATTCCTACAGAAAACATTGAAGTGAAATATAGTTTATCCTATAAGGAGATTCTCATCCAAATTCTTGATCGACAAGTTCATAAATTGAGGACCAAAGAAGTCATTATAGTTAAAGTTTAATAGGGAAATCAATTCGTTGAGGAAGCTACCTGGCAAGCCAAGAAGGATATGAAAGCCAATTACCCATATCAATTCGGTCCTCCTAGTGTTGATGTTGGAGGTGCTATTCCTACTTTTATCTTTGAGTTAGTCCCTTCCTGAGTTGAGTAATTGAGTGGGTTATTCTTGATTTAGGATATTTTGAGTTCTTGTGATGTATCCGTGCTTTGGGTAAATCCTTATCTTGTTCATCATTTGAGGATGAATAATCCCAAGGGGCAGATGGTGTAACACCCCAAAAATTTCTATACTAACACCCAAACCAATCTTTGTATGAGTATAGGCCTGAATCCAATAATTCTATTTGTAATGTAATAGTTATGCCTGATTCTTTAGTGCTTGAAATGTATTTGAAGTGAATTAGGGTTACAATTATCCTCTAGCACAAATTTGAATTGGAAGCTTTCTTACCGATTTAGTTTCGATATAAGATTTTACTTAGGTCAACTTCAAATGATCATATCTCCTAGAATATAACAAATTAGGTGTCTCATTGCCTATCAAATTAAAAGTAATTGAGTCTTCTTTCTAACGATTCCATATTTACCTCATTTCAAGTTGGGAGTAAAATGTTATGACCATTTTACTTGAGGATGTCAGATCATCAGAAGTTAAGGGTCAACATTACGACTAGTAGAGTTTTGTACGAGTAGTAGAAACGACCGATAGAACCTTTGACCACTTAGAAAAATTCTAGACTTTGGTTTTTTCTACTAGTCTTGATTACGACTCATAGTAATTCTTACAACTCACAAAAATGACTCGTAGAACCCCCAAATACTTTCCAAAAGTAAAGTCATTCCTATGAGTGATGATGATGACTCGTCAAAGTCTACGAGTCATAGAAATGACTTGTAGGAGAGATTCAGAGACCCAATGTTTAGATTTTATAGGACAAGTGGATCCTACCACTCGTCAAAGTTTTGATGAGTCATAGAAACGACTAGTACATGGCAAAAATTACATGTTTTGGAAAGATAGTTTGCTATTTTCCCACTCCCAATCAAAACCTTGATGTTTTGGGACTATTTTGAGTCCCTTAACAGTCACCTATGTGCCTATGTCCTCATTAACACTTAGTTTATTTGAGGGCAAGGGTTGGAGAAGAGAAAGAAACTAGGGTTCAAGCGTTCACTCCTATCTTCCAACTTTTGATTATTCTTCGAGTTACAGGTAGGTAAGTCTAACTAAATCATGATTTAAGTTCTTCCATGTGCCCTAGGTATATAATTTGTTGGGTAGTAAGTGATATAAGTCTCATACGAATGAATCTTTAAAGATCTCTTTAAATCCTAGTATATTTTTGCATAACTTTCCATGATTGATAGTTTTCATGAATTAAACACTTTAAAATAAATGTTTATGTTTCTCCCTGCACGAATACTATTTGAGTATTAAATTTTAATATATTACACCATTATTTAGTCTATAAGTTTGATTGGTGAATGTTGAATGAGCATGAGTCGAACTTGAGTTGGATAGTAGAAGTGGAAATGATTATTGATTTGGAGTTCTGATGATTCATGAATGAGTCTAGAAAATAATGTCTAATTGAAAAAAGTGATGATTGAGATAATTCTTGAATTTATTAGAGTCCAATGTGACTAGATGGTCTGACTTGTATGAACTGATTGATTTGAGTCTTATGAGAATATTGAGTTTCCAGAGGAGCATTGAGCACTGAATTGGGTAAGAGTATAGTTTTAACTCAATTCCCATGAACTACTCACCAACGTAAGATGGAGGGTTAAAACTCTTAAGTACTAAAATGATGGACTTTGATTGATCGTGGATCCAAGGGTAGTGATTCATTACTCTAGCAAGGTATTGGATGGATATAGCAACGACACCACTTCATTGTACATCACCAGCTCATAGGTGATGGTTTTTAGTTACAGAAACTCCCTATTATGGTATGATCTTGCATGAAAGGATTTTTTAATTAAGATTGTAGATGATTGAGTTGATTTGAGAAATATTTGTTAAATTTTAAATTTTTGCATATCCTTTGAGTTAATCAATGAGCTTGAGGTAAGTGTTGTTGTCTGTTTCTCCTTCCTACCATTTTACAAACTTGTACATTCCATGTACTGGCACTATTTGGCCTGCATCATTTCATGATGTAGATACAAATGTTAGAGATCCTTAACAGGCGCATCATTCAAGATCACTTTACTCTCAGATTTGGTGAGTCCTCCTTGCATCTGGAGGCACTCTAAATTAGTTATCTTTTCTTTGAGTAGTTCTTTTTGGGTAGCCATGGACTTTTCATTGGCACATTTTGGATAATATTAGAGGCATCATCGACAGATAGTAATGGTGCTGAGTCATTTTTTTTGATTTTTAAATTTATTCTTTGACATGGAGTTGAGTTGGGATTTTGTTAAATATGTTATTATTTGGTGTGTTGTTGATTTGGTTTGCCCACACTATTTTCCCCCTTTTTTTCATTTAAGTCTTCTACTGATTGAATGAATGTGTGATTGGACCAAGTGGTTTAATTGAGGACCAGCAATGGTCTTCGAGTGCCTGCCACGCCTAGGGTACCCTCTCGGGGCATGACAGTTTGCCTTCTTAATTTTGAATCGGTCTTTCAATTTAAAGATTTGTTTTGATTGAAATTTAGAATTAATTTCATGTCTGAATAGAAATCTCATAAATCAAATGAGCTTAAAGTTGGATTTTTCACTAATGGAGAACTATGAAAGATATTGGCCCTTCCTATAAAGATGTTCAATTTTCTGATTCCTCCTCCTCCTCATACAAGGTAAATATGCAAAAACTATAGTGAAGTTAACCTAGACATATTTCCAATTTATATACAAGTAGTAATTTTTCCATTTATCAGATATTTATTTCTCCTTGTATGTTTTTATGGGTGCCAATTAAGTGGTGAAAATGTAGATATCTTGTTTGGAAATTTAACATTCCTTATACAAACTTTGCAAATGAGAAATCTAACAAAAATTGGATGGTTGTCAAGCATAAAAAGATCATATTTCTTGATTGAGGAACTCACTTTCACTATGGAATTACAAATGGAAGAACTTTTTCTCTCTTCCTTAGATATTGTAGAAATGTCAAAAAGGGAAACCTAGTAATCGGCCATCTATGAGATTGTAAACTATTCAGAGGTTGTCATACATTATTGCAGTTGGTCAGCTTTTTGAACGTTAACTTGAACAATGAGAGAAGGATACAAACAATTTTCAATGTAGGTTGCAGTGTAGCCAACTTTGTTGGTTATCTTCTATCCTATGATATCATAGAAATGTCATTAGTACCAAAAGAATCATGTATATATTTAATTAGAGAGAGGAGTTCCCCAATACCTTGTAGTCCTTGGAACGAAAAGGCTTCCCTGCCCAGGTAGGTCATTTTTATTTTTTTATTATTCTACGATTGATTGTCTTGGAATGAATGGAATCCTCCTTGTTGATATTGATGGGATAGTTAGACTTGGAGGCTATTTTGCATACTCATTTATAGAAGCATATGCATATGATGAAGAGAACAAGTACGCTCAGTGTTGAAAACTCTAATTCTGAACATTTTTGACTTGTTAATACTTGAACCCTTCATTAATCATTTGCACTCTTTAGAATGACATACAAGTGTATAACTTCGAATTAAGTTTGAAAATATTTAGTTCATAATAGATAATAGATTCGATAATGAATACATTTAAATTCAACAAATTGAAAATTTACCTAATAGAATTTGACCTCTCCACCAAGAATGGAAACATATTCTCAATTGAAAACCTTGCCATTACATCCTTCAGTGTTGATTTGTCAGTTTATATCTGATCTACCGTTACTTTCTTTTGATTTATGTTATAATGATCAGATTGTTGACACCAAAAAATACATCCACTGTATTATTGCCTATTTTTTCAGCCAAAGAAAAAGTATCACTTGTATCAACTAATCTATGATTGTATTCAAGCTGTAACACACCTCCTTCAATACAAGTTTCACCAAATTCGGGGTAAACTACATCCTTATCAAAATTACTTACACACAAGGGATATAGTCCAAATCATGTGCTCTCCATTCTTAACTGAACATATACCCGCACACTCATATTGTTGCATATTTCCATAGGAGTATCAATACCTTCTTCAGTGAATTTGGATTTGATACACATTGTAGTCAAATCTATATTCAGTTGATTCAAAATTAAATCAACTAAGTCGAAATATGAAGCATACTACTTCAATACTATACCGTCAATACTATACTTGATGTAGCAAATTTCTTTGTTCCATTTTCCAAAATGTTTGATCAATACAATTATGCTTGCCTTTGAATTGACCTATTCATAATCAATATGAAATAGATTACTAAAAACTATTACTTCTTCGACAAAAAATCAATAAAGCTAAATGTTTGTATGACACATGTATGACGCCTGTGGTGAAAAAAATCAATAAACAAATAAAAAATTTGAGTATGTTGTATCTCAATTATTTCTGGTTAAATTGATAAAAATCCATGCGGATATGGAGTGAATGGAGGATTTTTAGTTGTTAACTGATTAATGGAAAGATGAGACTTTAATGGGCGTTATTAAAGGGTTTTCCATTTTAAAAACAAACTACTTTATTTAGTTCTAATCAAATATAGTTGTATAATTGTATTAAAAAATACATTTAATATAGGTGTCCTTTTGATAAAAAAAATGGAAAAGAATGAATTGAAAATTTTCTTCCGATCTTATGAACTCTTACAAAATTTGTGTTATATTTTATTGTTTCGGAATAACCCTATTATTTAAGTATAGAAGAGTATCCAGATCAATCTCTCCATTTTATTTCTTGAGTAAAAACACAAATTATTGAGTTCATATTGAGTTATGAACTCAATAAGTTGTCTACAACAACTACAACAAAACATGCCGAGTGTAATTTCATAATTGGGATTTGGAGAGGATAGTGTATACGCAACCTTACTCCTACCTTGTGAAGGTAACGAGGTTATTTCTGATAGACACCCGACTCAATAACAACAAAACACAATATGACAACCAAATCAAATGAGACAACATATAATAACAAAATTGAGGAACAAGATAATATGTGAAATATAATAAGAATATTGATTAGAGAGACTAGACAACGTTTGGCTACTTACTAATCTTCTACCCTAATCCTCAACAACCATATTGTTCTTGTTAGGGTCATGTGCTCAGTAAGCATTGCACAAAAAAATAAAGTGAACAAGTATAACCATCAAAACAAATCATGGAAAAAGTATCAAAAAAATATGTTTTTGAATAATTGTCATGTATGAATATATAGGATATAGAATCTATTATGAGATGATGTTTTTATTTAGTTGTCAGATATTACGAATGAACTTTTTCCCAGTGTTGACACTAATAAAAAAAAATTAGAGAATATTTGTAAAGTATTCACATTTAGAAGGAACAACATTAAAATAGAGATTATTGTAATACAATTTTACTAGCTCAGTACACAAAATATAGGACCAAAGACAAAAAGGATTACATAGCAATATAAATATTGTTGGTGGTACATATCTTTGCCACATTTCTCAACTTCATTGCCATTTTTTATTTATTAGATACTGATTTGTTTCATAACTCAAAGTCGTTAGTTCGTTGTGAAAATCCCAAGGTAAGTAAGTATTTTTTATTCTATTTTATTTCTTTGTAATTTTATTTTAATTTGTATAATTTACTCAATATAAAAATTAGACTACTTATATTTGATAATATCTCTGATGATTTGGCCCTTCAATTATTTATTTTGATGATGGTTTTTTTATTTGGGGATAGGGGAAGGAAAACTGGGAGAAGAGATTACAAGGTGATAGTTGAATCCTCACTAACAAGGTAAAAATTCAAGTAGCCACCTGTCACGACCAGTACGTAAGCCTAACATTTAACCCTTAGTCCAAAAATAGAGGCAATGGGCTATCAAGTAGAAAATGAATAAATAAACTGAAAAGTAAATACTAATGGGAGGAAAAATAACAACTTAAAAAAAACACAAGTAACCACCCTAAGACCTGACATCAGTTAGTAATCGAGCATCTAAATAAACATAGGAGTACAAGGCTTTTACAATTACAATATGAGTATAGATAGTTTTCGAAAGTAATTAAAGACTAGTCTTATTCTGGCTTTGATGAAAATCGATAACTCCGAAGGCCGGAAAATCACCAAATCTCTAAATCAGAAGCTGCTCTGCACTTGTCCAAATCAACCGTGATAACCCGTACTGTGATCTGTAGGGGCAGAAGCATAATATGAGTACCAAATAAATGTACGCAGTAGGTATAGGCCGACTGAACTCCACAGATAAAGCGGGTATAATTAACATATAATCAGGTAAGTACTACACAAGTAATTAATGAGAAATTATTACAATAATGATAGGAAGTAAGGCAAGGAGACTGGAAACATAGATAAAGGAATAGATTCAAACTGCACACCTGAAACACAATCCAACAACCTATTAACAGGAAGAATGCAATATAGGAGTCTACTAAGAAAAATACAGTGTTAATAGGTAGCTCTAACCCCGCAATCACCTCGGAACTATTCTGACTAAACCTAGCAGGAAGTACCCCACAATCAAACTCAATTACCACATAGACCAACTATAAGTACAACCCAAAGGTACCAAGTACAAGTACAACCAGAGATAAAAACAAGTATAATCAGACAATAATCGACCGGACGCATAAACCCCTAGAAGGTACAAACAATGACGAACATACCCTTATCCTTCATAAATCCGAGGAAAACACCATACAAGTAAAAACCACTAACAACATCGGTGGCTCTCAGAGATCAAATACAACAAGTGTATAGCCCACCCCGGCCCCCGACCTGCCAGGTCGAACCCATGCGACTCCCTCATCCAGTTCAGTGGTGCACTGGCCAGAGGGGCCTATAGGTGACACAGAAAGTCCATATACACTGCCTGGTCCCAAACCAAGGCTTAGATCGAAAATAGTATCCCCTTAGTTGTACCATAGAGTGAGCACCCAAGCCGATGTAGAAAGGGCGACGCCGAACCGGATATCACTAAACCAGTAACCTCAATCGTGAGCACCCTAAAAACGGTCTTCCCACCTAGCTAGTAAAATCCTAGGGGCATGGCCCAGCTAGCAAGAGTAAACTCGGGGGCATCGGTGGGTCAAGAAAGGGCATCGACGAGGAGAATAGCCAAGTAAAACTAAGCGCATCCCAAATGCCTCGAATGCCTCAAGTAGAAAAAAGAGCACGTCCCCAACGCCTCATAACTTTCAAAATCTGTGACCAAGTATCCAGGTGGTGCGACTCTCATTAAAACCCATTTGAATAGTAAAAATGTGAGAAAGCATTCTAAAAAGTAGTAGTGAAAGTTCCAATTTCCATACCAAGATCTCACCACAAAATAAGTGAATATGCTCTAACAATGCAAGCATGGTATCACCAGCATCCAAACTACATACCCGCAGCCATAAAGGAAATACCAACTCTTAGCACACAAACAAATCGAGGGACTAACCTAAGATCCAATCGCACTAATGTGTGATGTCTATAACAAGCCCTACTGGAAGCCACGTCTAGCTATAAGGCGAATAACCACCTCCTAAAGAACCTAATGCTCATACTTAGCCTAAGGCCATCAATAACAATACTAATCAGGATAACTGTGCTAGTTCCACACTGCCACCAAGGCCCACAACCTAATGTAAGGATTTTATGAGACTATTCTACCCTAAAGCTCACCCAGGAACAAAAAAAAGAAATTGGATGAGGAGAGAATTAATCTCGGCAAATACTTACCTAAGTCACATGCAAAATATACTAAACAATATCTAATAGAGTAAAAGGGGAAAGATTGTAGCCTACCTCAAAGCCGAACATGCGCACTCCAAATCCTCTAATTTGAAGTTCCTGACCTCCAAAATACCTCCAATTGCCGTCATGCTAACAAAATAGTAAACACTTCATTAATATAGACATTTTGACACCAAATTTATAGTTGTTTTGGAGATGGACCCAAAATTGGGTCTAAAATGAGATTGTGGGACCCGCATCAGGAATCTTGAATTGGAATCCATGAAAAGGTGTATTTGAGCTTAATGAAATTGTGTTCCAATTCACAACACAATGCTGAAAACCAAGAGAAACCAGCATAGGCATAATTTTTACCATTAATGGAGAATTCAAGAAGGAGGGCAGTCCCGTAGTCACTTCAATGGATGAATCTAATCACACCATGAAGTTCTTTGTGAAACCCCCCACAACTTAGCCCCAAGAATGGCTGAAAATGAAGTTAAAATGATCACAAAATTGAACTCCAAATTTAGTAGGAAATCTTACCCGAAAATGATAAGAATAACAAATAATTCGAGATTTTACCTCACACGCTCACCAATGGATTTCTCATAAAAATCTCTTGAAGTTAGACTTCTAAATTGCCTAATTTGAGCTAGGGAATGAGTGATATAAACCCCATTGAATTATGATACAATGCCCAAAGCGCAAAGTCTTTTAATCCAGCTGACAGGCCACCATTGACATTTGCGAATGATACCTAAGTGGGCCGCGAACCTCAATGAAGGAGGTCTAGGACCCATGAACACGAAGAGTAAAATACTGGGAATCCACGAATATGAAGAATAATTTCTCCTGCACCAGCTATGAACTGAAAAGTTAATTGTCACCAAGTTCAAATACTCGGATGGGATGCTTGGAATTCATCCTTTATCCCTAGATATGATACCCTACTAAATTGGACGTTCTGTACTTAAAGGTGTGAAATTTCCATACGAGGTCATTACGACTGAACTTGGGTCCCACACCCATGTCAATTTAACCCAAAATCCACAACAGGCCTCGCAATTAGACTAGAAGCCTCGAGAAGCGAACGAAGGGTCATTTTAGACCAAACTCGACATTCTAGAGCTAACCGCACTAATAAAATTTCAATCCAAGCACATTTCCCAAGAATGTTGACCAAAGTCAACCATAGACCAAATTTCAAAGGAAAAAATATCAAATGGTCCTAAACTCGTATCGATTATTTTGATAATCATGTCGACCATGCTACTAGCCAAATTTGGCCATTTCGGAGCTGCTGGAACTGTTAGAATTCTATTTTGACACCGTTTACCTAAAATTATGACCTAAGTCAACTTTTTAAGTTATTAAAGCTCTATAGCAGGGAAACGGGCCTAAACCCAAATGAATGACTAGGCGACCGAATAGTCTGTACCACTAAGTCATAAATGACTTGGGGTCATAGCGGGAAAGCTCTAAATGCTGAAAAATTAGAGAATGAAGAAATTTACCTGGAGGGTCATCACAACATGCACTACTAAAAAATCTTTCATTCATGAAAGTAAAAGTTCAATCATAGCCTAGAGGCAAGAAAAGATGAGGTACTAGGCTTGCATGCTCCGCCGGAACCTTGGACATCCTCTCGAATCGAACAATTCCATTACAAAACTCGGGTTGAGAGGAAAATCCTCAAATTCCATTCAAACTTTCAAAACTCCTCCAAATCTCTTTAGGGGATCCAACTCCTGCCCAATAAACCCAAACTTGATCGAAAATACCAAATTTATCTAAGGAAAGACAAACTACACCAAAAGCACTAAAATAAGAAACACAGGGCTATGATAGATGCAACTCAACTCAAAATTTGAGATACTTGTCGTATGCCCTAAGACTATTTTCTTCAGTCCACCAAGGGCGTTTTGTCAGTCGTAGCTATCCTGAATACTACCAATACCATGTGAATCTTTCTTACAAACAACACCACACAACCTCAAGGGAGTCACATAACTTAATTGAACCTCAAGGGATGAAAACAGCCAAAACAAGGAAACTGTACCTGGGAAAATCCCAAAATTCCCATCTCAACTTCAAAATGCAAAAACCCAACTGAAACTCACCTTCTAAAACTAAACACTCCACTCTAAAAGACTATTTACCCAGTTAAGGACAAGACTGCATTAACTCCAGTTCTGCAACCTTACTCCTATCATAGGAACTTCTAAAACACTTGCATTAGGTGCCCACAAACCACTCTGCCACCTCAAGTATGATCAAACCATCCTAAACAAATTCAAAATCCCACACTCCACGAATTACTTTGACCCACCAGTAGATGAAGTTTCTAACCAACTCCTCAACCTCTAGCTTAGGAAATATCTAAAGCCACCAAAGAAAACCCCTGCTCCAACTCTAAGTGACCGACAAAGCCTCAAGAGCTACCAACACCACAAAGAACTAATAAAAGTAGTAATAAGACACAACGGGAGGTCACACACCCTAAATTATCAACAAGCCATAACTGGCACGCAAAACTCTTAAAAGAAACATCTCCTAATAGATTGAATGAATGGACCACAATATGCAACTGAGAATAATACTAAGGAAAATGGGAAGAGGTGGCCAAGGTTTACTAAAAAAATCCAACCCGGTACGATAACAAAACAAACCTTAACACACAACCTAGAACTAAACCAACCAATACCCATCAACGAAGATAGCCATCTAGGTCAAGAAACTAGATTGGCCAGAGAGAAATGCAGGTCGAGCAACTCTAGCCATGCACAAGGATACGAGGAACCATTCAACCACTAACCCAATGGGCCAACATGCAACTAAAGTGACCCCGTAATACCAACCAGAACATCTAATATCACAACTCTCAGAACTAACACAACTGGTATGGCTACCTATCTAACAAGGGTCATTACCACAACAAAATTAATTGTAAGGGAGATAAAATAGAAGGCTAACTAGCTCGACCGTAACTCAAAATAATACCACCAAGGAAAGGTATGAGGAGTTGCTCAACGATCACTACTCCAATAGAAGGTCAACCTAGTTGATCCACTAGTAAAAGAAATTAAATACGGAGCTAAAACACACACACATAAGTCTAGATAAGGCAACCATAATAGTCAGGAGGTAACTAACCATAGACGCGTATGGGTGTGAAAACCCCAAAACCATACAAATGGATAATATAAAGCAAAACAAGGATATCAACTGAATATCACTGATACCTGGATCCTCTTTCTCAGGCTGACTCATAAAAGCACGAAATGGATTGTGACCTATGTCGTCCTGAAAAACTAAAGCATCACTAGAAACCCTCTGAGCTCTACCTCTAATTAGAGGTGTCATAAAACCCTAATACTGATCAGACTGATCAAACTGTGCATGGATCTTATGCCGGGGATAATCTCTAGATCGATGGCCAAGCCTACACAGGTACAATAAGGATAAACAACTCTATTTTGATAAGATGAGGAGTTAGAAATATCGAATGTCACCTTTGGCATTCCCGTGGCCAGTGTTCAAGTAAATTGCTGTTAGAACACCCTAATATTGAATGCCCTATAATAACAAGACCGTGATAGGAAGGGAGCAAATCTGATCCCCTCGAGCACTAGCCTGTACTAGGACCACCTTGACAGGGAGGGCTACCACATGTGTCCCTTCCCCTAGTTGATTGCTTTGGGGCCCTGTGATGCTCTCTAGCAAAGTTGCCTTCCTCACCATCCTCATTACAACTATCATCAATGACATCCTGATATAAGGACCCAAATAGGATAGGATAAGCTCTAACACCTAGATGCCCAATGTACTCACCCTTAGAAGTCTGACCTAAACCCTATCTGTTATAAACCCCATATCCAGCCTCAAAACCTCTTGGGACCTAAGGTGCTCTCAAAATTAATACTCGCTCCACAGTGAGATACTATCACCACTTGGCTGATAGAGAGGCATGTTACCACAACCTCTTTATGCCTCAAAGAATGCGTGTCCCACTTCCCTCACATGGCTGACAATCTGGGAAAGGTAGACCTAGTGCCTATCAAATAATTTAATGCTAAACGAAGTGGCAAAGATAATCCCCTGATGAACTCTTGACTCATATCCAGATCCGTAGGGGATGATGTGGGGTTATTCCTAGCCCATTCTAGAAAATCTATGACATACTCTGATACTGATGATGAACCCTACTGAGGCACCACCAATGCATCTTTAGCCTGCGAACCATCTGCCGAAGCTCTGGTGGTGATATTCTGACCATGTCCACCAGAAAACTCGTGCTATCATTCTAAAAAAGAATGGATTCCAAATAATCAACTAAACGATTATTCAAAATAAGGACACATGATAAGAAGTCAAGAACAAAATTTCCTAAACTGCCCCATAGCCTCCCAAAGATAGGATACGGACATCTCTGCACCAATCAATAGGACTCTACTAGATATTGCCCTCATACAAATGATGACGTTCAACCTAAAGCTCGAATACCAACTTGTCATAACCCAATTTCTTAAGCCGTGATGGCATCTACTAACACCCACCAGCAGGTAGGCCTAACCCTTAACCCTTAGCCCAGAACCAGAGCCAACGTGCTATCAAGCAGAACATGAATAAATAAAACAAAAAGTAAATACTAATTTGAGGAAACAGAACAACTTAAACAAACACAAGAAACCACCCAAGACCTGGAAATAGTTAGTAATTGAGAATCTAAATCAAAATAAGAGTACAAGGCTTTTACAAATACAATATGAGTAGACACACTCTTTGAAATCAAGTAAAGACTAGTCCTAATCTAGAATGGATGGATATGGACACCTCTGAACGCCGAGAGCTCTCTTAATCTCCAAATCAAAAGCTGCTCCACTCCAGTCCAAATCAACTATGATAAATCATACTATGATCTACAGGGGGAAAACTGTAGTATGAGTACCAAAAGAATGGTACCTAGTAGGCATAGGCTGACAGAGCTCCACAAATAAAGCAAGTATAATTAACATATAATCATGTAAATACTGCATAAGTAATTAATCAGGAATTATCACAATAATGATAGAAAATAAGGCAAGGAGACTCGAAATATAAATAAAGGAATAGAGTCAAAGAACGCACCTAAAATGTAATCCAACAACCTATTAATAGGAAGAATGCATCATAGGATTCTACTAATAAAAATACAGTGCTAACAGGTAGAGCTAACACTCCAATAACCTAGGAAGTATTCTGACTTAACCTAGCAGGGAGTACCCCAAAATCTAACTTAATTACCACGTAGACCAACTACAAGTACAATCCAAAGGTACCAACTACAAGTACAACCAAAAATAAGAACAAGTATAATCAGATAATAACCAATCGGAAGCCCATACACTTGGAAGGTACAAATAATAAAAAACATGCTCCTACCTTAATAAAATTGGGGGACCATACCATATAAGTATACTGGTGATAGATGATGCTATTGAATGCAAGTTTGTCGTAAAAACCAGTGACATCATCGGTGGCTCTCACATATCAACAACAAGAAGTGTAAAGACCCACCCTGGCCCCCGGCCTTCCAGGTAGTACCCATGCAACTTCCTCATCTAGTTCAATGGTGCACTAACCAGAGGGGTCCATACGGGACGTGGGTAGTCTGTATACACTGCCTGGGCTTGAATCAGGTCTTACATAGATAATAGTATCCCTATAATGGTACCGGAGAGTGAGTATCCAAGCCAATATAAAAAGGTTGACGTCGTGTTCAATATTAGTAAACTAGTAACCTCAATCATGATTACCCTAAAAAGGCGCCATCCACCAAGCTAGTAAAATCCCAAGGGCATAGCCCAGCTAGCAAGAGTAAACTTAGGGGCATCGATGGGTAAAGAAAGAGCATCGACACGCCAAATAACCAAGTAAAACTGAGTGCATCCCAGGTGCCTCTGATGCCTTAAGTAGAAAAAGGAGAGCATACCAAATGCCTTATAAGTTTAAAAACCTGTTACCAAGTATCCAGGTTGTACAACTTCAGTTGAAAGCCATTTAAAATAGCAATAATGTGAGAAATCCTTCTCAAAATTAGTAGTGAAATTTCCAATATCCATATCGGGATCGTACCACAAAATAGGTTAATATGCTCAAATAATACAAGCATGCCATCACCAGCATCCAAACAAGATACACACAGCCATACAAGAAATACCAAGTCCTAGCATATAAACAAGTCAAGAGACTAACCTAGGATTCAATAGCTCCTCGGATATGGCCTCGATCCCAATAATAGATAACGAGTAAGATGACATCATAAGCCTACTACTAAACAAAAGCAAGACAATTGAGACATGGATCAAAATCATATAGCGGGGAAACTATCTATAGATATGATGCCTTATCCTAAAATATGCCATATCAGCTCCCTAGGAGCACAGCTAAGCCAAACCTATGGCTACGATGAGCCAAGAGGTCTCCGACACTAGAACTAATGTGTGATGTCCATAACAAGCCATACTAAAAGCCTCAAATAACCACCTTCTAACGCACCTCTGGCTCATACCTAGCCTAAGGCCATCAATAACAATTCTAATTAGGATAAGAGTGCTTATTCCACACCACAACCAAGGCTCACAGCCTAATCTAATGATGTCAGGGGACTATTCTAGCCTAAAGCTCACCCAAGAACAAGAAAATTGAATCGGATGAGAAGAATGTTAACCTCACCAAATACTTACCTAAGTTATATGAAGAATAAATTAAAGATAACTAATAGAGTCTAGTCAAAAGGGGAGAGACTATAGCCTACCTTGAAGCCAAACACACGGGCTCTAAATCCTCCAATTTAAAGTTCCCGACCTCCAAAACACCTCAAATTATTTCCATTCTAAAAAAATAGTAATCACCGTGCTAATAAAAATGTTTTGACACTAAATTTACATATTTCAAAGACGGGCCCATAATCGGGTCTAAAATGGATTGTGGGATGCACACCAAGAATAGCAAATTCGACTCTATAAAAAGGTGCATTTGAGCTTAATGAACTAATTTTCTAATTCACATCACATTTAAATGCACAAAACCAAGGAAAAGCAACCCATGCATAATTTTAACCATTATTGGAGAATTCAAAAAGGAGAGCAGTCTCATAGGGGTGGAATTTACCTCAAATGATTCTTCAACGGATGAAACTAATCATACCACAACGTTCCTTGCAAAAAAGGCAACAACTTAGCCCCAAGAATTGTTGAAATGAAGTTAAAATGATCACAAAATTGAACTCCAAATTTCTTAGCAAATCTTACTTGAAAATGATAAGGGCAGTGGATAAATTTGAGATTTTACCTCACACAAAACCTCCCGTCAAGATTCCGAGCTCACCAATGGATTCCCCACAAAAATATCTTGAAGTTAGACTCTTAAATCACCTAATTTGAGCTAGGAATGAGTGATATAAATCCCTTTGAATTATGATACAAAGATGAAAAGGCGAGGTCTTTTGATCAAAGTGATAGGCCACTATTTACCTTTATAAACGTGGCTTATGTGGACCGCGAATGTGGAGGTCAGCAAATTTCACCTTCTCAAAAGCTGTCTAAGGTCTGCGAATGTGGAGGCAAGAGAAACAGACCTCCGCGAATGCGGCCTAAGCCCCGCAAACGCAGAGAGCAAAATACTGGGCCTCTGCGAACGCAGCCAAGGGCCCATGATCGCAGAGGACAATATCTCCTTGAAGGAAACACAGAGCAAGAACAACGTTTTGTGTACTTATGTATACGCAGTGGATTGTTGTTGTTTTCATTAAATGGTTTTGCCACAAATGTACTTTGATTTCACTAGCAAATCAAGTTTGAAATCCACAAACTAAATGACTTTTTGTTTCGTGTGTGTTGATGAATATAGAAAATTTAAATAAATTTTCTTTGTATGGCTTGTCTCCTTTTTCTCTCTCTTTTGTTTTTATTTTCACATAACCTCTCTTTCGCAAGTTTTTCACTTCCCACAGTTACTGACTTCTTAACCCCTAAAATTGGGAGAGGTTGAATAGTTAATTAATTGTTTCCTCTTCTTTTTCAAAACGGAGTTGCAGTTGAAAAATAACAGTTCAACCTTATCCTAAAGGGATAAGGTTGAACAGTTATGATATAGTTGTTCCACTTTTACTTCAAAACTAGATTTATCCTTTCACGGGTCGGGTAAGATTGGATCGGGTCGGCTTACATGGGCAACCCACGATCCCAAAATTCTTATATCTCCTACTTCATACATGGTGGACAAGACCCGAGCCAATAACATCAACCAGACACACGATTCATACGACAAATAGTTCGTGCGACCTGTGAGTATCAAGGCTTGCCTTCATGGTCTTATAAGCCCTATATAGAAATTCAATCACATATGGAAAGAATTCATTATTAATATAAGGATTTCAGTATTCACAATACGCCAGACTTTAACATCTTTAGTTATAGATCTGATCCCTTATCCTCTTTAAGAGGTGAACTCAAGTTCAATTTTAACTTTATACACAATTACACTTGACATATACATAGTCAGTGTAATAGTCGTACACTTGTTTACATAAGTCATATTATTTTAATTTAATCGTCTTCCCTTTCTACTCGAATTTATCTATCTCAAATCAACTACTTTCCTAGACATGCACTGCATTGCCGAATAATTCATGGCTATTAGTGACATGATAAAGTGGCAAAATTAATTGAAATTTTAAGACATTAAAAGGGGTATTCTAATGAAAATCTTAAGTTTAATTTTTAAGGTTTCGCATAATGAAGAACCAGGGATCATTCTTTCATTAACCGATTGTCCGCTTAATACACATGGTATGAAACATATGCTACGATGTTCTCACCTTTTCGTGGAGCATGTGTCTCATTAGCCAACATCGTACAGACCTTGGTCTAAGCACCTCTTGGTGTCTAACTCGAGTTTCTCTCTTTAGTGATCCTCAAACTCATTTTTTGGAGAGACTCTTGTTGGGTTTCCAAAAACAATTCATAGTATGGCAGTGAAAGTTATCTCTTCACATTTCCCGATCTAACAGACGATTACTCATGTGATAGAGCCAATCTTGCAACTTGTCTGACACATTTTATTTTTAACACATGATCACATGCATATTAGATGCAAATGTTATGGTTTTTATTGATGAAAATATTATTATCAACAAGGTTGTTTTAAAATACAAATCATTTCCTACGTAAACCTAGAGAGTTAATAAGTTTATCAAATAAGTGTCTAGATATGGCCTTTGTAAAAGGATCAGCTAACATTTCTCGAACAGGAATGTATTATAAATTCACTTCTCCACTTGCTACCATGTGTCTTAAAAGTTATATTTGATATCAATATGTTTGGTTTTAGTATGATACTTAGGATCCTTTGTATATGCGATAGTCGCCTGAATGTTGCAATATAAAATCATGCGATCCTTAGAATTTTTTACAATATTCAAATGCTCAAAGAATATCTTTAATGAAACAGCTTCTTGCACTGAAGATGCACAAGGTACGAATTCAGATTCCATGGTTGAAAGAGTTGTGCATATTTGTTTCTTACCTTTCCATGAAATTGTACCACCATTAAGTAAGAAAGCATAACTTGAAGTGGATTTTCCATCATTCCGGTCACCAGCCCAATCAACATCTGTGTAGCCTCTCAAGAGTAAATTAGATCCACTATAGTATAGTGAATAATCTGCAGTTTCCTTTGAAAGCCGTGACTTGATAGTTTTAACATACTCCAAATCATCCCTGGCTAACAAAATATCATCCACGTAAAGAGAAAGAATTAAAAACTTTCTATTGGACCTTTTCACATAGATTTAATGATCTTCATCGATCATCGTGAAATTAAATGAAATCACTTCTTTGTAAAATCTCAAGTACCACTTCCTTGAAGATTTCTTTAGGCCGTAAATTGATCTTTTTAATTTGCAAATTTTGTTTTCTTAGCCTCTAATAATGAAACCTACATTTGTTCCATGTAGATTTCCCAGTTTAATTCTCCATTGAGAAAAGCAGTCTTCACATCCATTTCACGTAATTCTAGACCTAAACGTGCAATGATAGCGAAAAGTAATCTTATAGAGGTAAATTTCACAACTAGTAAAAACGTTTCCTCATAATCTATTCCAACTTCTTGAGTAAAACCTTTTTCCAACAATTGTGCTTTGTGTCTATCTATTGACCCATCAGATTTGTGTTTAACTTTGAGAATCCATTTGTTCATAATAGCTTTACGTCCCTGAGGAAGGTCAATTAGATTCCAGACTTTGTTGGTTTTCATGGATTCTAATTCTTCTTTCATCGCTTTTAACCATTCATCCCTTTTAGGTCTCGATAAAGCCTCATTTACAGAATTAGGTTGATCCAATTCTTTGGGAGATACTAAGAAAACATAATCCTCAATCTCATAAGATCGTTTAGGTATTCCTTTTGTTTTACTCATACGTAATTGAAGTTCAGATTTTTCCATAGGACTTTGGGATTCAAAACTCCCACTTGGACCAGGAATCATTTCTTGATCAATTGTCCTATCAAATATGTTCAATAACACTATTTGATCTTCTGGATTCAATATTTCATAAAGAGGCTCTTTTCTTTTATATACCATTTTTGGGAAAATCATTCTCCAAATATTTGACATTTCATGATTTAATTTCAGTAATACTTCCATCTTCCAATTCCTTAATGAACACTTACCCTTTGGAGCATATCGAGTATCTTATAAAGATACATTTCTTTTCTTTTGGACTTAATTTACCAAACTCACCCAAATGATCATGAATATATGCAACACAATCCCAAGGTCGTAGATCATTCAGGTTTGTTTTATGACCAGTCCAAAGTTCAAAAAGAGTGGAAGACACCGACTTAGAAGCACTTTATTCAATATGTAGGTTGCAATCAATAATGCATCTCCTAGAAACAAATAGGCAAATTTTTCTGCACCATCGTTGATCTTACCATATCCAATAATGTCTTATTTCTTGTTTTACTTACACCATTCTGTTGAAGTGTATAAGAAGTAGTTAGCTATCTGGTAATGCACTTTTCTGTACATAATTTTTTAAATTGTCTTGACAAATATTCACGTCCTCGGTCGTTTCTTAAAACCTTTATTCTTTTATCTAATTGATTTTCAACTTCATTCATATATCTTTTAAGGCATTCAAATGCTTTGGATTTATGAGAAATCAAATAGACATAACCGAATCGCATGAAATTATCAATAAAAGTAATGAAGTATGTGGCACCAAAACTTGCCCTTACATTCATTGGACCACAAATGTCAGAATGGATTAATTAGAGAGGGAACTCAGTTCTTTTAGCTTTCCCAAATTGTTTACGTTCAATTTTTCCAGCAAGATAATTTTTACAATTTGGCATATTAATTTTGGATTAAGAACCTAAAAGTCAGAACATTGCCCACCTGTATCTTGCCCTATATGACCTACTCTTGCATTCCATATAATAACATCAATATCATTATTACTTGAATAACATGTCATTACACAACAATCAACATAGTAGTCATAAGTTGAAGACTTACAATCATAAATAATAAAACGATCATAACGAAATCCAAAACCATACAAAATATTATCTAGAGTTATTCTAACACCAATACGACAAACGAATCGAAACCAACATCTAAAATAATTGAGACTGATAATAAATTTCATCTAATCTATGGAGTATATAGGACGTCATGCAACATCAAATATCGGCCACCTTGAAAGTCTAATTTGTAACTTCTTATTACCTTGACTTCAAGTTTAGCATTTTTTCCCACATAAATCCATGTGATCCAGGTGAAACTAGACAAAATTCCATAAATGCTTCTCTATCTCGACTCACGTGGTCGGTGGATCCTGAGCTTACAATCTACATAGGATGAGATTCAGTTAATAAAGAAGTGCTAGAAACATATAAAGCACTTGGAGATGCATTTAGAAATGCTACATTTTTCAGCTCGGTACATTCAAAAGCAAAATGCTCTAATTCTTGGCAATTATAGCACTTCATTTTGCTCTTGTCTCTTTTGTTGAAGAACTATTTTCCTTTGTTGGAATTTGGTTTCTTTTTTTTGTTAGAGGGTCCTTCGGTTTCCTTACCCTTTTCTTTCCTTTTCCAAGTTTTCTTATGCTTGAAACCTGATGAGTTTGAACCACTAGCTTCAAAACAAAGACATTATAAACAAATTTAACAGCACCAAGCCTCTCATCTTCAAGTTCAACATGTCGAGTGACATCACAAAAGGTTTAGATACTTTCATTATGGGTCAAGTTAACCTTCAAATATTCCCAATTATTAGGAAGAGACTGGATTACTGCCTAAACTTGTTGCTCATCTAAGAGAACGTGACCAGCATACTGAGTTGTGCTATCATATTTGACATCACCCCAAGGTGTTGTTTTGATGCTTTGATGATACAACTTTTTGATAGTGTCATACTTGATAGTTAGTTTTCTCAGATGAGTCATAGAATTACCCCCATATGTTCCTAGTAAGTGTGCCCATATGGTATAAACATTAGGAAATTCTTCACATTCACGAATAAGTTCATCAACCACAGAACTTACAATGATTCCACGTGCAATGGAATCTGTTCTTTTCCAATCTTTGTAAGCTTTGAGATCTCTTCTATGTAGAGCAGTATTACCCTTTTTAGGTTGACTTAAGACATGGTTTATGGATTCGAGCTATCACGACCCAATCCCACAGGCCATGACGGATGCCCGAACTGGACACTCATGTATACCCTTGATAGCTATAAGCAAACCTTTCCCCTATTTGAGTCACAGTATATAAATATACTAGATAATACCTCAGCCAGCACAGCGATCACGACAGGGGAGAATAGCACCTAAAACATAAACCATATCTGCATGACTGTACATACATACATACCTATATAACCCCTATACAACCCATACACAGATCTATAGACCTCTAAGAGTATAATTATAACATAAGGCGGGATAGGCCCCTACCGTACCCGTGAACAAATATATACATGCATTGAGGGTTAGTACTAAAACAAAGCCCCAGTATGATGAAACGCTTTTGAACTGCTGATCGGGATACCTATGCTGGCGGATCCTCAAGGTGTGACTCTGTATCTTCGGGCATGAACGCAGCCCCCGAAGAGAGGGGGTCAGTACGACATATGTACTGAGTATGCAAAGCATAACTGGAAGCATATCTGAAATAAAGAGAGCCAAGGGGTAAATACTTTACTTAACAAAACACTATACCTGTACCTTGTGAATCATAAAAACATGCATGCTCATATTATATAATATACCCGACTCTTTCAGGAAATCGATGAATCATAACTATAGGACCATCATCGGGTCTGGTGCCATCACCACCTTATCGCATCACATCATCATATATATATATATATACATACGTACCCAACCCTCTAGTGAGGGACTCAATGAGTCATTCATGTTATTACATTATCATTTCCTCATATAGCATACCCGACCCTTTAGTAAGGGAATCGGTGAGTCATTTATGTCATTGCACTATCATGTCCTCATATAGCATACCCAGCCCTTTAGTGAGGGACTCGGTGGATAATACAGTGAACTGCGCACGATTACATACTCGGCCCGGAACTCGATGATAGAAGGGTTATGATATACACGAGTAGAGTAGTGAGTAACCATATACAATTTAAACCATCATTAGAGACTTGTTGAAATAATCAAAATGAACTATCATTCAAAAATTAAGACAATAGCCATAACAAGTACCTTTGGAGTGTCATTATAGTTTGCATCAAAGTAGCACTTTTGGAATCATCTACTCGTATCAAGGCATAATAAAATATCTTTTGGATGTCCAAAAAATGTCCATCTTAGTGGCTTTGAGAATGGGGGCTTCCTTGGGATCACATATACTTTGTCTATATGTTTCATAAAGTTCATGCCAAAAGAAAAGAAGATTAACTTTACCTACGTACTACTTCCCAAGGTATAGAAAAACTTTAGAAGCCATAGTTCAATTATTGGAAGAGTTCTAGCTTAAAGGAGTGAATAAGAGTCATTCTTTATACCACAACATAAATTATACTAACTTAGGATGGTTGGACACTTTCACATGAATTGCGGCAAAAGGACATAAGTTCTAGGAAATTAAAAACGTTAGACACCCTAGTGTACTTAAGAATAAGAGCTTCTTGTAGACTTTGTGTATTCTTCGTCCGTTGGCTTTCTATGGGTCATTCCAAAAGAAGAAAGAATATAAGCTTTACATACCCTCTACTTTCCCTCATAGAGTCATTATATACGTATATCGTACCTGGTCCGTCATGAGCTTGGTATCATAACTTTCTCATTGCTTTACCATACCATCATATAACGTACTCGACCTATGATGGGACTCAGTGAGTAATCATAGCATTATAACATCGTACTTATGTCAAAGACATATCAAGAGGGAAGAATGGTAGCTTTACATACTTGTGCCAAAACATGCCAAGAGAAAGCTTCACATACCTTTTCAAGGATTAATTGAAATCCGGCTTGTCTTGATACCTCCTTAACCTATTTGACATGAAAGTAATACTAAGGTTAATAGCCTTTCACTTTCCAATATTCCACTCTACAACCAAGTACTAATAGGAGTCATTTCCTATTTATTACCCTCAACTAGTTTGTTACTAGTTCCGATGCTACCGAAAATCGGGCAGCATTTCCCCAATAAATTCAACATTTCCGAGATTTCGACTCAGCCAAAACATCAATAACCATAAAAACAGCAACAACCAGTAGAATATTTACAAGTAAATCACTTCAACATTACACAATACAAGCTCCAAACTACGATACCAAAATAGAGATTTTAACTCTTTATTTTGCAAAATCACTAATCATACCAAACGGAGGATCATGTGTCTGAAACCAGAAGAACTCACTCCCTTTTTAAAACACTTTACATCCCTGCAACACATAACCCAACAGACTGCAACCGCAGCACCACAACGACAATACACTACCCGACTTTGGTTTAGCTACTACGACTTTAATTTAGTTTGTTTCTAGCGTCTAGCATCCTTATGCAATTTTTCTACTTCCAAACTTATTTAAGATATGTAATATACCCTATAATGATATCATAAACTCCAACATATGTCTGCATCTAATGCTCGGTCTTCCAGGTATCCTTCTTGACTAGAAAATGCCTCCAACATACCTTAACCATTAGAATGGCTCTGGAATGCAACTATCAAACATCTCTGGCGAAAATAAAAACTATCTCCTCAATATAGCTCAAATGATCATCCAAGTCAATCGCGTCACACTGGATCACATGGGACTCATCTAGAACATATAGGTGTAGCATTGAAACATAAAAAACTAGATGAATAATTGAAAAGGCCGGAGGCAAAGCTAACTCATATGCAACCTCACCAACTACCCTCAATATCTCAAAAGGACCAATATACCTAGGGCTAAGCTTGACCCTCCTACCAAACCTCATCACCCCCTTTATGGGTGATACACGGAGGAATACTCTGTCACCAACAAAAAATCTTAATGGCCGATGCCTACGATTCACATAGTTCCGGTGTTTACTCTGAACTGTCTTGAGCCTATCCTGGAGCACCCTCACATAATCTAAGGCCTCTTGAATCATGTCTGTATAGCATGACCTGGGCTCTATAAACTCCAACCAACCAACTAGAGAGCAACAATGCCTACCATATAAGGCCTCGAATGGGGCTATCTGAATACTAGAGTGGTAGCTGTTGTTGTACGCAAACATCGCCAAGGGAAAAAACTAATCCCGATGACCCCCAAAATTCATAACACAAGCCTACAATATAACCTCGAGAACCTAAATCGTGCACTCTGACTGACCGTTATTCTGTGGGTGAAACGTTATGCTAAGGTCGATACTGGTATCCAAATCCTCCTGAAAGGTCCTACAAAAAGTAGATTTAAATTGTGGGCCTCGATATGAGATGATGGAAATAGGCACACCATGAAGGCAAACCACCTCCCAAATATAGATACGGGCTAACCTCTCAACACTATAGATAAGGGCTAACCTTCCAATGACCCAAATGCTATCATGACCATAGAAAATGTGGGGCAACCCCATAATGAAATCCATGGTGATCCTCTCCCATTTCTAATTAGGAATAGGTGATCTCTCCATCAGGTCTCAAATGCTTGACCTTAACCTGCTAAAAACTCAAACAACGTAACACATACTCTGCAATATCTCTTCTCATGTTGCTCCACTAGTAGTGTTGCCTCAAGTCATGATACGTGTTAGCTGTGCCTAGATAGATGGAATACTGGACTCATGGGCCTCACTGAGGATCATCTGAATCAAACCCCCAACTCTCTAAATACAAAGCCGACCACCGAACCTCAAAACCCAATCTAAGGTAGCTAGGACGTCATCACCTCCCAAAACCCGACCTTAAAAGTGCAAATAAATCCTCATCCTCAAACTGACAGCTGCGAATCTGGTCCAATAGAGATGACAGAGCCCCCATATAAGCTAACACATATAGGGAATCAGAAATATCAAGTCAAATCTTCCGATTAGCTAACGACCAGATGTCCAAAACCAAAGGTTACTCCATTATAGAAAGGAAGGCTTGACTACCCATACTCACCCCCTTCTGGCTCAAGGAGTCTATTACTACATTCGCTTTGCCCGGATGGTAGAGAATAGAGAGGTCATATTCCTTCAGGAGTTCAATCCAATGGAGCTGCCTCGAATTAAGATACCTCTGGCTCATAATGTACTAAAGGCTACCATGTTCAGTGTAAATCTCACATCGAAATCAATATAGGTAGTTCCTCTAAATCTTAAGCACAAAAAGTATTGCCGCCAACTCTAAGTCATGAGTAGGGTAGTTGCACTCGTGCAACTTAAGCTACCTCAATGCATAAGAAATAACCCGGCTTTGTTGAATTAGTACACGATGAATCCCTCGCCCTCAACTAGAAGAGTCAATATAGGAGCATTAGTAAGCAACTCCTCTAGCCTCAAAAAGATCCTCTCACACTTCTCTAACCATACAATCGGGACATCCTAGCGAATCAACCAAGTCAGAGGTGCCACTATAGTAGACAACCCCTAAACAAAACACCTGTAGTAGCCTTCTAATCCGGCGAAGCTATGAATCTCAGTCACAAAGGTGGGCTTGGACTAATCATGAATAGCCTCAAACATTGTCGGATCTACCATAATGCCATCCTTGGACACCACGTACTCCAATAATGCTACAAAATTAAGACAAAACCCGCACTTTGAGAACTTGGCTTAAAGTTGTTGATCTCTCAAAGTCTGGAGCACTACTTTAAAATATTGCTCATGCTCCTCTTGGCTCCGCGAGTATACCAAAGTGTCATATATAAGGACTATGACAAATGAGTCCAAGTACGGCCTAAATACCTGGGTCATCAAATCCATGAATGTGGTAGTGGCGTTAGTCAACCTAAAAGATATCACTAGGAACTCATAGGGGCCGTAACGAGTTCTAAAGGAGGTCTTAGAGATGTCTGTTGCCCTAATCCTTAAATAGTGGTAGCCAAATGTCAAATAAATCTTAGAAAATATCACGGCACCCTGAAGATGGTCGAATAGGTCATCAATCCTAGGCATGGGATAATAGTTCTTCAACGTCTTCTTGTTCAACTACCTGTCAATGCACATTTGCATAGTACCATCTTTCTTCTTAATGAAGAGGATTAGGATACCCCAAGGAGATACACTAGGTCGAATGAATCCCTTATCCAAGAGATTCTACAAGTGAATACTGAGTTCCTTAAGCTCTATGGAGGACATACGGTATGGTGGGATAGAAATAGGATGAGTATCCAACTCTAAATCAATAGAAAAATAGATATCGCGATTAGGAAAGAGGCTAGGCAGATCGGCAGGAAACACATCTGCAAACTCTCAGACAATAAGCACTAAATCAACTGTAGGGCCCTCCCTACTCACATCTCTAACATAAGACAAATATGCCAAACACTTGCTAGCCACTAATCTCCAGGCTCGATCAAAAGAGATCACCCCAATCAGCACATGACTAAAAGAGCTCTGCCATACCACCGGTGGAATACCAGGCATGGCTAAGGTAATGGTCTTGGCATAGCAATCCAACACCGCACGGTGAGGGGATAGCCAGTTCATGCCCAGAATCAAATTTAAATCCACCATATCAAGTAAAATGAGATCCATCTAGTGTCACGCCCTTGAATAGATATCACATAAGATCTAAAGATCGATCCACTACTAAAGAATCACCTATAGGGGTCGAAATACGCAATAACTCCACTAATGGCTCTAGACATATACTTGGTGAGAAAAACAATATACATATATATAAGAATATGTAGAAATGGGCATGGGCTCCTCTACCCTTTGCGTCGGCTATGCCTCTTAATCTGCCTTCCCGAGGACCATTATGATCCTAGCCTGGCCTCCGCCTCTAACTAGAGGTGCTGATGCTGGTAGAGGTGTACCTGCCTATGGAGTTGGTAAGGCAAGCCTATGTTGAGGGAACTCATGGGACCAATGGTCTAACTCTCTGCACTCATAGCATCCCAGAGCATGTCGGTTGAAATCTAGAGGTCGGCCACCTCTACCTGAAGAACCCACCTTGGAACCACCTTGACCCTGACTCAGACCGGCACTAGAACTAATATAACGGTGTTGATCACCCTCCAATGCTTGAAGAGAGGAATAGAAGGAGAGACTGGACTAACCCGACTAAAATCTCTAGTATGATTTTCATAAGACTATCGGGGTCTAAATTAGCGCTCATCATGGCTATCCTAATGCCTAGCCCTCTTACCGCTGCATCTTAGTCCTCGTGAGGGAACTGCTCGATCATGCATGCAAGGTCTACCACCTCTAGAAACAAGCGGCCAACTGAGACTAATGACTGAGTCTCAGTCCATAGCTAGAGCCTCAATCCCCTAACGAAGCACCTAACTCTCTCCTCCTCTGTAGGTAATATCATGGAAGCATGCTCGGATAGCTTATAGAATCGGGCTTTATACTCTGATATTATCATGGATCCCTTCTCCAACCGTGAGAACTGATCCCGGAGCTAATCTCTGATGCTCTTAAGGATAAAATTGGCAAAGAAGGCCTTTGAAAACTTAGCCCAAGTGACCGGTGGAGACCCAGTTGGCCTAGACTCTAGGTACGTATGCCACCACTTCTTGGAGAGACCATCCAATTAGTAGGTAGTGAAGTCGGCTCTTCTCAACTCTACTAAACCCATGGTAGGTAGCCTCTTATGGAAAGTAAGTAGAAAATTATAGGCATCCTCACCCACAGCCCCAAAAAACCTCATCGGTGATAGTCAAAGAACACCCCGAGCATCTTCTTCTCCCATAGTGGCACAACACCCTCTAAATCGTCAGGTTGAGCAATTGGCATTGGTGGTTCCTTAACATTTATTATCGCTGGTATAGGCTAGTCCTGTAGTGCTAGAGCGGCTAGAGATAGGGCCTAGCGTATGTCCCCAATGGCAGCTAATATCTTGGAGAGCATCGCTTATAGGTATAGAACTGTTGCTGGCTTGGGCAGTGGCTGGGCAAGTCCCGAGCCCACTGGCTGCTGATGTAATAGAGCTATTGGTGGCTCTACCTCTTGCGTCTGTGCTAGCTATCACTGAAAAAGAGTGGGACAAGTGAGATTTCCAGAAACCAACAAGACATACTAAACGACAATGACACAAAATAGACATGTTCCTAAAGACATCCAGTAGCCTCTTGAAGATAAGTCATGGATGTCTTTGAGCCTATCCATAGGATTCTACTAGACATTATCTCTCTACAAGTGAGACCGGTGAACCTAGGGCTCTAATACCAATTTATCATAAACTGATTTCTCAAGTCATTATGGCACCTACTATAACCCATAAGTGGGCAAGCCGACCCATATCCAGAACTATAAGTAATGGGATATCAGGGTAGAAGACCAACAACTCTATCTAAAAATAACAATGAAATTGACAGAAGTATACATGAACGGGTGAAAGCAACTAAATATATACAAATCAACAAGATCCCTCCCAGAACCTGAAAGTCACACGTACATAGCTGCTAATAAGATAGTACAACTCCCAAAAGTGGACCATTGCAACAAAGTTGACTCAAAATGCAAAAGACAGGAAAAATGTATATATAGAAAGAGACAGGTAAATCTAGGATGCAATGTCTCACCTTTGCCTCCGAACACGACCGCAACTAGCTCAAAATCAACGCCGTTTGCTAGTACTTGAACCTGCGTCACGAAAATAGATGCAGAGTGTAGTATGAGTAGAAAAACAATAGATACCTAGTAGGCATCATAGGCCAACCTAGCAAGATAAGCAAAAGTAAACTGAAATGCGAGAAATTAATTTAACCACGTATAAGTTGGACCACGGACTGAGATCGGGTGACTATAGCTAATGAGTCAACATTAGGAGGTAGACCATGGATTTTAACCAGGTAACAGGAGCCAAAGGTCGACCATGGGTAAGCTAGACCGCGGACTGCAACTGGGTAACTGTAGCTAGAAGAATGAGCATAGGTAGGCTAGACCACCCACTGGAATCGGATAACTGTAGCCAAGCCTGAACACCAGTAAGCTAGACCATGTATTGGAACCGGGTATCTGTAGCTAAGAAACCAATCATAAGTAAGATGGACCATGAACTTTAACTGGATAATTGTAGCTAAGGAACCGAACACCAGTGAGCTGGACCACCGACTTCCACCAGGTAACAGTAGCTAAGGAACCGAACACCAGTGAGCTGGACCACGAACTTCCAGCAGGTAACTATAGATAGGGGATTGAAATGATTCCAAATCAACATTCAACCATGCATCAAGGGGAGTTACTCCAAACAAAGTGCCATCCATATATCATTCCAGCCCAAACAAAAAATAACCCAAATCACTAAGGAAACTTCCAAAAGCCAAGAGCCGAGCAATATTGGACAGATAGTAGAATAGGGCATTATGGAGGTAAAATCACAAGGTGAGTTGCTTAGCTAAGGCTTAGACTACCAGACTCAAGTCTATTATATTTGTCTACAGGGAGCTAACAATATGAAAAGACATCGGAAAAGCTCAAAGGCTCAACGACATCGAAATCGTACAAGTCTAAGGCAATACTAGTCTAAGCCTAGACTAAGGCCAAACATTCTTCTAAACATATAACCACAGGCACAATTTTCACCAAGAGGCATAGATGATCAACAATTATAGGAGTCATGCTTACACAATCCAATAATTACCCAAAATAAGGCACAGGGCAATGATTTTAAGATATTAGCATGCTCAAAACCCCAACCTCTCCAAACTCATTCAAATAAATGTACAATTTCCTAAATATGTTTAGTCTTATGAGGGGAAAACTGTTGTCTTCCTGAAAGCTGACCAAGAGGTCTAACTCATGAAATTGGAGTTTTTCCCTTTCGAAAAGCCTCCGGATGCTGCCATGCTATCAATAATAATATCACAACGTTAATATGATCGCTATGGAACTAAAATCATCAAATTCAAAGACAGACCAATTTCAGAGTCAAAAAACAAGAATTGTGGAACCCACTTTGTAATTCATGGAATTGACTCTAAGAATAGGTTCTAACTACTACCTCAAGCTCATTCTCCAATAAGGACCACAATTCAAACCTCAAATCAGCCCCAACTGTAACATGTATTCATGATCAACCTCAGGTTTTAAGAACTTAGGAACGTTGGAAAATAGAAAATTACCTCAAGAGATCCTCAACTCCAAATTCTGAACACACCACTGGATTCCCCTAAACAATCTATGCAAAATAAACTTTTGAATAACCCAAATTGTCCAAGAATTGAAGAAGAAATCACGCTTTGAAGTTTTCTTCAAAATCTTGCAATCACGACATAAGACGACCCTCAAGTATTGCTTTAGCGACCACCCAGGGATCGCTTATGCGACACCCACCTAAAAGACAGCCTCACTTTAGCGACTAATGGTCTCTTAGGCGATTAGTCGCTTTAGATACAGGTCTATCACTTAAGCGACACCCATCCAATAAGGTTGGTGCAAAATAAGCTTAACAAGCCAAAACCTCCGATGGGATACTCAGGATTCGTTCGGAACTCCGCATGCGCAAATAAGATATGCTACCCCACAGAATTCGATGTTTCGGACTCAATGATGCAATCGAAATTTCCATATGATGTCATTACAGATGAAAATTGATCCCATATCCAAAAGTCATTTTGAGCCAAATTCCATAACGACCCTCGGGACTAAACCGAAAGCCTCGAAAATTGAATGAAGTGTCATTCCAGACTAAAATCGACATTTTAGAACTAACCGCATTTTCAGAATTGTTATCCGAGCATGTTTTCTAAGAATGTTGACCAAGGTCAACGATAGGCCACATTTCAAAGGCAAAAGCTCCAAATGATCCTAAACTCGCATTGATTGCCTCGATACTCATGTCAACCATGCCACTAGCAAAATTTGCCCACTCCGAAGCTGATGAAATTGTCAAAATTCCATTATGAGGTATTTAAAAAAAAAAGACAACTTTATTTAAGGCTAATCCAATACAATTGTATAATTGTATTAAAAATGCATTTAATATAGCAACTAAACAAAATAAACTGTAGTCATTTTTTTATAATTACCATAATTATAGCTATTAAACTTCAAACTATTGTAATTTTTGAAATTTTCACTTTAATTTATACTTAAAGCAGATTAGGTAATTCAAGATAGATTTTGTAGAAGATTTAAGTAATTTGATTTCAACAGAAGTCTTACAAAAGTTGGTGGTTCCAACAAACATAGTTTCTCAAAATTATGTTTTAAGACGCTTAAGAACAACTAATTGACTTAGTTTTCCTTTTGATAAAAAAATGAAAAAGAATGAATTGAAATCGTTCTTTAGATCTTATGAACTCTTACAAAATTGGTGTTAATTTTATTGTCTAGAAATAACCCTACTATTTAAGTATAGATGAATATCCAGATCAATCTCTCCATTTTATTTCTTAAGTAAAAACACAAATTATTAAGTTCATATTGAGTTATGAACTCAATAAGTTATCTACAACAACTACAACAAAACATACCGAGTGTAATCCCATAATTGAGATTTGGGGAGGATAGTGTGTACGCAACCTTACTCATACCTTGAGAAGGTAAAGAATTTTTTCTGATAGACCCCCGACTCAGTAACAACAACACACAATATAGCAACCCAAGAATATGAGACAACATGTAATAACATAATTGAGAAACAAGATAATATGTGAAATATAATAAGAATATTGATTAGAGAGTCTAGACAACATTTGGCTACTTACTAATCTTCTACCCTAATCCTCAACCACCATATTTTCCTAGTTAGGGTCATGTCCTCAGTAAGAATTGCACAAAAAAAGTGAACAAGTAAAACCATCAAAAAAAATCATGAAAAGTGTATCAGAAAATAATTTTTGAATAATTGTCATCTATGAATACATAGGATATAAAGTCCATTATTATATGGTGTGTTTATTTAGTTTTAAGATATTACGAATGAACTTTTTTCCTGTGTTGACACTGATGAAAGAACTAATTAGAGAACATTTGTAAAGTATTCACATTTAGAGGGAACAACATTAAAATAGAGATTATTGTAATACAATTTTACTAGCTCAATACACAAAATATAGGACAACAGACAAAAAAGATTACATATTAATATAAATATTGTTGGTGATACATATGTTTACCGCATTTCTCAACTTCATTGTCATTTGTTATCTATTAGATACTGATTTTTTTCCTAACTCAAAGTCGTTAGTTACTGGTGAAAATCCCAAGGTAAGTAAGGGTTTTTTATTCTATTTTATTTCTTTGTAATTTCATTTTAATTTATATTATTTACTCAATATATCAATAGACTACTTATATTTCATAATATGTCTCTTTGATCATTTGGTGCTTCAATTATTTATTTTGATGATGATTTTTTTTATTTGGGGATAGGGGAATGAAAATGAAAGAGGGGATTACAAGGTGATAATCGAATCCTCATTAACAAGGTGAAAATTCAAGTAGCCAACTAAGCTACTAAGTTTTCTCTATTTTTGATGATATGTGTCAATTCTTGGAAAATGTAAAAAAATTGAGTCAACCATATGACTAGTTTAGATCGGATTATCTTTTGATGTTTTCTTGAATTTTTATTTTAAATAGACGGGAAATATGGAAAAGGTTGTATCTCATTTCTAATTTCTTTAATAATGTCCATTTGGGATTTTACCTCTGACCTAAAGCAAGTTTTAAACCACTTTTTGAATGGACTAAAATCTCCTCTTACTTAAAAAGGATTCAACAGTTCATATACAACTAGAATATCTTGTTTCAATTTTGTATAGTATAATTTTTTGATAAAGGAGATTCAATTGAGCTCATTTTTCTATACATATCTTGTACCATGTCACAAATATGTGTATTAAAAAATATAAGTGACTAAACTTTCTTGTTCTATTTAACAATAATATGACTACTCTACAACTTGTTTCTCATTCTATTGAATCAATCTCAAGTACAGTTGCAATGGCTTCAACCAAAGAAAAATCAAAATATTCAGAGGAACGTCAAAAATCATGAATTGATATGATCTCAAAGTCCACAAAATCAATAGCAATCAAGAAACAACAGACAACAAAAATATTTCAAAAGAATGATGAAGTTGAAGTGGCAAGTCAAGTAGATGGATTCGCAGGTTCTTACTACAATGCAACTGTTGTCACTTCCTTTGGCGCTTATCATTACGGATTCAAGTACACAACTTTGTTGACTTATGATCAAGCCTCTCCACTAGAAGATATTGTAATTATTTTTGAGGTCCGCCCTGCTTCACTTGATCATCAAAATGAAACAATGCAAGTGAAAAATGACTTCCGTCTATACAATATGGTGGATGTGTTCGCGAATGATGGTTGGTCGTTCAGGCTTATCATTGGTAAAATTGGACAAAAGTATTATGTCTATTTTCCTACTACTGGGGATAACATTGAATATCCTAGTGATATGTTGAGATTTCATCAAGAATGGTCTGATGGCGCCTGGATATATCTTCCCAAGACAAGAGAAGATTTTTGAATTGTGTTGATTTTTGTTTCACGAAACTTTTTATGTACTGTAGTATAATATGAATGTTACTTAATCATTATCGTTAACTTATACTGAAAAACAAATGCTATGAGATTTTGATATGTTGTGTCAAGGAAAAACAATATGACAACACTACAAGTTTGAACAAAACTTGCAAGTTGAATATTTAAAGTTACCAACCTTATTACTTTAGCTAGTGAAATATTTAAGGAGCTTAATTATTTAAATTTTGTTTGAGTCATGTTTTGGTTTTTGAATGATAATTTAGAAATTAGTAGAGTTGAGATTCATGAAAATCATAAAATAAATGCCTCCCATATACTCTTCCTTTTTGTTTTCAAAGTTGGCAATTTGAATAAATGGGGCTTGAAGAATCTAAGTCAAACACACAGTTTGTAGGATCATTAAATTTATTTCACTCGTCAAATAGTGTAATTACATGTATATAGACATGAACTACACCAAAGAATAACAGTATATTAATCATACCATGTCACAAATTAGTTCCAACGCTTTTTTTAAAAGAAATCTTCACAAGAATCTTCACTTGAAACTTTACAGGAATTGGAGAAGAAGAAGGAAGAAGGAACTTTTTCTTTATATTTTGTAGTGAGGAAAAGATGTGTTGTTTCTTTTCAACGGAAATCTTTTATAAGCCTAAAGGGACACAACTATTCAAATAGTTGTGACTTTTCCATTCAAATAGGTGTGTCTTTTGCCATTGTATTAATATATATAATACATACTTATTTATTTAATCTCTCATGGATCAAGGTTGACCCACGTGGGCGATCTGTCCAATCTCCTTCAGGGCTGAAATGCATCCCTAGCTTCCAATGATTGTGCAGAGATTAGTCCAATCTGCGATGTATCTATCATGTATTTGATTTTATTGTATCTTCCTCAATATTTACATTTATCAATAGTCAAAATTATTCAATCTCCTTACTTTGAAATCTTGCTTCTAATTGGTTTCATGTCTAAACAATTATTTTAAAGAGATGAAGTAGAAATGACAAGTTAAATTTTTCCAAGGACACAAAAATAACCCAAATGTTGTGAGAAAAATCAGATGGAGCCCAAAAGAAGGGCTTGTGGACTTCTGTAGGTATTGGGGCTGTCTTGTTTGCTTTTCTCTACATGTAGTGTATCTTCTCTTTAGTACGACATCTATTTTTTTGAGGAAATTGGTATCATTTATTTGGGTTAGGAAGACAACTCTGATCTCAACAGTAGATAACATGAGAAGTTTGGACTAGTAGATCATGACGATGGCATCATCCATAAGAGATTTCCGATAATCCATCTTTTTCATTTTACAGCTCAATTTTACTTCAAAAATCTCTCCTCCAACCACCAAGAATGGCTTATTCGAGGAAATGATCACTTGTTCCATTTGGTTGTTTCCTTTTTTTGTCTTCTTAATTTTGAATCGGTCTTTCAATTTAAATATTTGTGTTGATTTGAAATTCAGAATTTAATTTCATGTCTGAATAGACATCTCATAAATCAAATGATATTAAAGTTTGATCTGTCACTGATGGAGAACTATGAAAGATATGAGCCCTTCCCATAAAGGCATTTCAATTGTCTGATTCTTCCTCCTCCTCATACAAGATGAATATGCATGTAATGACCTTGAGGGTTATTTTTAAAAAAAATTTAAAAAAATGCCATTTTATCCCTATTGTTAGGCCCTCAAGTGTTATTTGATCAGTTTGTGTGGTTGAATGTGTTAAAGTCTTAATAGCTTGTGAATTAGGTAAGTTCTTGAGTTTTATAGAGTTAAGATGTTAAAACATGGTTTTCAGTACCAATTACAGCTATGGGTCTCCAAACAAGATCTCAATAGTTCTATCAGCTCCGGAATGTGGAATTTGTTTCGGAGAGTGGTCGGAATCAGATTTGGGTTTGATACAGGATTTTGAGGTCTTAAGTTGAAAAGTAGGTTTTAAATGAGTTGATTTGACTTTGGTCAACATTTGGAGATCCGAGCATCGGATGAGAATTCTACCAGTTCCATTACTTTTGAAACATTGAGTTTGATCTAGTTGAACATTGACTTAGAGCTCAAAAACCTGAATCGTTGTTTTGAGTTTTTAGGCAGAAAAGAGGTTCGGGAGGGTAATTTTTCCATAACAACTTCTTTTTAAAAATCTGACTATTCTATTGAGTCTGAAATGTCGAATTCAGTATAGTAGCATATCCAATTTATTTTTATCAAACCTGAATGATTTCCAAGGGTCCAACCGAGAGTGTTTTAGGCTTGGAAAAAAGTGTAGAATTTGGTTTCTGGTGCAACTTAACTTACTCTTCCCGATCACGAAGTGTGGATTCTTTGTTCGTCACGATCGCAAGGGAGGGAACTTGATCACGATGGGTAATTTCTAAGTGCTTTGCGATTGCGAGAGTTAGTGGCTCGCAATCGCGATGCACAAATCGTGCATGAACACTATTAAGTCATGAAAATAGTCCCATTTTTAAAACACCACCATTGTTATCAATTTGGAACTTGGAGAAGGCGATTTTGTGTAGATTTCTTGAGGAATATCTTGTGTGTAAGTCTCTTTTTCAATTCCACATCATTTATCTATTAATTTCCTCTTCTAAATCCTTGAAAAAGTATAGTTTTAAGTGAGAATTGTTGGGGTTTCTTAAATTTCAATTTGGTTTCAATAATTTCTACCTTGTTTCTTGGCCTACTTTTATGGGGTTTTCACCCACAACCTCATCTTTTTTTTTTTTTTAGGGGGGGGGGGAACAGACCCTACACGAGGCTCCCACCTCTCGTGCACAGTCAGGGGTTGAGCAGCACCCCCAAGCCTTAACATAAATAAAATAATAAAAATAATAAAATACACGGAGGGGGACATAAACCTTACCTCCGAACTTAAGATGGTTCAGAATTCAGCCGACCTACTAAGATCGGCCAGCTCCTCTCCATTGGTAGATGGAAATCGATAAACCTATGAGAGGACTCCTCTCAATACAATAAAACTAAGAAAAACGTAAATGAGGGAGACTCTCCCCTTCCATGTCAATACAAGAAGAAAACCTACACTAGTCCTATTCAACTAAGCTACATTAAAACATAGCTAAATTGAAGAACAAGTATATGAAACTTCCAATTTCCATGGATCGAGATCGTTCATTTCATCTTCGCCTTCTTAATGTTTTTCATACCGAGCTTGTCCATGAGATGCGAGTGCTTCATGCAATGTCAGTGCATGGTGTTGCATATTTGGTGACATATGGATGTATTTCATTTGATGAGTCTTCAGTCGGCTAACTTTTTCAAGGTTGCTCGACTAACGTCTCCAGTTATCCGTTTAGGTTGTGACTTCTTGAGGTCTGTAGTTGCTACTTATGCTATCACACTACAACATGTGGGATCAGTTTGATGTTGCATGATGCATATTGTTGAGATTTTGCTGACTGTTGCTGAATTGTGTGTTGCTTTTGGCTTGTGTTGTTTCTGATGCTGTTGAGTGGTTGATGCATATGGAGCTTCTGTGTGACCTGCAGAATCAGTTGGACCACAAACAAGTACTACTATTGTTGCTCTGGTATCTGCAAGGGATTTAGGGTTGTTGTTGTGTGCTGGAAATGGTTGAAGATCTTCCAGGTAAGCTGCTGCTGTTATAGTACATGGCTTGTGCAACTGCAGCTTATTATAGTTTGCAGCTTCTGATGCTCCAGCAACCTGCATAAACAAACAAGCAAACACAAAGGTAGTGGAGCTCTTGTTGGTTCCAACAGTTGCTCCAGCAGTGGTTGTTTGGTTTCCTCATCTGGTGTAGTTGCATTGTTGAGAAACAGCCATAGTGAGTGCTGCCTGTTGGAAGTTGATGGACTTTTTCCACCTGCACAAAAACAATCAAACAAGAACCAATCAACAAAACAAACAGTAGGCTTGCACTCTATTGGTTGATGGTGTTCTGCAGATTCCTGTTGGTTGTTGTTGGTGTTGTGTGATTCATCAAGGTGTTGTAGGGTGTTGGTTGTTGGTGATCTTGTTGTGGGATGATGCATGTGTGTTGCAACCATGAATGGGCCTCCAATTGCTGGATGGTCTATTGTATGTCTGCACCTACCTGCACATCCAAGAATGAGAAGAAAGGAGAAGACCTCTACTCTATTCTTTACCTCTAGTGGTATGTTGATTATTCTATGAAAGCAATAAACTAGGGAGACTCTCCCTTTACAATATGACATAGCTATGTTGACTAAGAAAAAGTACATTGCAAATACATATAGGAAACTATTACACAATCTGACTTAAGATATATTAATCAAGGAGGTTGTTTGATCCTTTTTAGGCTTTTCCTTCTGAAACTTGCCAGTCCTAGCTTGTCCATCTTGAAGTAACCCTTTGTTTCTTTTGGAAGCTGCTGTAAGTTGTAGAATTGTTGTGTCTGATTAAACATGTAGCTGCATTAAGATAAGGTATCTGCAGGGTGATTTGTTTCTCTGAATATGTGTATGCACTGAAAGAATTCCAGTAGCTGGACCAAAGACTGCAAATTTGCAACATATTTGTAAATGCTCCAAGGTGGTTTGATATCTTGTTTCAGCCACTTGGTCAATAATTCTGAATCAACTTCCAATATCACTCTATTGTAGCCATGTTGAAGGCACCATTTGATGCCAATAGTTGCTGCTTGCACCTCTGCTTGGTTGTTAGTACCCTATCCCAATGGAGTTGCAAAGGCATATATTAAGTTCCCATTGTGGTCTCTTAATATTCCCCCTGCTCCAATTTTCCCAGGGTTGTCTAGTGCACTTCCATCAGTATTCAACTTCACTATGGAAGGTGGAGGCCTGATCCACACCACTTTGATCACTCTCATATCATGCTGGCATTTTTCTACCATAGTAACTAGCTCCTTCCAGCTCTCTGGCCACTTAATGTATGGGTAAGCATTGTTTATCAGCATGTATAGATCCTTACCTATGGAGAATTTAACTCTAGTAATACTAGATTTCTTTCCTCCATACTTGCTTGCACATCTATTCTTCCATATATGCCAACAAACAAAGATAGGAGTGGCCTGCAACATGAGCTTATGGACATCATTATTGGGCTTGGAAGTCCACCACTTCATCAGGATGCATCTCAGGGACATGGTGTCATGCAGGATCCCCCAGGAACTGGAGAATTGTTGCCAAATATGCTTGGCAAAATCTCCAGAAGCAAATATGTGCTCTATATCATCCAATCCAGGTCTGTAGCAACAAGAGCATGTTGCTGGTGCTACTCCAAACTGGCCAAGTTTATTATTGGTGGGCAGCTTATATCTGAGATCTCTCCAAAGTAGAAAGGAAGCTTTAAAAGGAATGTTGGTGTGCCAAGTGCTGCCATCAGTTAAGGTCCTAGCTTTTTTCTCCCTGATTTGTTCCCAAGCAGATTTGCATGTGAAGCCACCGTGAGAATTTAGTTTCCAGCAAGCTTGATCAGGTATGTTGTGTTTGTAGATAATATCAGTGCTAAGTATCTGCTGCACCAGCTGAGGAGGGGCATCTTTTCTGATTTTCTGCACATTCCATTCCCCATTCTCCAGATATTCAGAGACTGTAGTATTATTGAGCCTTGGTAGATAGCTATTGTGATTAGCTAATGGTCCTATACCCATCCAATCATCCCACCAAAAGCTGCATGTACCTGAATTGATGTACCAATTTATATGAGGCTCAATATTCATTTTATTTGCCACCATATGCTTCCACATAAGAGATTGACCTGTATTCCATTTTTTATTACTGGATGTGCTCTTTGGCAGTACTTAGCCTTTAAGAATTCTCCCCATAGTGTTTTCTTGGACCTGAAGGTCCACCACTCTTTGTATTGCAAGGCCAAGCACACATCTTGTATGTTTTTCATACCAATACCCCCTTCCTCCACAGGGTAGCTGAGTGTCTTCCAGGATGCCCAATGGTATTTTCTCTTTTCTTTGTCCCAGCCCCAGAAAAAATCTGCCATAAGCCTTGTAATTTGTTTAAGGGTAGTGACTGTAGGGGTGAGAGCTGACAATAGGTGGATTGGAAGGGATTGCAACACTGACTTAATAAGAGTAGCTCTTCCCCCATAGCTCAATATTTTGGTCTGCCATCCTCTAATCCTGGAGATCACTTTGGAGACCATATTATTAAAGTAAATGATTCTTTGACCCCCAATATATAAGGGACATCCTAAATAGTTAATAGGGCCATGAGTTGATTTGAAACCAGTGATAGAAGTTACCCTTTCAATAATAGCTGGATCAGTATTTAGAGGGATCATACATTGACTCTTTTCTTTGTTAATAAGCTGTCCTGATGTGTGTTCATATAGCTGCATAGTCTTCATGATCAGCTTGAGGGAACCCACAACCTCATCTCAATGAGTAGAATGTGTTTTTGAAAGACAATTTCATATTTGACCCTTTTCGAGAATGATTAATATTTGGACTATTTTACCCCTCTAAGTCTAAAATCTATCAATATGGGTGTCATTGGACTCCTTGTGATGCGTATGTTCCATTCTTGATAGTGGGTTGTCATTTCAGGTATTGAATTCAAGATTTGATCACTCATAGAGGAGTTCGAGTGAGGTTTCGACTATTGAGGTAGGTTTAGTTATCCTTCTTGGGGCTGAGTTGGGATGATTAGCCAAATTCTATGTTGTAGACTTTGGTATGGGTTCGTAGTGAACTTTGGGACTGTTAAATTGCTTTGAGATGCCTGTGTGGGGGCTTATTTATATTATGATACCTGTGTGGGGGCTTATATGTGTTGTTTAGCCCGTGTGGGAGCCTTATTTGATTTATTATCTGTGTTGAGACTGTGTAATTCATGACTTATCTGAATTAGAGATGTGAAATAATTATTTGCTTGAGATGCCCATATGAGGGGTTGTGTTGGGGGTTTGAGCATATATGAGTATTGAAATATTGTAGATTATGGGACCACTTAATTTGAGGTATTTCCTTTCCAATACTGTCTATTGAGGGTGAATATCATGTTTAGGTTATGTTTTGAGAACTTTCAACCTTGTTTTACATGTTGATTTGCATATTACCTCCATGCCTTATATGTTGTGAATGCATTCATCCTCATTTATATTATCACTGATCATTGGGAAGTTGAGAACTATGGAAATTCTTTTTGAGAAAGAAAATGTGACACCTTTCATATATCCTTGACCACGAGTAGGTGGAAAGCGAAGGAGATATTAGTATCATGAGTCCTTGGCTATGAGCTGGGTGGTGAGGCAGGTTATACATTGAGATTTTGATGAGGTATATGATCTGTGAGATCCTTGGGGTCTTTCTTGGTAGGATACCTCGGTAGGTGTATATGAGAGGTTGTGCGACAACCTTGATCCCACCATACCATCATATCATTGAATCATCATAATACATTGCATAGCATTGATACCTGTGATACTTCTATTTGTTAAAATATAATATTGAACTGTATTTATGTATTTACTTTAATCGCGCTATTCTATATAAATTGGTAGCAGCGTAGCCAGAGTAGGACTTTTTTGCATGCAGGTGGAAGTGTCCCTTAGTTTATTTCATAGTTTTTTATTAATTCCTTATACTAAGTTGGTTAAACCTACTAAGTACATGTGGATTCTACTAACCCCTACTTTTGTGTCCCTTTTGATGCAGCTACTAGTCAGGTTGTCCAGCGGGGTAGTTGATTCTAGTGGACACGTTATCATTGGATTAGTGGTGAGATCTTGGGATACGGATTTCTTCTAGTCCATTTTTCATTTTTAGTCTTTTCTATATTTGTAGACTTAGATTGTGTATTCAAACTCAGATTTGTATTTAGATGCTCTTATACTTATGACACCAGGTTTGGGATAGTTTCATTGTTATCCTTTTATTGCATTTATCTGTGGCCTGACTTCCTTAGGGAGTATCGTATGGTTTTACTTTTTGGCTTACACATAGGTATGGAACTTGGGATGTGTGACATCGTGACCTCCATTTTTGGGTCTTGACAATGTAGAAACTATAGTGAAGTTAACCTAGACATATTTCCAATTTATATACAAGTAGTAATTTTTCCATATATCAGATATTTGTTGCTCCTTGTCTCCTGTTATGGGTGCTAATTAAGTGGAGAAGATGTGGATATGTTGTTTGGAAATTTAACATTCCTTATAGAACTTTGCAGATTAGAAATCAAACAAAAACTAGATGATTGTCAAGGCTAAAAAGATAATATTTCCTGGTGGATGCACTCATTTTCACTAAGGAATTGCAAATGGAAGAACTTTTTCTCTCTTCCTTTGATATTGCAGAAATGTCAAAAAGGAAAATCTAGTAATCAGCCATATATGAAATTGTAAACTATTCAGAAGTTATCATACATTATTGCAGTTGCTGAGCTTTTTAAAGGTTAAATTGAACAATGAGATAAGGATACAGATAGTTGTCGATGTTTGTTGTAGTGTAGCCAGCATTGTTGATTATCTTCTATCCTATGATATCATATAAATGTCATTAGTACCAAAAGAATAATGTACAATTTGAATTAGCGAGAGGCGTTCTCTGATACCTTGTTGTCCTTGGAACGAAAAGGCTTCCCTACCCAGGCAGGTCATTTAATTTTTTCATTATTCTATGATTTGGAGGCTATTTTACATACTCATTTACTGAAGCATATGCATATGATGAGGAGGACATGTATGCTCACTGTTGAAAACTATAATTTTGAACATTTTTGACTTGTTAATACTTGAAGCCTTCATTAATCATTCGCACTCTTTAGAATGGCATACAAGTGTATAACTTCGAATTAATTTTGAAAATATTTAGTTCATATTAGCTACTAGATTCGATAATGAATACATTTAAATTCAACAAATTGAAAATTTACCTAATAGAATTTGACCTCTCCACCAAGAATGGAAACGTATTCTCAATTGAATACCTTTCCATATGATCAGATTGTTGACACCATCAAATACATCCATTATGTTATTGCCAATTGTTTCAAACAAAGAAAAAGTATCACTTGTATCAACTAATCTATGATTGTATTCAAGGTATAACACATCTCCTTCAATAGAACTTTCAACAGATTCGGAGTAAACTACATCCTTATCGAAAGTACTTACACACAAGGGAAATAGTCCAAATCCAGTGCTCTACTTTTTTAATTGAACATATACCCGAACTATCATGACCCAATTTTTAAGGCCGTGATGGTACCTGCTAACAACCCACCAGTAGGTAAGCCTAACCCTAAACCTTTAGCCTGAAACCAGATGCAAGGGGCTATCAATTGAAAGATGAATAAATAAAATAGAAAGTAAGTAATAATGAGAAGAAAGAGAACAACTGAAACAAACACAAGAAACCATCCCCAAGATCTGGCATCAGTCAGTAATCGAGCATCTAAATAAAAATAAGAGTATAAGGTTTTTAAATATGAATACAGACAGTGTTCGAAATCAAGTAAAAGACTAGTCCTAATTCAGAATTGATGGAAATTGGCAACTTCGAATGCGAGGAGCTCACCCAATCTCCGAATCAAAAGCTGCTCCAAAAAACTCTAAATTAGGCGCGATAATCTGTACTATGATCTACAGGGCAGAAGTGTTGTATGAGTACCAAATGAATGGTACTCAGTAGGCATAGGCCGATTGAACTCTGCAGATAAAGGTAGTATAAATTGCAGGTAATGAGGTAAATATAGCAAAATAATTAATTAAGATCTAAAACAATGTAAAGCAATAAATGGGAGTAAAGAGGTAGGATATATGTAAATATGGAATATGGAGTCAAAGAACACGCCTGGACGCGCAAGCCACAACCTATTTACAGTAAGGAGCACTAAAGGATCCAACAAATCAAGGACGGAAGCACTATCTATGACAGCTTATAACATATCACCTGAGGATCAAGCCAACTGAGTCTAGAAGGAAAATCCCAACAACAACAACCCAGACTAAGACACCATATAAACCAACTACAAGTACAACAAGAGATAAGAACAAGTAATCAAACAATAACCAATTGGATGCCCATACCCCTGAAAGGTACAAATAATGGAAAACATACCCCCACCCTCATATAAAACTGAGGGACCACACCATACAAGTATCTGGGTGATAGGTGATTCTAATGAATGCAAGTTGTATTTAAAATAGTGACATCATTGGTGGCTCTCAGCAATTAACAACAATGAGTATATAGACCCACCACATCCCCCATCCTACCAGGTAGTACCCATGCAGCTCCCTCATCTAGTTCAGTGGTGCACTAGCCAGAGGGACCCATAGGGGATGTGGGGAAGTCCGCATATACTGCCTAGGCCCGAACCAGGTCTTATATAGACATATAATATCCCCATAGTGGTACCGAAGAGTGAGAATCCAACCTAGTGTAGAAGGGTCGATGCCACTCCAGATATCAGAACTAGTAACCTTAAACCATGAGCACCATGAAAAAGGGTCGCCCAGCCAGCCAGTAACCGCTAGGGGCATGGCCCAGCTAGCAAGAGTAAACCCAGGGCATCGATGAGTCAAGAAACGGCATCGACACGCCGAATATCCAAGTAATATTGAGTGCATCTCAGATGCCTTGAATGACTCACATAGAAAAAAGAGTACGTCCCTGATGCCTAATAGGTTTCAAAACCAATGACCAAGTAATCCAAGTGGTACAACTCCCATTAAAAGTAATTTAAAAGTAGAAAAAGCGTGATAAAGCCTCCTTAAAGGTAGTAGTGAAAATTCCAATGTCAATACCAGGATCATACTACAAAATGAGTGAATATGCTCAATCAAATGCAAGCATTCCATACCAGCATCCAAAAAAGATACATGCAGCCATAAAGGAAATACCAAATCCTAGCACACCAACAAGACAAAGGACTAACTTGGGATCCAATCGCTTCTTGAATAAGGCCTCAAGCCCAATAATAGATAATAGGTAGGATGGCATCATAAGCCTACCGCTAAACAAAAGCAAAATAATTGAGACATCGCTTAGATATAGGGGAAGAAATATCTTTAGGATCAATGTCTTACCCCAAAATATGCCACCTCAGCTCCCAACGAGTACAGCTAAGCCAAACCTACAACTACGATGAGTCCGGTGGTCTTAGACACTAGCATAATGGGTATCCTATCCATAATAAGCCCTAGCGGAAGCTACGCCTAGCTAATAGGGAAATAAACACCTGATAAATCACCTAAGGTTAAACCTTAGCCTAATGCCATCAATACCAACCCTAAAAAGGATAATAATGCTAAGTCAACACCACAACTAAATCCCACAGCCTAATCTAAGGATTGCACAAGACTATTCTAGCCTAAAGCTCACCCAAGAAATAAGAAAACGGGATAGGGTGAGGAGAACGTTAATCTCGGAAAATACTCACCTAAGTCACATGTAAAATATACTAAACAATATCTAATAAACTCCAGTCAGAAAAAGGGGAGACTGTAGCCTACCTCAAAGTTAAACACGCACCTTCCGAATCCTCCAATTTGAAGTTCTCGACTTCCAAACATCCACTTGCTGCCACGCTAACAAAATAGCACCTCATCAATACGGACATTTTGACACCAATTTTACATTTTTTTAGAGAAAGACCCAAAATCGTATCTAAAACAAGATTATGGGACCCATATCTAAAATCCCAAATTCAACTCTATGAAAAGGTGTATTTGAACTTGAGAAACTTGTGCTCAAACTTAGAGCACAATTTGATGCTCGAAAAGTATGAAAATCAGCCCATGCATAGTCTCATCATTAAAGGAAAATTCAAGAGGGAGGGCAATCCCTTAGGGACGAATTTACCTTAAATGCCCTTCAACGGATGAAACTAATCACATTAAGACGTTCTTTCGGAAAACCCCACAACTTAGCGGAAAGAATCAATGGAAAGAGAGCTAAAATGATCACAAAATAGAACTTGAAAATCCAAAGAAATCTTAAATCAAAAATGTAATAAATAGTAGCTAACACCATGCTTTCACCCTACATGAAGCCACCCCTCAAGATTTCGAGCTCACCAACAGATTCTTCATGAAATCCTCTTGAAGTTAGACCTTTAAAGTGCCAAATTTGAGCTAGGAATGAGTGATATAATACCCTTTGAAATATGATACAAAGATGAAAACATGAGTCTTTTTAATCAAAGTGGCGTGCAACCATCATGAACACGGACAGAGGTCCACGAACACAGAGGCAAGGGAAATAGACCTCCACGAATAAAGACAAGGGCCCGTGATTGTGGAGAACAATTTCTCCTGCATAAGATATCAACTGAAATGTTGTTTTTCACCAAGTTCAAATACTCTGATCAGGTGCTTGGAATTCATCTAGAATCCCTTGCATGCAAACAAAATATGCTACCCTACCAAATTCGATGTTCCAAACTCAATGACGTAGTGGAAATTTCCATACAAGGTTGTTACGACTGAAAGTGCGTCCCACACCCAAGTGCTATTTTGAGCCTAATTACCCAACGGGCCACAAGATTAGACAAGCATTCTTGAGAAGCAAACAAAACATTGTTCTAGACCAAAATCGACATTTCGGAGCTAACTGCACTATCCGAATTTCAATACGAGTGCATTTTCTAAGAATGTTGACCAAAGTTGGGACAATTTTCAAAGGTAAAAGTGTCAAAATTCCCTAAACTCATATTGATTGCCTCGATACTCACGTCAATCACACTATTAGCCTAATTTTGCAATTCTGGAGTTGATTGAATCATTAGAATTCTGTTCTAAGGTCGTTTACCTGAAGTTATGACTGAAGTCAACTTTTCAAGTTATAAATGCTCCAACATAGGAAAATAAGACTAAAACCAAATGAACGACCAGACAACTGAACAATCAATTCCAGCAAGTCATACATGACTTGGGGTCACTGTAGGAAAGATATAAACACTAAAAAGATCAGAGAATGAAGAAAATGACCTGGATTGCCATTACAACATACACTACTAAAATAACTTTCATCCGTGACAGTAAAAGTGCAGTCACAGCATGAAGGCACAAAAGGACGAGGGTTTTTAGAACCATATGATCTTCCAAACCCTCAAATACCCATTCGGGTCTAACGACTCCATCATAGAAATTAGGCTGAGAGGAAGATCCTCAAATACACTTTCAACTCCAGAAGCTCATCCAAATTCTTTTTTGGGCTCCAACTCTCATTCGCTTATCCTGAACCTGATCAATATCAGCAGATTCATCCGAGTAAGACCAACTATGCTGTAACCACCGAGATGAGTAATACAGGACCATACTATGCTAGATGCAACTCAACTCAAAATTCCAAATATTTACCTTAAGCTTCCAGCTCTACCTTGTCCAAGCCACCAAGGAAGTTCTGCCGATCCATAGCTATCTTGAAAACCTTCAACGTTATTGAAAACATACTTACCGAACCACACCGCACAAGCTCAAGAAGTCACATATCTCAACTGAACCTCAAGGGATGACTATAGCCCAAAAAAGGAAACAAACTCGGGCAAAGCCCAAAATTCAAATCACAACTTCCAAACCCAAGAACCCAAACCAAAACTCACCTTCAAAAACTGCACACTCCACTCCAAAGGATGATTATCTCGTGAATGGCTAGACCGCATAGAATCCAACTCTGTTTACTTACTCCTACCATATGAACTTTTGAAACACCTACACTATATGCCCGCCAACCACTCAACCATCTCAAATTTGAGCCAACTATCCCAGTCTAAGGGAAACCATACCGGTAGGCAACGCATAAACATGAACAACTGGTCGGTAATAGTCCAAGAGAACCTACTCCTACTCATAAACACTGCAAGCTACCAAATACAGCAAAAGAAAATCTTCAATCCTAAACAAAGTCCAAAATCCCACCTTCCACAATTTTTTTTGACCCTATCCTGTAGATGAAACATCTAAAAACTTATTATTCTCTAATAGAATCTTAAGTCTGAACTCACTAAGGGACACCACTATTTTGGCTCTATAATCAAGAGCTACCCAACTGTAAAGAACCAACCATAACGACAATAAGGTGCAAAAAGAGATCACACTTCCCAAATCCCAACTAGCCAACCAATGGTACAAAAATTCTAAACAAGCAGGGTTTTAAAAGATTAAATGAATAAAGCACCACAACACAACCGAGAATAAAATAGAGGTGGAAGGTAAAAGATAGCAAATTAGGATTACCACAATTCCATCAAATCTTACAACACCTTCCTCACAACCCCAACAATCACACTACTCCCGACTATGCTTAAATTTAAAACATCAAGATTTCCATAAGGGACAAACTAAATAGGAAAAAAAGAGCAAACCTCAACTCCGCAACCTAAGGTCTAAAAATACCAATAAGGAATAAGGAGGAATCGGCATGTAGAATCTATTAGATATCCAAAGATGATATACCTCCATCCACATATTACCTCAACAACCAATCTTTCAACTATGAACCAAATGAGACCAAGCAATGGAGACAGCCGTCTAAGCTAAGAAAACTAAAATGGCTGAGGAGGAGTACTAATCAAAGCAAAGATAGTTAAGCACAATGGTGTGAAGAACCATTCAGCCACCAACCCAATAGGACAACTTGTAACTGAGGAAACCTTTTAATCAAACCAAATCCAACAGCACAATATCTCCCAAAAATAAGAAAGCTAGTCTAGTCGCCTATCTAACAAAGATTGACACCACAACAAAATTAATGGTAGGGGAGAAAAAAGTAAAGTCTAAGTAGCATGATTGCAACTCTAAATAATACCGCTCAGGCAAGGCAAGGGGAGTTGCTCAACCACCACTACTCAAAAAATGAAATTGACCTAGTTGATCCACTACTAAATAAAATCAACTACGGAGATAAAACACACACACATAAGTCCAGATAAAGTAACCACAATAGTTAGGAGGTAACTAAAAAGCCAAATATACATGTATAGGTATGAAAACCCCAAAACCATACCAAATGAACAATATAAAGCAAAATAAGGAAATCAAAAGAATATCACTATACCTGGATCCTCGTCCTCAGACTGACTTATGGAAGCATGGTATAGATTATGACAAAGCTTCACCTGACCACCTGAAGCATCACCAGTAATCCTTTGAGCTCTACCTCTAATTGGAGGCGGCATAAAACCCAGATACCGATATGGATGAGAAAACTCTGCATAGGTTATAAGGGGCAATCTCTAAATTGGTGGCCACGCTCTTCTCAAATGTGATAAGGTCCAATAATTTTGGTCTAGGGAGTAGAAAAAGCCATAAGCATATAAAGGATTAACCCTCACCTAGGGAAATCGCTGGACCAGTGATCAAAACTCCCACAGTTATAGCAAGCTCTATAGATGAAGCTTGACGCAAAGAATCCAGAGAACTCTTCTGGTGGCCCTAACAATTTGTGAGCCATCTCCAACCCTCTAAGAGGAACCAACTAGAATAGGATGAGCTCCCATATCTGAAGGCCTTAGGTACTCACCCTAAGAAGTCTGACCTGAACCCTATCCGCCTTAAACCCTCTTAGGACCTGAGGTGCTACCACTTTGGGCCTGATGGTTTGACAAGGAAAGTGTCCCTCGACAAACCGATACTCTTCCTAAAGTGGGATACCATCACTACTGTACTGATAGAGAGGCTTGTTGCCACTATCTCTATAAGCCTCAAGAAATGCCTGATCTACGGTTATCGCATAACCAACCACCAGAGGAAAGGTAGACTCAGCCCCTATCATGCGCTCTAACACCAATAAGAGTGGCAAAGACAATCCCCTAATGAACTCCCGACTCATATTCGGATACGTAGAGGATAATGTGTGGTTATTCCAGCCCACTCATAAAATTCCATGACATACTCTGATATTGATGATGACCCTACTAGGGAACCACCAAGCCATGTCTGGTCGGTTAACTATCCACCGAAGCTCTGATAGAACTATTGACACTCTAATCATGTCTGTCAAAAAACTTGTGTTATCTATGTAGGAAAGAATGGATTCTAAATGATCAGTTTATAGGTTATTCAAAGTAAGGACACATGATAAGTAGTCAAGAACATAATTCCCTAAAAATGCCCTATAGCCTCCCAAGATAGGATACGGACGTCTCCTTACTAATCCACAGTACTCCACTAGAAAATTCCCTCATACCAACGATGCTGGTCAACCTGGAGCTCTGATACCAACTTTTTATGACCTAATTTCTCAGACTGTGATGGTACCTGCTAACATCCACCAGTAGGTAACCCTAACCCTTATCCCTTAGCTCGGCACCAGAGGCAATGGGCTACCAAGAGGAAGATGAATAAATAAAATAGAAAGTAAGTAATAATGAAAAGAAAGAAAAAAACTGAAACAAACACAAGAAACAACCTCCAAGACCTGACATCAGTCATTAACCAAGCATCTAAATCATAATAGGAGTATAAGTCTTTTACCAATACAATATGAGTACATACAGTCTTAGAAATCAAGTAAAGACTAGTCCTAATCCAGTATGGATGGAAATCATCAACTCCGAACGTGAGGAGCTCACCAAATCTCCAAATCAAAAGTTGTTCCACACTAGTCCAAATCAATTGCGATAACCCGTTCTATGATCTACAGGCGTAGAAGTGTAGTATGAGTACCAAATAAATGGTACTCATTAGGCATAGACTGACTGAGCTCCATAGATAAAGCAAGTACAAATTGCAAGTGTTTATGTAAATATACCACAAGTAACAAATTAAGATCTAACACAAGGTAAAGTAGGAAATGGGAGTAAAGAGGTAGGATATATGTAAATATAGAAGCTAGAGTCAAAGAATGCACCTGCACGCGCAAGTTATAACCTATTTATAGTAAGGAGCACTGAAGGTGCCAACTAATAAAGGATGTAAGCACTGTCTATCACGGCTAATCACATATCACCTAAGGATCAAGCCACTAAGTTTAACAGGAAAATCCCAACAATAACAACCCAAACTAAGAAATCCTGCAAACCAACTACAAGTATGAGAAGATATAAGAACAGGTATAATCAGAAAATAACCGATCGGACGCCTAAGCCCCCGAAAGGTACAAATAATGGCAAATATACCCCTGGCCCCTAGAATTTGGGGACCACATAATACTAGTATACTAGTGATAGGCGATGCTAATGAATGCAAGTTGTAGTAAAAACCAGTGACATCATCGGTGGCTCTCAATGATAAAAAATAATGAGTGTATAGATCCATCCAGTACTGAACCTGCCAGGTGGGACCCATGTAGCTCCCTCATCTAATTTAGTAGTGCACTGGTCAGAGGGTCCCAAAGAATAGCTAGAAACGGAACTAAAATGATAATAAAATAGGACTTCAAAATCCAATGATTAACTCAAAAACATAACCAACAGCAGCTAACACCATGATTTTACCTCACACGAAGCTCACCAACTTATTCTTGACCAAACTCGACATTCTGGAGTTAATCGCTCTCAAAAAATTTCAATCTGAGCTTGGTTTCCAAAATATTGTCCAAAGTTAACCATAGGCCAAATTTCAAAGGTAAAAGCGCCAAATGGCCACAAACTTGTATCGCTTGCCTTAATACTCATGTTGATCATGCTATGAGCCTAATTTGGCCATTTTAAAGCTAATGGAACTATTAGAATTCTAGTCTGAGGTTATTTACCTAAAGTTATGACCAAAGTCAACTTTTGAAATTATAAGTGCTCTAAAACATAGAAACGGGTCTAAAACTCAAAAGAATGACCAGGTGACCAAACAGTCAATACCAGCAAGTCATAAATGACTTGGGATCACTATAGAAAAGCTATAAACACTGAAAAGATTAGAGAATGAAGAAAATATCCTGCAGGGTCATTACACGCCCACTCATATCGTTGCGTATTTCTAAAGAAGTATCATTACCTTCATTGGTGAATTTGGATTTCATACACTTTGTAGTCGAATCTATATTTAATTGATTCAATTTTATATCAACTAAGTCAAAATATGAAGCATACTACTTCAATACTATACCGTAATACTATACTTGATGTAGTAATTTTCTTCGTTCCATTTTCCAGAATGTTTGATCAATACAGTTATACTTGTCATTGAATTCCTATTCATAATCAATACAAAATAGATTACTAAAAACTATCACTTCTTCCTCAAAAAAACAATAGAGCTAAATTTTTGTATGACACATGTACGATGCCTGTGGAGAAACACTCAATAAACAAATAAAAAAATTGAGTATGTTGTATCTCAATTATTTCTAGTTAAATTGATAAGAATCCAAGAGGATATGAAGTGAATGGAGGAATTTTAGGTGTTAACTGATTAATGGAAAATTGAGACTTTAAGGGGCGTAATTAAAGGGTTTTGCATTTTAAAAGCAGACTACTTTATTTAGTGCTAATCAAATACAACTGTATCATTATATTAAAAAATACATTTAATATAGTGACTAAACAACATAAAGTGTAGTCATTTATCGTAATTACCATAATTATAGCTATTTAACTTCAAACTATATTCATTTTTGAAAGTTTCACTTTTATTTATACTTGAAGCAAATTAAGTAATTCAAGATAGATTTTGTAGAAGATTTAAGTATTTCTATTTCAACAAAAGTCTTAGAAAAGTTGGTGGTCCCTATGAACATAGTTTCTCAAAATTATGTTATAAGACGTGTAAGAACTACATTGACTTATTTGTCTTTTTGATGAAAAAATGGAAAAGAATGAATTAAAATTTTTCTTCCAATCTTATGAACTCTTACAAAATTGGTGTTATATTTTATTGTTTAGGAATAACCTTACTATTTAAGTATAAACGAGTATCCAAATCAATCTCTCCATTTTAGTTCATGAGTAAAAATACAAATTATTGAGTTCATATTGAGTTATGAACTCAATAAGTTGTCTACAACAACAACAACAAAACATACTGAGTATAATTCCATAATTGGGATTTAGGGAGGGTAGTGTGTATGTAACCTTACTTCTACCTTGTGAAGGTAAAGGTTGTTTCTAATAGACCCCCCGACTTAGTAACAACAATACATAATATGGCAACCAAAGCAAAGGAGACAACATGTAATAACATAATTGAGGAACAAGATAATATGTGAAATATAATAAGAATATTGATTAGAGACACTACACAATATTTGGTTATGTTTGCATAGTTAATGTAGCATTTATGTTGCCCATGCAACTAATATTGTTATTGCAAATTTTGTTATACACCATTCACATCAAGTTCAAATTGGGTTGTCATATCCCTTCAAGTGACATTTTAAATTTAAATTGGGTCGTCCGCCTTTCAAAGAATGTTGGGTAGTCACATCCCATCAAATAACATTCCAAGTTCAAATTAGATCGTCCATCCTTCAAACAAACACGTTGGGTGGTCACATCCCTTCAAGTGACATTTCATGTTCAAATTGGGTCGTCTTCCTTTCAAGGGACACTTTGGGTTGTCACATCCCTTCAAGTAACATTTCAAGTTCAAATTGGGTCGTATGCCTTTCAAGGGATACATTGGGTTCTCACTTCCCTTCAAGTGACATTTCAAGTTCAAATTGGGTCGTCCACCTTTCAAAAGACACATTAGGACGTCACCTCCCTGCAAGTGACATTTCAAGTTCAATTGGCTCGTCCTCCTTTCAAAGAGACACGTTGGGTGATCATATTCCTTCAAATGATATTCCAAGTTAAAATTGGGTCATCTGCCCATCAAAGAAACATGTTGGATGGTAACCTCCCTTCAACTGATATTTCAAGTTCAAATTGGGTCGTTCGCCCTTCAAATAGCTATGTTGGGTTATTGCATCCCTTCAAGTAACATTTTAAGTTCATATTGGGTCATCCACCTTTCAAGGGATACGTTGGGTATTCATATCCCTTCAAGTGACATTTCAAGTTCAAATTAGGTCGTCCGCCTTTCAAGTGATATATTGGGACGTCACCTCCCTTCAAGTGAATTTTCAAGTTCGAATTGGGTCATCCGCCCTTAAAAGAGGTAAGTTGGGTGGTCACATCCCTTCAAGTGACATTTTAAGTGCAAATTGGGTTGTCTGCCTTTCAATGGATACATTGGGTTATTATATCCCTTGAAGTGACATATCAAGTTCAAATTGGTTTTTCATATCCCTTCAAGTGACATTTTAAATTTAAATTGGGTCGTCCACCTTTCAAACTTCACATTGGGTTGTCACATCCCTTCAAATAACATTTCAAGTCTTAATTGGGTCGTCCTCCTTTAAAGGGACACATTGGTTGTCATATCCCCTCAAGTGACATTTCAAGTTCAAATTGGGTCATCCGCATTTCAAAGAGACACGTTGGGTTACATCCCTTCAAGTGACATTTCAAATTGAAATTGTGTCGTCCACCTTTCAAAGGTACAAAAATTTTCAGAGGATATTTTAAAAGTAGCATCAAAGGTATGTAAATTTTTTCAGTGTTGGAGCAATTCTTTCCCTTTTGTATATATTTTCAGCCTCTTTGCTAGACGTAGAGTATTGTTCAAAAGCTCTACTAACGCCTCATATAATTTTGTTCAAATTTTATCAAACCAAAATTGTATTCGTCAACTTTGTTTGTCCATTATTTCTTTCATCAATCCTATACAAATAAAGGGGCAAGTTGTTGATTCCCAATTTTGGCTCACTTTGCTCAAAATTAACTAGTTCGTTCTGTCGAATACAAGACTCAAATATTCAATCATATTCCTTTTTTTTCTTTGCGGCCCCCCTACCTTTGACTATTTCAAACTCTATTTCTCCACCTCTCTTTACCCATATTTCAAAACCCCAGATCTCTTCCTCCGTCATATATCTCCATCATCCTCACCAAATAATAAAAAAATACAACAACTCATGTTATCCTTCAGAGAACAACCACAACCAAACTACTTTTCTTCTTCTCCAACCATACCTCCATAGCACACTAGTGAGCTCGTACGCGGGCATCTCCGACGTCAAACCAAATGAGCTCCAAATTCATATTCGAATCAGAAACCAAAGCCAACCACCAATCCCAAACAAACCCAACACCCAAATGTTCTCTTTTCTCTTCGCCATCTCTGGCGAGCTTTGAGCTCGCTCAAGGACGCTGCCAGTTTGTTATACCCTGCACTTTTATACCTTGAAACATGTTCCTAACTTTATTGAAAATAGCCATGTGACCCCTAATTTTCCACACACATCAAAAAACTCTAAGAAAAGAATAATGTGATACCCCATGAGAGGGAATGTTGGAAATAGGGCTAGGAGAGTCCGGAAGGAGTTGGAGGCCAAGTAACGAGTCATAGGAATCGACTTACCTACGTAAGATAATAACTTAGAAGTCTTGTATACTTAAGACACTTGATTACATACCAAGCTTACGTAGCAAGGATTATATAAGTTCTTAAAATAAGATGAGATTACGAACCCACGCGGAAGATGAGAGAATGACACGTAGCAGACAGAGGAGGCACCACGTGGCAGCTTGAGAACGTGACACATGGAAGTAGGTGACCCACTTACTTGCGGTCAAGTAGGTGACCCATTTTCTTGGGGGTGGGCCCCACAAGGACACGTGGTGCCTAGGGGTGGTTGCAAGGTTGAGGTGGCCCAATAAGGGCTTGACATGTGTCACCCTTGGGGATGACACGTTTCACCTCCTAAGGGAGTGTATATACACATGTAAAGATGGATAAACTTCAGTTTGCACTTCAATTATTCATCCTTGGCTTAAGAGAGTTGAGAGAAAACGTGAGAGTTGGAAGAAAGGCAGCCACGGGTTTGGTTAATTAAAGGTAAGCCTCCAACTTTTGTTCCATGAATAAATTATCTAAGGTGTTCCTCGATTATGTGGTGATGTATATATGTATCTTATGATGACTAAGAAGTCATTTCTTCAGCTGTACACTTGGAATAGTTGGACAGAAACGTGAGAGAAAGAAGAGAGGAGGGCTATGGCCTAGGGGCTTCCAAGGTAAGCCTCTGAGCTTTGCTTTGTAAATTAATTATTTAAGGTATCCTATTATGAATTTAGGGTGTTAATAACATAAATTTACTGGTTGGGGAAGCAAGGAAGTGAAGCAAACAACCCCACCAATTTTCAGCATGTTAAGAGAACTTTCGAGGCGCATTTCGGCAAGTTTTGGATAAGGTAAGGTCTTTGTTTTCAATTTGAAGTTTATGGTGTGGTTTTGGAGTGTATTATATGTATTTTATGTGGCTGGAAGTATAAAAGGTTCATAAATATGCTTGACCTTAGAAACAATCTAAATTAAAGTCTGTCTAGCCGAGTTAAAGTTTTTAAAGGTTGCATAGTGTTGTTGCGATTATGGTGCTGCGATGGGAGATGGTTTTATGGTGTGTTTCAGAGATGGAAATCATCCCAAAATAGGTGTGGGAGATGCTTTTTTCATCCGTACGACCCTCCATTTCGTATGGTTAAAGGTTTTGAGAAATAGAGACTAGAAACCCTATTTTGGATATCGTAATTTTGAGCGAGTCGTTTGGAGTGTTTATTGTGTAATCTTGATGTGAATTTCTTGTATATATGCTGCAGGTTGCTGTTTTTGGTAGGCTGTAGTGGTTAGGGATGTTACAGGAAATTCAGATAGGGCATCTTATAGGGGAGGTGTTGCCCGATTTCCGTTAACTCCTTAACTAACTAAAGAACTAGTCGAGGAGACGAGTGAAGAAATGAGTTCGACGAATACTCGTATGCAACTTAAGATGCTGGAAATTCAAGGGTGGTTGATATTCGTATTACTTTCATGTTGAATAGGTTTAAAGGACGATGAGGCAAACGTGACAAAGAGTAACCCGAAAGAGGTATGTGAAGCTTTTTCTTGGCATGTTTTTGGCATAAGTATGTAAAGCTATCTCTCTTTATTTTTGGCATTTCTTAGCCTTAAGTGAGTTGTATGTGAAATATGGGGATAATTCCACTCCCATAACTCCAAGTACGCCTCATAATCCCTATCCACTGCTCAATGTTGGAACCCCTACAAGAATTGAGTATTGCCTTTTAAGGCTTCCACGTGTTAAGAAGTAATGTATGTAAGCCTATCCTTCCTTTATCCTGAGAGGTAGTTGGCATTAAAATGAGGTTATGATGGCATGGTTGTTCACTGAGCCCCATGATGGATGGAGTACAAAATGTGTACATAATAACCCCATAAAGGAAAGTATAGACTGTGTAAAGCTTATCCTCTTCCTTCTCTTGGCATGTCTTAGACATAAGTAGAATATGATATAATTTCTGAGGTAATTCCACTCTTAAGCATCTCCTATTTACTTCTGGATATCAAACTCGTGTAATAGTTGAACTATCTTTCTTGAAACTTCTATATGTTAAAGAGGTAACAAATGTACAAGCTTCGAGTCTTTAAGAATATATCATAACAAGTATTTCAGATTCCTTAAACGGTTATTATTACGTTAGTACGTGTATCAGGTCCCCGAGATGCTAATTGATATAGTCCCTAATGGCATTTAGAGGGCACTCAAGATGACTACACTACTACTCGGGTCCTCAGACGAAATCTTAATCTTCTTATATGGTCAAGTCTCTGATAATGTTTTAAATTGCATATGGTTACTCACTACTCTACTCGTGCATACTATAACCCTTCTATCACCGAGTCCCAGGCCGGGTATGTAGACGTGCACAGTTCACTACATTATCCATCGAATCCCTCACTAAAGGGTAGGGTATGCTATACGAGGACATGATAATGCAATGACATGAACAACTCACCGAGTCCCTCACTAGAGGGCTAGGTACGTATGTAAATATATGATGATATAATGTGATAAGGTGGTGATGGCGCCGGTCCCTATGATGGTCCAACAAATATGATTTATTGAGTCCCTGAAAGGGCTGGCTATATTATATAATTTGTGCATGCATGCTTTTATAATTCACAGGGTACAGGTACAGAAGTTTCTTATATGATATTTTATCCCCTGCTTCTCTTTTTCAGATATGCTTCCCATTGTACTATGTTATGTTTTACATACTCAGTACATATGTCGTACTGACCCCCTTTCTTCGGGGGGGCTGCGTTTCATGCTCGTAGGTACAGATACAGGTTTTGGGAGTCTGTCATCTTAGGATTCCGCTCAGCTTAGCTGGAAAAGGCTCCATTGAATCGGAGCCTAGTTTTTGGTACTGACCGCTAATGTATATAATTGCTTTTGTTTCCTCAGGGGTACGGCGGGAGCCCTGTCCCGCCATGTGTTGTTGTTAATATTTTTAGAGGTCTGCAGACATGTATACGTGTGTTGTATATGTCAATTTGGTTCAATTGGGTCTACATGATATATGATACGAGTTATTATGTTATGGCAGCCTTGTCGGCTTACGTACCCTTTTATGATGTGATATAAATGAAAGAGGCTATATGTTTATGAAAATGTTATCACCCGTTAGGGTTCTGATGCATGGTATTACGTTGTTTATAGTTCGACTTGACCACAGCTGATAAATATGTATACGGGGGTCCAGGTCGGACCCCAGTCGCGGCCTATGGGGTTGGGTCGTGACACAGTCTCCTTTTACCTCCAACTCCAGTGAACAACGACTAGCTACTACAATGACAAATCCGGTGAAGAGTACAACTTAACAACCAGATCTGGTCATAGAGAAAGCATTCACACTACCCATATTTCTTCTCCATTTTGTTCTTTTTTCTTTATTCTGATTTCACCATTTTCCTTGTGAGTTGTTATTGCTTTAATATTAGTAGTTTGTTGTTTTTTATTCTTGAGGTTATGATATTATTTTGATGGTCTCCTTTTTCCTTCTTCTTCATATATGCATTAGTTTTGTTTTTCTATTTTCTGTTAAAAGACTTTCAGTGATTATTTTCAAATTATTACTCTTGCTCTAATTTGTTTAGATGTTATTAATTTTATCATTTCAAATGTTATTGTTGTTGCTTCATTTTGTTGATTCGTTGTTTGTGGAGTTGTTGCTGCTATATTTTTGCCTAGGTATATAGTATTATGTATGCCACTGTTCTTTTTTAAAAAAATCTAATTCACTGATTAATTTTTTATATTGGTTGGGTTGTAATTTCAATTTGGGCATTACGTATTTTAGTTTGATAATTTGTCTTACCTCGAGTATAGTTTGTTTGTTCCTTATTCTCAAGATTAGTATTTTATTTTCAGAAGCTGATTTTTGTTTGTTGGTAACATTTATTTGCCTATTATTTATTTATTTATTTGGCAACATCTGCATAGTACTAGTGTGTTATAATTTTTTCACTATGCAATGCTTTATAATGTTATTTTATTATTTTGTTACTTTATGGTGTTATTAAATTAAACTTATTTTAATATAATGAAATTGACCAATGAAAAAATCTATCTGTCGGGTTTTGAGACCCCATATTTTAAAAGATGGAAATTTAGTTTAAGTTTATATATGTTATATTGTTTGAACTGAATGATTTATGTTTTTATTTAGTTATAATTTTTGCTAGTGGACTAACTTTAGATATTCTTCTCTTTCTAATGAATTGTTTAGTCATAGAGCATTAATTTTGTTTTTTCTTCTATTAAATGATATCAAGTGAGTCTTATTTCTTCATTTTTTTTCTTTGTCTTGTTAAACTTTCCGGCAACATGTGATGTTACTTTGGCATTTCTCACTAATCGATGAACTTTCTGCATAAAGAGTGTTTTCTAGTCATATGCATTATTTTATTATTATTTTTTGTTTTAGGGTTATATATTTTTCTCTTAACATTACTTTATTATGGTTGTTATCTGAGTTTTGTTATTATTTAAAGTTCCTCATTTTCTCAGTCTTGCCGTGTAAATGTTGCTATTTCGATACGAGTGTTGTGTTTAATTTTTTGTTGATCTTTATCTTTCCGCATTTCTAAATACTACAATTCTTGGAATTTAAATAATTTCTAAATATTACAAATAGCCGATAAAGAAATTACCGTCGATCTCTAAGGCATTCCATGTTCATAAGACAGATTTTATTTTTGAATTTTTGTTAATGTTCTTCTTCTTCTTCTTATTATTATTATTATTATTATTATTATTATTATTATTATTATTATTATTATTATTATTATTATTATTATTATCATCATCATCATCATCATCATCATAATCATCATCATCATCATCATTATTATCATTATTATCATTATTATTATTATCATTATTATTATCATTATTATCACTATTATTATTACGATCATTATTATTATTATTATTATCAAAATCATTATTATCGTTATTATTATTATCGTTATTATTATAATCATTATCATTATCATTATGATCGTTGTTGTTGTTAATGTTGTTGTTGTTGTTGTTATTGTTGTTGTTGTGGTTGCTGTGGTTGCTGTTGTTGTTGTTGTTGTTTTGTGCAATTTTCGAAGTGTCATCATATTCATGTTTACAAGGGGGAGATATTGTAACACCTAAAAAAATTCTATACCAAGAATCGAACCATTCTTCGCCAAGACTCGAACCATTTTTCAAAGGCGTATAGGCTTGAACTCATCGAATTCAAATTTTACATATAAGTTACGATTAATTCCTAATTATTTGAAGTATATTAGATGTGTTTTAGGGTCATAAGATATCTCTATCATCAAGTCAAATCTAAAGAATTTCCATCGGCTAAGTTTTCGTTTGAGTCTAGAATAGGGTTAACTTCAAACTCTCATATCTTCTATTATATAAGGAATTATGTGTTCCATGATATATCAAATTAAAGTTCTTTGAATCTTCTTTCCAATGCCACCAAGTTTGCCTAATTTCAAGTTCGGAGTCAAAAGTTATAATTATTTTACCAAAGATTACCACTACAACAGTTTATGGGCGTGGCGCGACGTGCCAGCAAGCGTCCAAAACTAGCTGCAGTAGTTTGGCCTTTGGCGGGGCATGACACTATAGCGCCAGTAGGGTTCTGCGTCCATTTTTCCAATTTTATTTGATGAAGGTCACTTTAGATTTTCCCCTAATTATTAGTTAATAAACCTACACCTTTTTAGGATCTAATTCAACTCTATAAATTGACCTAAATCTCTAATTCTATTCATTCTTCTACAATTCCCCTACTTAAATATTTCTCTTTCTACAAAAGACTCTCAAAAGACTCTCAAGGGCTCCATTGAAGACTTCAAGTCAATTAACTCAAACTCTCCATCAAAACTCTCAAGTTCTCCCAAATTATTTGGTGTTCTCGCTTAAGGTATGTGGGTTTTGATTCATGGATTCAAAATCTATGAAGCCCAATCAATTTCTCAAGGTTTTTGTATCAAATTAAAGTATGATATTTTATGGGTTTTATGATCTCTATTTCTATTTCATGAATTATGATTCAAAGTATGATCATGAGTCTATTTTGATATAAATTGATGGTTATTGCATTGAATTGAAGAGTTTTCCCGTGAATTCTCCTATTTTGATCTCTAAGATTCATGATGTAAATTATGAGTATTTTGAATTATACTTCCAAAGGATATTATCTATATGAATTATGTATGGGCTGATATAAATTTTATGATTATGCATGTTTTCAAGTCAATTACATGATTTTCAAAATCAATTGATTATGCAATTGAGTTCTACTCTAAGTTCAAGGTATGAATTTAATACAAGTTATGAAGTAATGTGACTTAGGGTCCTATGTGGTGACCTAAGGCCTAACGATATGACTTATGCAAATTTGATTGTAATGATGAAAGGATAATTCTCACATTACAAGTATGTTATGAAAATGAGCTACTCTATAATTTCAAACCTATGATCATGACTATGATATATATAATTATGATTTCTATGCTATGCATGTATTCCGTAGAATTTAACTTAGCACCGAGTGGACTTGAGGTGGGAGACTTACCAAAAGCCTTAGTAACAGCCTCATTTCCCATAAATACGTGCCACCACAGGTTGCCTTCATGGCCTAGATATTGGATCCACATATAGCGTATGTATGACCCACCTAGTGGGGTAGAGTCTACCTTGGCAAGTAGATTCCCCTTTTTATTTGTTGTATAGGGAGACAACGAGATTCCATGTTATAGTTCGCATGGTCTTATTTTCAGTTATGGTTTCTATCCCACATATGTATGATCTCTTATGTATGCTGTGATTTTAAATTGTGATTTTTAAATGCTTTGGTCAATATAATTTTCTCATGACTTTACTTATCTTATTTTATTATGTATTTTACTTGACCATTCCATTCCATGATTTACGTTGCATGTCACTTCCTCATACTTAGTACATTCCAATATACTAATGCATACTTTTTGCGTACATTAACTCATAATGTAGAGGTTGAGGTTGAAGATCATACTAATCTATGTGGCTAGTTAAGATTACCTATCCAGCGGTGTTTGTGGTGAATACTTATTTATCGGGGACTAGTTATCGAGTTAGTTATTATTTTAAAAGAATTTTGCTATATTTCATATTGAGGGTAAGCTAGGGACATGTCTTAGCCCCTACCCATATTCATGAGTAGAGGCATCTAGTTCGACAAATATTTCAAGTGTATGTTATCATGTGACATTCTTAAATTTCTATTCATAGTATAGACTCTTTTATGATGTTTCATTTTTGCTTTATCTTATATATGCTTATGATATGTACAAGAGGCTTGGTTGGAGCCTTCGGGGTTTCAATCGCCGTGGTATGATTAGGCCCTAGGTCGGGTCATGACAAAATTGGTATCAGAGTACAAGCTTTTTCAAGTGTCCTAGGGTATCCAACATGCTGCGTCAAGTGGAGCCTTATTCAAGGGGATGAAGTGCGCCAAACTTATGAGTAGGAGGCTATGAGGCATTTTATAAATTCTCACTTCGTTCATGTTCCATGTCGTGCTATAGAGTTTACCGTAAGACTTCTTTTCCCTAACGGTCTTTCTTTGAGATTTTCAGAAAGATGGGTCCAAGAAGACCACTATTTCTAAAGGGTGTATTTATCATATTGTGCGAGTTAGGGACATCGATTCCAAAACTCCTACTCTTGAGTCAGTCCCTATAGTTAATGAATTCTTCGATGTGTTTCCCGATGATTTTTTCGGTATTCCTCCCGAAAGGGAAATTGACTTTGGCATATCTCTCCTTCTCCATACCCAACCTATTTTTATTCCTCCTTACCATATGGCTCCAGCGAAACTTAAGGAGTTGAAAGAACAATTGAAGAAATTTTTGGATAAGGGTTTTATAAGACCGAGTATTTCACCATGGGGTGCTCCCGTGTTATTTGTTAGGAAGAAAGATGGGTCACTCTGAATATGTATAGACTACCGGCAATTGAATAAAGTCACCATAAATAACAAATATCCAATTCCAAGGATAGATGACTTGTTTGATCAACTACAAGGAGTATGCAATTTTTCTAAGATTGACCTCCGTTCCAATTATCATCAATTGAGGGTAAGGGAGTGTGATATTCCCAAAATGGCTTTTCGGATAAGGTATGGTCATTTTGAATTTGTAGTAATGTCATTTGGTTTGTCTAATGCTCCTTCTATATTTATAGATTTGATGAATCATATTTTCAAGCCATATTTGGACATGTTTGTAGTGATGTTCATTGATGATATCTTGATTTATTCTTGAAAAGAGGAATATCATATGGGTCACTTGAGGATTGTGTTGCAAACATTGAGAGAAAAAAATTATTCGCTAAATTTAGTAAGTACAAATTTTGGCTGAGGAAGGTTGTATTTCTTGGCCATGTAGTGTCCGGTGATGGGACTAAAGTAGATCAAAGAAAACGGAGGCAGTTAAGAATTGGCATAGACCATTATCTCCTTCGGACATTAGAAGCCTTTTGGGCTTAGCCGGATACTATAAAAGATTTATTGAAGGATTCTTGTCATGACCCAACTCCATAGGTCATGACTGGTGCCCGATTTGGGCACCCATACGTACCCTTAGCCCCATTAAGTATGTTAGCAGAATAAACAAATGAGGAAAAAAAATAGATCACTAGAAAGCGCACGAAAATAGATGTGGCACACGAAGGCCGTTAAGGCCATCACTGAACACAAACCCAAAACATATATGCATAACCCACATCACAAGTCTACAAACCTCTACAGAACAATAGTCTAGTCATATGATGGGACAGGGCTCCATCGTACCCTTAACCAACATGTACAAATGTACAATGGAAATGTTAGCACCAAAATAGGGCTCCGGATAAAGAAGCACTGCCAACCAACAGGGTGGATGTCCTAAGCGAGCAGATCAGCAAACTGAGCATCTGTACCTGTGGACATAAAATGCAACCCCCCCCCCCTCCGAAGAAAGGGGGTTAGTACGGAAAATGTATCGAGTATGTAGAGCATAGACTGTAATAAGTAAAGTTATTACCAGAGGAAAATGTGCAAATATGAGCAAAGTATCCAGAAATATCAAAATGCTTATCATAACCACATATAAGGTATGCAGAAAAATATATGTCATATCCGGCCCCATTACGGGACTCGTTGAACAAATTGTGGTCTCCACCCCATCATCGGCACCACAACACATTAGAACTCCAGAGTAGAGAATATCTCCGTAACAGATCATATCATATAAGATGGTCATATCAGATCATATCAAATCATATGTGTACAATGCACATCATAACTCCACAAATCCAATGTACAGGTCATACCTACCCCCTCATATCGGGTCACGGTGAACAATGCAAAAAAGTACGCATAATAACAAATCCTGGCCCGAGCTTAGTAAAGGAAGCATTGAGGCATCCACGAGTGGAGTAGTGAGAAACTATATACAATTTAAATCATATTTGAGACTCAATGGAATAATCAAAATGAGCTATCATTCAAAATCAAGACAATAGTCATATGAAGTACCTTTTGAAAGTTACTATGGGTTATATCGAAATAGAACTTTTGGGAATCATGCACACATATCACGGCATAAAAAATATCTTTTGAAAAATCAAGAAGTTGGCCATCCTAGCGGCTCTACGAATAGGAACTTCCTTGAAATCATATAAAAGTAATATACTTGCTTCATAAAAACCATGTCAACAAGGAAGATTAGCTTTACATATTTGTTCCCAAAACATGCCAAGAGATAGAATAAGCTTAATACACTTATGCCGAATACATGCCAAAAGAAAGTCTAAGCCTTACGTACTTATGCCAAAAACATGCCAAAAGAAGGAAATGTTAGGTTTACATACCTCTTACAAATTACTCTTAACACGTTTGCCTCGTCGTCTCTTGAACCTATTTATTATGCATGAAAGCAATATGAGCATCAACAACCCTCGACTTTCCAGCATCTTAAGTTACATACGAGTATTCATAGAACTCATCTCCTCGTTCGCTTTCTCAACTAGTTCTTTAGTTAGTTAAGGAGTTAACGGAAATCGGACAGCACCTCCCCTATAACATGCCCTGTCCGATTTTCCAATTAGATCCCTAATCACTACAAACAACCAACAAAAAAACCCTGCATCTCATATAAAACTAAAACATGGCAACATTACACAACATAAGCTCCAACCAACTTGCTGAAAATTACGATACCAAAATAGGGTTTGTAGTCTTTATTTCAAAAAACCTTTAATTGTACGAAATGAGGGGTCGTGTGGCTGGAACCAGAAGCCCCCACACCTATTTTAGAATACTTTTAGTCCCTGAAACATACCACCACACGCCTATAGCAGCACACCACAAGCACAACACCTTGCTTTGACTATAATTTAACTATAACGACTTCAATTTAGTTTTCTTCGAACATTAAACATTTATACGACATTTTTACACTTACATCAGAATAAAATATGTGTAATACACCCTATAACAACACAATAAACTTCAAATTGGAAGAAAATACCTTACCTTACCCAAAATTGGCCAAAACTCGCCAAATCGCGCCTTGAAAACTCTTTAAACTTGCTGAAATCGCGCAGACTGCTTGTTATCCATTTTGTGCTGCTCCAAGACATGATTTTATACTATTTATACTTATATACCATCATGTTATACGCTAGATAATTAATTTACGGAACAAAATTGGGACTTATCCTTTTTTTCCTCCTAAGTTGTCGCCCTTTTCTCTCTTAGATTAGGGTTTTATTTTCCTTTGCTTTTCTGAAGTTTTGGGATCAAAATGAATTTATGATTCATGTAACATGTATTTATAGTCTTCCTAGGGATGTGACATGTGTCAGCCCCTAAGGGTGACACGTGTCCATCTTTTATTGAGCCACCACATCCATGCAACCAATGAGGGGCTGCCACGTGGAAGAGGGCTCTACCCCAAGCTGCTGCATCACCTAATTTACCCTAATTAGGTTCATCACCTGCTTGTCCAAGTAGGTGCATCACCTACTTGCTTTGTGTAGGCATGTCGTTTCCTTATTTCTCATGTGTACTCAAGTATCTTAGTATGTAAAATGTCCCAAGTAATAGCTTTCACAAGTAAGTTGAGTCCTACGACTCACTACTTGACCTCTAACTTCTTTCAGATTCTTATAACCCTAGTTTAAATCTTTTCTCTTATGGAGTATCTCCTTCTCCTTCTCCTTTCCTTAGGATTATTTGATAGAGTTATAGATTATCTGACTCACATGATGACTTCTAATAAACTTAAGAGACTTCTTAGAAATTTAAGAAGCTTAAGAAGCTTAAGAAGCATTCCAAGATACAAAAGTATGGGGTGTAACAATTCTCATCTATTGATTCACCTTAAACTAAGTTGAAACAAAAGAAGGTAAAATTCCAATGGTTAGAAGAATGTGAGAAAAGTTTCCAAATATTAAAGGATTGTCTTACGTATACTTCTATTTTGACATTGTCCGAAGGTTTGGATGGGTTTGTTGTTTGTTTTGATGCTTCGCGTGTTGGTTTGGGTTGTATCTTGATGCAACATGGTAAGGTTATAGCCTATGCCTCTAGACAACTTAAAGTGCATGAAAGGAACTATCCAACCCATGATCTTGAACTTGCGGCGGTTGTGTTTGCATTGAAAATTTGGCGCCATTATATTTATGGGGTGCATGTGGATGTGTTTACCAACTACAAAAGCTTGCAATATGTGTTTAGTTAAAGATACTTGAACCTTAGGCAAAGGAGGTGGATTAAACTCCTAAAAGACTATGATATGAGTGTGTTGTACCATCTAGATAAGGCAAATATTGTAGCCGATGCTCTTAGTCAATTGTTTATGGATAGTGTTGTTCAAAGGGAAAATGAAAAGAAAGAGTTTGTTAAAGATGTTCACCGATTGGCTTGTTTGGGGGTAAGATTGAGTTATTCTAATGAGTGTGATGTTTTTGTTTGAAATGGTTCGAAATTATGATTAGTATTTCATGAGAAATTGATGGTTGATGAGAAGATCGAGGTTCTCTCACAAGGGGGAGATAGAGTATTTCATTACCAAGGTTGGTTGTGTGTCCCAGTATAGATGTCCTAATACAACTAATATTGAGTAAAGTTCATAGCTCTTGATGAATGAGTTAGGAAAGATTGGGGGAAGAGTGGGTGTTTCATATTATGATAATTGAGGTATGCTTGGTCTATTTAAGGTTATAGACATGGAGGAAGAGCTAGATGAGACCTCGTTGTGTGCAATAGATAGGTAAGAGTATATTGGTATGACCTTTGGTAGGAGTGAATACCAATGAGGATATAGAGATGTTAAGGTAGACACAACAATTACTAAGTGATGTTGACTTCAGGAGAGCCATAAAGTGGTTAGAATGGTAGGCTTAAATGTGTAGTTATACATATGTGAGTGATTGTAGTAGGATATTAATGACTTCTTGTTAATGGTTTTATGTGATTGTATTAGAGTGGTGATAGAACTAGGCTTGAATGTAGTGTTGATGGCATAGGGGTGAATGTATGATGTATTGGGTATTTCTTTATTAGGTCTCGAGGTTTTTTAAATATGGTAGTAAGGGGTAGTACTCTTGGGATAGAATTTCCTATAGAGGTAGAGGGCCCTAAGGTGTATTGGTGGAATGGAATAAAGAGGACATAGCAGAGTTCGTGGCTAAGTGTCCTAATTGTCAATAAGTGGAAGTTGAACATCAAAGGCCGGGAGGTCTAGCTTACGAAATTAAAATTCCTACATGGAAATGGGAAGATGTGAATATGGACTTTGTCACGAGTTTTCCTCGTACTAGAACACAACATGATTCTATTTGGGTCATTGTGGACCGAATGACCAAATCGACATATTTTCTATCGGTCAAGACTTCTTATGATGCTGAAGACTATGCTAACTTGTATATTTATGAACTTGTGAAACTTCATGGTGTTCCTTTGTTGATTATAATGGATAGAGGTACTCAATTTAGTTTACATTTGTGAAATTCATTTCATAAAGGTCTTGGCACTAAAGTCAAGCTAAGTTCGCTTTCTATCCTCAAACCGATAGACAAGCCAAAAGAACAATCCAAACCTTGGAGGATATGATAAGGGCATGTGTGATTGATCTTAGAGGAAGTTGGGATGAGCATTTACCATTGATTCAGTTCGCCTACAATAATAGTTATCACTCTAGCATCCAAATGACTCCTTTTGAAGCCTTGTACGGGAGAAGATGTAGGTCTCCGATGGGGTGGTTTGAAGTAGGTACAATGGCATTTATTGGTCCATATTTGGTAGTTGATACAATGAAGAAAGTAAGGCTCATAAAAGAAAGATTGAAAATGGCTCAAAGTTGTCAAAAGTCCTATTCGGACACTAGGAGGAGAGATCTTGAAGTTGTTGTGGATGATATGGTGTATTTAAAGATTTCACCTATGAAAGGGGTAATGTAGTTTGGTAAGAAAGAGAAGTTGAGCCCTAGATATATAGGACCCTATAGGATATTGAAGCGCATTGGCAAAGTAGCATATGAGTTTGACTTACCACTTGAGTTGGCTTTGGTTCATCTGGTATTTTATGTGTCAATGTTGAGGAAGTTTGTGGGTGATCCAAATTCTATTTTACCAATGGAGGATGTAAGTATTGAAGAGAATTTGACTTATGAGGATGTCCCAATTGATATTTTCGACTGGCAAGTGAAGAGGTTAAGAAATAAATTTGTTGCATCCATCAAAGTGTTATGGAGGAATTAACAAGTAGAGAGTGCTACGTGGGAAGCAGAATCAGACATGATAAAGCGTTATCCGTATCTCTTTCCTTCCACTTGAGCTTAAAGGTACTAAATTGTTCATGATCAAATCGATTAAACTTCTACGCTTCAGTTCCATATGTCATTCATATGCATGCATGATTCATGAAAATGAATTTTTCTCAAGGTCTATGTTTTATGTTAAGTATGAAGTTTACATGTTCTATGTAATTTTTGAAGTGTCCTCATATTCATGTTGGGTTGGTAGTCCTTTTTCCATGTCCTTCTGATATTAGTTGAATCTCATTCGAGGATGAATATTCCCAAAAATTTCTATGCAAGACCTGCACCATTTTTCAAAGGCGTATAGGATTGAACTCATCGAATTCTAATCTTACATATAAGTTAGGATAAATTCTTAAGTATTTGAAGTGTATTAGATGTGTTTTAGGGTCACAAGGGATCTCTAACACCAAGTCAAATCTAAAGAATTTCCATCAGCTAAGTTTTCATATGAGTCTTGAATAGGGTCAACTTCAAACGCCTATATCTCCTATTATATAATGAATTAGGAGTTCCGTGACCTATTCAATTAATTTTCTTTGAGTCTTCTTTCAAATGCCATCAAGTTTGCCTCATTTTTAGTTCAGAGTTAAAAGTTATGATCATTTTAGCAAAGACTACCGCGGCAGCAGTTTATAAGCTTGGCGCGGCGCGCCAGCAGAACGCTCGAAACTAGCTGCAGTAGTTTGGCCTTTGGCGCGGCAAGCCACTATAGCGCCAGTAGGGTTTTGGATCCGTTTTTCTAATTTTATTTCATGAAGGGCACTTTAGACTTTTCCCTAATTATTAGTCAATAAACTCACACGTTTTTAGGACCTAATTAAACTCTATAAA